>NC_136063.1:938115851-939371851 GCF_964261635.1 Lissotriton helveticus | reverse complement strand
GCCTTGTTGACGGTAATGGTAAGTGTTTGCAAGCTAATGCTGTGTTCTGTATATTGTTCCGAGATCCCTCATCACTCTAGCCACCCCCACTGTGACACCACAGGCCCTCGCTGCAGATTGCTACCTCCTTTAGAAGTGGAGCTGCGGCATTTGCTCCCTTGTGAAATGGGTCCAAATAAGGAGCAGGGTTCGCTCTTGTTCCCTTGCGAAATGGATTCAAATATCCGCATCATGCCCAAAGCGAGAGATATGTGCTACTGTGTAACATGTGCTTACAATGGCCAGTTATTTGACGTAGGCATTAAAACTGGTCCTGTGTATATGCCCAAGTTAACACTGATGCTAAAAACATGGATTGACTTGCAAACAATGAATGTTAAAAACGTCGAGGGAATGCATTTCAGCGATTTAGTTCCTGGCTTGTTTTACAAGCTTTACTTAAGCTTGCATTCCCCACCAGTTAAATATTTTATAATGTTGTTGTTTATCTGTATTTTTTTCTGCGCATACTTTGAAGCTTGCGCCATGCCCGGTGTTTATTATGGGCTTCGATTGAGTGCTCAGGAGCTAAGGCTAAAGCTAAACAAAGTGCCGGTCAGTGGGTTGGCCTCTCTGCAGAGCACACAGAACAATGTTTGTATATTCCATTTGCAACTGAAATTCTGTGGATATGTGTGTGAAGGGGTAGACTGATGTCAAAATATGTACAAGGCAAAAGTAAGAGAAATTAAAGTGTTTAAATTTGAGGGAGTGCAGTGCATGTTGGGGGCGGTGAAGTGACAGAGATGCGAGGAAGGGCATTCAGGGAAGAGTGAAAGGAGGATGCTGAAGAGGAAAGAGAGGGGGTTGAAGAAGTGCAGATAGACAAGATTTGCAGAGAAAAGGAGGATACATATCTAACATAAAGCGCATATAATTGAAGGCCAAAACTCCTTCCACATGCCTCAATGCTATTTAATTCACAGACTCACTATTTCAGAATTTAAATATTTCCCGATGTTAATTATTTATAAGAAATCATTGTTGTTACTCATTTATCTTAAACAGCTAACACCCAGTGACAAAGTCAATCATACTGACCGGCTTTAGGAGTATGTCAGTTGCTGTGCCATTTATCTAAATAAAATTACATCTCAGACAGAAACCAAAATATTGGTCTGATGGCACACTATTGGAATCACAGAAATGTATGGCATGTTCTTTTATAGAAAGCACCCACTTTTTCCATCTCACAGCTGTCTGCACATATTTCTATATGACTAGTTTCAGCTAGTATCTGTGGCTGCTTCGTGAAGTCTGGTTAGAGCATATTTTTCCAAATTAATGCTGCATGCAGTGCAAGACACATGGCAAGCATACATTTTTTAAAGGGCTAAAGTTGTCTTGCAGAACAATTTACACATTGCAGTAACCGTTGAACAAATTAATGCAAAAAGATATGTGGCAGTTTTATATGTGTTTAATATTTCAAGCCTATAGGTTCCCACTACTTAATAAGCCTTGCTTTATCGCTACATGAATTTTCTTTAAAATGCACTTTTTCCCAACTTTTTTTTCATTTCTTTCTCAGGAGAGGGACTCCCCCTGGACCCCAGGTTTGTCCATTGAACTTCTTCACATCATTTGCTATATCAAAAGAATGCCAAATGTTTACGGCGCACCTCTTTCAAATGTCACCAGCCGCCACTGCTCCTTCACACTGGGTGTGTCTTCTCTTCCCTGCTATATTTGGGTGGCTCCTCTCTTTCCCTTCATCTCGTTGACATTCCTTTCACCTCTTTCACTTCTGGGCCTGCCTTCTTTCGTCTCTCACCTTGACCACAGCTCGCTCTCCTTTCTCAGGCCTATGCATCTCATCTGGTCAATAGACTAACACTCTGAGGGCCTGAATAGAAGAGTCCCACAGAAACATTGATTCCTTCTTCAACTTTTAAATAATTTTTAGGGTGGTTCATATCGCTCATCATTGTACTGTTAGGCACTTTAGTTCCGAGGATGAGAACGAAGAGATGGAGGCATGAAATAATGTACCAGAAAGTGAGAAGCATACACCAAGAAATATCCTCTAATAGCCCCCCCTTTAATCATAGTGATCTTACAGATGCACATTTCCACATCTAGAAAAAACACGTAATTATGATAAAGAATTTCAGAAGAAAATGTAAAGACTTTAAAACAGGCTTTAATTTTACGTGTATTCGATTTTCAACACATTCTTTTTTACATGTAGAATTTAAAATGTGACAAAATCGCAATTATTAAAAATGCCCAGAAGTATTTAAGAACTCAGTAAAGTAACTTACTGTATCTGGTAAACCCTGGACAGAGCAGGTGTCTATGTCATTTGATTTATGGCCAAAGAAAATCGCTTCAGTGCTGTTGCCAGGGACGGTGCTGGCCCTGAGGCGGGACAGCATTTCCTTTTCATCATGGCAAGTTTTTATTTGGTGATAGTAGAGCAGGAAAGAGGCATTAGTTAGCAAGGTCACTCTTTCCATACAAAGAGGATCGCTTCAGCATATCTTGTGACTGCTTGTGTAGATAACCCCTCCTGAGTCACTTCTATGCAGTCTGCTGTGGTCCCTGTGCATAGCTCAGGGACAGTCTGAGCCTCTGTGAGATGGCCATTGTAACTGCCTATTGCTACTAGGCACCTCAGCATGCAGTCTGAGCTCAAAATGGACTGAATCCACAGGTTGGGTCAACTCCACCAGTGAGTCCACTGTGCCACTGCACCAAAACCAGTCTCTGGGCATCGTTTAGCTCATGGTCCGACACAGCAGTCAGGGGCTACCGGCGACTCAGGTGGCATGTAATGGGAGACTAGCGGGGCAGGCAGTACAACACTTCCTTGTACTGCACAGTACTGTCTGTGCCCGTGCCGCATGACAACAGACCTTACCCAATATCAGCGGCAGCCTAATGCACATTGGGGCTGAGCATTCAGCAAAATTAAAATTAGCGCCTGTCTCAAAATGACAGTGCCCCCACCAGCAGCCAACGGCATAACTTAAGCACTGGTGCCATTGTCATCAGGGCAGGTCCTTGTGCAGGGATGGTACTCAGTTGAGGTTAAAAACTCACACTTTTAATAACGTTCACAAAATCAGATGTATTAGGTTGAAATTCTTCAATGTGTAAAAGAAATACAGATTTTTGGAGTTTTGAAGACACCTTTTTATCTTCTCACCTCGTACTTGTTGCATAATTTTCCTCCATCTAAAAAAAATAACAGTTAGAAAAAGTGTGATGATGCTTCTGACCTGATGCGTGCTACAATTTGAAACACTGTGTTCAGTGTGTGTCGCAGGCAGATGAAACCGATCAATGAGCCTCCTGGTGACCCATGTCTGCCAACATTTATTATATATTGCCCACAATTGGCTCCTTCCATCTCTCTGGCCTCTGCTGCAAGAAACGAGATGAGGCGCCATCTGAAGCAGCAGCAGCAGCCTCAGTCTCAGGCTGCGTTTTAGAAAGTTGTTTTCAAAAGGGAAAGCATGCATTATTAATGCAGCAAATTAATCAAAAGCGAGACACTTCTCTTACAGCCTACCCCCTCTCGTGAGGACAGCCCACTTCCCTATGTCCCCTTCGGCCTGCCCCGCCCGCCCCTCCCATTGAAATGAATGGAGTTTTGTTAACTCTTCCCATGGCTTCTGTCTGTGCTCCCCAAATGGAACCTTATAGATGGCACTGGAATTCACCACGCCCTCTAATGTGATGTCACTGCTATAGCTTGTGCCTGCAGGTCAAGAAATATGTCGCCCTTCTGGCACAAGAGCAGCAGGACATGTCCAAAATTCGTCTTCCTTCTCCCCTAGGAGAAAGACAAAGATTCGGCCCACTTTCTTACCAAGCAGCAAGTGGTCATTTGTTTCCAGCTGCTCAGTGTTTTTTTTCATCTCCCCTACGCTCTTTAACACCAGCCACCCCAGGTCATTTGGCATATAATGTCTTGCAGGAACCATGAAGTCAGATGCAAGTCGAAGCTGCCAGAGCGCCATTCACCATGTGACTTTAGAAAACAGATGCACCATACATCAGAGTTAGTATCTCATGCGCCTTTTATACACGAGGGCGTATCTCCTGTAGGATTTTCAAACAGATGGCTGACCTTGTGTAATAGGAGTAAAAAATGTAATTCTAGCAAGAATTTAAAAATGGAAAAATTACATAATTTGGGGCACCCATAATGCAACGAGAAACACAGTGACTGTATAGCTGTGGCTATTTGGCCAAGTACAAAGGGCTAATAGGCGCATATAAAGATAGTGTAAATGTGTCACTATTTCTATCAAGTGCAAAGTGTTTGTAATAAGTAACACTTATTGTTGTAGCACGATATCCATCTATGATACTCCTTTTCACATTAAACTCCAAACCTGAATAATATTATGAAAACCAAGATAGGAAAACAGGGCCTATGTTTGCATACTACAGATTAAACTGCATTTTCAAACTTTTTTTTTTCAAAAACATACCCAAAAATCAGCCATTCAACTTGTGTAAGAAACTCCAATTATACCCAGAATCTACCAAAATTTGGAGCCTTAAGGAACAGGCACCACCAGTTCTTAAATTCCTAAATGCTAAGTTAGAACTTAGAAATAGTTAAAATGTTGAACAGAGTGAAACTGCAGCTCATAGATACTGCCAAAAGGACAGTGACGCGGTTTATGTTTCTGTTTAAGGGATTTATAAAGCGCATGGCTGCCCGCGGGCTTCCCAGGGCTGCCGAGAGGAGCAGACATAATGTGACGTCTCATGGGAAAAGCCAGGTTTTGATTTTTTTCTGAAACACTTTTCATTCTTGATTAGTCTTAGCTGGGTCCATTGCATTCCAAAGTTTTGGGACAAGGTGTGAAAAGGCTCTTCCCCCACATCTTGCTTTCCTTATCTTTGGGGTGTTCATCAGTCCAGAGGGAACACACTCCATACTGTAACCACCAATGCATAATGTGTGTAGTGAATAATAACGATAGCGGAATGGGCCAGGCTGGTCTACATAACTGCTTACAGCAGTGGTGTTACGAAACTTAAGTGGGCCCCTCTGCAAAGGACATGGGGGGGGGGGGCTCCCCACGCTCTGGACCCAGTCAGAAGCTCTCAGTCCAGGGGCCTACCACCTGTGCACAGTGCTGGAGGTCGGGGGCCTCCCCGCATCGCTGGAGCTGCGAGGCCTATTGTTCCGCCAGTGGCTTATTCCGCACTGGTTGGAAACGCTACACAGTAAGGCGCTCACCAATTTTGCACTCCAAGTCAATACTCCTCAGGATAAACACTGAGACACAATCTATACCACTAAAACCAATTAGAGGTATTTTCACAGTGAGTCCTAATACATAAACAGGCATTTTAGCAAACGTGACTTTCCGCTATTCTGTCTCAGGTTAAGCTCTTACCCAGAGGGCACCTAAGCTGATTGTCAGTGAGAACCTTCTGACGACATTTGGTGTCTGCAGCTAAACCCTCCAGAAGCAAACCATTTCTTTCTTCGTCAGGGTTCTATTTGAAGTTACCTGCCTGTGTTCACCTTTCTTTCAAAACCATTAAGTGAAAATACAGTTTCGAAGAAATATTAATTGTGCCATCGCAAAATGGGAAACGATGGAATGTCGACCGTTCAATATTACTGTTGTTTAAGCATTGTTAGGTGCAGGTTAGCATTTCCCTACCGCTTAGCCACCGATCTCATGAATATAGGCATCTTTTAATTCCTGAGTAACCAAGTGTATCCTTTATTTTTATTTTTTAATAATTGTTAATATTTTCATTCCAAAGCCAATACAAACCAGCAGTGAACTGGGTGTTCTGAGTTTAGAGACACTAACAAGAAGATCTAGACAGACCGCTCAATTCTATCATTAATGCGCAAAAAGTAGGATTTCTGCTATCATTCAGAGTCAAACCTTGAGAGAGATGGCTCAGGGATTCCCAAAATATCTGTTGGGGTCTGGCATTCCAGTCACAGAATAACAGTAAGACTAATATCAACAATAGCTATTCGAACTACAAAAAGATACATACAAATTAAAGAACACACGTGAATATACATCTGTACAACACACACCACACACGTACGTTAATATATTTATATACATAAGGTTAAATGAACGTTAGAGTTAGGGGAGAATGTATGTGAAATGTCAGTTAAAACATACCATTTTAAATGAACAAATGTTTTGTGACACCCCCCCTTTTCCTCGGCCCCGGCTTGAGGAATCTCTCTGAACATTTCCAGGAAGGGGCCAAGTTGGGTGAGACATTTTAAAAATGTTTTGTGAGTATTCATCAAACAGCATTAAAGTTAAGAGCAAACCCAAAAATGATTTTTCTATGGAAACATGGTCCTAACTGTAACTATCCAGTGGCAACCTCAGAATTACAGTTACCCTGGTTCCCTGTATCCCTGTAATTACTGGGGGTGGAAAACAGCAAATACATATTTTTGGGAGATAAACAATCTGTGTTTTTGTGTTGTTTCCAGGTGTTTCAAAGCGAGATTTTGTCTGCTGGTATAATAACACAACTTTGATCCCTGTTACAAGTTGTGGGATTTTCTGTTTCTGGTTCCATCATGATTACTAGAGCCATTCATAATGAGAACCTTAAGGGGTTGTGGAGGTGTAATATAAATATGACAAACTGAGGAACAGAGAGGGGGTGTTGGCTGGAGGAACATTGTACATCATGGATTGACCATAAGGGAGCCATACTAGGTTCATTGGTTGTCCTTTTACAGGGATTTTTACATAGCTGAAAAACATATGATAGTACCGCTCAAGATGGTGCAATATCAGTGCTCCTGGACGCCTCATTGTGATATGTGTTTGCATACAGTTCCCTTGACAAGAATCAAATACAGCACAGCACAAGCGCAGCAAATCTTCTTGCAAGGACATGCTTAGCCAGTGATTAATTTGTAAAAAATAAGTGCTGGGGCTCTCCTCAGGAGGCAGCTTGCAACTCCTGTTAGCGCCGCCTAAAACAGAACCAACTACTAACCATGAAAGTGGGGAGAGGATGTGGTGTAATGGCCAGAACTACCGACTTCGGAGCTGGGGAACCAGGTTCAAGTCTCAGCATTGGCTCAACATCCTGTGATTCTGGGCAAATCACTTAATCTCCCCATAAATGAATGTGACATTAACTGGTGCTCGTAAAAAGTGCAGGTGTTGATTATTAACTGCTGGTGCTGAGCACCGGGAATCACTGGCTCAAATTAAGCACTGTTAGCCCTTGTTGTTGGAAAATGTGTCTTTAACTATGACTAAAGACAAAACAGGGTGAACATTTGGGAGAGAAGCTATGATTCTCAATAAGGGCAGGTGCCCAGAGGAGCAAAATAGGCGAAGGCGGAATTATCACAGTAATAATACAAGTAGACTCGCTGCAAAAACAAAGAGGTGAACAAACACCTATAGCTAAATGTAATTCATAAAAAACAATACTTCAGCATCATCACACAAATGAGTCCTTTTTACAGCTGCCGTTTACAAAATGGCATATATCTCACTAAAAGCTATGAGACCACTGTCAAAATAGAAAACAATGTTTATTGTCAGAACCACAAATGATTAGCTGAAAACCAGTGTGTACCAGGCCCTAACACAAATATTGCTGCCAATGTTGCTATTTTAGTCGAGAGAGCACAGACAGTGTGGCATAAACCCAGATGGCTAGGCAAGTGCACTGAGCACAATGAAACAGGAGATGGCACCCTGCTGCCAAAAGTGGCTGATTACAAATTCACTATCAGTGGACTCTGAGCTTTACAGGTTAAACATCTGCCTGTAAAATACCTGTGGCACAGAAACAGATGCATACGTTTGCTATTTGATGAAGATGTTAAAGTGTACTCGTAAGTAAACGGGTGAGGAGCTGCACAATAAATTACACAAAAGGGCAGAAAATTGACATATCATGTATCTGATAGTTAATTAGTTTATCAGAATAGTCAATTTAATGAAGGGTCATTTAAAAGATAGTTGTTCATTAAGAAATCGGGGTTGATCTGTATATGAGCCCTCGTCTCACTATCATAGTAAGCTGAGATTAATGTATCTTCAACCTGCCTTAAAGTATCACTTGATGCTGTGTATAAAATGTGTTAGAAGGGAGACTCATTTAAATGTACATGAACACCTGAAAGCCCTAGCTGCCTTATCAGATCCAATCACTGGGGTTGAGAACCTTTTTTGTGAATTCAGTAGCACCCTTCAAGTAGGACAGAGGAGCGGTGGCCAGTACAGCTAAACGTGGTGGGGTGGTTGTGCAGGGCAGGGGCGGGATGGGAGGTGGGGAAGTCGATAGACGGCAGAGTAGGTATAATTAAATAAATAAATAATACCTATTCAGCCATCTGCCGGCCACGACCCCCACCACGCCCTGACCCACCGTACTTTTCTGTGCTGGCCACAGCTGCATCCAAACCCCACCCATGTCAGCTAAACCCTGCCACCCTGGCTGTAGCTGGTTGCTCATCGACAATGTATAAGCCCTCACATGTTAGGAAGAAAACCGGTTTCACATATAGATGCCAGTTATTACTGTCACCCATGAAACTACTCTGCTTCACCCACCAGTGATTCTCGCACAGGCTAGGTCTACCTATTAAAGAGACATCATCAGCAAAGCCTCAAACACAAGGAGAACTTTGTTCAAGGCCATCAAAGACTGCTTCAACCAAACAACATCCACACCCATGCAGTTCAATGAGAAGTGTTCAGCCATTAACACGTTCTTCGAGGACAGGTTAGACACGATTGAACAGCACACGTTCATGCATGCGCGCTCCCTGCACAACCATTCCATCAAAAGCTCCTAAGTGATCCACACTTCAACACCTGCCCACAGGCGACATGCTTATGCTACAGTTCATAAAGACTCCTTCACACAAGGGAATATCTGACCCCACTACTAAATATTGGCAACCCATCCACCTGTCCCTTCTGTAAGCCACATTCCAAGTTTCTCTCTAGACTGCTAAGTCCTTACCACTCCTGAAAAAATCTTGAAGGTGTCTCATTGAAAACCAGCTAATTAGTCAAGCTACTGTTCCTGGAAAAGATCATTTAAAAGGGTGTCTCTAACCAGATTCAGGATATTTTTTGGGAGCGCCATTACACAACAGTTTCTACAAAAAAAAAAATTATTTCTTGGTTTCTGGCTCTATGATTATGCACGCACTACATGGCAGAACACAACTGCTGTCATAAATGCAGGATGCAGGTGTTTCCTTCAAGAGGTCAACAAGATCGCTAAGAGACAAAAGCAAATATAAACTGCAGATTAACACAACCTATCCTGTTTCCATGTTCATGGACCAGCTACTAGTATAGATAGCCTTTAAAAGGTCAACCAGGTATGAAAATGGTTTAGACGTGTTTCGAACTGCGTATTCGCCTCACGTAATCATACAGATTTCCACAGACCTATACATGGAGGCCTGGGGGAAGTGGGCTTCTTTGTTCTCACCCCCTGGGATTTTCTGGCAGGTGGTTTGGGAGGTGGTATTGGCTGTTAAGTTGCTTAGGGAATCTATTGTCCAAAAGGAGAAGAAAAGGAGCAAGCAAGAGACTGTAGTGGGTTTAGTAGGAGAAGGCTTCCCACGCACATCCAGTGCAAGTCGCGGGTTTGTAGAGGGGTTGGCTACGTTCCTAGATGGACAAGCCAGCTCTGGGGTGGGGAGTAGAGAGGTAAGCTGGGGGTGGATGGGAGCAAGACCCTGAAAGAGGGAGGAAGTCAATAAGGCCTGGTAGTAATAGGGGTAGTGTTCAGAGTTTTAAAGGCTTGTGCACAATGGAGTAATGGTGGGACTTTAAAGGTGAGGCAGGGGAGTCGTGACATTAGGGTATTATTGAAGCGAGGCTTCTGTAAGTCACTGAGACTATATGCCAGTAGATGTTCCTTTGCTGACCAGTCTATTAAAGCGTCCTTTAACGCATCTAGCATTTTTCATGTTTACCCATACTGCCTGAGCTTTTATCTGCAACTGAGCTTCCAGGCCACTTTAGATCAAAGAAATAAATGAGATCCCAGTAAGAAAGCAAACCTTTGAAAAATGCTTAGTACTGCAAAAGTGCATAACTTCCTTTTAATCAATCAGTAAAAGGTAGCAGGCATTCATGATCTGGAATCTTATTTTATATCAAACATTTTGTAGACACACGTCTCTTCGTGTGGTAGTTGATGCCTGTCTAGTTACACTTCATGGATCACTGCAAAATGTTTTTGAAACATCAAAATCAGAGCTAAGTCTACAGCCACATGTAAACAAACAAATGAATATACACTAGGGAGAAATGTAGTAAGCACTTGTATTGCCCCTGCATCAGACAAGTTGATAAAAGACAACATAGGTGTGAGAGAGCGCAAATCGAGAAAAAATAGAAGTGCACCATATTTACAAGCACGTTGCATCAGTTTAGTAAAGAAAATACATAAGAGTGTTTAATTAAAATAGAATGCATATATCAGTGTGAAAAGCTAATGTAGAAGTGTGTAGAGATGTTAGAACGATGTTGAAATCCCATGTTATGTGGCTGTTGGAGAGGAGAATGTAATGCTGCTAAACATACAAATGTGTAGGCCACATGGCAGTTCACAGAGAATGAAAGGTGCCGTTACACTCTCACATGATATGGATTTTTTTTTTTTTTTTCACAACAGATTTTATTGAATAATCAAGCAAGGCAATGAATGTGGTACCCCACAGTCAGGAGAAACCACCACGCAGATGAAGACATCACATAAAACAGGATTGGAATCTGAGTCAAACATATTGCAATCGCTTTTAAGCAACCCACTCCCACCCATTCCCATCCCCAACACCCAACCGCCCTCAACCAATCCCACCCCGCAATCCCTCCCTAACCCCATGCACATGCGAAGAAGAAACAGCTGTAAAGACGTATGGAGTGGTCGGTCCGGCACCAGACACAGGCCTACACTAAGGGGGAAGCTCAGAGTTCTTCCTCAGGGTCAACGGGGGGGTCAAGCGGCAAGTCTCTATACTCAGCCCATCTTTTCCAAATCCGAAAGTGTTTGCGGGGGCACCCACGCGCTTCAAAGATAGGGCGCTCCAGGCCCATGCAAAAGTCCAGACCCGCCCTCCAAACACACAGGGGGGGAGCCCGTTCATCCTTCCACGCCCGCGCTAGGTCTCTCTTGGCCAGTACCAACCCCAACAGCAGTAGGTGGCGCTTATAGCGATTCCCTCCCACCCCCTCGAGAATATGAAGCAAACCTAAGCGATGTGTTCGGGGCAAGTCCCATCCTAACACTTCAGACAAACAGCTCCACACACCTCTCCAAAAGCCAGCAAGCCTAGGACACAGCCACAGGGTATGGAGCAGCGAGCCAACCTCCGCACCACAACGCAAGCATTCCGGCGATGCAATCAGTCCAGCCTTCCAGAGGCGTTCACGCGTAAAGTAGGCCCTGTGGAGGACCTTAAATTGGATGAACCTGAGCCTCATCGCGATCGCCGTCCCACGCGGGGATTCCAGGGCCTCTCGCCAGTCATCTTCGTCTAGTGACCCGACATCAGCCTCCCATGCCGTCCGCAGGGGAAGAAGGTCGGAGGCGCAGTGGGTGACCATAGTCTGGTAAATGCGGGACACCTTTTTTTCCCCAATCTCCCCCATGAACAGCTTCGCCTCAATGGGGCTAAAGTCGGGGAGCGACTCCAGGTCGGCAATGTACGGTGTGAGTGCATGCCGCAGCTGTAGGTAACGGAAGAACTGAGTCCGCGGCAAGTGGAACTCCTCACTTAGGACCTGGAACGACTTAAGAGCAGCACCAGACAGCACATCACCCAGCGACGATATCCCGATTGCATCCCAGCCACCAAAACCCGGCAAGGAGGCCAGGGCTGGCAACCTACCATTACGCCACAGCGGCGTTTCCGCCGTCAGCCTACCCCACCAGCCCATGCGTCGCAATGCCTGACGCCAAACAAGGAAGACTGTCTTCGTAACACTAGGCAAGCCCCGACGCAGCCGGGCGGAGTAGAGAAGCATATGGAGGGTATTATCGCCCATAAGTGCACGCTCTAATGCATATGCCGGGTCGCCTCTATCACCATACCACCAGTCATTAAGGACGAGGAGATGAGCTGCCTGGTAGTAGGACAGAAGGTCCGAGGTGGCGAGTCCCCCACAGTATGTAGAGAGGAAGCACGTGCGTAACGCCACCTTGGCCGAACCCCCGGCCCACAGGAATTGCCCCAGGACCGAGTTCACTCGCCGAAACCAGGAAGCCGGCACCGAGTGGGGATAATTTTGCAATTGGTATAAAAGGCGTGGAAGCGCCACCATCTTAAAGATGGCGGACCGGCCAAAGATGTTAAGAGGCATCCGGGACCATGTTTTAACGTCGGTCTGCACCCGCTCCCATACCGGCAGCACCGAGCGTTCCCACGCGAGGGTCGCGGATTCAGACAGGAACACCCCTAGGTACTGCAGGCCTCCAGTGGCCACTTGCAGGTCCAGCGTCCAGGGGTCCGATACTGCACCACCACCCAGGACCCACAAGGTGGATTTGCTGAGGTTGAGGTATAAGCCGGATACGTCACCAAAAACCCGCATTATTTCCAATACCCGCGGCCCAGAGCGACGCAGGTCGGTCAGGAAGAAAAGGACGTCATCCGCGTACAACGCGATCCTATCGGAGAGGCCCTGGGGCCACATAAATCCTCGGAGTTGCGCATCTATACGCACCCAGGCGGCCAACGGCTCCATAGCCAGGGCGAAAAGATAGGGGGAGAGAGGGCATCCCTGTCGGGTACCCCGGCCAATACGGAATGTCTCCGAGACAGCCCCTGCAACACGCACAGTGGCCGTGATGTCTGTGTACAGTAGTTTAATATAGGATAGAAAAACAGGGCCGAGGTTGAGACGGGGTAGGAGCGCAAACAGGTAAGTCCAGCTCACCGAGTCGAACGCCTTATTAATGTCTGCAAGCAACAGAGCAGCCTGCTCACCCATGGCTCCCATGGCCCCGATCGCAGCCCATGCTCGCCGAATATTATGGCGTGTAGCCCTGCCGGACATGAAGCCCGATTGGTCGGGGTGTACCAGGTCCACTATGTAAGGAAGCAACCGATTCGCCAGGGCTTTAGCCAGTATCTTGGCTTCTATATTGAGCAGCGAGATGGGGCGATACGAGTCGTGACTATCAGGGGGCTTACCTGGCTTCGGAAAAACCACGATTTCAGCATGGCGCCAATCAGGCGGTAGCCTGCCCCGAGTACGTGCCGCTTCCAGGGCACACCGAAAATGGGGTCCCAATTGCGTGTAGAATTTCTTATAAAATTCACAGGGATAACCGCTCGGCCCGGGGGCTTTACCCGCATTGAGCTGTCCCAGGGCCTCCCCAAGTTCCTCCGCCGTGAGAGGAGCATCCAGAGATTCCCTGACATCATCCGACACCATTTTAGGAGGTAGGTCATCGATGAACTTGGCAACATCCTCACCCGTCAACTTATCACATGGGGCATACTGTGCTCCGAAGTAGGCGGCAAAACTCGCCGCTAGGCGGACAGGGTCAGTAATGGCTGTGCCATCTTCCGCCAGAAGACCGGGCAGGGTGACAGGGTTGATGTTATATTGGCAGAGTCTATAAAGCATAGAACTCGACTTGTCACCCCACTGGCAAATCCTGCTCCGTGTGGCCAGCCACGCCTGTCTGGCCTCGTCCAGCAGGACTGACGCGTAGGATTGTTGCGCTTGGAGTAGCAGTCGCACCCCGGTATCGTCACCCCCCCCACGACTCCGCCGTTCCAAAGACTCCACTTGTGCCGCAGCTGCCACGATCGCCTCGCGACGATCCCGACGAGCCGCCGAGGCCCAAGCGATATCCACCCCCCTCATTGTGGGCTTCAAGGCCTCCCACACTACGACCGCGTCGATATCATCAACCAGGTTCTCCCGCCAGTAGTGATCAATAGCTTCCCGGAGGTGCTTAACATAGCCAGGTTGCTGGAGATGCCAAGAGGACATCCTCCATCGAAAGGGCTGTCGTGGCTTGAAAAGTTCTACGTCGAGCGAAACCGGGGAATGATCAGACAGCCCCCTAGGCAAAATCTCCACCGCAAGCACTCTGCTCATGCACACTCGGGGAACAAACAAGTAATCTAGGCGAGAAAAGGAACCATGCACCGCTGACACAAACGTATATTCACGTGCAGTAGGGTGCATATGTCGCCAAGCATCCATCCAGCCCAGGGCATCACACATCGCTCGCAGCTTCGTAGAGGGAGGGGAGACGGGAAGAGGGGGGTCTAGCCCTCCCGGTCCTCGGCGCCCCCTGCGGTCCATGCAAGCATCCATCACCTCGTTCCAGTCACCCCCAACCACCGCCAGGGACTCTTGGACATCCCCCCATACTTGGAAAATCCTCTCAGCCAGGGCCCATTGCAGGGGGGGGGGGCATACACACTCCCAAGAATTACGGGCTCTGTACCCACCGTGCCCCTGACAAACAAATAGCGACCCTGCGGGTCCGCCCACGTCTTCACATGTACGAAGTGCACCCTGCGGTGGATCAGCACAGCCACCCCTCTGGACCCCCGGGTAAAGCCGGCATGGTACACCTGGTGATAGCCCAATCGCTGCAAACTGAGTGCTTTCGACCCCATCATATGAGTCTCCTGAAGCAGAAGCACATCGGCAGAGGCCCTCTTCCCCCAGCGCAAGACCGCCCCCGTTTCACCTTGTCTAACAACCCCCTGACATTCCACGTGACAACTCTTAGGGACTCCACAGGGAGTCTGTGCATAGTATCAACCATAGTCTGATGGAGTCCGCCAGGAGGGCCCCTCGTGTCCACACCACCCACCACTCAACAGCAGTCGCATATTCATAAAAAGCATGTGCATCCCCCCCTTGCCACCCAAACACCCAAAAACTGTAGGGGCTGCTAAAGCCAGTCCCCTTCCAACTCCCCACACCCCCAACCCCCCTCCCCTACACCTCACAGAACCATGAAGCATCTGTCGCGGCATGGGCGATCCCGAGCCCAAAACAGAGGGCACAGAACCTACCATGCCAATGGATCCCAACTCCCTCAGGCCCATCTTCACTACCCCCCCCCAAAAACAAACTCCTACAAGGTAGGAGTGGGACAGCCCCCAATCGGCTGTACCCGAGCCAGTACCCACCACCCCACTCAATCTCACGAACTTAGAAACAAGAAGACATCGAGGCATCAGGAAAGCGTCCAAGGCGCCGGGCCACTGCCCTTGGAAGGGTGATCTCTGCGTTCCGGTGAGGAACCCCTCGAGGACCCAGGATTCAATCCCGGCTGGTCATGCGGCCGCAGCGCCACAGTTTCATCCGTCCAACGAAACAACTCCTCCGGAGTATCAAAAAACAATGTCTTGGACTGGAAAATCACTCTCAGACGGGCCGGGTACAGCAGAGAGTATTGGAGACCCAGACCGCGGAGCTTCGCCTTGGCATTCATGAAGGATTGACGTTTCTGCTGTACGATTCTGGTATAGTCGGGGAACACCATGATCTTGTGATTTTCATAGAGGATGGCATCTTTGGACCTCGCCTCCCTCAGGATAGCGTCGCGATCGTGGTAGTTCAGTATCCGAGCGATCACCGCCCTGGGCCGCTCACCCTCCGGCGGCCGTTGGGTCAAGGCGCGATGGGCGAGCTCAATGATGAAGCACGAGGACAGGCCCTCCGGAGGCATCCAGCTCAGCAGCCACTGGGTAAGGAATTGCGCCATGTCCCCCTTCTCGCACCGTTCCGGAAAACCAACAAATCGGAGGTTGTTGCGGCGGGCGCGACCTTCAGCATCCTCAGCTCGCAGCGCCAGATTCTTCTGCACCGATTCCACCACCGCCAGCCGTTTCTTCAGGGACCCAACATCGTCCTCCACGACAGATATTCTGGACTCCGCCTCAGTAATCCGCGCCACCGCATTCCGCAGGTCTTGGCGGATCAGGGTAACATCTGCGCCCACCGCGCCAATTTTAGCGTCCAGCGTGTCCCGGGATTGGGTGATGGCGGCCATGAGCGCGGTATTATCCGGGGGGGGGCGGCGGATGCTGACCCCCCCCCCGACGGGCCCGGTCCCCCAGTTGGCCCCGTGTATTTGTCGATGGTCGGTTGCTTAGATTGGCTGCCCCCACCTCGGGTCATGATCGCCGCCTGTCCACGGGCCTCCAACAATCGACACAGCCGTGGCAATGGGGATCCCCACGCTCTTCTTCCACTCCAGTGGGGACTCCGTCCACCAGGCACGACCCTCCACCAGAAGCGGGCAGTCGGCGTCCCCCTTCACGTCTCAGTCCAGGCAAGGTATAGCAGGCACCGGGAAACACCCCCTCACCACTCGTGGCCCCAGGGCGATCGATGGGGCCCGTCCACTTGCTGCCCACCCGGGGCCAGTTGTCTCTGCCAGCGTTGTCTGGGGGTCCAGGAGGGGGCGTCCACAACTCTCCGCCCGCCACAGGGTCCGCCGACCGACACCCCGCCGCGAAGTGAGCCTCCAACGCAGAGAGGCAGCAGCCAGGTGTCCTCCACGGTCAGGAGCTGCACCCAGCCAACCCCGGGCGGGAGCCGCGAAAATTGAGGCCCCGGCTCCGCCGGGTCCGCTAGGCCCCTCGTAGGCTGTGGGCGACCCTCGCCCCTTCAAGGCAGTGGCACCGCAGTCGGGTCATGGGGGGGGAACGAACCCGCCCCCGCTCGTCTTGCAGGGTCGTTAGCAGCCCAGGACTGCGGCAAGGCCGCCGCGCCACTCAGGTGTCTCCCGGGCGGGGGGCGCCAAAATTGAGGACCCGGCTTCAGCGCCGCACCAGGCCGCTCTCCGTCTTCAAGCGCCCCGCACCAGTCAAGGCGCCGACGTCTCCAGTGACCGCACCGGAGGATGACCAGAGCTCCCCGCAGCAATCGCCTCGCTTAGGGAGTGTGGCAGAGGCTCGGGGACAGGATAAATGGGCGGATAAGGCTCGGGCAAGCGGGAGCTCTAGGAAGCTGCGACCGCCATTGCCGCGCTCGTATTGCTGATCATAGAACTGAAATATATGTTTTATAGAAGTGTTTCATATAACCATTGTGTGTAATAAGTTAGAATACTGTTTAGACTAAGAAATTAAAGGTTTACAGAGTGCACAGGCCCGTTTCATGTAATTCTAATAGGCCTGAATAGATAAGGTCATTTCTTTTGATCTGCATGTGTTAGTTAGAGGAATGTCATGTTAAGCATAAATTGCGGAGCCTGTTCAAAGGTTTACGACTTAGAAGATACGGTGGAGGCCGGAATTTGGGGCCCACTGTACAAGTGTCTGTTTGCAGGTGCGAGGAGGTTCCAATCAAGAGAGTGATGAATAGAGTTTTGTTCAGTGAGCCAGGCACAGGCCTGGAGGAGGCTTCAGGAATTTCCTGGGGGGTACCGTCCTGCCGGAGAAGAGCCTGAGAAGCAAGGTCAACGCTAACGATGGGCCCAGAGGAGTATCAGCATGGAAAATGCCAGACCCGACACCACGTGAGGGGCGTCTCTAAAGGGCGTTTCTATTGTAAATGTGATTTTTGTATTAGGGACAGCACCCCTGGGTGGAGTTAGGGCAGATGGTCTGAGGAACCTAAGAGAGCGGATGGGTAGGCAGATAGGGTAACTACGAGACACCGATTCACAACGAAGACTAAGGGAAGTGAGTGATCTTCTTTGGAAGTCACCACGGCTGACACCTTTTTGGGTCTCGCTGGCAATGCATCCGCAAGGATGCATTTGTCCAGCTGGAGACCAATAGCGATCACTCTGGGGGGAAGGAAGACAAGAGGGTGCACGAGCTTTTCTTTCTGGATTCGTGTGCGCGAACGCGCACGTTCCGTCCTGCGCCGCCCTCCCATACTCCCAGCCTAACGCGCGTGCATGCACGCAGACAGACAGACACACACACACACACACACGCGCACACGCACTTACACTTACACAGACACGCAGGCACACAGACAGGCAACCCCCTCCTCCTCCCCCACAGTCACACACGCATACACACAGACTCCAAGACACACGCACGCTCACACACATACACAGCCCGCCGCCACGCGCGCGCCCACACATGCCCCCCCCCCGCCCTCGCAGGCCAGCCACAAAGCGAAGCCCCACTCACCGGCAGCAGGACTCTTCCTCCATTCTTCGGCACCGGGGTGCAGGGTAGGCTCCTGCCTGCTCCGGTGCTGCAACCAATCGCGGCTCTTCCGGCTCTTCCGTGGGAGGCGGGGTAGGCTCCCGCCCTCCTACTTCCTGTTTCCGGTTGTCGCGCCGGCCTGCCTGACTTCCTGGTCGCAGGCCGGCAGAGTGACGGCGGTGATTTGCGGTATTTATTTATTTAGTTATTTATGCATTTTTATATAGCGCGGACTTTACCCGAAGGCGGTATTTATTTATTTATGTATTTATGCATTTTTATATAGCGCGGACTTTACCCGAAGGCGGTATTTATTTATTCATGTATTTATGCATTTTTTTTCACTCTAGCACGAGCCGAGCTAGGAAAATATTGGCAAGTCAATCGTGCAACGAGCATCATTTAAACACAGAAAAAAACAGAAGTTTCACATTTCCAAAACATTTCCTTGTTGTAATTTGTTATAAACGGTAATTTGTTAACATGAATTTAGAAGCATTCATGCCACCCACTGCCATGCCCTGATGACGATGCCAGTAGAGAACGAAGTCAAAAAGGCAGGTGGCATCTATCTGCCTTCTATTTCTAACCAACGTACAAGAGAGGATTTTATTGACCACTTATCCTAAACCAAGGTAGTTCAAGGTGCTGCCAAATGCACTGATGAAGGAAAAGGAAAGGAGGTTCAGTAAAATTAAATATTGCTTAGGGTCACACAGTTTGTTCAACTGAGCTGAGGAAGCCAAGATTAATCATAGGTTTCTTGGAGTCAGTGAGTCAGTCAAATATTCTTTATTCGGATTTTCATACCCATGAAAGAAAACATTGAACGTGTAAATGGATAGTATATAAACATTCATTACAGCATTTCTATTAAGGTCAAAAGAGAAATATTCAGCAAAGCAGCCTAAAGTCATGAGTCTTGATGATATTAAATATGAGTACATTTCCAGTACATTAAGACTAAACAAACGACCAGCCCTAAAAAAATAAAATGCTAAATGTATACATTTTTGCTTACTACTTTACATCTATTGACTTTCCCCGGTGATGCATGTTGGTCCATCAAGAACTGCAAAGCACAGTCACGTGATTAAACATGGCATGAATTATTATTATAAGGATTCTGTAGTGTTCTTCATCAGTTTTTGCACACCTCCAAGCGTTTCAACGGAAGCAATGCTTGTACATGCAAATGTTCAGAACTGTTTGTGGACATCTTTAGATGCTGCAGAGAACAAGGAGTAGAGCAAGCATGCTAATAGCTGAAGTATTACCTAATGTTATGTGATGGCAATAGATCACACAGACTTCTTCTATTGGTGTTGAAAGAAGTTTATTCTTTGGGGCCAGGCACCACAATCCAGCTAATAAGTGCGCACTCACATGTGGAATGACACATTCAGCCATTCTAAAAGTGAACAACAGCATTACAATAACACCAGTCATGGTCAATGGTAGAGATAACATGCTCATGCCACACTTGAACAACTGGAGTCGTATTATACACAGAGCCCTGGTGGGGGCACAATATGTTTTCGCTCTCGCTTTGCGCAGCCCTGAGGCACTTTTGGTAATATAAAAGAGGCCGCAGATCCTTTAGCGGCCCATTCTGTAATACAGCTAGCACTGGCGCACAATTAGAAACAGTGCTATCATCAGAGGGCATTCCCTCTTTTGTTTAGGGCACGGCCTACATGTTGATAATGCCTGCTGTTCCTACCTGTAAAGTGCTTTGAAAATTTGATGGAAGGTACTTCTTTGTTGAATTTTGATTTTCTTTTCTGAATTCAGTGGGTCCTTGGTATTTCAAGTGCACACTTATTCACTGCCCTGGATAAGGTCTCACAACTTTATCACTCCTTTGTGCTATCCTACTCTTACAACTTTTTAAAAGCCGTAGTTCTTGAGGTTTAGTTCAGTCAATGTCGAATCAGTGTCAAATTCATGTTGATGTGCTAACTTCACCACCACCTAGAAAGTATATAGGACAAAACTAAGGAACAACTGTTACTACGTCATAATGCAAATGGGTTCCATCCTTTTAATCCACCCAGATTTTTTGCTTTCACCAGGTTTTTGGAAAGTTATTTACAAAAGTTTAAGCTATTGCCATTATAAATTACAATAACTTTCATTTAAGTATGAATTATTAAGCCATTGTTATTTGTAATATCAATACATCTAAGTCACGTAAATACAACACATATTGCATTACAAATGCTATAGGTGTCACAGTTGCGAAAGTTAAAACTATTGGCATTGTAAATGAGAAAGCTATTAATTTAGCTATTTTCAAAACCAAAACATAAAAAAAAGATTTGTGATTTACAATACCAATAGCTCAAACTTTCCTAATGCGAGACCTATTGCATTGCAAATGCTTGTTAGGTTAAGATTTTACTAAGTAGGGATGTCACTTAGTCTAGTGTAGGGACAGTCTAACCTGGATTTTCTTCCTTTCTGTAAATGACCCACAAGTTACAGCTTGTGTCTATTCTTGCAACTCTGATGATTTTTTAATTGGTTTTGGTGACATTCTTCTGTCGACTAAGAGCATTTAGAAAATGTATGTTTGTATTGATACCAGTATATCTTTTGAACCTTATTTTGAGATGTTTGTATCTCCAGTTGACTTTGGCTTTATAATAAACTTTTAAAACTTATTCGTAGTAAGTGGTTCTTTAGAGTGGTGTAAGTCCTTAACCGATTGACCTAGTAGTGGATTGCCTTTTACTCTATGACAGGTATCAACGGTTCAGTCGACCTGAGTTGGGATCTAGACCTACAGCAATAGATCAGAAATCCCGCCGTAACAGTTGGTAGCAGAGAAGGATGGTTACCTTCTAGAGGAAGGTGATCTAGACTAGGTTAAGATTACCCCACGGTCCCTAGAAATCGAGAGATGAGCAGCGGAAGAATCGCCTGCCGAAGAAGGTGCTGACGGTGCGAGAGAAAAGCAGCAGGGCCGGACGAGAGTGAGTATAACAAGGGTCATGCGTCGACAGATTGCGGTGTTTTGTGTTGTATCTGTATTGTAATGTCATGCGGAGTTGAATGCCTGTAGTGTGATTGAGAGAGGGTTGTGAGCGCGCGCAACCTGGCAACCGGGCAAACTGGTGAACCGGTGAACTGGTGAAAATCTTAAGTTCGGAGAAGAGCTTAACTGGTTCGGGTGTATCGAACGTCCAGAGTAGTTGTCGACCAGAGTAAAGGGGGTCATGAGGTACCATTGATCGCCCGCAGGACCGAGATAGGGGGAACGCAAGAGTGAGTGTGTGGGTAACGGACGCAGGTCGAAAGTTACCGTGTGTAAGTAACCTATCAGTTAAGGCGATTGTCTGGACGTATACGGGAAGACATTTCGTCAGTTAAGGTGACAATTACAGTTAGACTGTGGGCGTACAGTCAAGGAAAGTGATCGCTTGGTCGGAAGTAATCATTTTTCAGAGTATGAATGGGACGCATGCATGACCGGGAGACGAGCTGAGAAAGGAGGGGAACTGCTGCGAAGGGGAGACGAGTGACGTCAGCGAGAGCCGCGCTGTGATAGGCCGGTTGGTGTGAAGCCGCGCTGTGATAGGCCGGTTGGTGTGACGTCAGCGAGAGCCACGCTGTGATAGGCCGGTTGGTGTGAAGCCGCGCTGTGATAGGCCGGTTAGCGAGAACCGCGCTGAGATTGGTGGATTGTCATCAGGAAATAAACGAACGCGGAGAAAATAGAAATTTTGTAAATTTTGAACATGAAGTGTTTTAAATGTTTGAGAGCGATCTTTAAGAGGAAAATAAGAGAATCCTATTACGGGGAAGAGGCACCGCCAGAGGGTACACCAGCTCATTATATGGCAACGAACGTTGGGTTGCATACTATACTGTGGCTTGATACTTGGAGTAAGATTACAGAAGGGAATGAGGAACTGACTTTTCCGAAATACGGAACGTTTAGACTAGAAGTGTTGCATCAGCTGAAAGCAGTTATGTCCTCATTGAGACCTTTGCCTAGACCAACACAGTTTGAGGCCCTTAATGCGTGGATTAGGGCGGCGCACGACAGGAATCAGAACAGCCGCCAAGAAAGGGTAAGGCGATCAGTAAGGGCAGTGCAAGATGCCAAATGGGATGCGGAAGCCAAGAAATGGAGGGTACAGACGATTGAAGTGGATAAGTTGTACCCAGTGAGAGAGGTTACAGGAGAAAAGAGACCCATAGAAGAGGATGACGAGAGCGATTCGGAGGATGGCCTAATAAATAGGTTGTTGATAGATAGACCACCTCCGGACAATAGGGAGATAGAAGGTACTGAGCTCCCAAGGGAAGATAGGGTTGACACAGAAGGGAATAGGCCACTCCCTATAACGAATTGGGTACCTACCAAAGGTGAGGAGACACCTCAACATAGTTCTGTACAGAGAGTAGTCGGAAGGGTTGTGGTGCAGAAGATGCCAGCAACAGAGAGGGTTGAGTCTTATGGATTGCCAGATGCTCTTCAAGTACCAGTTACCATAGGTCCTATAGTGTTGGTTTATCACCCAGAGAAAGGGAGAGAGGAAGAACAGGTACGGTTAGACAGAGAAAGAGTTGAGATGGAAAGAAGGAATAACACGACAAATGCCTGGAGACAATTGCCAGGACCGATAACGTGGAGCACCCCATTGGATTCAGCAGTGGATCCCGTAACAGAACAGGGGGGTCAGAGAGGACCGATGGACCTGAGGGGACCACGGCCGAAATCCTATAAAGAGTTGAGGGCTGACTTGAAGGAATGGGATAGGTCCACAGAAGCACCGAGCAACAGGTCAAGAGTAGAAGCTGAATGGGGAAGTCGAGGCAATGGGACATTATCTCACTGCGGGGCTAGCGAAAGCAGCCAGGAGTGGGACGGTAAAAGTCAGGAGAGTAGAGGAGTTACACGTCATATTGACGGTGGAAATGGGCAGGAGCGAAAAGGTAGAAGTACGGAGTGTGGAGAGACGTCTCGTCTCATTCAAAGTGAGGGAGACCGAAGGACACAAGAGTACAGGGATAGGTTTAAGTGCACTCTCCACGCACCGGATGATAACGTACAGCACTGGAATCGTGGGAACATGGGGAACCGCGAAGGATCTTGCCATGCGTCGAGTAATCAGAGATCACAGGCAAATTGTGAAGGCATGGGGAATAATGGAATGTCTTATCATGCACCTAGAGAAACCAGGCAGAATGGGAAATGTGGGACTATGGGAAATAGAGAAGTGTTTCACTATACACCCAGAGAGGATGGAACTGCATGGGACCTGGAGAGATGGGAGCATGGGAGGACTCCCCATAACACGCCTGAGCCCAGACGTAGGACTCAGAGCTGTGATGGGAGGGATGTAAATGGACTCTCTAGAGATAGCATACAGAAAGCTGTGATAAAAGCCAAAAGACTCGATGTGACCAGCTTAAAATCTGACCTGGACGAGATAATAGATGGTGCGTTGCCTTTAGAAAGGATTGACATGTACGAACAAGATGAGCTGCTGTTTATAGCAAAGGATATTACTCGAAAGGCAAGAGCAACTCATGAGAAACTGTCTGAACTGGCAGACAAGTATATCGTAGATTTGTCCACAACAAAGGCATTGCAGGGTAACCATAGGTTGCACTATTCAGATCAGGACCTAGAAGAGAGGAGGACAACTGGATTAAAGACACACATAAGGGAACTGATCACAGGAATAAGAGCATGGAGAGATCTGGACAAATGGGAAGAGAGGTGGTCCAAAAAGGGAACTGTTAGGCGGAGCGCGAATGTGATGTCTCCGGAGGGAAGGCTACTGCAGATGGAGGCATTCCCTTTGCGAGAAATAGCGAATGGGAGTTATGTACACGTGCCCTGGAGTAGGGGAGATTTGGCTGCATTTACTAACTCATTTTCGAAGTTAAGGGAATGTCCCGTAGAGTGGTACAAGCAGGTAGAGAGGTTTGTAAAGATTTCAAAAGTATTGTGGATTGATTTGAACACCTTATTCGACATTGTGGTCCCAGGAGACTTGTGGATAGCATGCAAGGTTAGTGTCGAATGGCCAACTGCAGAACCAGAAAGGGATGCTCGTACTAATGGACCGTCAGAAATAGTAATGTTAAAATATGAAAGGGTGATGACATGGCTGAAGGAGAAGGTGCCACCACAAGATATAGATTGGGTAAAAATAGACCGAACAAGATAGGAACCCAAGGAGACAGTTCATGAGTTTTATGAGCGATTGCTGAAAACGTTCAAACAATACAGTGGATTAGATGTAATGGATCCCAAAGAGATAGGACAGTTTGTATCGAAGTTCGTTTTGGGGTTGAGACCTGATATTTGTTTGATGATTCAGCAACATTTAATTTGTTGGCAAAACAAACCATTGGATGAAATTTTGAGATATGCAAGGTATTGCAGTGATGAAATAGATTCCAAAGCAAAGAAACTAAAGGAGAAACTGATGATGGTGCAGATGCAGTCGGCTGGAAAGGGTGGACAGCAGCAACAGGGAACAGGGACGATGGGAAGGAAATCAAATAGTCAGAATAAGGATAACGAGGAAAACCCGAGACCTAGAATAGACGTTGCTACATTGAAATAAACGACAAAGTGTCACCAGTGTCACCGGGTGGGACATTGGAAACGCGAGTGTCCCTATAACCCTGAGAACGGAGACCTAGAAGTAGAGGAGGAGGAAGTTCAAGAAGTTCCAGTTCAAGGGGTGACAGTGCCAAAGAGTAAGGTGGCCAAAGGGGGGACTTCGGCTCCACGAGCTCAGTTCCCGCAGCCACCAAAGATTACGACAGGGGGAAAGATCTATAGACAAATGCCTCTTTTTATAGACGAAGAAGAGTGTTACTACGTTGATCCATTGACGGGACGACGTGTAAGTAGAGAGGAGGACTGTACCCTCGGGGCAGTTCTAGAGGTGGATCAAAGAGGGCCGTTTGTCGAGGCTGAAGTGGCAGGGTGTCCTACAACATTCTTAGTAGATACCGGAGCTACTCGATCAACTTTGAGATCGACAGTGGTTCCAGATCTACCAATGTCGGGGGAAACAATTCAAGTGGTAGGAGTCGCAAATAGGAGAATGACTAACCCTTTGACGGAACCAGTGCTAGTGAGAATAGGAAACTACACCGATGAACATCAGTTTGTAGTATGTGATTCTAGTCCTGTGTGTCTGTTAGGAAGAGACTTATTGTGCAAACTGAACTGCACAATATACTGCACACCTCAGGGAGTGGAGATACAGACTACAGACGATGATGCCACCTTTAAGGTTGCAAATTCGAGAGTATGCGTAGAACTGTATCCTACCCTGACTGTGGAGGAGCTTCCTTGGGACTTACGAGATACAGTGTCATCAGAGGTATGGGATTTTACTGGAGAAGAGATAGGATTGATCAAAGGAGTAGAACCAGTGAAGATCATGGTAAAACCAAATGTTGAATATCCAAGAACGCCTCAATACAAATTGACCCCGGAGACGATTGCAGGAATAAAACCCGTAATCGACTCTATGATTCAACAGGGAATACTAAAGGAAATCGTGGGTAGTCCATGCAACTCCCCGATTATGGGTTTGCAGAAACCTAGTGGGAAATTTAGAATAGTACAAGATCTTCGAAGGATTAATAACATAGTTGTTTCATGTTGTCCAGTGGTACCGAATCCATCAGTGATATTGTTTCAGATACCATTCCAAGCTGAGTGGTTCACAGTGATAGATCTCTGTCAGGCTTTCTTTTCAATTCCATTAGATGAGGAGAGCCAGTTTCTTTTCGCTTTTAAGCTGGAAAATCGTGTCCTAACATGGTGTCGTATCCCACAGGGGTATACAGAAAGCCCATCAATTTTCAACCAGCTATTGAAGAAAAATCTTGAAAGTCTAGTACTGCCACAGAACTCGGTTCTGGTCCAGTACATAGACGACCTACTTGTTGCGTCAGGAACGAAAGAAGCTTGTAAGATAGATACCATCGCCTTGCTGAACCATTTAGCTGAAAATGGGCATAAGGTATCTCCGAGCAAATTGCAGTACTGTCTGACAGAAGTACAGTACTTGGGTCACCGGATAGAAAAAGGAAAGCGCAAGGTGTCACCAGATAGGATAGAGGCGATAATGAAGATGAACTCGCCTACGACACAGAGAGAAGTCAGGATATTCATAGGAATGGTCGGATATTGCCGACAGTGGATAGCTAACTTTTCCCTGAAGGCAAAACCCTTACAAAAACTGACGCACAAGGAGGTGAGTGATCCGGTACCATGGGACAAGGATTGTTTGATGTCGTTCCTACAGCTGAGAGAGGACCTGTGCCGTGCTCCAGCTTTGGGGATGCCTGATTACGAAAAACCATTTTCACTTTACTGCTGCGAAAGAGAGGGTTGTGCTTTGTCAGTTTTAGTACAAACTCATGAAAATGCCCGTAGACCAGTTGCATACTTTTCGGCTACTTTAGATCCGGTTGCCGCAGCGTTGCCCGGATGTCTCAAATCCGTTGCGGCAACAGGTGTCAGCATTGAAAAGTGTGAAAATATAGTAATGGGACACCAATTAGTGGTGTATGTACCTCATTCTGTAGAACTGTTAATGACCAGGACCAAGACACAGCACTTAACCAATAATAAGCTCACGCGCTACGAGCAAGTTATTCTTGCTGCGGAGAACGTGACCCTTAAGAGGTGCTCTGTTTTGAATCCTGCTACATTGATGCCACTTCCTAATGATATAGAAGGCGAAGAATGTGAAGATCACGATTGCCTTGATGTGACTGAACTATGCACCAAGCCAAGACCAGATATTGTGGATGAGCCGTTGACTGACCCTGATGAAATTTTCTTTGTTGATGGCTCATGTTTAAGAGACGATACTGGTCGGTTGAGAGCAGCTTATGCTGTTTGCACCATTACTGGAGTTGTGGAAGCCGCTTGCCTGGAAGGAGTACACTCCGCACAGGTAGCCGAAATCATTGCATTGACACGTGCCTGTTTAGCAGGTAGCAAAATTAGAGTCACCATTTATACCGATAGCCAATATGGTTTTGGTGTAGTTCATGATTTTGGGCAATTGTGGTCTCAGAGAGGTTACATGACCTCCTCTGGTTCGCCTATTCGAAATGGGGAATTTGTGCGACTGTTGTTAGAAGCATTACAAGGTCCAGCAGCAATTGCGATTGTTAAATGTGTAGCCCACACCAAAAATACAGATTTTGTGTCGCAAGGTAATCGATATGCAGACGAAGTTGCTCGCTATTGCGCGGAGCAAGGATATTCTTTCACGGAAGTGGAAGTAGGTGGGACTCAGGAAAAGACAGAGTTAAACATGATGCTAGAAACAGTTGATACTTGGGAGGATTTAAAAGACATGCAAGAGAACGCATCTGATTCAGAGAAAAAGGCATGGGAAACAGCAGGTTGTGTGAAAAGCGAAATGGATTTGTGGGTTTCAGCAGATGGAAGGGCAGTATTACCTGATGAATTAGTGAGTCCAATGGCACGACAGATACATGGTCCAGTACACTTAGGAAGAGATGCCATGCTGAGGTTATTTAGGCAGACTTGGTATAATCCAAGGTTCAGGATTGCAGCAGAAGCAGTGTGTCGAAGATGTGTCACATGTCAGCAATTGAATGTAGGGAAAAGAACACCAGTTACAAGGAGTCACATTGGGAGGTCTGGGGGGCCTTTCAACCGAATGCAATTAGATTTTATTGAGATGCCAAAAATCAACCGCCTCAGGTATGTTCTGGTGGTTGTATGCATATTTTCCAGATGGGTCGAAGCATACCCTACACGCAGGTGCGATAAACTCACAGTAGCAAAGTTGTTGCTTAGAGAGTTGATCCCGCGCTTTGGGGTGCCGACCTCCTTGGAATCAGACAGAGGAACTCATTTCAACAGTGAAGTTGTGAAGATGCTTTGCTCTGCATTAAACATTGATCAGAAGTTGCACTGTAACTATCGACCAGAGGCTTCAGGTATCGTGGAGCAGATAAACGGAACTCTAAAGTCTCGAATGGCCAAAGTATGTTCATCGACGTCCTTAACCCCTTCGACGCTCATGACGAGCTGGGCTCGTCATGAGGTAGCCTCCTCGCACGCTCATGACGAGCCCAGCTCGTCATGTAACATGCGCTTTACAAATTCTCAGTGTGCGAGCGGAATTCCGTCCGCACGCATGCGGTTAAGCTGGCCTGACGCTCTGCCCTTGGTACTCATGAGTATGCGTAGCACACCAGACAGGAGGACAGGTCTCTCCCCACATGAGGTCTTAATGGGGAGGGCAATGAGGCTTCCATCTGTTCCAACTACAGCTTTGTTGAATATTACAGATGACTTGATCCTGGATTATTGCAAGGGACTTTCTGATGTCATTCATTCTGTGTCTCTTCAGGTGCAGGCTGCTGAAGTTCCATCTTCAAGAGACCTATGTCACGATTGTGCCCTGGTGATTGGGTGCTTGTGAAAAAACACGTCCGGAAGAACTGCCTAGATGTGCGTTGGAAGGGGCCCTATCAAATAATCCTGACAACGAATACTGCTGTAAAGTGTGGAGGGCTGCCAAACTGGATTCATGCTTCCCATACTCGAAGAGTTCCAGCACCCTTAGAAGAAACAGCTCCTCTCACAGATGAAAATCCAGCTGTGGACGGCAAACCACTAGAGGGGATCAGTCAAGCTGTGGGGGTGTCGGAAGAGGTTGGGAGTGCTACAGATCCAGCAGAAGAAAGACAGGACGACAGTGAAACTGAAGTTGCTACCGAAGGAGAAAGTTGCTGTGAATACGGCTCAGACACGGATCAAGACAAGAGTGATCAAGAACCGAGTGTGAGGACAAGAAATAGGAGAACAGGGTGTGGAGAAGCTAGTTGGCCTGAGAGAAAGAAGAGGCCGAGCTTAAAGCCAACTCCTGAGAGAACTCTTGCTCCTATATCTGAAGACTCGGATCTGGACGAAGGTGCACAAAGACAGGAACAGGAAGGTCCGAGAAGATCGAGGAGGGTGCGAGTGCCCTGCAGAAGGTACGCTACTCCTGAGTGGACCTACCTAGCAGCAGATGTCCAGTGCACGGAGATCCGGGAGGGTGAGGGAAGTGACAGTGACCAGTACTGACCCAATCATAACATTGGAAGTAGTGTTGTTGGTACCAGGAGTGGAGGTCGAAGGGTTGCTGACACTCACTATCCCCAATCCTCCTTATCTGAGCAGGATAAGAGAAATGGTTTGAAACAGAATAGAATTTCCGACTTTTTGTTCAACGATGCCAACACTTGAGGAGATCATTCTTCGTTTAGAAATATTAGAATACGTGATTAGAGCCGCTGGAACACGTATGATTCCAGATTGCTAAAGACTTTGTAAATAAACAGATTGAAAGATAACCTAGCGCCAAGTGGAAGAAGAAGAAATTTAGGGACTTCCTATTTAGTAGACGGAGAAGGGCTAGGGTTGTCTGTTGCTATAGAACTCAAAGACTGATCTTGCAGAAGGGATTATCAGCTTCCAGGTGTGGTTCGGAAAGGCTGAATAAGCAAAGAAAAGAGACTTTATGTTGTGAAAGGAAATCAGAACTACACTGTCTTGAGATCATGGAGGCCGGCAACCCAAACCGCAAGACAAAATGCATAGTAGGCACACTTTTAGTGGGAGTAATTTTTCTTATAGTTTTAGTAGTTACTATATCATATGTAGTGGGACATGAAAATGAAGAGAAGGCAACAAAGGAAGCAAAAATTGTATCGATACAGAAACCTACTACTGCTGGTCAAAGGGGGGACAATACAGAGAAAGATAAAGCTTTACTAGCAGCAGAGACTCGTAGGTTGCATGTGGATGAATCACAGGGAAATTTCAAATCAAATGCATATGCTAAGTTGCTTTATGAATATATTGATGCTATGGAGGCAAAGAATTGCTACGTGTGCATGCAATTGCCAGCCTCTGTAGACGAAGGTATTAGATATCATCATCTTCCATTGACTTATGGAATCACATGTAGTTTGTTGCTTAGTATATTTTATGAACGTGATGGTTTTGAGTATTATTTTTCAAATTTTGATGCTGTTTTACCAGAAGTTCCAAACTACAAGCACATGAACAAGTGGGATTATTATAAGAGTGAAGATAGATTAAAGACATTTTTCATTCCTTGGAAAACGTTGGATACTTCACATGCCCGAAGAAATAATTTGACTTGTAAAGTGTCAGAAATTGAGAAAAGGTTTATAGGGCAGGTGGATGATCGGTATAGGAGACAGAAGATCTTAAAGGCTTCAGGCCAATGGAAAACAGATTGGACCGAGGAAGAAAGGTCACACAAAAGAAAGGGTAGTAATGGTCCAATAGCTTTAGATCGAGAGCAAAAAGGGAAACTGTGTATATATAGGGGTAAAACCTATTATGAGAATGTGTTTGTGGGAGAAGTAAATTGTGAACATGCTTTCCAATTAGAATATTATACCAAGGATTTCTTGAAGGGAATGCAGGTGATCCCGAATGTATATTTTGTTTGTGGAAGAAATGCATACGTGAAACTACCGGATAATTGGTATGGATCATGTTATTTAGCAATTGTCTTCCCCAAAATATACCATGCTAAGGATTTAGAAATTATAGAGGGAGGAACTCAAGCTAGGGGAAGAAGGGATGTAAACTATGAGGAGGTAGTTGGAGACGTATTTGGTGCTGTATTTCCTCTTTTAGGGATAGCACTGAATGATGTCAAGATTAGAAGATTGGCAACAGTTGTAGATAGGTTGTCCGCCAGTACTGCTAGATCATTAATGCTGGTGGAGGGAGAGATGCAATCGATAAGGGCAATGGTTCTTCAGAACCGACTTGCTCTAGACGTTCTGTTAGCCAAAGAGGGAGGAGTCTGTAAGGCTTTGAAGGTTCAGGAATGTTGTACTTACATTCCAGACAATTCAAAACCTCTAGAAAAGTATATACAGAACATCACTGAAATTCATCATGAGATTGAGGATTTGACACAGGTAAATGTGTGGGAAAAAGTAGGTCATGGAATGGGTAAAGTTGGAGGTTGGTTTGCCAACCTAGGAAAGGGTTTCATTTGGTACATACTGAAACCTATCATCATAATAGTGATTTGTATAATCACCTTGTGGGGATTGGTGCGGCTGTACCAATGGTATAGATCAAATAGGTTGCAGAGATCCATGAGAGAGCAGGAGAGGAGATTAGCTGCGATGCAGGATAATCAGTACAGGAGTCTGAGGGCTCTAGAGATGATGAAACGAGAGAGTACTGCAATGAGTTCTGTTTGATTCAGTTCATACCTCAGGGATGGTGTTGTGATGGTGATGACTACTAAAAGTCATCAAAGGGGGGGACTGAGAGAGCGCAAATCGAGAAAAAATAGAAGTGCACCATATTTACAAGCACGTTGCATCAGTTTAGTAAAGAAAATACATAAGAGTGTTTAATTAAAATAGAATGCATATATCAGTGTGAAAAGCTAATGTAGCAGTGTGTAGAGATGTTAGAACGATGTTGAAATCCCATGTTATGTGGCTGTTGGAGAGGAGAATGTAATGCTGCTAAACGTAGAAATGTGTAGGCCACATGGCAGTTCACAGAGAATGAAAGGTGCCGTTACACTCTCACATGATATGGATTTTTAACGTTGTTGTAATTCAAAGTATTGCTGATCATAGAACTGAAATATATGTTTTATAGAAGTGTTTCATATAACCATTGTGTGTAATAAGTTAGAATACTGTTTAGACTAAGAAATTAAAGGTTTACAGAGTGCACAGGCCCGTTTCATGTAATTCTAATAGGCCTGAATAGATAAGGTCATTTCTTTTGATCTGCATGTGTTAGTTAGAGGAATGTCATGTTAAGCATAAATTGCGGAGCCTGCTCAAAGGTTTACGACTTAGAAGATACGGTGGAGGCCGGAATTTGGGGCCCACTGTACAAGTGTCTGTTTGCAGGTGCGAGGAGGTTCCAATCAAGAGAGTGATGAATAGAGTTTTGTTCAGTGAGCCAGGCACAGGCCTGGAGGAGGCTTCAGGAATTTCCTGGGGGGTACCGTCCTGCCGGAGAAGAGCCTGAGAAGCAAGGTCAACGCTAACGATGGGCCCAGAGGAGTATCAGCATGGAAAATGCCAGACCCGACACCACGTGAGGGGCGTCTCTAAAGGGCGTTTCTATTGTAAATGTGATTTTTGTATTAGGGACAGCACCCCTGGGTGGAGTTAGGGCAGATGGTCTGAGGAACCCAAGAGAGCGGATGGGTAGGCAGATAGGGTAACTGCGAGACACCGATTCACAACGAAGACTAAGGGAAGTGAGTGATCTTCTTTGGAAGTCACCACGGCTGACACCTTTTTAGGTTAAGATTTTACTAAGTAGGGATGTCACTTAGTCTAGTGTAGGGACAGTCTAACCTGGATTTTCATCCTTTCTGTAAATGACCCACAAGTTACAGCTTGTGTCTATTCTTGCAACTCTGATGATTTTTGAATTGGTTTTGGTGACATTCTTCTGTCGACTAAGAGCATTTAGAAAATGTATGTTTGTATTGATACCAGTATATCTTTTGAACCTTATTTTGAGATGTTTGTATCTCCAGTTGACTTTGGCTTTATAATAAACTTTTAAAACATATTCGTAGTAAGTGGTTCTTTAGAGTGGTGTAAGTCCTTAACCGATTGACCTAGTAGTGGATTGCCTTTTACTCTATGACAGGTATCAACGGTTCAGTCGACCTGAGTTGGGATCTAGACCTATAGCAATAGATCAGAAATCCCGCCGTAACAGGTGCTTAAGTGACATTTACAAAGCCATGCAAATGGAAATGTATGTGGCCATGCGTCACTTTTCACCAGCAAAGTAATGCAAAGCAGTCCCATGTGGTGCCTTGAATTATCCTGCATCGGGGAGGCATAATATAAGTTTGAGCATGGGCGCTGCAGTGCATCCACCCATGTATTTTGACACAGACCCAGAATTATTAAAGTCAGTATACCTGAATTTGCACCTAAATAGTGCGCCTTCCCAACCTTGTTGTAAAGAGGAGAAATAGCTATATATCTCGTCATTATTTCCTCCTTGCATGTGAGCAGCATCCTACAACACCCATGCAAAGAGGAATACGCCTCTAAGGATAGTTTTTGTGCAGGAAGGTATCCACAACACAAGTATCTTTACAACATGACATAAGCGTGTCTGCGTTGGCACTGAGCTGCGGCAAGTGCACCAGCTGAGGTGGGCCATATCTTAGTAAATATAGAACATTTCAGCTCTCTCCCTTTATCAGAATGTAGTGCAGCAAGTTCCCTTGCTGCATTGTGTTGTGTGAAAGTTTGGTAAATTTGGGAATAGATTTGTAAATACAAAGTAATGACAGTAAGAGAATGGTCCACTGAGTTAATTTCCTACCTCTTGTAGCAGTCAGAACCTATACTTAGGGCTATTACTGTCCTTTGAAAGTCTCAGGCCTTTCATATTTTGGTTCTTTTAGTGCTCTCTCTGAAAAGCTAAATGTATGTGTTTTATTAATTGATTCACCAAACATGTTTGGCGCATTCTTCATCCTTTCAAACAAAGCAGTTTGTTCTTCCGATTTTGGAGCATTGTTGCACAGCTAGAAGAGAAAAGCTGCGGATACATTTCCCCGAATGCCTTTTTTTTAAATAAAACTCTTAACAATGGATTAGCTTTGGACGTACACTTTTACCATCCCCTTCATTTTAAGAACTGAGTGAACCGCTTTAGTGCAGCAAGCGTAATGAGCTTGGGAAAGCTGCTGCCATCACACAAGTTGAATTTTCTAGGAAATATTTTCCTCTAAATGTACCTCAACGGCAAAGCAGAGGAAGAAACATTTGTGAGCCGAATAGGCTCTTACATGACTTTATTTTAACATTAAGCTGCACTTTAGAGAGCAGGCCTTCATGTGGGCTCTCAGAATATTTTAAAATACATGTAAAGCAATGTTGGAAGATGTGCGTTCTGGGTCACAACAAAAATTTATTTAACGAATGTGACTTGTTTCTGTGGGGCATATTATCAAGGACGGGTGTTAAAATTATCGCCGTTTTATAGGCAGGAAACTTCCGATTAAACGGCGATAGTGGGCTTGATAATACGCCCTTGTTAATTCCCATAGAAGCCCATGTTATGGTGTTAACATGGGCTTCTATGGGAATTAACAAGGGCGTATAATCAAGCTCATTATCTCCGTTTTATTGGCAGTTTCCTGCCGATAAAACGGCGATAATTTTAACACCGGTCCTTGATAATATGCCCCCATGTTTCATAACAGGGCATGGTGCCCAATTAAAATATTCTTTCTCAGACATCACTGTGAGAACTGTTGACAATAAATGGCAATGTATGCCATTCTACTCACCCTCTTCACGGGTGGCACAGTCTTTTCAAGGATATTCACCCTACCAAAAATCAACATGTTTCCACAGACATCTATAGGACCGCTCCTTAACATGCACCCCCCTTCAAAAATGGTTTGTCCTTCATTAATTTTGATTGGCTTACCCCTTAAATATCGGACCCAATTGGTTGAAAGCTATCACAATGGGCCTGCTTGCCACTTGGTCACTCTTGCCCCAAGTAGGAAGTATTGGTGGTTTGGTTATGTTCAGGGATCTGCAGTAACTTTGTTCCTCCTAAAAACATGCAGGATTTTGTGGTAACATGTGCCATTTCCCTGGTGTCTGCTGAAACAAGTAAATGAGCCCGTCAGAAAAAGTAATTTTTCCCTCCTTTAATGCACCATAGGTTGCAACTTACCAGGTTGTTGAATATTGCCCAGCTAGAGCATTACAATTGTTTCTACGCCAACATTAATGAATTGTTCCGAATTCTCTGCAAGTTGAAGATGTCTAGAGGGACAGAAGTCCAGGAAAAATTGTCCCACACCAACCCCTACCCTAACCCTCAACGCCAGTCAACAACACTCTTCCAAACTGTCTTTTGATGAACACAGCATTGAGGCAGTTAGGTACATCTAAAGTCAAACAGTCAATCAAGTTCAAACAGCTGACTACTGCATCCTTGAACCATACGCTCAACAATGCTACTAAACAGTCTCCTGGAGTACCATAAATATGTTGACGCCACATGCCTGGCAATAGAAGAGGCCAGTAAAGCCAGTTAGAGCTCCTTTTTTTGATTCTGGGCTTCAGTAACAGGCGATAAGCCCTAAGCAAGAGGTGGAACAATAATTGGAAATTTGGAACAGTTCTTAGTGTTATAACGACAGATCTGTTACAACCCCCTTCTCAAGCCTCATGCTGCAGTGGGATTGCATTCTGATATATCTGAGTGGTTGTTTTTATGCTATATGTCCGTAATGTCTCATTGTGTGTTTTTGCACCACAATATCTGCACTTCCTCCTTGGGCTATTTAGTTGCTCCCGAAGCTGGATGTTGCATGATGAACAGTAAAACTAGTTATAAATGACCACTTGACTGTGTCTATAAATTCAGTTATTTTGAACAATGTCAATTTTTCAATTAAATCACCCGTTAAAAGAAACAAGCCCAATGACTTAGGTGTAGAAAAGAATTGCTAAACAATTTTACTACTAATGTACAAATGCTATGGCAATGCCAACTAAGCTGTACAAAGGGAGACTGGGGACCAAAGGCATAATCAAGGCTGGTCCAAGAGGCTGGACATTTGGCAATACTGGAAAAAGAGAAGGACTTCGTAGGAGTGACTGTCCTGCACTGGGAGCCACTTAACAAGGCCAAGGAAGCGGCTGTTCTCCGAGAAACCCCCCCCCCAAAAACCCAAAAAGGGCTTGTCAATGGAATACTGGAAAAGGAGTTGAATAGACCACAACAGTGATTTACATTTTTGATTCAATGTAGGAAACCCGAGATCTTGCAAACAGAAATACAAACATATATTTAAGATTATTCAAACCGAGTATTATCCGATTATCTACACGAGGTTTGGTCTGCAGTTATAAAACGCGCATCATTAAGGGCTTGACTTCTCCTGCAGCTCTGGAACCAAATCGTTTGCCCAAAGTGGCTTTGAAATTTTACCCAAGATGCCAGTCAGCTGTTCTTTTGCCACTATTATGGTGACTCTGTCATTCAGCTCTTCTGGAAGGGCTTACTTGTGATTACAAGTCACAAAAAGAGACCAAACAATCAGTCGTCTGATTACCTCTTAATATCCACATTTACTCTTTAGTAAAAAATGGTTCCTTAAGGGTGTTTTAATTCATCGGAATTACTTGGCCACAAGACTAATACTACATAAAACCCAGACCAATTGTAATACTGTTACCAACCCGAATGCATTTTATTTGTTAACCTATATAGCACAGCTGTCCCCCATAGGCATGAATCATGGTGCCAAGAATCAATTAGGAAACTAAACAAACATACAGGGAGGAAAAACAAATATAAGACTTAAAGAGCAGTAACAAAATGGGTAAATCTTCAGTGCCCTATCAAACTAACTGAGACCTTCCATGGGCGAAGTTACAGCAGACCATCCATAGCTTAGATGGAGTATTTGGAAGGCTACTGAAGAAACGAATTTTAAGAGCCAGGGCAAAGCCGTACTTACCAGCCTTACTGTGGTGTCTGTGGTGAAGACAGTAGTCCGGAAAAAAGGCATTGACTTATAATAGACGCAGTGAACAAATACAGTAGTTTGAAAAATACCCTGAGTTTCACAGGGAGACCATCTGACATGTGGTTCAATGTGCAAAGGGCACGGGCCAGTGGAACAGCCATATGGTGATTTCCCTAGAGCCTGTAATCAAGAATTTAGGAAGGCGAGGCACAAGAAATTACCATAGTTCAAGCACAAGAAAAAACACCCACAATGGCCATGGACATCATCTGTGGTGGAATGGAAGGACATATTTTCCATTAAAGGCGAAATTGTGGGATAAAATCAGCCAGATCCTTGAATCTGGGGGGACAAGGAGGGACCTTTGTCAGACATGACACTGAGGTTTTCAAATGCCAAAATTGAAAATGTTTTAGCAGTTTGTTACAAAGCTTGTTAGTCCGGCAGGGTTCAGCAGTCCCAATGACCAAACCAGTCTTATATCAATTCATTTTAAGAAAATGGATTGCTTTGCCATCCACTTGTAAATAGCAGTCAGATGCTCTACTACAGGGCAGTGACATTGGGCAGACCCCCCAGGATATAGCGGCATGGATTAGCAAATTTAGCGGCACAAAAATGGAAATTTAGCGGCACAAATATGGAAATTTTGCGGCAATTTTGCGGCATTTTATTTGGCCATTTTTCCTACAACAAATACAGATATCTTTGTTTTTTGAGTTAATTAACAACATGAAGCTATATATATTTGGTTTAATTACAATGTAGACACTTTGGGGCAGATTTACAAGCCCCTTGCGCCCCTTTTACACCACCGTTGCATCACTTTTGTGACGCAGCGGCATGGTGCGGGGTACTTACAACGTGACGCATCTGGGAGATGCGTCACGTTGTAAAGCCCTGCGCCAGAAGGAGGCGTTCCTGCGCAGAAACGCCTCCTAAAAGTGGCTGAGTGAAATCTACAAGATTTCACTCAGTCACTTTTGGGCCCATGCTGCGTCAAAACCCTGCCCCTGCTTGAAGCAGGCGTAAGGCGTGTGGCAAACAAGCCTTTCTATAGCCTTCCCTCTGACTCTTCCCCCTCCATCTCCCCTTTACTCATCCAAACCTCCTCCTATTGCTATAATCTCCAAAGAAACCCTTCCCTCTTCTATCCCTCCACAACTCTTTTCAATCCAAAAGACTCGCATGTACACTGCTCAATTAAATTTCGTATTTCCCCTGTAGTAATTCCCAACTAATCCTGTGTGCTTCGACGCCTTCTCAGGAGTAGTAAGCGCTATATAAATGCACTTACAATACACCAATTTATCCTGCTACTGTTGTAACGCGCTGGTGACTTCGCTACATAAAATTGCAGATGGTTTATCAGCGTGAACCTTCAGGAAAAACTGTGATGGTGGCTCTACTCTCGATGCAACGGAAAGATACAGTTCTACACGTATGATGAAATGTCATTCAGAAAGACACATCACGTTGACTACCAGACGAGTGTCCCATAACATACAGCATGGCGTAGGAACTTGCTTTGCTCACGCTGGTGATTGAGCTGATTTTAAATATGTATGTAACATTATAATATAAAAAGGCAAATACAAACACAGCACGACTGTCCTACAAACACAATTAAAACTTTCACTGCTTGACTGAAAGCGCCCCGTCACATCTCCTCCCATTCAAAGGTGGCCGCCTAAGCAGGCTCCTCATTTGTAGTCCTTCTATTATGTCATGAAGAAAGGGGCTTGTATCACATAACGCAGGGAAGGAATCCTTAGAAGAAAACTACGAGTCCCAGGGTACTTCTTCGGGAGATTCTGACTGTAGGGGAGAACGGAAATCTGAACGTGGGTGAGCATGAAGTATTTGTTTCCCTTTTGAGAAGTGTGCCTGCCGGTGGCAGTTCAGTTGCTTGACTGATAACTGAAACAACTTGTATTTCGGGCTGTTGTTTTTTTGTGACGCACATTATGCAGCTGTTATAGGCCGAGAAGAAACACTACTTATACATTTGTGGCGGGTGTGGGTACCACCTTCTGACCAGTCGTGTTCCTTCCATCTGCAAAGAACGACGACCGTTCTTAGTTTCATATTTCATCTATGTGCTCCAGGTTTTTTAAAACTGACTTTCCATAATATTTATTTGTTTTGTCCAATGGTCCTCCGTACTTCCGAGCGCGCTCCTGCTACTCCATGCCATTGAGTCTGTCAATGTGAAGTGCTTTAATCAGACCCCACAGGATATAGCGGCTTTTGGAAAAATGCTGCAATTTCTACATAAGTGCCGATTTCGCGGGCACTTATGTAAAAATCGCGGCATTTTTACAAAAGTGCCGATTTCGCGGCAAATCGCGAAATCGCGATATCCTGGAGGGTCTGATTGGGAGACGGATTGTCAAATCTCAACAAAATCTGTCTGTCATCAATATAAGAGAAGACCTTGAAGTAAACAGGTTAAATGAGCTTCTTGAGACGTTCAAAATAGAGGTTACATTGGATAGAGGAGGATCATGGACTCCTCCAGGACTCTACAGTTGCCAGGCATCACAGATGAGTGCAAAGGTGGGAGAGAGAAAGACCACTTGTGTTCAGTCACTGAGGAAGTATCAGAACCACTAAAATAGGTTGAATTGATATCCCCTCTGCTGCAAATAAACAGAGTAGAATGGTCCATTGTTAGACCTGGCATCCTTGGTGTGGTTTTGTCTGACTTTTTGACTTCTGACCTCCTGTTTTTGTAAAGTGCATGTGATCTCTACTTAAAATATGGTAACTGGCTTATCCACATTTGCCATATTTAATTTACTTATAAGTACCTAATGAAATGCACTACATGAAACCCTACTATTGGGCTTGCAGCACTGATTGTGCCACCCATTTCAGTTGCCCTTTAAACATGTATTAGGCCTGCCACTGCAGGACCTGTATGGGCAGTTTCAAACTACCATGTTGACCTGGCAAGTTAAACCTCTTGCCAGGTCCAAACCTTCCTTTGTATACATATAAGACACACTTATGGTAGGCCCTGGACAGCCCCAAGGGCAGAGTGAAGTGTATTAAAAAAGCTGGACATGTACTTTGCATTTTCACATGCCCTGGTAGTGAAAAACTCTTAGATTCATTTTTCACTTCTGAAAGGCCTATCCTCCGTAGGCTAACATTGGGATTACCTTATATCACTTTATACGTGTAATTTCCAATTGGGAAAGGATGGAAATTTCAAGTTTGGTGTCTCTGGACTTACAATTTAAAATCACAACTTATGGTAAAGTTGGATTTTAAGTTGCAAGTCTGAAAATGCCACTTTTAACCATTCTGTGCCTTCTGCCTGTCTCTGAATACAAGTCTTGGGTGGGTGACAGATGGGCTTTGTACATTCCCTCCACACACCCATACACACAAAGTGAGCTTAGGTGTGACTGATGGACCATCCTGGGCAGAATGGGAGGGAGGAACTGCCACTTACACCTGGATAAGCTGTGCCAGTCCCACACAAAGAGATTTACACACCCCTGTAGTGAGTCTGGAGACAGGACAGGAAGGGTAGGGACCATGTGCACTTCAAGGCCTCTCTATGAAGTTCCCGCTACTTCAAAGGCACAGCTGGATACAAGCACTGGACCTCAAACACCACCACTTCCAAACACTTCTGGACCTGAGGATACTCTGCTAGGGAGAAGGACTGCTGTGCTGCTGAGAGGACTACCATTCAGCTGGAATCTGCTGGACATTGCTAGACTCCTGCTCTGTTCTGCTGTATCTGCCCATCTGCCTGCTGCCTTCTTGCCAGGGAGTGAGAAGGACTGGGTCGGCATCTCTACACCCCGGAATCAAAGTGACTCAAAGGTCTTGCTGGCTTGCCTCCTATTCTGTAGTCTCAGGGACAGCAATAAATTACAACAACCCTGCTAGCGCACTTGGACTTTGTCAACTGTGAGTCTTGCCGTGCCAAGTGGTGCCAATCCAGTCCTGGGCCCTTGGAAATGGGGATTCTGTGCGGTATCCATCAAAATCCGTGCATTGCGGTCGTTGTGCTGGTCAGAACCGAAGTATCTCTCCTCGATTCTGATGTACGTCGCTGCCACCAAGGATGAATACATCGCATCGCCGGCTGTACAGCTCGACGATGACGCATCGCCTACATCTAAGGGAGCCGACGCATCCCAAGTTGCGCGGCTTGGAACCAAAACATCGCCTACTTTCAGAGGAATCAACGACAATGCCTCACCTCTGCTGCTCCAAGCCTCGATCTCTGTCGACTGAGCAACAAGATACTTTTTCAGCAGGTCAAGGTTGCTCCCTGCATCTGACGCGATATCCATAGTTGTTGGCCTAAACCTTTGGGGTTGACCCCACCAAGTGTGACTAGATAGCCCCGGTTGGCATTTTAAGCTTATGAGGCATAGATTTGCAGATGTACTTGAAAAATTAATAACTCCAGTCCAAATTATTGGATTTTGGTCTTGTTTTGTTCATTAAATTAAGCTGTATTCGTCTAACCAGATGTGGATTATTTTTGTGTGGTGTTTTCTCTCTTTTAGTGTTTTGAAGTGTTGTACAAATACTTTACACATTTTTTCTTCAGTTAAGCCTGATTGCTCTCTGCCAAGCTACCAGAGGGCAAGCACAGGTTAACTTATGGTGTATATCTGACTAGGATTGTGGCCCCTACTTGGATCGGGTGCATACCTCTGCCAACTAGAGACCCAATTTCTAACACCCACTATGTAAAACACATTGGACACGTCTAATTGTAGGAACCAAGACTGTAGACCATCATCTTTGGTATCATACTATGGTTGTGATATTGCTAATGGCTTTGAATGTGGGGAAAACATCATTGTGTGTACATGGACAAAGGAGAGGGAAAGAGGCATTGTGGATTGCAACGTCCCAACCATGATATGTACAAACTACAAAGCAATACCGATTAAGTTAAAAGTGTGCTTGGGGACAATATCCATAATGTGGGAGGGCAGCGCTGATTGTACCACCCACTTAAGTAGAATTTTAAAACATGTCCCAGGCCTGCCATTGCTGCCTGTGTGTGCACTTTCAAACTGTCATTTCTATGTGGCAATATAAACCTTTTCTCAGGCGTAGACCTTGTTATGTCACCCCTAGGGTGGGCCCTAAACAGCGCAGAGGGCCAGATGCATTGTATTCAAAGTTGAACATGTACTTTTTAGTTCTACATGTCCGGGTAGTGAAAAACTGCTACATTTGTTTTTCACTACTGCAACGCCTACCTCTACTGTTGTATAACATTGGGTTACATTAATAAATTTACTATAAGTGATACCATTTGATTGGGAGCAGGTATAAAGATCATGTTTGGTGTATGAAGAACTGCAATTTAAAGCTCTCTTTAATGGCAATGTCATATTTTAAGTCACAATTCTGAAAAAGCCACTTTTAGAAAGTTGCCATTTTGGTGCCTGCTGCCTATTCCTGGGTCACAAGACTAGGTGTAGTTGGCATTTGGCCTTTGTGTATTCCTCTCAGACAGCATCACAATAGAGGTGCTGAGTTTTGCAGATTGGGCCACCCTGGCTTAATAGAGGGAGGTGGAGCTGTCAACTAACACACTTGCACTTCAAAGGCTCTAGCTTAGCTCACTCCAGAAAGACTTCACACTATCCCACTGTGCCCCCAAACAGACCGGAACCAGGGCTGGAAAGTAGGAAATTGTAGACATCTCTGTAGGGAGAAACTCCAAAAGCTTTTCCTGCCTTAAAGTGGGCACCAGGTATAAAAAAGGGGACCCTCAAACCAACCCTTCAGTACATTCCTGGACCTGTGCATACTACAGAATAAGGACACCCTGCTTTCCTACTGCTTGAGGCTTGCTCTGCTTGCTGAGAAGGAAGACTGGACCCACTCCATTCATACCAGGCAGAAGTCACTTCAAGGGCCAGCTGACTGACTTCCTGTTTTGAGCTACAGGGACATAACAGGCTCCAGAGGCCTCTCTGCAACTGCCTAGCTGATCAGCTGCAACTGGGCCTTCCTGGGCCAATTATTAGACCTGCCTGAGCCCTGCTGGCCTCTGCTGGAGTGTGTTTGTGATTCCCCAACAGGTGCCTCCTGGGTCCTGAATGCTTGGCGTGGCACCAGTTGAGATTCTCCTCAAAGAAAAGAAGAAACCCTGAAGTTTTGGGCTCTTTGCAACTGCGAACGGGTCAGCTAGTGTTAAGATCTTGAAACCGGTGCCAACCATGAATGCGAAGCTCTGATGAACGCGATTCTTGGTGCTACGACCGGCAGCATGAGGTCTGCACTTTGTGCTACAGCATGAGCAGCCCGGGGGGAACGTCAACGTGACTCTGCAGCCACAACCATCTGCCAAGCCTGACAGGATGTTCGCGCTACTGCTCGGACCGTACAAAACGCTTTCCCTGCTCCTCATGGCCTCCTCCACTGTGAATAGATCTCTTTGCGTTTTTTTAGCGGGACTAACCAGACCCCTGCTCCATCACAGTGAGCCTGAACTAGTGATTTCCACCCTGCTGTGCTTAACAAGATAGCTGTGAGTGGCTCATTGTGCTTTTAGGCGCTATACTTCCACTGATATGATTTTTGTAATTTTGGTTTCAAATAGTTTATTAAATTCCAGTATATTTCTCTAAATTAGTGTGATTGTTTATGTTTTATGTTTTCTCTTTATTACTTTTTAAATGCTTCCTAAATACTTTACCATGTCAAGTCAAGTCATTAGATTTTACTACACGCACATTTCACCCAAAGGTCTCAAAGCGCTAGCAAAAGATCAGAGAGGTGGAAGGGAGGATTGCTTCCAAGTTAAAACTTACTGCCTTTGTGCCAAGCTACCAGACGGTTAAGCACAGGTTAATTTAGTGACTTATCTGGTTCACCCTGAAAGGGACAAGGGCTGTTACCTGAGAGGGGATCAGATCCCACTCAAACAACAACCCAGTTTGTCATCAGCATGCTTTAATGTATTGTGAAATGTGCTTTGTTTTTTTGCATTAATTGATGATGATGATGATGATGATGAACTCATGATTTTAGCACTAGACAAAGTCTACACAAAATTAAAGCCAACTGTTCCGCTTATAAGACCGACATGTGAAAAAATAATAATAAATAATTTTGTATTACGTAATAGCACAAGTACTAGGCATTCATTCCCCTTGATACAAGGAAGAAAGGGACATTGCTGACATTTGGGAGCGTCTACCTTGGACACCAAGTAAAACAAATCAAAAGTTACCGTAAGCTATAAGATACTTTCAAGAAAACCGCCCATACACCCCAACCTCACCAGCAACCCCAAGTAATTACTATTTACTAACTGCAATTTATTATGTATTACCTTGAAGTTTCCTTTACATGCTTGACTTTGTGCAATTTCTGTTTGTTTTACAGGGATTGCTCTCCCTCTCTTGAATGAACAGGGTAAATTAGGAACTGCAATTTGTATGTGCTTTAGAATTTAAGATCAGAAAACATGAAAAAGAAGGAATATTTTTTAGAAAACCCCAAAACATTTACTCTGTTTAATGCTGTGTCGAGGTTTCCTTGTCGTTGTTGCTTGCGCGTTGTTGTTTGCACGACCGGCCGCCTGTCATTGTTCTTTGCTCCTTCCTATCGTTGTTGCTGATTCTTCCATCATCATTCGTTGCACCCCCTTCCATCGTTGTTGCTTTGTGGAGAAGTGAGACTCACATTGTGTGGTACCAAGAAATGCCCTTGCCCCACTTCTTCTGCCGTGATTTTTAGAAAATAGCTAGTACCCACATCAGGAGATCCCTAGTAAACTAGAAGTAATCCCCTCCTCTGCATAGAATTACCCTCCCCCAACATGCCACAAAGTGCAAAGTACTATTTGGTGATCACAGTCATTTTCAGGCATATTCAGCACAGCTACCAGCACATTGGCCTCTTCAGATTTGCTTACTCAATGACGGAGAGACAAGAACTAACCAAACCAGGAAAAGATCCAAATGCAGGTAAACACTACATGCCTGCACCAGTTGCTGGACGTTTACTCAGCATTGTTGTCTGTTTGAGATCATTATTTCAATGGTATTTGGAAAAATGAAAGATTTTGGACCCCACAAACACACTCACAAGCAGATAATTTAAATCTGATGGCATGTGTCTTGGCATAGATTCCTGATGGACATTTCTTTAATTGCATCAGGCACCACTACTCCTGTGGCACAAATATTTGCATGCTGCAACTTCAGCGCTGTTTGTTGGGCACATCACTTTCTTCCAGTGCTTAATTTGAGCCGGTGGTTTTCAGTGCTCGGCACCGGCACTTATTTGTCAACATAGGCGCTTGTGACAGCCTTCCACAAGGTGGCACTGTCTAATTTGGAAAGCACAACAACAGTTAATTATTAATTCAATATACATTAACAATTACATTTACCTGCTGTCCCAGCCATTCTTATAGCTTTGGGGGTCTGGAATAGCTGGTTAGCATGTGTATTTTTACTATCATTGACAGTAGTGGCAGAAGCAGAGTGGTGCAAACTGCATTGGCCTACTGAGGAGAGCCCTGGCAATTATTTTGTTTTTACAATTTAAGCACTGCTTTGCTCTAGACACAGCACAACATGCTGTAATAGTGTTCATGTGGGCCGTGGCACACCCTGGTAAATTGGATTAGTTCATTAGTTACTTTCAGATCTGTTGGTAAAGCCAATGGCTTTTTAGCTAATACTTAGAAAAGTGCAGGACTAGGATCCACTCTTCAAATACTTCTCTGTGGAGACCCCACCCTCTTCCCCCTCTTGAAAACTTGTTGCACTCATTTGATCTGTGCAAGATTTAGCTGGTATTAAACATTTCTCAAGGTCTGTTTTTGGGTCCCTGGCAATCCTCAACCACTTAACGTGAAAAGGTTAATTTACTTACAGATGCATTGATCATGAGGAGCACAATTAGTGGCAATTAAAGGAAGTTCCTGTCACTTACTGCGAAGGTTAGAACAGGGATTTATAAACTTGATGTCTGCAGTTGGGGAGTCCCTATAAGGATAATCTCTGTGTTATCTTGAATTAGTGTAAGCAAAAGCTAACTACGGAAGGAGTACGGTGAATCCTGCAATCCTGTAAACTGGTAATTTAGTTAAGTACCAACCACTTTAGCATACTACTGAACTCAAGGTGATAGAACAGCTAACAGCTTGACAAATGTGCAACAATGTAAAGACACACTTGAAAAGCCACTAGATCTGGCTCTGAGTACCAGTCTTTTGGCTTTGTCAATGCTTGTTTTTTGGGGGGGAAACAACTTGTTGGTCAGCTGCTGGGCCTTACAGTTGTCAAAAAATAAAAATAAAACTTTGGCCAAAAGCAAAATACTGTTTTAGTTAAAAAAAATCATGCCTTGCCTTAGTAGTTTCTAACACTGAATGAACTACTTTGTGTGTGGATGTGCACCTCTGAAAGAGCAGAATGCAGTCACTCAGAGTGAAGTCAGCTGACCCACTGCTCCATGCTGTAGTGGGTGGAAGAAAAATATGAATGGCACAACAGCCCAATGGATGAAGAGATATGGGTGAAAGCCCCTACAAATAAGTATCTCATATATGCAACTTTTGTCAAATCAAAAGGCCTTGGCTAACACTAGACCTAAAATGTACCTGTCGGGCACCAAAAAAGCACAGACGGGGACAGAAGAGTAGAGCATGCTCCCACGTTTCCCAGCCAGACCCACTCATCACCACAACCTAACTCAGACTGCTTGAGGGCGAAGCCTGAACTCTAGAACCGTAAGTCACTCAAGTAAATGAATAGGTCTGCTTACTCATGCTTTTTCCATCATTGCTGCTCTGTTCTCTGTGTCTATTATTAGCTGGTCAACGTTTGGGCATTAATTATTTACTACTGCAGTTTCTCAGTTCTTTTTCCAAAGAGATCCATTTAAAAGTCGACTGGCAGCAGTTCACGACTCCAGAAGTTTGGGGTGTAGAATTTAGGATGAAGATTTGTTAGGGGGTGGTGAGGGGTTTCAACATTTTCAATTATAACACTAATAGAAAGTTAAGCAGCGTGTCACCTACAGAATCAGAGATGTACATTACTAATGGATGGGGACTAAACTGCCTTCATACAATCCAACAAAAGTACATCGGAGCACTATTCCGTGAACCTCTTGAAGATATAAAAAGCAGAATGCACCAAGGACTAATTCTGGCAACAAAGCAACCGGAACATTGCCTCCTTCTGTGTGCACTACTCCAATAAAAGAGGAGGCATACTAAAGAGGTTAAGTAGATTCATGAAGGACAAAACTTTTTGAAAATAAAATTCTGCAATGGCTTATGCATGTGCTCGCAACAGCAAGTGTGCCCAAACATGCTCTTGTTTTCACATCTGCATGTACCACCCTCAGAAGGTATTACACAACCACCATGGGGGCACAACGGGCAGGTGAGCCCAGCTGGTGCGACCTAAGGGCACTTTGGTATTGCAGAAAGGTGGGCAGAAGCTTGTGCAGCCCCTTCTGTAATACTGATAGCGCTGGTGCACATGTAGAGTCAGCTACCTCGATAGGGCATTCGCTCATTTGCAAGGAGCATGGCCTCATGCAAACGAGGGAATCTCTTTGCCTTTGCACCTGTGCCATATTAGGGATGTGAACACATACACAAAGAAGCCGTCAAGATGCGCACTCATAGTGTGCCACAATAAGTTGGCACACTGTCAGTGTGCCTCCTGAGGGCAGTCTTCTGGAGGGGAAAAAGGGGGTCTCATGGACACACCAAACATCCCCCTGCAAGCGGGTGCAGTCACTCACCGCACCCGCCTACAAGGGAATTTCTGCCCCTTCTCAAAAGTGTAGGCAGGTGCGCTTGCACAGCGGAACACAGAGTGGCTGATTAAAGCAGCCGCTCCATATTTCACTAAATGCGCTGCGCCAGGGCAGCCCTGAGTTCATGGCTGTCGTGAGGGCAGTGCATTCATTGTATTCTGGTGTACTGTTCACGTCTTCACCCAACACACCTGTTTAAAGGTGCGCCATGGCGCAAATATTAACAGTGCGCCTGATATATAACACGGTTCCAGGTGTAACTGCCAACTGGAAACTGTGTGCAAGGGGTGATAACAGGGGTGATACGTGTACCAAATACCTTTGATTATGGTATGGCTATGTACCAAGGAGGTCATAGTCAGATGATAAAATACACCCATTACTTTAATTCAATTGCCCCAAGTCCGTTTTTGCACGCTTCATGTAAGAGCCCATAAGGACTGGGTTTCATGAGCGTATTTTAACACAAGAGAAAAATGGACAAAACACATACATTGTGCAAATAGGAAAACATGTGCAGAATATTGTTTTTCATAATTAAACTCAACAAGAACGTAGTTTGGAACTTTCCCATTTTCTCATTGTTGTAATGTTCAAGTCCAATCTTTGTGGTGAGGAAAAAAGACAAAGCACAAAACGTTTTCCCTTTTGAGATGGGGATGACTTTATGAGGTCGAATTCGAGGCTTAATCTCTTTGTAAGTGCAGATCAATAGACGTCTGCTTGCAGGGCAGCCAGCCATGCCTTAAAGATGAATTCATCTCATCTCAGTTCAAAAGGAGGAGGCCCTTAACTACCGGCGCCATATTGGACCCAAGAGATTTAGAGCGTTCTATGCGCCTTTCAATAATTTAGAGTCTAGGCTGGTGTGTGCTATTGTAAAAGAGCTATTAATTTGGGAGTGCAATGACAACAAATACATCTGGTGACTCATGCCTACCCTCCAAATATCAGTGCGACTATTACGACTAAAATAGTCTGTTTATATCCTGACCTTTCCCCGCTAATGTCATCATACATTAACATTCAATGCGATACAAATGAAAATAAATATTAATTGGGTACCAGTCGTCTTTTTCAGTACACACATCAGGGAATACTTATCCGTCTCTGAAAAATGAAATAACTGTTTTCATAAGCCAGACCGGTGACCTTCGACCGTGAAAATAATACTTATAACTGCTCCCTCACTGCACTGAAGCCAGGAACAAATACATAGTGTATGTACTAACTAGCACTTATGATACAAGCTGAAAATGCATATAAAGTTTAAGCATTTGTGATCTGCAATAGATGATGGCCTTTAAAGTAAATAAAAAAAATTAAAAGAAAAAGTAGAAACATTGGGCTAAATATATGCCACAATGACAGTTGTGTGACTTCACGTTTGTGCCAGTTCCTTGAATGATTATCTTAAATGGCAATATATATATATATTATATATATTTCGAACAGAGCAGGGTCCTTCTTGAATCACTCCCAATGTCAGGTGGCGCAAACAACCGGCATAGCCCCAACGCCGGTATGGATTTCAACCAAACACAAATAAATGTCAATGCGCACTCAGAGAAGGTAAAGCAATCACCAATTTATTCCAGATTACCGCTACGCGTTTCGACACCCGGCGCACTGACATTTATTCGTGTTATCTATATATATATATATATATATATATATATATATATATATATATATATATATATATAATGTTTAAGTGCTTTCATTTCACAAACTGGAGTGGTATAAAATACATATTTCAAATGTGTTATTTCATGGTTCTCTCTGAAATACAGATTTCGTCATCATGAAAAATGCAAATGATGCAGCCTTATGCAGTATTATTTTGATCCTTTTGAGCTAGAAAAAAAATTCAATTTACATTTGCAAATTATATGGCAAATCTAATGATGCGGTAAAAGCTATGGTCACAGAATTGCAGAAATCCACTGGCACTCCCCACTGTCCGCTATTTTATGAACATGTCATGAAAGGTAATCAAAACCTAAATAATCAAATTCTAATCAGTGACCATTGTTAGCTACACTTTGAACAAAGAATCGTTTTCAAGCTAACTACCCCCAAAATAAAAATTATTTAAAAATACATAACAGGATACATGTAACATGATCTCTATAGCAATCGCAGGGTTCTGATGACACATACAAACTACTTTGCTTTCGGACATATGGTTTATAATGTCACCTCTGGGTGGGGGAGGGCTTCTGTCTTATAACTGGCAGGCTTCTTTACACACAGGACATACAAGATATCCCTGTCACTTTCCTCTGGGCACTATTTTTTTTTAATGTAATTATAGTGATGGGGTCTGCCCGGAGGGTGACTTCCTCCTTTCCGCTTTGGTTGTGCATAATGCAAGTTAGCCACAAGGAGCTTCAGGCCAAGAGAAGGTAACTTTCTAAAAGTTACTTTTCCTAAAAATGTATAAAAAGTCTAACTTTGCTATCAAACTAGAGGTTTATTAAATATTTAAATGTAGTTTAACCATTTCTCTAGTTGGTCCCAAACCTGGGTTATCAAAAATAATATATTAATCTGCACTTTTGTTTTCCTCATAGGACAGCCAAAGCCTTCCATACAGAAAATAGCTTTTGGGGGCTTGTCACTGTAGGTACATGATAAAATAAAATTTCTACATGCACCACTTTTTTAGGTACACTACCTTGCGGGCTTCAAGGCCCATTTACAGGTCGGCCTGCAGATTTAAATTACAGCAGTGAGGCTGCATTGGTAGGCCTGAAGCCATGTTTTATTTCTCACACTAGTGGATGGCACAATAAATTCTGAACCACCATAAACCATGTCCAGACAGGATAGCTATAAACACTAGCAGGGATTACCCATTTTGTACATGTTTTAGAGGTCAGAGCACACACAATGTGCACTAGACAGTAGCATCCCAGTGTACTGAGTTTAAAAATCTGAAACAAAATGCAGCACAAATTAGCGGTGACCATGCAAAAAGGTTCAAAGTCCAGAAGGTGTAATAACCAACTGTAATCAATACTTCAATTTAACTGTAGCCTTTTCAGTGAATTTCCAGGTTTTTTCCTGTTGCTCTACTACATCCAACATCTTTGAACTTTGTCTCTTCCTCACTGTGCATGTCTTTGGCTGTGTGCAGTATCGTTGGCCACAGAACATGACCTATGGCCAGGCCCTTCGGCCAATCCACGATGGATGGACAACAAACCCAAACTACATATAGCCTTCAGCTGTGCACATCAGGGGTTAGCCAAAGGGCCTAGCATATGGCCAGGTCAACCACTTCACCAATCTCAGTTGGCCAATTCCTGCCTATGCCCACTCTTCAGTGGGGGTTGGAAGCAGGGCCTGGAATTTGGACAGGCCCTGCAGCCATTCCAACACAGGCACACATACAGTGAACAAGAGTTAATATAGGCAAGCCCTTTCATTGTTTTTTGTTGGTGGTTTTCAAGAGATTCGTTTTTTTGGTTTTGATTTTATGGATGGGGGATGTGGGGTGTTGTTGCTGTTTCTGATGCTCCGTATGACTGCTGCTGCCAATTAAAATATCTCGATATAATACAATATATATATTCACTGAAAAAAACAAAGGTTTAAGTAATGCTATAGTTATGTGAATTTGTCAGTGACAACATAAACGTTTTGAACAAAAAAACATAGAAATTCACGTTATATTTAGCAGCGCTGACTATAACTTGCGCCCTCGCTATGCACTGCTTATGACCTCGTATATGACATCACTAATGACATGTTCTATTACATCATTTATGACATCTCAAATGACATCATTCAAGACACTGACATCACGGATAACACTGATGACATACTAAGATGGCTGCCACCATTTCATGGTTGAGGTGGTGGCAGCCAATCAGATCTCTGTTTTAGATCTGGCGGGATCTGTGGAACCTCTGCACCTCTAGATATACAAAGACTTTTAGCATTAATTGCTCAAAAACTACTGAACCGAGTTACACCAAAACACAAAATACACTCTTTCTTGGCCTAGATTTAGCTTTCTGCCAAAATGTGGTGTGAATCTAATCAGGGGTGTAGTGATGTCCCTTTTGAGCCCACTTTGTTTCTCCCTTAGTTTAACATATTAGATGTTTTAGGCTGCATCTGCTTGCATTGCGGCACAAAACACTTTTGTTTTTGTGACATTATTTTAGAACTATGCTTAGAAAAATGCTGTATGTGTTTTTTTGCTATTAAGTGCTTCTTCTTGGGATTAAGTCTGAACTTGTGCAAGTTCGTATAGCATACATAACACCATGTTGTACTGTTTTCTGCTTGGTTTGCAACAGCTCTTAACATTCTAGACATAGCACGGCAGCACAGCTGCAGCTTTCCAACAGAATACTTGTATCATTTAAACTGTGTTTTCTCCATTTCTGGTCAGAAAGGAGAATTCCGGCAGAGAGACCTGTCCTGGAACGCCAAGTATGCGGTCCATTGCTAATCCACAAGATCACTAATATATCCCTTTGCTCACACAGTAAGAATAGGTCTAGACAGATAGATAATTTGCCATGGTTGGGTTGTTCATTCTAAACAGTCTGCTCATTCTAAACAGTCTGCTAGTAATGTTGATTACTTTGCTTAGTTGTGTTGGTCTACTAATTGTAGCACATTTGCTTCATACTAGACAACGATAGTTTCAATAAATGTATTGTAAACTTTCATTGTGTCTTTCCTTCGTTACTAAAGGCAAGCATGAGTGAGATACGAAAGATGATGATCTGTTTCCACGGGCCCCTTATCTAACGGTGTCAAAGGTATTAGTGACACAAAAAATGCATTTGCTATGGGAACAGGTTCCTAACTATAACTACCCAGTTTAAATGCAAAAAAGAAGCACAGACCTCTGGGTAGTTCCCAAGTTTATGTGGAGAGCAGCATCTGTTTAGAGCAACCTACAACACCAGCAACACTCTGAATTTGCTCATCTCAAATGTTTGCTTTTCTAGCATAGTTTGTAAGCACAGCGTGTCTTGTAATGTTCCTTCATCTTTTCCTTCCCAATTTGTACCTCTGCTGTCCAAAGTGCTCACTAAGTGTAGGCATGCACTGCCCACCAACTGTTCCAAAAATACTGGCCTGTGGTACATCTTGGATAAAGCATGATGTGACTCCCAGCATACACAGAGCAGGCCTTCAGTCAAGCCCTCTGCCTTGGAAACATATAAAAGAACCTACTAAGTACTGAGCAGAGAATCTATCCAAAAGGTAATGGCCTGCTTGTAGAACACATTCTCTCAGGAACCACATGTCACTACCTTTGACTTTCCATTCAGGGAATAGTCACAGGCCCTGATCGTTGGCCATAACTTATGCCCCTTTCTTCATACTAGGCAAAAAAACATTGGGACCACTATGAACTGTATGGAACCAGTAAACACCAGCCAAAACCACTAAGCACAAGCCAAGAATAGTAAGCAGCAGCCGTAACTAGTAGACACCAGCTGAAAACAGTCAAAAGCAGTATGACCAGTTGAAATTGTAAGAACCTGCTGGAACCAACTAAAACTGTTAAGAACCAGTTAAATCAAGTAAGGGCCAATTAAATCCAGTATGGACCATTTTATTCAACGTTAACCACTCGAAACCAGTCGGAGCTATTTGAAACCAATAAGTATACGTAGAATTTAGGGCAGCTAGATTAAAACCAACAGGCATTTAAGGTCAATCTCAAATCAGAAAGGATGAGTTGAAAATTGAAACCAGTAAGGACCATTTTCCCACAAACTTGCAGCACTCAGTGAACAGTGTGTTACATTTGGCTATGGCCTATGCCCTGTAGCCCTAACAATAGTGCCCAATACTGTTGTCATCAGTATACTTTCTTTTGTAGCTTGCCCTGCCACTGAATTGGACAAGAGCTGCTAATCCTACTACTTGCATCATATAATCCCCAGGAAAAACATTTCTGTAAGGGATTTGTGGACCTTCACAAGGGTATACAGCACAAAATTATTACTCTTCCTGGCCAATCAGAATTAGAGTTCTTAGTTGAATAATGAATTCCACGGGTACTTGTGGACCAAACCGTCACACTATTGCTGCACTTATAGCGAGTGCATTTTTTGACAGATACAAAAAGGAGCTCAACCATAACCACAGAGGCACCACAACACACTATGAAAAATTACTCAGATGAGAAAATTGTGTTTGTTATAATACATAGATATACACATAAAAAAGTAATCTGAAGGAAATCTTGTTATGATCTAAAACCTACAATCCACTGAAATGCCCCCACCAAGGTGAGCTCTACAGCTATATCTTTCCCCATGCACAACGCTCACAAATGACGTTGATGATATCACTTGTGGTGCTAAATATATTACCAGCCAGTGGCATTGGTTTCACTGAAAGTTCTCAGTAGCCAATACCTGATCTGCCTTTCTAGACCTAGCAGGCTGTGGGTGTAGGGCCTTGCCTCACATTGCCTCTGTGGATTGTGCGAAAAGGTGCAGACTCCACAGCTTAACTGGTGATGACCAACTCACTCTTGGTGCTGCGCTGCCCAGGGCCTGCACTGAACATCCATACTCCCAAAGTCCAGTCACATGGCCTCCAACCATTTCTAGTGATCGCTGGGTATTGATGCTGGCCTTTGTCCAAGCACTGCAGTTTAAACCTCCAGCCCCTTATAATCTCACTGGGTTCAAAGCCTACAATCCGGAAATGCACTCTACACCTATTCCCCCACAGCCTTCTATGCTTATGCAGGTCAGTCCTCATAGCAGCTTCACTGACAACACTGATGCTCATGTGTGACATCATATGTAACCTCACATGTAAGATCATGAGCAATGCAAAGTGAGAAGAGTATGCATGCATCCCACACTACAACTCAATTTATTGGTTACTCAGAATAAGCACTTTTTCTAATCTCGGTATTGCACCATAATTTCACTTTAGCAAACATGTTTTAGTATTGTAGATCAGTGACGGCTGCTCCCGGGTACCAGTACTGTGGCAGGGAGGTGGAAGAGATTAAAAAAATAGATCACTTACCTGCCAGCTGGCTGGCTGGCCACCACCTCTCCTCTGTCCTCTTCCATCTGTGGGAGCAGGAAGCACCCAGGTTCTCCTAAGCCAATCACAACACTGCAATGCAGCATTGTGATTAGTCTGAGCACTGTGGCTCGGGGCTCAGACAGAGACTGGGAGCCTGGGCATCTTCTCCTCCCAGACTGCACAATAAAGCTTGTGGAGAACATGCAAAGTGTGCATTCCTGCTTGGCCAGCCCAAGATGGTTGGCCAAACAGTCATGTGCACTTAGAGAGTGCCACCACTCCTCCCTCCCCCTGCTCTACCCAGCTCAGCCCCGCCCAGCAAAACTGCCCCAACATGGAAAAATAAAATTATAATAACATTGCGTTATTATCATTTTCTTTTCCTTTTTTTGCAGTGCTAAAAGGCAGTGGGAGGTTGCTTATTCACCTTAGTGGCGGAGCTGCCCCTGTCATAGATATACTTTTGCCTCTGGCCAAAGAAAAGAACAACAGTGCGTGGCCTACTGCCACGCTTAGCAGACTCTACACTCAGGGTGTGGCCTTCAACTACCTCTTCCCACACTCCCCTTCTCAGAGTCTTAAGGTGCCCACCTACTGGCCTGCATGCTCTCACTTCCCCCTCTGCTGTGCCCACCCGCAGGCTTACATGGGCTCCCTTCTCGCTCTGCTGCACCCACCCACTGGCCTGCATGCGCTCACTTCCCCCTCTGCTGTGCCCACCCACAGGCCTGCATGCGCTCACTTCCCCCTCTGCTGTGCCCACCCACAGGCCTACATGCTCTCACTACCCCCTCTGCTGCGCCCACCCGCAGGCTTACATGGGCTCCCTTCTCGCTCTGCTGCACCCACCCACTGGCCTGCATGCGCTCACTTCCCCCTCTGCTGTGCCCACCCACAGGCCTGCATGCGCTCACTTCCCCCTCTGCTGTGCCCACCCACAGGCCTACATGCTCTCACTACCCCCTCTGCTGCGCCCACCCACTGGCCTGCATGCGCTCACTTCCCCCTCTGCTGTGCCCACCCACAGGCCTACATGCTCTCACTTCCCCCTCTGCTGCGCCCACCCACAGGCCTACATGCTCTCACTACCCTCTCTGCTGCGCCCACCCACTGGCCTACATGCGCTCACTTCCCCCTCTGCTGTGCCCACCCACAGGCCTACATGCTCTCACTACCCCCTCTGCTGTGCCCACCCACAGGCCTACATGCTCTCACTTCCCCCTCTGCTGTGCCCACCCACAGGCCTACATGCTCTCACTACCCTCTCTGCTGCGCCCACCCACTGGCCTGCATGCGCTCACTTCACCCACTGCTGTGCCCACCCACAGGCCTGCATGCGCTCACTTCCCCCTCTGCTGTGCCCACCCACAGGCCTACATGGTCTCCCTTCTCGCTCTGCTGTGCCCACCCACAGGCCTACATGCTCTCACTTCCCCCTTTGCTGCGCCCACCCACTGGCCTGCATGCTCTCACTTCACCCTCTGCTGTGCCCACCCACAGGCCTGCATGCGCTCACTTCCCCCTCTGCTGTGCCCACCCACAGGCCTACATGCTCTCACTACCCCCTCTGCTGTGCCCACCCACAGGCCTACATGCTCTCACTTCCCCCTCTGCTGCGTCCACCCACTGGCCTGCATGCTCTCACTACCCCCTCTGCTGTGCCCACCCACAGGCCTACATGCTCTCACTACCCACTCTGCTGTGCCCACCCACAGGCCTACATGCTCTCACTTCCCCCTTTGCTGCGCCCACCCACTGGCCTGCATGCTCTCACTTCCCCCTCTGCTGTGCCCACCCACAGGCCTACATGCTCTCACTACCCCCTCTGCTGTGCCCACCCACAGGCCTGCATGCTCTCACTTCCCCCTCTGCTGCGCCCAACCACTGGCCTGCATGCTCTCACTTCCCCCTCTGCTGTGCCCACCCACAGGCCTACATGGTCTCCCTTCTCGCTCTGCTGCACCCACCCATAGGCCTGTATGCTTTCACTTCCCCCTCTGCTGTGCCCACCCACAGGCCTGCATTCTCTCCTTTCCTCCTCTGCTGCGCCCACCCACATGCCTGCATGCTCTCAGTTCCCCCTCTGCTGTGCCCACCCACATGCCTGCATGCTCTCAGTTCCCCCTCTGCTGTGCCCACCCACATGCCTGCATGCTCTCAGTTCCCCCTCTGCTGTGCCCACCCACATGCCTGCATGCTCTCAGTTCCCCCTCGGCTGCTCCCACCCACAGGCCTGCATGCTCTCCCTGCTCCCTCTGATGTGCCCATCCACTGGCCTGCATGCTCCCCCTGCTCCCTCTGCTGCGCCCACCCACAGGCCTGCATGCTCTCCCTGCTCCCTCTGCTATGCCCACCCACAGGCCTGCATGCTCTCCCTTCCCCCTCTGCTGCTCCCACCCACACACCTGCATGCTCTCCCTGCTCCCTCTGCTGCGCCCACCCACAGGCCTGCATGCTCTCCCTTCCCCCTCTGCCGCTACCACCCACAGCCCTGCATGCTCTCCCTTCTCCCTCTGCTGTGCCCACCCACAGGCCTGAATGCTCTCCCTGCTCCCTCTGCTGGGCCCATTTACAGGCCTGCATGCTCTCCCTGCTCCCTCTGCTGCGCCCACACACAGGCCTGCATGCTCTCCCTTCCCCCTCTGCTGCTCCCACGCACAGACCTGCATGCTCTCCCTTCCCCCTCTGCTGCTCCAACCACAGGCCTGCATGCTCTCCCGTCTCCCTCTGCTGCTCCCACCCACAGGCCTGCACACTCTCCCTTCCCCCTCTGCTGCTCCCAAACACAGGCCTGCATTCTCTCCCGTTCCCCGTCTGCTGCTCCCACCCACTGACCTGCATGCTGCCCCTTCCCCCTCTGCTGCTCCAACCACAGGCCTGCATGCTCTCCCTGCTCCGTCTGCTGTGCCCACCCAAAGGCCTCCATGCTCTCCCTTCCCCCTCTGCTGCTCCCAGCCACAGGGCTGTATACTCTCCCTGCTCCCTCTGATGTGCCCACCCACTGGCCTGCATCAATCAATCAATCAATCAGGTCATTTATAGAGCACACTACTCACCCGTAGGGTCTCAAGGCGCTGGGTGGGAGGGGGGTGCCGTTACTGCTCGAACAGCCAGGTCTTGAGCTTCTTCCTGAAGGAGAGGTGGTCTTGGGTCAGGCGCAGGTCGGTCGGGAGTGAGTTCCAGGTCTTGGCGGCCAGGTAGGAGAAGGACCTTCCTCCTGTTGTCGCTCTTCGGATGCGGGGGACGGCGGTGAGGGCGTGGTTGGTTGATCTGAGGAGGCGCTTGGGAGTGTAGAAGTTGATCCGGTTGTTGAGGTAGCTCGGGCCTTGGTCGTGTAGGGCTTTGTGCGCGTGGGTGAGGAGACGGAAGGTGATTCTCTTGTTGATCGGGAGCCAGTGCAGATCTCTGAGGTGTCCGGAGATGTGGCTGCGTCGGGGGATGTCGAGGATGAGTCTGGCCGAGGCGTTCTGGATCCGCTGGAGTCTCTTCTGGAGCTTGGCGGTGGTTCCGGCGTAGAGGGCGTTGCCGTAGTCCAGTCGGCTGGTGACGAGGGCCTGGGTGACCGTCTGCCTCGTCTCGGTGGGGATCCACCGGAAGATCTTACGTAGCATGCGCAGGATGTTGAAGCAGGACGAGGAGACGGCGTTTACTTGTCTGGTCATGGAGAGGGAGGAGTCCAGGATGAAGCCCAGGTTGCGTGCGTGGTCCGTCGGTTTGGGTGCGGTGCCCAGGGCGGGGGGCCACCAGGAGTCGTCCCAGGCGGAGGGTGAGGAGCCCAGGATGAGGACCTCCGTTTTGTCCGAGTTCAGTTTCAGGCGGCTGGTCGTCATCCATTCGGCTACATCTCTCATCCCTTCGTGCAGGTTGGCTCTGGCGGTGGCGGGGTCGTTGGTCAGGGAGAGGATCAGCTGGGTGTCGTCGGCGTAGGAGATTATGTTGAGGTTGTGTTGGCGTGCGATGGCCGCGAGGGGGCTCATGTAGACGTTGAAGAGGGTGGGGCTCAGTGAGGATCCTTGAGGGACGCCGCAGATGACTTTGGTGGCCTCTGACTTGTACGGTGGTAGGCGGACTCTCTGTGTTCTTCCGTCGAGGAAGGAGGTGATCCATTCCAGTGCCTTGTCCTGGATTCCGATGTTGCCGAGGTGCTGTACTAGGGTGCGGTGGCAGACAGTGTCGAACGCCGCGGAGAGGTCCAGGAGGATGAGGGCCGCTGTTTCTCCGTTGTCCATCAGAGTTCGAATGTCATCGGTGGCAGCGATGAGGGCGGTCTCGGTGCTGTGGTTCGCTCGGTAGCCCGACTGTGAGGGGTCGAGGGATCCATTCGTCTCGAGGAAGGCGGCCAGCTGTTTGTTGACGGTCTTCTCGATGACTTTGGCCGGGAACGGGAGGAGCGAGATGGGACGGTAGTTCTTGAGGTCGGTGGGGTCTGCTGTGGGTTTCTTGAGAAGAGCGCTGAGTTCGGCGTGCTTCCAGCTCTCAGGGAAGGTGGCGGTGTCGAAGGAGGTGTTGATGATGTCCCGCAGGTGGGGTGCGATGACAGCGTCGGCCTTGTTGAAGACGTGGTGAGGGCAGGGGTCAGTCGGAGATCCGGAATGGATGGAGTTCATTGTGCGGATGGTGTCTTCGGTGCTGATCGGAGTCCAGGTGCGGAGGGTGGTGGTGGGTGGCGTTGTTGCGGTTGTGGCTTGCGTTGGTTGGTTGCTGAAGCTGTTGTGTATGTCCGTGATCTTGTTGTGGAAGTAGGACGCGAGGGAGTTGCAGAGGTCTTGCGACGGGGTGATGTCATTGTTTCCGGCGTTGGGGTTGGAGAGCTCTTTCACGATGTTGAAGAGTTCCTTGCAGTTGTGTGCGTTGTTGTCCAGTCGGTCCTTGTATGTATTTTTCTTGGTGGCGCGGATCAGTTGGTGGTGTTTCCGGGTGGCGAGCTTGAGGGTGGTCATGTTGTCCGTAGTTGGTTCCCTTCTCCAGACTTTCTCGAGGGCTCGACAGTTCTTCTTGGAGCTCTTGAGTTCGTCGGTGAACCATGGTGTTTTTCTGCTGCAGGGTCTGCTGGGTGGGGTTCTCAGAGGGGCGAGTTCGTCCGCGCAGTTGTTGATCCACTTCGTGAGGTTGTCGGCGGCCTGGCTGGGGTTCGCTGAGCTGGCGGGAGGGTGCTGGCTCAGGGAAGCGGTGAGCTGGTCGGCTGTGATCTTGTTCCAGCTTCTTCGGGCAACCTGTTGCTGGTGGTGGTGGATCGTCGTTCTTCTGAAGGTGAAGTGGACGCAGCTTTGGTCCGTCCAGTGGAGTCCTGTTGCGTGGCTCTCCCTGCTCCCTCTGCTGCGCCCACCCACAGGCCTGCATGCTCTCCCTTCCCCCTCTGCTGCTCCAACCACAGGCCTGCATGCTCTCCCTGCTCCCTCTGCTATGCCCACCCACAGGCCTGCATGCTCTCCCTCCCCCTCTGCTGTGCCCACCCACAGGCCTGCATGCTCTCCCTGCTCCCTCTGCTGTGCCCACCCACTGCCCTGCATGCTCTCCCTTCCCCCTCTGCTGCTCCCACACGCAGGCCTGCATGCTCTCCCTGCTCCCTCTGCTGTGCCCACCCACTGCCCTGCATGCTCTCCCTTCCCCCTCTGCTGCTCCCACACACAGGCCTGCATGCTCTCCCTGCGGCACCCACCCACAGGCCTGCATGCTCTCCCTTCCCCCTCTGATGCTCCCACCCACAGGCTTGCATGCTCTCCCTGCTCCCTCTGCTGTGCCCACTCACAGGCCTGCATTCTCTCCCTTCCCCCTCTGCTGCTCCCACCCACAGGCTTGCATGCTCTCCCTGCTCCCTCTGCTGTGCCCACCCACAGGCCTGCATGCTCTCCCTGCTCCCTCTGATGTGCCCACCCACTGGCCTGCATGCTCTCCCTGCTCCCTCTGCTGTGCCCACCCACAGGCCTGTATGCTCTCCCTGCTCCCTCTGATGTGCCCACCCACTGGCCTGCATGCTCTCCCTGCTCCCTCTGCTGTGCCCACCCACTGGCCTGCATGCTCTCCCTTCGCCCTTTGCTGCGCTCACCCACAGGCATGCATGCTTTCCCTGCTCGCTCTGCTGTGCCCACCCCCAGGCCTGCATGCTCTCCCTCCTCCCTCTGCTGCGCCCACCCACAGGCCTGCATGCTCTCCCTTCCCCCTCTGCTGCTCCCACCTACAGGCCTGCATGCTCTCCCTGCTCCCTCTGATGTGCCCACCCACTGGCCTGCATGCTCTCCCTGCTCCCTCTGCTGCGCCCACCCACAGGCCTGCATGCTCTCCCTTCCCCCTCTGCTGCGCCCACCACTGGCCTGCATGCTCTCCCTTCCCCCTCTGCTGTGCCCACCCACAGGCCTGCATGCTCTCCCGTCTCCCTCTGCTGCTCCCACCCACAGGCCTGCATGCTCTCCCTGCTCCCTCTGCAGTGCCCACCATAAATGCCTGCATTCTCTCCCTCCCCCCTCTGCCGCTCCCACCCACAGGGCTGCATACTCTCCCTGCTCCCTCTGCTGTGCCCACCCACATGCCTGCATTCTCTCACCTCCCCCTCTGCTGCGCCCACCCACAGGCCTGCATGCTCTCCCTTTCCACTTCTGCTGCACCCACCCCCTGGCATGTATGCTCTCCCTGCTCCCTCAGATGCACCCACCCACTGGCCTGCATGCTCTCCCTCCTCCCTCTGCTGCACCCACCCACTGGCCTTCATGCTCTCCCTGCTCCCTCTGCTGCGCCCACCCACAGGCCTGCATGCTCTCCCTTCCCCCTCTGCTGCTCCCACCCACAGGCCTGCATGCTCTCCCGTCTCCCTCTGTTGCGCCCACCCACAGTCCTGCATGCTCTCCCTGCTCCCTCTGCTGCGCCCACCCACTGGCCTGCATGCTCTCCCATCACCCTCTGCTGCGCCCACCCACAGTCCTGCATGCTCTCCCTTCCCCCTCTGCTGTGCCCACCCACATGCCTGCATGCTCACCCTTCCTCCTCTGCTGCGCCCACCCACTGGCCTGCATGCTCACCCTTCCTCCTCTGCTGCGCCCACCCACTGGCCTGCATGCTCTTGCTTCCACCTCTGCTGCGCCCACTCACTGGCCTGCATGCTCTCCCTTCCACCTCTGCTGCGCACACCCACTGGCCTGCATGCTCTCTCTTCCCCCTCTGCTGCGCCCACCCACTGGCCTGCATGCTCTCGCTTCCACCTCTGCTGCGCCCACCCACTGGCCTGCATGCTCTCCCTTCCACTTCTGCTGCACCCACCCACTGGCATGCATGCTCTCCCTGCTCCCTCAGATGCACCCACCCACTGGCCTGCATGCTCTCCCTCCTCCCTATGCTGCACCCACCCACTGGCCTGCATGCTCTCCCTTCCACTTCTGCTGCACCCACCCACTGGCATGCATGCTCTCCCTGCTCCCTCAGATGCACCCACCCACTGGCCTGCATGCTCTCCCTTCCCCCTCTGCTGCTCCCACCCACAGGCCTGCATGCTCTCCCTCCTCCCTCTGCTGCACCCACCCACTGGCCTTCATGCTCTCCCTCCTCCCTCTGCTGCACCCACCCACTGGCCTTCATGCTCTCCCTCCTCCCTCTGCTGCGCCCACCCACTGGCTTGCATGCTCTCCCTGCTCTGACTAGATATACAATTCTTAACAATGTCCGTCCTTATTATGTTGTAGTTTTTCATACGCCCGAGAAAGTAAATAGCACTTGACGTGTCGACTCAGAGGTCGAAGGTTAAACCCAGCAGATTTATTATTTACCACACACACACAGGCAATCAATATAATTTGAGTTTCATGAAACTTTCATCAACGCAATCAGCGTTTCATTTAATGATGTTCCCTTGACTTTTAATTCGGTCTCCCCGTGCACCCGAAGCGTGCTGAACTTCCGGCCTTGTGACCAGGCTATTCCATTACCTTTGCCTTCTGAAAGTTGTGCAAGGGATGCGCGCGCGCTCGCGGTCCAAAGGGGCCTTCGAAAATGTACTTCCGTAATTAACAAACGAAGTGAAATTGCTCCTGTCAGCAGAAACGGTGCTGATTTAATCTCTTGGTGAAAGCCAAGGATACCGATTAGGTCAAGACAACAAAACACTTTCAGTTAATATTTTCTTTCTGTTTCTGGAAAATAGTCAATTGAAAGAACATAATTCAATTTAAAGACAGAAGGTCACCCTGGGAAGAAATTGTACCAGTAACAGCTGATGACAAGATTTTGTTAAAGACATAACTATAAATTGGCCAGATGCGAGTTTTGCATGCAGGGGACATTCTGTTCACAGCCTTGTCTTTGACAGTTAAAGGAGCATGTACCTTCTGGTAACAGCATTCACGGTCACGTGATCAGTGTGCACGTGACTGTGCCCAGTGGCCGGGTCTGGTTGCTCAGTGGACTAATGCATCCATTGCTGAGAGTTGTGTTTGATGCCAGAGGCGGCTCCTCCGCGAGTCTCTCCCCACTGCTTGAACTGCAAGCTAAATACAGAAAATAAAATTATAATAACGTATGTTCTTCAGCTGAAGCCAGGGGGCGGGTCTGGGCTCCCCACGCCACAAGGGGAGGAGTGGTGGCAGCACCTAAAGTGCGCATGGTACTTTGGCCGGCTGTCTGGGCTGGCCTAAGCATCATGCGCACTCTGCATGTTCTCCATGCAAGGCTGTATCACAGCCTGAGTGGAGAACATGCACAGCCTACCAGCCCCTTTCTAAGCGCCAAACCACGGTGCTCAGACCAATCACAATGATGCTAAGGCAGCATTGTGATTGGTCAGGGGATTCTGGGAGGCTGTGTGCTTCCTGGGAAGGAGGATGGAGGAAGGAGGAAGAAGAGGCAGTATAAAAAAGTGTTTTTTCAAATATTTTATTCTTTTCCACCCCCTCCCTCTGTCACCCCTCTCAGAGCCCCGCCCCCCACCCCTGTTTGGTAGCAGCCGCTATTGGTTTGATCCTATGATCACAGGTTTAAATTCCAGCTGCTTCACTCAGTCTTTCATCCTTCTGAAGCTAATAACGTAAGTAATGTTGGGTAGCAATAAATGTCTATCAACAGCAGCAATAGACCTCCTCTGTCTTAAAAGAAACTGGAGCTCAAATCACTTAAATGTAGAGGTCTCTACCCTGATTAAAAATTATCTTGAGTTTAAAAACTCTCTAGGAAAGGCAAGGTGCCTCCACAGGTCAGATTACCTGGGTGTCTGATTCATGTAGTAGTTTTTGTAATTTCAGTAATTCTCTGGTATATTTTAAAGCGGAATTGCCAATAATTGCACAATTATACCAGCCCGCGTATTTAAGAGTATTTTGGGGGAGGGGAGAATTGGCACACAAACTGCTATTTTCACGAGCACGAGTGGCTCCTTGCGCTGCTGTTTGTGCTGTTTTACATCTGGCTCAAAATTCTTGGTGAAAAATTGTATAATGATGCATTTTGTGCTATGAAACTAGTTCTAAATGCCAAGAGCACATTTAGCAAGCATCAGTGGCTGCTCGCACTGGTAAATTAATCCTTGTGTCCATTTTGGATGCGAGGGGGGCTTTTGCACTGAGAAAATAAATGCAGAATTACTCTTCTTGCATAATTCTGCATAATCTTGTAGAATTCATAAGTACTTCCGATTGATTGCGTTATACGAAATTACGCAAACTACATCCACCACTAGTTTTCTCCTAATACGTCCTTTGATTGAGAGCTGTACATAAAAAATGTAACTTCTACAAAGTACGGGGTTGCATATTTAGCTAACACAGGGTTCTACTGCCCAAGATCTCCTGAAATCTGTGGTGGCTGGCATGGCTCGCGGGTGGCGGGGCAAGGAGGGATTCGGGGGGTGCGTGGGGGGCAGGGGGCGCGCTGGGGCAGCGAATATAGCGAATATGAAGAAAAAAAAATTAACTTACCATGCCGCCAGGTCCCTCGTCTCTGCTCTCCTCGTAGAACAGAAAGCACAGCAGCCCCCACAGACAAATCACAACGCTGCAATGAAGCGTTGTGATTGGTAAGCACCCAAGCTCCCCATACCAATCACAACAATGCAGTGCGGCATTGTGATTGGTTTTGAGCATCCTAGTTCGACGCTGAGCAATGGAATGGGGGCCTGGGCATGTTCTTCACGCAGTCTGTAATGCAGCCTGCATGGAGAACGGGGAAAGTGCGCATGACTGTTTGGGAAGCCCAAGAGGACCGACCAAACAGTCATTGCGCACTTAGGAGTGGGTAAACCACTTCTCCCCTGCCCTGCTCCGAGAGCAGAGCAGCCACGCCCACCCACCCACCTGCAAAGCAGCACGAAGCATATGATAATAATGCAAAGATATTATCATTTTATGTTTACACTACACACTGCTTAAAAGCAGTGGGGCGACGCAACTCCCCCATAGCGGAGGAGCCGCCACAGCCTGAAATAAACCTGGTGGTGAAGAGTTCATGAGATGAAGAAAATGTTACAGGCAGCAAAATGCACTGCTAAGACCGAAGCAACATGGAAGGTTCTTGAATCGATGCAACATTCTGACCATGACCACTCTTTTTCTGTTGATGCAAGGGTATCTGACCAGAAAAACAGGTTAGCTTTTTGGATGAAGTGATGTTGTCCTCAACTTGACTTAACTAGTTTCCTAGTCAAATTTTTAGTTCTCATGCATTTTTTCACACTTTTTCTTCAGACTTTGCTGAAAATGTCAAAGGGTCAACATGTATTTTGTCAAAGTCCACCTCCTATATGTTTCTGATTTAAAAAAAATTGAGATAATATCTCTGGACTACTTTGATTTGGTCTCTTCAAGAGATCTCATGCCTTCACCAACGACCCCGCCACCGCCAGAACCAGCCTACACGAAGGGATGAAAGACGTCGCCGAGTGGATAAAGAACAGCCGCCTGAAACTGAACTCAGACAAGACGGAAGTCCTCATCCTGGGATCATCGCCCTCCGCCTGGGATGACTCCTGCTGGCCCCTTGCCCTGGGCACCACTCCCAAGCCAACGGACCATGCACGCAACCTGGGCTTCATCTTGGACTCCTCCCTCTCGATGACCAGACAAGTCAACGCCGTTTCATCATCATGCTTCAACACCCTGCGCATGCTCCGTAAGATCTTCCGATGGATCCCTACAGAAACCAGGAAGACGGTTACCCAGGCACTCGTCACCAGCCGACTGGACTACGGAAACACCCTCTACGCCAGAACCACAGCCAAACTTCAGAAAAGACTCCAGCGCATCCAGAATGCCTCCGCACGACTCTTCCTGGACGTCCCCTGACACAGCCACATCTCCGGCCACCTGAGAGACCTGCACTGGTTCCCCGTCAGCAAGAGGATCACGTTCAGGCTCCTCACCCACGCACACAAGGCCCTCCACGACCTGGGCCCCAAGTACCTCAACAACCGCCTGACCTTCTACGTACTCACCCGCCAGCTACGATCGACCAGCCTCGCCCTCGCCGCCGTACCACGCATCCGCAAAGCCACCGCCGGGGGAAGATCCTTCTCCTACCTGGCGGCCAAGGCATGGAACTCCCTCCCCATCCACCTTCGACTGACCCAGGATCACCTTTCATTCAGGAAGCTCCTCAAGACCTGGCTCTACGAGCAGTAGCGGACCCCTCCCCCCAGCGCCTTGAGACCCTTCCGGGTGAGTAGCGCGCTATACAAATGTCCATGATTGATGATTGATTAGTTCATCTTGACCCCTATTGTTCTGGGAGACTAAGCATCCTAACAATCTTTGCTCTCAGTCCTTCAATGTCTATTGGCCAAAATTAAGACCAAAGTCCACATTATGTGCCACTGAACTGTGGTCTAGAACCGGCTTGCCCCGTTCTGGAACTAATCTTCAATCTACCAGTCCTGTATCTAATGCTTCTTGGAAAATAAGCAAAAATGTCCCAAGAAAGGTGTTACAGTGTAGTGGAACAGCCCTTGGCATTATATAGAGAAATTCAGCTGCATAATTTGTGAGGATTTCTAGCCTGACAACTAGCCAGTGGTGGGTCTTTTTGATTCTTGTGCTTTTTTAGGTCTCGCGCCTAGCGTTACACTGCGCAGCAGTGTTCACGCAGCGAGAGTTCTTTTGTCCGGGTTTTCGAAATGGACCCTGGAAATGAACACGCTTGTGCGTGTTTTTTTAGTTCTGCGGCCTGCTATTGGCCTTTGCCTGCTTGTTCGGTTTAAAAAGAGCACGAAATAGGTAAGAGGCGGGCGCATAGCTCCGCCCCTGGCCTATTGGTGTCTATTACGCGCATTTCCGGCATATGGTTTCAATGATCATGCCCAAACATGGTCGCGATAATTGAAAGCATATGGCGCGCGCGCACCCCTTGTGGCTTTGTTTTTCACAAAGGTGATCACATTCGGTTTCGCAATCACCTTTCTCCTCCCTCCCCACTCCCCTTTGGTCCCCTCCCCCCTGCCCCCTCCTCTCTGCCGCTGTGTCATAGGACTACCTTCCTATCCCCCTCCCCCGCGCTGGACCGGCCTCTGCAGGGCTCGGGAGATGCTGGGACGCCGCTCACCGCCCTGCTCCCAGATAGGAGCCTCTGCAGCCGGGCCTTGCGGCCGACACATGTCTCTATCTCTGGCTCACAATAAAACACCCCAAGTGACTTTTCAGAGTGCAGTCATGCTTGTCTGCTACAAAATGCATTTAAAAGTGGTTGCTTTCAGTTTCAGATTGCACTAATGTCATTTCGCCCAACCGCAGGTTGACTTCTCCGCTCGACTCTTCACAAACAGGCTGACCCTGCAGTTCTCGCTGCCAGGGAGGACTTGAGTCACCAGCAACTCGGGCCAGATGTGGCCGCGGCTCACTTTCGAAACCTATAGTTTCACACTCAGCGTGGTGAAAACCACTGGACCCAGATGGCATGACACAGAAAAGGAACTTCGGTGCAGTTGCTGTAAAGTCTTGTCACAATGCAATCCATGGAAGCTGTTTTTTGTGCAGTGTTTACATATCTATTCTAATTTAAGAGGCGTCCTTAGCACCTGTGAGTATGGGTTGAGGTAGGGTACTCCAGGGATGTGAGCTTGTGTTTCTGCCTTCCAGGTTTCCCCTATCACTGGCGCGCCAGGGCTTGGCCAGCAGACAGTGCGGACAGTTGGGCTGGCGATTGGATCCATTGTGTAGGGAGGAGCCACACACACAACTACACACACACAACCGCACACACATACAACCACACACACACACATACACAAACACAACCACAGGCACACACACAACCACACACACCACCACACAACCACACACACAACACAACACACACACAACCACACACACAACCACAACCACACATACAACCACACATACAACCACACACAACCACACACACACAACCACACCATCAGTGTACACTTTCACCAGGCACAGACACCATCAGTCGTCAGTGCACGCTTTCACGGGCATAAACACCACCAGCCATCAGTACACGCTTTCACCGGGCACAAACACCACCAGCCGTCAGTGCACGCTTCCACCAGGCACACACCACCAGCCGTCAGTGCATGCTTTAACCAGGCACACACACACCACCAGCCGTCAGTGCACGCTTTCACTCACCAGGCACACACACATCACCAGCCGTCAGTGCACGCTTTCACCAGGCAAACACACCACCAGCCGTCAGTCCACGCTTACACCAGGCACACACACCACCAGCCATCAGTGCACGCTTACACCAGGCACACACACCACCAGCCGGCAGTGCACACTTCCACCAGGCACACACACCACCAGCCATCAGTGCACAATTTCTACAGGCACACACACCACCAGTCATCAGTGCACACATCAATTGTTAACGCATCCACAATTAACTATTGTAGCAATCACAGTATGGCGCACTTTACTTTTAAACATGTTCATCTAAAGCGCGGCATGCCACCATTGCTACAAAAATAAATGCACATTTTTTGGGCCTACAATTTATAGACTTTTGTTGCAATTGGTGTTGCAATATTTAGCAATGCCAATAGCTCAAACTTAATTAATGCGAGACCTATTGCATTGTAAATGTTTGTTTATCTCATTCTATGGTACTTGGTAATTTCATGAGAATAGCCTAAACACACTTGCAGTCACACAGCACTTTCTGGGTGGTTTCTTGGAGGGCTCACAAGAAGAATCTCTATCTCCCTGCAAAGTTTTCCGCCATCTACTTCAAAGCATTCCGGCGCATCCTGGTAAATCCTTCCGCTGCTGGCACTTTAGCTTTTTGCACTTTAGCGGACCAGTTTCACAAGGGAATTGAGTGCTGCTTGATGTATAGATTGATTGCGTTGCACTATGTTTTTAGCTTTGTGGTATTTGTTTTATCTAGATTGCTGTTTTCATATCGTGAGGCTTTTAAATAACTTGACACAATAAAGTGTATCTATCCGTCTATCCAGATGCTGGCTCCTCTATCAGCATAGAAAAAAACTTATGGCCTGTCTCATAAAAAAGAGCTAAGTATTGTATTTTATTGCCATTTATAGAGCTTTCCTAACCCTTGTGAGACCCAAAGCACATTCTGGATTGTCGAGTAGGTAATCTTTCCGTATTATACATTTGTAGATCGGTTCATAACCCTGATGAGGGCATATCGAAAATGTTATTGATAGGATTAATAAAAATCATCGCAATTTCGAAATCATAAATAACAGAATGAAATGTGTTAAAAGTCTAATATATAGATGACATTTGTGCGAAATAGGCCCTTTCAGCAAAAATTAAACATGCATTAAACACCATTTGCACAATTGCAAAGTTGTTAAATAGACATGTTGTACAATCAGTGGACCTTTCAGGCCATTTAAATGTAAAACGTTGCAGAAAAAGTAAGCAGTGGGACGCCAATATGACTGGTTTTAATATGCCAATGAAGGCAAACACAGACATCCTAAATGCGCCCGTATGCATACTTTTGTTTCCATGTGTTGGGCCATTAAACAGCGGCGGTTCCTTCGATAAGGCGAAGGAGCAGCGCCCCATATAAAAAATAAAATGATAATAACATAACGTTATTATCATTTTATTTTTATGGTACTGGTCCAGTTTTGTTTAAGGGGTGAGACAGGGCTGGGCAAGGCTTTCATCCTGCAGGGGGAGGAGTGGTATGTGCACTAAAGTGTATATGATGATTTAGCCAGCCGTCTTGGGTCTGCCAAACCGTCATATGCATTTTGCATGTTCTTCCCCCAGGCTGTATTAAAGCCTGGGTGAAGAACACGCCCAGGCTCCCACATCCTCTCTGAGCACCGAACCAGACGCTCAGTCCAATCACGACACTGCTATCAGCATCGCTGTGATTGGCTGGGAGAGACTGGGAGCCTGGGTGCTTCCTGTTCCTTTGTTGCCGACGGAAGAAGAACGGAGGAGAGGTGGCGGGAAGGTAAGTGTCATTTTCTTTCTTTTTTTTGCCCCCTTCCACTTGCCCCCCGCCTCCCACCCCCATGGCCCCATAGCAGCCACCACTGCCATTCAAGCCATCCCACCTACGAAACAAGTCACTGAAAAGATAGTCAAATATCTACATGCGTATCCCAATATGGCCTTTTTTTGGATAAATAAAGAGAGGTAAAGGTACTACATAGGAAACATGAATTGAGGCGAGTAAGTCAGTCAGAGCCAATGTAGTTAGCTTGTCTTCCTTGAAGTTTGCCTATTGGCTATGATACCAGTGGCATAATAAAACTTGAGCCCCCCCTGCAAAGTACATGAAGTGCCCCCAACCCATACTCTGGACCCAGTCAGGAGCACTCAGGCCCATCCGTGCACAGTGCTCTTGGGGTCCCAAGGAATTTGGTCCCCCCACACCGCAGGGCTGCTGGGACTATTGTTACACCACTTTATGATACAATTGTGTCGGCGATAACACAATTGCTAATAAACTTCAACATTGCTTGGGAACAAAAAGTACACCTGTGGTCCCTGATATGAAATCGGTTTTCTGATACGGAATGTTCAGTTTAGGGTGACAGACAATAGAGGAAGACAGTTTAGTGCTCTCCTGGCATTCCACAAGTGGCAATGCATGAGGTGGGTCATGCTTTAGCTTGATAGTACAGCAAAGAAGTCAGGCGTGCTCACTTTGTGAGCAGAGTATCAGCAGCCGGGGAAAGGTGCTGGCAGAACAGCTCACCTGTGACCACCACACCGGTGGAAGCAGAGAACTGGGCAGGTTAAAGGAGCCACTGGGTATATGGCAGCAATTGAACTTGTACAGGGGTGGCTGGCATGCTGCTGTTATGTCAGCACCAGTTCCGCCAAATGCATTCTATTTATTACATGTCATAGTAGAAGTACGTACAAATATAAAGTGTGCACCATCAGTGCTAGCACTGGCCAGGCTGTCCTGAATTGGAAATGGACAAACTGTGGGATGGGCCTCTTATAGTCGGGCTCATGTGAGCCCTGAAACAGGAAAAAAGCCTACGGCAGTGAAAGAAAAACAGCGCGCTTCGTCCTGGCCCTTCCCATAGCATCATCTGCCACCACTGCCAGGAGAGATCTTCACTGGCTCCCCGTCCAGTTTAGAATCTCCTTTAAGCTCCTATGTCTCACATATAGAGCACTTGCGGCTGGCCCTGCGGACGCACTTGGTACCCTGCTCACCCGCTATGTACCCACGAGATGCCTACGATCGGCCGGGCTACACCAATTGGTAGTGCCCCGCGCTAGGTTGACCAGATGGGGAGCGAGAGCTTTTTCTGTTGCTGCTCCTCAGCTTTGGAACTCCCTCCCGGTGGAGATCAAAACCCTTCCCTCCATTGACCTGTTTAAAAAGGCCCTTAAAACTCTGTACTTCATCAGAGCCTACCAATGAGATATTGCTGTCTGACCTGGCTTGTTCCTTTTATGTTAGGCGCCTTGACGCCCATTGGGCTAAGTTAGCGCGGTACAAGATATAATTCATTCATTCATTCAGGATAAATGCCTTCTGTATCCAATGCATGTATGAGATAAAGAATTTAATATCTGATGGTTCAGTGTACCTTTGTGATGAAAAATAATATATCTCTTTCAGTTTAATGGCAGCACACCATAGCGGTGGAGCGATACCAATCAGATAATAGCATGAGGCGAGACAATAATATATCTCTGAGGCAGAGCCAAGGTCCCTTTATCTATATTTAAAAGAACTGGAAACAACTCCCTGACAGCTGAAGCATTCTCTGGGCAGACCTAATCACCACCCTTGCACAAAGCCATATATCAGATGAACTATGTTGGAACCAACTACAACAGCGAATATAAAGAAGACAAAAGTATGCTTTTATCCAATTAAAATAAGATGTACATTCCTGAAAGCAGAGATTGTGTACCAATGATAAAATGTAATGCAAAGTTATAATCAAAGATGTGAAGATAGAGCGCCCATTAATTTGACGAGTCTCCCAATTAACTGAGAAACTTCCCACTCAAACAAGTCAGAGTAGCAGTTTTACAAGAGTGGATTCCTTCAGCATTTATTGAAGATTTTGAACAAATCCCTTATTTCACAATCTAAATCTGGGCTAAAGCACAAAATATGGCTTATGGCTACAAGATTTCAGTCTACAGTAACACAGCGTGGGCATGCTCCGTCACCATCTGGAAGAGTAAATAATTATCACGGTATTGACCCGTGAACTACATTATCTCGACCACTATATGTCGGGATATAGTGACACAGTCAATTCAATTCAATAATCTTTATTTCGTTGCAATTGCATCATAAAAGATATACAATTAAAATTCATTAAATAAAATTTTGTAATAATCAAAAACACAGGTGGGATATGGGGTGTCTGCTCAGAATTACATTACATTATCAGTTCAGTTCATCCCGGTATACATCATCTTATTTGAGTCATGGTATTAAGGCCAAAAAGTCATCGCACATTTTGAATAAATATAGAATTAAAAGTAATCAACATATTTACAAGCTAAAAGAACAATTACATTTATAACCACCATGGCATAATAATTAAAAATTACAATGAAGTGGTAAAAAATAATACATGGTTGGTATACCCAACCATAAAGTTGGGTACTCGGTCATCCTTTGATTATGGCATATATAATGATCAAGATAATATTAGTTTTAAGAGGGCCTCATGAGTTTATATGGTTAGAAATGAAGACCCATTTTTAATCTAATAAAATTAGCAGCAAGAACAAATCTACTGATGCCAAACACAACTACTTGATTGGTGTCTCTTTTTAAGATTCTACCAGCCTCCTTATAGGAATTCAAACCAATAATGCGACATAGCGGCACTATCCACTTTTTCCTTGACTTCGCATAACTGGGGCAGAAAAATAATATATGTAAGACATCTTCCCTTGCATTGTTAGAGCATAGAGTGCAGAGATCACTGTTTGTCTTCACCCAACTTTTCTCAAGGGCTTTAGTTCTCAATGTTCCATACCTGTTTTTTATATACAAGGTTTTAGCTAGTGGCGGCTGTACCTCATCCAAAAATGTCTCAAAGTGTGCCACATCTTTAACCATTAAAATTTTCAGTTAAGGGGCCATGGATTTTTATGTATGCTGAATCATAACTTATATAGGACCAGAAAGACATTTTAACAATTTTTCTTGAACCCACACTCATCGATTCTGGCTCGCTCCAAAAATGGGCTAGTCCTAGTTTAACTAGCCAGGATCTTACATGCTTTAACCAGTAAATTTTGCTGCCACTATCTAGATCCATGACTTCTTTCAACCCGTTTTTATATTCCTTCAGTTCGGGGGTTGTCCATAATCTGACCCACAGCAATAATGGTCTCAGCATTGCATGTTGGTCAGTACGTTTAATATTCAGATCCAAAAATAGTGGTGTCAGTGGGGTGTTAATGGGCACTTTTAATAATCCCCTAAAAAACTTGTTCTCAAGAGTTTCAAAGGTTTTCCTACATGCTGGTCCCCATAATTCTGCTCCATATAGTACTGCTGATTGGACCTTATACCTAAAGATCTCTAAAGCTGGGGTAACTGCCTTATTCAGACATTTATTATGTCTTTTTAAAATTGGGAGGCAGTTTTGTTTGAACACTATTTTCGTTTTTTCTAGCTGCGGTATCCATGCTAGTACTGAATCAATTAATACACCTAAATATGTCAAATTCTGCTCATGATCTAATTTGTGACCATTTGGCATTAGGTTTTTTCTAACACTTTTGTGCGGGCTCAGTGCCATATATTTTGTTTTTTTTAATGTTAATTTCTAACCCTTTAAGATTGCAATATGACTGGAACCTTTCTAATAGATTCTGGAGACCCCGCGGTGTTTGTGAAATGAGGATGGTGTCGTCCGCAAAAAGGAATGAGGGAACCCGTTCACCCCCCAATCTAGGTGAATCATTATCACACTTCTCCATATAGGACGGGATGTCATTAACAAAAAGGGAGAAGAGTGTAGGAGCCAGCACGCATCCCTGGCGTACTCCCCTTTTTATAGGGATAGATTGTGAAATAGTCTATCTCATGAGTTACCTTTAACCATGACTTGGATGGAATTGCATTAATTTACTATGCACTATATGGAAGCACCTACATGTTATCACATTAAGCCCTGACGAAGGTCTAAAAGTTGTTGGAACGAAAGGCGTTGGCTGGAAATTGTTGAACTTGATGCATAAAAATAAATAAGCATATTTGGAATTTACATATTGGATATTCTTTGGACTTTGAATTTCTTGCTGGTCCACCCATCCACCTTGCTACTACAGTAACAGAAACGTCTACAGATGTTGTTGGTCAATGATTGCTTCAGATAAGCCAGCCCCAAAAACTAAGAGGGTCTAATGAAGAAATCTCAAGGGAAAACAGTTGATTCTAGGTTGTGCGGAAAACAACACACACACACACACACACACACACATGTATATATATATATATATATATATATATATATATATATATATATATATATTCACTGAAAAAACCATAGGTTAGAGACCATATATAGTTAGCTGGACATTTTATTGACATAAAACCAATGAAATTCCATATATAGTTAGTTGCACTAACTATATATCGCGCACCCGCAATCCACTGCTGATGATGTCACATATTACATCATTCATGACATGGTCAGTGACATCAATGATGACATCACTGATGACATCATCTAGTGTCTGTGTGTTTTTGTAAAGTTTAAATATGTTTTACATATTGAAGAATGAGTGGATGTATGGAAGACTGAGTGTGTGTGTGGCTGGCTGGGAGGTGTGTGACTCTGTGCATATCAATGTGTACTTGTATCAGTGATTGTATAAGAGAGTAAGTATGTGTTAGTATATGTGTGAAAAAGTATGGTGTTCTGTGCTTAACTGTATAGATGAGGAAATCGAAGTGTGATTGATTCTTCACAGGACGGACTAGGTGTATGAGTGCATATGATAGTGTTGTAATAATGAGTGACTGTATGTATGAGTGATTGTATGGGTGAATGAGTGAATGTGTGTGTAGACGTAGGAATCAGTGAGTGCGTATGTAGTAACTGGTATTGGTGTGTCATGATGTCATCAGTGATGTCATTTGAGATGTCATCAGTGATGTCATTTGAGATATCATCAGTGATGTCATCAGTGATGTCACTGAAGTATGGTGTTCTGTGTTTAACTGTATAGATGAGGAAATGGAAGTGTGATTGATTCTTTACAGGACTGACTAGGTGTGTGAGTAACTCCATGGATGAGTGGCAGTGTGTGAGTGTCTGCATAGGTGTATGAGTGCATATGATAGTGTTGTAATAATGAGTGACTGTATGTATGAGTGATTGTATGGGTGAATGAGTGAATGTGTGTGTAGACGTAGGAATCAGTGAGTGCGTATGTAGTAACTGGTATTGGTGTGTCATGATGTCATCAGTGATGTCATTTGAGATGTCATCAGTGATGTCATCAGTGATGTCATTTGAGATGTCATCAGTGATGTCATCAGTGATGTCACTGACCATGTCATGAATGATGTAATATGTGACATCATCAGCAGTGGATTGCGGGTGCGCGATATATAGTTAGTGCAACTAACTATATATGGAATTTCATTGGTTTTATGTCAATAAAATGTCCAGCTAACTATATATGGTCTCTAACCTATGGTTTTTTCAGTGAATTTTCAAGGTTTTGTAAATGCAAATTCCTAACTATATATGGTCTATAACCTATGGTGTTTTCAGTGAATTTCATTGGTTTTTTAAAAGCTAATATCTATAGCTGTAAAATATATTCTTTATTACGTGACGTATCACGTAGCCACGTGAGACGCCTCATGACGCATCGCATAACCGTGACGTATCGGCTCTGCAGCGCAAACAAAACCCATAACGTAAGCGTGCCGGAGCACGCTTACAGATATATATATATTTTTTTTTAACCTTAATTAGACAAAATCCACACGTGCACATATCTTGAGGCCTTGCAAAGGCACATCAAACAAACAGTCCCTACAATTTTGCAAAGTTTGCTGGAAATCTATTCCCTTCATTTTTTTTTTACTGTTTCTCTTGGTTTTCCCCTTGTTACGCTTACCGGGACGCTACCCGGTACGCGAACCGGACGCTCCAAAAACACAAGATGGCGGACTCCCGTTACGCTGCCGGTTAGCTGCCCGGTTCGCGTACCTGGGAAGCGTCTCTACCGCGAAAAATCGCGGGGGACTTTAATATCCCCCTCATCAATCCTAGGGGGTCAGGAGGGGTTTACCTTGCCCCCTTTCCTTCATTTCCCCCTTCTTTTTTCACCACATCTTGTCTCTCGAACCTACCGAGAGACAAGATGGCGACCGCTCCGGACTGTTTACAATGTTGACAGCTACGCTGCCGGTTAGCTGCCCGGTTAGCTGCCCGGTGAGCTGCCCGGTTCGCGTACCGGAACACGCCTCTACGGCGTAAAATCGCAAAAAAAAAATTTTTTTATTTTTTGCCCCGCGGGGCACTTTAATATCCCCCTCATCAATCCTAGGGGGTCAGGAGGGGTCTACCTTGCCCCCTTTCCTTCATTTCCCCCTTCGTTTTTCACCACATCTTGTCTCTCGATCCTACCGAGAGACAATATGGCGGCCGCTCCGGACTGTTTAGAATGTTGACAGACACCAGAGAGCCAATCAGCTTCGCTTCGCGAAGTTGCGTTACGCGTCAGGTACGCGAACCGGGGCGCTAACCGGAGCGCTGTCACAGATATATATTTTTTTTTAAACGTTAATTTCTCAAAATCCACTGGAGCACATATATTGAGACATAGCAAAGGCACGTCGGGCAAACCATATCTACAATTTTGCCAAGTTTCATGTAAATCTATTCAGCCGTTCGAGCTAAAAGTGAGTCCAACCGCCCTATGGAAAAATGAATGTGAAAAACGCGTTTTGGGACCCCCCTTTTTTCTCAGCCCCCCCTTGACGAAACCCCCCCAAATTTTCAGGGGCTGCTCAGAAACGAAATGTGCCATTTTCCTGAAAATTTCAGCCAATTTCGTCCACAAACGCCAAAGTTATTAGAGATAGAATTTTCAGAAATCCCATAGAGAAAAAATCCTAACTATATATACCCACTGGCTATCGCCAGTAGGTAATATACATATATAAACATATACAATCTGCATATCTATATAAATATAACTGCATGCATACATATACATATATGCATACATATGCATGTTATTTACATGAAAGTTTTAAAAACACTAATAAAAGCAAAGCTAAAAAGCCACCTCATTACAAACAGAATGGCTTTAACTTAAACGAGGGCGAGATCTATTGCATTTTCAATGCTTGTTTACTTTGGTTCTATCAAGAAGGCATTCAGATGTGTCACACATTTGCCATAAATTCTGAATGTTAGCACTCTAGTTGCTCATTAGATCACTGTAGTAAAGCTAGTGCTCACCAGGGAAGTCTGCTGCTAATCATGGTTTGCAGCCATTTTCCCGCATTTTTTATCCCGCAGACTTTCAGTCCGCATACCATTATCCCGCAAGGTCATTGACCTCGCATACCATTATCCCGCATTTTTTCAAAACGCATGTGCATTTATCGCGCATGCCTTTACAAAGAATTACGTTTTAAAGGCATGTATGGTAAATGCATTTGCGTTGTGAAAACCACGATGACGAGAGAGGTAAGTGGGTTTGTGTTAATTTTTTCGTGGGTTAGTGATTGTGTAGTGTAGTGTTGTGTAGTGTAGTGTTGTGTTAGTGTAGTGTAGAGTTGTGGTGGTTGTTTAGTGTAGGGTCATGCTGGGGGTAGTGTTTTAGGGTTTAGGATTGTGTTGTAGTGTTTGCGTAGTGTAGAGTCATGCTGGGGCTAGTGTTTTAGGGTTTAGGGTAGTGTTGTAGTGTAGGGTCATGCTGGGGGTAGTGTTTTAGGGTGTAGGGTAGTGTTGTAGTGTTTGCGTAGTGTAGGGTCATGCTGGGGGTAGTGTTTTAGGGTTTTGGGTAGTGTTGTAGTGTTTGCGTAGTGTAGGGTCATGCTGGGGGTAGTGTTTTAGGGTTTAGGGTAGTGTTGTAGTGTTTGCGTAGTGTAGGGTCATGCTGGGGGGTAGTGTTTTAGGGTTTAGGGTAGTGTTGTAGTGTTTGCGTAGTGTAGGGTCATGCTGGGTGTAGTGTTTTAGGGTTTAGGGTAGTGTTGTAGTGTTTGCGTAGTGTAGGGTCATGCTGGGGGTAGTGTTTTAGGGTGTAGGGTAGTGTTGTAGTGTTTGCGTAGTGTAGGGTCATGCTGGGGTGTAGTGTTTTAGGGTTTAGGGTAGTGTTGTAGTGTTTGCGTAGTGTAGGGTCATGCTGGGGGTAGTGTTTTAGGGTTTAGGGTAGTGTTGTAGTGTTTGCGTAGTGTAGGGTCATGCTGGGGGTAGTGTTTTAGGGTTTAGGGTAGTGTTGTAGTGTTTGCGTAGTGTAGGGTCATGCTGGGGGTTGTGTTTTAGGGTTTAGGGTAGTGTTGTAGTGTTTGCGTAGTGTAGGGTCATGCTGGGGGTAGTGTTTTAGGGTTTAGGGTAGTGTTGTAGTGTTTGCGTAGTGTAGGGTCATGCTGGGGTGTAGTGTTTTAGAGTTTTGGGTAGTGTTGTAGTGTTTGCGTAGTGTAGGGTCATGCTGGGGGTAGTGTTTTAGGGTTTAGGGTAGTGTTGTAGTGTTTGCGTAGTGTAGGGTCATGCTGGGGGTAGTGTTTTAGGGTTTAGGGTAGTGTTGTAGTGTTTGCGTAGTGTAGGGTCATGCTGGGGGTAGTGTTTTAGGGTTTAGGGTAGTGTTGTAGTGTTTGCGTAGTGTAGGGTCATGCTGGGGTGTAGTGTTTTAGGGTTTTGGGTAGTGTTGTAGTGTTTGCGTAGTGTAGGGTCATGCTGGGGGTAGTGTTTTAGGGTTTAGGGTAGTGTTGTAGTGTTTGCGTAGTGTAGGGTCATGCTGGGGGGTAGTGTTTTAGGGTTTAGGGTAGTGTTGTAGTGTTTGCGTAGTGTAGGGTCATGCTGGGTGTAGTGTTTTAGGGTTTAGGGTAGTGTTGTAGTGTTTGCGTAGTGTAGGGTCATGCTGGGGGTAGTGTTTTAGGGTTTAGGGTAGTGTTGTAGTGTTTGCGTAGTGTAGGGTCATGCTGGGGGTAGTGTTTTAGGGTTTTGGGTAGTGTTGTAGTGTTTGCGTAGTGTAGGGTCATGCTGGGGGTAGTGTTTTAGGGTTTAGGGTAGTGTTGTAGTGTTTGCGTAGTGTAGGGTCATGCTGGGGGTAGTGTTTTAGGGTTTAGGGTAGTGTTGTAGTGTTTGCGTAGTGTAGGGTCATGCTGGGGGTAGTGTTTTAGGGTTTAGGGTAGTGTTGTAGTGTTTGCGTAGTGTAGGGTCATGCTGGGGGTAGTGTTTTAGGGTTTAGGGTAGTGTTGTACTGTTTGCGTAGTGTAGGGTCATGCTGGGGGTAGTGTTTTAGGGTTTAGGGTAGTTTAGTTGTTTAGTGTATGCTAAAGGCATATTCGTTCTAAAAGTTTTTGTTATTTTAATTTGCGGCCTAATAGTACATGCAGGATTGTTTTTGCGGACTGATGGTATGCGGGATTTCGTCATATATTCGCTAATCATACTTTCTATGGCAAAATGAACCCCCTCATTTTGTTCCTTTTTAAATTAAATGTTTTAAGAGTTACCACTTTATTCCAATCAAGATGGCTTCAGGTGTGCCATACCTTTGTAATAAGTAGGACTGTTAGCACTCTAGTTGTTCTTTAGAACACTCTGGGACATTCTGTCATTGGGCTTTAGTTGGGCTACATCTGGCTGATATTTGGGCTACATTTGTTTTTTTTTGTCTCTGGTGGCCATCTTTGGGCTACATTGGGCTACATTTGGGCTCCAACATATATATAGCCCAATGTAGCCCAGTATATATTTTTCAAAGTTAAGTTTCGTAAAAACCACTGGAGCCTATATCTTGAGACATAGCAAAGGCACATCGGGCTACCAGTCCCTACAATTTTGCCAAGTTTGGTGTAAATCCCCTTTTTTCTCGGCCCCCCCTTGACGAAACCCCCCCAAATTTTCAGTGGCTGCTCAGAAACAAAATGTTCCATTTTCCTGAAAATTTCAGCCAATTCTGTCCTCAAACGCCAAAGTTATTCGACATAGAATTTTCAAAAATCCCATAGGAAAAAAATCCTAACTATATATACCTACTGGCTATCGCCAGTAGGTAATATATATATATATATATATTTTTTTATAGGGACCTAGAAGTCAATAAAATGCCAAGAATCTTTCTTGCTTGTGAAATCTGAAAAGTCACTCTGAAATGAAATAGCACTAACCCTTTGGGGAGAGGATGTAGCCTTACGGCTAGAGCGGTGGACCTCGAAGCTGGGGGACCAGGTTCGAGTCGCGGCAACTGCGCTCAACATCTTGTGATTCTGGGCAAATCGCTTAATCTGCCCCGTGCCTAATAAAAATGAATGTGTCCTCATGTAACGAAACTGGTGCTTATGTAGAGCGCTCTGATACCCGATGTCTCGGGTCTGGTTCACGCTATATAAAACTCGACAAAAAAAAAAAACTCTGCTGGACAACAGCACACCTGCCAACCTGGGAATAATTTTGACTGTGTAATGGGACAGTGGAGGAGAAGAAAGTGCTGCGTGGGGTGTGGTCATAGTGTAACTAGGTCTTTGAAGCAACTGCTGTATCTGGGTACATGAGTACCCACACCTACCCTCCACAACGCCGTCACTGGGCTAGTCTTCCACGTTTGTTTAGGGGTGAGGAAATGTGGGTAGTGTAAAGCGGAGATGTGTTCCAATAGTGCAGATTATCTAAAAAGTCCTGGAAACCCGAATCTGTCTCAGGAGTCCATCATATCTTACTGTTGAACGTGAGACTATGCCTCTTGACTGGAAGGCAGTGCCAAGAGTGCCACAACTGTGGCCTCATTTGAATGAGCAGATCTGCAGCTGCCTCAAACTGGGAGGAGGAGGTATTGGTAGACATATCTTCATCACCCAGGGTGACCCTGTGTCCTGGATTTGCTTTTTCACCATCTGTCCTGGCACAGTTCAGCCCGGTTTCCAGAGCGGGTCAGCTGAACACAGAGGCACGTTTTCATGTGATACAGTACAAGATTAGTCAGAAGCCTTTAGCAGAAGCATTTTAATTAACAAAGATGATACCGCCGGTAAACATTGTATCATGGTGACACAGTTTCTCTATTTTCTAGTTTTTGGAGCACTGTCAACTTAGTCATACTATGTCCTCGGTCAGTGCAAAATTGTAGTCCTTCTATGTTTGTGGAATGTCTTGGTTTTGTTTTTCAACATTTGGTCACCCTATCATCCCTCCAGGAGCATATCAAAACATGGCTTACTGCAGCTGATGGCTTCCGTCACTTTGGTTCCCAGAGAATACGTTTTACAGCTCCTTGAGGGGCACAGAGCAGTTTGAATCACAATTTCGAATTCTGTGATGTGTCGGTTAAAAATTGCTTCAACAGGTTTGAACTAGAGGATCTCCAGTTGAGGAATGGAATGAGGTTGACTGAAAAGGATTGAAAAATGAAACATTGAGGCAAATCATCTGCGGTCCAAATTTCACGGGAATGGAATACATGCAATACATCAGTAAAGACAGTCGTTTAGCATAAAATAATAGAACCTTTTGACGTGCACACAGAAAAAAGCTGTTTTTCACCTCACCGAGAGAAAAATAATTTGGGATCATGAAGAATCAACCATGCATAATCCAACTCTGTATGGCTTTTTTGGAGTCAAATGTACATTCACAAATTCTACTTTCACTCATATTTTTGTGTGTAAGTAGACGAGATGAGGAAATACACAGGCAGTTGGCCAAGAGCCCTTCATGTTACCTTGAACTGTGGATGAATAACGCACACACATTATCATTTTTTTTTACTGTATCTCTATTGTGTCTTCAGAGTTTTATTATTGCTCAGAGGTGCAGGCTGCCGTCAGTCCACTTTTATAATAAAAACTGGCATTGCACACATTCTGCACTACGTCTGCCTAATGTGTGACCGGCGCCACTGCAGTCTCAAGTAAAGCAGGCCACACATACCAAGAGAATTGTCAGCAACGACCCAATTTAGGTTAAAAAGAGGTAGAATCAATAAAAATGCTGGGGTAGAAGGGAGTAACTAAAATAGGGCACATCCATTATACCTACATAAACGGGACAAACTGAGTAAATAGTCAACAATAGTTGCTAGTCACTAGAATTGACTTATGCTTTATGTCTGAATGAATGAATGTACCCCCTGTCAGAACCAGAATCATGGATTATGTAAACGTGTTTCATAAAGTGAACAAATATACCATATGAAGGAAACCTTGAATACAGGAGGGGTGGGAGAATCTCTTTAAAAAATTGTCTAAAGCAGAAATTAAAATGCTCTCTTTATAGTGAAAGAAGAGGCGTTAAAAACGTGAGAGGTCCCCCCTGCGAGATATGCCGAAGGGGCCCCTCACATCAGCAGGGGCGGAGGGGCACCCTCCCTCCTTTATGGGTAAGCCTGGGGGGGCACCCGCACCGCAGGAACTGCTGCGGCCTTTGTCACGGCCCTGAGCGATAGATCGACAGGAACTTAGATGAATTAATCTGTGTTAGAGGTAATGAGCATATCTCCGATAGACTCTTTGGGCCAGATGTAGGTCGGCAAATACCGGTCGGTAACGGCCGATTTCGGCCGTTACCGACCGGTATTTACAAATGGAGATGTAGGGGCCTTAAAATTTACAGAATCTGTATATTTACCGAATCGGTAAAGTTACTGATTCGGTAAAATACCGATTCTGTAAATTTACAGAATCGGTAAATTAATATGTAGGTGGCACTTACCGATTCTGTATTTACCGTGTAATACAATTACATGGTAAATAACGAATTCCAGTGTACATGCACATCTGTGCATGTACGCCTGTGCCATGTGGCACACAGACATGCCCTAAGGGCATGTATGTGTGTCACATGGCACACAAGCCAGAAACAAGGGTGCAACAGGGTGCCAAAGTGACACCCTGTCCCCCTTGGCAATTCGGTATTTTTACAGATTCGGTAATTACCGAATCGGTATTTGCCATTGATTCCTATGGGCTTCAAGGCCCATAGGAATCAATGGCAAATACCGATTCGGTAATTACCGAATCGGTAAATACCGAATCATACCGATTCGGTATTTTTTACTGAATTTCTACCTACATATAATTTACCGATTCATGAATACCGAATCGGTAAAATTCGGTATATATGAATCGGTAAATCACATTTACCTATATCTAGGCCTTTATCTCTACTCAAGGGGAAAGAACAGCCTACAAAAACAACAGTTAATGGACAGAATGCAGAACAATGTCATACATTCACCCCAGTACAGAGATATGGGCCTAAATCCATCGTTTTTTTGCTCACCATGCCATTCCAGTTTGAACCCAGCCATATGCAAATCAGACTTGAACCTGTGCCTCATGGGACCAGTCCAGCCCGAACTGCCAAGACAGGTTCTCCCTGGACTGGAAACAAGCATCCACGAACCGGTTTCGGGGTTTCACCCATCTTCAGCCAGGATAGCTTGATTCCAGTGGCATGAGGAGCACAGGACCCACATCTGGGCATACCCGTCCCACTCGGGGTGACAAATGCAAAAACAACAGTTGATGGACAGAATGCAGAACAATGTCATACATTCACCCCAGAAACAAATGATAATATGGTAATCATAAGTTTGTGTGTAGTGGGTAGAATGATGAGCTTGGTACTCATCAACTACAGTCAGATTACTTTGCCTGCATTAACCTAAATCACAGCAGCATAAGATATGCCACATGGCCCAAATGTAGAAAACAGACAATTCTTATAGATTAAAAACATATGTAAACATTTCTTCGGGAATCAGAAATAGGTGTGATACATACACTCACATATTAAAAGACTGCGAGTGAATGAAAACAAATATTTACAACAACTCCTACACTTTAAGTACCTGGCCAAGGCAGGCATTGATTTCTCAAAGTGGAAGCTGTACAAGATGATTTTACCTTTGACTTTTTGAGGCCAGCCACTTGACCGTTGGGTAGTAGAAAGCAGTCACCTAGGATATCCTGTGTGCTCTACTGATTCCTAATTCTTCAAATTTGACTCGCTTCTTCAAGAAACAAAGGTATCAATACCAAAGAAGAATCTTAAGCCACTTTCATGTTTATTACCAATCACTGGAGATCCACAGGGCTCGATTTTGTCACTGCATCAACTTAAAATGTATATCCAACCATTGGCTGCTGATTGTGGAGTCAGCTTTTATACTTATGCTTATGATTGATTTTCCTTTTAACAGACTTCCAATCCAACTCTTCTACTTTAAAAAGTGCCTTTGCAATTTTTAAAGAATGGATGGACTTGCAATGATTTAAGGTGAATCATGATAAAACTGAAACCTTGATTGTAAATGGAAATCCTTCATTATGGTCAGTGCATATCTGTCTCATTTCTTGTTAGTCTTTTCAAAACCCTGGTAGCCATCAAAAGGTTTAGGAGTTTAAAACAGACCTCCAGCTAAATAGGGAGCATCAAGCCTCAAATGTAATTTCTTTCTGCGCTTTTCAGGTGCACAAGATCAAGCACATTCTCCTCTTTCTTATGCCTGAAGTGAGCTATTTTACTCCTCTAGACTGAATTGCTGTAATGCTACAATACTTTAGTATAACTAAATCATCTCTACACTGAATACAAGTAATGCAAAACCAAGCAGCTCGGTTGACTATTTCAGACCCCACTCCTTCTTTTTTGGCTATTGCCAAGCCTATCCTGGCACATGTGCATTAGCTTCCAATTCAGGGTGGAGTTTGTTTTAAGATTCTTTCCTTGGTTCAGAAGTGACTATTTGTCTGCAAAACTGGGTAGATATCTTCCTCGTAATCTCTGGCACAACACAGCTGCCCCAGAGATCACGTTTTTCGCAAACTCTCAATTGGGATCAAGCGTTTTCATTCTTGGACCCCAGACTCTGGAATTTCTTTTCCTTGATCATTAAAGCCATATCTTCCTCTGTTGTTTCTAGAGAGCGGTTCAAACTCTTCGTTTACTAAATAAGATATACTTCACCTTGCAAAACTGTGTTATACCCTAGCCAAGAGACCCTTGGATGTAAGAACGCTCTAGAAGTACAATTTACTGTAAACATTGAAGTGACAACAGACCAGAAATTAATATCTTTATTTTAAATTTTTCCAGAGTAGTAATGGCAGTATAGAACTTCAGGCAGGACAACAAACAATAAAGCACAAATCCCGCACAGTCAGAGGTGCCTCCCCGTCCTATCTCCACGCCAGGTGTCCAACATAGAGCAGGCCCCAACAACAAAATACTCAGAAACAGAGGGCCTGCAGGTCTGCTAAGCATTATATCCATCTCCGAGTCAGCAGCTGTGCCCCACTCCAGGACCAAAGCCAGCAATTCCTACAACATTCCTGCCCACTCAAAACAGTCCTCCTCCACCCTACCGTTTGTCCGGACTGCCTGCATCCGAAGTTCCTCAGCCAGCGCCCACTCACCCATGTCCGTGCTCCACTGGTCATCTATGGACCCCCTAGATGACATCCATCTGATGGCAATTCTTCTATTGGCTAACATTAGACCAGCAATGCAAATTTATAATTACCTTACTCCTGCTAGGGCATGGTATGAGGTGCAACAAACAGAGGTGGACCGTAAGATCTATATGTACATCCATCACCTCCAGAAAGCGGCATACAATCATGCCCTAGTATGTCATCAGCCCGTGCACCCCAGGCCATGTGTAGGAATCTGCTTCAGCCTCTTCGCACTGAGGACAAGCTTCAGATCTAGACCTATATGTACCAGGCAACATGTTTGGCAAAAGATAGGCATGATGTAGGACATAGCAGTGTTTTGAAGCATACATTACAGAAGACTCCCTGCATGAATGCACAGGCCTTCTCCCATTTCCTGTATGTCAAGGGCACCACTAGTTCATTGTCACAGCGCATCTCGCCATCAGGGTACAAGGCCTGTCACGTCTTAGTGAGCTATATAAATGGGTGAGCCGCCCTTGAGTGGAGCCCCCATCCCGAAAAGCTTCCAGCTTGTGGGTTGCTATGGGGGTCTCTGGAAAGCTAGTCCAGATTTTACTGTCTGTTTTGGTAAGTCTGGAAAATTGATAAAGGTCCCCTAAGGTCTTGCAACCCGCAGCAATCCCAGCCAATGCTGACATAACCTGTTTGATGTGCAAGAAAGGCTTCAACCACCAAAGCGGCAGCTGTGTTGAGAACGGGGGTCGGCATAGTATAGTTTTAATCACCAACTATCATGTTCTCGCATTTCCATCAAACTATGTACGGGTAGTCTTGACTTAAATTAGCTCCCTCCATGAGGCTGCGGAGTGATTGTTTACTCCTCTCATTCCCGCCAACATCTGCCTCTCACTGCCATAACCCTCTGACCACCATTGCTCTGCATGCTGGCTGCGCTGCCATATAGTACAATTCCATTTCTGGCGCCAAATCCTCCCTCCTCCATGTCCAGTTTAAGGGCTTGGATAGCTACTCAGCTACGCTTTCTTGCCCAGACAAGTGCAATCAAGAGGCTGTCCAGTGATTTAAACATCAAGAGACCTGAGTGACACTGCGTGTTCTGCAGAACGCTTAGGCAGCGGTGAAAAAACATCATTTTGGCGACTGCCACCCTGCCAGCAACTGACAATGTTAGTTTGTTCCAAAATGCCAACGAGACCTGCAGGCCAGTCAATACTCTACCCATATTCTATTTATACTGATTGTCAATCCCATGTGTCAATTGCATGCCCGGATACCTTAAGCTATCTAAATCCCAACTCAAACCCAGGTCCAGAAGGTGGTTAGCGATACCCCAGACCCACCCTGTGACAGGAAACACCAGGAATTTAGCCCCATTTACCCTGAGACCCAACAGCCTCTCAAAGGTAGGTAGAGCATCCAGAAGGAGCGGAACCGTGCACATCGGCCTACGCTAGTATACCAGGGCGTCATCAGCATACAGGGACACTATCTGCTCAGTGTCTCCCACTTGGATTCCCATCTTTTGCAATGGGGTCCATAATTATGCTGCCAGCTGATTTATGGTCAGTACAAACAGGAAAGGGGACGGAGGCAACCCTGCCTGGTCCCCCTCTGTATCCCCAGATGGTTGGAGACATGCCTTCTAGTCCGGGCCCTGGCCGAGGGCCCGAGTAAAGAAGGGCTGTCCATTATAGTAGGCTCACACCAAATCCTACATGTGACAAGACCGCCCATGTGCAATGAAAGCTAACCATGTCAAAAGCTTTTTCTACGTCAAGTTCTACCATCACCATCCCCGACCTCGAATCCTTCACGGAGTGCATGACATGTGTGAGCCTACAGATGTTCATGAGGGGACTTCTCTGTGGGATAAACCTACACTGATCTTAATGTGCGAGCTGCCCAATAACTACCCTCAATCTAGTAGCCGAGATCTTAGAAAGAATTTTAACATTGATGTTTATCATAATTAACAGACAATAAGAACCTAAACTGACCAGAAATTAGTGAACAAAAAGGCAATTGAAAGACTGTGAAGTTGCATAAAATGATGGGCTGCCCCTTTCTCTTTTAGAAAGAATTGTGTCCGCAAATAGCTGAGGGAAATGAAAACAGAAGGGTACTTGGCACTCATTCAGTGACTCAGTAGAACACTAGGGTAAACAAAGATAAATTATGTTTACACGATATGAAAATTATCTCATTTTCCAGATCTGTAAAAAATACAAAGGGACTCAAAGGGAATCTCAAATTACCATACCAGAAGAACAAAGATAGACGGTAGCAATTGCCTGCTGTAAGACGTGTTGCACAGAGTTTTCAACAGAGGAAATTAAATTAAAATTCACTGTATTTCACCATATGTATGCAGGTGTTCATTTACAATTATTCCAATAATTATCAGTCATGAAGCAAAAAGCTGAACTTATAAATAGGTGTCTTATATTACCGAACTAAATGTCACTCAGTGTATCACCCTCAAGCGTCTGAAATTCTATATCAGGACCGGAGGCTCAGATTATGCTGCTCATTTCTTTACTGTTTATTCACAGCAGCCAATAAAAAGAAAAGTTAAAAACAGTACATTACCCGTGAACACCTCATTGTCACATGACCAACCATAGAGTATAACCCTATATAAGCTCTGACCAAGGCAACAGTGTCGGGTAGGATAATCCTCCCCTCTGTGTCCTTAATAGAATTGAACATTCTTGTCACAAATATTTGCAAATTTTTAATTCTATGTCAGAAACTGATGCTCTGATTATGCTTGTTCAAAGCTTAGCCACCACCACAGATGCCACATCAACAATAGGCTTATAGTAGAATGATTTAAAAGTGGTCTCTGTTGGACAGTCAGTTGCATTCATAATATCTGTGAGGCTGACTCCTGAAGAGAAAGACTTGGATGCCTTAGCCCCTCGAGCTGAGTGGGCTCCAAACTCTGTCACATCAATGCCTGTTTCGCCCATGAGCCATTGCACCCATCTCGAAAAGGTGGCTGGGTCACTGGCCAAAAAGGTTTTTGCAGGGCAATCAATAATTGGCCTTTTATGTCAAATTTCAGCAGTACTTACCTCATACTCTTTTATACATTGCACAACACACAGCTTAGGGTTTTCTGGGAAAGCTGGGTATGATACCAAAGAGATATTGCATTTAATCCATTTTGTGATAGCAAATGTTACTCCTGCAGGGGAAAATCTATGTCCTGCTAGATCTAAAGCTCGGACATCCGAGACTCGCTTGCATGAAACCAGACATAGCAACATGGTTAATTTGGCAGATAGTTGCTTTCTTGATAAATACCTATTGGAAGGCCAGGGCTCCAAGAATCTCAGGACGATAGACACATCCCATAATGCAGAATACTTAGGACAAGGGGGTTTGATCATCGGAATACCCCTGAGCTGTTTGGACACCAGGGGATGCTCTACTGGTCTGCCATCCACTGGATCATGCCCTGCTGAGATGGCTGACTGAAAGTTGTTTACAGTCCTGTAAACCAGACCAGAAGTAGTGATGGAGGGCAAAATATTCAGGACCAAAGTGATATGTGCTTTTGTGGGATCAACTTAATCATAATCCTCACCTCCGTGTCCTTAATAGAATTGAACATTCTTGTCACGAATGTTCGCACATTTTTTATTGTGAGTCAGATCTGCAGGGATTCAATTTTTCCTTCTAGGTGTCACACTGTTCGTCAAACTAGGAAAGGAGCTTGTCATCTGCAGTTCAAAGAAGTATTTCTGCAAAGGAACTCTGCGACCCATTGAACTTTGTTACCAGTATTCGAATATATGACCTGAAGGTCACATTTAAGATTGATTAAAGTTACATGAAGATCACACAAGAAAGTGTTTTAGCCACCTGGGTGATCCTGCAAGTGTTATACCCTGAGAGCTGCCAGACTCACACAGGTATCTGGTGCAAGTCGTTTAACACCATAAGCCACCGTACTAGCAAACACCTTGGCCAGTTGGTATAGCCAGGCTCACTGGAATTATGTTGCAATGGAGGGCCAAATTATGTAGCACGGTTTACTAAATTATTTGAACAGACAAAGCAAATTATGTGGAATAATGCACGCATTCTTTTGCAGTATCATTTTGCTCTTTTGTCGTTTTAACACATACTAATTTTGTTCAAGAAAATGTTTCAACCCATTAGTACAAATGACCACTACCATACAGCAATAAGCTACTGAAAGGTGACCTGTTATCCTTTTGGTAAGGTATGATCTGTTTGAGCTAGCAGCGACATTTTTGAAAAGATCACCACATTCTGCAGTAAATAGGAGAATATGTGTTTTTTTTTTTTGCAGAGTTTTTATATAGCGCGAACTAGAACCGAACCGAATCAGTTATCAGAGCGCTTTACATAGCACCAGTTACGTTACATGAGGACACACTTTCATTTTAGGCACGGGGAGATTAAGTGATTTGCCCAGAATCACAGGAGGTTTTTGGCGTCGTTACCGAGACTCGAACCCAGTTCCTCCAGGTCCGAGGTCGAGCGCCTTAGCCGTTAGGCCAACCCCTCTCCCCAACCCCTCTGGTTAAATGCATTAAATTCATAAGTATGTAAAAAAAACGTAGCACCCGCAGAATCCATGAGTATAGTTTGTGAGAAAGCTTAGGGGCATATTTAAAAGGAAATGGCAGATCGCTGAGGCAAATTTAGGAGTGCCACGCCCATCATTTCCAAAATGCGGGGATGCGCCGTATTTACAACAATAGGGCACACCCCTGTGTTTACCCTAGCACTGGCGCTGAAAATAGCTGCCTAGCACCAACACAGACACCCCTGCCCTATAGTGCAAGGGTGCCTGCATTGCAGGGAATGATTATTTATGTGCTGGAAGGTGTCCCTTCTCAAACATAAAAAATCGATAATGGCGAGTTGTTATTTCTGTGTGCTGCATTATGCAGCACACATAGAAGTAGCAAATCATCATCATTTAATAATTGTTTATGTGCAGGAATACCTTGCTTCATATAAACAATCATTAATGGTGTTTTGCTCTTTGTATGTGCCTGAGCAGCACACATAGAAAAAGCAAAAACGAGGAAAAATAAAAGTATATCTTGTCGCTGTGCCATTCTAACGCCTGCTATTGCATGGCGTTAGTTTTTGGTGCTGCCTCAGATTTACAGATCCTTGTTAATCTGCGGCAGCGGCAAAAAGCAATGGATGTTGTGGTGAAACGCTCATAGCAACACCCATTGCATGTCCTTTTCACGCAGATACTTGTTTGAAAGGGTACCATATTTACAAAGCGGCGTTAAGCCACAAAAGGTGGCTTCACGCCACTTTGTAAATATGTTGCAGGGCATTGCAAGACTGGAACATCTGTTAAAATGACGTTCCGGTGGCACAGTCCTCTTATAAATATACCCTTTAGGGTTTAATAGTCCTTACTATGGGTAAAGCTAAGGGCAGTCTGAAGGTCACATATTACAGCCCCAAATTAGTCTTTAGTTTTGCTAGCATAAATAATGTAAGCACCAGTGAGGTGAGTATCTGTAAAATGCCTACTACCTTAGGAGTTGGTTCACCTCTAGAAGCTAGCACCCAAAGAAAAAGGCAGTACAAATTTTAGGGGGAACTACCCCGCTCTTTGTTTTTTGAGACCAGAATTTTCAGTATTTTGAGCAATATTGTTGCATATTCCTTACTGAATTAACTACATTCCTAAAGGCCTACAAAAGTAAAAATTCCCATCTTCCCCAAAAATGTTCAAAATATAATCCCCAGCAATCGAGGAGCCTTCACCACCACCCAATCCCCTTTTTCAATCACTGAAGTAGTCAATTCCTGCAAGCCCCTACCATGACCACACTCTGTAGTGCCTCCATCTTTGCCTTCTTCCTGCTAGCCCCCTATTAATAAACTGCTGGTTTTGCCTAGAACCACGAATGCTCCCCATGTTAATGGTGTATATTCTCCTTCAAGCATGACTGGAACAGATGGTTTGTTTTTTTCAGCACCAAAGTGTCTTCATTACATCATTTATAATAAAAGGAGGGAGGTCCCCTTACTAATCCAATGTGGGACAGGGGCAAAATACACAGAAAATGAAGGATTCCCAAATCAGAAAAGACTAATGTCTTCAAATATAAGTTAAAAGGTCTTCTTTGTTTTATTCAGATACAATGTACACAAAATCTTATTTGTATCATGAGACACAATGAGTAAAATCACAATAAAATCACATAGTTTGTACAGTTTTACATTCGAGAAATCGAAGTCTTCTACTTCTCGAATGTTAAAACTGTACAAGACCTTTTCATTTATATTGTCTCTCTGTTTTTTTCCATATGTTGTCTCTCACAGTGGAGCATTTATTCTAATCGTTTTGGGCGTTTTTCTGAATTATGTTTTTTGTAAATTTATAAATTTATGATTAGTTTGAGAACATTAGTCTTTTCTGATTTGGGATTCCTTCATTTTCTGTGTTCATTACATCATTGCCTTTGTTTAGCAGTTGTATGTGCCTTGGACGAAAAAACAGCTTATTTAAGAAAAGTTAATCAAACTAATGAATAAAAGGAGATGCCACTGTATATTTTATCATTTTTGTAATCAATAATTTTTTGTGTTTTTTTAGGTTGGGCTTAGAGGCAGAGGCCATGCGTTTCTCTGCTAGGCATGCTATATTCCCTCTGTGGATATTGAACACGCCCACCACTTTTCAGTGGTTGCTTGGTCTGCCTTTACAAATTCCATAGTTTTGGTTGGTGACTAGTACACACCTGTCCCGCTGTGTGGCTGTTTTGCTTCCACCCTGGCTACTGCCCCTGCTATGTGGATCCTATCGATATGGTCTATATGTTTTGTTTGAGTGCACTACTTTTTCTTTCATTTCCCTCCTGAAGCTCGCTGGCACACAATGCTACTTGAGGTTCAGTTAATTAACCCATGCCAGGTAAGCTGAACACACAGGGACACCGTATCGTGATTGCAGAGGGCGGCGGGTCACATGGAGGTGGTGAATCGTGTGTTAGGAGGTGAGCGTAGGGCAACAGGGTTTGGGGAGCAAAGTCCCTACCTAAGGTCTGATACCAACCAGGGCACCCAGGCTGTGACAAAGGGTAAGTGCTTGACCTCAACCCACACATTGTGCCCCACGATGTCCACACAACAATACAATTTACACCTTCTGTGTAAGCCTCCCATGGGCCATGCATCAGGTGGGGTTTTAGGCACCGACATTAGCAACGGTCAGCGGCGCGAGTGGGAGAATCGTGTCTGACTCAGGACACGGAATGCCTCTCCCATTCTACCCTGTGATGCACCATCAGCTGGCCACACATCAGGCAGGGTCTCAGACGCTGACTTTAGCACAGGTCAGAAGTGCGAATGGGAGGTAGGCACTCAAAATCGTGCCCGACTCAAAACACAGAATGTCCAATTCAGTCCTTCTTTTGATGCACCATTGGAGGTGATCGAGTCAGTCTGCAGGCCTCGTCCTATGTGGTGGAAGTTGAAGCCAGCCTTTGTTTTAACTGCAAGTCTGGGTACTTTGCGGAATGCAGTAGGTAGCACCAGAGCTCGCATGTGTGCTGCGAGTGTAAATTCATTCAGCCCAGGTACGTAGATAAAAGGTGCTTGGTGCCCACCTTTCTTGTACCCTACCTCACGCTACAACTGGACTTCTAAAAGGATGGATCATATTGCCCTGGGCACTCGTGTGCTGTTCATTTGCTGCTGTCAAGTAGGTCTAGACGCAACATCCCCATACTGTCCATAAATCACAGGCATCTGTCAAAATTATATTCCCATTAGTCCTGAATCGGCACAGGCGGGTAAAATAAATATATAAAACATCTGTGCTGCTTATCAAGCCTTAGAAGACAGTTCTAGTGCTCCATACTGTAATAATTACCCCAACAGTATTGCAGAAATAAATAATCGCAGTGAAGTCACTGGTGCAAGACAACACGTGTGGTTACGTGTATTTAAAAAAAACAACATACTGCAAAATGCCACCCATTTAAATGTGAACTGCCCTTCTCACAGTGGCCATGCCTTGTAACCTATGTGGGGAGAGATGAGGTGATAAACAATGATGCTACAATGTAATCACTCAGAGACAACATGGAGGCAAGGCGAGCCTCGGGCTTCACATAATATTGATGAACCATCTAAACAAATAGGTAGAAAGCTTAGGTGCGTTTGCAATTTTTGAAGCAATATTTATGTCCACATTTAACTTTGTCTTCTGTACTTTCTTGAGGTGCATTGAAAAGAAAAAAAGTGTTTGATATGTTTTTGTTGTACAGTGGAAAAGACTGCATTTACAATGTTAAGGGTTCAACTCTCCTGTGCCTAGATAAAGGCCTGTGTGTTTGCCAAATGTTTCAAAGTTTAGCGATCATTAGTGCTGCCCATTGTGTCAGGGGCGGCTCTAGGCTCATGGTGGCCCTGGGCAGGGAGCATAGGTAGGGGGCCCTGGAAGAGGGGGTCCGGGCGGGGCGGAGCGCGGAGGACAGTGAAGAGGGGGGAGGGTAGGGTGTTTGGAAGTGGAACAGACCCGGAGGCTGCCAAATCCCGGCCAGGGGCTGCCACGCAAATATGTATCCATCCTCAGAGGATTATTATATTAAGGATATATATTGGCGGGGTGGCCCCTGGGGTTTGGAGGCCCTGTGTAGGTGCACAGCGTGAACATGCCTAAGGCCGCACCTGATTGTGTGGACAGTCTCCAGAGCATTGCGGTGTGGTTTCTTTTGCGGGTAACTGGGGTCACGGTGCGGTGATGGCGGAGGCTTGCAGTGTTCTGTTGGCCACATGCTGGCTGCAGGTTGCTGGCAGGGTTGCCATCACCGCAGAGACATATGCGAAACCGAAATCAACTCCACTCCCTCATTTCCTATCTAGGCTGTATTGGTCATGACACAAGCAACTGAACACCAGTTCCTCTGATGGGCTGCAATTGCCACCACTGTGGAGAAGTTACCTGGTGTCCATCATGGTTAGGCTAAGACTCCCGCATTCGGGTTAGGCCTCCTTAATCGGTGCATAGGCAAAGATTTCACATGTGTAATTTCTTTCCGAACCAGCTGGCAATTCCAACGACCAAGGGGTTTCTAGTATTGCACGGATATCGGCGTTTCGGCTGGGTGATCTCCCGTACCCGATTGGGGAGCATGTGGCATAAGTGTGCACCTCAAGCACTGAAAGATATGCATTTTAATTTACAGAAACATACACAGACTTCTTTGTAGGCTCCACTTGTTTACAAATGTAATTAAAATGTATCAATAATTTAATATATTAGTCTTCAAACCAACCCTAAGAGCTCAAATTCAATGTTCACTTATCTGCTGCCAAATCTACTGCCAGACCCATTATTACTGCGACACAGTCCATTGCAGTAATGTGCGATAATGTGCTGCATGACTAAACACTTATAAGGTCCCAAAGGCTAGAACGATTGAATTGCAAATGTTTGTTTTAAATGAGCCTAACTCATGTAAATAGTTTTGGGTATGAAAGGCTGCAAGACCAAAGGTGTGCAATACAAATCAATTTTAAATTGCTGGCCTCTAATTCAGGAACTCGCTGCTGCTAAAAAAAAAATCTGGATGCAAGGTTCTCACCAGGACATCTTTTACTAGCAACAAATTTACCCCCTGAATTCTAAAAAATGCCCTCTGATGATTGAGTTTGCAGTGAGCAAATAATCCAACGTGTGGCACTTCGTCTCACTTGCATTTTAATGATGTGACGAGTATAAAAAAAATAATGCTAAGCCAAATCAATTCATTTCAAAGTGGAGAGGAAAATATACATTTCCCATAAAATTGACCTAGCCAGCTGCTGCTCAAAATGTAGGGCTCTGGCCCTCCTGCACCTCTCTGTGGTATAGCATGCCTAAAATGATGCTGCTTGCAGACATTTATTTATATGGTCTGGAATGACAGCACAGCTGTTTCCAGACAATTATGTCAGCATCACTAGAGAAAGACTTTGGCTCCGCCCACATGTCAGGAGCCAGGAGTACATGTTTTGTTTGGGCATAAGTTGTATGCTTCCACAAACAAAGTGCTTGCCCTCCACACAGCTGTGAAAATTGTATTTATTTATCCAGCGGGCTGAGCTTGAACTGTCAAGGGCACACACATTAACCTACAGGGATTTTTAGATCTGGCTTGACAGTGCCCAACAGTAACCTGATGCTTGTTGGTAGTATTTTCTTGGGCTCTCCGAAGCGAGCACTTCAATTTTTTCAATGAAAGGCTGCATAACAATAGTTCCCTCTTCCTCTTGTTCAAATGTGATTATATTTTCAGAACCAAAAACCGTTACAGCCACTGAAAGAACTAGGGCTAAATGTTGTCACTGATCGGGGATGCTGAAAGACTGCAACAGTACCATCCAGAAAACAACATTCTCACCCCCATTCTGTAGAAAGCCCCAGAGGCAGACTTGGCCTTCGCTAATGGGCTACTGGTGGGCTACTGTAAGATGATTCACCCCATGTTATAATCTGCCTAGCTGCATCAATGATGGGACATGGCACATGAGATGACGTTTTGAAGAAGTGAACTTTCGTCCAGGATGTGATGAGGGCTGGTTAAAGCGTTAGCCTACGTAGCACTGTATTTATTGTGCCTGCTCACCCACCTCTCTCTCAAAAACCAGGCACTGGGCTTTCACAAAATGAGACTGTTCAGGGAAACACGGGACATCTGATCACCCTATCTGGTGCCTTAATTTTTTGGGTAGGATGGAGATTTTTACTAAGCATGTCTCTTTTCTAATTCCTGATGTGGAATCAGTTGGCTTCTGATGTGTTCTTCCCTTCGTTATGATTCTGCATATTGATATAATTTTTTTTTTAAATCTTTGATTGTCTCTTGCCAATCTAGAATCCCGAATATTTAGCAACATCCTCATCCACTGACTCCAGTCTCTCTGCATCTCTTTCCCTGGTTTCTCTACCTGGACTATTTCTGGCTTCTTCCAGCACCAAGGCGTCTTTAATACACTACTGCCAATGTTTAGTGGTTGTTTGTGCTTTGGATGAAAATTTGGCTTAATGAAAGTTCATCGAACCAATGTTGACAATTTTTTTAATCAAGAATGGGTTTTTCATCAGAGTGATGAAACCAACCCTGATGAAAAAAATCATTTTTAAGTTCCTTTTTTGGCTCCTTTAAGGGGGAGGGTTTCTAACCTACTTCCTTGTTCCTTTTTTCACTTTTTTACAGGCCCCTTTCCCTGGGTTTCATGCCCCCCCCCTTCTGTTAACAACCCCCTCACTCCCCCTCTCAAGTTAATTCTGTTTTTTTTACAAACTGCTCACTCACCCTCCTGCTTTACTCCTCTTTTCTTTTATAAACCCCTCACTTCCGCACTTTACTCCCCTTTTACATCCCCTTACTCTAACTCCCGTTTTACTCTTTTTTGCAAACCCTACTACTCCTCACAACCCTACACTCCCTGCCCAGTTTACTGCCTTTCTTACAATCCCCTTACTCCCTCTCCCCCTTTGCTCCTTTTTTCCAAACCCCTTACTCCTCCTTCCGCTCTACCCCTTTTTAGGGCTCGGCCTACGCCCACGAAGTGGGTGGAGTTTCGAGCTCCTAATGTTAAAGAGAAAAAAAAAGTATCTCTAGGGCTCTGGCCAGACACATTCCAGACACATTCCTTAGTGTTTTCTGGCATCTGCCTAGTGATTCGTCTTCGCTGTGCTGGGTATTTTGTAGCGTTGATGTGATAGGCTGTAAGTAATTTACGCGTGCCCGATGTGGCATATTTTGTGCGAGAACGAGCACGGCAGAGTGATTAATCTTAATTAGGAGCTGTCAGAGTGCCCGTGTAATGCAATCCAGATGGTGCGAGCGCGTTCACCATAGCATTGCATGTATTATGTGCGCGTTTAACATTTACCTTTCGCGCACGGCAGTCCATTCAAGTTTACTCGGCTAATTTCAATGTTTGAATAGCTGAAATGCTTTTACCGAAATTAAAAATGTTTGTTTGGAATAAAACGTTTACAGTTTTCAGCTACCTTGCACCTCCTTGTTTGAACACGGAATGTAAAGCGAGTTTGTTTTAGAGCACTGATGTGCGACAAAAATAAGTGGGAAAGTGCAATTTCGGATGATATTGAACATTCAACTTATTTCAACGGGTGGCGAGTTCAGTAAGAGGTAAAGAGTGCGAATTTCATGGCAGTGCAGAGTGGCGGTGCAGAGTGGTGGTGCAGAGTGGCAGTGCGGCGGTGCAGAGTGGCGGTGCAGAGTGCAGAGTGGCGGTGCAGAGTGGCGGTGCAGAGTGGCGGTGCAGAGTGGCAGTGCAGAGTGGCAGAGCGGTGGTGCAGAGTGGCAGTGCAGAGTGGCGGTGCAGAGTGGCAGTGCAGAGTGGCGGTGCAGAGTGCAGAGTGGCGGTGCAGAGTGCAGAGTGGCGGTGCAGAGTGGCGGTGCAGAGTGGCGGTGCATAGTGGCGGTGCAGAGTGGCGGTGCAGAGTGGCGGTGCAGAGTGGCGGTGCAGAGTGGCGGTGCAGAGTGGTGGTGCAGAGTGGCGGTGCAGAGTGGCGGTGCGGAGTGGCGGTGTAGAGTGCAGAGTGGCGGTGCAGAGTGGCGATGCAGAGTGCAGAGTGGTGGTGCAGAGTGGCGGTGCAGAGTGGCAGTGCAGAGTGGCAGTGCAGAGTGGCGGTGCAGAGTGGCGGTGCAGAGTGGCGGTAGAGAGTGGCGGTGCAGAGTGGCGGTGCAGAGTGCAGAGTGGCGGTGCAGAGTGGTGGTGCAGAGTGGCGGTGCGGCGGTGCAGAGTGGCGGTGCAGAGTGGCAGTGCAGAGTGCAGAGTGGCGGTGCAGAGTGGCGGTGCGGAGTGCAGAGTGGTGGTGCAGAGTGGCGGTGCAGAGTGGCGGTGCAGAGTGGCAGTGCGGCGGTGCAGAGTGGCGGTGCAGAGTGCAGAGTGGCGGTGCAGAGTGGCGGTGCAGAGTGGCGGTGCAGAGTGGCGGTGCAGAGTGGCGGTGCAGAGTGCAGAGTGGCGTTGCAGAGTGGCGGTGCAGAGTGGCGGTGCAGAGTGGCGGTGCATAGTGGCGGTGCAGAGTGGCGGTGCAGAGTGGTGGTGCAGAGTGGCAGTGCAGAGTGGCGGTGCAGAGTGGCGGTGCAGAGTGGCGGTACAGAGTGGCGGTGCAGAGTGGCGGTGCAGAGTGGCGGTGCAGAGTGGCGGTGCAGAGTGCAGAGTGGCGGTGCAGAGTGGCGGTGCAGAGTGGGGTTGCAGAGTGGCGGTGCAGAGTGGCGGTGCAGAGTGGCGGTACAGAGTGGCGGTGCCGAGTGGCGGTGCAGAGTGGCAGTGCAGAGTGGCAGTGCAGAGTGGCGGTGCAGAGTGGCGGTGCAGAGTGGCGGTAGAGAGTGGCGGTGCAGAGTGGCGGTGCAGAGTGGCGGTGCAGAGTGGCGGTGCAGAGTGGCGGTGCGGCGGTGCAGAGTGGCGGTGCAGAGTGGCGGTGCAGAGTGCAGAGTGGCGGTGCAGAGTGGCAGTGCAGAGTGGCGGTGCAGATTGACGGTGCAGAGTGGCGGTGCAGAGTGGCGGTACAGAGTGGCGGTGCAGAGTGGCGGTGCAGAGTGGCAGTGCAGAGTGGCAGTGCAGAGTGGCGGTGCAGAGTGGCGGTGCAGAGTGGCGGTAGAGAGTGGCGGTGCAGAGTGGCGGTGCAGAGTGCAGAGTGGCGGTGCAGAGTGGCGGTGCAGAGTGGCGGTGCAGAGTGGCGGTGCGGCGGTGCAGAGTGGCGGTGCAGAGTGGCAGTGCAGAGTGCAGAGTGGCGGTGCAGAGTGGCGGTGCAGAGTGCAGAGTGGTGGTGCAGAGTGGCGGTGCAGAGTGGCGGTGCAGAGTGGCAGTGCGGCGGTGCAGAGTGGCGGTGCAGAGTGCAGAGTGGCGGTGCAGAGTGGCGGTGCAGAGTGGCGGTGCAGAGTGGCGGTGCAGAGTGGCGGTGCAGAGTGGCAGTGTAGAGTGGCGGTGCGGTGGTGCAGAGTGGCAGTGCAGAGTGGCGGTGCAGAGTGGCGGTGCAGAGTGGCGGTGCAGAGTGCAGAGTGCAGAGTGGCGGTGCAGAGTGGCGGTGCAGAGTGGTGGTGCATAGTGGCGGTGCAGAGTGGCGGTGCAGAGTGGCGGTGCAGAGTGGCGGTGCAGAGTGGCGGTGCAGAGTGGCGGTACAGAGTGGCGGTGCAGAGTGGCGGTGCAGAGTGGCGGTGCAGAGTGGCGGTGCAGAGTGCAGAGTGGCGGTGCAGAGTGGCGGTGCAGAGTGGAGTTGCAGAGTGGCGGTGCAGAGTGCAGAGTGGCGGTGCAGAGTGGCGGTGCAGAGTGGCGGTGCAGAGTGGCAGTGCGGCGGTGCAGAGTGGCGGTGCAGAGTGCAGAGTGGCGGTGCAAAGTGGCGATGCAGAGTGGCGGTGCAGAGTGGCAGTGCAGAGTGGCGGTGCGGTGGTGCAGCGTGGCAGTGCAGAGTGGTGGTGCAGAGTGGCGGTGCAGAGTGGCGGTGCAGAGTGGCAGTGCGGCGGTGCAGAGTGGCGGTGCAGAGTGCAGAGTGGCGGTGCAGAGTGGCGGTGCAGAGTGGCGGTGCAGAGTGGCGGTGCAGAGTGGCGGTGCAGAGTGCAGAGTGGCGTTGCAGAGTGGCGGTGCAGAGTGGCGGTGCATAGTGGCGGTGCAGAGTGGCGGTGCAGAGTGGTGGTGCAGAGTGGCAGTGCAGAGTGGCGGTGCAGAGTGGCGGTGCAGAGTGGCGGTACAGAGTGGCGGTGCAGAGTGGCGGTGCAGAGTGGCGGTGCAGAGTGGCGGTGCAGAGTGCAGAGTGGCGGTGCAGAGTGGCGGTGCAGAGTGGGGTTGCAGAGTGGCGGTGCAGAGTGGCGGTGCAGAGTGGCGGTACAGAGTGGCGGTGCCGAGTGGCGGTGCAGAGTGGCAGTGCAGAGTGGCAGTGCAGAGTGGCGGTGCAGAGTGGCGGTGCAGAGTGGCGGTAGAGAGTGGCGGTGCAGAGTGGCGGTGCAGAGTGGCGGTGCAGAGTGGCGGTGCAGAGTGGCGGTGCGGCGGTGCAGAGTGGCGGTGCAGAGTGGCGGTGCAGAGTGCAGAGTGGCGGTGCAGAGTGGCAGTGCAGAGTGGCGGTGCAGATTGACGGTGCAGAGTGGCGGTGCAGAGTGGCGGTACAGAGTGGCGGTGCAGAGTGGCGGTGCAGAGTGGCAGTGCAGAGTGGCAGTGCAGAGTGGCGGTGCAGAGTGGCGGTGCAGAGTGGCGGTAGAGAGTGGCGGTGCAGAGTGGCGGTGCAGAGTGTAGAGTGGCGGTGCAGAGTGGCGGTGCAGAGTGGCGGTGCAGAGTGGCGGTGCGGCGGTGCAGAGTGGCGGTGCAGAGTGGCAGTGCAGAGTGCAGAGTGGCGGTGCAGAGTGGCGGTGCAGAGTGCAGAGTGGTGGTGCAGAGTGGCGGTGCAGAGTGGCGGTGCAGAGTGGCAGTGCGGCGGTGCAGAGTGGCGGTGCAGAGTGCAGAGTGGCGGTGCAGAGTGGCGGTGCAGAGTGGCGGTGCAGAGTGGCAGTGTAGAGTGGCGGTGCGGTGGTGCAGAGTGGCAGTGCAGAGTGGCGGTGCAGAGTGGCGGTGCAGAGTGGCGGTGCAGAGTGCAGAGTGCAGAGTGGCGGTGCAGAGTGGCGGTGCAGAGTGGTGGTGCATAGTGGCAGTGCAGAGTGGCGGTGCAGAGTAGCGGTGCAGAGTGGCGGTGCAGAGTGGCGGTGCAGAGTGGCGGTACAGAGTGGCGGTGCAGAGTGGCGGTGCAGAGTGGCGGTGCAGAGTGGCGGTGCAGAGTGCAGAGTGGCGGTGCAGAGTGGCGGTGCAGAGTGGGGTTGCAGAGTGGCGGTGCAGAGTGCAGAGTGGCGGTGCAGAGTGGCGGTGCAGAGTGGCGGTGCAGAGTGGCAGTGCGGCGGTGCAGAGTGGCGGTGCAGAGTGCAGAGTGGCGGTGCAAAGTGGCGATGCAGAGTGGCGGTGCAGAGTGGCAGTGCAGAGTGGCGGTGCGGTGGTGCAGAGTGGCAGTGCAGAGTGGCGGTGCAGAGTGGCGGTGCAGAGTGCAGAGTGGCGGTGCAGAGTGGCGGTGCAGAGTGGTGGTGCATAGTGGCGGTGCAGAGTGGCGGTGCAGGGTGGCGGTGCAGAGTGGCAGTGCAGAGTGGCGGTGCAGAGTGGCGGTGCAGAGTGGCGGTGCAGAGTGGCGGTGCAGAGTGGCGGTGCAGAGTGGCGGTGCAGAGTGGCGGTGCAGAGTGGCGGTGTAGAGTGGCGGTGCAGAGTGCAGAGTGGCGGTGCAGAGTAGCGGTGCAGAGTGGCGGTGCAGAGTGGCAGTGCAGAGTGGCGGTGCAGAGTGGCAGTGCAGAGTGGCGGTGCAGAGTGGCGGTGCAGAGTGGCGGTGCAGAGAGGCGGTGCAGAGTGGCGATGCAGAGTGGCGATGCAGAGTGGCGGTGCAGAGTGGCGGTGCAGAGTGGTGGTGCAGAGTGCAGAGTGGCGGTGCAGAGTGGGGGTGCAGAGTGGGGGTGCAGAGTGGCGGTGCAGAGTGCAGAGTGGCGGTGCAGAGTGCAGAGTGGCGGTGCAGAGTGGTGGTGCAGAGTGGCGGTGCAGAGTGGCGGTGCAGAGTGGCGGTGCAGAGTGCAGAGTGGCGGTGCAGAGTGGCGGTGCAGAGTGGCGGTGCAGAGTGGCAGTGCAGAGTGGCGGTGTGGTGGTGCAGAGTGGCGGTGCAGAGTGGCAGTGCAGAGTGCAGAGTGGCGGTGCAGAGTGGCGGTGCAGAGTGGTGGTGCATAGTGGCGGTGCAGAGTGGCGGTGCAGAGTGGCAGTGCAGAGTGGCGGTGCAGAGTGGCGGTGCAGAGTGGCGGTGCAGAGTGGCGGTGCAGAGTGGCGGTGCAGAGTGCAGAGTGGCGGTGCAGAGTGCAGAGTGGGGGTGCAGAGTGGCGGTGCAGAGTGGCGGTGCGGCGGTGCAGAGTGGCGGTGCAGAGTGCAGAGTGGCGGTGCAGAGTGGCGGTGCAGAGTGGCGGTGCAGAGTGGCAGTGCGGCGGTGCTGAGTGGCGGTGCAGAGTGGCGGTGCAGAGTGGTGGTGCAGAGTGGCGGTGCAGAGTGGCGGTGCGGTGGTGCAGAGTGGCGGTGCAGAGTGGCGGTGCAGAGTGGCGGTGCAGAGTGGCGGTGCAGAGTGGCGGTGCAGTGCAGAGTGGCGGTGCAGTGGTGCAGAGTGGCGGTGCAGAGTGGCGGTGCAGAGTGGCGGTGAGGTGCAGAGTTGGTGCAGTGGTGCAGAGTGGCGGTGCAGAGTGGCGGTGCAGAGTGGCGGTGCAGAGTGGCGGTGCAGAGTGGCGGTGCAAAGTGGTGGTGCAGAGTGGCGGTGCAGAGTGGCAGTGCGGCGGTGCAGAGTGGCGGTGCAGAGTGGCAGTGCAGAGTGCAGAGTGGCGGTGCAGAGTGGTGGTGCCGAGTGGCGGTGCAGAGTGGCGGTGCAGAGTGGCGGTGCAGAGTGCAGAGAGGCGGTGCAGAGTGGTGGTGCAGAGTGGCGGTGCAGAGTGGCAGTGCGGCGGTGCAGAGTGGTGGTGCAGAGTGGCAGTGCAGAGTGCAGAGTGGCGGTGCAGAGTGGCGGTGCAGAGTGGCGGTGCAGAGTGGCGGTGCAGAGTGCAGAGTGGCGGTGCAGAGTGGCGGTGCAGAGTGGCGGTGCAGAGTGGCAGTGCAGAGTGGCGGTGCAGAGTGGCGGTGCAGAGTGCAGAGTGGTGGTGCAGAGTGGCGGTGCAGAGTGGCGGTGCAGAGTGGCAGTGCGGCGGTGCAGAGTGGCGGTGCAGAGTGCAGAGTGGCGGTGCAGAGTGGCGGTGCAGAGTGGCAGTGCGGTGGTGCAGAGTGGCAGTGCAGAGTGGCGGTGCAGAGTGGCGGTGCAGAGTGCAGAGTGGTGGTGCAGAGTGGTGGTGCAGAGTGGCGGTGCATAGTGGCGGTGCAGAGTGGCGGTGCAGAGTGGCGGTGCAGAGTGGCGGTGCAGAGTGGCGGTGCAGAGTGGCGGTGCAGAGTGGCGATGCAGAGTGGCGGTGCAGAGTGGCGGTGCAGAGTGGGGGTGCAGAGTGGGGGTGCAGAGTGGCGGTGCAGAGTGGCGGTGCAGAGTGGCGGTGCAGAGTGGCAGTGCAGAGTGGCAGTGCGGTGGTGCAGAGTGGCAGTGCAGAGTGGCGGTGCAGAGTGCAGAGTGGCGGTGCAGAGTGGCGGTGCAGATTGGTGGTGCATAGTGGCGGTGCAGAGTGGTGGTGCATAGTGGCGGTGCAGAGTGGCGGTGCAGAGTGGCGGTGCAGAGTGGCGGTGCAGAGTGGCGGTGCAGAGTGGCGATGCAGAGTGGCGGTGCAGAGTGGCGGTGCAGAGTGGGGGTGCAGAGTGGGGGTGCAGAGTGGCGGTGCAGAGTGCAGAGTGGCGGTGCAGAGTGGCGGTGCAGAGTGGCGGTGCAGAGTGGCAGTGCGACGGTGCAGAGTGGCGGTGCAGAGTGCAGAGTGGCGGTGCAGAGTGGCGGTGCAGAGTGGCGGTGCAGAGTGGCAGTGCAGAGTGGCGGTGCGGTGGTGCAGAGTGGCAGTGCAGAGTGGTGGTGCAGAGTGGCGGTGCAGAGTGGCGGTGCAGAGTGCAGAGTGGCGGTGCAGAGTGGCGGTGCAGAGTGGTGGTGCATAGTGGCGGTGCAGAGTGGTGGTGCAGAGTGGCAGTGCAGAGTGGCGGTGCAGAGTGGCGGTGCAGAGTGGCGGTGCAGAGTGGTGGTGCAGAGTGGCGGTGCAGAGTGGCGGTGCAGAGTGGCGGTGCAGAGTGGCGGTGCAGAGTGGCGGTGTAGAGTGGCGGTGCAGAGTGCAGAGTGGCGGTGCAGAGTGGCGGTGCAGAGTGGCAGTGCAGAGTGGCAGTGCAGAGGGGCAGTGCAGAGTGGCGGTGCAGAGTGGCGGTGCAGAGTGGCGGTGCAGAGTGGCGGTGCAGAGTGGCAGTGCAGAGTGGCGGTGCAGAGTGCAGAGTGGCGGTGCAGAGTGGCGGTGCAGAGTGGGGGTGCAGAGTGGCGGTGCAGAGTGCAGAGTGGGGGTGCAGAGTGGCAGTGCAGAGTGGCGGTGCAGAGTGGCGGTGCGGCGGTGCAGAGTGGCAGTGCAGAGTGCAGAGTGGCGGTGCAGAGTGGCGGTGCAGAGTGGCGGTGCAGAGTGGCAGTGCGGCGGTGCAGAGTGGCAGTGCAGAGTGGCAGTGCAGAGTGGCGGTGCAGAGTGGCGGTGCAGAGTGGCGGTGCAGAGTGGCGGTGCAGAGTGCAGAGTGGCGGTGCAGAGTGGCGGTGCAGAGTGGCGGTGCAGAGTGCAGAGTGGGGGTGCAGAGTGGCGGTGCAGAGTGGCGGTGCAGAGTGGCGGTGAGTGCAGAGTGACAGTGAGTGCAGAGTGACAGTGAGTGCAGAGTGACAGTGAGTGCAGAGTGACAGCAGAGTGACAGTGAGTGCAGAGTGACAGTGAGTGCAGAGTGACAGCAGAGTGACAGTGAGTGCAGAGTGACAGCAGAGTGAGTGAGTGCAGAGTGACAGTGAGTGCAGAGTGACAGCAGAGTGATAGTGAGTGCAGAGTGACAGCAGAGTGACAGTGAGTGCAGAGTGACAGTGAGTGCAGAGTGACAGTGAGTGCAGAGTGACTGTAGAGTGAGTGCAGAGTGAGTGCAGAGTGACAGTGAGTGCAGAGTGAGTGCAGAGTGACAGTGAGTGCAGAGTGACAGTGAGTGCAGAGTGACTGTAGAGTGCAGAGTGACAGTGAGTGCAGAGTGACTGTAGAGTGCAGAGTGACTGTAGAGTGCAGAGTGACAGTGAGTGCAGAGTGACTGTAGAGTGAGTGCAGAGTGAGTGCAGAGTGACAGTGAGTGCAGAGTGACAGTGAGTGCAGAGTGACAGCAGAGTGACAGTGAGTGCAGAGTGACAGTGAGTGCAGAGTGACAGTGAGTGCAGAGTGACAGTGAGTGCAGAGTGACAGCAGAGTGACAGTGAGTGCAGAGTGACAGTGAGTGCAGAGTGACAGCAGAGTGACAGTGAGTGCAGAGTGACAGTGAGTGCAGAGTGACAGTGAGTGCAGAGTGACAGCAGAGTGACAGTGAGTGCAGAGTGACAGTGAGTGCAGAGTGACAGCAGAGTGACAGTGAGTGCAGAGTGACAGTGAGTGCAGAGTGACAGCAGAGTGACAGTGAGTGCAGAGTGACAGTGAGTGCAGAGTGACAGTGAGTGCAGAGTGACAGTGAGTGCAGAGTGACAGTGAGTGCAGAGTGACTGCAGAGACAGTGTGTCAGGATGCACATTGTGTGAGTGTGCAGAATGAGTGTGCAGGGTAAACAGTGTGTGACTATGCAGGGTGAAATTGGGAGTGTGCGGGTGAGCAGTGTGTGAATGTGTAGGGGCAGTGTGTGAGTGTGCAGAAAACACCACACACACATACACCACACACACATAACGCACACACAAACCACACACCTCAGTCTCTCAACACCACACACTTGTCACCACTCAACACAACACACTCACCACCACACTCACTCCCCAGGCTCACCCCCACAGACTCACCACCACACACTCACCAGCACACAGAAAACAACACACACAACAACACACCCCCAGCCGTCAATGAATGCTTTCACCATGCACAAACACCAACAACCATCATCCATCTGTGCACGCTTTTACCAAGCACACACCCACCAGCCGTCAGTGCACCCTTCCACCAGGCACACACACCTCCAGCCGGCAGTGCACTTTTCCACCAAGCAATCGCAGTATGGTACACTTTACTTTTAAACATATTCATATAAAGCACAGCATGCCACCATTGGTAAAATTACAATTCAACCAACATACTTCCACTACACACCACATGCACACACTCCATAACACATGGCAAAAAGACATTGGCATTTACAATGCCATTAGCTCAAACTCAAATAAATCCGAGCCCGATTGCATTTCTTATGCTTGTTTTTTTTACAAACCACTTACTGCCCATCCCACTGTACTCCCTTTTTAGCAACACCTTACTTCCACTTACACTTTCCTCTAGACTTTTTTTTCACAAATGCCTTATTCCTCCGCCCACTTTACAGCCTCTTTTTTTTTGTTTTAGAAACCCCTCACCACCTCCACTTTATTCTCACCTCCCACTGTCCTGTATACCCACCTACTTCTTACCTCTTTGTCTCCTTTCCTTTAACTCGAACAATTGACCTTTTCCACCAAAAACAATCTTTTTTTCATGGAAAAAGTATTTCTTCCTTTTAACTTTTCTCTTAAAATGAAGTTTCGTCAGCCTATTCTCCTCAGGATGAATTCTTCATTTGATAAATTCGTCAAAAAGACAATTTGCCCTATTTAGCAATCCAACCAGGGACAAGTTGGGGTTATAATTTTGTTAATACAGACAAACGAAAAACTCAAATTAGGAAGTCTAATAGAAACCAGTGCCTCAAATATCCCCAACGATAATATCCTGTGTATGTCAGTCTCTGCAGAGGTGCTAGGCAATCGCCGAGAGCTTACTGCATACGACTGCGGCCCTGCCGGTCGACGAAGAGATATATTTCGGGTCTGAAATATCCTTCAAGCAGCTTAACCAAGCATTAAAATAAATTGGACAATGTTTCTGCCATTCTTTCAGCGCTATAAAATCCTGTGCGCTCGGCGGTGCCTCTCTCTGGAGTGGCCTTGCTGGGAAGTCAGTCCCAGACAGTGCATTCGCACGCAAAGCGTTCCCCGGATTAATGCGCCCCGGGGCTCAGGTGCCAGGGGTAGTGGGAAAGAAATGATCTTTCTAGCCACTCATCTGCAGCCGAGAAGCGTCGTCTACACTGCAGCTCGCGTCTTCCGTCGATGGCCTGCTCCTGTGACCTTCAATTAACAATAATAATTTAACTTAAAAAAACAGAAGCAAAGGTGCTTATTTGAAAGAACAGCACCAAACTTACAACGATAGAAGGGTCTTTTTAGGTTTGGAATAGTATGTACGATTCAATTTAACTATATTATGGATAGTTGCACCTTGGACAATGCTGCCTCTGGTGTTTGCTGGGGGTGATTTACAGGAAATGAAACTTCTTTTATCAGCCTCAGAAGGATGAAACGACCTCTCTTGGCTGTGTCCTGTTTTGTTGTTATGTTTTAGGTAGGTTTTCTGCTCCATGCTATAGGCCTCTGTGTATCATTTTCAAATGGTGCTCTAAATCCTCAGGGCCAAGGCTCGAAATGGTCACAGAACAAAGATAAACGTGAGGGGTAGGAGGAGGGTTGAAACAGAAAAAGAGCAGTGGCATAACACATTTAAAGCGTGCTCATACATCCAACTATCCAGCCTCCGGGCAAGGAGATTTTTCAGACACCTTCTAAACTCAGAGGCCATATTATCAAAATTGTAATGGGGTTCGGATTAGGTGTGTGCACAGTCAGTTGCGGCCGGTGCAGGTAAGAGCGGAGGGGCGGGGAGTAGACCGATGACGAGGGAAAATACAAAAAAAGAAAAAGACTTACCTTGAGTTCGCCTTATCGCCAAGGCGATGCAGCGAGCACAAGGTAAGTGAATATCGTTTCCCCCTGGTCATTGTTTGCCGACTACCCCCTCCACCTGCCCCACGGCTCTTACCTACACCGGCTGTCACTGTGTGTGCTGGCTTTTTGAGCCCCCGGAACACTTGGGAATTGTGTGTAGACAAAAGTTGAGGGTGAGACTAGCACCGCTATAGTGTACTCTAGTTATCCTGAAAAGGTTAGTTCGTTTGCGTGCTCTGGTGGAATCGCTGTCTGAACCTCACAGCGTAAATGATCACAACGACTAGTACGAAGCTCCCCCTATCAGAGGGGAAGACTCCTCCGTGCACTGCTGTGGAGACTAAAAAGTCTGTATACAGACTTTTTAGTCTCCACAGCAGTGCACGGAGGAGTCTTCCCCTCTGATAGGGGGAGCTTCGTACTAGTCGTTGTGAACACTTGGGAATTGCACAAGGGCCTGCAGATGTTTGTGCAACCGTGTGTGTAATGCAGATCAGGCCAGCACACATTTAGCACCAACATGGTCTCCAGGGAACTTTACATAATTTGCATACGGGAGTGGTGCCACTAACTTAAGGAAGCAATTCACCTCTATGCTTGTGCCATACTACAGGTGCCATGTACTCCTCAGTCATCTCCTTGCAGGCAGGTGCGGTCACTCAATGCACCCACCTGCAGGGGGCATCTATGGCATGCCCCCTTTCAAATGGAGGCCAGGTTGCCGCCCACACATTGAAAAGCAGATCAGCAGCTTCAAAATAATGCCTTTCACTAATGCACAGCACTTATGAGTTTGAACATTTTTCGGTTCATATCTAAGTGCTTGAACCTCCTTTCAATGATCTTGACATCTCGATTCTGGGGTAAAGTGTTTGCAGATAAAAATTGTCTTTTTCTCCAAAAGTATCTGTCTGGGAGACACAAAATCTTCAATTTAATCATCTAGCATCGAGAGGCTGATCAAAGGTCAGGAGATTCAGCATTATCATTGGGTGCAAGCAGTGTGCTCCATATACACTAAATTGACTAAGTCAAGGAATGAAAGTTTAATCGCCTAGACCAAGGCGACCTTACATACTGGTGATCACAAACTGATGTAGATTTTCATTGAGAATAAGGCAGAAGTTGGATGCCATTACTACCTCAATAATCGGAAATCTGAATTTAAGGTGGAATATTCAGACTTTCAGATTAATTACAGTTCATTTTCTTGTGCTTTTTCAAAGTAGTTTATTTGAGTTCTTCTGTAAGCGAAGTCCATTCTGCACTTCACTTATCCTGTTTCTTAGCCAACACGTGTTTCGTCGCTGTAACATGGGATTATCGCAAAAAATAGGAAGAAACTAGCACAATAAATGACGACAACTCTAGCAACTATTGAAAAACACAACTGCTAACAGAAACCCTTTCGGGTTGGAAGTATCACCGAAATTAAGAAACCTTGAGATACAACACATAGCCCTGAAGAAGTTGCAGGGTAATCCCATGTAAGAGCGACGAAACACGTGTTGGCTAAGAAACAGGATAAGTGAAGTGCAGAATGGACTTCACTTATAGAAGAACTCAAATAAACTACCCTGAAAAATCTCAAGAAAACGAACTGTGATTTTATCAATCTACCACTCATGTTTGTAATTATCACACGTGTGTAGAGGATTTGCATTTATATGCAAAATTATGCAGAACACTCGTTGGCATTATCTTCTTGCTATTTTGATATATTAATAGACATTGATTCAGAAGGACTTCCAATTTTACAGGAAATACAAAGTTTTCATAAGCGCAAACACTGTAAATATTTAGCTGATCCTATTCAAAATGTTATTCACCAACAAATAATGATTTTGGCTTGCAGAGAAAGACCCTTTCATTTACACCAACCTTTCTAACTCCCAGAATAAAATAATGAGTATGATATATGCAATGTTGCATTTAGGTTAAAACAAACCTACATTTTCACACAGCTTTTACTGAAAAGTTTGCCTCCCATAAAGATTTTAACAGAGTTTGTAGGGTTTCAGATGTATTCATGTTCACGCCATGGGCTTCTGGATGTAACTCTTTCCCCTTATTACAATGTACTGGATAATATCATTACTCCATGGTCCCTCCCTCGCTTCAATTCATACATATCATATCCTAATGAATTGAAGCAAGGAAGTAGAACTTGGAGCAATGCAATTGCCAGGTAAGTTATTGAAGCATTCTACAATATACAAATGTAAATACACTTTCAGTGTCTAACAATAATGCACTATGGGCCACATGTATGAAGCCTTTTTGAGGTCGCAAACGGGGCGATTCGCAGAATCGGCAAATTTGCGAATGCAGAAAAGGCTTTTCACATGTATCAATCACAATTAGGGTTTGTGATTCAGTATTAGGAAGGGGCGTGTTTAGGTTTACTTTCGTTTTTTAAGAGTGGGCAGTGGTCCTCCCTCAAAGTTTGGTAGTGGTGCCACATTTGCTGTCCTAATGTTTGGAGTTGGAGTAATGGGAGTAGGAGTTGCAATTGTGCTGTCCTCCATTTCCACATGTGTCAGTAACTTCATCAACCTCAATTGTTTTTTAAATGTCCTTTGTGTGATCTGTGGACATGTTTTTATATATAGTTAATGTAAATAAACAGATAATGTTTGTTCACAATATTGTTGTAAACTGTGACTTATGTGTTTGTAGTATGTATATAATGTACAGCTATGTGTAGTGTATATATCAGCACACAGTACAGCATGTAACTTAGATCTACTTCAAACCCCATAATGCATTGCCATACATTGCACTGGAGTTTTACTAGCTAAAATGTTATACTTAAGGAATTACAAACAATATATTATGTTAAGTAATTAAACGGAAGATGGCTTACCCTGGCTGGAGTCTGCAGAATTGAAGGTGTCAATATCTGACACTCCCACCACACTATCTGGTTCCATCAATCAGTTATTCCATTGGGGTGGGAGGGGGTGTTTGGAGTGACCAAAACCTATGCCACAATTCTCAAATAGAAAAATAACAACAAAAGAGTGCTACTTGATGAAAAACAAAAAGGTAGCTGAGCACTAGAAGTCAACAACACCAATTAGGTGTGTTTTAGAAAGCCCTCACTCACCGACCTAGTCGGTGACATGCTTCATCATCGGGCCCCACTGGGTGTGACCGAATGTCACCCCAGTGTGCTTCAACGCCAGATTTACTGCGGAGCGGGTAATGTGAAGATGTGAAGGCTAGGTGATAGATTTACGTGAATGGTGTGAGGTGGTGATTTAAAAATGGCTTGGGTGTATCAAAAATTCATTTAATGGTTGATCACCAAGGGCATATTAAAAAATGTGTTGGTAAACAAGGTCAACTAAATTGGATGACCTGTTTCCAATAACATTATGTGAGCGGTCAACATGTTTCAGCCAAATGTTGGTATAATTAACCTGAAAAAGAGGTGGATCTGCACACCTAAATGTAATCAATATAATCAAACTTATAACTAAGTTATCAAAGTGTATGCGTGCGAAGCATTGGGAGGGGGTACCACCCTTCCTAGGTATAATGTGTAAATAGAGTACTTGAAGACAAGGACTATGCTACGCACAGCTATCAGGCAAACATGCCTCAAAAAATTATAAGTACATCATTTCAACCAGCATTCATGGATGTTGAACATATTCATTATACACATTTATTAGAAAAAATTTCACATGATTAATCTGAAGCAAAATGTAAATCCATTCATAAATATTCAGAATACGACTCTGTGATTCATGAAAGTAAAAGAATAATAATCAAATCAAAAACAACCCAATGCATTTCGGGTTCTACTGAACCCTTTTTCAAGGGTTAATTTTAAACTTTTTCTGTTCTGATTCTCCGGGCTGGTTCAGATGCCGAATCTACAACAAAAATGCACAATATACACATTTCAAAAATATTGCATGCGTGTCACATGTTTAGTAATCTATTCAACTATAACCTTAGGGTTTTGCATTCACCTGTAGTACCATAGTCTCCGTGAAAAGAGAAATGAAAAAAGTCCAACGAACCCAAGCAGGTATCTATATGAGTCCATGTATGTCATAATTAGAACATCTTGTGCAAATGAAAGGTGAAACAGAGCAAAGGCATAGTCCACCGTGAGTAATTCAAAAAGGTGTTTAAAAAGAATCCAATATAAATAACACGTGTAAAATGTAACCATTATCGTGCTCAAAGAATCAGTTATTGTGTGCTTAACTAATGAATACCTGAGTGCCTCTGCTGTACTAGCTCGAAGAATAAATGGTCCAAATCAGGAATAACACGAGCCTGTATGTGATACATTGAACCTAATGGTGAATACATATTTAATATACCTAGGTTCTTAAAATGAGAAATGAAAAGTAATGCGCCTACCAACACAGTAAAAAGCCGAATTCCAACTCATATGTTGCCAGGTACCCTTAAGTGAACTTCGTGTGTCACCAACTATTCAAAAATAACAAGAACCTAGGTATATTAAATATGTATTCACCATTAGGTTCAATGTATCACATACAGGCTCGTGTTATTCCTGATTTGGACCATTTATAATGGTTACATTTTACACGTGTTATTTATATTGGATTCTTTTTAAACACCTTTTTGAATTACTCACGGTGGACTATGCCTTTGCTCTGTTTCACCTTTCATTTGCACAAGATGTTCTAATTATGACATACATGGACTCATATAGATACCTGCTTGGGTTCGTTGGACTTTTTTCATTTCTCTTTTCACGGAGACTATGGTACTACAGGTGAATGCAAAACCCTAAGGTTATAGTTGAATAGATTACTAAACATGTGACACGCATGCAATATTTTTGAAATGTGTATATTGTGCATTTTTGTTGTAGATTCGGCATCTGAACCAGCCCGGAGAATCAGAACAGAAAAAGTTTAAAATTAACCCTTGAAAAAGGGTTCAGTAGAACCCGAAATGCATTGGGTTGTTTTTGATTTGATTATTATTCTTTTACTTTCATGAATCACAGAGTCGTATTCTGAATATTTATGAATGGATTTACATTTTGCTTCAGATTAATCATGTGAAATTTTTTCTAATAAATGTGTATAATGAATATGTTCAACATCCATGAATGCTGGTTGAAATGATGTACTTATAATTTTTTGAGGCATGTTTGCCTGATAGCTGTGCGTAGCATGGTATAATTAACCTGGCATTCGTCAGGACCTAGAGTGACTAAACCCCGGCGGTATGAGCGCGCTAAGGCCCACCCTACCAAGGGACGTGAAAGTAAAAAGATCTGTCGAAGTGCACTGAAAAGGTGGCTTCACCGATCAAAAAACGGGAGGCACAACCCTTCTAGTCTCAGATTCGGAGACTCAAAAATTAGATGCACCTGTAAAGATAAAGGGTACAGACAGACATGAACAGACAAATACACAATTAGTTATTGTTCTGCAGGCCACCGGACATACAGTGGTGACTAGTGCTCATGTGTACAGGCAAGTGCACAACACACGACTAAATCGCAGAGGTGTGTGGTTCTGCCTGTGGCTATCTATTATCAAACAACATGATAGCATTATCAGTGTAATATAATTATCAAGTAGTGCCAGTGTCGATGGGCGAACTACATTGATGCCCACCAGTGAGCATGTGTCATTTCATGCGGCGCATAGAAACTGCGTGGAATGGTGGGGGATGGGCGTAACACTGCGGATCCCAGTCTATACCGCGTTTTTAGGTAAGAACTAAACAATCAATGGGCCAAGGGCCAGTGCCCAGTATCACCAGGAAAACGAAATGCTCGTTTAATGGTTCTCACTTGCAAGGAGAGAAAATTTCACCCCATAGACTGCGGGGGGGGGGGGTGACGGCGTATTTGGCACATCCTGTAAAATTTAGGAAAGACAAACAAACACAAGACAAACTTAATGGGGAGGCCTCGCAAGGTACTTAGCTCAAGCCGGTGAAAAGAAGGATGCAGCCGAAACCACACTCACGCCCACAACGCCAGGCACCCGTTTGTAAACCTGGCCAGCCCTCACGTCCGCGTCTCGACGATCAAGAGGCGGAAGGGTCAGGCTGTATATGAAGCCGGGGCTCTGTCACCAGGGCGCGCTTTTCCGGGAATGGGCGTGGCCAAAGGCGCGTTTACGTGTGGACGACCAATGGGGGAAGGCGGACGAAGTAAACACCCAGTGATAAACATAGAAACACTGGCACGTCTCAACTTCTATCGTATTATCTGCCATAGCGATAAAAGCGGGCGGGATAGAAAACACAGCAACAAGAGAAAGTATGGGGTACTCTTGTAAACTGTAAGGAGGAAAAAAACATATTTGATAAAACCACTCCCGGCACTACCGCGGTTGTTGTGAATATAAGAAGGCAGTGTTCCCATATTAATTATCATCGTGGCGAATAGCGATATTAGGGCTCAAAATAGCAAAGGGGTGAAGCGAGGGAGGGACAATTCTCAAATATTCTGCTGGCCACCTTCTCTTTTTTTGCGGGATCTTAAGTCATACCAGTGTTTCCTGATATCTGGTATGATCCTCTAGGTGAGACCAAGGTGATGTTTTCCATGATGCTGTTCCATATCTTGTTTCTCTGGGCATCAGTTAATGATGCCTTGCCAAAGAGCTGGTACATGCGTGCCACACATTCTTCAGTTTGAAGCTCCATCTCCTTTTCAGAGAATTTGACTTTGCACTTCCTGCTGCCAGAACCCTTGGACATGGTGTTCTCTAGGAATTGTGCAAAACACTGCCAGTAGCTAGGCACAAGCACTCCTTCCATTCAGTGCCTTCCTAGGCTTCTGGGTTGTGCCACACCCTGTATTTCTAAACTTCCTGGTCTGGCATCATCATTCTGCATCAAATGAAACTTTTCCTAAATTGTGATGTCTTATTTGGAAACCAGTACTTTGTGTTTTCCAAAATACCAATTTTCTTATTGCGTTTGTGGATTTGTAGGAATCGCTATTAGTGGAATACTCTCGCATATACATTTTACGATTCCCTAATAGCGATTTCTACAAATTTGCTATTTGGAAATTGCAATGATTTCTTTATTACATATGACTAAAAATATCATACCTTAAATAGAGCAGTAAAAGAGACCTTGAAAAGAGAAGTAAAATATTGGGATTTATTTAAACTTTGCGTACCGTGTTAAAATAACTGCTCCCTGGGGACAGTGTATGTCGTGTACTATGAATATTCAAGAATAATAAAAACATGTTTTCGACCTACTTGAACTTCATTTAAATGGAAAAAGATTTTTTCATATTGCAAGTCTTTCTCCACCCCATGAATTGGGGGCATTAAGCTGGGGCGTAAAACAGCCCCTGCAGCCCTTCTGGTGCAAGGGGACCCCAACTCTTTCGAAGAGGCCCCATTCAGCTCACTGCCATTGAGAGTGTATGGAATACAGGAGACTTGGGGGGCTATCCTCATATTCTGTAGGGTGGCCCACGTTTTGTGTTACACCACTTGCATTAATTCTTTCTGGAAAAGCTCTTTAGTACCTGAATAATAATAATAATACCGACATTTATAAAGCGCGAACAGTTACCTCAGTCAGAAGTGTCCCGGCGCTCTGAATGGAGCAAACAGGACTAAATAGTGACCTGCTAGCTTTTCCAAAGTGTTTTTCACTGCACTGCACCAAATGGCCACATTTTATTTGCTAACGCTTTAACTCTTTCAGCTAAAACATTTTTTGTTGTAACCTGCAAAATTATACAGCAGATGTTGGACTGTTACCAGGAAGCAAATCCAAAATTAATCAAAGAAATGCTTCTGAATTGCAGACTTTCAGTGGGTTCAAGTATGAACAAGACCGGGCTGGACATTTGACCACTCTAGCATTTACCTGGTAGGCTGCAGGCTCTGGGGCTGGTTTCAGAGCAAGACGAGCTGCTAAGACCCAAGCATGATCACACTATAGCTGCAGTCTTGTGTAGTGTGGGGCTGACAACCTTGACACGTTGATAGCTATTGACCACACCAACTTTACAACTCAACTTTTAATTGTATTGTAATGTAATTGTAATTGCATTTATATAGCGCTTACTACCCCCGACGAGGTGTCGAAGCACTTTTTTGGCGAGTAGCGCGCTACTCCGTAACCCATAAAGGATTAGTGTTGAACTAATATAGTGAAATATGAAAGTAATTTAAGTGGTGGATAGGTTAGTCAATTATTTGGATGCAGAAGGATAGCGGAAGGACAGGAGAGGGAAAAAAAGGTTAGTATTTATATAGCGCTTGTTACCCCTGATGGGGTGTTGAAGCGCTTTTTTTGGCGAGCAGCATGCTTCTCTGGAAACCCATAAAGGATTAGTGTTAAATTAGTATAGTGAAATATGAAAGTAATTTGAATGGTGGATATTAGTCAGTTATTTGGAGTGAGAAGGATAGTGGAGGGATAGAAGAGGGAAAAAAGGTTTGCATTTATATAGCGCTTGTTACCCCTGATGGGGTGTTGAAGTGCTTCTTTGGTTAGTAGCATGCTACTCGGGAACCCATAAAGGATTAGTGTTGAATTAGTATAGTGAATTATGAAAGTAATTTGAGTGGTGGATATGTTATTCAGTTATTTGGATAGAGAAAGGTAGCAGCAGGATAGAAGATGGAAAAAGGTTTGCATTTATATAGCGCTTGCTACCTCTGATGGGGTTTTGAAGCGCTTTTTTGGCGGGTAGCACGCTACTCTGGAACTCGAGCCCAAACTTAGTCATTACTAGTTCAACACCATGTTTCCACTCAACAAAAGTCAGAACCATGAATTTTATTAATGCCTATTATTCGAACATCTCTTTAAAAGTTTTGGAGCAGGGTTCTACAAAGTCGGTCCTGGAGGGCTGGGTCTATGCCAGATTTTTAGCATATCCCCATTTAGATAAATGTAGTTAACTTAAAAACCTGGCATGGATCTGGCCCTCCAGGACTGACTGTGGAGATTCCTGTTCTCGAGGTTCTAATTACATATGAAAGTTAAAAGTGTTAACAGATCAGACTATACACAGGTTTTAAATGTCTTGAGGGACTTTTAAACAAAAACATTGGGTGATCAAACAATGTGAATCAGGAGATCCAATGCAAAGAGTACTGCATCATGTCATACTTAGATACAACCAGGTTTGTCCAGTACGTTGTGTTTGCTTGGCAATCCATTACCTTCCAGGGAATCTTCTGTTTGACATAGAATAGTTCATGTGCGAATTTACTCAATTCCACAGCATTTACTTTACTGCACAAATATGTCACAATATGAAACTTAAGGGTTAACAGCTCAAACTCTTAAAGCCAGGTGTACTAAAGTATAGAATTTTACAAACTGACCTGTGTACTAATAAGTCAGCTTTGTAGCTATTCCGATCTGAAGCGGGTTGTAATCAGACCTACTTCAGGATAACAATTGCAACTTATTCTGATTCATCGTGATCATAAGCATGGTGCCCTGCTATGGTCAGCAAAACCTCATGTCTGTGATTGACTTTAAATAAATTAAATCTTTTTTTAAATGCAGTCCACCTTCCTTGAAGGGAACAGTGCTGTGTTTTTAAAAGACGTTTACTTTTCTATACAGTTCGAGAGCTGGAAGTGATTCCCTGGACCACCACGTGCTCTCCAACAAACTTTATTTTACATTACTAAAGGTGGAAGGGTAGCCAGGGGACCTATTTAGTTTAAAGAAATAGGTTATCACCCCAATTTAAGAGTCTGTAACTTTTCAGTGTTTTGCAACCGGATTAAATGCAAAACTTTGATACATTACATACCAATTCGGTGTTTAGAAGCCATGCCCACAACATGCACTTTCAAAATATCGAATTGTAATGGGGGTACAATCCCATTGTTGGAGCCAGTCGAAGATTACCGACTCTTAAAATGGGACTGGTTCTTTAGAAAATGCACTTTTGCAGCCACAAACTCAGAATCGGCGGGTTGCACTAGTATGCTTGACTTGAGAAGAGGCTAACATGGCAGTTTGGAGGGCTTTGGTAACTCATGGCTCCCTACTGGTCCTGATAGCCCTAAACAGGTGTCACTGCAGAATGTTTATATTACGTACTGGTAATCGGTCATATACTTTACTCTGATATTTCCTTCCTTTCCCACTACCTGAAGGAGGAGGAGGAGAAGACTAGCACTTCATGCAAAGCTCTCTTTTTAACAATACTCCCCTGAAAAACAGTGTGTCAACATCCTGCCTTTGTGTGCGGAGGTAGGGAAGAAGGGTATGCTTTATTCATAGATGATTCAAGCTTAAAGGAAACATACCAGGGTTTGAGTATATGATCACCCTTCTACCTTCTCCATTGCCGTAAGTGTATCTCTATTAGTACTCGAGTTCTTGAGGTGTGCCTTCAATGTTCGTTTTTCTGATTACATTGAGAGGCTTATTTGAGATTAAGATCCTTGGGGTGGGATTCCTTCATTGGCATTCTAAATACTTCTCCAAGAATTTTGTCACTTGAGGCAACTGAGAATTTGACCTATTTCTTTTTCAAGTTGCCGCTTGTTGACAGCTTTCTGCCTGATGGAATTTTCTTTTGCAACCTTTGAGGAGGTTATTATGCTCTAAAGTGTTTATCTGTTTCATCATTATTATCATACACACATGCTTTGAATAAGACAAACTCTGTTTAGAGCATGCATTTTTACTATGGGAAAATTTACTAGAAGGGCGAAGTAAAGTTGGGTCCAGATTTGAGTCCCTTAATTAACTCTTCAATGCTTAAGAAGGAAGTTTATCTGTTCTTCTTCTAACTTTTCCCAAGAAATGTGATGTTGTTTTTACTAAATTCCAAGATCTTACGTGTTGGATGACCCTACTTAAGTAGGTGATCTGAGTTCGGAAAAAACAATAAATAAGAATTATTTTTCATATCTCTTGGAGGGTCATAGACCTTCTCCCACTCTGGGCCACTAGATGTAACATGTCATATCTCTGGACTATGAAGCCAGATTACCTCTTCCTGAAAGTTTTCACAATCAGTTCACAGGCAAATTGCCAACCTTGTGAAGTGAACAAAGTGGTGGTGCCATGACTTTGGCTTTGACGTGGTTGGTGTCTATGGAAATGTTTTTTCAAACTAGTCGCTCGTGTATGGCATTTTTAATATAATGGGGCTTTTATTGTGAGTGATGTACTAATATGAATATGGTTTTGCATTACTTGGATTTCGGTATGCCTTACAGTCAGGCTGGTCAGGAAGTGTTCTGTGCACCAACCCCTTTCTAGGGGCCACGTAAGGCCTACTAAGGAAGGATGGTGAAACTCCTTTTTCAAGGGGGTATTGTTTAAAAGAAAGCCTTGTTTGGGGAGATGGTCTCTGATATGTGAGTCTCTCCTCATCACACAAGTAATGTGATGAGGAAGACGATGAGGTAATGGTGGTTTTATGAGCCAGCTGGAATTATATGAGGGACTCTGTAAAAGTTATTGTCCATGGTTACAAAGTCATAGACTCCAGTGCAATATGTACATGAGCCTACTGGCTAATAGCAAAAATCATCTCTGGAAGTAAAACATAGAGATACCCTAGATACCCTAGTGGCAAGGCCTACAGAAATCTCTTGAACTGTCTACTAGCCCTATGGTAAAGGAACTCTCATGTCATTCTCTGCAAATGTGTGTTGACCCTGCAAATGTGGAGTCAACTATGTGTCCACAAATCACCCAGGTTAATTCCTATGGAACCTCAATTATTTCTCTCCACTTTCTGAGAGGATTTAACACTTTTTCGTAAAAGAAATCTTTTACGAAAGGAAGTTATTTGATCTGCAAAGCTACAATACCACAGAACCTTAAATCATTTTTTGAGATGGCCAGCAACAGATCATGCAAGCTCTGTTAGTCTGGTCTGAAACTTAGCCAAACACATTTGACCTTTTCAAGAAATCCCACAAACATGTAGTCAGCATAATTGTTTGTAACTATCCCATGTGAGCAGTGCAACATGAAAAACCCTTCAGAAAACTGCTAAAAACGTGGATTTTTAACCTCCCGGATGACCACACCAAGGCAGCCATCTAAATTCCACGGCCACCACGATTTGTTTTCTGCTCCTCGACCTGGAAATTCAGCGCCATGATGCTCCTTCCGGAGCGACCGCCGCGCTTTACAAATACCCCCACGAATCACGAATCACGAATCACATGGCTGAAGTGGTGCAAACTAGGACAATAGGCAGGCGTGGCCGGGAGAGGTAAGAGCGAAGGAGCTTGGGCGAGTGGACAGATGACAGGATAGGTTAAATTAAATATTAAAATAAATAAAACGACTTGCCTTGCGCTCGCCGCATCACCAACTTGGCGATGCAGTGAGCGCCAGATAAGTGTATTTATTTATCTTTTATTTAATTTTAGTTATCTCGTCGTCTGTCGACTCCCCCCCCTCCCGCTCCTCTGCTCTTAGCTGTGCCAGCCGTGCCTGGGCAGGAAATGTTTTCCAATAATCTGAAGAGCTGTACCAGAATAGGACCTGCAAGAACCTGTTATTGCTTGCTGGACCAAAGATGTACACTGACTGTCCTCCCAGTCTGGGAAAAAGTCTGATGTTCTCCCTATAACTGTGGTGCAGTCTGTCTGACCACTGCCTGTCTGAAAGTGTTGCCTGATAGAAGTCCCTCCCTGGCAGTCCAGGAAGACCAGTGGAGCCACCAAGACTACCTTAAAGATTAAAGGCCCTCACCAGAGATTATACAGAGCAGCAACAACAACAAAGCGCAGGCGAGCTGACTCCGCAGATATGAGAGTGTCTGATGAACATGCTGCCTTGCGTCCCTGATTGCCACTGCATTCATTGAGACTATTCCCTTCTCATCACACATCACTCTGTATCCTCCATTTGGATCAGTATGAGCATGAGACTCCACCAGTCAGTGTAACAGAAGCATGTACCAAGATAGACTTCAGGCTCCACCTTGACTTGCCAGACTGTGCCATGGTTCAGCACACGACTTGCCCTTGCATCATTTTTAAGAAAACTGTAGTTCGGAGCTCAAACATGCCCTAACTCTATCCGTCACTATGAGGCAATGGCCTGAAACAAGAATCATTGAATCATTTCAGCTATCATTTATAAAGTCTAAGCAATCCCAAAATTCAGGAAGTCTTCAACCTTCACGGAGATCAGCTGTTCTCCCAGAAGCATGACCTAGTAAATTTGCTTCAAATGCAACTTGTGAGTCCAAAGATACAGCGATTCAGAGATCTAGATATACAAAATTGGAAGCTAGCTAAATAGCCCACTAGCCCAGGTGCACTAGATGGTTTGACCACAACCATTATTAGTCTTTTAGGCCCCCCATGAACCTTCACCAATGACGTAGATAGTGTTTCACAGGCCCAAGTGGATGGAAGGAAATTGACTCCTTGTCCACTATTTGAATTATGAAATACAGCAATAAACGGAGTTTAGTGGGCTCCTCTGGCCTCGCGGCCACTGCACCTGCTGCACCAATGGAAGCTACAGCCCTGCTTTCACCCCAAATGAAAAGTAGTAATGTCCAAATTCTCAGGGTTTCGTCTGATTTACACATATAATCACTGCTTCTGCTTAACAAATGAACATGTTGACTGAGACCTGTTCGAGGTCTTTTTGTAAACTAGTCAAATAAATTACCAAAGTTCATTGGACTCGAACAGATGCTGCTTCGGGCAGCACAAACACTCAGCCTTTTACTAATGTGCGACTGATAAGCCAGCTGTAATCAATCGAGATACCCACAACAGGCTCAGCAGGCTCCGATTAAAGCACGGCCATTACCCTAAAAATACCTCCTCGGGCGAAATGAACATGGCGTTAAAAATAGGACGTCAGAGTCCACTTCTCTGAGGAGAACCAGAGCGACAGGGAACAGCTCGGCGATAACCCTCCCTCCCTCGGCTGTGACTCTCAGCTAGCAGATAACAAACCCACCAGCTATCTCAGCAATGCCAAGTCTGCAACCTCTGCAGTACTGCAGCCCCTCCCTCTTAAAGGACGTGCGGAGGGATATCAGAAATAAGGCTCACCTTTGACCAATCCGCAGATGTTTTCGCTGACAGACACATTATCAGGCCTGTAGCTTAATGAGTAAAAACTTTGGAGCTTGCGTGAAACTGAACGTGAAATATTGGCAGCTGAAGTACGGGCGTGCGCACTTTAACCCTTGCTGTGGTTATGTGGCTCCATTCATTGCCTCCCTCGACAAGGTTATGGGCAGATATCATTCACAAGAAACTCCTAGACCAAGCTCTGTGAAGAACTAGATATGGCTAATCAAAATCCTTTGCTTGGGTTTCGGCTTGTCCTTGATGATTTCCGTTTGATCAAAGCAGAGGACTTTTTAGTAGGGCTGACTGGCTGCAAAGAGATTTAAATTGTCAGTCTGTAGAAAAGCTGTTTACACATATAGCCACTGTGAGAGAAACAAGGACCCCCTGGGTAGTAAATATGAAGAACTCCTAGGGCAGGGAAGAACAAATGTGTGCAAAAGTCCTAGGCAGTCTAAATCATAGACAACAAGTAATGGAACCCACTAATGACTAGGAACAGGCGAGCAAAAAATACATAATCATACGTAAAGTACAGACATGTTTTTAATAACGATAATAAAAAATTCATAAGAGACTAACATTGTACAAATCACATGACAATACAACATTAAAAATATTATATACACTTGTTGTACATAATAACAACCAATTAAAAATTACACCACAGTTGATGGTTGCTAGGTGTCCAAAAACAATTGAAGAAGAATAACTACAAGTGTATATAATATTTTTAATTTTGTATTGTCATGTGATTTGTACAATGTTAGTATCTTATAAATTTTTTTATTATCGTTATTAAAAACATGTCTGTACTTTACGTATGATTATGTATTTTTGGCTCGCCTGTTCCTAGTCATTAGTGGGTTCCATTACTTGTTGTCTATGATTTAGACTGCCTAGGACTTTTGCACACATTTACACATATAGCCACGACAGTATAAACTTCCCTACCAATATTGGTGAACTTGAATGATTCTTTGACAATTTTGATAAAAATGTTGAGAGCAATGTTGTGCTTGGTTTATGAAACGAGATTTATTTTAGTTTTTAAACTTTAGGCTGTGTCTTTTTTTTTTTTTTTTAAGCCTAGACAGTACTGCTGTTGGTTTTAGGCAGCCATTGTTCTGGTGCTCTACTGTAAAGCACTAAGGGCCAGATTTACCACTTACTCACGCAGCGCTGCCAGGGCCGGACTGGGAACCACAACTGGCCCTGGCAAAGTCCTCGGCCGCCCCCCCCCCCCCACACTCGGGGGGTTGGAGGTGCCGCCGAGCCCTTGCCGGGGCCGGTTTCGGCCGCTTTTGTTACAGGGCCGATTTTGCAGCTATGCTGCAAAAACGGCCCTGTAACAAAAACGGCCCCCAGGGGCCCAAAACCGGCCCCCACCCGTGCGGCGCACCGGGGGATTGCCCGGTGCCCGTTATGGCCAGTCTGGCCCTGAGCGCTGCATGAAAAAGAGAGCTATATTTACAGAAATATGGCACTCTAGTCCCCTTTTCCTAGCACCAGCGATGAAATCAGCCGCCGTGTGCCATGGACACAGCTTTGTGCCATAATGCAGGGGTGTCTCTGTGAGTCTAGAATATAATTTGTACTGGAAGGGTACCCTTCGAGTACAAAATTCTATGCATTGACTGACTTTAACACTTCTCCCTCGTTTATGTGTGCTGTAAAGTGCAGCACATGTACAAATTCGGAAAGGAAGGTGAAATTAAAGCATTTTCCTTCGTTGAGCCTACTTCGAAAGGCACAGTTTTCTGACGCTAAACGCTGTCTACTTTATTTAGTAAATATGGTTAAGCGTCAGAAACCTTGGGTGGTTGCAAGGGAACGCCCAAGCTCCACCCATGGTACGCCCCCTTGGCGCTAAGTAATGCAAAGCAACACTATGCGCTGCTCCACGTCACTTTTACTTTATTTTCAGTGCTAAACAAGTTTAGCTCTGAAAAGTAAATCAGAGAAAAGTGATTTTGCGCCGATGTGCAACGCACATCGTAAAATCTTAGTAAATCTCCCCCCAGGAGTTTAGGCACAGATTATGCTTTAGAAAACACTTCTGAGTCAGTTCTCCGATAAGGTATTACTCTCCCTAGAAGGACAACTGGTACAATAGGGCCTGCAAGGGGTGTGAAATTCTTGCTAGTGCGCAAAGAGCACTAGCTCTGTTTGCTATTTCAGATGCGTGCAGGATTACATCAGCTATCATATAACCCAGGGTGCCCACAACAAATTTACAATTCTGACAGTCAATCATCACTCGCCTCAGAAGAGGAATGTCGAAAACACCCCTACCCTACCCTTCACCAAACGAGACACATACTAAGAACAATCTGTTACTATGCAGCTAAACATAGGACAGCTGCCTATGGGCTTAGCTAGAGTCAACTGGAATACTGCAGGGCAGCTCTGTGTAGTACAAACCCAATGGCCTCTGCTAGTGTGAACAGTAACTGACGGTTCAGAGCGAATAAAAAAAGCATAGGTTTTTCCATGGCTGATACATACCCTTGACACAGGCCCTTACTCTTAACTTTCCCCTATTTCAATCACCAGTGCTTTGTTCTGGAAATCAGGTAACCAGTGGGACAGATGACAAAGGTGTGTGGAAAGGCAATCTACAGTGCTTCACCGTCATCATCAAAATGGGGATTCTGGTATGAAGTGAGGTACTGCTTGAAATTAAGGCATGTCTAACATGTGTGCTGGGCAGACTAATTACTAGGTGGAACATTACCTGAATGTTCTACGTTTCTTGAACTTTGGAAACACAGATCACTCCCATAACCACTAGGATCTTAAACTCAGGGTCTACCAAGCATAGGGCAAGAAAAACAGTAGCCCCCCCTGTAGAATTAAAGTTGAGTAGCTGAACATATCAGAAGTGCTGAGTCGAATATGCTGAGTTCTCTACTTCATACTTATGAGCCAGCGGCGGCCCCTCCATTAGGGCGGAGGAGCGCCACCCCACCACAACCTGCAAATAACATGATAATAATACAGGTTAGAAACCCGTTTTATTATAGTTTTATTTTAATCCCCCTTGACCCGCTCCCAGGACTATGACGAGTCTTGGGGGCGGGTCCAGCGAGATGACACTGTGGCGGGGGAGTGTTAGTGCACTCTTGTCCCTTCCCTGCGCATGTGGTGTTCGGACGGCCAAACGTCTGATGCGCAGTGAATCTTTCTCCAGTCCCAGCGTTGCTGGGGCTGTAGAAAGCAGGCACAGGCTTCCACTCTGCCTGAGAGCGCAAAGTCTTAGCGCTCAGGCCAATCCTGACACTGCTTTCCTGCAGCAGCATGATTGGCTGTAGTACAGTCTGGGAGCCTGTTTCAGTAGCAGGAAGAGTGCAATAGAGCAGACAGCAGAGGTGGCGGCCATCAGGTAAGTAACATTTTATTATATTTTTTTTCTTTTGTCCCTGACTCCCCATCCCCCCTCCCCCAGCTCCCTCCTTTGTCCCGCCCTGCCGCTTTAGCAGGGGACGGGCCGCGACTGCTACGAGCATAATATGAGTGGGGCTGGTTTGGAAAAATGCTGTACGATGCCTTAAGCTTAATACTGAAACATTCTGATTCAAATGGGAATATGGTAAGAACAAGGATGTGGGATGAGGGAGTGACATTTCATGGACAGCCCTTAGCGGTACCAGCTACCACCCATCATTTGGCCTCTGGTACCTTGGGCTTCACAGGGGCAAGGGCAGCAACAAAAAGTAAACAAGACTTTGTTTAGTTTCTATACTTTCCACAGCTTGTCTTTCTGCCGGATCCTCAGCAGCAAAAAAGATGCTGTTGAGAGGCTACGGATGGGATCAGTTAGGTGATTTTATCAGAGATCCATAGGAGCAAAATATCACTGCTGCTACCCTAGTGTTTTGGTGAATCGGTGTCCAATAAGATCTGAACTATTTAAACCATAGGACAATTCATCTGTCAAATTTGCCCAATGCCATTTATGTTAAAATATCACTCCACAAGACAGAATCATGCAAGGCTGGAACAAACTTCAAGAGCTGGCTTTTAAAATCGGCTCACTCTCTGCAAGATCTCCAAAGCAAGACAATATGCCTTTCTCCCAAGTTTCTGCTTAAAAACATAAATTAGCATAACCATTTATTCGCGCCTCAAATTTTTGTCTTTACAGATGCCAAAAACGAATCTGTTATATATTGTATTTAATAATTATACGTTCTGAGATTTAAATTGGCAGGAATATCTAGAGAGCAGGTATGACTGTGTGGTAAATACTGGCAGTAACCGCATCAGCGCTAGCGGTATTCCCGCTGTGCGCTGAAGTTTTGTAAATACCGCGTTACATGACGAGCTCAGCTCGTCATGAGCGTACAAGAGGTGTACCTCATGACGAGCTGAGCTCGTCATCGGCGTGGAAGGGGTTAAGTGGAAAAATAGAAGTGCTGCTACTCACTATTTATAGTACCTGCTTACTCCTAAAAAGTGCTGGTACTCTCCCTTTAAATGCATTGTAGGAGTGCTGAGAACTGCTGGTACTTTCCCTTTTAAATTAGAGTTGTGCAGGTTGTGAGAAGTTGGCCTGGTATATGATGTTCACTATTCTAGTGAGCACCTTGCACCAGTTCAAACAACCCTTATGGTGATGGTTGTAAAGTCAACCTTATAGACCAGCTATCCTAGGGGTAGCATGGACAAAAGCAGTCTTAGGCTAAACTCAAGAGGGCATGTGAAGCCAGCTGTTTTACCATATGCAAACCTTTTAATACCAAATGAAAGGACACCACACAGGTTATATATTCAAAATATATATGTATTTATTTCTAAAACAACCCTCTGAACTCTTTATGAGCACAGAAGCACAAGCGCATAACAAGTAACTTAATATAACATACAAAAGTTGCACAAATATGGATAGGCCCTGGTAGCCCGTAAAACCATATACCAAAATAGTGGTATAAGAACCACGTCACGAACAATGGTAAGGCCTAGGGCCTTGGGAATCACTGGTGCTACACTGGACTAACAGTTGTTAGGGAGCAGGAGGCCCAAGGGATGCGGGTGCAGTGTCTAAATGCACACGCGTGCACACATATAAGTCAATGGGTGCGTAAAGTTAGAAAGTTAAAGTTTTAGGAGTCTTCCGACTGGACTAGAAGCTAACCACTTGAAACTAGGAGTGTAAACCTTTACAGGAGCACCGCAGTACTCGCGTTACCTCACCCACAGGAAGCGGGTGCATAGGTGTCAAAGTGTGTCGGGTTTCGTCGTGGAGTTCTATGGAGCCTTGGAGAAAAGATGCTGCAGGCAACCAGGAGAGAAGAGTCCGGTTGGATCCAAGGGCGGATCGAGGATGAAGAGTATCTGAAAGCAGAGGGGACAGATTCTGGGTCACTAGCCAGTAACCAGGATGGAACCAGGAAGGAACCACGCGATGTCGCGAAGCAATCAGGTGATGTCGAGGAGCTTGTCTCCACTGCCACATGAACCAGGAGGTGTCGACGACAACCAGGAGCTGGGCACGGACTGTCCCACAAAGGCTCTCGCTGTCGGCGGTGTCGGTTCTCGCTTCGGAATCAACAGGCCTTGGAAAATGCAACCCACACAAGAATCAAAGATGGCTTCTGGATCAGACCAGCAAGGTCTGATGGGCTGCTCCTTTTCAGGGGAGCAAGGGCCAGTCTGGAGCAAACAGACCAGTGTTGGAAATTCAAGTTTTCGTCGTCACAGAGGCCACTAGCCAACGGGCAAGTGACCGGACAGACGCGTCAAGCAGGAAAATACAAAATGGCTCCACGCAGCACTCGGTGAGTGTGGAGAGGTGATCTTAGGTGCAGTTGGTGCTCGGGGCTGGGCTTCCCAATCCCCAATGCACAACTTCGAGGGTGCCTCAGAAGTTGCACGGAAAGCAATTTGCTGGCTTTCCAAGATGGCCGGTCCCACGTCTCTCGTCGCCTCCACGGGTCTCAGCTTTTCTGAGGCTGTAGATCGGGCTGTTGGATGTCTGGAAGTCCAGTTCTTGTCAGGCGGGAGCAACGACAAAGCAAACCGTTGTGCGCTTGATGGTGCCTGCTTGCACAGGGTGGTCACTCCTTGACCACAAGGGAGATTCTTCAGTCTTCTACGTCGAGTAAGATGTCGAAGGGTCCAGAGTTTCGTATCAGAGTTTCAGTCAGGATTATCTAAAGTCGTGGGACTCAGCTCCTACCTATAAACCAAATCTAGGGGCTGGATTACCTGCTAGGTCCCTCCTATGGGTGGGACCCAGGAACGGGGTGGTTACACCCCTTTCCCTTTGTCCAGTTTCGCGCCAGAGCTGGGGCTGGAGTGCCCCAGCACCGGTTTGAACTGGCCTATGCATGGGACACCTTGGGTGCCCCAGGTAGTGTCTCCTTTCATTCAGCCCTCCCTGCCCCAATACACTATAGCCTGTCTGGGGTGGTGCTAGCACCTCCCTGTGACAGGAAACCTATTGTCCAAGCCTCCCTCGCTGGAAGGACTCCCAGCAGCAGGAGGTCAGACTTGTGTCTTGTGGCAGCAGCATCCATTTTGCGATGCTGTGGCTCTGGTTAACTTTAACTGGGATTAATGGAAGTAACATGTCTTCTCCCTCTAGAAGGGTGGAATGCCGCCCCCGTCACCAGAACTGGCGAGGGGGTAGTATTCCAAAGCGTATGACACCTTACACAACATGTTTTGATAAAGCCAAACCAAAGATAGCATTTAACCGCGAGGTTCATAATGCACTTAAGAGTATATGGTATGGCATTATCCTAGAACAGCGATAAGGACATGGTTCCGAAAGCTGCAGACAGTCTCAGCTCATGCTAGAGCACCATCCCACATAAAACCAAGCACTCTGCCTTCAGGATTGTTAAGGCCTGCCATAGGAGTGACTTATAGGTGTATATGTGTCCAGGTATAGGGTTAGACATAGGAATACTATATCTAAGCAAGGGGTGATTACACGACCTTGCCCCAGCTGAGTGATCAGCCAGTTGTGTCAGTTTGGATGGCCAGCCAGGGGTGGCAAAAGATATGCTGCAGCCCCTGGTAGGCCTTGGATGCACCTATGCCCTGGGTACCTATAGTACACTATACAGGGGCTCATAAGGTGACCCAATATCCAATTAGGTATGTACCTAAGGTACATGGAGTCCATTTTATAGAGAGAGCAGATAGCCTGGGGCCCTGATTAGCAGGATCCCAGGCCAACTAAGTCGAAAACCAGCTAAACACAAGGCAAAAAATCTGGGGTAACCATAGTCAGGTATCCACCTTCCTACACAGGTACTCAGTATCAGATAATACATGTCTAAATAAAGAACTGTTTACTGGTAATCTTGAGACGGTGTCCCTCCTTTTCCATTCCTATGAGCAAAAAGGACCCAAAAAGTAGTTCCTAATTGTGAAGTCAGTGACCGGGCCCCAATCAGGAACATCATCCACCATGCTCTAAAGGAGATGGGAATGCAGAGGTAAGTAGACAGAGTCGAACTGGTACAGAAAATAGGCCTGCGAACCCCAAAAAAATGTGGCCCCCATTACTGAATTAGATAGCTAGAAAAGTGGCTCATGTTTACAAATTGAGTTAATGTTGACCTTGTTAAGACATGCTGTATAAGTGTTTTGAACGATACTGAAGTCTTCATGGCTTTTAGCTTGCTGCAAGCATTGGTTACTTTACTATTAAGAAAATCAACAGTAACAAGCATTTTCAAGGTAGATAGGTGTCACCTATACAATAGCTATTGGCTTTGCCAATATGTTTTAGCCATTTTGTATAACAGTGTGGCTGCTGTTCAACATGGCTTAAAGCTAGTTGCATAGAGGCTAGTAGTGTGGAGTGGTGTGGTGTGGAGTGTCGTAGAGTAGAGCGTCATACACTGGAGTAAAGTGTTGGAGAGTGGCACAGATTGGAGTGGCATAGAGTCGAGAGATATAGAGTTGAGTGTTGTAGAGTGCCGTAGAGTGAAGTGGCGTAGAGTGGAGTAGAGTGTCATGGGGTGGCATAGAGTAGAGTGAAGTACAGTGGGATGGAGTGGTACAGAGTGGAGTGTTGTAGAGTGGAATGGAGTGTCGTAGTCTGGAGAGTAGTGCTATAGAGTGGGGTAGATTGATGTGAAATGGCCTGGAGTGGAGTAGAGTGGTGTGTAGTGGTGCAGAGTGGAGCAGCGTTGAGTGGCACAGAGTAGATTGGCATAGTGCTGGATTGCCGGTGTGTTGTAGGGTGGACTGGAATACAGTGGAGAGGCATAACATCGAGAGACGCAGAGTGGAGTAGAGTAAAATGTCATAGAGTGGGTTGTTGTAGAGTTGAGTGTCATAGAGTGTGGTGGCATAGAGTGGAGTGGTACAGAGTGGAGTAGAGTGGCGTACAATGCCGTGGCGTAGGGTGGAGTATTAAAGGTTGGAGTGGCATAGAGTGGAGCGTCATAGAGTGGAGTGCTGTGGAGTGGAGTAAAGTGGCATGGAGTGACGTAGAATGAAGTAGAGTGGAGTCGTGTAGAGTGGAGCAGCGCAGAGTGGAGTAGCGTAGAGTGGCATAGAGTGTCCTAGAGTGGAGTGGCATGGAGTAGAGTTTTACAGACTAGAGTGAAGTAGAGTGGAGTGGCGTAAAGTGGAGAGGCGTAGAGTAGAGTAAAGTGAAATGGAGTGGAGTGTCATAGAGTAGAGTGTCATAGAGTTGGGTGGCGTAGAGTGTTGTAGAATAGAGTGGAGTGGAGTAGAGTGGCATAGCGTTGAGGGGCGTAGAGCAGCATAGAATAGAGTAAGGTATTGTGGAGTGTCGTGTCGTAGAGTGGAGTGGCATAGAAGGGGTAGTGTCATAGAGTTGAGTGGCATAGAGTGGAGTAGAGTGTTGTGGAGTGAAGTGGAGTGGAGTGTTGTAGAGTGGAGTTCAGAAGAGTGGCATAGAGTGTTGTAGAGTGGAGTGGAATAGATTGGAACAGAGCATCAGAGTGGAGTGGCATAGAGTGGAGGAAAATGTCAAAGGGAGGAATAGAGTGTAGTGTGCTGTTGAGTGGAGTGGGGTGGCGTAGAACATCATAGAGGGGAGTATAGTAGAGGGGAGTGATACAGAGTGGAGTGTCGTAGAGTAAGGTGTAGTAGAGCAGAGTGGAGTAGACTCAAATAGAGTAGAGTGGCATGGAGCAGAGTGGAGCTGCTTAGAGTGCAGCAAAATATTGTGGAGTAGCATAGAGTGGAGTGGCGTAGAGTGGAGCAAAGTTGATTTGAGTGTTGTAGAGTGGCGTAGAGTGGAGTAGAGGTGTGGGTTGTGGCATAGAGCGAAACGGCATAGATTGAGTGTTGAAGAGTGGAGTGGCATAGAGTGGAGTAGAGTGTCGTAGAGTGGAGTTACATAGAGTGGTGAAGAGTGGAGCAGAGTTTTGTAGAGTGGAGTGGATTAGAGTGGAGTTTCATAGAGTAGAGCATGCATGGTGTGGTAGCACACTGCCATTACAGAAAACAGGTTTTCAATTGAAATTACCAAAAATATTTTAGAACGCACAAATATAATGTGTGGAAATTGACCTGTCTATTGATTTGTTTTGATTGTATTAAAATATTTGTTTACACCACGCTTCAGAATTACCAGAAATGTGATTCATTGGAGGCGCGGCTGCAGACTACATTTACCGGCATCCTTTGCGGCCGCTGACGCCGCTAATCACGCCTGGAGGCGTACAAAAACGGGCCAGAGCCTCGGCAGAGCGGGTCACCTCGGAACTGGGTTCGGACACTGGGGTGGGCCCTGAGAACCTTCACCCTACCTTTCCTGGCAGCAGACTCGTCCCCTGACCTCCCTCCCGCCGCCGCAGCATACCATCCTGTGGCCGCCGGGTGGAGGGAGGCGCGGCTGCAGACTACATTTACCGGCATCCTTTGCGGCCGCTGACGCCACTAATCACGCCTGGAGGCGTACAAAAACGGGCCAGAGCCTCCGCGACGCGGGACCGCACGCGGGTGAGCGCCGGGCGAAGCCCGGGCAAAGGGTGGGCCCACTGAGGCCCTCTGAGGCACGCGGAGGACGGGACGGGCCTATCACCCTTGACTCCATTACATTGCCAAGGTAATAACTGTATGATCTCTCTGACATTCTGGCAAGGGAATAGCCACTGGACTTAAGTTGCAAATTTTTTTTTTTTTTTTTTTTTTTTTTTTATACCCTCTGAATTTCCTGCAGGCCTTGTTAGAGCCTAACTTTGCACACCTTACTATGACTCACAAGGGAATGACTAATAAATCCATCAGCCAGAGAGGTCTGCACCCAGGGTCACAAGTTCTTTGCACACCATCCCCGCCCACCGCCCAAACGAGTGAACCTGCAAAGTCTAGCATATCCACCATCCAACCGCTCGACCCAACTAATGGCATAGCGCAACAACTCTCGTTGTTGGACGAGTTAAATTCCCTTTGTAACACAAGGTATGCCACTCTGGTACCGATAAACGAAACTAAAATACCCTCACCTTGCCCTGTTATGTCAACCCCACTCGTTAGTCCTCTGGTACACCTTCCCCGATCCAAAAATGTTAATACACCAACTATAGTCTATCCCCAGTCTGCAATTAGTAAAGGGAAGTGGGATGGGGTTAACCCCACAGGGACAAATCCAAACAACAAAAACTGTGTTTTAGCCCCCCACTGACTCCAACTAACCCCTTTCTGAAACTGGAAGAAAAAATGGATCAATTGGTAACAATCTTCAATTCAACCCTTTTGTCCCAGATTGAACAAATGGTTGGCTCACTCATTTCTCCACTGATTGTTAAAATTTCCACCCTAGAGGATAGGTTGCTGGGAATAGAGAAATGTATTAAGTCCAACCAAAAACCTGTAACATCAATCTGTCCCAACCCACCTGGTCATCATGTAGTCCCTATCCTTTCACCCCCTAATGCCCCTAAAGTTAACCTCAAATCTGGCCCTATACAACATACTGCTACAAGAGTAGAGCCTAATAATACAGCACACATAGAGTTACCACCGGAGGCTGCACCCTTTGTGTGTGTTCTTGCGGGAGTTCCAGTACTCAAGCGTGGGAAAATTGAGCGGGATGAAGACTTACGTAACAAAGCCACGCACTGGCTAACTAAAAACAGGCCCCTGCCCCTAGGATTGGACGGTACCATCATGGCTGTTAGAAGGGTGGGCTGGCTAGGTCCCCTCAAAAAAGACATTGACGGTGACCTTGTTTTAATAAAATTTAGAAGCAGTTCAGTTGTTCCCTACATACGAACTTTGTACCCTCGTGAAGGTGTTGGCCCTATATCCGTTTGGGACCTCCGCGACTTTTACCCAAGTATGGCATATACCACTCGCCTAAAATCAAGGACAGAGTCAGCTCAATCGAAGGGCAGAATTACCCGTGTACTCTGTGGCCATGGCTTTTCCGCCCTCAACCACCCCGAAACAATGTACTTTGGTCATGGGTATGGAAAATCATGATTGCGATTATGAAACAAAGGAGTTTATTGATGTAGCATAGACAAATGATTTTATCCTCTTGTCATTCTGTGCTTTTGTATGTAATTTTTTGTCTTGAGTGTTTTTAATTGTATGCTTTTATGGTTTTTAATCAAAATCGAATAAAGCTAAACTGACATTGATTCATTTGTGATTTCCTAATTCTGATAGATTCGAAATTATTTCTACAGTTAATTTACTGGTATTTAAATGTTGTTGTGGGCAAGAAAAAAACAACACCCCACTGCCTTTTTTTTCAACCACCAGGACCCAGCAAAATTGTCACATAAATCCTCTCACTTTGAATCAGAGAAAGAAAAGTAAACATCAACCTCCCTCAGACCACAGAGCCTAACATTTGACCTCTGTTGTTGAATGCACTGCAAATGTGATAAGATAAAAACAAAATGTAAAGGTTTATGGCTCATTTACTTCTGAACAGCATGCTTACTTCAGCAGCCCCCCCCCCTGCTTATGGCATCGGTGTGAAATTAAGGAAGAGGATTTCTTAAATGAGGCATTTAGCAAGGAGCACTGACCAAAATAAATAAGCTGGTAGGCAGAACGTTTTTCCTTAGGTATGTGAAGTCGATGTGTGGTAGTAACAGAGATAAGGAGAATCAATTGAGCAGGAAGATAGGAGGCGGAGAACATCTTCAGAGGAATACAGCACATTTGCTTCTGTGAACTAGCATAAGGGAGAAAACTGAAAGCAAGTACTGTCATTGAGTGCCTCAGAAAAAAGAAAAAAAAGAGTTCCCAGAAAGAGAGCACTTGTGGAAGATTACAAATTGCCAGTCAGAGAGATGGTAAAAAGTCTATGTGCCACGGGAGGGACAAAGACATGCTGGACAGCCTAAAACAAAGCCAGCAAATAGGAAGCAAGCTAATGTGAGTTACCATGCCAATGGTAACCAATGAGTTCAATGTATTCCTTGGGGAACTTTCAGCATGTCTCCAATATGTCTTCCTTAATACAATTTTAAGATGTAATTCCTGATTAGAAAGGAGTAGCTTTTTCAAGTATTATACAATTGGAATAGTAATGATAAATCCTCTTTACTAAGGAAGTTGGATTTAACATGACTATTTTAGAAATGCCGCTATTAGAAAGTGGGTATTTCTCAGCTCTTCCTGCTCCTTGTGCTTGAAGACTGTCTCCAATAAATTTCTCGTGTGGGTGACAGCTTCACTTTGTGCATTCCCTCTAGACAGCCACAAACACAGGACGTTTGATGTGTCTGAGCACTCATCTGCATTCTAATGGCCCTTCCTGGGAAGGAAGTGAGGGAGCAGCTGATACTTGCAACTGTGTAGGTAGTATCCTGATCCCACACAAAGGGGTCATTACCCCCTACTGATAATCTCAGACCAGGTCTGGGAAGAAAGGGCTTCTGTGCACTTCAGAGACCCTTCTTTGAAGTCACTCCTACTTCAAAGGCACAAATTGGGTATAAGTACTGAGTCCCTTACCCTACCAAGGCAGACACATCTGGACCTACAACGGACTCTGTCAGAAGAATTGCTGTGTTGCATCAAGGACTGACACTCTGCTGGGCTGCTGACCTGATTTTCTCTAGTGCTGCACTGCTGCCTGCTGCTCTCTGACTCTGCTTTGGAGAGCTGGACTTTTCTTTTTTACCAAATTGATCTCTAAGGGCTTCTTGGCTTGCTTCCTGTTGCTTGATGCCTGCGAATATTGAAGTTTCCACCCCTGCTCCTGTGCAAGGTTCACTGGAAGTGAACCCAGATTCTTGCATCACAGTAACTGACGCATCTCCAGCCTGTGTGTAGCAGAACCGGTGCATCGACCAGGTTGTAGGAGTAAAATCAGTTTATCACTCTCGGAACCAATGCATTGCCTTGAGAGCCCAAATCATCAGAACCGCGAATCGCAGCTGCGGCACTGTGGAGAGATCAATGCATCCATCGACTGTATAGAGGACCCGACGAAATGCACTTCGAAACCAATGCCTCTCGGCTCAGGACTGCATCTACAGAACCAGCGCATCACCGCCACTGAGGAATCGACATTGACGCATCTCTCGAAGCATCGCTTGTCTGTGCCCAGCATTTCACTGTTGTGACCAGGATAGGGTAACTTGTTTACTGGGGCCTGTGTGGATCTCGTAGCCAGCCTTCTTCACTCAATCACAGTCGGCCTGATCTATTAACTTTTCCTGGGTCCAGCTCGGCCAGATATTTATTTATTTTATTTATTTATTTGGGATTATTGTACAATACAGTCCAAATATATCTATTTTTTTTAATAAAATCACACAGGAGTGGCATTTGCTCCTGCCTTTCGATTTAGGAGCGCTGTCACCAACGCTTGACTTAGTTGCCCAAGCATGACCCCCTAATTCAGGGATGGACTAAACCATATCAAGTGACAGCATAAGACCGTCGATTAAATAGAGGGGTTGTCCAAAGGCCACATGACAATGTAGGGGAGTTCAGACTGTAAACAGTCAGGGAAGGTCTAATGTGTCCCTCGCGATAGGCATAAAACATACCAAAGCATGCTCAATCCTTTTTTGGCCAAGAAACACCTGACCTGTTCAAGTAAGATCTTTAAACATTTTCCTTAAATGTCTCTAAGCATTTTCTGAAAAATCTCAGCGAGACAGTAACAGAAAACCCTTATCAGCGATATCTCAGCCTCTTTGTAATTTCTGCCAGTTTGATGGTATGTTTCATCCTTTATAAAAGCCAAAAGGTTCATTCTCCAGTGAATACTACATTGCAGTCTACTTTCTGGAATCTGGAACATTGCCTGGTCTGATAAAAAATGAGATCACAAGGAAGGACATTTTAAAAATACATACAAGAACCAATGAACCAGGCTTGTGATAATTTATTAAAATAATCAAAGCGTAACAATAAAATAAACAATGCAATTACCGGCTTGGGCAGATAAAGTCAAGTGTTTGATCAATAATTTAGACTTTTGGACTTGTACTGCTGAATTTGCAATCCTTTTACAAGGCAGACTTGCATAACAGAACAAGGATACAGCCTGTCTTCAAAGATGTTTATGGTGCTGTTTTTCCCCAAAACACCAGCAGGAACTATTAGTGTGGGTTTGTGGTGCACGTGACAGGATACCAAACTAAACCATCGAGTATATTTATCTGCTTGATTCCAAAAACTGCTGCTTTGAAACTTTCTAAATGCTCGCTGGAACTTCAGCTCTTGCCAGTAAAGTGCAATCGCAGTTGACATCGTAGGGAATACAACTCAGTCCTAAAAGTGTACTCCTGCCTTTTCTGAGCAACATAAAAGGCATGGCAGCCGGATATGCCCTCTATGCCCATGAGCACACTACATATAGTTGTGTTCCTTTGGCCCTGCATTTACTGCATGAAAGGAACATGACTGGATACACTTTGCAAAACTTGGCCATAGCCCAAGCCCTGAGTGCCTTTTTTCTACTACTTGTACAGTAGTGATTTCTTTATTTGTACCCATTTCATAATGGAGGAGATAAACGATAGAGAGAGAGAGAGAGAGATGTGAGCTATGCTTACCATAGCCGAAGAAACAGCATGATCTACTTATTGCACATTTATTTAATATTTTATAGGTATGGAGGTCTATATGAATAATTATACTAATAATGGCTATTTAATATATATATATATATATGTGTGTGTGTGTGTATATATGTATATAATATGTGTGTATATACATATATATAACACACAATACAATAGATTTGTTTTTTTTTCTTTCACACTTGTAAACAAGAATTAATTAGAACCCAACTCAATAACACTTAGGGTGTGCCGGCTCACGAGTATTAAAGTTTAGATTAGTCCTTAAAAGATAAACAAGCATTGCCAATGTCAACAGGTCTGGCTTATAAATGTAATGTCTTTTGTGTCATGAATGGTTTAAGGCACTCAATGAGACTTCATACATGCACTATGTCACTCATCATGCATCTATTCACCCATCCACTGGCTCATTCCTGCATTTGCCATCTGAAACAACAACAATAATATAAACACTAACTCAAGAACATATGCAAGATAAATTTAAAAAATGCTAGTAGAAAAAAGAAAACATGTTCCCATCTAAAAACGGTGGGCATAAGCTTGCAATAATGGAACTTATTATAGCACCAGGTGTGTTTTACAGAGGTGTTGTAAATAGCCCATTCTTGCCACATTTAGAAAACAACATGATTGCCATATTGGAAAGGAATAACAACGGTACAATATGGACAACAGAATACCATAATGGTCGACGGGTTTAGAGGAAGTGGCAACATTGGATGGGATGCACTACAGATGAAATGAGTGGCAAGTAAGCAACCCATTAACTGTTCCTGGATAGCAGTAGTTTCCTCTCAGGAAACTTTTTTATAAAATGGAGAAGCAAAGAAATGAAAGGGAAACTATAAAAGTAGAAAATTGAAAACTAAAGGACTGTCCTGCCACTGAAGCTCATTCATTTTCAAGTGGATATACACATGTGATCAGAAAATGTCAGCATTCAGAGGGCAAGAGGCCTAATGACTCATGAGGGCTGAACAATTATCCCAAGAAGTATACTATCATGGATGGAAGCCAAAAGTAAATGGCACTCAGGCAAACCAATGACAGAAAAAAGCTAGTTACCTCCAGGAAGGCCCACACATTGGGATTGCTGCGAGGTCTTCGGAGGCTACACCCACTTTCTCCACCACTCTGCAAACGCACCTCCTGGTGCACTGCTGGCTAGGGGATGATGTCCCCTTGGCTCCAGAGGGTCTCTGGGGGTCAACTACCCCTCCTGTTACCTCCAGTAAGCCCCACACAGTGCGAGTGCTGAGAGGTTTTAGGAGGCCATGCTCCCTATTTCCACCACTCTGCAAACGCGCTTTCTGGCACACTACTGATTGGTGGATGAAGTCCACTTTGCTTCTGAGGGTCCTTTGGGGCCAATTACCCCTCCTGTTACCGCCAGTAAGTCCCACACAGCTAGATTGCTAGGAGGTTGTTGGAGGCCATGCCCCCTTTCTCTACCACTCTGCAAACACCCCTCCTGGTGCACTACTGGATGGGAGGAAAAAGTCAATTTTAGTCCTGAGGTCCTCCGGAGGCAAGGGGACTTCATCTCCCAACCAGTAGTGCCCCAACAGTAATAATGGAAGGGGAGGGTGCTGGGAGTAAAATACATTCCTCATTAGTGCCATGATGGGAATCTGGGCTGCTGTCAGAGAACAATAAACACTGTATTTATCTAGTTATCTTATTTATTTATTTATTACACGTCAACAGCATTGCCATGTCATTTGTGTCCACCTGAAAGTTCAAGCTCAGGCAACTACACTGCTGGTGGCTCAGGCAGCTGGATAAATATAATAAATCACAGCTGCATGGAAGGGAAGCACTTTTTCCATGGAAACACACAATTTCTACCCAATCAAAACATGTACTCCTGACTGCCAACATCTGGGAGGAGGCAAAGTCACTGCCTATAGTACTACCGAAAGCTCTTTTTAGGTTGCTCACTTTATGTCTAGCAGCATGCGCGCTGTCACGCCAGACTCAAATAGTGCCTTCCAGCAGGAAATTTTTAAAAAAGCACCCTCCTAACATTTGTTAACCTTCACTAAAATGTGGCTTAAATCCCAGCTATAAAGAAGTGCACACATATGTGCCTCCATCATATTCTGAGTATGGAAAGCACATAAAACATCAATACCTTTTGAAGGCTACCTGCAGTAATACATGAGAAAATACTGAAAGGTGACCTCATCATACATTTGAAATTAAACTTCTACTGATTTCAACTCATGAACAATGAACATCACTATGTTGAAAATGGTCAGCAGCGGTCTGTGCAGATAAGCGCGGTGGGGCAGGGGGAAGGACATGTTGACGGATAACAGAATAGGATTTATTTAATTTGCCCTATTCCGTCATGTATCACTCCCCCCCACCCCCACCGCCCACTATGCTTGCCTGCACGGACCGCCAGTAAAAATAGTGGTACTTTCAAAATACGATTGCAGAACCAGGAGGCAAACCATGACTTTCTGTAACCAAATAGCAGAATTTGAGCAATACTTTATCATACTTTATAGATTTTAGTACCCACCAATGTTATATCTCCTGTGTTACTCTGGTTTCTACACTTCTTGTGCACTCAAGTGGTTAATGGTAGTTGCACAACAACTCAACCTTGAACTCTGTCCATTTCCTAGAATGCTTCTACCAATACTGAACATTTAGTTCCAGGATCTACACTTAATCATTGCCACAACTTTTTGTACTGAGGACATATCATAAAATATTATACAGCTTAACAGAGTTGTGGTTGGAAGAGTGACATAATAAATAGCCTTGACAGTTTACAGACACACATGAGGGGTTCTCGGATCAGAAAGAGTTTGAACATGTGGAGAGATAAATGTACAGAGCAGCAAAACTATGAAAATCAGATGAAGGATAGATCAATCTTCTTTGCCACGGCCATGGGCCTCATAGCAGTCTCTAGCCTCTAGCTCTTCTAACCCTATAATCATGTTTAGGCCTGGCTTGACAGTATAGCTGTTGCCAAGGCATACTGTTACATTCACTTCTAAATAGATATAAAGTGGCTTTGGCTTGCATAGACACACTGTAAAGAGAGAGCAACCGTTTTTGATTGTCCCTGTTTGTTTTTTACTGCAACAAACGTTTTAAACTTTTTAAGCAGAAATAAAAATGCAAGTCTGAATTATTGACTTTGCCAATGCTTATTACTCTGTGATGCTACCAGGAACAATGGCGAAAGGTTTTTCAAGATGTTGGTAAGTGGGGTTGGAAGTTCGAACATCAGCTCCGCCTGAGTGGCAATACCTGTGGTTCCCAACAGAGCAGGTATCTGGGGCAGCCTCCCATGTCCTTTGGGGCTTCCAAAACCAGCAGCGATTTGGGATGGGGCAGGCTCTTCAAACACACTTCCAGCTCACCTCATGTTTGATGTTTGATGAAGTCTCTTCACTGGTTGGCCATGTGCTTGCCCACATTCAGAATAACGTATATATAGGTTGTTCGAAAAACCGTTTATTATATATAGGTGATGTCGAAAAAAAACAATGATGTCCTGGTCTCTTCTTAGCAAGGAGCAAAAATCCATAGGGTATGTAAAAAATATGGTATGTGTTAAAGTGGTGGCTATGAAACAAATAGAACACTCAAAACCCCTCAGCTAAAAAACAAAGCAGAACACACCCTGCATGCTGTAAAACTGAATTTCAGTATTTCAACATGATTTTCTCATATAACCAAGAGAAATCTCGGTGGGAAGCGGGCGAAAGTCTGCCTGCCTACAGAAACAACAGAGTGAATGCCAAGCTTGGGAACTGGAAACATCCTTCCAAAGGAGGGCTTCATGGGGGGGTGCAAATATCCAAAATCCACCCTGATGAGTGATCTCCAAGCACCTCCCATGTTGAAGGAAAGCACAAGGACGTAAAGGCCTAGATTTGATAAGGGGAAGAGAAGACCCAACATAGAACAGCAAGCAAAGTTGCTGCACTGAGTTGCATGAGCTGGAGAGAGCCGAACCGCGCTATAAGTACAAAGAAGTGGTGTAGTTCTGCACACTCTCTGTCCAGGCACCCTGACATCATAGCGCAAGGGTGTCTGCCTCAGGGTCACCACTGGAACGTCCAGGCGCCAACCATGGAACGCCCCCTTGCTGCAAAGTACATCAAGGCAGCGCAACTGCCGCAAAATCTTTGCAAAGTTTGGCCTATTTCACTAAGGGGCTCAAAGTTTTACCCAGTACTTAATTTGCACCAGTGGTTTCTGGTGGTCAGTACCGGCTGACTGTCTGCCACATGGTGGCACTGTTCGTCTGATTTAGAGATGAGCACAACAGTTGTTTATTAATTCAAAATACATTAAATATTACTAATACCTGCTGCCATTCTTATAGCCTTGGGGGTCCTGGAATAGTCTGAAATGTCACAGTTGTAGGTGTGTGATGGTTAGTAATTGTGTTGGTACTGTCATTGGATGAACTGGCAGGGGCAATGGTAGTGCGGTCTGTGGTCGCTTCTTGGGGAGGGCCCTGGCACTTACAATTTTACAAATTAAGCACTGGTTTTACCTCAATTGACAACATATCTTGAGCCTGTCTGTTTTAAATTAAAAGAAACACAAATGAAAGCCCTCGCATGTTAACTCTTCCTGAATACACAAAATAATTAAAAGGGGATTAGTTAAAACAAAAACAAAAAAAAGGACACCTGCTGCTTTGCCGTACAGCTCGGGCTACACCAAAAGGAATCTGTTGAAACGTTGCTCTCAGCAAAAAAAACATTAATACTTCGCTGACCTTTGCGTGTGAGAAGCGTCCCCCTTCCGCTGACGCGTTTGGAACAGAGGCCGAGTCGGTAATGATTTCCCCGAGCCTATGAATGTGTAACGGCTCGCTTATCGCGCGCACCTTGCCATGAAAGCTCATTTGGAAAGTTTTGCTTTTGTGATTCGACACGCCTCATTTTCTCCACTGCTAAGTAAGCCCCCTGCGCGCCTGGCTAAATACTCCGTTAAACAGCGCAATTAGCCGCACAAGTGCTCGCCAGGGCGGCTGAAACAATGCCACACCGTCTCCGCCAGCCGGCCGAGGCCGCATTCAAGCCGCAGACGACACTCACTGCGCGGCTCTGATAACAGCCCACAATGGAGGGAAGTCGCCGCTGGTTTTAGGGAGCTTTACAGAGCAGACTTGTCAGCCTTTCAAATATGTTAGGCTGATGTGGGACGATGAGAAAAAAAAGCGCAACTATTTATCAGGTGCAAATGGCAAGAGCAAATAAAAACAAGCATTGAAAAGCCAAAGGTCTGGTTTTGGCTGACAGTCTTGCTTTTTTGCCCATGCTCATTTTGACACTAAAACTTTGTTCTTGGTCTCAAAAAGCACACACTGCCATAGACGTGGCTGGCACTGAAGGGAACCACTTTGTATTTGGATGTGCTCCTGAAAGGTCAGAATGACGTCACTCAGAGTGAAGTTAGCCAGTGGCCAAAGTGAGATGATCAATTGCCCCAAGCTATGTGCTGTAGGGGCAGAAGAAACATGTAAATGTTGTAAAGGACCAATGGACAAAAGAGAACTGGCCGAAGGCCCCAAGCGTTTGTATATTATATATAGAAAGTAGTAGTAAAATCAAAAGTTCTAGGGTAACACTAGATCTAAAAAAAAAAAAAAAAAATGCATGCATAGGAGAAAAACATTTTTTCTCAGGATAACCAGCATGCATATCTGTCCTTAGAAATTTGTTTTTTAGAATTGATGTTAGTGGAAGCTGCTGGAGTGCAAATTCTCACTTTTTTAGCTTCAATCCTCTAAGTTCATTTTAACTTCTAAAGCCACCTCTTGTGACATAACTTTATTATCCTAAGACCACCATCACTTCAATATGTACCCCAAGGGCCCATTTTTTCATTATTCTGGCATGTAAAGAAGTATGAAAAACATCCATCTGCTGTGGAAAAAATAAACATTCTAAAGAGCAAAGCCACCACTTTCCACATACAGTGTGAATGACTTGGTCCGTAGAACGCTATTAGTGAAGCTTGCGTACAAGAAGGTCTTCTCGTCCTTTGGTTAGCAGATATTTAATTCTACAGATTCTAATCCATTCAATCTTATTTAACAGTTTTATAAAGTGTTCCTGTACCTTGTAGAGTATTTAGGCCCTTTACAAAAAATGTATTTGATGACATGATATTAACAATGTAAATACTACAGCAGAAACAGAGAAGTAGGCAGTCAGCAGCAGGCAGACTAAAGCATCTTTGTAAAGCACATAACCAACAAAAGTTACTTAATGGCAAAAAAGCTTCCCTTTTGCTTTTCAATGGAAAACATATTGGATAATACATCTTTTAAGTAAGCAGCGCTATTTTCAAGGCAGGCTTTAGCTGTGGTGGCGTCAGGTGTTACAATCATTTTTAGAGCCCTCCATGATGACCTCTGTCTCCAAGGATTCCCTCATTACCACCCTCCAATAGTGCCTCTCACCTCTCGATAGCCCTTCTCTCACATGTATTATTTGTTTTATATCACTACTCATACCAGTGTAGGATGCCAGAGCACTTTAAATCACACTCCCATTATACAGAAACAATACATCATAAGTAAGGCTCCCGGGTTTCCGTTTAAATAGATTTTTACATATAAATACAGACAGAAAACTTTTTTCCTTCGTATGTATCTATAAATACAAACAGAAAAATACTGTCAAAACGGATTCAGACAATTGTGCTTCACAGCCATGCTCCAGCCCAGGGTTGCCTGCTCTGGTGCATAAAGGAATGAAGTTGCCCTCAGTGCTACATTCCTTTATAAGTAGCGCACTCTCCCGCAGGCCGCTTATCAGGACCCCCTAGGGGAGCCTGATGAACTCATCCTCATCCGGGGCGCTCGTCTCGTGTCACTTCCGGCACCAGGAAGGCGCGGGGCCCAGCTTTTTATACTTGCCCGTCCAGGTGCTGCCTTCTTTGCCCCCCCACCCCAATCCATGTGCGTTGTTGGAGCCTATCGCTCCTGCGTCCGGGTGCCCTCCCCACATTGAATGTGTAGTGCTGTACCGGAGTTCCCGCACTTACAGCGGCCCATTGTTTTTGGGTCCGCTCCTGGGGGGAAATTGTGCATTGCTTTTTTGGCTGCGCATTTTCGCTGCACGTTTGTTCTTCGTGTCTGCTCCGGGGCAAGAAGGTTTTTTTAATGTTTGCTGCAACATTAGAATTTCATGAATAGACAGTAGCGGTCGGTGGTGGGAGTAGCTGCCGGGCGGTGACGTAGGGATGGGGAGGGGCAGGGTGGGGGGGGGGTAGTAATCTATGGATTACGGAAGATTACAGGTAAGTAAACATACAAATAAATAAAACAAATTCTGTTGCGTACACTGCATCGCATTTGGGGATGCAGTGCGCGCAACAAAATTCGTTTTATTTATTTATATGTTTACTTACCTGTAATCCTCCGTAATCAAAAAATTACTACCCCCCACCCTGCCCCTCCCCACGTCACTGCTGGCAGCTACTCTCACCACCGACCGCTACTGTGAATAGCCTGCACAGCCGATGTGAAACCAGGGGCTGCAGGTTACCTTTAATTGGCGTGCAAGACGCGGTGCTGTGGCAGGGGAAACACTTTCGCAGGGTAATCAATTAAAATGCTTTCATTAGGGAGTCTAGAAAGCTGCATTGGGAAAGCATCATGTGATTTTGGGCTTATCATTCAATTTCCACAAGCCTCCTAACAATGCATATGACCAGTTGAAATGTAACTGGCTCCCAGGTAAAGAGCTCAAAGACCTTTAATTCCATTGTTCTTCTTGTTCACTCTGGGGGAAGAATATTTCCGATGTGAAACAAAGCGTTTAGCACCCTCCTCCTGCCCTCAACAATATGAACACTCAACTTGCATTTTAGCAATTTATAAATAGATATTTATCTTAGTGTATGCTGGAAAATAATTATCTCCTCTGTTTAAAACAACAGAAGAAGATAAATCTGCTAAAAGAATTCTTATGTATGTCTAAATAATCCCAGTGCAGTTGTTCAACAATGAAAAAAAAACAGAAAGGGTTGCTCCCTTGAAGACACAGCTTGACATTTGACCTCTGCCTTTGCATGCACAGAAAATGTGACAAGAAAAGAACAAGATTTATAGGCCTGTTTACAGAAAGCGTGTTCTATCATTCCCTCTGGTCCCAGGGTGTACAGACCCACAATTAAGGTTTATTTATTGCAAATTACTCAAGATCGGTTTAGGCCCATGTTCTCTTTAAGTTATTATGTTACTCTCTTGTATTTTTATTGTACAATAATGTTGAGATAAAATTATAACTGTTTGTCTTGCCCAGAATGCCACTTGACACTTTTTAATGATGAAAAAGATTTATTTAGGTTGGTTGGAGCTTCTGAGGACATAATGAATGTTGTTGAAAAATAATTCAACAAATATTTAATGCACAATATTTCACAAAAAAGATATCAGTGCAATGACATACTGGCAGCTCCTCCATTCAAGTGGAGGAGTGTTGCCGCACTTATGTACCCTCAAAACCCAGGGATAAAAAATAAAATGGTAATTCATTCCCGTTTTATTCACTATCGTCCTGTCCTGAACCGAGCGTCAGGACGGGGTGGGGCCTGTTTAAACAGCGCATGTGTCTTTGGCCGGCCATCTTGAGATGGCTAGCATACATTCTCACTTTAAACCTCCCTACCCAGCTTTCTAAAGACAGCTAGGTTGAGATCAAGTGCAGGCATTCATTACCCTCGGAAGTGGCAACAGAGGCTGCTCCCACCAATCAGGGCACTGCTCACATGCTTGTTATCAGCACACGAGCCGTCCTGGATTGGTCGAGGAAGTTTGCTGGGGCCTGCATTGAAATCCCAGCAGCAGGCAAGGTCAGAGTGAGGAGGACGTCATCACCGTAGTCAGTGCATTTCTTTTTAAAATCTTTTGTTTGCCCACCACCTCACCTTCAGTAGATGCCAGACGCCACTGATCCTGGCATTTTCAGAAGCAAGAATGGGCAACACTTTGTAATCTTTCCTTGAATCTCATGGCCGTTTGAAATTCATCTGCAACGATTGAACGAGATTCCAGTGGTCTTCATTTAATTAACAAACCAGAAAGCTCCTCAATATCCTTGAATTCTCTTGAAATGCAAATGTGCTTGAACTACAATGACACAGTTTTCAGATGAATGTATTGTGTTGACTTAATTTGGCGTATATTTAAATATATCTTAACCTATAATAACTGAGTGCAAGCGTGCATTGTCTATTTAAATAAATGTGAAAAAATACTAGCTGCAAGACCTTAGTCTGCTGGCTGAATATCTGGACCAATGCAGAGGTGGATTTGACAAGGCTGGTAATGCAGGATTTTCTCTCCTTAGAATAAGCGCAGAAAATTCCACGGATAAAATATGACAGGGATTCTTTTGTTAATTTAGGGCGCGCAGGCAGACCTGTTTGATAAACCGGAGACAATAAGGTCAAAAGATAAGGGTGACATTAAAGCGCTGTACTTAAAACATCTCAGGGTACAGAACCATATCTAACTCTAATGACAAGTGCTCATGAAAGGTTCTTGATGACCCTTTTTAGATTAAATGTTATCCATCATTTACTGGCAGTTCTGGCAGGTTTTATTATAAACCCGGAAGATAGAGGGCCCTGCGGCTGCGACAGTAGGTCTCCACAGGATACCCTTCATCTAGTTTTACTCTGCCCGTATTATGCCTACCCCAAGAAAATGTTTTTGAAGGACCTGTTAAGGAAAGCCAGATTTAGGCAGGCACGGGTAGCCTTGTGGTTTTTAAAGTTGTCAACTGATGTTTTTACTCTGTTTTGTGTGATCAATTTCTTAAGAGCCGCCCTACAGCTACGATTAACGAGAGGGAACTGAATCCATGATGTACTTATATTACCCCCTGTGACTCACATTAAAAGATGAAATAATGTACACAACAATTTTTCTTGAACCAAGGTTTAGCCAAATGTATTCCTGTGAAATATCCCTTTTTTATGATTGCTATTTATGTGTTTTTATGGTTTGTCTATCAAATCGAATAAAGTTGTTGTTGTTGTACTAACTGCAATGTCTTCTTTTGCTTGCGCCAAAAATAAATGTGGATAAATACAGATGAAATGACCAAAAATTTTATTTGGATAAATACAGACAGAAATGTTAAAAAAAATACTATAAAAATGGGAGCCCTAATCATAAGTGCGTAAAGCAGTCTATAAGAAATGTTCCATAAAACAATAAGGATTAGAAAGTATATGAATCACATATTATCTATACTAATAGGCAGTATTTTTTAAGAGTATTTGTTCTGGATGAGCACAAACTCAGGATTTAAAACATACCATATTGGTTGGGGCTGGCTCTACTAATGCTCTTATTACTTACCAGTAATTGCTTTACTCTGAGTCCCCCCTGGCTTCCAATCATTACAAATGAGGCCTTCTGCCTCAACAGAAATCAACTACCGTGTCACATTCTGAAGAATAAAAGGCCCCTCCCCTCTTTCTGTTTAGTCACATGCTACGACCGACTCAACTTTGGCTGATCTGAAACAACAGGGAGGGTGGGAAGGGATGTCATAATTGAAAGTGAGGGGTAAGGACTCAAGAGTAATGTAATTACTGGTAAGTAATAGGAGCATTGCTTAATCGCCCTTCACCCTAGCATCCACTCATTAAAAATGAGATATACAAAGCTAAATCAGGACAACCATAAGTTGCTGCTAACAAGTCCAACTTTTCTAATTACATCAGCTATGAAAGAAAATAACACTATTACAACATAGTGGATAAAACTCTAGAACCAAAAACTTCACTGAGATCCTATAGTGAGAAGTAAAGGTTAGTGGAGAAAACCAAGTAGCTGCCCTACATATTTCAGCTTTGGTTGCTCCCTGAAGCTCAGCTTCAGAGGTAGCCATGCTCACAGTAGACCTACCTTGAACTCCTAAAGGAGAATCCTGACCTACCGATTGATAAGTTAAGGAGATCAAGGGCCTAACCCACCTACTGAAAGAAGAAGTGGAAGGCTTTAGCCTTTTCTTAACCGACCTAAAATTCACAAACAATGAATCTGAGAGCCGAAGCGAAGCTGTTCTATCCAAATTAATCAAGAGAGCTCTCCAAACATCAAGATGATGTAGTCTAATCTCCTCTTCGGAGGTAGTAGAATCAAAAAATGATGGTGAAATAATCTCGTGTTCCTAATGAAAAGTGGAATTGACTTTGGGAACAAAAGAAGAAAGAGTACGTAAATTAATTCTGTCTTCAAAACTCTGCAAAAGGGATGTTTGAAAGATAATGCTCCTGACTCTCCCTTTCAAAGAGTCCTGTTGTGTGGCCTGGAAGGCCAATATGACATCACAACAGTGGGTAACCAGTTTTGTTATCAACTATTGCTATGTCATAGCAGTGAGTTATGAAATACAGAAACTGAAATAACGATAGAGGATCTCTATAAGAGCCAAACATAACAATGTATTTCTATACAAAGTAACACGTTTTAGCAAAATTAGATTAATGAAAGATTGGGGAAATAAACACCATTATAACTTATACCATGCAGTTAGCGTGCAACTCTGATGACAACAGTTGATAGGTCACTGTGCTATATTGGGATTGTAACTGAATAATTGCAAGTAACAAAGAATCTTTATGACAAGAGCAGTAACACACTGAGCTATCCACACAAAATACATTTCTGTGATTTGCATGGTTAATGTTCTTTGCAGCAGGCAGCAGGCTACTTTATGATGAGTCAAAACTGCCTCTAGACAAAACTGATCTCTCTCCAGCATGATTGTTAATCACCAGAGTTATCTTGACATTTCTACTGTTTCCTGAAGACTGCTGGACACACAAAGAACTCTGAAGCATGTGCTTTTAACCCTATAATTATTTCTAAACACAACCCCTACCCCTCCAGCTTAGTGACAAGTGTGGCTGCACCAGTCGCACCTCCCTAAAGCCAACCCTATCTGTGGTGGACCTTCTGGCACATAAACAACCTGCAATCTCTGGGCCCGATTCACAGAACTAACATAAGACAAAATCCTTAACTTACTACCATTTTGGTATTCACAGAAGGCACTTACTCATTTCGGTATTCAGAGAAGTTAGGACTCCTAACTTTAGGACTCCTAAATGCCTTCTGTGAATACCAAAAGTTTTAAAGTTAGGATTTTTCTCAGTTTAGGAGTAGTAAAGTTAGGACTCCTAACTTTAGGACTCCTAAATGCCTTCAGTGAATACCGAAAATCTTAAAGTTAGGATTTGTCTCAGTTTAGGAGTCCTAAAGTTAGGATTCCTAACTTTACTACTCCTAAACTGAGAAAAATCCTTACTTTAAGGCTTTCGGTATTCACAGAAGGCATTTAAAAGTCCTAAAGTTAGGAATCCTAACTTTACTACTCCTAAACTGAGAAAAATCCTAACTTTAAAACTTTTGGTACTCAAAGAAGGCATTTAGGAGTCCTAAAGTTAGGAGTCCTAACTTCTGTGGATAACGAAATGAGTAAGTGCCTTCTGTGAATACTAAAATGGTAGTAAGTTTAGGATTTTGTCTTAAGTTAGTTCTGTGAATTTGGTACTAAGAAACTGATTTTTCAAGTATTAACATTCCCTCCCCAATACTTAAAATACAAATGCTTGGTATATGTTTGTGTCTTAGCAGCACTTTTGTTTCATGTTGATGGGCTTTAAACCTGGTGAAAAGTCAACACTGCAGATAAACATATTACTACATTAATGCATTTATGAATGCTCATCTGTATTGATACCCATGTATTTAGAATTCTTTAAAGTGCCATATTGAGGCACTGAACAACATTTGTTTCAAAAGTACAACGTGTACACATTTTAACATTCATACCACACCATAAAACAACGTTATCGTGGGTATGTTAGATTGTTTTTAAAAACAAGTTACTACATCATTTCAGTGCTATCTAGAATAACAAAAATTATGCAAACCAATCCACTGTAAAGTGCAGCTGAAGCAAGGCCTTGTTCATAATCATCTACCCACCACACTACTAAAAAACTGCCCTTTAAAAGTCCATCTGGCGAGTACTGTCACAATAGGTCTTAATACCCAAGAAGACATCCTCAAACAAAGGAGAATTCAGAAATGGCAACTAATGGTTAGTAATGATGCAGCGTTAAGAGAGCTGTTTTCTTTTCTTTCCTCTTTTATGATTTTCATCCCAGAAATTAGACAAAAACAGATATTAGGAAAAGGCTCATTTTGAAAGTGCATTTTTGCATGCACCTAAGTATGCAAGCAAACTATTAACAGATATTCACAACATACAGTTTTGGCCTCTGCAATTGCACAATGTCATTCGCCTGGATCTACATATCCTGGTAAAACTGTGTGTAGATTAGCGCTCAAGAACATTCCAAGATAGCTTGTGGTCATGAAGCTGTGTTCAGCTATACCGCAAAAAAGGCCATTTCATTTGTTGCTAGTAATGCATCCATGTGTAAAAAATATCACCAATGCTCCTTACGCAACACTGCATAGGGTGAATTGCTGTAGAAACATATGTTAAGAATGGAAGGGATGTGACAAATCTGGTTAAAGTCAATGATTTTCAGCAAAAGCAGTGGCAGGTGATGTCTTATTCCAAGATCAACACAGGGCTGGGAGGTGGGTAGATGAGTTAATGTAGATGGGTAAAACCAGATCGTATTCAGTGTAGAAGGATAGCCAATGATTCAGAAGGACATTTGAGAGCAACTGGAAGCCTAAGACCATATACAGAGAAATAAATGAATAGGGTTTCTGTGCTAGTTGATTGCCCTTTGGTGGTTGCTCTAACGATCCGTAACCTTAAAGGGGGCAATAAGGGCACACATTGTGTCAAACAAGATCTGAGGTTTTTAAGTAGTCCAATGGAAGTGGCCAGTGTTCATCTGGCAAATTAACAATGAAGTCTGTGACTTCCAGAGAGATGGCTGACATTATTCTGAGCCTTTTTTGTGATCAGTGTGGTCAAAACATGGGTGGTACGTAGTGGTGTGCATACACACATGCATGCATACCCCCACCCCCGTGAAAATACTTGATATGTAATTGTGTCATTAGACGACATTTGTTTACTACCAAACAAGGTAAGAAAAGACTTCATAAACAAATTGCTGTTGTATGTAAATTGTGAGCATTCCACCAAAACAAGAAAAAGTATGACAACAGCCACGTTGTGAATGGTCCAGAAAAGACTAGGCTAGGAGGTTTCCATTGCGCAGGCCGCCAAACACTGCACCAGTACAAGCAAATAACCTTTCAAAGAACCTATGCAATATCAGGAATTCAACAAACTAACACAAGTTGTCACAGCCACAAACTTGCAATAGCCTAACCCAAGTCAGCACCGCCATCATCCTTGTACAAGTGTGAGTAATTGCCAGCAACCATACTTCACCCAAAGAGACTGTATGGACAGCACCTTAAGACAGGTGAACAAAAAATGTCATTGCACTTCCAGGTTTTTCAAGATATTAAACAATTATGCTCTTAGCACCAATACAGAGTTTCAACTCGCTACAACACTTACAATTCAATTCCTATGATAGAACATTTTGAGTATGTCAATCTAGTAGAATTTGTTTAATCGGTTTAAATTGTATTACCAAATTATAGGCACGAAAGCAACTAGGATTATTTCTTATTAATGTTTATCTCTATGCCCCATGTATGTCATTGGTATTTTATGAAAGAACAATAGGCCATGTAATAACTGGAATATTATTTGCAATGATTTGTGTATATTAGAGCACTAAATACTGAGCCAACTTATAAGGGTGCATATTCATTAATTATGTAATAAGTAGTGTGGTTGTCAGGTTTTGCTCCAATTTTTAGCCTGTAAACAATTTCATCAAATTTGGAAAGGAGTCAAACAATGATGCAAGTTGATTTTGAATGTTTTACAGCTTAAAAATATAGAAGGGTAAATGTACTTCACACTGTAAATGCCAAAAAAGGATTCATTCTAAGATAAAATCTTTAAGTTTGCATGGTGCAGAATCTTTACATGACATAGCCCAACAGCAAAACCTATTTGCCTCATTCCTTGATACATAAGCAGCAAGAATGATGCAAAATGATGTTTTGCACCAGGGTTCTGGTTTCACTTGCCTATTTTCCTTACTTTAGAAACACTTTTATAAATAAATGTATTATTACATTCAGTATCATCGACACAGCATATCACATTCTCAAGTCTTTGACAATATTGTTGTTATCAAAATGTAATATACTGAGTCCCCTAAGATGAACACATTAAAGAAAGGTAAATAAACAAATAGAGGAATGTTTGCCTCAGTTCACTTAATCTTAAACCAGCATTTGGTACCATAACTTAAACCAAAATTAAGCAAATTCATTCAATTACTGCTACTTCTGGTTTCCAAAAGTGATCATAAAAAATAACTCCATGTTGCAGTTTCTTTGTAGCATATCATCATCGGTAGGAATACATAAATGCCCTTACTCACCGATGCGCATTAGCCCCCAGATCAGGAGTGGTGCAGATCCAAATGATGCAATCCACAGTATTTCCCCATTGGTTCATAAAACAGGAAGAAAACGAAAAAAAAAGTACACAAATCAGAAATAATACAATGATTGTACAATACAATAAATGCACAATACGAATGCTGCTCTAATTTAAATTTACAGAAATATTAATTTTATTTTCATCTGCAGAGTAAACACCAAACATTCCAAAATGTAAATGAACGAAATTTTTGAGCAACACATGAGTTAAATGTTGGCAATCGGTGTGCACTTTAAATAGGCGTATCAAGTATTCTTGTGACTGCGTGCATACGTGCCAAGAAACAACTGAGTGCTTCGATAGTCCTTTTAGCCTTTAAAGGTATCAAGGTGCTTCGCAGGAAACTGTCCAGTACCAGCACCATGTATGTTGGTATTGATTTTATCTAACATATTCCAATTGACTAAGAGACATGAGTTTGATGCATAGAAACGCAATTTTATTTAAAAGGTTTATATAGCGCTGGCTGGACCCAAGAGTATCAGAGTGCTCTACAGGTTTAGGTAATACAGGTTTGGTAAAACAGAATTACAATATGTCTTTAGTACATTCAGGTCAAGAGACAATTTGAAGATTAGAGCACTATGTAAGTGTTCTATAATGAAGTTATAGAACTCCTACACAGTGCTGCCACTCTCAAAGATAATTTGGAGCCACTGTAATATTTTCTTTTGTGTACTCGAGTTAAATTTTGCTCAGTCACATGACTTGGTGAGTACAGCTGCTTTACGGGCCATATTCAGCGGTCTATGAGCACTTGCCTTTGACATGTGAGGCCATATGAATGCACATGTGGGTGCGCACCAAGAGAGATCTTTACCTTGGTTCAAGGTAATGTATATTTATTCCACTTGAACTCTGCCTCTTTCCTTATTGGAGGAGCATAAATGTTCATGATGCAGATGGCTGGTGATTTGTGATTTTGTGCTTCGAAGCAAAGGTAATGAGGATCCACGCACACGGAATGACCGACTTCAGGTACATAAGACCCTTCTCATTCATTCTCTCTGTGCCTGGTAGAATGACATAAGATGCACCCTGCACATTTGTGATGTCATCCATGTTTACAGCATTCTGCAGGCCTCTTTACTTAGCTGTGTCACTTCCGCCTGACCAAGGCCTGCTCTCAGAGCACGATGCCAACACACTTGCGATAGAATTTACTTTTAACAGATCTGCTTCCTTCTTGTTTGGTAAAAGCATAGCAGGAAAGCATCAAAATGATTGCCTGCTTTAAGTAAATAGCAAAAGTGAATTGAAACTAAGAAGAATTAACAAACACCAATGAAATTACTGCTGCTTGTAATGTTACAACTTTGCACCAACCTGTAATATCTATGTGTAGCCTAGGCCGAGGGTAAATTGAGTTGACCTTGTGGCTTAGAAACGAATACAATAAGGTGATACAGATTCTTTATCTGTTGCCACAGCCATTTGACTACTCAAAAACACAACCTCACAGTTGTGTGCAACTACTTCAAATAGCAAACTTGCAGCTGAACCAGGTAGAGTCAAACACACAGGGGCTCACAAAAACCAGAGAAGCAGATGCGTACACACAACATTTGCAGAACAGCAGACCAGTGCACAAAATGATGGGGAATTATGCATATAGATATCCACACACATTAGTTAGCCAAAGGTGAGAACAAACACACTCACACACGTGCTGCTAGCTCGTTGGGATAACATTTATCCAGTTGTTGTCTTTCATTTGTCAGATAATGTGCTCTGTTGATGTGCTCTGGGAGTGGCCACCGGGGGTAGCTTCAAAATAACCAACTAGATAGACCCCCTGATAACAATCATTTCTAAATGAAGGGCCCAGGACTTGACACATGATGTCCTGACTCCTGACCACACAGAGCTAGGTTACACCACAAACACACTTTCAACCTAGAATTTCAACAAGGGTAAAACGGTCCAGGGATCCCAGACCAATATCTTTCTTCGTGATTATTGAAGGAGCGAGGGAACCATACTCAAAGCTCTGGACCCTAACAGCTTCAAAGTTTCAAGTTAAGGTTAAATATGAGTATACGTTCCTTTTTTGTGAGTAGATGAGTTATTCACGTATAAGGCTAAATCCTTCTTGTCTTCATTGCAATCACCATTCAAATACTAAAAATGAATTCCATCTTCGTTGACATGGGACCCGCGCCGCATACCGAATTACTCGTAGGACATCGCTACTACTGGAGATTTACCTCTAAATAATTGAACGTGGAATATAATCTTTGATGTTACTGTGCATCGGCAAAACTGGAAAAAGTTAAATAATTAGGTAATCAAATTGATTTAGCCTTGAGAAAGCCCTGGCGCTACTCGCCACATAGGGTGAAACACGTGTCAGCTGTTGTTAGATCCTTGTTGAATTAATAAAGCAACTTCTTGGATAAATTCAACGAAGATGGAATGATTTTTTAGTATTTGAATGGTGATTGCAATGAAGAGAAGACGGATTTAGCCTTATACGTGAATAACTCACCTACTCACAGAATACCAAGTGCGAGGCTAGAGGAGCACGCCTTAGGGCCCGGCCCCCCGGCCCACGCAACGCCATTGGTCAGTGTAGGTGACCGGCCGCCCTATGGGAGGCCAGCCAGAGGAAGTGCTTCCGGGGCGGGAGGTGACGCACGTCCGGTGGGGGGCGGGGGCAGAGGCTGTGACCTATTTAGGTCAGTAACACAGCGATCTCGGCCTCTTCCTTCGCCTGCACCGGACCTGCTCTCACCCTGCCGGACCCCATACCCCTCGCCTTAGATTAAGAAGTTAACTTTTCCCCGCCTACACCGGAATGACCCCTGGACTGCGCCTCGTGTTTTCGACTGCAGCAGATCCGGGGCAGTCGGCGCGGATTTTGATCGGCGATGGGATGCGAGGGCCGATTTTAAGTGGGAGTTTTGGAACGAGAGGCTGGCTCGGGAGGTGAGGTGTCGGGTGTCCCTAGGGGCCTCGGGCAGCCATGGGAGGCGGGGAGGGGCAAGGGCGTAGGTCGCAGTGGCAAGGGCATCTCCTACCGCCCGTGGCTGCCAGGGGGTTTTTGTCCCGAAAAAATGGTTTGGGCACTCTCCGGCACTTTAGCTCTGGACCCAAGGCCAGGGGGGCGGGAGCAAGTTCGTTGCGGGCTTCAGTGAGAGGAACATTTGAGCATTGGGTGGTGTTTAAACTGCACATGCTAGTCATACAAAACTCAGTGCAAAAGCAATCGTGAAGCCACCCTCATTACTAAGCTATCCTGAACTTGAGCGCTGCAATGGTGTTAAGTCTTGCTGCATGTTATTTTCCGATCTGCTGTAGGTGTGACGGAGCCCGAGTTGTTGCCTTTTATGTCGTGTGTATAGACAACAAATGTCACATGTGCCGAAGGTAATTGCCATTTTATGTGCAAGAGTGTGAAGGGGAGGTACACGACGGCTAAAACATTGAAGGGTAACGATAAAAATGCCTGTGAGTAAGGGAATCAGGCGCTCAGACTGTCATGCAATCATTGGCCTCGTGGCAGGGGGCGCTTAGCAAATGTCACTTGTTCCAAAGGTAATTGCCATGTTATGTGAAAGTGTGTGAAGGAGAGGTACACGTCTGCTAGAACATAGAAGGCTCCAAAGGAAAAGAAAATGCTGTGTTTACTGATGAAGAAGTGAGGGGTGCAGTGTGGCTTCCTCAGGGATGTTGGTATTTTATGGCAGGCATACAAGCAGGATGGGTGTCATCGCTGCAAAGGTACCAGAGGGTGTGATTCACCCGTTGGAGGCTGGCCCATCCCGGATGGGGGGGCCCACAGGATAGGGGAACATACTGTTGTGGGTAAGGAATCGAGGCCCCTTAGTGCAGTTTTCACGATTCCCCCCCCACCTTATATGGGCATCTTAACCTCATAGAGCCACAGAAAGCATTACCTGTCTTACGCTAAGTGCTTAGAATCTATGACTGTTTCGTAGAGAAACCTGCGTTCAGCAGCTCGGGTCTTCCCCTTGCCTATATGCTAATTTCTCTAGGAATCTGGGTTTGGGCTGGGACGGGAGTCCTCATACGACATTAGCGAGGAGAATCACACAGCTAACTCGGTCCCTCCGTAGTTTAAATAGGTTCAGATTTATCCTGACAAGCAGGTCAACTTACTACTTGCCGATGCCTCGCAGCTACAAGTGCCGAAGGAAGCTCCCTCCAGCTGACTCACTGAGGGAGGCTGTTTTCTCGCCGTTCGAGACATCCAGCTCCAGTGGTTACGCCCCCCCCCCCCCTTTGCGGGTGACTGGGATATCAAGTTCCATAGATAAGCTACGAGGTACCTTTCATTCCAAAACCCAAGGGATCTATTGGGACAGAGCTGGATCAACCCCTAAATATTTTTGGATAGTGGCCGAGAATGACTCAAACTTGAGCGACTTGAGCTACTCCTATCTTACGCATTCCCTCGTAATGTGCTTAGGTTGGGTGGTTCTGGGTTGACATAGGGTGGTTGCACGAGTTGGGTACGGGTCGTCATCCTTTAGCACGGTTGATGCCTTGTATGTTTTAGACAACTTATGGCAGGGAAAACTTGTAATGCTGGTGCAGTACTACTTTATAGTACTGTTCGTATATACATTGTACTATGTAACCAGTATTACGATTGTGGCAGTGCATTTCTTACGCTTGAGTTGAGCAAGCTAGTTCCGGCCGTCGGGGCGACCTGATTGCCCTACGGGTATAACTGCGGCAGGTGGTGCTCCATCGGTGGGTGCCGAAACATTTTGCACTAAGGAATGGACGGCCTCAGGGGTTTCCTATAGATTGGGGTCGTCAGCCTTAGCAATGAGGGGCAGGTTCGTCGTCTGACACCGCTGGGGAAAAAGGGGGATACTGCCGATCCACTGGTTTTATCTTCATATCCAGCCTGGGTGGCTGTGACTGTTAAATGATGCCTGCAATTTGGTCATGACTGTGCCTGACTTTTCCATTTCTCTCCTGTGCATTAGGGTGCCCTGCCAAAGTGGTAGGTGTGCTGGGGCATTCGTCCCTGACGGTCAAAGAGGCGCCGCTAACCGTGTTTGCCTGGCTGGGAAGCGTATTTCCCCAGATAGAAATTGTATGGTTAGGTATGATACCTCGCGGGGCGGAGCGCCGGGTTGGGCTCAGCGAAGGGCCGACCGTGTCGCATCACACACCAAATGGTTTCCAGAGAGGTGTTTTATCACAAGGATGGACCCAGAGCGTGACTGAGATCGTCGAATTTCACGGTGTGAATGTGTCAGTGAGACGTCTCAATGGGGAGATGGCACAGTGGTGCTCAGCGAAGGGCCGCTTGCTGCACCTCCCACACAAAGATGATTTCAGGAGCTGCAATGTGTCACCATGATGGAGTTCATTTATCTGCCACTAGTACGGATACATGGAGCAAGGGGTTAAGGTCTTTTGTGCTGAAATTGTTGCAAGGGGGGGAAGGGCGACGGACCTGTGGGCCCTAGTCACCCTTGTGGCGGAAAAGAGACATTGGACCATTGATATCGACTTACAAAATGGACGGGAGTCCGCCTAGCGCACTCCCTAGGCCAGCACTGAGGGGAGAGAAGGTAAGCTCTCCGCAGGGGGATGGAGGCCACCGGTTGGGGAGGCTAGGGCGACAGGTACGAGCCTCCTGGGATCCTGGGCAGCCTGGTGGATGAGAGGTGGGGCCCTGGAAATGGCGGACAAGGACCCGAGGGCTGGGGCCCATCACTCAGGGGCGTAGGTGGGTTGCACCTTGCGTGGGCATCTCGGCCTGGGGGATGCGAACCAGAGGGCCCCTTGGTGCTGGGGGGAAAGAAGAATATTTTAAGAGCAAATGCAGCTTTAATAATGAACAATGCAATTTCAATTTCGATGATATGCTTCAATAATAGCTGTTATTAATGTTTTGATGGGTTTTCTATTAATCATGTATTGTCATGTTTATGAGTGTTGTCATAAAACATGGCCTTTTTTACACCCACCTTATCTCAAAGTTTTGACTAATTGGTGGGTAGGGCGGGCGTGGAACATGCTGGGGGATCCGGGCCCTAAAGGAACGTATACTCATACTTAACCACACTTTCAACCTAACACAGTCTCTACAGCCCAAGATCTCTGGCTTATTATTTGAGGGCAGTGCAGGTTTAGAAAGTGTGTGAACCCTCCATGTGCTCTCCGTTTCCGAAGTGCTGTGTGCAAGAGGCCCAGCGCGACAGGCACGTTCAGCTCCTGCAGGCAAATGACGTGAATGCATGCAAAGTCAAACCATTCAAAGCACCTACAGACACCTGCGGCGCGTCTTTGCTGCCCCACACCCATCTCTGAATCTGCTGACCTCCTCCGCTTGTGCGCCTGGACTCTGCTCTCTATAATCAGTCGTTGATAAACCTGTACTGGTGGGGGGAGGGGGCGCAAAGTTCCCACCGGCAAAAGCCCTTATCTGTCTGCTGTGCCAGCTAATGCATGGTGCCCCTGCCCCGCCCTCCGCGGGTCAGCCTAAAAGCAATGATGAAATTATCTCGCGCTGCAAAGCCTAAGGGCGCAGTGCTTAATCTCTGCAAAACACCCCGGCAATCAATGGGCCCATTAGCCGAGGCAGCCTTTTAGTCATCGTTGGCCATTTAACAGTGAGCAGCTGACCTCCCGCCTGAGACACCCCTGGTGGCGCACGAGCAACCGACCTCATCCATCCACCAGGACAAGGGACCAAGCCACGGCCACTTCACGTCATTGCATGTCAAAGCGGGGCGCTTGGAGAGCGTGCTGCTATTATCGGCGCTATAATCCGCCGCCGAGGCAGAAGTACAAAAATAACGACTTTATAACCGGATAACACACTGACAGCAACGTGCAGTGACTAGAGGCGCCTAGAACGGTCGACCTCGAAGCTGGGGAACCGGCTTCGAGTCCCAGCAGGGACGCTCAGCATCCTGTGATTCGCGGCAAATCACTTAATGTCCCGTGCCTGACAACATGCATGTGTCCGCCTGTAATGCAACTGGTGCTCATGTATAGCGCTGCGTGTGATACCTTCGGGTCGAGTTTGCGCTATATAAAACTCCAAGAAGAAAAACCACATACAGGAGTCAGCAACAGCAACCCCCTGCTAAACCCACACATATGTATATGCAGCAAGCCATGCAACTTCCACTAGCAGCAGCTACTGCAACACACGAGCCATCATCACCAGCAAACACGAGGCAACACGTGGCATTCCTGCAGTCCGTGCCAAGTGTGACACATTCAGTCAGAACCTGGCTTTTTTAATTCTTTGCATTCTGGGATTCATAGATCTACTTTTACAGCGGCCTAAACAACAGCCCAGGATGCACGGGTTCACACATGGCAAAAGAGCAACGACCACCAATACAGCACGCACGACCTGAAAGCACAGCAACTGGCACGAGCCATCACAGGTCAGCCATGCAACATGCGAGAGCCAGCACGAGCAACCCTAGCAAGCTAGCAATGTTGCCTTTTACAATGCACACAGGGACGGTATACAGCAAACCACATACACACACAAGACGGAAACACCCGCTCTATAGCACAAACTAGCAACATTATCCCCTGCAGCCTAAACAAAGCTAGCTTAGAAACCAAAGCATAACAACACAGGCTTGAACAGACAACCCCTGCAACACACTCCAGTTGGCAGTAACCGCTCCCACAACACAAACACACTGTAGTAGAGAGCTCTGCAACACACAGCGCAGTCAACAACTGCTGCCACTACACAAGCAAGAATCAGTGACATCTGTATTCACCGACATAATCCAGAAATAGGCACATCTGTCTCAATTAAATCCAGCACAAAAACCGCCTGCAACACAGTACACAAGAAAATGCAGAAAAAAACCTGCAATGGAGATAACCAAAACACGCAAACACGCAGACCCACTGTCAATAAATACTCATACAGATCTACTCCCCCGTCCCATATGTCAAAATGTTACACTGATTTCATGAAGACCGAGGACTTTCTTCTGTGGCTTCAATGAAGAAAACTAACAGAGCAGAGACTGCAGCGGGCCCTGCCCCCAAATCACCCAGCACTCAAGACAAGCACCGGCACACGCGTGCAATGGCAAACACCACGAATACGGCCACGGCTAGCGGGCTGAAAACTGCATCACCGGGACGGGAGGGGGCCCGTGGGATACAAATGCAGCCGCCCCCACCCACGCCAGGCACACACTTCCGAACCCCGCGGCTAAACATGAAAGCCCAGCTCGTCAGCAAAGTCTCTGAAGAGGGATCGCGGAGTCTTCCGTCGCTGGCACGCACCGGATTAATGACATTTGTGTCAGGGGGGATTGCTAAATGCGCGAGCGGCTGAAGGGAAAGGGATAAATCACCGGGGGGGCTCACGCAGAGGGAGGAAGCTGGTGACGGATGAACGGTGCATGTCCGGGTGTGCACCGGGGAGAGCAGCTTCAGAAGCCGGGGAGGGGGCGGACCAGGGGAGAGGGGATTGGGTGCCGTGTCCCATGGCGCAAACAAGGAAAAGGACCCTTTGACTGCTGCTGTAGAAGTAAATACTGCAAACATCATGGTTCGATGGCGCATCGGGGCCCGGTGCACTGCACCTGCTGCACCAATAGTAGCAGCACCCCTTGGGGGTGGAGGGGGGGGGGCTGTGGAGCTTAAAGGAGCGCGTGTAGTGTACAGGGTACACAGGCTGTATGTGGAAGTTAAACACCAGCAATAAACACACAGGTAACACTTAGAACACAGGTGCCAATCCCACGCAGAGTATTAAGGAATGGAGTTGAGCCTCCAACACCCCTCAAAACGTGCCACTGTGTCCGAGAATCAACAACACCACAAATATATTTTGTACAGCCTTGAGCAAAACATTCCAGGGCCGGTAGCACTTCTAAATCTTGTCACTACTAAGACGGCAAAATGTTGCAACAGAAATTTTGCAAAGCTGATAGACGCACCAATTCATTCACAGGGAAAGAACGCCTTCACGTACAATGTAAACAGAGCACAAGAGATCCCAAAATGAATGCACTTTCCTTCAGTGCTTTATATGAAAATACAGAAGTGCTGGACCATCGCTATTCAGATGATGTATTTGCTCCAGTGGTGCTCTCCCATTAAATGTATTGCAGCAGTGCTGAGAAGTGCAGGTACTTTCCCCTTCAAATTAAAGAAGTCCAGCCAGTACCCGCCCATTTAAAGCGCCTATTTTTAGAATGTTTTCGAATTAAACTCTTTTATTTCATATTTTGGCAACTATCAGTATTACTCTCCGCAACAGCAATGAGAACGAGCTCAGAAAGATGGAAGCAGTGCGCGGCAGGCCAGGAACAGACCTGAGTAGCAGGTCCATACATCATCTAGGTTTTTTGTAGTATTGGAACGCATGGACAGCTGACTACATGCGGATGCCCTGCAGCAGGTGCATTAACCGACTGAAGGCAGGCACCAGCAGCCCTGATCCCTCCCATGACCTCATTTTGCATACGCACAGATTATGTAGTTGAAGCTAGCTAACGCCACAAAAATAGCCCCAGCAGCGGAGTGGCACTCACCTCAGCCCCTGCCAGAGACTGGATCCCTCTGGCTGTGCTGGCAGCGCCGGTGACCCTTTCCCGGTAAAGCGGCAGGTGATTGTCCGGGGCGTTGCGTGCTGCACTCTGCGGGGCTTGGGCGAGTTTACAAAGCTGGAGGTGGGGGTGGCAGGCTGTCAGAGGGGAGCTCGGCTCGCAGCCCGCACCAGCAGCACACACAGACCAGCCGCGCCGCCGCCGACCCGCAGAGCTGCGAGAGCCGCTGACAGCCTTCAGGACAGATCCCCCCGCCCAGGCTCGCCTGTGATTGGTCTGTGTGCCGACAGATCAGCATGGTCCCGCCCACGGCTGGGCATCACTGGGAGCGGCGGGACATAGCCTTGGAACGCTTGCTTGAATGACCTCTCCTGCTGTGAGTCAGGGAAAGTCATGCGTACATTACACCTAGTTTGGCAGCATACATATCTGGTAATATCTGGGAGAACTGCCTAGCATGTTTCATACCCTGGAGCACAGCATTACTCGATGACTATTGGCTTTATAGGGGATCTCGTTTTAAAAAATCTTGATGTTTCACTTAATGTGTGCCAAACTGCTAGATTTCACCCATATTGACAAACGGAACACATTATACCTCTTTTTAAGTTTAAAAAGCTTTATTGAATATAATAAACAATGTAAAACATCAGTACAAACAAAACTTGTAATCGAAACAAAAAAGTTACAAGAAAATGGTATGAAAATAATGTCCCAACCGGGGAAAAAGAGGCTATACCAATTACAATAAGCTTTTTTTTTAACATTATACCTCTTTTACTGAAGCAAAAACGGGAACGGCCTTTCCTTTTACCAGAGAAAGGGAGACAAGAAACTAGAAGTAGTGTCATATTTGTTGATGTTAGGTCAGTGTGGGGACGCACTGGCCCATCAATACCTCCTGAGGTCTTATACAAATTCCAGGGTGCAGCACATGCTAATAAGCATTCACAGTTCTGGGTTGGGTGTGGCTACTGTACTGTCCAAGAGTGGAGAATCTAGGTTTATTTATCCCAAACCACCATCCACCCAGTGGATACAGGTCTGTCGGTGGCAGAGACATATGGATCCATTTGTGAGGCTAATACCTCGGTACATGGTGAGAGCGCTGTAGGAACTTCTTGTAACTATTTTAACACAAACTAGACCGGTGGCGTACAAACAAAGGAAATGGGGGAAACTTACTCAGGCAGCCTTGGAGCTTGCCTTGAAGCAAGGTTGTCCCCCGCTGAGAGAGAATTTGGATGAAGCTTGGAAAGAGTATGAGGACTGGATGACCAGGGCTCTAGATAGGGTGGCGCCGTGGACGAACAGTGCCCTGGCGAGACGCACTAAGACGGCGCCGTGGTTCAATGATGAATTAAGAGTAGCCAAGTCTGCATGCAAATGCCTAGAGCGCGCTTGGCGTAAAAACTACTGTACGACTCTTAAGCTGGAATATAATAACAACATGAAAGAGTACCATGGTCTGATAAGGAAAACAAGAAGAGAATTTTTTTTTTTTTTAATTTTTTATTGAAAGAAGAAAAAACAAAGTACAAGGCAAAAAGGAGACAGTATACATGGACATGTGTTCACATAGGAGGACACCTAGGCACAATATTATACAACAGATCAATAGTACATATTGTGGGGAGGGGGCCAGTCGGGAAACAAATTTAAGGATAACAAAAAGCACACAAGACATGGAATGCCGGATCAGGGGGACAGAGGGACAGAGGGGTTGTCCACGAATGGAGGCGCACATAGATTTCCACGGTACGCGTTCCATTGGCTCCAGATACTATTCCATTTTCTAGGTTTGCCCCGCGCCACATACACAGTCTTCTCTCTGAACATACACCAGTCCATATTCTCCTTCCACACCGATACCGTGGGCGGGCGCTGGGAACCCCACAACTGCGCTACATCTCTTTTGGCAATCATATTCCCCAGGGTCGCCCACTGCGTCTGGGCCACACTATAATCATTCGGCTCCCACACATTCAACAGGCACCGCCTGGCCTCGGGCTGCAGCACCACCCCCGTGACTCTACCCATCACTGCATGCACATTATTCCAGAACTGCACCACCTCCGGACACTCCCAAAGTATATGGAGGAAAGTACCAAGCATCCCACAACCACGCTTACATAACCCGTCCGAGGAATAACCCATGCGAATCAAGTGCGGACCAGTGATATATACACGATGTAAGATTTTGAGCTGAACGAAACGGAGACGGGCAGGAATCGTGACTTCCTTAGGCGAGGATAATGCACCTTGCCAATCCTCGTCGTCCAGCTCCAAACCATCGCCGGTCCAGACCTCCCTAAGACGCACTAACAGATCCACTCGGGTGTTGATCAACTTCTTATATATCAGGGAAATGGTACTGTCGGGGACGTGGCCGTCAAGGAGCCTATCTTCAAGGGGGGAGGCCTCAGGGACGACATTACCTGCAGGGAGAACCAAACTCAAGGCATGGTGAATCTGTGTGTATTGGAAGAATTCCCTGTCACCCAATTCATATTCTGTCTGTAGTGCCGCAAAGGTCTTGATTTTGCCCTTGACCCGAAGATCTCCCACGCAGCTAATACCAATCATATTCCATTTTTCAAACCCTTTCGTTTTACAGAGACATCCCAACCTTTCAGAAGCATACAAGGGGGTCGCACGAGTCAATCGATCTTCCCAACCCACAGACGCATTCACAGCATGCCACACTCGTACAGCAATCTTGGTAGGTCCAGATAAGTCCTTGCCCGCCGCCTTGGAGTAGAGCGCCCTCCTGTAGTCTCCGCCCGGTAGCAAATACTTATCCATCTCGAACGCCGGGTTAGGAGCAGGCGCATATGTCGCATGATTGATCGCACTCAGTTGCGAGGCCCAATAGTAACGCCTAATATCCGGCAATGCTATACCCCCATCATACCAGGGAAGAGTGAGTTTAGCGAGGGAAATACGCGAACGTCCATCCCAAATTAACCTTCTCTATAGGCTCTCAACCTCCCTAAAGTACCTCGCCGGAATAATAGCGAACGTATTCTGAAGATCGTACAAAAACCTCGGTAGGGCCATCATTTTAAAAAGGGCTGCGCGCCCGAGCGGCGATAGCGGCAACCCGCGCCAGCGCTCAACGTCAAGTCTCAACTTTTGAAGGGGGGAGCAGATTATGTGCGTAGCGAGCCACAGTGTCTAAAGATATAAAGATCCCCAGGTACTTAAAGCCCGTCGGAGAGACCCGAATGGGGCATCTGCGAGGGAAGGGAGGGGGACCGCCCGAGAGCACGTATACACAGGATTTAGCCCAGTTGATAACAAGGCCCAAATTTTTCCCAAACGAAGTGAGCACATCGAACAAAACATTAAGAGATTTTCGAGGGGACGTAAGGTACAAGAAAATATCATCCGCGTAGAGCGAGACGCGATCCTCAAAGTCCGGGGACAACCGGATACCCTTAAGCGAGGGCTCCCAGCGCAACCAGGCAGCCAGCGGCTCAAGGGCGAGTGCGAAAAGCAGTGGTGACAACGGGCAGCCCTGTCGCGTGCCCCTCCCGAGAACAAAAGACGCTGAGACCCGACCATTCACAACCACCTGCGCCAGCGGCTCCGCATACAACAGTTTCACCCAGCCGATGGACCCGGGGCCGAATCCGAATTTCACAAGAGCGGCCCAGAGATAAGGCCACTCAAGAGTATCGAAGGCCATCGTAGCATCCAAGGAAGCCAAGATGGCCGGTTCATGAAGTGACGCCACCCTCGCGAGAACACTGTGCAAGCGCCGCAGGTTAAGCGCCGTGTTACGATGCGGGATAAAACCGGACTGATCCGGATGGACCAGGTCGCTGATAACGTTCGTCAGGCGGTTAGCTACTACCTTAGCCAGAATTTCTGGTTCAGCGTTTAGAAGCGAGATCGGTCTATAAGATGAACAGCGGTCCCGTGGCTTCCCTTCCTTGTGGATCACTACGATAGTAACGAGACGCTGGTCACGTGTGAGGGAGCCAGAGTCGCGGGACTCTAGAAACATATCACGAAGATATGGAGCCAGTTTGTCTGGGCACAATTTATACAGTTCAATGGGCAGACCATTAGGGCCCATGGCCTTGCCAGAGCGGATTGAACGAATGGCAGTAGCCACCTCATCAGCCGACAGCACCGCGTCCATCAGGTCTCTGTCAGCCGCAGACAGGCAGGGCAAAGTAATATCGCGAAGCAACAAATGAGAGTCAGCCTCCGGTCTGTCAGAGACCGGAGCATACACTGTTCGGAAGTGTTCCGCAAAGCATTCAACAATCGCAGCCGGATCAGTCACGCACACTCCATCAAGGTTCTCAATCACAGGAACTACACGACTCGCCCTTTCTTTCTTGTCCAGCCACGCAATCAATTTACCCGCCTTATCCCCAACATCATACAGTCTGCCCTGCTGTTCCCTGCTCATGACCTTCGCAGCATCAGTAACCAGGGCCTTATAATCTAATTGTTTGAGGCTGAGGGAATGAAGTTTGGCACGGGATGCACCGCGCTCCAAGTCACTCTCCAGTGCGGTTATCTCCACCTCTTCATTCTTACGTTTCTTAGCGGTGGCGATCAAAGATAAAGCCCGCCCACGTATCACAGTCTTAAACGCCTCCCACAACGATACAGAAGATGACACAGACCCCACATTTTCTACAAAATAATGATCAAGGGATTTCACCAATTCGGAACGGGTCTTGGGATTGCGAAGAAACCAGGGGTTTATAGGTGCGACCCGTCCCTCATTACTCATGGTAGTATCCATGCTAAGCCAGACTGGGGAGTGGTCAGATATGCCCCGGGCGAGGTGCCTCACCTCCCCAACGGAGGAGGACAGCACCGCCGGCAACAGAATATAGTTGAGTCTGGACAGACTGCCATGGGCCCCAGAGTGAAAGGTGTATTGCGCCTGTTTCGGGTGCAGCAACCTCCAACAGTCCACCAGACCAAGTGTCTCCAGGAACCCACTTAACCAGGATTGCGACTTGGGGAGATCCCTGGGGGGGTAGCGATCTATGTCACCGGAGACAACCAAATTGAAGTCTCCGCCTATCACCAAAATGCCCTCAGGGAGCCCCAGTACCACACGCCCAAGATCAGCAAAAGTCGAGGTCTGTAGACCCGGTGGAACATAGACAGTGACAAATGAGATCGTCCTCCCCTCCCATCTACCAGTGAGAGCGGCATAGCGCCCCCTATCGTCAAAAAGCACATCATCAATTGCCAAGGGGAGGGAGGACCTGACGAGGATACCCACACCCCTAGAACCAGAGGTGAAGCCAGAGTGTGCCACCAGACGATACCCTCGCCGATTCATGGCATGGCACGTGTTCCCAACCAGATGCGTTTCCTGCAACAACACAATATCGGGGGAGAGGCGCCGCAGTAGCTGCAACACCACACCCCGTTTTATCCTATCCCACAACCCATTGACATTCCAACACATTAGTTTCAACCCACTAACCCCCATCCCAAAAAGATGTGCAGAGTCCACCCCACAACGAACACAATGACCTAATCAAGAAGAAATACGATACGTTGCCTTGAAAGAAACCCACAAACACCCAAGAACCCCCACCACCCCCCAACGAGAACCCGTTACAACGCCCCCCACCCTGCACCCCTGTGTTAGACTCAAAAGCCACCAAAGAGTCCCACTCCCCCCGCCACCCTCGGGTACATAGCAATAGGACACAGTAATAGAAGAAATATCGAACCCAGCCGAATAGTACGTGAATGTTCAGAAATCAGGAAACATAATGTCACTCTTGTTCCGATACGCCGCCCTCGGCTCCACCCGGATGCCCGGTCGAGTCAGTCTGTTTGGGGAGGGTATCCAGCCAGTCACTAACTCCGTCAGGTCGATCAAAGAAGAAAGTCCGGTCTTCATATTCGACACGCAGCCTGGTTGGAAAGAGCATTGCGTATTTCAGGCCCAAGTCTCTCAGCCTTCGTTTCACTCCTTGAAACCCCATCCTTTGTCTCTGAACAAGCTGCGTGAAGTCCGGGTAGAAACTCACCGTTGTGTTCTCGAATTTGACGGGGCCACTTACTCTCGAGGCCTGTACGATGGTGTCTCTGTTCCTAAAATTGAAGATCCTGGCGATGATAGGTCTCGGCGTAGCGCCCGACTTCGGCTTTCCGCCCGGCACTCGATGGGCACGCTCCACAGCGGAGAATTTACTCAGGCCTGTGGGGGCCAGGTGATTCAAGACGATGTCTTCCACAAGAAGATCAGTTGCCGAGGCACCAGAGGTTTCAGGGACCCCGACAAGGCGTATGTTGTTGCGCCGGGCCCTATTTTCAAAATCCTCCAGGCGATGGACCATGAGATCGTTGGAGGAGCGCAAGCGTCCAACTTCCGTCTGCAGATCAGAGACATTGGTCGTGAGGCTAGAAGTCTTCAGGTCCAGAGACTTGACCCTTTCATTGGTCTTCGACAAATCAGCTCTGATCAAGGTAACATCAACTGCTACAGTGTCTATTTTGAGAGCGAGAGCCTCATATTGCTGACCAATGGAAGTCTGCATGTTGACAATGGCGCCCATGACGTCCTGCAAAGTCAATTCGGCCAACGTAGTCGGATCTTCAGTGGGGCCCTCAAAAGCTCGACTGGCACCACCGGGGGACCCCTTGGGTTGGGTATAGCGATCCATGACGTTGGTTTGAATCGGTCCCCCGCGTAGAGGCGTTTTAGTCTTCCGCTTCTCGTTGTCATGCCTGGTGGTCATGTTGAATGGTGAGCCCCGAGGGGGCCCGCGAGACCTGGTGAAAATGGCCGCTCACCCCCAGACCACTGCAGATAACGAAGGTGGGCTGAAAGGGCAGAAGCAGCAGCTCAGCCCAACACCCAAACCCTCAGAACAGTTGGCGTATAGTCAGGTAGCAAAGTGAGGCTGGACCCCGATGGAGGAGCGAGGCAATCACGCAGTCGGAGAAGGCAGCGGCCCAGAAACGAAACCGAAAGTCAACTCAGGGCAACAGGGGAAAACCCTCAGGCCGCTGTTGTTCAATTACTCCCCGGCGTCTTGGTGTGCCAGCCCCCGGTGTCGCCGTGGGGCGGGCCTCCAAAACTCCGGTCGGCGTATCTGCGGTTCCCGAAGTCCAAATGAAATTTTGAAAACAGCTAAGGTGTCAGCTGAGGTTCATCTACAAGAACCCGTGGTCAAAGTCAGGATATCTTTCAGGATATATGCGGAGGGCAGCGAGGGACTCGGGAGCCCTGTGCTCACGCGGCCATCCTGGATGCGCGCATAGCTCCTCCCCTCAAGAAGAGAATTTTTAAATGAGAAAATTGAGTTAGCAGAGAATTACTCTAAGGAACTTTTCTCCATATATAAGGAGCTTACTTTACTTAACAGAACACTGGCTCCGGACACCTACTCCAAAGAGGTCTGCGAGGCTCTCCCGGACTACTTTGTGAAGAAGGTTGAGACTATATATTTGTCTTTTCCGACGGGGTCGGTGAGGTAAAATCAGGTCGAGCAGGGAAAATGAGGTTGATGGAGGATAAGTGCCTAAAACTGAGTATTCAGTCAGACTCCCCAACGGATGCTGCGCCGCCTAAGATCTTTAGGAACCAGCTGGAACTCCTTATAAATCATATAAGACGTTTGGCAGAGCTATCCTTTCAGGCAAGCTATGTGCCATGTGGTTTGAAAATAGCTCAGGTAATTCCGATTAAAAAAAAGGCCAATCTGAACTTGTCCCATTTGGACAATTTTCGCGCTATTTCTCTCCTACCTTTTTGTGCTAAAGAGGTGGAGAAAATAGTCAATGCCAGATAGTGAAATATATGGATGAATGTCAACTTCTCCACCCCTCACAATCAGGCTTTAGAGCCAACCATTCCATGGAATCGGCTCTGCTTTTTTCTACAGAGCTGCTTCGAAGAAAAGTAGATGAAGGTCGGACTGCTGCCTTGCTGTTGCCGGACCTTAGTGCGGCATTTGATACCGTCTCGCATCCTTTACTGCTCGCTCGTCTAAGGGAGGCAGGGGTTGTGGGGCCGGCTCACGACTGGCTGTGCTCATTCCTTGCGGATAGAAGGTTTGAAGTCTACTGTCCCCCCTTTAAATCTGAATCTCGGTCCCTAAAGCAGGGGGTTCCGCAGGGCTCTATTCTGAGCCCTACTTTATTCCATCTCTACATGGAACCCCTTGCGAAGATTGTGGGGACCTATGGGGTTGAGATTGTGTCCTACGCTGATGACACTCAACTGGTGGTGACCCTATCTCAACTCCTGGAAGAGGCGGCGGCTAACTTCTCTGCCTGTCTAGCGGAATTAGCAGGCTGGATGAACAATAACTGTCTCCGCCTGAATGGTAGCACAACAGAGCTTCTAGTGATGGGGAAAACACCATCAATTTGGTCTTCAGCTTGGTGGCCACCTGAACTAGGTCCCACTCCCAATCCCTCCGAGCAGGTGAAAAACCTGGGTGTACGATTGGATGCTAATCTCTCCTTTGAACATCATATTAGAGGGGTTGCAGGCAAATGCTACGGCATTCTGAAAAGTCTTCGCAAAACTTTAGACTTACTCCCCGTTACTAGGAGGAAAACGTTAATACACATCCTAGTCACCTCCCATCTGGCTATGGGAACTCACTGTATATCGGTTTGAGTAAGAAAGACTGCATCAACTCCAATGTGTTTAGAATGCGGCTGCTAGGTTGGCATTGAATCTCCCCCGGAAGTCATCTGGGAGCCGTGCCTTAGCCACCTTGCATTGGCTTCCCATCCGGGAACGTATTTTGTTTAAAACTATGTGTATGGCTCAGTGCATTGCGCAGGGAAAGGGACCTATATACTTACAAAATATCCTGACCATGTATCGTCCTAAGCGGCTTCTGAGATCCCTAGAAAGTATGCAATTCCAGGTTCCATGTATTTACAAAGCACGGATGGGCGGCCGCTCATTTAGATATTTAGCCAGTAATCAATGGAACACACTTCCTATTGAGCTCCGTATGGAACCGTCTGAGGTGAGGTTCCGTCAGAAATTAAAGACTCACCTATTTCCTAAGTAGTAGGCCCGATGTCCAGTTGGCCCCCACTTCTGCCTCCAGCCTGACAGTTGTTGAAGCTCTTTTATGGTCTGTATCTGCAGCGCGGGGACACACTGCTTTAAGTGTAACCAGGCGCTTTATAAACTCTATTATTATTATTATTATTATTATTAAAGCATCTTTGTATGTGAGCGCACAGGGACACAATTCCCTTTACGTAGGACATAAAATCCCTCCCCTAATACAATTAGGACTATTGTATAAACACTTGTAATAGGTGTAGCAGAGGGGTGCTGTCAGATACCCAGTAGAAATTACTGGCTCTCCCTGCGGACATTTAGAGAAGGGAGCCTGTGCATCTCGTATTCACTGCTGGAGTTGTGTGATGAGGAAAAGTTGTCATTCGGGGTGGGTTGGATGAAAGGAGTCCCCACCCTAGTGTAGATAGAGTCAATCCTGCGAGCAAAACAACCAGAAGAGCAGTGGCGTCTCTAGTAATGATTTTTATGGGGGTACCCAATGGGACACAGATGAAAGTGGTGGGGCTACTTATAACTGGAAATCGTGAATTGCGTGTTTTTTATAAATATATATACATGCACAACACAATTGCAACTTATCTGAGCTTTTACTTTCACGAACAATGTTATTTTATTGCAATGCAATGGTTTTAATTAACTTAAGCACATACATATATTTACAAATACATTTACAAAATATACATGTACATATGCGCATCTTAAACAGACATATACAGATCTATTCACGTATAGAAAGTCATATTTCAATGTTTTAAAGAAACATGATGGCCCATATATTGCCTTATTTGCTGATTTGCAGTGAAAGGTGCTTAGACATTAGTTCGTGTGGAAGGTATGACGTTACAACGAATTCCGTTGCAACGCATGCCTTTACCACGCATGCGTTACAACGGAATTCGTTTTCCACGCTTAACCTTTACCTCGAATATTCCTTTACCACGCATACATTTACACCGTTTTTTGTTGTAAATGTATGCATGGTGAGGGCATACTCTTGATAAAGATTAAAACTCTCCCCTTACATTCCCCCAGCCTCATTCCTTATATTTACCCTTAACACTTAATATATATATTTATGTATTTTACTAAAATACCCTTTACCTTTTAACTCGCCTTCCCTCCATCTTCTCTGGTTACGTTGGTCGTACGTCGTTAAGAGGAAGCGGAAGTTACTTTCCGTTTCCTCCCTAACGACGTTGATTGCTTCAGCTTCGGCTTTAGCTTCGGCTCCTCAGGTTAGTTTTGTTTTTTGGGGGGGGAGACCCCCCCGGCCCCCCTTTTTATCCCAGCGCTTTATTATTATTTTTTTTTATGGGGGAGACCCCCCAAACCCCCCTTCGTTTTTCTTTTCATTTACCACACATGCCTTTACTACGTATTTCGTAGTAAAGGTATGCGTGGTAAAGCCTTTAGTTGTAACCACGCATGCGTTGTAGTGCATGCGTGGTAAATGATTTCGTGGAAACGGCTTCGTTGTAGAGGCCGTTTCCCGGGGCTGGACTCTATTTTGCCTTCCCTCATAGAAACAGTGTAGCCAAGTGGGACAGCGCAGGGCAGAGACATGCACAAGGGAATGAACAACCCTTCCTTAGCACCTAAAATAACCTGAAGTGCAGCAAATCAGAGAAACTCACATCATCTGCAAGCACCACTCCCTGGAGTCTGTAACCAACAACAAATATTTATTGCACTTACTACGGTTGTAAAATCAGGTTAGATGGGACAAAGTGCACTGTACTTAACACTGATTCCAGGCCACAGGGAAAACAGAAGATCTTGGGCTCCGATTGCATCAACCTGGTAATTTTACTACTGAAGCTCTGCCCTTATAATTGCTCCAAAACAGAGAAGCAAGTAAACCCCTGTAGCCCTTGATCCTCAGGAAAGTGACCAGAGCAGGACCAAGGCTGACTCAAGGAGGTGGTGGAGGCTAGAGACCAGTGCTTAGTTTGTAAAAGAAGGACTGCCATTGCCCAATGCTGTTCTCAGAAGCCCACAGCCAATGCGATTAAATATCAGCCCTCCAGATACCAAGGCTGCGTAGTGTTGAGTCCACCTCATACCTGTTTAATTTAGTACCAGCCCCATTATCTCACGCATGAAGACTCCTGCTCTCTTCCTCTATGACTTTGTTCCGTCTTTTTCTCCCCCTGTCTTTCCACTTTGTAAATGTTTCCCTTTCTTACTCTAGGTAAATGTCTGACGCATAAAAATATGTGCCTATTTGAAATTATTGGAAGTGGTATGCCTATGTAGAATTAATGTTGAATTTTATAAAATCATGGATAAGTATGGACTAGATTAAGACATAATGACTTTTGTACTAAGTGTATTGTGTTTTTTGTTGTTGTTTTTTTAAAACTCTATGTCTAGGTTTTAATTATTTAAATATTTTAATATAATTTTTGGAACGGAAAATGCATTAATGATTTGGATTGCCAGCCTCTACCTTGCTCCGTGTTATTCTTCCTTTTAAACTTAAAACTGTTTAATTTCGAAATACTCTCTGGATCAACTAAATCCCTTACTTATTCTTTATAATTGATTACCGAAGGCAACAGGAAGTGGGGTTGATATAGATGTTTTTGCTGAAATACTAAAGGATTTAGAGCAACATTATTCACTTACCATGTGCATTGTGATCACAAGATTACATTTTTTTCAACTCAAAAAACTTAAAACTGAAAATGTTGAAGAGTTTGTATCAGCTATTCAACTTATTTTAGATCTTGTAAATTTGGACAAGTGCATAACAAACTGACCAAGAAATAAAAGAAAAGTTAAGGATTATTTGTTATGCAGATTTAAAACAGATTGTTGCATTAATGCAAAAAGCCGAACCATCAGAAAGATGTGCTAAAGCTGCAGTTCAGGACAATAACAAAGTTCCAGAAGAATCTTTCATCAACATTTCTGATCAGGAACTGACAAGGAGAAAGAGGGAATCATAAAATAACTATCACAAGTGAATACATTTGTAGTTAAGTGCTACAGATGTGGTAATGATCAAGATTCAGTCAATTTTCCAAAATGGCCATTAAGAAGCATAAAGTGCATAGAGTGTGTCATGGTGGTAGATTTTGCAAGAGTCTGGAGAAGGAATGCTAAGAAACACCTGGTGAAATGCATTACTGACACTGACAACACTTATCCTTCAAGTGATTAAAGAAACAAAGACAGTTTTGAAAAAAGGATTGTTCTTAACATCACCAGCAGAGAATCCAGCAAACCTCTGTGTTGAGTACCTTTTGTGGTTATTTCTTTACAAGTAGCTGCTGACTTGGGATACCCTTACACTATTATTGGAAAAAGATCTGGGATCAGAAGTTTGTAGGAAGAATTGGTGAGCATCTGAATCATCTTGATATTAAGCCTGAAAGCTATACCGAAATTACTAATACTATGATTGCCTATAGAATGCCTCTAATCAACCTCCAAGGCAGACATATCTTGTGCAAACTTTGAAGGATCAACATTCTCTAAATATTGGACTTGATTCTAACAGCCAGAACTGGTACTTGTAGTGTGTGACAGTGAAGATACCAAATGTTACCTTATGAAGAACTTCCCTACCATAAAAAAAGCAAAAGTTAAAGATTTTTTACAAAAAATCATCCCGCAATCGTGTATAAAAACAGAGCATTGACCTCCATTCATTGTCAGGGATAAAGGTAAGTTGAGGCTCAAAAACAACTGGATTTCACAATTGGTCATCACTCGATACACCAGTAGCAAAACTTGCTCATGCATAGATCTTAGGAGTTTTGATAATACCATTGATAGACCAATTTGCCTTGCCAAGAATAGATGAAATTAGGGAAATGACTAGAAATGCCAAGTGGTTTTTCACAGCTGATTTATTACTCAGCATGTCACCAAATTCCTCTTCATACCTAAAGTAAACCTTTGACCGCATTTATCACCCCTTTTGGGAGTTATCAGGTCCACCACATGTCATTTGGACTAACCTTGGCTGTGGCCATTTTTCAAAGGCTCCCATGAGAATTAGTTTGTGATATGTCAGGGGTAGTGTGCTTCCAAGATAACATTTTTTTTTTGCCAAGGAAAAAATGATTCTAAATTATTAAAGGTGATAAACCTGTTAAAAGTTAAAGGGCTCACTGCTAAAATCACTAAGTGTAAATTTGCTGAACAACAAGTTACTTAACTTGGTCATGTGATTAGTGGGGATGATATTAGCCCAAAGTTAGTAGAATTAATAAGGAATGCTCCTTCGCCCCAAACAAAAGATAATGTCAGATATTTCCTAGGTATGGAAGAATACTATGTTACATTTGTACAGAATGAATTTAACAAAACATTTCATTTATGAGGTGTACTTAAAAATAAGTCAAATGTTTGAGTGGTAAAATGTTTCTATATATGAAAGATGCCAATATTAGCACCCCTGATCTACATGGGTATTGTGCGAAATTTGGTTGTTGGTTGACTGGGATGGGAGCCCTGGTCAAGCAACAGCCACAATCCTTGGCAGGGTGAACCACAAAAAGTCACTTAATAACCTACGCTTAACCCTGATTAGCTTGGCACAAACGCAGTCAGGCTTTTCTTAGAGGCAATGTGTAAAATATTTATGAGGCACACAAGCAGTAATAAGGTGAAAACACAGTAAAAAAAAAACGACACCAATTTAGACAAATGGAGTAATTTTTTATGTATTATTTGACACCAAAATGACAAAATCCAATCAGTAGAATCAGAGTTATGAATTTGTAAAGATTTAAGGGAAAATAGCACTCAAAAGCACAAAGTGCCACTCGCGGCTATCTAGCCATGCAAGGCTGGGTAAAAGGCACAAGTTCAGGCCAATGGTTTTGGAGCTTTGGCCGGGTACAGGGACCAGGTTAGTCCTGCTGAGAGAGTTACTGTCACAGTCCAGCACAAAGAGTTCCATTGGAGGTGGAAAAGGCCGCAAGGAGAAGGAAGAGCGATGCGGTTGGCCGTCGAAGTAGTACAAAGAGCAGACCTGGAATCATGGATGGTTGGCGCTTTAGGGCACAGATGCGCAACACAGATGGTTGGGGCTGGATCTTCGTGTTGGTAGCCACAGAGAACGGTCAATGCTGTAGCATGAAGAGGTGGTTAACTGGAACTTCACGCTGGTGGCAAGGTTTTCCCGGCAATGGGCCAGTTCCCAATTGCTAAGAACCTTAATAATACTTTAAGAGAGGGGTGTGGACTAGCCACCAAACATAGAGGTTGCTCTTGCTTGAAATCCAGTGGCCCCGCAATCAGCTATCCGTCCTGATGCAACAGGAATTGCAGCCCCCATAGCCCGCTGATACACAGAAGCTTGGCGTGCTTGGGCAGCACCTAGATACAGACGTTTGAGGGTTGGATGGCCATAATAAGACATAATAGCAGCTGGAAAAGGATTTGACCGTCTGGAGGTGTGAACGTGATGGCATGGGATGCCCAGTGGCCTTCTCAGGCCACAGTGGGGGCACCTGGTTTCCATGTGGGCCTGATGCGTCACAGTGAGCCATGTTGTCTTACCACTTCAGAGCCCCTTTTTGCCACAATGAGCTGCAGCCTGCTCAGTCCTCCATGGGCATTGCTGGAGATGGAGACAGGGCAGGGAGTCCTCGAATAAGAAGCCACCCTGTTGTCTCTCATCACAAGTGCCCCCAGGTGAGTGCCAGTGCAGAATCCTCTAAAGGAGGGATGGAAGTCCACCACTAACCAAATGGATTGGGGGCTGTGTCGGACCACGCGAGGGGGAAGGGTTTAAGCGCCCGCTTCCAGGCCCCAGAGGAGTAAAAGATCTGACTGTCCAGAAGTGTGGGCCTAACAGTGTGTGGGGGCCTATTGGCAGAGTCGGGCAACTGGATGGAACCCTGACTTAAATGCGGGCCGGACTGCAGCAGGGTGTGCCGTATTGTCCTACCCTCATGGGGCCCCTTCTTAAAGCAACAAGTTGCAGCCTGCTCAGATCTCCACGGGTGTGGTTGGAGTTGTTGACGGTGCTTGGAGCCCTCAAACAAGAAACCTGCACTCCGCCTCTCATCACCAATGGCCTCCGATGAGTGCCAGCACAAAATTCCCTAAAGGAGGGACAGGGGCCCCAACCCTCATAACCAAAGCGATCTGTGGCTGGGTCGGTCTGCGCAATGGGAAGAGGTGAAGGCGCGGGTTGTGTCACACTCTTTTCTGGATCCCATAACCTCTGTGGTTTCATCAGGCCCACACAAAGAAATGAGGCCCACCCACCCAAGCCTGTTTTGTTGGGGCCCACCTTCGGGGTCTGTGGCTGGACCGATACAGGAGCAAACCACTGCAGTACTAGAGTGGGCAATCTGGCCTGGCTCTCTTCCTGCACTATGAGGCCAGAATATTCCCACAGGCCTCTGGCGCCACCTTTCGCCACACAGCAGTGAGTAGAGAAGGACACCTCTTTGCTTCAAAACCTATGCCCATCCTCAAAACCATACTCATGGCTGATGACCCACTCGTCGTGACGAATACAGATCCCAAGTAAACAGCTTGTGAGGTGAGTGGAAGGTGCTCGCCGATGCCCAGCCCAGCGGAATTGTAAACCCGGCAGAGACTGTTGATGAGTGTGTGCTGTAAAAATGATGTACCCTCATAGCCCCTGACTGTGGGCCCACTGCGAGGCCATGATATCAAGCTCAAATTTGTGGTGACTTTCGGGCCTTTTCTAGATGCCTGATCCACATTGATTCTGTGCCTGACTTGAGGAACTCGCCTTTTTGGCATACCCCCTCGCCCCTTACCCATGCACCGGTAGCCCCAACTTAAAACAATGGTAAACCGGTCACCCCTTCCTGACACTTGCTGCAGGCTGGGTGGCTCCCTAAGGGCCTCCTGAAGTATTGCCCGCCAGAGTGAAGGACAAGCCACCCAAGCCTCTCTGCAGGGCAAACTAAACAAATTCACCAAACCTACTGCAGTGGCGGCATTCATGACCCTGGGAGCGGAAGCAGCATCAGGCAACCCCCCCCCCTCCGTGGGGATCCCCATCCTCCAAACTATTCAAGACCTCTGATCCCCCATAGAGTGGAAGATTGGAGAACTTCATACCAACCTGTCCCTTATCCACCAGGATCTCTGTAAAGCTGCTGAAAGGGCCACCAGTAACAAAACTAGACTCCCAGAGGCAGAGGACTCCCTGAAGACCTGCCAAGTTGAGGTGAAGACCCTGCGGGGCACTGTGGCACAGCTGGTGGCGAGGGCAGAAGATACAGATGGCTGCTCCCAGATGAACAAGGTCAGGGTTGTGGGACTTCCTGAGGGAGCAGTGGTTTCTAACACAACCACTTTCATCACCACCTGGTTCCGGTCCTGGCTGCCATCGGATGCAGTCTCTTCATGCTTTATAGTAGAGTGTGCTCATCAGTCCCTGAATTTGCATCCCCCTCCTGGTGGTCCCCCCCAAGACCCATCATTGCCTGTATAATGAACTTTGCTGATCAAGAAGCCATATTGCTAGCCTCTCACACCCAGGACTCCTTATACAGCAAAGCTGCACAGGTCATGATTTTTCCCGACTACACTTTAAAAGTCCCACAACAGCTTTGCTCCTTCTAGGGTGTCAAACCGAAACTGCGGAGGCTGAACATTTGGTGTATGCTACTTTTCCTGCCCGCTTCAAGGCTCTGGTCGGAGGTAATTCCTTGTTCTTTGATACTCCGGTGGTGGCTTGGGAATGGGCAGAGGTGTGCCCCAGACTGCGGAACTGAATAGCAAGGACTGGCAAGAACTCAGCATCAGATCATGGAGCCCTACTTGAGGGGGTGAGGAGATGGCCTAGGAAAAGGGGCACCCGTGGGGGTAAAGCCAAATGGTAGGGGGCATCTGCAGAGATATGAGACTACAGGGCCGCATCAGAATGGGAGTCTTCTCTGGTTCCTGACCCAGCCCAGGCTACACCATCCCGCTATGACCCTACCTGACTGTAAGTGATTTTATGCTGCTCTTCTTGCAGCTCCCAGATCCCATGCCTATGACATGCTGCTGTGTATGTTTTTAACTTAGATTGCAATTCCTGCTATGTTTCCTTTTCAGTGGGGCTAGTGCCACTCAGTCATCAGTGACCCTTGAACTACACTCCCCACTTTCAGGGTAGGGTTTTAGTTTGGGGATGTTGGACCGGCAGCCTGGTAGAGGTATGGACTCCAGTACACCATGATGGGGACACCAGAACTGTGGCAGGTACTTCCAGTTTCAGAAGTATAGGGTGGTGGGTGGGGGAAGGAGTTTGTATTTCAGGTTTTTGACAATATGGTTTTTGTTTTTCTGTTTGCATTGTTTTTTGTTGTACCCACTTCACGTAATCACACAATGGTCTTTTTGCACTGCCCGCTGACTTGACCCACAGGCACACAGTGACATGACCCTGTGACCAACGGGCCTAGGCCTGGGAGGATCAGGAGATACCCAAGATTCCTCACCTGGAATGTTAATGGGTTACTTGATAAGGTGAAGAGAAGACCGTCTTGAAAGCTTTCTTGGAAGCCCTTCACACATGTCTTGCAGGGTGTAATTTTAAAATTCCCAGAAGGCCTATGGCTTTTAGGGGGTGATATGAATTGTGTGGCCTCCACGCCGATGGACCGCTCTTCCGAAGGTTTGGGCTGACATTGCACGACACAATCCTGCCCCATTTCATGCACGAAATGGGCTTGCTTGACATGTGGTGCCATCACCATCCTCTGGAGAGAGGGTACACCTTCCTTTCCAGAGTGCATAAAACCCCCTCCAGGTTGGACTTCTTCCTCCTTCTCAGGGTCCAGGGACACTCTATATGAGCAGCAAACATTCAAGCACATGGACTGTCTATTCATTCTCCAGTTGAACTGGTGATAGCCATTGGTAAAAGAGGGGGCCCTTATCGGTGGCGCCTCAATTACGGGACCCTGGCGGATGCCGACCTCATGGCAGCCCTCCACTAGGCTACCAAAGAATACCTCCACCACAACGTACACTCTGTGTCTTCCCTGGATACTCTGTTGGCTGGGATGAAGGTATCTTTATGCAGCTTTATTAACAGCTATTGCAAAGTACACCCTAACCCAGAGGATACTGAGGTAGCAAAGATGGAAACATGACTCTTGGCACCCGATACACAATACTCAGATTTCCCTGTGCCTGTGATACTCAGAGACTCGCTTTTTAGAGGGTTTACCCTGAACAAGATCATGCTCAATGATACTCGGTTGGCTTGGTCCGCCACCCAAAGCAATACCTATCAATGGGGAGATAAATCCAGCAAAAGTCTGCATTGGCTATGCTCCAGGGCAGCCCCCTGAAACCCCATTCCATAATCCTGGACAAACGGCGGAGAACAAATGCTAGAAGACCAACATATTGCCAGACCTTTGCGACCTATGACAGTACATAATCCGCCCATCAGAAGGGGACTCTCCCTGGGGAGATGTAGACATTTGTGCGGGCCCTCTGGGACTGTTCTTTCTCCAACGCAGGCATACTGGACTTAGATCTCGATATAACTGTGGATGTATTGGAGGGAGCACTCTGGATGCTCTAACTGGGTAAATCCACAGGCTTATACAGATTCCCAGCAGAATTTCACAAGGTCACTTGGGCACTTACAGGTCCGCATATGTGAAAGTCTTCCAGGAAGCCCTGGACAGGCGTCCGCTACCTTTGAACCTATGAACCACAGACATTATGGCTATCCCTAAGCCCTGGCAGTCACCAGAACAATGTGACTCATACCCGCCAATATCTTTTCTGAGCATAGAAGTTAAGGTGTGGGCCAAGGTGTTGGCCATATGCTTACTTGAGCTCATTGCTAAATTGGTCCAGCCAGAGCAGTCCGGTTTTATACCAGATAGGGCTATGCGACACAATATCAGAAGAGTGTGTAATGCAATTGCCGGGCGTGTAATGCAATTGCCTTGTCCCGACACTACCACTAAGATGGCGCTCTGTTACAGGTCGATTTCTGCAAGACCTTCTACTCTGTCAGCTGGCCAAATCTCTTTTCCCTCCTAGAACAGTTGAACTTTGAACCTCGTTCAATGGTTCTGTAAGGCTACTTCACACCGACCTCTTTGCCCAGGTGCGAGTGGGGGGAGTGGTGTTACCGTCTTCTGCATGGGAAACAGCCTTTACAACGTAGGTTGAGCCATGCGTGCTGTTTCCCTGCAAGCACGACCACGCTTGCCATAACCATGCATATGCGCGGGTAAGGCAGTGCGGGGTCTAGATGTCTGGATGGGCAAGAACAGAAAGAGGTAGCGTTGGTCCAGAAAGCTTGAAGCGGATTGGTAAGAGGGGCTGGGGCCGGGTTTGGGGGTGGAGGTAGTTTTTATGGCTCCCAGAGGGTCAGGTTGTTTATAGGGCAAGGGGCCAGGTTTTAGGGTTTAGGTCAGGGGTGTCAGGTAGTTTTAGGTTTTCGGGGTGGGGTAGGTTTTAGGGCTTGGGGGGTCGGATTGTTTATAGGATAGGGGCCAGGGTTTTAGGGATCAGTGTAGGGGTGGTCTGATAGTTTTAGGTTTTAGAGGTGGGGTTGTTTTTAGGGCTGGAGGGGTTGGATTGTTTATAGGGCAAGGGCCACGGTTTTAGGGCTGAGGGTGGAGGGGCTGGGGTATAATCTTTACCACACATCATGCCTTTTCCATGAAATTGTGTGGTAAAGGTATGCGTAGTAAAGGAATGCCTTGTTCAGACAAATTTGTTGTTAGGGCTGCATTGTAGAGGCATGCATGGTTTAGCCATGCCTGCCTCTGTCATAAAAACTTGCCAGATTAGACAGGAGATGAGACAGGGATGTCCTCTCTCACTGCTATTATTTGCCTGGTCATCAAGCCCCTGGCTGCCTGGATTAGGACAGATGCACAACTACAGGGGTTTGTATGGGAATCCGGGACTGAGGAACTAAAAACCCAGTATGCAGACAACATGCTGATCTTTCTGATAGACCTCCCACACTTGGGAACACAGGCTCTCCAGATATTACAGATCTTTGGAGACTTTACAGGACTGCAGATGCACCCTGACAAATCTTCGGTGTACGTAGTAGGAAAGGGTCCTTCGAACTTGTCATCCACCTCTGGGCTGAAGGTTCTCTGCCAGGGCTTTTAATATATATATATATATATATATATATATATTTTTTTTTTTTGTGTTCAAAACTGCTTTATTGTATAGGAAAAAAAAAAAAACAGTACACAGCTTCATGCGCCTACAACCCGGAGGCTGGCAGCGTGATAATCAAATATAACACAGCCTTGTGACCGGCATCCCAGAGGCCCGGCAGCATAACATAGGATCAGGCAATAGTCACAGCACAGCCGGCATTGTCAAGCATTTGAGGATGTACTGCAGCAGAACAGTGTTTTCAGTTATTAGTGTTTAGGTTGAAAAAACTTCCCAACATTCAACAAACTAAGAGGCGTTATAGTCAAGCTCGGATATGAAGGCCCGTGCCAATAGGGTGATATAGATAGGCAAGATCGTACTCATCTTAACAGTCATAGAACAAGAGACCTGGCAGCATATAATCAACGCTATAGTAAGCAACATGTATGGTGTCGCGGAGTGGCAGTGAATATGTGAGGGGCGAGTATATGTCATGGGTGGCATGGCAGGACCCCAGATAGAGCAAGGAGGACAGGCGTTACCAATGGGGAGGTCTGCGGGTGTAAGCAACGTATGTGGTGCACTGAGCAGGGCGGGAACCCATGGTTTGGGAACAGAGAGATATCCCCCATCAGCACGGAGGGAAAGTGCACATGTATTGACGGGTATTGTGGTCACACTTGGAATCTCCGCAGTGTCGCTAATTACTAGTACGTTCCCCCTCAGGTGCATCGTCGCCATCTGTCTGTGCGAGTATGTAGCCTACTAGGGGGCCCCAGATATCCTTAGGCCGACTCAGGACCGGCAACAATTCAGCGAAGGTAGTATACTGCTCTTGACAATAGGTCAAGTCTGCTAGCCAATCCTTAAATTTAGGCGCTCTGCCTCGGCCCCATCGGCACGCCACCCGTCTCTTAGCCAAGAGCAATGCAGTATCGACAAATTTCGGACAAGATTTAGGAATATGCGGAGTATGCCCAAGGAGTGCCAGCAGGGGGTCCATAGGCACGGTGCCCTTCGTCATCGCCGCGAGGGCGTCCGTCACCTGTTGCCAGTAATGCAGAACTTGAGGACATCCCCACGCCAAGTGCAGAAAGTCTGCGTGTTCGGCGCGGCAGCGCCAACATCGATCATCGTCCGCTAGTCCGAATCTGTGTTTCCGCACAGGTGTCTAATATATCCGTTGTAGGAATTTGTAATGTATGATTTTCAGTCTACTGCTTGCGGAGATACGGGACGTGAGGGTGCAGCAGTACTGCCATTGCTCATCAGTGAGTTCAGCAGTCAGCTCATCACTCCAATGTTCCCGGGCACCAGTTTCAGGCATTGGAGCTGCAACCCTAAGCTGATGGTATAGGCCAGAGACCAAATGTGTCCCATCCTGCAAGCAGAGTAGGAAATGAAGTGGGAGTAGGATTTCGGGTTCATTGGGGAAATCAGGTAATATGTCCCTCATCCCCGCACGCAGACGTATATAATAGAAAACTTCAAGTGGAGTGCGACTATGAGATGCAAAAAATAACTCTGCAGATTTAAGCTGACCGTTCGAGAATAGGTCACCCCAGCAAGCAATTCGTACCGTCGCACAAAGGGTGCGAAAACCCTGTTCCTGCAGCAGGGCAAGATCAGGATGAAAAGTCAGCGGTAGCTTGGGTGAATACGGCAGGCGGCAGGACAGGCTCTTGGCAATACGACGCCACGCGTCAAGTGTACACAATACCGAGGTGTTCGATGTAGGTATGGACGACTCCGGGCAGTGAAGCAGCCCACTGAGTGGAATAGGATGTACAATCCAATCTTCCACCGCGATGTGAGGCATGAAAGGGGTAGGGGCCAGCCAGTGGTAGGCAAATTGTGCCTGCGCACATTGATAGTACGCTTCAAAGTCAGGGACATCAAAGCCTCCCCTGTCATATGGAAGGGTGAGCGTGGACCATTTCAACCGTGGGTTCCTACCCCCCCCAGAACAGCCAACGCAGTTCCGACCACAGGGTTTTGAAGAAGAAAGCCCCAGGATAATAGGGGATATTTAGGAAAAGATATAGGAAGCGGGGGAGAATCACCATCTTTATAAGGGATGCCCTTCCGGCCATGGAGAGCGGCAGGGTTATCCAACGATCAACTGTGGCAGCTAATTTAGTGATGGCTACTCCGTAATTGGATCGTAGAGTTTCGCTCCTATCTCGGGAAATTTGTATCCCCAGGTATCGAAGTTCGGTCCGACACCACTCCAGCGGATAGTCAAGGGGAAAAACTGTAACCGCCTCCGTTAAGGGGAAAAACCGCGACTTGGACCAATTAATGTGTACACCTGACATTCTGCCGAACACAACGAATTCTCGGAGTAGGGGGTTAAGGTGCACCTCGGGGTGTTTAACATAAAGCGTGATGTCATCCGCGTAGAGGGACACATCCATTTGCCGCTGCAAGCATTGTATCGCCCCCTCCCGGTGCAGTTGACGCAAGCGACATGCAAGAGGCTCAACGGCTATAGCGAACAAGAGGGGAGATAGGGGGCATCCCTGGCGTGTGCCTCTAGTGATGTCAATGGGCTGCGAAAGACGGCCATTCATAAGTACTCTCGCCGTGGGTCGAGTATAGAGCAGGCGGACCCAGGATATGAAGAGTGTCGGGAACCCCATACCATCTAATACAGAGAATAAGTAAGGCCATTCAACCGAGTTGAATGCTTTGGAAGCATCAAGGAAGATGGCTGCGACCGGCATGTCGGAGTGCACAGTGCGGAGTAGGGAGAATAAAGTGCGGAGGTTATGTGAGGTGGAGCGGCCAGCCACGAACCCAGATTTATCGGGCAGTACGATCCGGGACATGATTAGTGAGAGACGGGTAGCCAGGACCTTAGCGAGTAACTTGACATCGCAATTTAGAAGGGAAAGCGGGCGATAAGAATTGCAGGAGCTGGGATCCTTGTCGGGTTTCAAGAGGGAAGTAATAACCACCTCTCGCATAGAGCCAGGGAGAGCGCCATCGCACAGCGACTCCTCGTAAACCTCTCGGAGGACAGGGGCCATAATATCTATGTATGCCTTATAGAATTCAGCAGGGATGCCATCGAGGCCGGGGGCCTTGCCGTTCTTGAGGGACATAATGGCCTCGCGAATTTCGTCCAGCTCAAAGGGAGCCGCCAGGAACGCCCTGTCACCATCGCTGAGCCAGCAGAGCGCCACATCCCTCTGATAGGCAGCATAAGGTGTATCGGGCACAGTGTCAGAGGTATAAAGTGTGTGGTAGTGAGATGTAAAGGCAGTAAGCAGCTCGTCCGAGTCCCTGACCGTGGTCCCGTGTCAGTAAGTTCGAGTATGGTGTTGCGCTCCCGTGAGGCACGCGTGAGTGTAGCAAGGACCCTTCCAGGCCTATCTCCCTCACAGTATTTTCTGGCCTGCCAGTGTTTCCCACGGAACTTAGCCTCCCTAGCAGCCTCTTCCTCATACTGTGACAATGTTTCCCGAAAAGCAGCGTGTAAATCAGGGCTACCGTCCGCCGCCATGCGGAGTTCCAGTGTTCGCAGTTCCCTCTCTAATGTGGAATTGTGTTTTTAATATCTCTCAGTACCCCAAAGCTTTTGGAGATGCAGTATCCTCTAATGGTCACCTTAAAGGCTTCCCAGATGTGTTCGATGGAATCCACTGATCCCTTATTCCTGGGGAAAAAGGCAGCTATCTCTTCGCCCAACTCAGTCCGAAACAGACTATCTAACAGGATCTCAGGCCGGAGTCTCCAATGTGGTCTGGGGCTATCCCACCCAGGAACGCGGAGGTGTAGTAGAACCGGACTGTGATCAGAGTATGTTCTTGGCAAGTGTGTCGCCCGTAACACTTCTGCGGTAATCCCTCTGGTAAGGAGAAAGTAATCCAGTCACGCCCATGTTCCCGTGTGTGAGGTAAAGTGTGTGCCTTCCCTCCCATGGGGATGTAAGTGCCGCCATATGTCCATCAGTTCGCCCTCCGTGATCACTCCCTCCAGCGCCTCATGCGCCCTGGGCTTATAGCTGCTAACTCCATCCGCCCTATCTAGATGAGGTATCAACGCTAGATTGAAATCGCCACCCCAGATAACGTGGCGCGAGCCTACATCCATGAACCTTCCCCATAATGTGGTAAAGAAAGTGGGTGTATCCACATTAGGGGCATAGCTGACAACAAATGTGAATGTGTCCCGGCCCAGTCTGCCCCACAATAAAGCATACCGCCCCTCACCATCCACCAGATCACCGTATTTATGGAACGGCACGCTACGTGCTATAAGGATGGTGACTCCTCTCGCATAGGTGGAGTATGAGGAGAAGGTGCGGACTTCAGCCCACTTGCTCGCAAATGTGTTTTTCCCTTGTGGTGACAGATGGGTTTCCTGCAACATGGCTACCTGGACACGGTGTCTATTGAGATAAGCGAGGACATTGCGACATTTTCTAGCATCATTGCGACCTCTAACATTCCATGACATACAGGTCAATTGCGCATCAGTATTCAAAGCAGCCATAGGTAGTAGAATAACAAGTATACCAGTTCCAGCCTGTGCGATGAGACAGAGCCCACTCTAAGTAGCCGATATATATAATCATGCCCATGCATAATTCGAACAAACATTCCAAGCGATAAGAGCCTCTTTCGGAACCAGCCCAACCCCCCTCCCACCCCAGCATCCCAATCATGCCAGTAGCCACCTTTCCCCACCCATTGTCCCTCCCTCCTCCCCCTTCCCCCCAACCTCTGCAACAACGTCAACAACATAAAGATTCGCATGGGGAACACCCTGTAGGGATACAACATAAAGTACGCACAGCCACTTTATCCGCCCGTGGCCTCCAAGTCTGTACCGCCCTTGGTGGAGGCCCGGGTCAGGAGAGTGGTCCTTGGATTACGTTACCACAGGAGTGATGAGGCAGTGTGGGTCCATCGTGTATGGTCGTCTCTGTTTCCGTGCTCTCGAAGCAAGAATCAGTGTATGACAGCGCAGGTGAAACAAAGAGTACAGTAGATACGAGCGATCAGTGTCCGTCCGCTGCCGAGGATGGGTCTTCGTCCTCCAGGTCCGCCGCATCATTGCGTTCCTCCCTACGTGCTTTACGGATCGACTTTAGGAAATCTTCAACTTTTTGAGGGTTCGTAAAGAAACGCTGCTTCCCCTGATGTGTGATTCGCAGCTTTGCCGGGTAGAGTAGGGCATAGTCCAGTTGAGCTTCTCGCAGCTTCTTTTTCACAGGGCTGAACTTACGTCGCTCCTCCTGCACCAGGTGGGTGAAGTCCGGATATATGGAGAAGTTAACACCATTATATTGTAGGGTCTGCTTAGATCGGGCCGCCCTCAGCGCGACATCTCGGTCCCGATAATTTAACAATTTAGCAATAATTGGCCTAGGCGGCAGTCCGGGTTTAGGAACAGGTGCCAATGAGCGGTGTGCTCTCTCGATGATAAATTGAGGAGAAAAGGTGTCCTCTCCGATCGAGCCCTTAAGCAGTTTTTCAACATAGAGCTCCATCCTGCCCGTGTCCGTGGATTCTGGAATGCCCGTGACGCGTATGTTGTTGCGTCGGCTGCGAGCTTCCAAATCCTCGTTCTTGGCAGCTATGACCCTGAGCAGGTTGTCCATCCTGGCCAATTGTGTGGTGTGAGTCGAAGTGATATCGTCGTTATTGGTTGGATATGCGTTGCTCCGTAGCTGTCAGCCGCTCCTCGTGACGATCCACTTTATGAACCAGGGCATCTAGCCTGGCGGTGACGCCGTCAACCTTTTCCACCACAGTGGCAAACCCCTGCCTCATCTCCTGAAACAGGCTGTGTAAGTCAATGTCTTTAGCAGGAGTGGCAACGGCCCTCGAGGACGTATCGCTGGGCCCGGAATCGGCAGGCACCGATTTTGCGCCTTTTTTGGCACCATCAAAGCTCAGTTTCGGTTGGCAATTTTCTGGTCGCACCATGTTGGTGGCTGGACGCGGCCTCTTCGCCGTCACGCGCCCGAACGCTAATGTGCGCCAAGATGTCCGCCGAGGGGGAAGCGATACAGTCTCAGAAAGGAGGCGCGTAAATGTGCAGATACAATGCCGCGTGGTATGTGTCGGACGAGGCACCTCTATTGTACGATGAGCACAGCTTGGGGGGGTTATAGTCCGTCCGACAGCCTTCGCGCCAGTAGCCCCTCCGGTGGGGATGGGTTACGAGGCCCAGTGGCAGCAGTGGTAAAGAGACAGTCACCTTGTGGGAAAAGTAGGCTCCAAAGTCAGCCTCAGTTCGTGAGGGCAGATGCACAGGCCGTCAGCTCGTGGCTAGCTTGGAAGGCAGCGTCCACTGTAGCTAGAACAGAGTCATAGATCTCCCTGCGGTCCAAACACGGGACACAGCCAGGCTCCACAATCCGCCAGCAGGGGGTGAAGCAGCTCACAAGGCCCCCGGGGGTCAGCGCCACCTCCAGCGCAAGGTAGGGAGCGCGCGAAATAACGGGTCAGCAGGAGGCCCTCCCGCAGTCCGGAGGGCCAGTAAGCGCGGCCGCCCTCGGCTCCCCCGCAGGCCACAGTGATCGCAGAGGCGGCAGTCTCCTCCCGGCTCGGGCACCTCACAGCTCGCGCTGCTCCGTAGACGGCGCCGCTCGAGTCCGGCCTCCCGCCGTAGCCTCAGGGGCTACCACACCAACCTAAGCTCTCCCGCTCCGTGCAGCGTCTCACCTCTAGTCAGGGAGCCCCGAGTCAGTCCTCCATCCGGGGGCGAGGCGCATGGAAGGATAATATCGCCGTACTACGGCCTCAAGGTCCCACACAGAGGCCGCCCGGGCTCCGAGCAGTCACCCGCGAGTCTGGCCTATCCCCTCGTGACCAGCCGCGGGATCGCGTTGTCTTCCACAGCCGGGCACCTCCGCTCACGGTCTCCGTGCAGGCTTGCGGTGAAATTTCAATCGGCGCCAACGCCGGTTCCGGATCATACAGCGGCCCCAAACTCAGGTTGAGTGTGGAGGGCACCCCCCTGCTGCAGTTGGGGGGTGAATCCGATGATTTCTCACCCTGTGGTAGAGGATATTTAACGGATCAATTACCAAGGAGCGGGAGCTACTCAACTAAGCAGCCATTTCGCTTGTGCGCCCTCTAGCCCAGGGCTTTTAATATTTAACAGCAGAGCTGACCTCTGAGGTTTGAAAGCAGGCTACAGGCAGAAAATAATTATTTCCATGAGCAGCAGAGCAGTCTTGTGGAGTACACAGTATGCCACAGCAGCAGGCAGTCCTCTGAGAGTCCTTTCACAGGTCCTGAAAGTGAAATGAAGAGTGGGATTGAGGGCCCTATATTTATAGCCTGTGACGTCTTTTAAGTTGGGAGAAATTTCTAGAGGTTTCTGATTGAAGTGTTTGGAATTTCCTGACTCTCCTGCTGTGACTCCAAGCTGGCTGCAGAGACAATGTGGAGAGGATAAGCCCTTTGTGTGAAGGCAGAGCACAGCCTATTCAGTTGCAAGTGAGGCTGTGCCCAGCTCTGCCCCACATCCAGCCAGCAGATGTCCCATTTAGGCACACCTAATCCCTCTACTGTGTGACTGTCTAGGCGGAATTCACAAAGTCTAACTGTCAGTAACACCCAGTCATGTGACTCAGGACGATTGTAGGCATCAAATGGCTACGGGCAGGAAAATGCAAACCTTCTGAAAGTATAATTTTCTAATTTGTAATTTTAAATCCCAACTTATCATTTAAGAGGCTTTTTAATTACAATTTCATAGAGACCAAACTTGAAATGCCTAGCTGTCCTCATCCAACATTGGCACTGATTGAATGAAATAAGGCAACCCAATGTTATCTTATGGGACAGGTAGGCCTCACAGTAGTAAAAAACTACCAGGACACGTAAAACTCAAAAGTAGATGTCCAACATTTTAAATGCAATGCACCCTGCTCCATGGGCTATGTAGGGCCTACTTTAGGGGTGACTTATACATAAAAGAAAGAGAGTTTTAGGCTTGGCAAGGGGGTATATTGCCAAGTCGCATTGACAATATAAAACTGCATTCAGGTGAAAATTGCAGATCTCTGACATGTTTTAAGGGGCTACTGAAGTGGGTGTCCCAAATTTTGCTGCAGCCACATTAGTAGCATTTAATTTACAGGCCCTGAATGTCACAAATGGCTCGAGTGTTTGCTCGCATGCAGCATTCACAACAGTGGGGTGATGGCAGGACGGCAGGCCAAAAGGCTTACTGAGGCATGCATCATGCTGCAGATTATTCAGGAGAATCCAGCATTTCACCAAAGTTACCACAACCCTGGCAGGAGCGGTAAGGGTGCACAAGCATCAGCACCAGCTGTTAGGGTTTGTGCACAGCAAAGAGCATGTCCCCTCTCATTGCACTAGTGGTCTCTGTAATAGCTCTCTTTTAAACATACTATTGAAAGCCTTTCTTGTTATCTCAGCCCCCCCCCCCTTAGGCTTCTGTGTATGTTGCTCAAAGTACTCACAAGTTTGGACATTGCTGTCTTGTTTACACATTGGACCTTGCTTTTACCAAGGCTTCTTTAGAGCACCCCTCCCTAAGCCATGTGTTAATTCAACTCATTTGCATAATAACTGAAGCTCTGCACACCTTTCAAGAACATGTGCAGCATGTGAGAACCACACCCAGCTCTTCGAACCACACCCAGCTCTTCGAACCACACCCAGCCCTGTCTATAAAAGGCAGCCCCCGAGTCTCACCCAGTGCTTGTGCTCGTCTACCTCCCGCTTACCTGAGAACAGATCCTTCGGCACTGGCACTCCTGCTCTCTACAGACCTTCATCTGCTTCAACGGGCGCGGCTGCTGGCTCTTCCTTCTTCCGGTTTCCGGCTCCTCCTTGCCTCAGCCCCTCTCCTGTCCAATACAATCGACCTGCAAAAGAGAAAGAGGACAAGGTTAGACTGATCAGTATCCCTTTTCAGCAACAAGTAAGTGAAAAACTTTTTATTACCTGAAAGAACTTTGACAGCGATTTTTGGATTCGTGTATAGCCAATTTGGAACAAGATACCTCCCACGAACATTGTGATTCAAACCCTTTGTTACAAGAATACTTTGTGGAACTTTGTGAAATAAACATTGTTTTACATGGAACTTTTAAGAATCGAACAGTGGAAACCATTGACAGCAAGGCAAACAGTAAATCAAGGACTTGCACAAATTACCTGCTGTATTTTGATGTAAAAGTACAGTATTCGTTTTATAAAAATTCTGGAAATGTGTGAAAAGTGAGTTTGCTATTAAGAATTTAGGCTTTAGTTATATTAAGGTGAATGTTTGATATTGGTAATTCTGATAATGGTATTCGTTTAATTTTATAGAAGCTTTACAGTAATAGAAAGCACATCCCAGAACAGTAACACATTCCAAACCTGGAAGCTAGAGCCCAGGATCCAAGAGGTACTTTTAGAAGAGAATTTCTAATAGATAAAGGGATAGTCAGGAACACATTTAGGAATAGGTTGCACTTACCTGTTCTTTGTTTATGTTTCATTAGGCACCAGTTTCTACAGAAGTCAGTGAGGGCCGCAGATTTTAGCAGCACTTCAACAGTGGAAACGCAAGAACGGTGTTGTCTCTCTTTTTTTATTTTATCCACTTCCCCCTTCCCTTGAGCTTCTGGTTCTTAGTGCACTGCCTAAAACTAGTGTGCTGGAACAAGCAGTTTCAGGGTGGGGTCGGACTGTCTTCAACCTCCATCAGAACTGAACAGAAACTCAGGTGAGCTGGGCTTTGACAGAAGCACAAGCCTTAAAATATTCAGTTCTGTTGGACGATGAATGCCGGGGAAGAAATAGAGGGCATTGACGCCACGGATATGGCGCAGGCCCTAAATGAGGACTTGGCCCATAATCAATCAGTGTCTGACATCTTGCAACATATGCAAGAGGAAATAGAGAAATTAAAGATGGAGAACACCTCTTTAAAACAGGATTTAAGCAGGTATAAACCTAGGGGATCTCAGTGGAACACAGCTTTTACGCCTTTGTTTAAAACCTCCTCAGAGACAGGGCGCGATCAAAAGATACAACTTTGCCTCCCCCAGTTGAGGTTACTGTTAATGTTCCTAATGCTGTGCCTTTAGCAGCACCTGAACGTTTTCATGGAGATAGTAACAAATTCCATGTTTTTATCAATCAATGTCAATTACACTTCGGTTTGTAAGCCGCAACAGTTCCGTACTGATGCTACGAAAGTGGCATTCGTCTTGTCTTATTTGGGTGGCACAGCAGCCAATTGGTCAATTCCTTTCGTGGATAGAGATGTACCCATCCTCCATAATTGGAATCAATTTAAACGTACTATGACCAGCCTTTTTGCAAAACACACTTTCATGCAGGCAAGTGATAATGAGCTTTTAAATCTTAAACAAGGTAACAAGGATTTATTGACCTATCTCACTAGTTTTAATCGTTTACTCACCGAGACAAAGTGGCCAGAAGAAAAGCGTATCTCCCTTTTTCATAAAGGTTTGAGAGACGAGTTAAAAGACGCGCTGGCTCATATCGTTGATTTGCCAGAAGACTATTCTGACTTTGTAGATTTAGTGTTGAAATTGGAACACAGACTAGGAGAAAGAAAGGGCGATAAATCCAAACTGGAATCACGGTTAACTTTTATTAGACACAAGAAGAAAGACACAAATAATAAACTCCCTGAACCTGAGCCTATGCAAATAGGGACACTCAGAGGTCCACTCACATCAGAGGAAAAAGAAAGAAGGAGAAAACTTCAATTATGTTTATATTGTGGCAAGGCAGGTCACTTTGCCAGAGAATGTCCAGTAAAACCTAAAACTTCACGAAAGGGTGCTGTTTCCTCAACCTCCTCAACTGAATCGGGAAACGATTAAGCTCGACAAGGGGGGAGGTTACTTGTTAGAGAAAACATCTTAATCAAACCTCTAATTCTGCAGCCTTCATGGTACCGCACATTCCTAGACATTTCATTATTCAGATCTTTTTAATTGTTACTACCCAAGTTAGACATTCTCTCCCTGTCCTACTGGACTCAGGAGCGACAGGAAATTTTGTGGATAATAAGTTAGCTGAAAAATTAGGTCTTCCTATGTGTCTAAAGCCTTGTCCAGAAACAGTATGTGCAGTGGATGGGTCAGAATTGACCTCTGGATTAATCACAAAACAAACAAGTCCACTTGTTATGGTCTGTCAAAACGGGCACACAGAGGTGATTAGCTTTGATCTGATAGATATCCCTAATTTTGGCTTGATTCTCGGGGTACCCTGGTTAACAACTCATAACCCAAAAATTGATTGGGTGAATCGAACAGTTACTTTGGATTCCTCTTTTTGTAGAACCAATTGCTATCAAGAAGCAGGTACAGAATAGAGCACAGTAATACACTGTGCTAGTGTTACACAAGACGAACCAAGTCTCCCTCCTGAATATTCTGACTTTAAAGACGTCTTTGGTCCAGTGAAGGCTAGTGTGCTGCCCCCACATCGGTCTTATGACTGCCGTATAGATCTTATCCCAGGGGCCCCTTTACCTAATAACAGAGTATATGCTTTGACTGACGAAGAGACCAAATATTTAAGAACCTACCTAGACGACCTACTACAGTCTGGGTTCATCCAACATTCCACATCTTCAGTGTCATCTCCACTCTTTTTTATCCCGAAGCCGGATAAATCCCTGCGCGCGTGTATCGACTATAGAGGACTAAATAAGGCTACGATAAAAAATAAATATCCTCTTCCTCTAATACCTGTGTTGTTGGATCAATTAAGACATTCTACTGTATACACTAAACTAGATCTGCGGGGAGCTTACCACCTGGTCCGAATAAAAGAGGGGGATGAGTGGAAGACAGCTTTCAAGACAAAGTTTGGTCTATTTGAGTACACAGTAATGCCCTTTGGGTTGTGTAATGCCCCTGCGGCCTTTCAATTCTTTATAAATGAGGTCCTACACGAATTCCTGGACGTTTGTGTCATAGTATACATAGACGACATCCTCATTTACTCTAAGAACCCGGAAGAACATACCCAACATGTTCGTGCAGTATTATCAAAGTTAAAAGAAAATCATCTTTTTGCTAAATTAGAAAAGTTTACTTTTAATGTCAGCAAGGTGGACTTTTTAGGATACTCTCTGTCACCTCAAGGAATAACTATGGATGTAAAGAAAATCAATGCTATTACTGATTGGCCAGAACCATCATCTGTAAAAGATGTTCAGAAATTTCTGGGTTTCGCCAATTTTTATAGGAGGTTTATTTCTCATTTTGCAGACATTGCGGCCCCAATAACCACCTTGGTGCGGAAAGGGCAACGATTTCTTTGGACTGATGGGGCGGCACACGCCTTTCAACTCCTGAAACAAAAGTTCACTTCAGCCCCAATTCTGAAACATCCTGATCCTGACTTGCCATTTTTTGTTGAAGCGGATGCTTCACAAGTAGCTTCAGGAGGAGTTCTCTCTCAACGAGATGCAGTAGATAGCCAATTACATCCTATAGCCTTCTATTTCAAAAAGTTATTACCAGCTGAATAAAATTACACTGTGGCTGAAAGAGAACTATTAGCTATCAAAGTAGCCTTTTCTGAATCGAGGCACCATTTAATGGGAGCCAAGTACCCTGTTACCATCTTTTCTGACCATAAGAACCTACAGTTTTTTGGATCACTTAAAGCACTAACACCACGGCAGATGCGCTGGTTAATTTTTTTTTAGTACATTTGACTTTGTTATAACCTATAGACCAGGTGCACAACAAATTCAATCTGATGTGTTATCTAGATACGAACATACCTCAGACATGAAACAAGACAAAATAGGAGAACCCATTATTCCTCCCCAAAAACCTTTGGCACCAGTACAACAGAAGGATTTCATCACAGATCTATATAATGCACACATGCAAATAGTACCTCAAGATTGGTTAAAGGATTCCCATAACACAATACAACGTGGTTTATTGTATCACGACAACATGCTGTTAGTGCCCACCACAGAATTACAAACACAGGTGATAATTTGGCATCACGCCTCACCGTTGGCAGGTCATCCTGGCTGGGTAAAAACCCTGGAAAATGTGCGAAAACACTTTTGGTGGGACAATATGAGTAAGGACATTAAGCAATTTGTCACTACCTGTCCAATTTGTGCAAGACATAAATCTTCTCATAAGGCTCCTGACGGCTTGTTAATACCAATGCCATCACCCAAACAACCTTGGCACACTGTGAGTGTAGACTTTATTGTAGTTTTACCACCAGTAAAATCCTTCACAACAGTGTTAGTGATAATGGATTTTTTATCTAAAATGGCACATTTTGTACCATTACGGAAATTGCCAACTGCGCCAGAATTTGCAGATATTTTTATAAGAGAAATTGTGCGTTTACATGGTTTGCCAAGCAAAGTGGTGTCAGACCGAGGTAGCCAGTTCAACTCTAGATTTTGGAAAAATCTATGTGAAAACTGAAAATAGATATGGCGTTATCCACTGCTTTCCATCCAGAAACAGATGGACAACCTGAACGACTGAACCAAACCTTACTTCAAATGCTACGTTGTTTATTGGCTGATTATTCTAGTGAATGGTTGGAAGCTCTCCCTGTAGCGGAGTTTGTTTATAATAATACTGAGCATGCAGCTCTACTTTGCTCACCATTCTATTTCATGCAGGGGTATCATCCAAGAGCTATACCCATTTTGTTAGAAGATTCCCTGTTGCCTACAGTAACGGATAGACTAATGAGATTAAGTGACATACAAGACAAGGCCAGGAAACATTTATTAAAGTACAAAGAAAGCGTGAAAAGACAAGCAGACAAACACAGATCTGAGGCCCCAATGTATAATATCGGTGACAAGGTATGGCTCTCCACAAAGAACCTACATATAGAGGGATCCCGAAAGCTGCAACCACGTTTCATTGGACCCTTTAGTATAACTGCCATAGTAAACCCGGTAACAGTAAAATTGGACTTACCAAAAGAATACCCAGTACATACTACATTCCATGTGTCCTTGCTTAAGCCGTACAACCCAAAAACCCGACCCGAACCACCACCTCCACCCATACCAATTAAGGAAAATCTAGAATATGAAGTGAAAAGCATAAAAGACGCAAAAAGAATTCATGGACGTCTGTTTTATTTAGTAGAATGGAAAGGATATGACGAAACTGAGAATTCATGGGAACCAGCGTCCTATGTACATGCCCCACGGTTGATTAGACGGTTTTATCTAAAAAATCCAGGGAAACCCCGTCCAGTAGGAGGGCCTTTGAGGGGGGCGACTGTTAGGGTTTGTGCACAACAAAGATCATGTCCCCTCTCATTGCACTAGTGGTCTCTGTAATAGCTCTCTTTTAAACATACTATTGAAAGCCTTTCTTGTTATCTCAGCCCCCCCTTAGGCTTCTGTGTATGTTGCTCAATGTACTCACAAGTTTGGACATTGCTGTCTTTTTTAAACATTGGACCTTGCTTTTACCAAGGCTTCTTTAGAGCACCCCTCCCTAAGCCATGTGTTAATTCAACTCATTTGCATAATAACTGAAGCTCTGCACACCTTTCAAGAACATGTGCAGCATGTGAGAACCACACCCAGATCTTCGAACCACACCCAGCTCTTCGAACCACACCCAGCTCTTCGAACCACACCCAGCCCTGTCTATAAAAGGCAGCCCCCGAGTCTCACCCAGTGCTTGTGCTCATCTACCTCCCGCTTACCTGAGAACAGATCCTTCGGCGCTGGCACTCCTGCTCTCTACAGACCTTCATCGGCTTCAACGGGCGCAGCTGCTGGCTCTTCCTTCTTCTGGTTTCCGGCTCCTCCTCGCCTCAGCCCCTCTCCTGTCCAATACAATCGACCTGCAAAAGAGAAAGAGGACAAGGTTAGACTGATCAGTATCCCTTTCCAGCAACAAGTAAGTGCAAAACTTTTTATTACCTGAAAGAACTTTGACAGCGATTTCTGGATTCGTGTATAGACAATTTGGAACAAGATACCTCCCACGAACATTGTGATTCAAACCCTTTGTTACAAGAATACTTTGTGGAACTTTGTGAAATAAACATTGTTTTACATGGAACTTTTAAGAATCGAACAGTGGAAACCATTGACAGCAAGGCAAACAGTAAATCAAGGACTTGCACAAATCACCTGCTTTATTTAATGTAAAAGTACAGTATTCGTTTTATAAAAATTCTGGAAATGTGTGAAAAGTGAGTTTGCTATTAAGAATTTAGGCTTTAGTTCTATTTAGGTGAATGTTTGATATTGGTAATTTTGATAATGGTATTCGTTTAATTTTATAGAAGCTTTACAGTAATAGAAAGCACATCCCAGAACAGTAACACATTCCAAACCTGGAAGCTAGAGACCAGGATCCGAGAGGTACTTTTAGAAGAGAATTTCTAATAGATAAAGGGATAGTAAGGAACACATTTAGGAATAGGTTGCACTTACCTGTTCTTTGTTTACGTTTCATTAGGCACCAGTTTCTACAGAAGTCAGTGAGGGCCGCAGATTTTAGCAGCACTTCAACAGTGGAAACGCAAGAACGGTGTTGTCTCTCTTTTTTTATTTTATCCACTTCCCCCTTCCCTTGAGCTTCTGGTTCTTAGTTCACTGTCTAAAACTAGTGTGCTGGAACAAGCAGTTTCAGGGTGGGGTCGGACTGTCTTCAACCTCCATCAGAGCTGAACAGAAACTCAGGTGAGCTGGGCTTTGACACCAGCCCCCCTCCCCCTCCCTCTCCCACATCGCTTGTTCGTGCAATGGTGTTAGGTATTTATCAGCGGGCACTTGTGTGTCTGTCCTGCGGCTTAAGTTGTGATTTAGTAATCCATGTGAGCTTCCGCTCCCTCCCTTCGCGCTGCGGTCGTCAGGCAAACCTCTACTGGTTCCAGTGATATAAGAGAGATTTTCTTCATCCTCTGAACCACATTCAAAAAGAATTGTTTCTAAATTGACTGGAAAGAAAGGCTCTGTTAAGCAACAGAGTGCTCTTGACTATCTTTAGGTCGAGCCTAGAGCAGCGCATGCGCTGCTTGCTCGACTTTTAGTAAGGGGCTTTTCAAAGTGCTACCCACAAGATTTTCCTGGCCTAAAGCTTGCATGCATGTGCGCATGAACGCGCGCAGCCGCCATCTGCCTTTCTTATCTCATTAAGCCTTGTTTTACAGTAACAAGCCACCATGGCTCATTAAGTAAGTGCTTTCGCGCGCAGCGCTTGCGCACACAACTCCCTCCTCCCTTTCTCCCGCTGCAGCCCCATCTATGCATTCCGCACGACCAATGCTTGTTTACCATTGCTGTTTGACCTAAAAATGCTTCATTTAAAATCAATGTGGCGCTGGTTTTATAAGCGCTTTAATTTTATTTACAAAAGGGGGTGGTGATGGACAGAGCATCTGAATCAATCAAACACTCACACCCAGTCAAAAGATCTGGGTTTGATCCATCACGTTCTTTAGCCCACTCTGCCACCCCAGTTCAGACATGTCTATATGCAAATCAGTCTGACCCTGTGCCTCATTGGAACAGTCCAGCCCGAACTGCCAAGCTATGCCTTCCCTGGACCGGAAACAAGCTTCCGAGGACCGGTTTCTGGCATTTCAGCCGTCTTCAGCCCGGCTTGCTGGAATCCAGTGGCAAAGTGAGCAAGGGACTCACGTCTGAGCATACCCTGCCATACTTATGGCGGCCAAAGCGGTACAAAAGGGGGTGGTGATGGACAGAGCATCTGAATCAATCAAACACTCACACCCAGTCAAAAGATCTGGGTTTGATCCATCACCGTTCTTTAGCCCACTCTGCCACCCCAGTTCAGACATGGCTATATGCAAATCAGTCTGACCCTGTGCCTCATGGGAACAGTCCAGCCCAAACTGCCAAGCCATGCCTTCCCTGGACCGGAAACAAGCTTCCGAGGACCGGTTTCTGGCATTCCAGCCGTCTTCAGCCCGGCTTGCTTGAATCCAGTGGCAAAGTGAGCAAGGGACTCACGTCTGAGCATACCCTGCCACACTTATGGCAGCCAAAGTGGTACAAAAGGGGGTGGTGATGGACAGAGCATCTGAATCAATCAAACACTCACACCCAGTCAAAAGATCTGGGTTTGATCCATCACCGTTCTTTAGCCCACTCTGCCACCCCAGTTCAGACATGGCTATATGCAAATCAGTCTGACCCTGTGCCTCATGGGAACAGTCCAGCCCGAACTGCCAAGCCATGCCTTCCCTGGACCGGAAACAAGCTTCCGAGGACCGGTTTCTGCTATTCCAGCCGTCTTCAGCCCGGCTTGCTTGAATCCAGTGGCTAAGTGAGCAAGGGACTCACGTCTGAGCATACCCTGCCACACTTATGGCGGCCAAAGCGGTACAAAATGGGGTGGTGATGGACAGAGCATCTGAATCAATCAAACACTCGCACCCAGTCAAAAGATCTGGGTTTGATCCATCACCGTTCTTTAGCCCACTCTGCCACCCCAGTTCAGACATGGCTATATGCAAATCAGTCTGACCCTGTGCCTCATGGGAACAGTCCAGCCCGAACTGCCTGGCTGATGAGGATTATGAATCCGAAACCGGTCCCAGGATGCTTGTTTCCGGTCCAGGGAAGATATGGCTTTTCAGTTCGGGCTGGACTGTTCCCATGAGGCACAGGGTCAGACTGATTTGCATATAGCCATGTCTGAACTGGGGTGGCGGAGTGAGCTAAAGAATGGTGATGGATTAAACCCAGATCATTTGACTGGGGGTGAGTGTTTGATTTGCTCAAACGCTCCGTCCATCATCCCCTTTTGTATCGCTTTGTTCGCCCTAAGTGTGGCAGGGTATGCTCAGACGTGAGTCCCTTGCTCACTTTGTCACTGGACTCAAGATAGCCTGGCTGATGAGGATTATAAATCCGAAACCGGTCCCAGGATGCTTGTTTCTGGTCCAGGGAAGATATGGCTTAGCAGTTCGGGCTGGACTGTTCCCATGATGCTCAGGGTCAGACTGATTTGCATATAGCCATGTCTGAACTGGGGTGGCGGAGTGAGCTAAAGAATGGTGACGAATTAAACCCAGTTCATTTGACTGGGGGTGAGTGTTTGATTTGCTCAAAGGCTGCGTCCATCATCCCCTTTTGTATCGCTTTGTTCGCCCTAAGTGTGGCAGGGTATGCTCAGACGTGAGTCCCTTGCTCACTTTGTCACTGAATTCAAGATAGCCTGGCTGATGAGGATTATGAATCCGAAACTGGTCCCAGGATGCTTGTTTCCGGTCCAGGGAAGATATGGCTTGGCAGTTCGGGCTGGACTGTTCCCATGAGGCACAGGGTCAGACTGATTTGCACATAGCCATGTCTGAACTGGGGTGGCGGAGTGAGCTAAAGAATGGTGATGGATTAAACCCAGATCATTTGACTGGGGGTGAGTGTTTGATTTGCTCAAACGCTCCGTCCATCATCCCCTTTTGTATCGCTTAATTTTATTTACAGCTTCGAAGCGCAGCGCTTTAATTGTATCTGCGGGCGCTGCACTTTTTTCGCAATTGCTTGCCAACCTTTTTTTAAATGCTTTAATATATATCAGCACAGTGCTGATGTTACAAGCGATTCGCTTTAATTATATTTGCAGCTTCATCTGCTTCCCTTCCAGCCACCAAAAACAGCCTGCTCATTTGATGCCACTCCCACGTCTTCACCGGCAGAAGCCTCTTCCACCTATAGTAATGAGATGCAGTGCCGGGCTCCAACTTGCCCCCCTTCCCTCCTCCTCTACAGCAGCTGATTAGCAGCCCACCACACCAGAACGAGTTGTGTGGCTGCCGGAACCAGATGCATGTGAGTACTGGTTTTGTTAAATATTTCTTTAAAATATGTACTTACTGACTTACATAGACTCGCGAATTGTACACTTACTTGTGCCTTCTTTGCTGGTGTAGTAGATATGCCATATTAGTTCTCCAAAATACATCCTACTGCTCAAAGTGTTACTACGGAAACAGAGGATTAGGGCCTAAGATGTTTTTTGTTTACTAATACGCTTCCAAGTTGGACATTAAAGCCTAATTACAAAGTTACAGTTTTTTGTGTGACAAAAGTGTTTTTTTTTCAGACCATATCCGGGAACATTCTACCTGCTTTCCATCACATGCAAATTAACTCAAGCAAGCTCATTTTTGCCAGGATCTTCCCAGGGCAATTGGATATGTATTTCGTTCTCTCCTTTTGAACAAGAATTACTATGCTTCCCTTCAATGATTTCAGCATAAACCGAAAGTGGCTTATCTGTATATAGAGGTCAAATGTGCAGATGGTTTTTAAAAAGACTTTCTGTAATTAATATACCTTATCGCAAACTACTACTGGTGTGTCTGCAATAAATTATCTGAAGCAATCAATTATATTTTGATAAAGGTACGGAAATTAATTTGGAAATAACATGGAAGGTCTGCATACTTTAAAATTTGAAGGTATAAGAAAAACACATGTATATGTTAAATTTGGCATGTCAGAAGGATTTAAACTTCCATGTACAAATACATGAGCCTACTTTCTTTTTGATGGAGTTTCCCCCAGTTTTAACTTTTTGTATGCTAAGCAGCCTAGGTTTGCACACAGTCATCTGTCCTTTGTTGCACCCATAGCTGCTAAGAAACTAGGGGAAGCGTACATTTATAATACTGACCAGGATTTGAAAATACTGCTATGGCAAAAAGCACAAGCTCTAAGGCCTCCCAAACGGACAAAAAAGGCCATCTTTCTCCACTTCCCCTTTTTACCCAGTAGGATAGCATTGGGGAAGGCCTTTTCGAACTAGCCCCTTACTTCCCACATCTGTTTTTATTAATTCCTTTCCCTCCCATCCATTAGCACCATCTGGTTGTGTGCTTGGCTGCTGGCTGAGGAGTTCAAACTCTCTTCTTATTGGTTTGAGACTCAGGCCAACATGTTCCCTACTGGAAGAATATCCCCTGTAAATGTGCATTGTTCAAGCCCCCCATAAAATGTATTAACAGAAATGTCACTCAGCGCCACACACTTCCACACCACACAATTTAACTCTACACATTTCCATTCCAAACCACATAATTTGACAACAGACCACATATTTTAACTCAACAACACGACTACATACATCCAAACCACACCACAGAATTCCACATCATGCCACATAATTCAACACACCACATAATTAAACTCCACAACATATCACTCCCCCACACAAAATGCCATTTCACACAATTACACTGTAACACACAATCCCACTCCACATAATTCAAGTACACTTAATACCACTTAATTACTATCCACATTTTTCAATTACACACCATGCCACATAATTCCACTACACAAACCCATAGCACACAATTCCACCACATACAATTCCCAAACTAAAAATTCCAAGCCACATAATTCCACTCCACACCATATACATCCACTCCAATCCAAAACACATGGGTAAACAAGCATTGGCATAGCCAATAGGTCTCGCTTTTGGGACCTTATAAGTATTTAGTTATGCAGCACAATATCCTTGGTGCAACAACGTCAACTGTTGCATGACTAAACATTTATAAGATCCCGAAGGTGAGACCTATTGGCTATGCCAATGCTTGTTTGTATATGATAACATTTTGAAATTAATTCCTAAACGCTTGCTTGGTGCGATATGAATAAGGTAGTAAGCACTGTGACAAGGTGGATTGTATTAACCGTATTGAACTATTTATTTGCCATTCAATAGAGGATTTCAAGAGTCCAGGAGTTAGCTTTTCCCTTGTGATGCATGGCTAGTGACTTTGTTGTTGAGTAGGGTATAATGACTTCCGCAACACATTCTGTTTAGAGTGTCTAATTCTTGGATCTGGCCATACTGAAGTATTAAATGATTCTCCATTTGTGACTTCGCAGAGAATAATCAGTGGAAATAGCCAGGACAGGAATATGGCTTATTCCATTCCACCTAGGAACAACGTCTGTTTTTTTCCCTTTACAAGTAATTAGGGCATTACAGTTTGGAAGGAAAAAGTTTCATGATAATTGCTATCTTTTTGTCTGTTCTACAGGGTTCCTTCCCTGCTGTTCCCTCCCCATTCCTTCCCTCACTTGACCACCTCAATCTTCTGAGCTATTATGACATTACTGAATTGAGGCTATAGAGAGGTGGACATTTTTGAGCCTTGAATCGTTCCTGAGGATTTGTCATGCTGACACTGGGTTTATGCTATACCACTCTACAAAGGACTTATAAGTAAATTAAATGTGCCAATCAGGTGTAAACAAATTTTACCACGTTTAAAGGAGAGCACTTAAGCAGTGGTAAAGTACAGAGGCCTAAGGCCAACAAAATTTAACTCAGCAAAAAAATGGAGGGTAAAGGGAAAATATTGGGGGTGGGGGGGAAGGGTGACCCTGTAGAGTTCAACAGGTATGATTCTACTGCACCTAATGTTTTCACTACTGATGCCTTTGGTAAAGCGCTTAGGGCAGTCTTAACTCAACTGGATGAGACAGGTAAAGACAACAAAATAGTAGCCTGTGTTTTACAATCACACTCATTTTGTGAAGAAAGATACTCTGTCATAAGGATGGAAACTCTTGCATGTGTTTGGGCCATGGAATAATTACATAAATTCACTATTCGCAGAGATCACAAACATTTAATGAAACTACCTACCACTGACGGGTTACTTGTAGGGTGTCCCAGAATTATGGTAGGTTATGATGTGTTTACAGATTTCATTTATGATGTACTGTATGTACATTGTGTAAAAAATATCATTGTTGATTTTTTTAGCCACATTTTAGTACCTTTAGTTGGATTTGACAACAATGAATGGAATGATTTCAGTGTTGCTAATGAATCTGCAAGAATGTGAGCAGATGATTTCGGAACAAGAATGGAATTTGAAATATGACTCTAATAACAGTTTGAAGAAAGTGAAAGAATACATAAGTTAGCGCTTGACGCTAGAATGTAAAGTGAATCCGAACCTTAGCAGATCCTGAGAAGCAAGAAATTAATCAAGTGATTGTACATGCGTTATGGTTTAACCTTTTCATTAGTTGCTAGGCAGTCCCTTGACTGACCATTCTAGGGGGGCATTGGAATGTATGACTTCAGGTGTGGAATCTGACATGGTCATATACTGAGCTGGTACACCGCCACAAATGTTGGCAACAAGTTGTCCTATGAACCAGTTATGGGACCACTGGCTGAGTTGTTGTGAGTTGCAGTGACAAATCCTTTGTTTTAGGAGACAGATGTGGTGGACAGTGTCTGGCGTGCTAGTATTGGAGGTGCTGGTGAACCAAGTGGTGGTTTCTTTTGGGGGATCATCAGACTGAGCTACAAAGCAAGCTAAAGCTATGGTATATCAGTGTGTTTGAAAAGGATCGCTGCATGAATAGCGGAATTACTACTGTATGCACTTTTACTATCTTGAATGTGCTGGAGGAAAATATGAGAGTCGTTTCTCCTGTATTGGTGAAATTTGTCTAGTTTTCTTTAACAGCTTTGACTATTGTAAAATTACTACCCGCTACAAGCATTGCTTCAGGCCGTCAGACGCGACTGGTCATTGTACCCTCAATACTCAAACTATGGCATGTGACTGGCCATTCAATGCGCCTCTAGGATTCCAGCATGTGGTGCACTGCGGCGCATTTGGTGGAAGCTCCTTGTGACGTCTGCACCACGTGCGTAGCGTGCATATGACGTCCTATGCAGGCTGCCCCAATTTTTGTTTGGGTAAGTTTCTCATCGGCATGGAAATGGTCTAACAAAGACGGCCAACAGAAAACAGCTGTTACCAACCCCTGGCTACTACCAGTGAGACTCGATGGTGAGTGAAGCAGTGTGCAAGGAGGAAAACGCACACTGGGGAAAATTTGGAGTATTTACAATTTTGCGCATTTTTGTTTGGATTTGGAGTGTGTTTCAAGACTTGGGGTGGTCTGGGGGAAAACAAAGTGAAGAGGAAAATAACTATTCCATATCATAACAACAGACTAAGGGGTCCTGTAGTGGTAGAAACAGTCAAAGGGTGTGTTCATGAAAAGAGTTGGAAACCATGACTACCTCTAACATGTGTTATCCTCCATCATTCTTGTCAGAGAATGGTGAACCACTGCTTTTATGGAAACAATGGAAGGAAGTATTTAATTCCTATTTAATAGTAATGGGAGAAGAATAGTTTTCCTCAGCCAGGAAGCAAGCTGTTTAGCTACACTATCTTGGTTTAGAGGGGTGGAACATTTACGAAATTTGGAGGAATTACATGTGGGTGCAGGTGATGGGGAATCGAGGGATGAATCTGATATGTCATTAATGACGCTTGAGAAGCACTTTGGCAGCAGATTTAATATTGTGTTGGAAAGGCACACTTTTTTTTCGAGGGTGCAGAGCAAAACAGAGAGAGTAGTTAATTATATTGTATCTTTGAGAACACTATCTCGCACATGCGACTTTGGTGAGTGAACTGATTTATTGATTAGGGATCAGTTGGTAAGGTGTACTAATGATCGGAGCGTGCAAGAGAGCTACTACTAGTCAAGGACCCAGACTTCAGGGAAGCGGGTGCATTGATGGAAGCTATGGAAAATGCTTCCAGGTGGATTTGTGAGATCAGTGAAACAAAGGTTGAGGAGCACACTAGTGTGATAGATGCAATGAAGGATAGGACAGAAAAAAACAGTGAGGTGACTTACACAACTCCAAATCATGGTAGTTAAACTTTGACATTGAACTTGGACAATAAGGAGATGTTGTGGGAGCACATCGAATCTGCCCGTCAGTTTGAATTGCTATGCCAGACAGTGGCAAGGAGGGACATTATGCCAGGGTATGCAAGGGTCAAAAAGTGCTGAAGACATGGGTGAGATGGGAGGAAAATATGTTTTAATAGTGACGGATGGAAGTTCCATTGATTGGGGAAATTGAAGAAGCCAAAAGATTCTGTGGCCATTGGGGTCAAACCTTGAAGGTTCTAATGGGTTCTGGGTCTCCGTACACCTTGTTGAGTGACCAGCATTGGAATGAACACTTTGGGTATAAACGCATTAAATGGATTCCCTCTGATATTAACCCGGTGGGTTACAGTGGGGCGAGAATTGATGTGTTGGGTTACACAGTATTGGATATTCAGTTCCGCGATAAAAAGATAGTGGGCGAGGTGTATGTTGCATGGCAGGGAGCCAATTTTCTGGGTTGGCGGAATCAGGGAGACATGGGATCACACATAGGCGTAATTGTTCTGAGCCTATCATGTTAGTGGTGAACAATGGGAATGAGTGCAGTTTGATTGATAATTTCTCCAAGGTGTTTGAAGAAGAGTTCGGTTTGTTGTGACGATTTGAGCACAAAATTGTGCTGAAGGGGAATGCAGTGCCATATGTGTTTACGGTAAGGAAGGTACCAAATTTTAAGAGGGAATCCCTGAAGAATGAGCTAGAGAGACTATTGAAAATGGTGGTGTTGAGGAGATGGAGTCCTCAGTGTCTTGCTCTGGTTGTGTTGACCCCCAAGGATGATGGAATAATATCTGTATGTGCGTGGACCTCAGGTGGCTCAACAAATATATTTGGGTTGATTGTCAACCTCTGCCCAATATTTCTGAAACTTTAGGAGTCCTTAGGGGTGCAAGTTATTTAGCACGATGGATTTGGCCGCTGCTTACCACCAGGCTCCATTGCATGTAGAGTCACAGCATCTTACCTCATTTAGGAGCATTCTGGATTTGAGAATGACCTTCGGACTAGCTTCTGCGGCTGCCTGTTTTCAAAGAGTGATGAAAAGGGTATTAGAAGGGATTCCACAGGTGTTGTTTTTCCAGGATGACATACTTGTGCACGGCAGGGATAGTGATGATCCTGATAAGGTTTTGAAGCAGGTGTTGGAGAGATTTCAGGCATCAGGACTGACTTTAAAGAAGAATAACTGCAGGTTTTCAATCAAAGCAGTCTCATAGCTTGGACATACCATCTCCGGAGAAGGTGTAAGTCCTAAGTTGGATCTGGCAAAGGGTATAGTGGGGGCCCGCACTCCAGTGAACTGGGATCAGGCCAGGTCTTTTTTTGTGCTGGTTGAATTCTGTTCTAAGTTCACAACAAAATGTGCGAGTGTGGTTCAACCATTGAGAAAACTTACTCAGAAAAGGGCAGTGTTTCATGGTCATCTGAATCTAAAGAGGCGTTCCAGTTGGCAATTGGCAAACTACCTACTCTGGGACATTTTGATGTTTGTAAAAAAACGGTTGTGTTGACTTGATTCCAGTTTGAGGGGACTAGCCACGGTGTTGTCACAGGTTGTTGAGGGTGAAAATAGGATTGTGGCTTTTGCATCATGATCTTCAATGGGTGTAGAAGAGCAATACTCTGTAATAGAGCACAAAGCGTTGGCATTTGCTTGGGCTGTACAACATTTTACGTTTTACATGTGGGGAATACCTTTCATGGTGAGGTCTGATCATTGCCCATTGGTGTAGGTGTTTACCTGTCGTGATCAGGAGAGTGTGACGCCCAGAGTTAAAAGGTGGATGCAAGGTTTGATGAATTATAATTTCTATGTGGAATATTTACCAAGGAGCGTAATGTTGCAGCAGACTGCTCCTCGAGGCTGCCTGTGGAAGGTGGTGATGAATTTAAGGAACTGATTTTGAACAAGGATGTCACTAAGGTGGAATCGGTGAAGGAAGGTGTGATTACAGAGCAGGAGTGAAAACAGGTTAGAAGTACAGCTGAAGTCAGGAAGGTGTTATCAGAATTTGCGGTGAAGGGATGGCCGGAAATGAAGGATGTTCCCACCCCACTAAGTTGCTTATGGAATGTGAGAGGAGAGCTAAGTTTTATTGATGATGATTTGGTCAGGGGTACACGCTTGGAACCACCAACGGACTTGCAAGGGAGGATTATGAACTTTGGACATGAGGGGTACTTGGAGAGGAACTTAACAAAGTCACGCATATGGAAGATATATTGGGGGCCGAATTTCAGCAGGCAAGTGAAACACATGGTCAAGGATTGTTGGTTATGTTATGTTATGTTATGTTATACTATATTTGTAAAGCGCACGGCTACTCAAAGTATCCCGGCGCTGCTTTCCAAGAAAGCCCCCCACATAACTATTCCAGGAAAGACACAGACACATAACTATCAGAGGAGAGACAGGAAGAAAAAACCCTCAAAAAAGCAAAGTTTTTAGCTTCTTCTTGAAAACAACCGGGCCCGGTATCCTCCGAAGGGCCAAAGGGAGCTCATTCCAGGCAAGACCTGCTTTACGGGTGAAAGAGCAGCCACCCAGCCTGTGGCGACAGAACCGAGGGTTCTGAATCAGGAGTTGGTCGGAGGACCGCAATTGCCTAGAAGGTCTATAAAAGGCAAATCGCTTCTGAAGATAGAGCGGGCCCAGTCCATACACAGCCCGTTGGACAATGGACAGCATTTTGAATTTGAGACGGGACTCAACTGGGAGCCAGTGCAGGTGACGAAGATGGAACCGCACGCTCTGCCTGGTAGAAAGTCCCAGGAGGAGTCTCGCCGCCGCATTCTGGACTACCTGCAGCTTCCTGGTCAGATAGCCAGGGCATCCTAGCAGGAGAGCATTGGCATAGTCCAGGCGAGAGAGGATCAGCGCCCGGACAACCGTCTCTTTAGCACGGGCTGGCAAGAGGGGAAGGAATTTCCTCCGAATTTTTAGCGTGCCAAAACATGTCCCTGTTAGCTTCTTGACATGTGCGGCAAAGTTTACATTTTCCTCGAACCAGACCTCCAAATTTTCAGCGAGGCCCTTATTGGATAAAGGGGGCAGGAAGTCAGGCGGCCACAGCCTAGCTCTTAAGTCCACCGGGAACGTGCCAAACAAGAGAACCTCTGATTTCTCTTCGTTGCACTTTAGCTGTGCATTAGCCAGTCAGCGAAACACAGCTGCCAAACAGTGCTGCGCTGAACTGACCAAGTCCTCACCACGCTTCCAGGAGAACAACAGCTGTGTGTCGTCCGGATAGGCCATCACCTTAGCCCCCAATGACTCCGCCAGATAAACCAGGGGAGTCACGTAGATGTTGAACAGTAGGGGGCTAAGTGAGGAGCCTTGCGGGACGCCGGTGGATAGGGACGTGGGCGCCGAAGAGCAAGGGGGCAGCCAAACTTGCTGTGGCTTGTCCTCTAAAAAGGATCTGAGCCAGCTCCAGGCTGAGCCTACAATGCCAATAGCAGTGAGACGGTCAAGAAGGAGAGAGTGGGGCACCATATCGAATGTCGCCGAGAGATCCAGCATCACCAAGGCTGCTCTCCCACCGGCATCCAAACAGTCCCGTATAGCTTCCACCACCTCCAGCAAGGCTGACTCCGTGCTATAAGAAGCACGGAACCCCGATTGTGCCGGGTGCAGCAAACCCTCCTTCTCAACAAAGTTGGTAAGCTGAGAGGTAACTGCTTTTTCGCAGACCTTCGGTAGGCTAGGCAGGAGCGAAATAGGCCGGTAGTTGGCGGGAACCGACGGATCCAAGGTGGGCTTCTTGAGGAGGGGCAGTATGAGAGCCTGCTTCCAGGAAAGCGGGACACAGGCATCGCGGAGCGACCGATTAACCAGAAGGTTAACTTCTGGATTAATCACATCGGACAGCTCGGCCAACAACCTAGCCGCACAAGGATCCTTAGGGGACCCCGATTTCAGTGCTCCTAGGATTCGGCGGGAGGCCAGTGGGTCAATAGGGCTAAAAGCCGAAAGAGAATGGACCAAAGCCCTCTCCGAGGGTCGGCGTAGGGTTTTCCAGAAAAGATTCTTGAATGTCCATAAAGTGTTTTGCCAAGGTGTTGCACCAGGTGTCATAGGGGGGAACCACCACCTCCTGGGCGCGAGGCGTTACGAAACTCTGCACGATAGCGAACATTTCCTTGGAATTGTTATTCACCCGGTCGATGCGAGTAGCAAAGTGTTGGCCCTTATCCATGGCGATGGCTGAGTAATAGGTTTTTTGTTTAACTCTGAGAGCCTGCTTGGCAGTGAGGCGATAGCCGCTGACCCGCCACGCTCTCTCCAACACCTTGCAGGCATGCTTGAGAGCCTTAAGCTCCGGTGTGAACCAAGGCTTAGAGGGGGTCTCTCTCCCCAGTTTGCAGGCAGCCGGTGTCGAAAGGGCAGTCACTGAACCATTAATCCAGCTAGAGAATGTAGTGAGATTGTCCTGCAGATCACCTAAGAGGGTTGGACGAGAGGCCGCCAGATGGGCGCCGAGAAGACCAGCGTCCAACTTCCTGGCCGTGGGGGGGCGGTGGCAGTTGACTGATTGCCGTTGGCTCAGGGCGGACCATGTAAAGATTATAGGAAAGTGGTCCGACCAGGTGATCGGGAGAGGCTTTCGGACCAGCGCCGGGAAGTTGGAGCAGATAGGATCAAAAATGTGACCCCCCTTGTGAGCCGGATCCGTCACCCATTGGGAGAGCATGGCCAACTGGAGATTTTCCATGAAGGCCGCGGAGTCAGCAGACTCCACGGAGTCAAGATGTAAATTAAAATCCCCCAGGAGAAGGTAGTTGGAAAACCTTAATACTCTATCAGCTAGAGCATCTCCGCAGGCATCCAAAAAGGCGCCCGCTGGGCCCGGTGGGCGGTAAAGTAATGAGCCCCCCAATGTGAAGTGAGGTGACAATTGGAGATTGAAATCCATAGCCTCACAGCCTCCCCATATAGTGGAGGACTCACATTGAAGAGCCCAGCGTTCTCTATAAATAATAGAAACGCCCCCCCCTCTCCCCAGAGGGCAGTCAGTTCGATGGATTTTATAACCCGAGGGGGTGGCAAGAGCAACGATGGGATTAGAGAACTCATCAAGCCAAGTCTCCGTGATGAACAATAGATCGAAATCATTGTCCAACACTAGGTCGGCAATGTCAGCATGATGCCGCTTCAGGGATCTGGAATTAATGAGGCAGGCTTTGAAAGAGCCCTGGGGGCAGGGGTCAGCCCTCTGCGCAGCCAAGGGGAGTTGTGTGGATGACAAAAAGCCACAGTCCGGGCAAGCAGAGGTAATCTCGGGGATGGCAGTGCTAGTGGAGTAGGAGGGGCAGCACGGAACTCTCAATGACCTTAAGACAGTGCTAGAGTACTGAATGAGCTTGCCATTACGACAGGTGGAGGGGAATCCAGCAGCATGACTCGCCCTGAGCCCTGCCTTGGCGCTGACGGGCGCAGACGGGCTTGCCTTAGGCGCGCCCGCTGCGCGTTCGGACACAGACACATTTAAATAGGGTGGGGCCAGTGCCGGGGAGATGCGTCGAACGACTGGACCGCTGACCGAGCCGAGCGCGTGTCACGTCCAATATGGCCGCTACCCGGACGAAAATGAGGACAGGAGTGCTACGGAGTCGTGGCAGCAAGGATAGAGCCCCGAGCAATGCCGAGCAACAAAAGGTATTGGCAAACTTTAAAATACAGTATTTAGCACATCGAAGTGGTGCAAAAATAAAAGATAACTGGCAAGCACTCCCCCCCCAAATTCCCTTCACACACACCAAAGAAAAATGAAATACAGCGGGCAGAGTTAAAAATAGCAACAAGCTAGTAGTGTGGGAGCTAACAGGAGCCTAACAGGAGCCTGTGCTGTGTCATGGTTGTGTGCTAGGAGTGATAAAAGCAAGGTAACCTGTGCTGCACCGCTTTCTCCAGTTGAGGTACCTGCGGAACTCTGGAAGAGACTGGGTTTAGACATAATTGGCCCGTTTGAATTGTCGTCATTGTATGAGCATTCTGTTCTTCTGCTGGCACATTATAACACGAAATGGGGTGTGACTCATTTTGTGCGTGAGGTTAACACTAGGGTGGCGATTGATTTCCTAAAAGATGAGTTCAAAAGGGAAGGTATCCCTGGCGAGATTGTCACAGATAATGGAGTATAGTTTACAGCTGTAGAGATTAAAGAATTCTTGACTGCCTGGCTATTTACCATCATTAAACAGCCCTTTTTATGCCCCAGGAAAATAGACTTGCAGAGAAATGAATAGGGTAGTTAAATCATGTTTGCAGGGAGCAGTGGATATGAAGTCCCCTTGAAAGAAGTCTTGAGAGAAACATGGTGGGTGCACAGGAACACTCCAAATGCAGTCACTTTAAAATTGCCCTTTCTAATGTTGAACGGTAGAGTTTCTTGTTCAGAACTCACACCCGCATGGATGTTGTTGGCAGCTAGGCAAGAGGGGTCAGGAAAAAAGAAGGAGCCGAGTGGTTGCAGGAAAAAGCGAAGGTTATCAAAACACGTACAAGGCAAAGTATGATGAGAGAAAGCAGGTGACGAATGTGAAGTGGAGTGTTGGGGACATAGTGTTGGTGAAGAAGCCTGGATTTGTCAAGAAGGGTAGGTCCAGGTTCATTGGAGCATTCAGAATAAAGAAAGTAAAGAAGAATGTGGTGGTGATGGATTCCGAGGAGGTGTGGAGCATGTCACATCTGGTCAGGTAGAAAGTCATGTCCGTGATGGGGAAGGTGGGAAAAGGTACACTATGAGAATTATGTGGTGGAAAAATTATATGGTAGGTAGAGGTGTATAAGATGTGTTTTGCTGCAAAAAATTAAACAGTTATAAGCACGTTGTGTTATGGGTTCTCATATCTCTGGGTTGTATAGTTGTTATTTTATTTTTCTGTTTCAATATTTAGTTGTGTTTTATAGGGGGGAAGATGTGTCATGGTTGAACCTTTTCATTTGTGGCTGGGCAGTCCCTTGACTGACCATTCTAGAGGGGAATTGGAATGTATGACATCAGGTGTGAAATCTGACATGGTCAGATACTGAGCTGATGCTTGGGAATATGGTAGTGTGGTCCCACTGTTCCTGTATACTGGACTAAAGATACAACCTTTGTTTACATATATCGTGTAAGTGCCTTTGTGTATACAACAGCTTTCTTAATGAGAGACAATTGGATTATTCCTCCCAGAGGTAAGAGGAAATATTATTGTGCACTCACGCGAAGGCCATTCTTGCACTATCAAAATTAAAAGTTGAATTAAAGAGATATACTGTGGCAAGGAATTGACATAGACATGCTAAGATGTGTGAGAGCTTGCGTGGAATGTGAAAGATCTGACAAGTCATAGAACGGTTTGAATACTCCTTTGTGTACAATTTACTGTCCCAGTGCATCATTAACTGTGAATTGGGTGCAATTTAAATAAACAAGAAATGTCAAAATGTTAAAAATGTTCTAGGATAAAATATACATTTACCTTGTTAAATCATCCCAGCGGGATGCATGCTGCCATGAAAGATCCATTGCTTGAACTAGAGGAAAGTTAGGGGCATAAAGGACCACCATAGTAGATTCTAAAGGATTACGTTATTTTAGTCTCATGAGAGGGTGCATGCCTCATTCCAAAACGAATCCGGCTGGACAAAAAGAAAAATTATGGCTAAATGGAGTTTAGATGATGTTAGATGTTTGGTTGAAGTGGCACAAAGAAAATATATGAATTACTATGACATGCAACATAGTGTCAAGGACACATATGTTTGTCGGTCAGTGGATGAAATAAACATGGAAAAAGTATGTAAAGGAGAACGTGTATACAGGAAAGCCAACCAGGTTATCAAAAGTACTCAGAAACACTGTAGTGTTAGATGATGGAACTGTGCATCACCAGTTGCATTTCTGTAGCCAAGAATGGGCTTACAGAGTTAAAAAACAGGAAAATTCTCTGAAATGATTTTTGGGTGGTTCATTGAGGATGATTGTGTTGTTAGACGTTTTGCTGATGGCAATTCACCTGTGACGGCCTGTGTGGATGTACACGGTGGTATGGTGTCCCCATCAGAATCTCCTAAATGCAATAATAATTTGAATCTTGTAAACTCTCTACAAGTTTGCTCCGAAACCTCTACAAACAGTGAAAGGAATTTGTTTAGTGCTCTACAGAAAACTGGATTGAATGTCTAGTCCAATCACTCAAATTCAGCGCCATCACTTAAAGCCACGGTTCCGCAGGACCACTGCTGGAGGAAGATCCTTCTCCTACCTCACTGCAAGGGCCTAGAACTTCTGTCCTCTGCATCTCAAGCAATTACTTTCTGCCTCAATTCAGGAAGGACCTCAAGATCTGGCTCTTTGACTGAACAGCAGTCACCCCCACCCTTCTCAGCACATTGAGACCCTTATGGTTGAGTAGTCCCACTCTACATCATCCTGCTTCATTAATTGATTTAAAGTCAGTAAATGTGGTTGAATTATAAATACACTAGCCAAGTTACAAAAATACATCATGAACAGATAATGTTAACATTTTAGAGCTAATTTTATTATTTATTTTTTGTCTTTCTTCTTTATCCTCAAGGTGTTGGTTTAAGACAAAAATGGGAATGTGTGTAGGGGGCTACATGCAGTCACATTGCACTTAATACTGTGTATGTACAGAGATATGATGTAAACCTAACAGGCATTCTAGAAGCTTGGGAGTGTGAAGTCCTACAGGATGTTCAGAAGGATGAGTGAAAGGGAGTCAGAGGACGAGATGAGATGGTTCGTCCTTCCTTGGAGGCTGTTCTTGTAAATAAAGTACTCAAGTTTCATTCCGGACTAAGAGCCACCGTTAAAATGTCCATTAAAAGCACACACTTCACAGCTCTGTAATACCCTTCCAATATCTCTCTAAAAGAATAAATCTTTCTTATCACAAAGTATCAAGTGACTCCATCAAATAAAGCCTCTATCGGCTTCCAAGCAGCATTTTCATTTTCAGCTTAACCAATTGCACAAGTTTACATTTCTTTCTGGCAGCAGGCACCCTGGCACGAAGGCTTGTTTTTTGTTCGGCTATCTCTCTTTCTCCTTTTGCCTTCACAGCACAAGAGATTCCCTCCCTTTCGTTTCAGCTGAGGCATCTCAATTGTCAGAATTAAATGTCCTGGGATGGTTGTCTTTTGCCAATAAGTAAAGGATCTGATAGTGGGGCACTAATGATGCAATTGATGCCACATGCTGTCTTCCTTGGCCCAACACTAATTTGTCTAATGGCACACAGGACCTTTAGTACGCAGAACACAGGGAGCCGGTGCTACACAGTGCTTTGAGACTGTGTGATCACACTGGGGTGTAGCTTAGTCACTGAGATTCAGTGGTGTGAATCACAAATTTCCCTACTGAAAGAGAAGTGGGTTGCAGAGTGGAGGGGTGAGATCACTTAGGTTTGGGATGCACTGTTTCCATGAGGAACAGGCTCAATACTGATTTACATCAGGTAGGACCCTGTCTAGAGTGGCACATTGGGCGACAAACTGTGGGTTGCAATGCTACCCTCAAGCGATTGCCACTGGGTAGGCTATTTGCAAGCTTTCATCCAATCAACTTTTGGGTGGTGTGCCTGGAAACTTGAGACTGGTGCAGCTTTTCCAGCCTACTACTGAAAATGCTTGTGAATTCTAAAAAGTAAATTTGCATGCATTCAAGGTGTAGTTTAATGGGTGCAGATTTACTAAATTTTTAATAAACCAATCTATATATATATTTAATATCCAATACAAAAATTGAACAAGTTAAAACCTCCTAGTGTAATGAAAATGATGAAAAAAACTGATACAAACATAGCAGACCTGACTCAGAGCCCCCAGACCCAACTAGCAAACCAAGATGCATTTGAGGAGTATCACACCCCAAACACCCCTACTGAAGCTGCACCCCTATTCACCCCACCTTGGCCTGCTGGTAGTTCTTCATGGGAACTTATGAGTACGGTCAATGGCCTGGAGCCCCTGCCCTAGGACCACTTATTTTAAATGTATTTTCACTCTACGCACTCTTCTTCGTTTCTGCTACAAGAAGACTTGGTGTTAGAGTTGTCAAATCAGTGCATGTGGGCAGGGCTCCTTGTTTCTAATCCTCGCCTTTTACAAATCATTTTATCAAGTTACTGATGGCCATGTTTTCTAAACCCAAGTTGCAACTAGAGGCAGGCACACAACCAAATGAATAGGAGGAGCCTAGCCACAGCTGAGCCATGGGTCTGGCTTGGCTATCAGAGTCTGTGCATGAGCTGAGCCATGAAACGTTTGGCATGTATATCGTGCAACAAACATAATGTAAAAATATGATTCAATTTCTTCAAAATTCAAAAAGTGTTGCGTCTTTGATATCTGGGAAGCGTTTGACTTTAGTACCACACATTATTTCACTGCATAGACAAACATTTATCAAACGTGATAGTACTTAGACGCGTTCATGGCTCGCCCCTCCAACAACGATGCCATTAGCGATCTAAGAGGCAGATCAGTTATCAAGTAAACCATAAATGTGGCCTAAATTCTTAGTATAGATAGAGCAAAATAACAGTCTATTAAATCATACATGAGAGATGATCATATATGCACATACTAAACTCAAGTATTTAAAAGTGTCCTCCTATGTGATAATAAAGAACAAGCCGGTTCCAAGGAGGGACTACTAAACCAATTCACGAATGAAAAGCAATGAGTTCGCAAGGAAAGTAACAGGAGCCAATTGAAAAGATGGGCTTGAAATGGGCGGGGCTTCAATGCCTAACCTTAATACAGCATGGCTTGCATAGCAGCGCATGCGCTGCCCAGGCTTGACCTAAAAAGGATCCAACAATCCTACGGATGCAATCCTGGAAATCGAATCAATTACCCAGGCCTTTGGTACATATTCAGGATACTCTTTAAATAAGGAGAAAACCATGGTGTTAGCTACTGATAATATCCAATATGAAAGTGCTCTTAAAGTTAAAGAAGCTACATACTTAGGTATACGCCTCACTACTAAAGTGGAGAAAATTATCCATTTGAACTATACTCCCCTCATTGATAAAATCAAAAAAGACCTTAAAAGAATAGACAACTTACATCTATCTATAATTGGAAGGGCTAACTATATTAAAATGAATATTTTTCCAAGGGTTCTCCACCTTTTTAGAGCGATCCCGTTGTTAGCGGGAGATAACTTCATTAAGACCATTGAGTCTGCTATATCTAAATTTATATGGAGCTACGGAAAGATAAGAAGATCCTTCCGCTTAATGTCGCTTCCACAGGATAGAGGAGGACTAGCTATCCCTAATCTAAAATTATATCTATGGGCAACACTGATACAATCTATGGATCCCCTGCTTACTGATAAAAAAATCAATACCCCTACGCCCCCAGATCTATATATTCCTTCGATCTACGAACTTAGCCTTGGTGACAATTGTAAAGGGCTTTTCTTAAGACAGGTAGAGCCTTCGTATTATAAAAAAATCAAATTGAAGACAGTTTTAGACGCATGGGTTGGGTGGAAAGCAATCTCTAAATACTTATCTATTCCCATTTTTGCAAGATATACTCCTCTGTGGCATAGTAAGATCATCCCCTCATCTCTTAATGATACTACCTCGCAGAGGTGGGAACATCTAGGTATCAATACAGTTGGTGACATACTAGGACATAATATCCCTATATCTTTTGAATATTTTCAAGAAAAATACTGTGTTCCTACGCAGGATTTTCTTAAATATTTTCAAATTCTGTAGTGTATCCGCAATGCTTTACCAATAATAATACGAGACAAACTCCCACTTCTGGAAGCTATTGGTAAGAAAACGACAAGAATAGGGGCTCTGTATCAGATTTTAATAGGTAATTTTCCTGATGATATCGAACGAACAGAACAATCTTGGGCTGTAAAATTGGCAAATCCTAATGTCGATATTGATCTTTCATTAGCACTATCTGCAAAATACTTTATAGCCTCCAATTTAAGAGCACAATATTATAGAATAGTATACAATCTATACTATACACCTGCAAAATTATTTGCTTGGGGTCTTCGGGCCGACGACAACTGCCCAAGATGCAAACAACCACTTGCCAATCTGCTACATATGTTCTCAGAATGCTCTGAACTGATGAGGTTAAAGACCATGATACTGGAGTTTTGGGCCCAGGTCTTTGGACATCAGATAAGAGATTCATTAACTCTGTATATACTAGGCCATGATGACTCACTGGGTCATAATAAAGAGGAACAAGCGGTAGTCTTCCTGGGGTATGCCGTACTTCGTATCATTTTGGCAGCCCGCTGGAAAGACCCGGACCCCCCTACTTTTCATATGTGGCTAAGTCGATTTCTTGCAATCTATAAACAAGAAATTGCAATATATGCTACTAGGGGTAGAAAAATGAAAGTAATAGGAGCACAGATTTGGGATCCCATTACTAGATGGTACACAAATGAGGTGCGCCAATTAGATTCTGCCAATAATTAATGTACATTTCTTTTCAGATTCTGGATCGTTTTATCTGACTATATTTATTTCTTAGTTTGGTGTAATTATGCCACCTGATACTGTATAAATTGTTTTGTTAATTAAGCTACGCGATCAACTGCTATACTTAATCTTGTTTCTTTTTAAATTTCTGTATTAACTATGAATTTGTCAATAAAAAAAAAAAAAAAGGATCCTCTTTGAAATAAAATATGTGCCTATGATCACACAATTTGGAAGCCGGTAATTATTACAGGTTATCTGGTTTCATATTTCGAAATTCAGCCACTAGAAAGCATATATGTCTCTCTCTCGTTTGCATCAAAGATCCCTGTTTGTCTTTTATTCATAGCTCATGATGAGAAAAACCGACACAAAGATAGTAAACCTGACTCGGGCCCCCAGACACAAGTACTAAACCAAGAATACCCCCACCACCACCCTAAAACTATGTCTCTTTGATCACAGTTTCAGGGCGCCACATGCGTCCACAGAGTAGGTCCTTTGGGAATGATATTTCCACACTTCTTCATTGGTTCATTGGTATATGATGCCGTTTGTGGTACATTTAGAGTTCTGGCTGTGCTGGTAGCCCTATGGTTTTTCCAGTACTGGGAACATGACTGAGAAAGCTGACTCTACATCAGGGGTGAACAAGGGCACACACACACACACTGGAGCTTCAAGGCTAGTTCCTGGTAGAGACAACCCCTCTCCCCACAGGCCTTTCACTGTCGTTACAGTCTTGAATCCCTTTGCAAAGGTTCCACCAATTTCAGTTGGTTGGTCTGCAGTCTTCCACCTGCAGAGGCACGGTCTTGCATCTCCTATCCACATCAATGTCTTTCCTCCATCAGATTAGCACAGCTAGCAGAGTGCATGATTCTCAAGGCTTGTCCCTGGCATAGTGAGTAGGCTGGTCGCCCGTTGCTCCAGTCCTGGAGTAGAGAAGATACCTCTGGGCACACTGCTGCATGGTTCCTTGTTGAAATGTATCTTGACACTGAACTGGGAATTTCACTCTGTGTTAATCCCTGGGTGAAAAATGGAAATGTGAATTTCAATGCCCTTCTCTGTTTTGGATGATGTCTGGTTTCAGGGAATTTGACAGCTTTTAACACAGGCTGTCATATAAAGGTATGTATATATGCATGTACGTATGCCAGTATGTTCGGGAATTCGTACAGCATGAAACTAGCCAAAAATATGCAGAGTGCAATACCTGGTACAAAGGCACGCCCACAGTCAATGAGTGATAAGAGAGGTAGCTTGATCCTCAGAGCACGTGCCCTTTGCTCTGTCGATTGAGAAGGAACAGGAGAGCAGTTGGGTGTTTCTAGAAGGAAATATTAATCAATGTCACAAAAACAGAGGCGATGGCTTCTTCTTCACAAAACTGTCTGCAGTAAACCTCTGGGGGAAAATAAGTTGTATTGGGAAAAGATAGTCGCTGCTTTTTAAAAGGAGCATGTGTCCCACACTATCCATTCACAGAAGCCAGACTCACTTTAATGATGCCCAGGAATTTTCTGGAGCCTTTCACCTAATCATATCTCTGTGCGGCATCCCCACTGCCCAGCATCCATGTTGCTAGCCAATCCATACAATGGAGTTCCAGAATGGATTCGAGTCCCACAGAGTGATGCCTCACACAGTCACAGCACACACCAACGCTGCCTCATATATGCAGCGCAAACATTCATTCTCCATACATTTCCAGCATAGAAGGCTCGAAAGAGCTGGCATAAAAGATCCTGGCATAACTTTTGAAATAGGAGAGGACAGTCCACAGCAGTCTCTTGGAAGGCACTGGAAAAAACAGGCCGCCTCCTTCTGCTGTTGTCATTTGTCATAGCCACTGCCAGTTCTTTTCAGCCCAGTGACTAGTCACTCTGAGACAGGAGTGGAGCGCTTAGTGTGCTCCTCCGCACCACAGAGCACGGTACTTGTTTCAACCTATTTCACAGAAGGCCCCATAGAGGCTGCAGTGAGGGGAACTAATGGCAGACGTACACACTCTACTCAGCCCTGGAGAGGACATTCACGCACCTACACCATATATTCCCTCTTTTATCCCTCCGTTATCCTTCTCACTCCAAATAACTGACTAATATCCACCACTGAAATTTCTTCATATTTCACCATATTAATTCACCACTAATCCTTTAAAGGCTTCCTGAATAGCGTGCGTCAACAAGCGCTATATAAATACATACCTTTGTCCTCCTCAATCCTTCTGCTATCATTCCAAATCCAAATAACTGACTAACCTATCCATCACTTAAAATGTACTTGCATGTTTCACTATACTAATTCAACACTAATCCTCTATGGGTCCCGGAGTAGCGTTCTACTTGCCGGAAAAACACTTCGACGCCTCGTCAGGGGAAGTAAGCGCTATATAAATGCAATTACAATACAATAAAATATATCACCTAATGGATGCTGTGCAAATAGATCCTGGTTCCTGGGCAGAGTCCCAGAGGTGCCATCCCCAAGTGCACTCTGGAAGGGTGCACTGAAACGCGGGGCCTACAAGTGCCCGTGCTAGGTGGCAGGACGGTGTGTGATAAGAACATACCAAGACCTAGCTGAAGCGACTCCCATGATCCAAGCTTGAAGCAATGTAGGACCAATAGGGTTTAAATAGCTCCCCCTCCCCTCCAGGAAGGAATACACTGACACCTCTCAGTGAGCCGACAAGCGGGTGAGGCCACATCACAACTGTATGAACTCTGCAGTGGTGGCAAAACACATTCTAAGAGTGCCATAATAACTCTGGGGCTTGTGTATTGATCTCAGACGGTAGGCATAGGTTTGCAGTGTTCAAAGGAAGAACATTCACAATACAGAAATTCTTCCTGGTATCAGGACTCAAAAGTCCCCTGAAGAAGCAAATACAACCATAAGCAATCTAGCCATGTTCCTATAAGAGCAAGATCCAACAGCTCAGCCCATCCCTGGGGTGATGGCTAGACACTCCTGAGGAATCCACAGTACACAGGCCTTATCGCTCAGCCCGCATGATTCACCAAACTTGGGGCCATAAAAGTATAAACATTCTTCCAGTCAATCTGAGGCAGATCAGCAGCTAAAGGCTGGCAAGGTGAAACACAAGCAGACACATATATACAGAGACATGGCTCGACAGGAAATCTGGGCAGGATGGAGAGAGGAACCAGCAGCAGGTGTCCCTTCTCATTCTCCGGATTCCCCCAGGAGTGTAGCAGGAAATAGTGGTGCATGCCTATCTACAGAAAATTGGAAAACTCTTGTTACTACACATAGCCATTAATGCTTCATTTCACTTACTGCATCCCTCCCCACCATCCACCCAGTGCCTTGAGACCCTCACGGGTGAGTAGCGTGCTTTAAAAGCCCTTGATTGATTGATCGGTACACATTTTCAGTTTCACCCTCCCCTTCACCAATTGCACGTATAAGAAATATATGAATGCACATACATAAATGCGTGGCCTAACTTAAAGCAGCTGGCAGAAGGGGTCTTGCCTTGCCCTGATGCAAGTTGCTTTTGGTCCTACTGGTGTGCAGTAGGACAGAGGAGCTGCAACACGACCCATCCAGCCTGACTGCAAGGCTTTCTTGGCCCCTACATGCCCTGGTCCAGGGGCGCTGCAATCGGCTCTGTCCTGCCTGGCAGGAGATCTACTGGTCCCCTCTGCTTCCTTTGAACCCCTTCACATGCCTTGGTGTCGGGTAGGGTTGAGGACGATGACAGCAGCCATGTGCTCCTCCAACCCTGCAGGACTTAGATGAGAGCAGTTAATCCTTGGGGCTTAACTTGAGGCCCGGTGTAGACTGCTCCACTCATACACATGACTTCAGTGTGCAAGTCAGCCATGCTCCTGCAGTGGGTTCGCTGGCGCGTGTGCTTTGCATGGCGCCTCGCTGGAAAAATGTGAGCCAAGCTTCACTTAAAGGAGGAGGTGGGCTATTGGAGTACAACGGCCCACGTCATGGAAAGGAACGGACTCATACACCCCCACCCCCCAGGTGAGACACCCTTCACCCTCAGTGGATGAAAGTGATGCACAACAGTCAATGTAAATAGATGCCATGAAACATAACTGATAACTGTAGATTTCCTAGAACTAACAACTAGATAGCACTAGTAGATGTTCCCGCTTATTTCGCCTGGAAGATAATCTTCCAATCCTTGCCGAAAAAGTAAGGGGGTACTGTACATGAGTGATGAACACAGCAGTTCATCTCTACAGGTGCGAGTTGTGTCATAAATGAACACAAGAGGGGGCTAGCGCATTCTCACTCACCCCTTAAAAGTGGAGGTTTTCCACCAGAGGGCGCGCTTGTTGCTGCACTGGAGCAAGAACTGGGATTACGGGGAGGTGGCCAATGCCAGGCATTTGTTTCTGTTTTTAGATTCTGGAAGTGCCGGGAGCTAATATTTAAACATGATATAGCAGGGTAGCTATATGCTGGGTGAAAATGTGAAGAGAAGCACTGTTTACGTTTGGCAATCGTCTATGATTGCCACAGGGACTGTGTAGACTGCTGCTAAATACTTATGCTGTGCTTTCTTTTTAAGTGTTTTTCGAAAGGTGGAAAATACTGGCTTTTTCTGATTTTTTTTTTTTAAAACCTTTATTTCAATTGCAGTATTACATTTGCGAGCCTACAACCACAGGGGCCGGCAGTCGCTAAAACAATAGAGAGCAGTTAGTATTGCCAATTTACACAGCTTTCATCTGACAGCCCGGGGGCCCAGCAGCAATTCAACGTATCGTTTCGACAGGAGCAGAATAGTGGTGTAGGACATAGTGAAGGTCTTGCTATTTTAATTATTTATGAAAACAAGAAGAAACAACAATAACACTCGAAACAAGAGGCAATGCGGCAAACATGCTTCTCGTGGGGGAGAGTCATATCAAACGTACATATAGAAATAAGGATGAAATGAAAAGCGGGAGGGGGGGGCCCTGGGTAATCGGGCACATAATACAAAAATCTAAATGTTTGTAGGTACGTCAGGTCACGGGGACTGTGGCAGTACCGGGGCCCCCGCGAACGGGGGGGGGGCACAAATCTCCCCACGATACGAATTCCATTGGTCCCAGACCTTACCCCACTTCTTGGGTCTACCACGTGCAACATATACAGTTTTTTCCCTGAACATGCACCAGTCCATATTTTCTTCCCACACAGAAGTCGTAGGTGCCCTCTGGGACCCCCATAACTGTGCTATGTTTCTTTTAGCCACCATGTTGCCGAGCGTAGCCCATTGTGTTTGTGCCACAGTGTAGTCATTCGGCTCCCATATATTCAGCAAACAATGGCGGGCCTCAGGCAGCAGAGAAACTCCAGTAACCTCCTCCATAATCACATGCACACGGTTCCAGAACAGAGCCACAGCCGGGCATTCCCATATAACATGTAGGAAGGTACCCAGCACACCACAGCCACGCCTACACATTCCATCCACAGCGAGACCCATACGAACCAGACGGGGACCAGTTACATAGATACGGTGTAGGATCTTCAGTTGCACCAGCCGGAGACGGGCCGGGATCGCGACCTCTTTCGGGGAGGATACCGCCGCCTACCAATCTTCATCGTCCAATTCCAGTCCATCACCGGTCCACGCCTCACGGAGCTGCAGAAGCAGATCCGTTCGGTCGTTAATCAGTTTTTTATATATGAGAGATATGGTGCTATCAGGAGTATAGCCATCAAGCACTCTATCCTCAAGGGGGGAGGATTCCGAAATGACAGTTCCGGTCGGGAAGACCGAGTGGAGCGCATGTCGGATCTGTATATAGCGAAAATGCTCCCTATTACTAAGAGCATATTCCGACTGCAGCTCCTCAAAGGTCTTGATCCTATCTTTGACCCACAGATCCCCAATCGTACTGATACCGATAAGGTCCCACTTCTCTAAGCCCTTCGTCGTCCACAGGTTACCCAGTCTCTCCGCCGCATAAAGCGGGGTCGCCCTGGTCAATTTGTCAGACCATCCCATGGCTGCGTTCGCACTTCTCCACACCCGCACGGCCACCGCGGTGGGCCCTGACAGTACTTTGCAATTCGATGTAGAATACAGTGCCCTGTTATAATTCCCTCCCGGCAACTGCCATCTGTCCATTTCAAACGCAGGGTTCGGCGTTGGGCCATACATGGCATGGTTAATGGCACTCAATTGAGATGCCCAATAGTAGCGCCTGATGTCCGGCAATGCCCCCGTCGTACCAAGGAAGTGTCAATTTTGCAAAAGCGATACGAGAACGCCCGCCCCAAACTAATTGCCTCTGCAGCTCCTCTACCTCACGGAAGTATCGTGCTGGTACGAGATCAAGTGTATTCTGATGGGCGTATAAGAACCGGGGCAGGGACATCATCTTTAAAAGGGCAGCCCTTCCGAGCGGGGACAACGGCAGGCCACTCCAGGCCGCTACATCAAATCTAAGCCGGAGCAGCGGGGGGAGCAGGTTGCGCTCATAACGTACCGCGGGGTCTAATGATATAAAGATCCCTAAATATTTGAATCCAATCTGCGTTATCTGTATCGGGCAATTGCGCGGCAGCGGGGGCACATCACCAGTGAGTGCATAGACGCAGGATTTAGCCCAATTAATCACCAGGCTGGAGTTTTTGCCAAATGAGCTGAGGACATCAAACAGCACTCCCAACGATTTCCGTGGGGAGGTGAGGTATAGCAGAATATCATCTGCGTATAACGATAGGCGGTCCTCAAAGTCAGGGGTCCATCTGATTCCCTTAAGTGACGGTTCCCATCGCAGCCAAGCAGCTAGGGGTTCCAGGGCGAGCACGAACATCAAAGGAGATAACGGGCATCCCTGTCGTGTACCCCTCCCAAGCACAAAGGACTTCGAGACCCTACCATTAACCACAACCTGGGCAAGCGGCTCCGCATACAGGAGTTTAACCCAACCGATAAACCCGGGGCCGAACCCAAATTTCGTGAGGGCGGCCCACAAATACGGCCATTCTACGGTGTCAAAGGCCATCGTGGCATCCAAGGACACCAAGATGGCCGGCTCACGTAAGGACCTCGCCCTGGCCAGGACGCCATGAAGACGACGTAAGTTGAGCGCTGTGTTGCGGTGCGAAATAAATCCGGACTGATCCGGGTGTATCAAGTCGCCAATCACCTTTATGAGGCGATTAGCCAACAATTTTGCCAAGATTTTGGGTTCGGCATTTAAAAGTGATATCGGTCTATATGAGCCACATAAATCCCGGGGTTTACCCTCTTTGTGAATCACAACGATGGATGCAAGTCGCTGGTCCCGTGGGAGTGACCCATTCTCACGCGACTCCAGGAACATCTTGCGGAGATAAGGCGCCATTTTATCCGGACGTAATTTGTACAGCTCGATGGGAATACCATTCGGGCCCATGGCCTTGCCCGAACGGATGGAGCGGATAGCGAGCGCCACCTCATCATTGGAGAATTCCGATTCCATGAGCTCTTTGTCCGAATCAGACAGACAGGGCAAGGTGATATCCCTAAGCAACAGATGCGAGTCTTCCTCCGGTCTGTCCGAGGCTGGTGCATACACCTTCTGGAAATAACACGCAAAACTCTCTACTATGTCAACGGGGTCAACCACTCGCACTCCATCAGCACGTTCTATCACAGGCACAACACGACTCACCCTTTCTTTCTTATCCAACCAGGCAATCAACGTTCCCGCTTTATCTCCCACATCATACAATCGTCCCCGCTGCTCTCGGCTCATAGCCTTGGCAGCGTCTGTCACCAGAGCACGATAATCCGACTGTTTAAGGTGCAGCGCATGCCGTCTTTCTTGTGTCGCACCCAACTCCAACCCTCTCTCCAAGCTACTGAGGTCAGCCTCCAATCTTTCAACCTCCTCATTCTTCCTTTTCTTAGCATCGGCAATCAGAGAGAGGGCTTGACCACGGATCACAGTCTTAAAAGCCTCCCACAAGGAAACAGAAGAGGACACTGACCCCACATTCTCAGCAAAGTACTGATCAATGGACTTGACCATACCCGCCCTGGTTTTGGGATTACGAAAGTGCCAGGGATTAATCGGGGCCACTCTACCCTCCGCCCCAGACTGAGCAGCAATGGAGAGCCACACTGGGGAGTGATCGGATATACCCCGGGCCAGGTGTCTAACTTCCCTAACCGAGATGGCCTGCGCCGCCGGCACAAGTATGTAATCAAGTCGGGAGAGGCTCCCGTGTGCTCCAGAATGAAAGGTGTACTGTGCCTGCCCAGGGTGCATCAACCTCCAGCAATCCACAAGACCCAGCGTCTCCAAGAAGTTACTCAACCAAGACTGTGATTTCGTAAGGTCTCTAGGGGGGCTACGATCCTCTGAGCCACAGACCACCGAGTTAAAGTCCCCGCCCACAATTAAAATACCCTCTGAGAGTCCCAGTATTACCTCCCCCAGGTCTGCAAATATTGTAGTTTGTAAGCCAGGCGGGACATAAACAGAAAGTATGGAGATCGTCTTCCCCTCCCATCTGCCGGAAACAACAGCATATCTACCTCTATCATCTAGAGTGGTCACGTCTATTGCAAGGGGGAGGGAGCTTCTGACTAGAATCCCCGCCCCTCTCGACCCAGTGGTGAATTGGGAGTGGGCGACCAGACGATACCCTCGGCGGTTCATTGCACGACATGTGTTCCCAATCAAATGCGTTTCTTGTAACAACACCACATCAGGGGAGAAACGTTTCAGGAATTGCAACACTATACCCCGTTTGATGCCATCCCCCAGGCCATTGACGCTCCAACTGATGACCCTCAGCCCCCTACCCCCCATCCCAACAGTAAGGATCGACTCCCCCTTCCGGCGAAGCAGACATCAAAAACAAAACAAATCGTGAAACATTGCCTCTAAACCCAACAAAGCCTAACAAAGTTCCCCAGCCCACCCCCAAGAAAACCCCTAAAACATATCCCCCACCCTGCACCCCTGCGCTAGTCCAATGAACCACCCCAACTTGCAGTGTGCCTGTCGCCCTCACCAGAAACTAGTCTACAAAAAGAAAGAAACCCCAGGAGGAGGAAGAGTTCTGTACCCCCCGCCACCCCCGGAATCAGCAAACAAGAGTATACACATAGGAAATCATCAAACCACTGCTGCAAAGTCCATTCACTTGGCGTGCCGGAGTCACCTCTCACTCCTGTTCCTGCAGGCCACCTTCTGCGCCCTCCGAGAGATCCGGGCGATCTGGACGCGCCGGTATAGTGTCTAGCCAGTCACTGACGACCTCAGGCCGATCAAAGAAAAGCGTTCGCTCGTTGTACTCAACTCGAAGCCGGGCAGGAAAGAGCATAGAGTACTTCACTCCCATGTCCCGCATCCTCCGCTTGACCCCCATAAATTCCATTCTCTGCTTCTGAACTGCTTGGGTAAAGTCGGGGTAAAAGCTGACGGTTGCATTCTCAAATTTCGTGGGACCTCCGGTTCGTGATGCCTGTAGAATAGCGTCCCTGTCCCTGAAGTTGAAAATTCTAGCTATTAGGGGTCACGACGGAGCGCCTGGCTTATGAGTTCCACCCGGAACACGGTGGGCTCGCTCAACTGCAAAAAAGTTACTGAGGCCTTTGGGGGCCAGATGGTGCAGTATCAGGTCCTCCACAAGGAGATCTGTAGTCATCTCAGAGGACTTCTCCGGAACCCCGATAATGCGGACATTGTTGCGCCTTGCACGACTCTCGGAGTCTTCCAACCGGCGGGCGAACAAGTCGTTAGTGGAGCATAGGTTTCGGACCTCAGTTTAAAGATCAGACATGTCGGTTGTAAGACTGGCGGTCTTGATGTCCAAAGACTTGACCCTTTCATTGGTCTTCGCCAGATCTGTCCTGATCAAGTTAATGTCGATCGCCACCGTGTCTAACTTCAAGGCCAGTGTCTCATACTGGTGGCCCACGGAAGTCTTGATCTCCGCAATGGCGCCCATGACGTCTCGCAGGGTCAGCTCCGCCGTCGACGCAGAACCATCTCTGGTCTCGTCCGGTGCGTTGCACGCACCACTGGGGGAACCTTTAGGACGGGTGTAGCGATCCATGATGTTCGATTGAGAGGCACCCCCTCGGTGCGTGTTCTTGGTCATCCGCTTCTCGCCTTCAGGCTTGCCCGCCATAGTGTGCAACGTGCCCCTGAGGGCCCTTTGAGACCTGGTATGAATGGCTCCTCTTCAGGTCAATCTCCGAAAAGTCTAAAGCACGAAGAGTGGCGGGCCAGCGCACAAGCCAAGTGTAGACCTCGGGAGACTGGAGTAAGATGGAGGCTGGGTTCAGCCCAGAGAGTCCGAAAACGAAACCGAAAGTACCACGGGGGCACAAGACAACCTCCACTGGCCGTTGTTGTTCAATTACCACCCGGGTGCTTCGGGGACCTGAGTCCCAGGCTGCTCCCCGTCGTAGGCCGCCAACTTGCAAACGGAGTAAGTCCGGTTCCCGGCATCCAAATCAAATTCGGAAAAGAGCATTCAGATCAGCAGGGATAAATCTTCAATAACCCATCATCTGTGGCAGGATTAGTGGCAGGATATATGCGGGAGGCGGCGAGGGTCTCGGGAGCCCTGTGCTCACGCGACCATCTTGGATGCGCGCTAAGCTCCTCCTCTCGCTTTTTCTGATTTTGCCATATTTTACCAGCCATGTCGGTAAAATCCTGACCAGGTGCCAATCCTAATTGGGGATCAGGTGGCATAGTGTATGCTGCTTCTGAAATGCCCATTAATAGGGTACTATCATGCTATACAATGTCTTGACTTTGCTCCAGCATCCAGACAGTTGAAGGGAGAGTTTTCGGTGTTACAGGAACATCTTCCTGAAATATTGTCCACCTCTCCTTATCAAATTCTGCTTCAGCCAAACCATGAAATTTGGAATCAGACCTGGGTTCCCCTTAGGCACAGGTACTTGATGTGCTCTTGGTAGCAGGCGGTTGGCCATGCTGCTGTAAGTTTTGCTCGGGAAATTCAATCAGTTGTCCTACAGGCAGAAGATGGTTCTTGAGGAGCACTTTGACAATCTGAGGCTCGTTTTTCTTGTGAATATTGTACACAGCGTTTGTGGAATTTGTTTGTATTGATATATCGATCTAGTTCCTAGTGATACCCTATTTTGGGGCATATGAAAAATGAACTGGCGGAGCTTGGGTTAGCTCCAAAATTGGTAACGCAGTGCTCTGTCAGTTAAAAAATGCAGGGATGCTCCATATCTACAATGATATGGAAGACCGCTGCGCTTCTTCTAGAGCAAGCGCTAGTAAAACTGCCTAGCGCCAACACAAGCACCCTTGCACCATAGTGCAAGGGTGCCTGTGTTTGGGGAATGATTGTTTATGTGTAGGAAGGTGTCACCTTACTACACATAAACAATCATTCATGGTGATTTGCTGTTTTTATGTGTGCTGCACAATGCCGCACATATAAAAACAGAAAAAACGAGGGGAAATTAAACATTTCTCCTCATTTCGCTATGTTAAGACCAGTTTTTTTTGTCTTAATTTTGGGGCTGCCCCATATTTATACCACACTTGTAAATAGGGGACAGCGTCAAAATTAAAGGGTGTTGCGGCGGAACGCCCAACGCAACACCCATTGCCTGGACCTTTCACAATAAGTGTGGCCTGAAAGGGGGCCTTATTTGCAAGGCAGTGTTAAGCCACATTAAGTCGATGAACTTGATGCCACCAGAATGTCTTAAAAAGTGACGTTCTGGTGGCGTTAAGTCCTTGTACATATGCCCTTTTGGTTTACATTTGTATCCAATGGAGTGGAGAATTACTGGCTCCCGGCATAAGTTCCTCTTTCCTGACACTGGCATAGTTTTTTAAAATTTATTTATTTATTTTTTAATTTATATTAGTCCTCATCAAGCAAAAAAGATTTAGATTGTGGAGGAGTCAGAGGCCCCGTTTCTGGTTTCGACCCATTCTTCTCTGGGGGGGGGAGCGGTTTAACTTGTTTTCTGGGGTCCCCTTTTGTCCATATCTAGGCACATGATTGTTGGGGGGAGCTAGTCATTATGACTAGTCTGTTCAAGACTCAGCTTGAAATCAATGTTGCCTTTGCCTTAATCATTGGACCCCCTTTCGGTTGCCGAAATGTATGTTTCCCAAACACTCCAGAACTTGTTTATCTTGCTCTGCCTCCCTTGTTTATCCAGTTTGTATACCCTTAACATTGAGTTTATCATTCAGAATGACATGGAGGTGTTTGTTTTATCCAATTTATACATATTTCCCTCCTGGCTAAGAGGATAAATTAAAAAAAGGATATTTTCTTGGCCCTTGGACATTGTGATATTATGCAAGTTATTTCTGGCCCCAAAGATAATTAATTCAATGCTTACCTCGATGTGTTGTTTTAGTACCTCAGAAAGAGTCTTACCGATCTGGTCCCAGTAATCCTCCAACATCACGCACTCTTTGAACATATGTAAGTCGTCCACTTTCTCTGTTCCACACTTTGGACACTTCTTTACTGTACTGTTTTAAAATTTTGATAGCTTTTTTGGGGTCCAATACGCTCTGTGTATTGTGAACAAGTGTTTTTTTTCCAGTGGAGCAGATTTTACCACTCTGCTAGCAATGATGTTCGAGGATTCCCAAAGGTTTGCAAGGTCAAGGTCTGGCATTGATTTTTCCCAGATTTCTTGAGGTACTTTGTAATGTTCCTCGCCTGATCTTATCAGAGCCCAATACCAGTAAGATATCTCTTTTTTGAATGGTTCTGTATTCAAGAGCTTTTGTTCGATGATTTAATCTCCTTGTAAATCTTCTTATACTCCTTTAAGCCAGCTGCTTAATTGGAAGTATTTAAATCTAGATAGCTTCCCCTGGGTTTCTCTATCTAGGATCCCCCAGTCTATGATCTCGTTGCCTTTTATCAATTGGCCCCAGAAGTTTATGTTGGCTTCCTTTAGAGGGTTTATTGAGCTGTCTTTTAGACATTCCGGTGTGCCCGGGGATTCCCAGATTGGGGAAGATTTACTATAATAAGGTATTGCCAGGGTGTTTCTTGTATCGTACCAGGTTCTTGCTGCTGATCTTATAATTTTTAGTTTGATTTTTTTAAAGTATTTGGGATGACCAAATTTGTATAGGTAGTAATCTTTTCCAGATCCGATTAAAACTCTCCAGTGCATAGGCCACTTTTCACTTTTGCCTAGCAGAATCCTTATATTTTTGAACTGGAAGGCTTTATAGTACTCCAATATGTCAGGGCTGGCTATGCCACCTTGCATCTTACTTCTTCTCAATTTTTTCCAGATAATCCTTACTCCTTTTGAGGCCCATATAAAACCAGATATCTCCCCTTGCAGCTTCTTGACCTCTACCTTGTTAAACGCTAGAGGGAGTGAATTAAACAGATAAGTGCATTTTGGCAATACTGTAATTTTTATTAGGTTGGACTTACCTAAGAAAGAGAGATTAAGGCCCGACCAAGCCTTTAAGAGAATGCTTATTTCCTTGTGTATTCTCTTGAAGTTTAAACTAGCTACTCCTTCGATGTTTTTGATATACTCAATTCCCAGATACTTTATTTTGTTCTTTATTAGAGGGTTCCCAGACTCGCCATTCCACTCCATTATTTCAGATTTTAATTGATTTACCTGGTAGCCAGAGACCACCCCATATTTACTTATGATATTATCTATCTTTGGAAGGGAGGTGGCTAGGTTTCCTGTAAATATCATTAGGCCATCTGCAAACAATGCAACTCTCATCTCCCATCCTTGATATGTGAAAGGAATAATCTCTTCATTACTTCTTAAAAGACATGCTAAGTGTTCTATGTAGAAATTAAATAATAGGGGGGACAAGGGACAACCCTGTCTGGTTCTTCTTTTTATTTGGAAGCTTTCTGTAAGTGCCTCATTTACCAATATTCTAGCTGATGGATTTTTATAGATGTTCTTAACCGCATTTTCAAAGTTATTCCCTAGATCAAACTTAGCCAAAGTGGCACTCAGGAATGGCCAACTGACCCTGTCAAAAGCTTTGGCAGCGTCAAATGTTATGACTGCCAAAGGTATATTATGTTGGGTCGCGATGTCTATAGTAGCTATAAATTCATGAGATAGTTCAGATATTTGTCTGCCCTTAATACATCCCTTTTGGTTTGAATGGATTAGGGACCCTGCCACTGCCCCTAGTCTTTTTTGCTAAAATCTGTGTATGGATCTTGTAGTCACAGTTCAGGAGTGAAATAGGTCTACATGACTCGCATTTGGTTGGGTCTTTTCCTGGTTTTAATAGAATGCTGACTGTAGCTTCATTCCATGATTTAGAGAGATCTTCATTGTTGACAAAATTTTCGTTAAAGAGATCTGTTAGTGGAGTCAAAACACTATCTTGGAGAGCCAGATATAATTCATTTGGTATGGAGTCTGGGCCTGCGGTCTTCCCCCTTTTCAAGGATTTTATTGCATCTAGGACCTCCTTCTCAGTTATTTTTTGGTTCAGACCTGTTTTGTGTTCCTGGGAGGTTTTAGGAATCTCTATTTTATCAAGCAGGCACTGTATTTGTGCGCCGGAACAGGTGGATTTTTCCTTATACAGCTTTGAAAAAATTCTGCGAATACTTTCCTTATTTCATGGTTTTCTGAGAACTGTCCCTCATGGCCTTCCTTTTCTATTTTGTTTACCCGGTTTCTGGTTCGCTCCGTTCTTGCCTTCCAAGCGAGAATCTTTCCACATCCTTCACCGTATTCATAGTACGAGAGTTTGCTGGCCTCCCATCGTTCTCTAACTATTGTTTCCAGGAATCATTCATTTCCATCTTCTTGGTTTTTATTTTTTCTCCTATTTCTTCGCTCTCTTGAGTAGTCGTGGCCCTTTTCATTTCTACATTGAGCCCTTTCAGATCATTTTCAATTTTTTTTAAGAAAGCTTTTTTCTCCTTATTTTTATGGGCCATTATACTCGTAATTGTCCCCCTTATATATGCTTTATATGCGTCCCACGTCATTTTTTTGTTGTTCGTTCTTTGTTTAGAACAAAGAACTGCTGAGTTTCTTCCACTAGGTTAGCCACAAAAGATTCATCTAGTAGAATCTTCTTATCCGCTGTCCACCTTTGTGGAGTGGGTAATTCAGGTAACATCAGGTTTAATTTTACAGCGGAGTGGTCTGAGATATGTTCCGGAATGTGTTCCACATTTATTGTAAGTTCAGCAATGCCACTGCTTATTAGAAAAAAGTCGATTCTGGAGTCGTGTCCAAGCCTTTTGTTTTTAAACGTGAATTTGTGCTGTTTATTCCCTTTTTCTTTCCAGATATCTACAATCCCAAGGTCCCTCATACAGTTTCCGATCCACTCTCTCATTTTTGGAGCTGATGGTAGTTTTCCTATCAGGTGTCTATCTTCTTTTGGGTTTAATAAGATATTGAAATCGCCTCCCATTATTATGGGTGAATCAACTAACAGTAGATGGGAATACAGGTTTTGAAGCGGTTCAGGGTCGTTCACATTAGGCCCATAATAACCCACCACCGTGTATAAGTTGTTATGGATTTTTGCCCTTACGCATACCCATCTTCCCTTCTTATCTACTTCTGATCTCTCAATCACTGCTTTGAGGGATTTCTTAAATATGATCGCCAATCCTTTAACATTGCAGTCTTGATTTGTACAAATGCAGTGCTCTATCCAGTTTTGATTTTTACACAAAAGCTCCCATTCTTCTTTAGTTAAGTGAGATTCTTGGATTATTATTATCTAACAGTCACTGTTTTTTAGATAATCCAGGATTCTTGATCTAAGTTTTCTAATTCGCAGCCCATTTACACTCCATGTTAGAACGTTAAGCTTTTTTCCTTTCCCTCCTATTTTTGTATTCGTCATTCTTGGTCATTTTCTTGTATCTTAATTGGCGGCCACTGAACTCCTCTTGGCTTGCTTTTAGGACTTTTTTTTTTTTTTCCTCAATTTGCTCCCCACCCTGTGAAGACTTTTTTTTTTTTTTTAGTTTTTTTCGAGTTTTTTTGGTGAGAAGATCTGTGGTGCCCCCCCCCCCCCCCCCCCCGCCCCCCTGGAGAAGTCTAACTCTTCTTTCTTCCTCTGGGCATTTTTGATTTTTGAGTCTTGTAATGTTAGTTTAGTGATCCTTGTATTCCCACCTTTATAAAACTGCTGAAGGTTATCAGCCCTTTATTTTTAACATGTGAGCTTTGTTATGGGTGAGGGTGTGTATGGGCACGGTCTTCCTGCTGGGTCTTGATTTGCTCCATGAGTTTTTCCACTTCCTTTGGGTCTCTTATATTGAACATTTTATTGCTCCACATGATCCTTAGAGAGGCTGGGAAACGCATTTGGACACTTGCGCCTAGTGACCTAAGCTGTGGCATAAATTGGCCCAACTCCCACTGCCTATCCTGGGTAGTTCTAGAAATATCCGATCTAATCCTGCAGGTCCATCCATCTTTGGAAAAAGACGCCGCTTTTAGACCTTCGCTCAGGATCTTTTCCTTTAGTGCGTACGTCATGAAGTTGATCAGTATTTTTCTTGGATTTTTCCTTTGTTTGCCTTTCCTGAATGGGTCACGTTGTATCCTTTGGATCTCTTCGGCTAGATTTGATGATTTGGTCCAGGGGATTAGTTCTTCCAGGAGCTGGATTGTAAATCTCTTTATGTCCTCCGCTTCCAAGCCTTCTGGAATATTTAAGATTTTAAGATTATTTCTTCTAGCATGGTTCTCCAGGGACTCCATTCTCTCACTGATCTCTGCCTCTCTGGTTTTGAGTTTGTTTATTTCTTTCAGGTTCGCCTCTGTTTTTCTGTTCAGGGCTACTATCTCTCCTTCTACGTGGGTGACCCTTTCAATCAGAGTGTTAATTTTTTGATCTAACGTTTCACACGTCTCCTGGATCTTGGTCTGGTTCCTTTCAGATGTCGCGAATTTGTCTCTTAATTCTTTCATCATCTCTCCCAAGATTTTTTCTGCTTGAGATCCTCCCGTGTCATCGGTATTAGACCTGTTTATATGAATTGACTCTAGTCCTGGTACTGCTTTAGAGGAAGATGCTAGACCTTGAGTTACTCTTGGGTGGTTTGCCACTTCCGAGGATTCGCCACCACACTCTATATCTTGGGATTCCAGAGTTTCGAGAGCTTGATATTGGTTACTCATTGGTATTCCATAACCTCCTTCTTTTGATTTCTCCGCCATATTTGAACGCTTTTGTATAGCAGCTGATATTTCAGGTTATCTATTTCTCTCTTCACTGGTGCTCTTCTTCTCCTGTACCTTTTAAAAAGAACGGAGTGATGGGGTGATTTTTTGAGCACTTGTACCTCCTGGCTTTGTTAGACTAAGCCTGGTGGCCCGTGATAGGGGTGCAGCACACTTCTTGCTTCTCTTTTTGAACTCTCTCGGGGTGGCGTAGGTCTTGCCTTTTCCTGTATCTTTATCTTGGTCTTGGTCCTTGTCTTTATCCTTTTCACCGTCTCTGGCTAGGTTTGCAGGAGTATTTATAACTTTTGTGCTTTTTAATCCCCTGGTATCCTTGGGTTCCTGATGACTGTTTTTCAGACTTCTCAAACTGTACCCCCCCCCCCCCAGTGGGTCTCCCCTCTCTCAGACACTTCTTTTCCGTGAGGGGCACTTTGGATCTATCCAGTTTTACCAGGTTAGGCGCTTCCTCCCCCACTCCTTCACCCTCAGTACTCCCTGCTGCAGTCCTTAGATCACCCCCAGAGCACCCAGCCTCCCAACTTGAAGTATAAGAGCAAATAGAGGTAGCACTTACCGGGGGTCTCAGTGGATTTCCCGCTTCACTCCGCCTTTTCTCCCCTTCAATGCTCCTAGTTCTTGCCAACATGATGCTTTGATTACTGGGAAAGCAGCCTCTCTTTCCTGTTTTGTAGTCCGGTGTTATTCCCCCTCTGGATGCAACACGATGGGCAGCTTTTCTGTTTTTTCTGTGGGCTCGGGCTGCTTCTGCCCATACCACTGGTGAGCTCCTCTTTGCTCCAAGGGGCTCCGCCGGATTCTGACACTCTGGTGTCTCCAGCGCACCTCCCGTGAATTCTTCCCCCTGCTGTGGCGCTGTGGAGCGTTCCCCTTGCAGCTCCGCTCTACCCGCCGCCACCACCTCTATGCTCCGTCGGTCTTGAGCGGCAGCGGCAGCACCAGCCTCCCGGGCTGCTCCAGCCGCCTCCTCCACCTCTGCTCCGGGCAGCAAGGGACAACAGCGAGCACTCGAGCACGGAGCCAGAAGCCCGCGGGTAACGACAACCTCCTCGAGGAGCGCCGCCTCTTAGTCCTCCGAGGGCCCTTCACTACTCCCGGCCAGGCGACCTGCCCAAGTTTACCGCGACTCGTCCTCCGACTCGTCCTCCGCTGTAGGGAGCGCCAATTCCCAAAGCGTCGAGATCTCTCTCCTCAGTCCCGCAGTCCCGCAGTCCACCGCGACGACTCCTCCGTGATTTTCAGCTCAACACCCTCGGTAAGAGCACCTTAGATTGTGCTACATATTTTTTTTTACTTTGCCTGCATTATAGTGGGAAGTTTCAATATTCAAGGTTCTGTGACAAGGAGCTCGCGGCTGAGCTTCTTAGTCAGCCGCCATCTTCTCCTTCGAATCGACGACACTGGCGTAGTTTTACAGGTTAAAAGGTTGCTCCCTATCCTTGAGGTAAATTTGCCACCATACATCTCTAACACAGCCGTTTCAAGGCAAGGACTTCAATGTTCTGGGCAGTGTCGTTTTTCTCCTTCTTGAATGCTTTGGCAGACGCAGGCAACAGGACTTGTAGATTTTTTTCCTCCTTGAGACAATATTGCTCCCAACCCTTTAAGAATGAGATTAACGGGCAGGTGGCTTGGACTAGTATTATGAACATTTTTCTGTGAAGGCCCAAAAGGCACCTTCGCAGTCAGCTGACCATCGGTGTCCAAATGTGCCTATAGATATCCTAAATATCCTGCATGGAGGTAAGCCTTCTGGTTCTCGGTTGAACACCCCTAAGATATAGTTAGTCAAGGAAGTGACTCACTCTGCTTTATACTTTCATAAACATGAATTAGTGGCTGCAGCCTTAATTTGGGCTATATACAGTTGCAATGTGAGAGCAGCATCTGGAATTTGGCAATCACAGTACCAAAGAGACATTCGGTGGGACTCATTGAACCTCTGCCTAATTATTATTAATGAGTCAGGATTCTATTTGTGAATTCTGCCAAATGCTGATTAATGCAGGGATGGAGACCTCCATTTCTGCATTTTGTACTTGCAGCAGTGATCCCTTGTCCATGCTGGTTTGTGACAGTCACAAAATATAAGCTGTCAGCCAGTAGCTTATTTCCTTAGCTACCAACATGTGGCATACAGACATATTTAGGACCTATAATTTGATGGTCGTGACCTGTGACCTTATAGCTCTTGGAATACTTGCACACTCAGTGCAATGCAGTATATAACTTTGTTACTGTGTTTTTATTATGCGTTGCTGTTTTTTTTTATTTTGCGTTTTTTGTTTACTGTTGATATTTCTCTATGCAGACTTTCATTTATTTAAGCTTCTGTACTGATGTTAAGTTCAGCCATCGTGAAAGAAGGATTTCTCATTATTGCATTTTGTTTTCACGTGTACGTTTCCCATGCATTTGTAATTCTCACAACTAATTGCTGACCACACCGTGCCAGTCTCACTAGGTTTATACGGTACAACAGAATAAAATCCTCATGTTTTAGAGAGCTACACAGAAGATTATTTTACCGGGACTGTTTAGAAAGGCAATGGACCTTGCACCACAGACAATATGTCAGAATTCTGAGCAGACTGCATAGGAGAAAGAAGGGAGAGGGTTCTTTGGCATACATCCCTAATAGCGGCAGAATGAAAGATGGATGTGTTTCCTAAACTGAACGCTAATTATGGTTATAATTGTTATTAATTTGCTGAATACTAGGTGTAAGTATAGGTTCAGGAGCCACAAGGAACACTAGGGGCTGAATTACACAAAAGGAGCATTTTCACTGTTTGTGCCGGGCAAACAATGATAATGCGCCGGATTAGGATGAATGACCCGCCCCCATCTGCCACGAACTCGTGCTGCCCTGGGGTCAGCGCACTCGGGTGAAAAACAGAGTAGCTCCTTTAAAGCAGCTCCGTGTTTTCACGGTGCAGACGGTAACTCGCCTGCACTATGAAGGGAGATTAGAGATCCCCTTGCAGTCAGGTACAGTGAGTGACTGCACGACTGCAAGGGGATGTCTGGGGGGGTCAATGGGACTCATTTTACTCCCTGCAGACTGCGGCCACCTGGGGGCGCACTGACAGTGAGCCACCTTTTAGATGGCGCACTTAGGGTGACCAATTGGCATGGGTGAGAATTCAGGACGGTGAGTGTAAAAATTCAGGACAAAGGGTCAAAATTCAGGACAAAACTTCAGGACAGGAGGTCAAAATTCAGGACAAAACTTAAGGACAAAAGGTAAGTTTTACAGACACATCAGAGGAGGTCGCGCAATAGAATATAATCTAGCCCATCCATATCCAAACATATTCAATCATTTGCAAACCTATCCATCATGTATCCTTCCATCCATCATTTCACTCATCCATCCATCTACCCTTTCAATCATCCATCCACCCACCCTTTCACCCTATCCATCGGTACACTCATCCATCCACTCTTCCATTCAGCCATCCATTCACTCATCCATCCAGCCTTTTATCCTTTCACCCATCCAGCCATCCTTTCACGTACTCATCCATCCACCCAGTCACTCATCCTTCCACCCATTCACCGTTTCAGTCATCAATCCATCCTCTCTTTCTCCATCGACCCTTTCACTTAGCCATCCTTCCACCCATCCATCTACTCATCCACTCATGAATCCATCCATTGACCCTATCAGCCATCCATCCACCCGTTCACTCCTTCACTCATCTATCCATCTTTTTGTCCATCTAGCCTCCCTTTCACTCACTCATTCATCCTTACATCCACCCATTTACTCATCCATCCATCCATCCATCCAGTCACCCTTTCACTCATCAATTCATCCATCATTTCACTCATCCATCCACCCATTAACTCACCCATCATCCATCCGTTCACTCATTTATTTATTTATTTAAAGTTTTATATAGCGCTGGCTAGACCCGGAGGTATCAGAGCGCTTTACATGAGCATCAGATCATAGTTACAGGTTACATCGTTACAAAGGTTACACAGTTCTTAGAGCATGGCAACATAGTTACTTGTAAGGTAGAGATAAACAATAAGCACAAATACGTAAGGGGAAACAGCAGGCAAGGTGAGAGATTCAGGGGAGGGGGGTTGGAGCAGGGGAAGTAGACAGGTAATGAAGGCGGGAAAGAGGAGGGGAGGGTGAGAGACACAGCATGGGAAGAGGAGGGGAAGGGTGACGGGGACACAAACCGGTAGACGAGTCAAGGCAACGTCCAGTCCAGTAAGCTGTGATCCCTGGGGAAGTGGTATCACTTCCCTATCTCTGTTGCGAGAGGCTCCCTTTACGCAGTGGACTCTCTCAGAGGGGTCTCTGAGACTTCAAGGCCTACACACTGGATCCTTCCCCAAAAAGGGGAGAAAGAGTGCTTTGGCAAGGGGTGGCATACCATACCACAAGTGTGAGTGGCTCCCTCGGCGCAGTGGACTCACTCAGCGGGTTCGCTGAGACTCCAGAGTATAAATATTGTATCTTTCCCCAACAAGGGGAGGAGGAGTGCTTAGTCAAAGGGCACAAAGGACAGGGGGTAGGCTGAGTAGCAGGCAGGGGAGAGATTCAGGGGAGAGAGGATAGTCGCTAGGGGAGAGACAATAAGGAGAGACGAAAAGAAGTCTTCCTAAAGACCGACTGGGTAGGTGACGACCAAGGAGGGAATCCAAGGCCCATCTCCCCTATAGCTAAACCAAGTAGCTCCATCGGGCATCAGACAAAATAGTTCAGTCTCAATACATTGAGAGAGGAGGGAAGGAGAGACATAAATAGAGGGAGGATGCGGTAGGAGACGACAGGAGAGACGAAAGGAAGTGCAACAATGTGGTTCAACAATATACCAGAAAAAGATCAACAAGTAAACAATATATCAAACAATCAGCAATACATTAGGGGAGGAGAGAAAGGAGAGAGAGCGTAGTGGGGGTAGGGGAGGAGGGAAAGTGAGGATAAGGGAAGAGAAAAACCGTAGGGACGAAAGGAAGTCTTTCTAAAGACCGACTGGGTAGGTGACGAACAAGGAGGGAGTCCACGGCCCATCTCCCCTTTAGCTAAATCAGGTAGCTCCATCGGGCATCAGACAAAATAGTTCAGTCTCAATACATTGAGAGAGGAGGGAAGGAGAGACATAAATAGAGGGAGGATGCGGGAGGAGACGACAGGGGAGACAAAAGGAAGCGCAACAATGTGGTTCAACAATATACCAGAAAAAGAACAAGTAAACATTAAATCAAACAGTCGGCAATACATTAGCGGAGTAGAGAAAGGAGAGAGAAAGTAGTGGGGGATAGGGGAGGAGAGAGTGTGAGGATAAGGGAAGATACAACCGTAGAGATGAAAGGAAGTCTGTCTAAAGACCGACTGAGTAGGTGAGGACCAAGGAGGGAATCCACGGCCCAATTAGTCGTAAACATCAAAATATGATTCCACATAGACCCAGCGAGTACAAAGCTTTTTCATTTTTCTTTTTTGTTCTTTTAACCATGCAAGTCATTATAGAATGCCCGGCGATGAGGGTGGACTCCCCCACATCAACTAATCGAGACACAATTATTTAATAACTACAAACCCCATGTGCCCTTGTCAGCGCATGCAGCTATAACGTCATTATGTCTCTGTGCATGGGGCCTAAACAAAAAAACTGCAGAATTTACAAATACTGCTGGAGTGGGGGACTGGAAGTAGGTTAACCATGGGAATATTACTATTGATGAATTAAGTGACTACTCTGGGGGTCTTATGCCCTTACTTCTCGAATACTTGATATCGGCCCATACTTTCATAACTATTGTGGTTTACTCTCTGGTTCCTGTAATTAAACAGGATCATCGGCACCTCCTCCTTTTGACTACTTGCATATGCAGTGTGCGACTACAGAGACACCACTCCCCCAATCCTCCTCCCATGTGGCAATAGAGGATTCCCAAGTTAGGTAAGTCCTCATCATTTACATACATTTGCACAAAAAAGGATGGGAGAATATCCCCACTAGTCACGGTTTGCTATGTATAGCACGACTGCATGTTCTATAGATGGCATCCTTGGCCCAAATGTTTACTTAATATGTTTGTCTACATACAAATTCTAGCGCATGTATGCCTGTTCTTTTGAGATGTGTGGAGTTGGCATAAATGATATGTATTCTTGGATGAACTTCACCATAATTAAATTTATGTTCTTTTACATTAACCTTTTCACAACTGTTTGTGTTGTACGTTCTCTTTCAATACAGGTATCAAGACTCACAGCAGCAAGTTTAGGCAAGTATTATCTTACAATGCATGCATGGAAGTGTTGCATGTAGTATCTAATCTGGAATAAACTCCGAGGCTGTTTGCGTATCCTGGTGAAAGCCTTGGCTTAATAAACACTTAAAGTTCTCCCTGAAACATTGTTGAACCCATCCTGATTTTTAGGGACCAGGATGAGGTCAGAAGATGAAGTATGCCACTACTAGAGTGGTTGAGGGTCTAACAAAGAAAAAATATATATATTTCATTGCCAGCAGGGTGAGATTTAAATGATGAACCAGTGTTCGCTAAGACATTAAAAGTCTGGCATGGGATCATTTTGTTAGTGTATTAGGCAGAAACTGACCATATCTAGCAGCATGAAAGCGTGTGGGAAATACCATTTTACATGCCAGTACTTGGCCTATGAAGTTTAAATGGTGCATTCCTTAAGGTGATCTCCTCGGAGCCAACCGTAGCTGCAGAACATCTACTATATACAAAATATTAAATGGCACTATGGAGAGGAGTTTAAAAAAATGAGCATCACAAAAAGGTTTTAAGGGAACCAATAAATAAAAAATGAATTACTAACTAGAGAGCAATGCTTATTCAGCAAAAAGAAGAGATCTGAAAGTCAGCAACCAAAGATAATATGAACATATTGGAAGGCGGGAAATGACATTATGGATCATTTAAAAACATTGGCATATTATTAGCGGCTTGAACCAACATCCCACTATTACTAATAGCGAAACACACTCTTTGAAGAAGACACTTCAAGCTAGTCATTTTAGAGATACATAGAACACAAGTTTTTTTTCAGATGTGCAAAATGCATGACCTGTAAAACCAGCATGAATTGAGATTCATATCCTCTACCCACAGGCAGAAGACATTCATTATAATCTGACATGCACTTCATCCATCCGTCCTTTCACTCATCCAGCCACCCGTTTATCCATCAATCTACCCTTCCACCCATACATACATTCTTTTACAGTTTCTCTCATCCATCCTTACACTCACTCATCCATCCATCCTTTCTCTCATTATCCATCCATTCACCCTTTCATTCATCCATTCACCCTTTCACTAATCTATCCAGCCATCCACCCATCCCTTCACTTACTGACTCGTCCACCTTTTCATATTAATTATGAGTTGAGCCTTTGTCTGCAGAGTTGCAGATAAAAGAGGCCCATCAGGAATTTCACCCTTTCTGTAGTTCCTAAAGCAAGGGGTGGGGCGGGGGGAGGGCTCACTATGCCCTTGAACATAGGCAATCAGAGTCAGGAGTCATGCATGATGCACAGTGCCAGGCCATGAGGTGACTGTGACATGGTGTTGTTTCCAGGGCTTAAAGTGGGATGAACAAACTGGGGGAGTCTCTCCAAAGTGGGTGTTGGATGTAAATAAGGACGTGGCTTAACACCTTAGGAGCTCGTAAACAAACCTCCCCAGTGCTGCGCTGTCCATTATCCAGTGCTGAACTGGACGTCCAGCGGTCGCACGCAGCACTGGGGAGGTAGTGCCCGTGACGACCGTTGGCCGACGGCAGCACCTAAAGGGTTAAAACACCCAAGCTAAAAATCTGTGCTTAGTATAGTGTGCCGCCCAACTGGTATTTTGCCTCTTCTGTCGGTGTATCCAGATATGTTAAAACAAGTAACGTAACACCTGCAACAAGCCAGAATTATTGGCTTTGTCAAAGGTTGTTAGTGGCATAAATTAAAAAAGTAGCAACCATGGCTTCCTTGAATATAGTATTGAAAATGCATCAGTTCTAAAATGACGAGACTGTGAAAGAACTCTAGCCCCTTCTTTTTAACTTGTTTAACCAGCTCCTTTTCTTGAGCTGGATTCTCATGTAACAATATTGACGTTTTTGCACATTTGTTCTGTCTGACAGAAGGCCCTGCCCTAGACAGAGGCTGGGGAGACCCACCACATGCTTTACCAGCCCAGACTGGACCATTGTCATTCTGTATGTGGCAATTAACCGGCATACAGAATGACAATGGGCAGGTGGGGCTGCTCTTGTGCTCTGAGGAGGAGTACAAGGCAGCCCCATCACGAAGTTGAGGCTTCATGCAGGAAACAGTGCTGTTCCCTGCAATGCCCAAAATTATGGACAAAAGGGATCCTCACGGACAACGGACGTGAGGTCCAAATTACGGGCAGACGGTGAAATTTATGGACGGTTGGTCACCCTACATCATACATAATCACATAAAGATGCACCCTCATATACACACAGACCATCACGCACACATGCCACATCATATGCACAGAGTAGGAACTCACATAAATCCAATGACATCACAAGTTGCTACAACAACACAAACATGCATACCTCTCACCGTCGCAAACCATACATTTAAATCATCTATGCTTAAAACATGTGAAAATGGGCAAATGTTTGGATCTGTAAAACCTTTGTTATTGACTCCTATATTTGCTGAGTCAGCATTTTACAGTGACAGAAGAGCAGGCAGCCCACCCAGTCTAAAAAAAAATAATATGACACCTTCCCCGCTCTGGGTGTGGTTTACACTTCGGCAAAAGTCCCTAATAAAATGAAGGCAGAAGCCTTTGGAAAATGGAGCACTTTTGCAGCATCGGGAAAGGACTATGGTGAATAATGAAAAACTGACCTCACATTCTAAGTTTCTTAAATTTACATTAATACCTTTGGACGCCTTCATTTATCACTAGTTTCTGAACAAAACCAGAGTGCCAGGAACACCGATTAGATTACATAAGGGCACATTAGTTTGTAGGCACCGGAGATTTGACAGAATAACATGATGTTTAAACCTGATTTTTTTTTTTTTTTTTCAAATCTGTTTTTATTGTGAACACAGCGATAAGCCTACAACCGCGTGCTGGGGCCGGCCGCGCAGTAAAAAAATGGATAGGCATAAGGAACCAGGGGAGGACGAGGTATTAACACAGCGCCCAGCCTACAACCCCAGGAGGGGCCGGCCGCGTGGCTTAGGGGCAACGATGGCCGAAGGCAATCACACGCTGATGTTGTAACGTTGTGTGGGGGAGGCGCGTGTGGGAGTAAAGGCAGTGGTGTCACGTTTTCCAAAGGCCCAACGGGGCCCAAACTACCCCATAGAGGGGCGGAAGCCAAGGCGGCAAGTAGGAAAGGAGAAAAAGTCGGAGGAAGAGAGAGCAGTAGCGAGAAGAAGAGTGGAGCCTGGGGAGGAGGACCGCAGTCGCCGGCCGGGGGCTAGGGGGCGCTAACTGGTGAGCTGAGTGTTAGAGCGCAACAGCGTCCGCGGTGGGGGAAACGGCTAAGGGTCTAACCTGCATGGGTCAGCGGGGACGAGGGCATCCTCGAATAACTGCAGAGCGCGCAGCCGGGGGGGCATGTGGCGGGCATAGCTGATGGAGCACAGGTGGCGCACAAGGGGTTCCCACACTGCCTTGAAGCGTACCCCCCTCGATTGCACTCGCGCAGTAAGCAGCTCCGTAGTCAGGACCTGCCAGAGGCGCACAAACCAGGAGGCTATCGGCGGTGCCTCAGCCCGCTTCCAATACAGAGCAATGAGTTGCTTAGCAGCGCCTAGCATGTGAAGAGTGAGGATCCAGTCGCTGCGCGTGAGGGCCCTAAGTGTAGGGGGTCGAATGCCCAGGAGGAGCGTGCAAACCTCTTCAGGTAGGGGGAAACCCAACACCTTCTTAATGTGACTGAGGACCTCCTTCCAAAAGACAGCTAGGGTAGGGCAGGCCCACCAGATGTGTACGAAGTCGCCAGTCGCAGTGCCACACCTCCAGCATAGCGGCGAGGAGGTGGGGAACATTTTGCTGAGTCTTAGGGGGGTATAGTACCATTGCGTTAGTATCTTGTATGCGTTTTCCCTCTGCGGGATACTACGATAGGTTTTAGGGATGTCAGTCCATAGTCGGGCCCACTGAGAAGGAGTGATATCGGCGCCGGTCGCCGACTGCCATTGCCTCTGGTAGGGGTGCGCGGGCAGGGCGGTGGGGTGTTGCAGGATGTTGTAGATCTGGGAGATAAGCCGTTTCAGCCCCCCGAGGGAGCGCGCCAGTTTCTCGAATGGTGTGTATGCCCTGGTGGCAGCCTGGTACATATCATCTCCCATAGTCCAATGGCGCAGTTGGGCATACTGTAGGCTGGCGGTCGAGGGGAGGTCAAATTCATCCCTGCAGTCTGACCAAGATTTAGGCGCCCCTCCGAGGAAGAGGTCCCCTATAACTCTGCAGTCCCCTTGTGTCCACCTCTCAAAAGCTCGGGTCCGGGCCGCAGGGGGAAAGTGTGGGTTACCTGCAATGGGGGTGTGCGGAGAGGGGAACGTGGTTAGGCCCTTTGATACTGCCACTCTGTCCCATATGTCAAGGACTGTTCTTGTTGGGACCGCCATGTACGCACTTCTGGAGCGCGCCACACGCGGTAACCAAGGCAGGTCCCATATGGTGCGTCCCGTGACCACCCGGTCCATGTGGAACCAGTGTTTGTCGCTTTCGCGTGCCCCCACTCTATTACGAATCGAAGGTGCGCCGCCCAGTAGTAGTGGAGGAGATTCGGGCAGGCGAGGCCGCCCCTGTCTCTTGGTTCCATCAGGACTTTCTGCGAGAAACGGGGCCGCTTGCCCCCCCAGTTGAAGGACGTGAGGTCGCGTTGGAGACTTCTAATGCAGTGGAGCGGGATCGGGGTGGGTAGGCACTGAAAAACATAGAGTATACGGGGGAGGATCGACATCTTGACCGCGTTGAGCCGCCCTAGCCAGGAGATCATCAAGGGCTTCCATTTCCGCAGGTCCGCCAGGACTTCCTTGCGGCAAGCTGCCCAGTTCCGTGTGGACCACGAATCCAGATGGGGCGTCAGGTCCAGACCCAGGTATTTAATGTGGCCCTCCGCCCAGCGGTAGGGCGTAACCCCTTTAAGGAAGGCGACCTCTTCTTCGGGGACGGTGAGGTTAAGCACCCAAGATTTGGTATGGTTAATCTTTAGGCCCGACGCCTGTTCAAACAGTGAGAGAGCTCCGTGCACCGCCGGAAGGGAGTCCCTAGGGCGCGTAAGTGTTAGAATCAGGTCGTCCGCGAACAGCGCTACTTTGTTGGTGCGTCCCCCGTGAGGGATTCCATGGATGCCGGGAGTACGCCTAATCAGCTCCGCCAGCGGCTCCACCACTAGGGCGAATAGGAGCGGCGAGAGCGGGCAACCCTGCCTTGTGCCCCTGTGAATCGAAAGCGGCGCTGTCAGTTGGCCGTTGACCCGGATTCTGGCTAGCGGTCCGAGATAGGGGGCCATGCACCTAGAGATCATGTGAGGGCCAAGACCTAGTTTTTGGAGGACCGCCCGCAAGAAGGTCCAGTCGACCCGGTCGAAGGCCTTTTCTGCGTCTAGCGAGAGGAGGCAAGCCGGGATATCCCAATGCCTTACCTTCCCCACTAGGTGTGCCAGTCTGCGGACGTTGTCGGCCCCCTGACGGTCCCGTATAAAGCCCACCTGGTCCGGGTCGACTAGCCCCGGCATGTACGGGTCCAGCCGTTTGGCCAGGATCTTGGTGTAGATCTTGAGATCAGTATTCAGGAGGGCTATGGGGCGATAAGAGGCACACAAGTCGGGGTCTTTCCCAGGTTTGGGGATCAGGGCGATCTCCGCCAGGCCCATATCGGGAGACGGTCCAGTGGCGTCAGAGAAAGAGCCATATAGCCGCAATAAGTGCGGGCGAAGCTGGGTCAAGAATAGGCGATAGAAGGTCAACGGTAGGCCGTCTGGTCCCGGGGTTTTCCCAGTGGGGAGGTCCTTGACAGCTTCTGTTATTTCCTCCTCCTGCAGGGGCCCCTCTAGCGTGGCTGCACATGCCGGGGACAGTGGAGACCCCTCAAAATCCGCGAGAACGGCCTCCCGTGCCTCCGCGGAAGTGGGCTCCTCCGCATATAGGGAGGAGTAGTAGGCGACGAAGGCGTCCTGCTTGGCTTTCTCAGAGGTGGCGCAAGTGCCATCCTGCTTCTTGACGTTGGCGATGACCTGAATTTATTTTTAATTTCATTGTGTGTGGGTTACTTTTTCCCCTTCGTAACTGAATATGAAATAACAAAGTCCTTACAGAATAGTTTGGTCTTCTCAGCCACCTGTAAGACCCTGTCACCCCACTCAATGACCCCAGCCCCCATAGCAGGATTTGTATACTTTACACTTCAAGTCTGTAAATGAAAACCGCCTGGAATTGCGCCAAATAAAGAAGGTCACAGCTCCAGGCCTTCAGGTCTTCATTTACACTTCTTTGCTAAGGCATTTGCACCCCCCTGGGAATGCAGTCACAGACCCCCAGGAGGGCGCCCCCCATAGTATGAAGACCTCTAGCAGGAGGAGGCCCAAAAAACTTTGTATCTGCGCAGACAGAGGGGCCCATTATCATTCTGTGTTTGATAATTAGGCCGACATACAGAATGATAATGGCCGGGGAGGGCCCTTCAGTTCACAGCAGTGCGGTCTGGTCCCTGCAGTGAGAGTTCGAGTACTCTCAGGCTGCTTGCAGGGGGACAGCTTGCACCAACGGCCAGAATTACGGACAAAAGGCGTCCGTGAAAGATTTCCTGACGGACAACGGACAAGAGGCCCAAATAACGGGCAGTCCGTGAAATTTACGGACGGTTGGTCACCCTAGGCGCACTGTCAGTGAGCCTCCTGAGAGCTTCTTTGCCTCTGTGCCTACGTTGGTAATACAGCGTGGGCGCAAAGGCAAAGGGATTCCCTCATTTGCATGGAACACGCACCCATTCAATTGAGGGAACGCCCTCTGAAGATAGCCCTGACGCTTTATGTGTGCCAGATCTATATGTATTACAGAAGGGGCCGCACAAACGTCTGCAGCCCCTTCTGTAATACCAAAGTGCGGCGGAGATGCGCAAAGCAGGCGCCCCTAGGACACTTGTTTAATCAGGTCCCAGGCGTTACTGGGCCTCAATTGTGGTAAATGGGAAAGTTAATCAGAAGATCTGGCCTAACGGCTAGAGCTGCTGACTTTGGAGCTGGGGAACCAGATTTGAGTCTCGGCGTCGCCTCAACATCCTGTGATTCTGGGCAAATCACTTAACCTCCCCGTGCCTACCAAAAAATGTATGTGTCTTTGCGTATTGTAACTGGTGCTCATTGTAAAGCGCTCCAATACCTTCGGGTCCATTTCAGGCAATATAAAGCTGCAAAAATAAAATCCCCCCCAAAAAACTCTGAAATCCTTGGGCAGTCCTAGGATGCGAACTGGGCATAAAATACGCCCCTTTTGCACTTGAGTCTCAGGGAGGTAGAGGTGGTGTGGGATTGCCAAGTAATACGTTTTAATAAATGATTTATTCAGCTAGTGATTTATCTTGAATAATAAAAGGTACTTTAATCTACTTCTGACATATTATTACACAAATAAATCTGCTACGCAATCTAGAATATGCTGACAACTACAGGAAAAAGACAGGTAATGCTTCATAATATTTTAGAGATTTGGCTTCTGTCTATAGCCGTGAACCTAGTGTCTGTCCACGAGTTCCCTTAGGCCAGTTGTGTCGTCATGCCTATTTGGATACCGAAGCAGCGGATGATATGTACACATTGAAAGTTGTTTTAGGCCCCATTTCTCTTGACCGATTTGTAAATGACTTACTTCGAGAAGGCATGCCACCACTGCCTCCGCCCATTTACAGCTTGTTCATCCACCCATTTCTGTTTTCATCCAGATGCCTCTGTTGGTCTTACCAAGCTTGATGGTCTGTCCTGGAGCTGTCGCATTACCAGAAGCAACGGTCACAGTCCCAAACAAAACTGCTCCTCCCCCACAAGCTTATGAGTTAGGAGCTCAGCCCAGCTTTCACTTGAAGGGGGGAGCAGCTGTGGAAACAGGTGAAGGGGGAGCCTTGTTGGGGGACTACAGTTGTCCCTAGGGAATGAGCTCCAGGATCCTTGCACGTGACTTCAGCATTGTCAAAGGGGGCAAAGGCCACAGTGGACCACTTTCATATTGTGGTGAAGTATTAGTAATAGAGCAGGAACTGTGTGTCATGGTTTCAATCTTTTCTGCAAATCATGATTCAAAGAGCTGTGTTGGACGTGTAGGTTACAACCCTGGGTACATGCAGTTTCAGCCCACACGGTTATCCGGCCAAATGCTCCCAGGCCTGGGAAGGAGGACTGAGAGGATCTTCAGACCCAGTTGGGGGCATCCGGGGACTGCTGATCAGTGTGCAGGGGGCAGGCGCTCACAACAGGTCTTTGCACTCTCCATGGGTTAGGCAGTGCAGGTGTAATTTGGCTTGTTTAGACTTTCCTCTGATCAACTTTATTTTCTTCTTGCAGGCAGCTGAGTTAGGCTCTTCCATAGACCGCCACTTTCTAAGGAAACTGAGAAAAATCCTAACTTTAAGACTTTCGGTATTCACAGAAGGCATTTAGGAGTCATAAAGTTAGGAGTCCTAACTTTACTACTCCTAAACTGAGAAAAATCCTGACTTTAAGACTTTCGCTCTTCACAGAAGGCATTTAGGATTCCTAAAGTTAGGAATCCTAACTTTACTATTCCTAAACTGAGAAAAATCCTAACTTTAAGACTTTCGGTATTCACAGAAGGCATTTAGGAGTCCTAAAGTTAGGACTCCTAACTTCTTTGAATACCAAAATGAGTAAGTGCCTTCTGTGAATACCAAAATGGTAGTAAGTATAGGATTTTGTCTTAAGTTAGTTCTGTGAATCGAGCCCAAAGCCAATGCACTGCTGTATTCAGTCTCATAACTATAAAGTTTCTAGAGATAAGGATTAATGTTATGGATCAGTCAGAGCTCATCTATTGAGCATATATAAGCAAATGTAACCAGTATTTCGGAAGCATAACAATTCCAACTTCAGTATCAGACAGTAGTACTAATCAGAAATTGCTATTTGGAATTTGAACTCAGGTTGTGCAAGTGGACTGCCAGGAAATGTGAGTATAATAGGTTAAATAAAATATATGATCTCCATATTTCTTGGTAACAAGTGTAACTCTTCCTACTGTGAGTCTAACCAGGAGCAGGAAACTGAGGAAAAAGAGAACTCTAATGATTGGAGCTTCTTGTTCACACATAAGTTTGGACTAGGATTAAAAAGGGATGGGCAATGCTGTCTGTAAGAACTGCTGTATTTGATAAAGGACTTTGCCCCTGCCTGCTGCCTACCCCTTTGTTCAGTGGAGTGCCATTCTTCTTTGCTGCTTCCTAAATGGTTCATACAGCAATATGTCACTTCAGGTTTTTCTCACAGGAGCACCGCCCAAGTACAAATTCCTTCCGTGTCCTTTGTTCATGTGTTTCGCAGAACTCTTTTTTATAATTGTTACAGCGCTGCATTTTGAGCTGTATCTTCAAGTATGGTGGCTGCGCCTTTCTTTTGATCTGCATGGCGCGGCTCGCCCACCTATATACTTTACCTCTCAGAACGCCGCCCTTGCTAATAATTATGAGTAAAGTGCGCCTTTCTTTAATAAAGAAGGTGCCCGGTTTCCTATACTGTGGTTCATGCTCTAGCGGATGGCAGGCTTCAAGTGATGGAGCTGGGGTTTCTTATCTGCCAGGGTCCACGCGGTCAACATTGGCCGTGTGTACCACTGGAGTTGGCCCGATGCTGTTATCATGTAAGGCTGACAGTGGGAGGGGGAGATTTTCGGGCAGAGGGGGCTCTGCAGCTGGCCAGGTCTTTGTGTAAGGTGAGCCTGAAGTTATCGCGCACTGCTCCCTTCATTATCTGTTACCACACACCGACCTCCATGTATCAGTCTCAAGTTACAGCACACCATTCTCCATACTCCGAGGGGAGCTGTGCACCCTACTAAGGCTGTGTGTATGCCGGCTGCATCTAAAGCTGTCTCACACTGACCTCTTTGCTGAGGTCTGTAATTACCGCACCACTCTCCAGGAACCTATCTAAGTTACCTCACACAGGTCTGGGCGTGCCAGAGAGGGCTGTGCAGGCAGTCAGGATTGGGTGTGAGTGGCCTGTGTCCAAAGTTACTACACACTCTGACCTCGGCACTCCCACCATGTCTGTGACTGGGCAGGTTTTGTCCGAGGTTACCCTCGCTAGACCTCTGCAGAGTGGATGTGTGTTAGACATGGCTTTTTCAGTGGGTTTATCCCCAGAATGTTTACTTCTTGGACTCCTAATTTCGACCCTGTTTTTGGTGGTGTCAGGACTCTGGGCACTTTACCACTGCTAGTCGGTGCTGAAGTGCATACGCTCTCCATGTAAATTGTGTTTAGTGATTGGTATATCCATGATTGGCATATTTGATTTACTAATAAGTCCCTCTTAATGTGCACAGATTTCATGCCATGGGCCTGTAAATCAGATACTACTAGAGGGCCTGCAGCAATGATTGTGCCACCCACAGAAGTAGCCTTTCAAAGGTGTCTCAGACATGCCACTGCAGTGTCTGGGTGCAGCTTTTACTGCTATGTGGACCTGGCAAGTGCACCTACTTACCAGGCCCTAGCCTTCCTTTTTCCTACATGTTAATCACCCCTAAGGTAGGCCCAAGGTACCCCCATGTGCAGGGTGCAGTGTATGTGAAAGGTAGGACATGTCCTGGGTGCGTGACATGTCCTGATAGTGAAATACTTTGTATTTCGTTTTTCACTATTGCAATGCTATCTGTCCCATGGGGTAACACAGGAGGTTATTTGTAACATTTCACAAGCATAACTTTCCATTGGGACAAGTTAGAGAAATGGAGTTTAGGTTCTCTGAACTGAATTTAATAACCCATCTTTTAGTAAAGATGGTTTTTAAATTGTGTGTTTGAAAATGCCACTTTTCGAAAGTGAGTATTTTCTTGCTTATCCATCCTAAGTGCCTCTGCTGGGTTGTGTATTGAGTGTCTGTTTTTTGAGTGACAGGGGCAGGGGATGTGCATTCACTGTAGGGCCCACGTTTAAAATGTTTTTTCGTAAACAATTGATTATCTGTCTCTTTGTAAATGTTCTCAAGATACATGTATAAGGAATTCATGCTTTTGATTTCTATGTGAATGCAACTAAAAAATGATATCAATGTAAAAAAAATGTTTGGGATTTCAACAATTACCTATAAAGATTTACATTTACAAGTATATTTGCTATTCTTGTGATTCATTTTTGATATAGGGTTGTTAAATTGTATTCAATGACCTAGAGGGTCACTTTGTGACCATTTGTGGATAGTGCGCAGTGTTGCGACCTTCTTGGTAGCATTTTTCCACTTTTCACTGTAGACAGCCACTTTTGAGGTGTGTCCTGCCTTTCCTGGAGTCAGAGCTGGGCTTAATAGATCTGGGCTGCATTTAGAGTAGTGGGAGGAGACTTTCTTGCACCTGAATAGGCCTGGTATACCTTACTCATTGATGTCGCCACCTCTTTCCAGGAAAATGGACCAGAGAAGACAGAAATGGTTTGGACTGAGCTAAGAAACTCTCTGCCACAAGAGAACAAGGAAAATATGGTATAAATATTGGGGCCCAGACCCCAGAACTTCAGATTACTTCTGGATCCAAGAAGAAGAAGAAACTCTTCCAAAAAGAAAAGCAGGGAAAGATGAATGAGAAGTAATGCCCCTGTGCTGTGTGCTGTGTGGAGTTGGCCTGCAGTGGCTGTTTCTGCCAAGGAGAGGACTAAGACTGAACTGTGCTGTGTATCCTGCTTGAAGAAGATCTCAAAGGGCTTGATGTAGAGCTTGCCTCCTGTTCTGAAGTCTCAGGAACACAAAGACTTCACTCCCTCTGTTCTCCTGCATCTTGATCTGCTGTTTCTTCTGCCACAAAGGGAAAAAGCAACACTGATGCCGGTGAGCGATGCCACGACCTGCAACGAAGCCGTGGGCACCGCTCGTGAAGTGCACGACACACCGCCTGACTTGCGCTACAGCCCCAATGCCTTCCGACGCCACACCGTATTGACTCTGACGCCGTCACCGGGGCCACTGCCTGCACCGGACCCGAGGGCACCGCTTGCGACGCTCAAAAAGCATTGCCCTGACTCAGCACTGCAGCCCAGACCTCAAGACGCCTGTGTTTCATCATCGCGAAGCCGATACCTGACGTGGGTGACCTCCCAAATCCATCGACCCCGCATCATCACGGGGAACCAACGCCTCGATGCCACCTCTCTGGCGACAGTAAGGAACTGACGCTTTACCTCCCCTGCACTGCAGTAAGGAACCAACGCCTCACCTCCCCTGTGATCATAAGGAACCGATGCTGCCCGGCGCCAATGAAGTATCACCTCCCCAACGCCATGCGCTATCTTTGTTTTCATCGTTTGTCAAGGCACTGTTCTTTGGAGTTTGTGTGACTCAGGCCCCGATGAGGCACACTGTTAGACCTGGCACCTTGGCGTGAGTCTCCCTTCCACTTTTTGCTGTTGTGCCTCAGATGTTTTTGCTGGTGTCCCCTTGCCCTGACTAGAGGAGAGGGTCCCTGTTTGTCACAAGTGCATACTTGCGCCAACCAGAGACCCCCAATTCTAACATTGGACGCAGCGGTGAGGATTTCGAATTTGCATTCATAATTTATATACAGTAGATTATTGATCACCACATAGTGAGAGCAGACCTATAACATAGCCACATACTGTCGAGTTCGTGTGTCTATTTTTGGAATTGCTGAGGAATCTCCATTTTTGTGAATCATGCCTGGCTCAAAGTCTGGAGGAAAGGCAGTATCCATAGCCTCTGGTGGAAGTGGAATAGAAGAGGTAGATTGGGAAGAAGAGAGGCTAGAAAGCTACACAGTACAGCAACTGAAGGGCTTCTGTGAAAAATTTGGAGTCTCCAGAACTGGATTTAGAAACAAACCTCAATACCTAACGGCGCTGAGGGCCTGGATTGAGTCAAGGGCACCTGGGAATGGGAGGGAAATGGTACCCCCAGAAAACGGCCATGGAGTTGGCGCAGTCCTGTCGCCAGAGGAGCTGGCAGACAGGGCAGCAACCAGGGCACATGAAGTGGAGATGGCAAAACTTAATGGACAGATGGAGCAACAAAGATTGGCAATAGAGGAGAAAAAAATCCTATTGGAACATGAAGTGAAATTGAGGGAGTTGGAGCTGAAAGCGAAAAGTTTGGATCATCCTCCCTCTGGTGGCAGCACAACGCCGGTGCAGGTAGAGTCCAGGGTGTACATCCCCAAAGATGTGGTTAAGGAGTTCTTTAGGGGGGATGACATAGGACAGTGGTTTAGGGCTTATGAGGTAGCCATGTCCTCCCACCGGGTCCCTGACAAGGATTGGGGAGCGGGGTTGTGGGGAAGGTTCCTTAGCGAAGGGCGGGATACCCTGCTAGATTTGCCCACTGAAGAACAGAGTTCCTACCCCCGCATGAAAGAGGCCTTAATGACCAGGTATGGGCTTACCCCTGAAATGTATAGACAGAGGTTCAGGGGGTGTGCAAAGCGTCCTGGGGCTACATATGTGGAGTATGTGACTTTTTTTTGCAGAGCACTGGATGGTTGGGTGAAGGGTAACAAGGTGAATGATTTTCAAAGTCTCTTTGATTTAATTGCATGGGAGCACTTGTCTGATAACTGTTTTCCTGAGTTACGCCAGCACCTGATTGATAGCAAGCTGTCCAACCCGAGGAAGCTTGCTGAGGAGGCGGACCGCTGGCTCAGCACCAGGGTCCACAAGGGTTCAGTGGGAGACTCCGCCAAGGGTGGGCAGGGTCCCCAGCAGAAGAGTGGGGGGGACAGGGGTAAACAGAAAGGGTTCCCTAAAGGCCCCCAAAGTAATCCCCAAGGGAACCAGCAGCGAGGTTCTCAGCCACCCCCACCCCCGAAGCAGAATGGGGCCCCGACAGTTAGGCCTGTTCCAAAGGGGCCCTTCAATTGTTACAAATGTGGTGACCCGGGGCACATTGCCAGTGACCCCAAGTGTCGCCTGTTTGGTAAACCAGCACCCACTGGTGCCCCCCCCCGGCAAGTGACTAGTGTTCACTTAGGAGAAGAAGTAATGTTCCCAGGGGGTGGAGATCCTGTTCAGATGACCCTAGTCTCCTTAGGAGACAGTGAGATGGTCCCTACAAACTACCTGCCCTCTAACACTAAGAAATATGGGCAGGTGGTGACCATCAATGGTAGGAAAGCTGAGGCTCTTAGAGACACAGGAGCCAGTGTGACTGCAGTCCGGCAGCACCTGGTGTCTCAGGAGCAGGTTGTACCCCATGCCTACTGTAGGGTTATCAATGCTGATAATTCAGAGAGTCAGTGTCCAATGGCTCAAGTTCCCTTCGAGTGGGGGGGGGTCTCTGGTACTCTGCAGGTCTGTGTGAGGAAAACCATGCCTGTGGACTGTTTGCTAGGGAATGACTTGGAGGACTCCCCTTGGGAAAAGGTGGAGAAGACGACTCACCTGAGGATGGTGGGTCTACCTGACTGGGCGTGCGTGACTACCCGGTCAATGACAGCCAGTAGGGGTGATCAAGAGGTCCTGGGGCCTGAAGGAGAGGCCCAGGAACCGGCCTTAGGGAGAAGGCGCAGGGGGCGCGGGAAACCGGCCCCTGAAGTTCCCACGGTCCAGGAGGAAGCAGACCTTGAGGGGGATGCCCTGGAGCCTACAGGGGAACAGATTGCTGAACTGGGGGACCTGCCTGAGCTGACCCATTGGCAGCAAGAAGGAGGCCCCTCCAGGGAGGAATTCTGCAGGGAGCAGAAGGAATGCCCTTCTCTCGTGGGTATGCGGCAACAGGCTGCAGACCAGGCCAATGGTGTTCAGGCCAAAACACATTATGTGTACTGGGAGAATGACCTCCTGTATTCAGAGCCTAAGGCTGCTGAACCTGGGTCAGCCCGTGTGCTGGTGGTACCCCAGAAGTTCAGAGCCTTCCTACTGGGGCTGGCTCATGATGTGCCTTTAGCAGGACATTTGGGGATGGACAAGACCTATGACAGGCTTGTCACCCACTTCTACTGGCCCCAAATGCACAAGAGCTCAGATGCTCATTGTAGGACCTGTCCAACTTGCCAGGCAAGTGGGAAGAGTGGAGGGAAGAACAAGGCTCCCCTCCAACCCTTCCCTGTGGTCAGTACTCCATTCCAACGAGTGGGTATTGACATTGTTGGGCCTCTGGACCCCAAGACAGCCATGGGCAACAGGTTCATCCTGGTCTTGGTGGATCATGCCACCCGGTACCCTGAAGCCATCCCTCTGAGGACAGTGACGGCCCCCGTGGTGGGACGTGCACTGATGGGAATTTTCTCCCGAGTGGGATTCCCTCTAGAGGTGGTGAGCGACAGGGGGACCAACTTCATATCCAAGTATATGAAGTCCCTTTGGCAAGAGTGTGGTGTAACCTACAAGTTCACCACCCCTTACCATCCCCAAGGAAATGGGTTGGTTGAGAGATTCAACCGAACCCTGAAGGGCATGATCATGGGCCTGGAAGGCCCAATGAGGCGTAAGTGGGACGTCCTCTTGCCATGCCTGCTCTTTGCATACCGTGAGGTGCCACAGAAGTCCCTAGGGTTCAGCCCCTTTGAACTGCTGTATGGTCACCCCGTGAGGGGACCACTGAGTTTGGTAAAGGAAGGCTGGGAGCAATCTCCCAGGAAACCTCCCCAGAATGTATACAGTTACATGCTGGCCTTCAGAAACCAGACCAGGCGCTTCAGACAACTTGCTGAGGCAAATCTGGAAGCCAGCCAGGAAGAGATGAAGCGGTGGTACGACCAGAATGCCACTCTGGTAGAGCTTCAACCTGGACAAGAGGTGTGGGTCTTGGCCCCAGTGGAGCCCTGTGCACTTCAGGATAAGTGGACGGGTCCATTTGAGGTTGTGGAGCGCAAGAGCCCAGTGACCTACTTGGTGGACATGCAAACTCCCAGGAACCCTTTAAGGGTCCTACATGTTAACCGCCTCAAGCCCCACTTGAAAAGGTCCGAAGTGGGCATGCTGTTGGCCACTGATGATGGAATGGAAGAGGAGTCTGAGCCTCTCCCTGACCTCTTAGTGGCCTGTGAGAAAGATGGGTCAGTGGATGGAGTTAACCTCTCACCCACCCTGACCCCTGAGCAACAGGAAGACTGCCGCCAATTGCTGGGGCAGTTTCCAGATCTGTTCTCCCTGGTTCCTAGTGTCACAGATTGGTGCGTCCATGATGTGGACACAGGAGACAGCTTACCTGTGAAGCATAAAGCTTACAGAGTGACTGACAGGGTCAGGGCCTGCATCAAGGAGGAGGTCTCCAAGATGCTTGCTCTTAGGGTGGTTGAGTCCTCCAGCAGTCCTTGGTCCAGCCCCGTGGTCTTGGTCCCAAAGGCTGCTGCGCCGGGAGCCACACCTGAACTCCGGTTCTGTGTGGACTACAGAGGACTCAATTCAGTCACCAAGACTGACGCGCACCCTATCCCCAGAGCTGATGAGCTCATTGATCGGCTAGGGGCTGCCCGGTTCCTCAGCACGTTTGATTTAACGTCTGGGTACTGGCAGATCGCCTTGACCGATGGGGCAAAGGAGAGGTCAGCATTCTCTACACCAGATGGGCATTTCCAGTTCCGGGTAATGCCATTTGGAATGAAGAATGCCCCTGCCACCTTTCAGAGGTTGGTCAACCAGGTGTTGGCTGGGCTGGATGAGTTCAGTGCCGCCTACCTGGATGACATCGCAGTGTTCAGTGGTACCTGGCCAGAACACCTGCGACACCTCTGGGAAGTGTTGACGGCCCTGCGCAAGGCAGGCCTCACAATCAAGGCAAGCAAGTGCCAGATTGGGCAGGGTTCAGTGGTGTACTTGGGACACCAAGTGGGGAGTGGCAAGGTGGCACCCTTGCAACCCAAAATTGAGACCATCCTGGCTTGGGAACCCCCCAAGACCCAGACTGCAGTGAGAGCCTTCCTGGGGCTCACTGGGTATTACAGGAGGTTTGTCAAGGGCTATGGCACTATTGTGACCCCCTTGACAGAGCTGACTTCTAAGAAGCAGCCCAGGAATGTGATTTGGACTGACACCTGTCAGAAGGCTTTTGACACCCTGAAGACTGCCATGTGCACGGCGCCCGTGCTCCTGGCTCCTGATTTCTCCAAGGAATTCATAGTGCAAACAGACGCTTCAGAGCATGGTGTAGGGGCTGTTCTCTCACAGATGACTGAGGAGGGCTGGGACCAACCTGTAGCCTTCATCAGTAGGAGGTTACTTCCCCGGGAAAGTAGGTGGAGTGCAATAGAGCGAGAAGCTTTTGCTGTGGTCTGGGCGCTGAAGAAGCTAAGACCCTACTTGTTTGGGTCTCACTTCCGGGTTCAGACAGACCACAGGCCCCTCAGATGGTTGATGCAAATGAGGGGTGAGAACCCAAAACTGTTGAGGTGGTCCATCTCCCTACAGGGTATGGACTTCACGGTGGAACACCGCCCTGGCACAGATCACGCCAACGCTGACGGTCTGTCCAGGTTTTTCCGCCTTAGTGATGTGGAACTCCCTGGGGAAGGGTAGTTCCCCCCACATTTCAGCTGGAGGGGACACGTGTTAGACCTGGCACCTTGGCGTGAGTCTCCCTTCCACTTTTTGCTGTTGTGCCTCAGATGTTTTTGCTGGTGTCCGCTACTCAGGGCACTGCGCCACGGCCAACCCGTGCCGCAGTGCAAGTGCTCCCTACTATAAAGTGTACCTGTGATTGATGTCCATGATTGGGTCATTGGATTTACTGTCAGTCCCCAGTAAAGTGCACCAGGAGTGCCAGGGCTTGTGAATGCCAATACTGCTAGTGGGCCTGCAGCGCTGGTTGCGCCACCCACAGAAGCAGCCTTAAAATGTGTCTCGGGTCTGCCATTGCAGACCCTGCGTGCAGTCTGGTACTGTCATGCTGGCTGGGCAAGTGCACACACTTGCCAGCCCCTAAACCTTCCCTTAACTTCATATTAGTCACCCCTATGGTAGGCCTGAGGGCAGGGTGCATTGTAAGTGTAAGGTAGGACATGCCCTGATGTGTGTGACATGTCCTAATAGTGAATTACTGCCAAATTCGTTTTTCACAATTGTAAGGCTACCAGTTCCCTTTAGGCCAGATGGGCTGCTGGAATTATTACACTCTATAATCCCAGCAGGCTCAGGGAACATGGTAGAAATTAATGTTTAGTATGCCTGAACTCAGAATAATAAAATACTTCTTTTAGTAAAGTTTATTTTAATATCCTGTGTTTGCAAATGCTACTTTTAGAAAGCTAGCATTTGCTTGCCTAACCATTTCAGCCCGCCTCTGCTTTTGTGTGTATCTGACTGTCTGAGTTGTGTGAGTGACAGGGCGGGGGGAATGACAGGTGGTGAATGGGAAGATTACACCTTAGTGGGAGGTGGGAGTTTCCCTGGGCTCTGCATCAGCCTGTGCTCTGCCACCACAATGCTGGCTCCGCCCCCCTGGGGAGCGACTGATGACTCAGCCTGCACCTGGCCCAGGAAGTACTGAAGCTCGTCAACAAAGTGCTCCTGGCAGCCCCTGTCCACACAATGCTGGCTCCGCCCCCCTGGGGAGCGGCTGATGTGCCTGCCCTCACCCTGAATGAAGAAGCCAGAAGTACCTACCACAAGTGCTCAGAGGCTGAGAGCAGTCATGCAGAGGCCCCCCTGGCCTGTAAGAACAAAAGAAACTGGGTATAAGAGTAGGAGCCCTGCTCCTTGTAAATTAGATCCTGCTTGTGAATCAAGACGACCCCTCTGCCTGAGGAGAAGGAACCAAGGAAGCTGAAGGAGAGAGACTGTCCCTATCCTGGGGGACTGAACCTGCAGTGGGATCCTTGCTGCCAAAGGAGAGGAAGAAACCCTGAAAGACTTTGCTTTTGACTTTCTACAAACTCTTGTGCTTACTCGCTGATCTCCAAGGGCCTGGAAGTGAGCTGGCCCCCTGACCCGAGCCCCAGGACCATTGGGCTCTTCCCCCTCCTTCGACCCAAGCTGCTGGGCTTGCCGAGTTCGTGCCCCGCTGAAGGCCGTCATTTGTGTGCACCCCATGGACCATCTGCCTTGAAGTGCTTGGAGCCGTGCCGTGGCCGCCCTGACCCGTGTGCCGCCGCTGATTGCAGCCGCCGCCACACCGTGTCCCCAGGGGCCGCCCCGCACCCTGCCTCCACCCATCTCTGAGGACCAAGTGCACCGCCCGCCTTGCAGCCCCCACGAGCTCCCGGGACCCGAGTGAGCAGATTGAAAGGTGCGTGCCCTTGAGCGTTTGCTCCGCACCGCACCTTGCCCCTGAGGCCGCGCCGCACCAGCTGATCTGCCGGTAGAAGTTGTGCCCGCTGCTGGGTGCCACCGCGCCGCCTCCCCTTCTTGCCTGCTCCTCCCCGGTATCCGGCCAGTGCCACAAAGCACGTGAAGTGCAGTGACCCGCCCCGCACCAGAGGGCATCCCCGAGGCTGTGCCACAGTGAGAGGAGCTGCCCGGTACAAAGGAGTACGGGCCCCTCTGAAGTGCACTTCCCCACGAAGGATTTCCCTGCCAGGACACAGACAGCACCCCTGACAGCTTCCAGAGCCCCTCGGAGGCCCCGCTCCAGCACCGCACCTCCTAACGCCGTCACGAGCCGAGCCCCCCTCAAGGCGCCCTGCTGAGCCTGTCCCGGTCCACAGCTGTTCCCCGCATTTGTCCGTGGCAGACCCCCCCCCCCTTCTGCAAGGTACTGTAAAGTGTGTGCTCGAGGGCGCAGCTGAGGACTTGAAGGTCTGCCCCTCGTGGCATCTGTTTCTGGATGTTAACCCCTTGCAGGGCCTGATAAGCTGCTGGTGCCCCAGTAACACAAAGCGCACAGAGCAGCGCCTTGAAGCCAAAGATCTTGAGTGAAAGAATCTGACCCACAGCAGCTTTTAATCCAGAATTCTGTTGCAATCGCTTTTGAGGGCATTTAAACCTGTCTTCCCCTTCTTTTTATCAAAGACGCTTTGCTGACAAGAGCCTGGTTTGAAGGAGATCTGAAACCCCTTTTCCTTCACTGATTTCAAGACGCTTTGCTGAGGGAACTGTATTTTTAAGTAATGCTTCAATTGAAATATTGAACAGCCAAGAAAGTATCCATTCCAACACTGAGAAAAGTATTGTGTGCATCCTAATTTAATGTTATTTAAGGTCTTGTGATAAATCTGCTATCTTTTACATAAAGTCTACGTATTTTTATATAAATACAGCCTGGTGTCCATTTGTGGGGGGATCAGTGTTATTTACTGTGTGTGATTATGAATGCTTAACTAAATGCGCCCTAGAGATTAGCCTTGACTGCTCGCGCCACGCAACCTAGAGGGTGAGTAGGGGTTATTCTTAAAGGGTAGTTCCCTTGCCCTGACTAGAGGAGAGGGTCCCTGTTTGTCACAAGTGCATACTTGCGCCAACCAGAGACCCCCAATTCTAACACACACCTTGTAGTCGGCGCCATACTTTGGGATTTTCATCTGTGACTACATCGTAATAGCCCCATGTGGAGCTGTTTGTTGCTACAAGCTTTATTTTTGTGAGTAACCTATGTTTAGTGATATCTTGATATATGTATGGTGGAATTTTTTCATTTTGGTCTTGTTTTGTGTAGATAAAGATTTCTTATTTTTCTAAACTGATGTATTAAGCGCTTAGAGACCCTGGGGTGATAACGCGCTATATAAATGGAAATAAATAAATAAATAAATAAATATTGTCCATTTGTAGTGTTTTCACTGTATTACTGTATGTGTGCACAAATGCTTTACACACTACCTCTGAGATAAGCCTGCCTGCTCATGCCAAGCACCCAAGGAGGTGAGCAGGGGTTGTTTAAGGGCGTAACTCCCCTACCCTTACTAGAAGCAAGGGTCCCTACTTGGACAAAGGTGCAAACCATTGCCAATTACAGACCCCCATTTCTAACAAGGAGGGATGCCTGCCCGCATCATGTACTTCAACACCTGCACCCTTTTGGCCTGCCAAAGCCTTCACTGTGGCGGAAGTTCTGGTAGGGCATGGGTCTAACACAGTCACTGACTTGCTCCACTTCACTCGGGAGAGTGGCTGATGAGACAAGTCTGTCTCTTTGTGAGGGCTCTTCGTGGGTGTAGCTGTGCTCCGGTAGGCACACTTAGGTCTTTTTAGAGACTTCAAGCTGTTCCATGTCACGGGTGTGTGTCTCAATAACGTTATGCAGGGATCTATAGCTGTCCTCTGGTCAGTGTCTCTCCCATTGACTCTGTGGAGGAATCATGCCACAAGCGTGTTTCATTAAGTGTATACTGGGCTCTGGCAGTCCACCTGCTGGTGTGTCTACCATGTTCTAATACAATGCAAGTGTCTCACCAGGGCTCTTCGGGGGTCTCTAGTCTATTGCAAGTGTCTCATGCAGTCTGTTCAAATATATGTCTCAGGTCACATGTGAGTGTCTCATACTACATATTGAGAGCTTTTTACCTTCCCTGTCTTGGTTGTGCAACTCACCCCCTCTATTCTGAGGTCTTTAGTCCCCCCCATGTAAGGTGCAAGACCCCTCATTCTTAGTCTGTTCATGGCTTTCTAATAGTTCCATGTTGAAGCTGATTGCATTACTTTCTCTGCACAGCTCCCTAATGGTCCCAAGCCAAATGTGAGTGTCTCACACAGTACATGCGGAGATATTACGTTTTCATGTGTCTCGTGTAAATGTCTTATCCCATCTATTCAATGCCCTTTAGTGGCCCCACGTCAGTCTAGTGTCTCATCTGGGCTGTTTAGAGGTCTCTAGTAGTCTCATGTTAGATGTGTCTCATCAGTTATTCATAGCCCTTTCAGCGTCGCATGTCATGCAGAATATAGAGAAATCATGGTTCATGTGTGTCTCATCAGAGCTCTCAAGCTGACATATGTCAGGCGTGAGTGTCTCACCGGGTTTATTCAATGGTTCCTGTCTGTGTCATGTCAGGCGCTGCTAGAGTCTTCACTGGTCTCTCCAGAGCTGTGAAGCAGTCCCATGTTAGATGTGTCTCACCTGATCTGTCCATTGCTCTATAGATGTATCATGCCATGTCTGAGGTTCTGAGTGCCTCTCCTGGTCTGTTCACAGGACCGCTGAAAAAAGTCTATCACAATGAGTAAGGACCCAGCAAGTATGGGGCGTTTTAATTAGGACGAAGGATCCTAAATAGCAAAGGTGATCCAGGAATGTTGTCATTCCCGCTTGCTTCGGTCACTGATAATAGTGCATGTCCTCCTCGTGACTTCAGGATGAACTTACAGTCACTGTATATCTCTGTGGGATTTGGTCATTCTTCTCATCGTTTGACACCATGCAAAATGCCTCTAGCTATTTTATTGTAGATGTGAGATTTGTTTCTCATGATAATACTGCGACTGTGCTGTACGTTTATTTCAAGCAGAGGACACTTTCTGACCCCTTGGGTGTTACCACCATATTACTGGCTTCTATGCAACTTGGGATCCATTTGTAATTGAAAGGGCGGTTCAGCTATTTGCATCATTTTGTATAGAAGTAGCTATCCATAAAAAACATCCTTATCCTCATGCCACTATACTCTGTGCACCATTCTACTCTACACACCACTCTTCTCTGTCAATACACTCTACCATGCTCTCTGTGACACTGCACCACTGCACTCTGCACCCATGCATTCTGCGCCACTGCACTGTCGCCACTGCATTCAACTCTATACCACTCTTTGCCATTCTACTCTTCGTCCCTCCACTCTACGCCACTCTGATCTATTCTGCATCACTGCACACCACCCCACTACACTCTAAACCACTCTACACCTCTGCACTCTACCCTGCACCACTGCACCTCTCCTCTCTACCCTGCACCACTCCACAACGCACAACACCATTCAACAAAATTCAGTCCATCACACACAACTTCACTCTACATATTTCCATAACAGTTAATACCATTTAATTACTATCCACATCATTCCACAGCACACTATGCTGCATATTTCCACTACACAACTCCACACCACACAATTCCACAACAAATAATTCCAAAACAACCCATCTCTACCTCGCACTTCCACCAAACCTGTCATCTCTCCCCCACACACCCATTGCCCCTCTTTTCTCTCCCTCACACTACCACAAACCTCTTCTCATCTCGCAATTTCACTGTGACCCTCTCATCCCTCCCTCACACTCCGTCTCCTCTCTATACTGACTGCTCACACATAGTACCTTCCTTTACCTCCTTGTGCTGTGCTCTGGTCCACCTCTTGCCTCCACCTATTGCCCAAGTGCCCCACCCAATCTTCGCTCTCTCTCTCTTGCAGTCTCTCTTGCTGTGTGTCTCTCTCTCCTCTCTTCCTGTCTCTCTCTTTCTCTCTCTCACCTCTCTTTTGCTCTTTCACGCACTCTTCCTGCCTCTCTCATATGGTTCACTTCAAGTCTACGAACTCAGTTTCTTTCCTGTGCTTTTCACAATTTCCGCCCCGCAACCCCATGCTCTCCTTCTCTTCTTAGATTGTCTTCTGAGTACACAGAAGCTACCTCTTTATGTGTCTATAGCCTTCTCTCTTTCCCCCATACTCTTTCTGCCCCTCTGTCTGGAGTTCATTCACCACTTCGTGCACAAACTGCATATCCCTCTCTATCTTCCTTTCTATCTACTCGCGCAACTCTCAACTCTATCTACTCACCGTGCTACATAATTCTACCTCACAAATATGCTACACACCATACAATTCCACAACTAAGAATTCCTATTCAACCTACATGATTCCAGTCCACATCACATACATCCACTCTACAAAAAAGACATGTGGGTAAAAGACATTGTCATTTACAACTCCAAAAGCTCAAACTTACAAATGCGAGACCTACTACATTGCAAATGCTTGTTTACTTTTTACGGCCAATCAGCAATAACTGATGACCTCCTTTAATTCCTTTGAATAGGAACTTTAGTACTCAAACTTAAAGATTGACTCACTCAGATGCCTATATACATCTTCATCATCCTCATATTTTCAAAATATGTAATAGCATCATTGTGATATCACGGAACAAACAGGACTGGCTTTTGACTATGCAACAGTTCAGGACATTTTGACCACCCCGAACCTGCTTGAAACACAAATAAAACAAATCATAACTCAAATAGATGAATAGGAGACAGTTAGTAATTTAAAGCAATGACAAGTCTGGGTGGCTGTACATGGGGCAATAATTATTGAATATTTAAGAAGTCATGCAGCACCACAAGGATTGTTGGTAACAAACAAACCACATATATTTATGAAAGGCACAGCATTCACATAGGACTAGTCTCTGATATCATAGAGATGCAGACAGCACTGACCTATTCTGCTTATTAACGCGGCCAGACGGATCTCAGACAGACTATTGATTGAAATTCAGACTTTAGAACACAACATAAATGCCATCATTCAGCTGTCTTCTTTTAAGAAGAAACTGGATTAAATCAATAGAAATATTGCAGAAAACAAAGAATATCTTAAGTAAGATCAATAAGTTGAAAAACTATGTGACAGAATTCTTCCATGTGAGGTTATACCCGGACATCAGGTTTGACTATTTAGAAAAGCAACAGAAAATGAGGACCCAAAGGGGTAGAGACCACAACAATATTGATTGTATGATTGAACTTCCAGCTTTGAATACAGAATCAGTGATGAAAAATCAGATCAAAGTCTCTCCAATTGTTCAATAAGATAAGGAAAAAAGAATTCCCAGCAACCGCTAAGATTTGGGCTGCCCAAACCTTGTGACTCTAGATTCCATTGCATCATCAAAAAATACCCTTCCTAGGCTCATATTCTCCATTTCCTGGTACCCAAACTTCTTTTTCAGGAAGCGGCTAGTCGAAAAGATGGGGCACACTACAAGTGCATTGGAATCCTTCCAGATCTTCTCCACATACACAGAACAGATCACACGAATAACCAGCCACCACACACCAGATAAACTAATTGTGAACTTAGGCAATACACTTTTACATGAAAAACAACCTGCTGTGCTCAATAAAGGACTGGGTTTTGTTCCAACTAATTAAGGCAATAGATTTGATATCTATACAGAATCCAGTCAGAGAATCCAACTACTTCATATTTTTATATCTTACCGAAGAGACACAAACAGAGGATACAACAACAGGTAGACCAACTGCATCAGGTGTAGGTGTGTCTTGGAACGTCTTTCCCAACTTACTGACTTCTTTTTGAGATCAGTGGTCAGGCCATGCCTTCTTTTCTACAGGACATGGAATATGTCATAAAACCCTTTGGAGGATGTATCCTTTGATCCCATGTTTATTATTTTGATTGGTATGGATGTGGAGGTCCTCTATACAAGCATTCCATTCCACAAGAGGAGTCCTTAACCCGTTGGCCGCTGCCGCGATTTCGCGGCAGTGCGGCACTTCCTTAAAAACAGGCGGGGCCGCGTCGGCCATTGGACATGCACAGCACTACGAAGAAGTACTTAAGGGGTACACAATAAAATGTAATCTACAATGACCCCACCTGACTCCATTATCCAAATAGATTTCATAATGCATTGTGCTACCTCATCCACTACGTAAAACATTTTTCAAGTCTAAAACCAACTATATTTGCAGATTATGAACAAATCTATGGTAAGCACTTTTGCCCGAAGGATGACTCACTTTTACATGCACCATTTTGAATCCAAAGCTATGTGAATAATTTATGTCTGTGCACTATGTTGTGCAGAGTTAATAGTATTATTAGTTTACAGTAGAACATGTGTGTCTGGTGCATTTGTTTCAATGACCCACTGCTTCCAAAATGTTTGCATTATTCTACCACACAATAGAAATTGGCCCCACCCATCTGACCTCAGATACATGGGTATGATAACCCAAAAAATCAAGACTCGTAGCTTCAAGCACCACAGCAATAATAGGTGAAAGTGTTCCAAAACCAGACTTGCTTCTCATTTTGTGGGAGCGAGATACTGTGAAAATGATATTGAGTGGACAATAATTTAGAAGGCATTGGCAGATAATAATCTAGAGTGTCTCATGCATATTAATATATATATGTATATATATATATATATATATATATATATATATATATATATATATATATATATATATATAATAAGAACTAACATAGTTGGCCTTTGTTAGAAATGGAGGTCTCTAGTTGGCAATGGTTTGCGCCTTTGTCCAAATACGGACCCTTCCTTCTAGTCAGGGTAAGGAGGATGCACTTCTAAAATAACCCCATCTCACCCCCTTGGTAGCTTGGCATGAGCAGTCAGGCTTATTTCAGAGGCAATGTGTAAAGCATTTGCACATAACACACAGTTATACAGTGAAAACTCTACAAAAGGACACCATACCAGTTTTAGGAAAATAACCAATATCAATCTGTGCAAACAAGTACAAACCGATAAAAGACCAACATACAGTAATATATGCACTTTGTAAGAATGACTTTAAAATGCAGTTCCTTAAAGCTGGTAGCTCCGTCCGGGGCTACCACGGTGCTGAAAACAGACTCTTACAGCTCCAGCCGACTACGTTGCGGACCGGCGTCAGTGTCAGCAAACCTGTAAACAGTACCTTTGGTTCCAGCTGACCGTGTCGGTGCGGACTGGTCGCGGCAATCATCGCGGTTGCAATGTGAACCATAGCGGTGTGGCATGCGGTGCTCTGAAGTCTTATTGCAGGCAGCTGCTCGTGACGGTCGTCCAGCGGCGTTGGTGAGACTAGGGCTGCACTGCAAAGTGCGGTGGTGCTTCTAGGTCACGGTGCAAGCGGCAGTGCCGGTTGATGGGAGCTGACAGCGGTCGGCCCAGACTGCGGTGTGGGACAGGGCGGTGCATTGCGTGACTTATGAGCTGCCTTCCCAAATCATGATGCAGTCAAGAGTGTTGAGGTCAGCGTGCAGCAACATCGTCAGTGAGATCAGGGCAGCGGAGTGAAGTGAGGCGGTGCTGAGTTCGGTGCCCACGGTGCCGTGTGTTAGATCTGGTGGTCTCTAGTTGGCAATGGTATACACCTTTGTCCAAGTAGGGACCCTTGCTTCTAAGTCAGGATAAGGGGATTCCACTACTGGATAAGCCCTGCTCACCCCCTTGGTAACTTGGCACGAGCAGACAGGCTTATCTCAGAGGCAGTGTGTTAAGCATTTGTGAATATACACAGTAATACAGTGAAAACACTACAGATGGACATAACACAGGTTTTATAAAAATAAATATTCTTTATATAGACTTAACACAAGACCACGAACGATAAAAATCCACAATACTGTACTTAAGATTAACTTAAAGATGGTAAAAGTTGCTTAGTTCAAGTTGGTGATAAATGCCACACAGTTCTCACAAAAGTACCTGGATGCGTAACGCAAAATAAACAAAAGGCTCGCAAAGGGAGATGCGTCGGTTCCGTGCTCCAGGGGAAATGAAGCGTCGCTCCTCAATGCTTGTGCAGAGTAGGGGATGCGTCGTGATCCTTACCGGTGCGGGGATGATGCGTAGTTTCTGTGCCTACGGCCCGGTTGCGATGCACAAGATGGCGCCTCGATGCGATGCGACAATCCTGGTGCCATGCGAGAAGATAGTGCCCTTAATGTGGCGATGATGCGTAGACGCCCTGGCAGCCTTGCGACAACTCTGTACTCTGGAGCCGCGACAGGCCCTGCAACGCGCGTCTCCGGTGATGCGAAGGCGACCCTCTCAATGGCGTCACGCTTCACCGATGATGCGACAGCAGGCAGCTTCGACGAAGACACGCTTCCTGGGAGATTCGGCGGCGGCACGCTTCTCCAGTGATGCGATGATCTCAGTTGCGGTGGCGTCACGCTTTTTCTCGTTGCGTCGCGCTTCCAGCTCTCAGCGACACGCAGGCTTCTGCAGTTAGAATTCCCAGCAAGGAAATTCAGAGGGGAGCTGGAGGTAAAGTCTTTTGTCCCTGAGACTTCAGCAAGAGGCAAGCACAAATTCAAGTCCTTGGAGAATATTCTGTAAGATGATGAAAGTCCTCAAAAAGTTCCTTCTCCTTTTCCTTGGCAATAAAGAAACCACTGCAGGCCAACCCGGCAAACAGCACACTGGCAGAGGGGCAGTCCAAACTCCTGCAGCTTCCTTGGATCTTCTCCTTGGCAAAAGGTTTGTCTTGTTCCCAGAAGTGATCTAAAGTCCTTGGGTCTGAGTCCCAATATTTATACTACTTTTCTCTTTGTTCTCTGAAGGCAGAGGCAGTTCTTGAGCACGCTGTTTACATGACTCCTTCTTTCCTTTCACAGTGCAGGGCAGAAACATCAGATGCCCCACGGGAGGTGGAGCCAGCATTGTGGAGGGAAAGCACAGCCCTGGAGCACTTTGTTGACATCTATATGCAGATCTCCCTATTCACCACTGGGCTGACTCATTCTGTCTCCTGGAATCCCCCAACCCTGTCACTCAAATTCCAGACAAGGAATACACAACCTAGCAGAGGCAGGCCTGGATAGTTAGACAAGAAAATACCTACTTTCTAAAAGTGGCATTTTCAAACACAGAATGTTAAAACCAACTTTACTAAAAGATGTGTTTGATCATTCTGAATTCACGCATACTAAATTTGAATTTCTACCATGTTCCATGAGTCAGTTAGGATTATGAGATGTAATAATCTAACTGCCTATTCTGGCCTACGGAGAACAGATAGCCTTGCAATAGTGAAAAAACGAAAATGGCTGTAATTCACCATTAGGACATGGTACACACACCAGGGCATGTCCTACCTTATACTTACAATGCACCCTGCCCTTGGGCCTACCATAGGGGTGTCTAATATGAAGAAAAGGGAAGGTTTAGGGACTGGCAAGTGGGTGCACTTGCCAAGTCGACATGGCAGTGACAGATTGCACGTAGGCCTTGCAATGGTAGGCCTGAGACACACTTTACAAGCTGCTTCTGTGGGTGGGACAACTAGTGCTGCAAGCCCACCAGCAGCATTTGATTTACAAGCCCTAGGCACACATGGTGCACTGTACTGGGGTCTGACAAGTAAATCAAATAACCCAATCATGGAATCACTAATTAGTACAGCAATTTAACATAGGGAGCACTTGCACTGTGGCACTGAATAGCAGTGGCACAGTGCCCAAAGCATATAACCAGCAAAAACATATCAAAAACAGAGAAGGCAATCAGCAAAATGGAAGGGAGACACACGCCAATGATGCCAGGTCTAACACCGTGCAAGTAGAGGTTAAGTGGTGGCGGCAGTCATCGTTGTCTATGAGACCGGGATGCGGTGCGCAGTGCGGCGATGCCTTCTGTGATGCCTTCAGAACATGGAGAGGTAACAACACCAAAGATGCCAATACTGATACACACTTAGAACAACTTTGAATGGCACACAAGTCACTGATCAACCACGTGCCAAATTTTATCAATAAACTATAGGACATGGAGCAGCAGCGTTGTTGGTGACGGCGTTGGCTGCTTTCCCCCTCTGTGGCAACTGAAACCCGCAGTTTCAGAGGCGGTACTCAAGTGAAGTCTTTGCTGTCCCTAGGACGTTATGAAAGGGAGGCAAACTCTGTTTCTAGCCCTTGGAGATACTCAGCGTCAAGTGAAGAAAGTTCAGTCAGAAGCAGCGACTGCAGGCCAACCCAGCAGAGCAACAACACAGCAAAGGGGCAGTACTCCTCCTGGTAGTTCTTCCAGCTCTTTGTCTTGGCAGGTTCCTTGAGCCAAGAGAGTTCTAAAGTTCTGGGGTCTGGGCCCCAATATTAATATTCAGTTTCTCTTTGTTCTTTTGGGTAGAGAGTGTCCATGCTCACTCCAAACCAATTTGGTGTTGACAGCATTGTCCAAGGCAGACCAGGTCCATTCAGGTGCAAGGAAATATCCTTCCACTACTCTAAATGCGGCCCAGGTCTATTCAGCTCAGCCCTCACTCACCCAGGAAAGGCAGGGCACACCTCGACCCCCGTGGCAGTCTGAAGAGAATGCACATCCCCAGCCCCTGTTGCACCAAAACCAGACAGTCAATCCACAACCCAGCAGAGGCACACTGGATGGCTATGAAAGAAAAGACCTACTTTCTAAAAGTGGTATTTTCAAACACAGAACATACAAATCATCTTTACTAAAAGTTGCATTTCTACATTCTGAGATTAGGCATACTAAACTCTATTTCTCTATCTTGTCCCGATGGGAAGATATATTAATTAGATGTTACAAAGTATTCCCTATTCTATCATGTGAGATAGATAACCTCTCAATAGTGAAAAACGAAATAGACTGTATTGCATTATCAGGACATGTCACACCCACCAGTACATGTCCTGCCTTTCAAATACACTGCACCCTGCCCATACGGGTACCTTAAGCATACCTTAGGGGTGATTAACATGTAATAAAAGGGAAGGTTAGGGCTTGGCAAATGGGTGCACATGACAAGTCGACATTGCAGTAAAAACTGCAGGCAGACACTGCAGTGGCAGATCTAAGAACCCTTTAAAAGGCTGCTCGTGTGGGTGGGAGAATTAGTGCTGTAGGCCCACTAGCTACATTAGATTTACAGGCCCTGGCACTCTCAGTGCACTTTACTAAGGACTTACCAGTAAATCAAATATTGCAATCATGGAAACACCAATCCATAATACAATTTACAATAGGAGCTCTTGCACTTTAATACTGGACAGCAGTGAGAAAGTGTGCAGAGACACTAAACCAGAAAAAACAGAATACAATCCACGAGGTCAGAAAGCAAAAAGACAGGGAAAACACGCCAAAAGTTGCCAGATCTAACAGCCTTAACAACACGTCTTTAGAGAACTGATTTCATTCTGTTATTTGCATCAATTCTCACAGCTAGATCCTCAATTTACATATGGGACTGCCAAATCTCCGAGACGACTATAAGATTCCAATTTCAACTGTTCCCGATTGAAAGTAGGCGTCCTGAATGTAGGCTCTCTGTAAATGAATATCATTCACCTTGACTTTTGTGGAGGCATTTTAACTATATAAACATTGGATTATGTTTATCCTTCCTTGCACTATTGTCTTGTGTGGACTAATAAGGGCTTCTTTTTTGTTATAGGTGTGTCAGCAGGCCCACAAGTACCAACGTGTTTACATTCGCATTGTCATTGCATCCTCTGCAAACACCGCAAGAATTAGCCTGGGCCTACAATTCCCAGGAGCCTGTATTTGAAGATCACAGGACTTGTGGATATTGATATCACCAGTATGACTTTTCTTTCAGTTACAACTTATACCACCCTCTCACATCCACACACACACACACATATCCCAGCCCCTCACTCGAAACAATCTGGAAGAGCTTTTAATACACTTTGATCTTCTTTGACTACAATGAGCCTTAGATTGGATTGCTTGTACATTCCCAATAGACGAGTTCTGACTGATCTATACCATGAAACCTTATCACTATCAGCTTTAAAGTTATGAGACTGAATACAACAGGGCAATGGATTTATTGTTAGCATGCCTTTTTATCCATTTAAACATATAGACATATGCATGTGAAAATGTTTTCTAGTGAGGCCCCCTTCCCTCTGATACCAAGAGTGGAGGCAGCAGTATCTTTCCAGCCAAGGTAAGGGCTACGCATCTCTTAGTTTGGGCAGGAATAACTTCTTTCCATTTGCATGGTGTGAGCCCACATGTTTTCTTCATGACTCTGTGTGCAGTGGCATTGTCTCACTCTCACCCTTAATAATTCTTGCAATTATGTTATTTTGAAATACGAACTCATTGCTGCATATATATATATACATATTCTGACCAGATCCATACAACACTGGAAACCATTGTTCAACATATGGGTACCTAGGTTCACTATCGCTCTAACTTTAATTGATCTATCCTACATCCATTCTAGTGATAAATACAGAGAGGACTGTTCCCGGTGAAAGCCCAGAGCATGTATTCAATAGCTATCACAAGGGCTCAAACATATCAACCTTCGAAAAAAGGGTATACATATATATTCCCCTTATTATTAACCCTATCCACTGGAGACTTAAAACTATCTGGTCTGCCAGGAGATAGTCTTAACAGTCCCTCTGTTTGTCATCTGTATGTCATCCCCACATGTGGTCATAAAGGTCCCTAATCCATGCCAATGGATTCTCCTTTCTTCACCTCAAGAGCTCCTCTTTCATTTCAGTGTTGAAGCTCCTAATGGTGGCACCCTCCACCAATGTATGAAGGGGGCCCTGTGATGAAGCATGTCACCTGTGAGTGGGTGGGAGTGCCTGTCCTTTCAAATAAAACACGTTTCATGAAATATCGTACAAGATTTCTTCTACTTTTAGATTTCCTTGGCAGGGCAACTCATCCTCTAAGGTGGATAAGCGTCACTCCACTGCTCACAGAGTAGGAAAAATAAAATGATTATAACATAGTTATCATCATTTTATTTTTTGTAGGTTCGGGGCTGGATTAGGGTGGGGCAGGGGGAGGAGTGGTTGGCACACTCCAAGTGCACATAATGCGCATGTTGCATGTTCCCCACCAGGCTGTAATGCACAGCCTGGTGAGGAACATGCCCAGCCTCACATTCCCCGTCTGAGCACCAAACCACAGTGCTCAGACCAAACACAACGCTGCATTGTATTTGACATGGGGACGGAGCCTGCTTGCATCCTGGTTCCAGGCGTCAAGAGACGATAAGGGACGTCGGAGGGAGCTGTGCAGAGGTAAGTGTTTTTTTGTTGTATTTTATGGTACCCTGTCAGCCGCTACTGTTCCTTGGCAACACAAGTTCATGATACACATCCTTACACATTCTGCTACACACACCCCCTGTACATGTACATGTTACAGTGGACTGGTAGACCTACTTGGAGGTACAAGGGAGACAGTATGCAATCCTTCCTGTGAAGGGTACATATGAAAGGCCAAGTTCTGCCATATTAACAAATCGTTGCCACCACTGTCAGTTTGCTACAGTCTACTAAACAGATGTTAATCACAATTGATTTGGAGATTGCACAGGGTGTGCCCTGCCCAACAGTAGAGTTGGGTTCTGGGTTCCAGAATATGATACATTGTGCCATCAGTAAACACATAAGATTGATTGTTGTGTGGTCTGAGGCCAAAGAAAAGGAGTCAAAAAAATCTGAGGTTTGTTCCTTGGGTAACTCAGGGTGGGGGAAAGGCACCCACGGTCCTGCATGGGATATTGCAGTCCCAGTACTAAGATAGTGTATAATATATAGAATTATAGGTGGGTAACAGTGAATTATAGGGATATATGTCATAATGAGTTCTGAGGGATAGTGGCGGCTGGCCCGAACAGGTGGTAAGGGGCGGGGGTCGAGGGAGGTAAGGTGGTGTAAAAAGTAAAAAAGGAAAGACATCATTACTTATTGCTGCGTCTCTCCTCCGTCTCTCCTCCATGTCAGGCTGGAACAGGAAGCACCCAAGCTCCCCTAAGCCAATCACAATGCTGCAGCAGTGTTGTGATTGGTCTGAGCTCGGTAGTTCGACGTTCAGACGGGGACTGGAAGCCTGGGCATGTTCTCCACCCAGTCTGTAATGCAGCCTGGGAGGAGAACATATAAACTGCGCATGACTGTTTGGCCGGCCTGAGATGGCCAGCCAAACATTCATGTGCGCTTACATAGTGCCCACCACTCCTCCCCCTGATCTGAAAGCAGAGCAGTCTCTCCCGCAAGGCTGCCACAGCAGGAAAAAAAAAAAAACGATAATAACATCGAGTTATTATCAGTTTATTTTTACTTTATGTACACTGCTGAAAAGCAGTGGGCCGACACCGCTTCGCCTTAGCACAGGATCTGTCACTGCTGAGGAACACAGACAACAAGCGCAAAATGTGAGCGTATAATTGCAAAGCTTACCGGAGGTATGACAGTACAACGCCTGGTATTACCACGCGTTCCGTTACACGCAGGTTTTACAACGTAAGTCGTTACAACGACTTGTGTTGGGGGGCGCTGGATAGTGAATAGTTTAATTTACTATCCCAACTCCAGTCCCCGTGTATAGTAGGGAAGGTGTTGGATAGTAAATTAAACTATTCCCTATTCTACAGCACCCTCCAGCGAAAGTCATTGTAACGACTTTCGTTGTAAAACCTGCGTTGTAATGGTACCGTGTTGTTAAAGTTTTGTTGTAAAGGATGTTCCCCGTGTGAACTGGTAAGCTTTGCAAATTCACAGAATTCAATTATGATTCTAGCACATGTGATAGTCAAATGTTTTGTCGAAAGCTCATACTACCCAAAAGTTGGTTAGAAGATAAATTACTATTCACCAATGGTTATTTTTTGCTTGCCTTCAATACACCAGAGCAGCATATAAAGATAAAATAAATGAAATGGATTACAGACAAGCCTTTGTTGCCTTAGGGGGCCTACTCTTTTAATGTTTTTGATATTTTAATGCCAAAACCTTCTCAAAATAATATTTCAGAGTGCTTTCATGATGGGGCTGTAGCTATATGTTAAGGTATCATGCAGATTATGTTTAATGAATAGTCCTAACCAAGGTATGCCAGGAGTTTCCAGGATCGTATATCCTTGAAGGATTGTGCTCACCCATCTTTGAAAGTTACTGGCCATCTTAATAGTATTCTTCATTTAAATCTACACACAACCAATAAATCCTATTCGGTTAGGATGTTTCAGGTGCAAAAAATAATATGGATTAACCTAAGCATTAGGACCTGGTGATCTTTGGTAGCTTGAAGATTCTTATAAGCAGGCCTACTACATTTTTTCATCTTTTCACAAACACTTTAGGAAACAGTTTTTAAAGAGACAGGTCACAGCAATGATGGTAATTTTGATTTGGCTCCTACAAAACTCAGCCAAGGTGGCTTCTATTAGAGAAATCGGTTTCTGTGAGAAACTTAGAGCTCACCTTAGGTAGTAGGTTCAAGCAACAGGGCTTGCATTCAGAGCACGTGTAAGAACCGACAGAATCCGCAATGTAGTTCTTAATATAAATATGGAAAAAATCTGAACCAAATTATTTGATAATATGTATGGGACAAAGTACCCCCGCCCATGATTTTAAGTAGCCCGGGTCCTGCTGTGCTCAGTTCCAAAAAGCAGGTGCTGAGACGGGTCTCTATCAGGCTCTCAATTTTTGCCCTCACCCTTAGGTTGAAAAAAAATCTTAACTTTGCAGCAGTGCCACCGTTCGTGGCCTTTGATGCAACTTTAAAGAGGCTTGGTATATTTCTTTTATAGTCTCATCATTTCAGAAATGGCACATTTTCAAAATTATATACAACGAAGCCATAGTTGTTGCTTAGTTGTCGTATGCAAATAACAACCATTGACAAAACAAATAGTCCTGGCTTGCTGCCTGTATTATATTTCTGGATGCGATTACAGAATCAGTAAAACACCAGCCAGAGGGCACACTATGCAAAGCACAGATTTCTAGCTTATGTTTTTCTTAGCAACGCCCTTAATTACATCGGCCACGCCCTTTTGAGAGACTCCACAGTTTTTTTCATCCCACTTAAAGCCATGGCCCTGCCATTCATTATAAGGATCTTGCAAGTCACCAAGGTATTCCGTGATCCTATAGATGAATAAGGACAAAAGCGAAGTTCCTTTATAAGTCTGACGTAAGTTGCAGTATCCTTTTATTGTATAACAGGTGTTTTTTTATTGCTTACAGTACATATTCACACCATCAGTCTTCCCACTAACCATATACATATTGGTGTCTTGCCATTTTATATGAAAGAGAAAGAACATTAGCAGTAATGAAGACTAAAACCAAAATCTGTAGTACGAAATCTAATACACCAAAAGCAGTTCGAAGATCATTGCACAAAAATATTCGAATTGGTTTAATGTAAATCAGATCAAAAATGCTGTAGCTCAGAATGTGTAAAAACATACCAAGAGTTTCTCTCTTTCTGGTAATGACCTACAGCATGCAAAAAATAAACATGTTGCCATAAATCTTCACTTTCTGATGATCACTGTTCATTTAAGAAAAACAAATCAGAAGAAGTAAAAGCCAGTTCCAGTTTTTATTGTTTAATTTGCTGCTCTAATTATGATTGCCCTACTTTTTACTTCATATGCTAACTCTGGCTAGAGGCATTGTGATGTGACAACTCAACTGTAATAAGTTATTACAGTTGAACAGGCTGTGACATTTCGTTATTACAGGTGACTAGAGACGTCACAACTCAACTATAATAAAGAAACTAGAGAAGGTAATTATACAGGTATCATAGGCTCCATTGTATTATAAGAATCTAATAAGCAAAACGCCACAGAGATTAAGAACATCTGATGTAGGAATCAAAAGTCATACGGCCACAAGCATCATTGTTCCCGTTTGCGATTTCTTAATTGCGAAAATTAAGGAATCGCAATTAAGAAATCGCAAACGGCAATGCATCAAGAAATCGCATTTCTTTTGCGATTTCTTATTTTTCCTTAATTGCGATTCACAATTTGCGAATCGCAATTAAGGAATCCCTTCCCATTGATTCCTATGGGCCTAGAGGCCCATAGGAATGAATGGGAAGTCATTTTCAATTTGCGATTATCAATTTGCGAAGCGCAAATTGAAAATACAATTTCAAGGGTGCAGGGGGGGTCCAAAGAACCCCCCTGCACCCCTGAAATATAACTTTAAGTGCATTTTTCACACACACATGCCCCAAGGGCATGTGTGTGTGTAAAATGAAACTTTCAAAAATTCACTTTTGTGCAATTTTGAAAGTTTTTGCAAATTACCATGAAGGTCAACTTCATGGTAATTTACCTCTCCCTATTTGCGAATTCGCAAATTAAAAATGCTCATGCATTGCATTTAAGAAATCTAAAATTGCGATTTCTTAAATGCAATCGCAATTTTAGAAATCGCAACATGATTGCGATTCCTAAAATTGCGAAAAACATGATGCATCCAAAATTTGTCAATTGCATTCGCAAACGGCCGAAAATTGTGATTCGCACCGTTTGCGAATGCAATTCACAATGATGCATGTGGGCAATAGAGCGATAAATTATAATGCTAAACATAAAAAGTCTGTTTTAAGCAGTGATATCAAACAAGGAAATATACTAGATGTGTTCCCCAAAACAGGCCAATTGGCAGCACCAGAACTCCTTCCATTGGCAGTAAAGCAAAGCAACAACTCCAAGGGAAATTGTTTAGGAGAGAAAGGTTTGTACCTTTCAAAAACAACCCAACCTATTTTGAGCAGTAAATGATCTTGGTTAAAAAGTAACTGATGGAAAAGATGCTTATATCGGTAGTCCCCCACAAAGAAGAGTTTTAGAGATCATCCTGCCAGAACATCATTACCAAAATATCTACTAACATGTTATTGTACAGTTTAGTATATATAGGTAAAGCGAGATTTGCCGTACTCATCTTCACATATTGGGGCTCATTAGTATGTCGGGCGGACTTTTTCCACCCGCCATAGCCACGGGAAACGGGACCGCCTGCAATGCGTGCGGCCGTCCAGCACCAACAATTAGGAAGCGCCTGCCACACTGGCGGGCGCATCCCACATTTGTAACTGAAAGCACCGCCCGCCACAATGCCACAAATACAATTTGTGCATGCCGCATGGTGCCTGCCACATTGTACATTGAAATGCAGGGGAGTACCATAGGTACCCTCCATGTGCATCCCCCTGTCCCCCAGAATCCCTGAGGGCCCGCTAAGGGCCCCCAATGCTGGGAACTGCCGCCACGAAAAGGCATGCCCCAACACATATGCTAATATGGATGGCGGTGTCTCTCAGACACCGCCACCATGTTAACAGCTTTTCCGCCCAGTCGACTCTTCGACCGGGCGGAAAACCGGCGAAGGTCTTTCCATTCGCCGGGGTGCACCCCGCCATGGTAATGTGGCAGGGGGAATTTGAAAGCGGGCGGTGGTTTTTGCCGGGCAGATCGCCACCGCCATACGGGCAGTGGTGATCCGCCCGCTATCTTAATGACCCCCATAGTGTTTTTGGAAACATATACTCTTCAGGTCCAGTTCCACCTTGTTGCTGGTTTTCCTTTGCAGCAGCTGTTACTCTATTTAAAAGCAGGGCTTTATTCACTACTTGGACACATTTTATATGGGCTGGTTGATGACATGTTCAGTAACAACTGGCCTACTGCCAGCAACACACTGCTTCCTTTATCTCCAAGGCTTCAACGCCCTCTTGCTTTAGGGGAGAAGTTCCTAAAGGCCGGCACACGTCTTGCACAGGAACTGGGACGCTTTAACCTTGTGAGCTGGCCAGAGACTATCTTCTTGTAGTGTTTTCCAGTACCAGGGACTCAAGATAAAACAGTCTTGTATTATGTAGGTTGTAGGAATTCTGCCAAAAGCAACAATTAGGCTTTTTCTCTATTTCTTGTTAAAAAAAGATCTCTTTGAGGGTGTTATTGCAATAACTTTCTAAAAGACAAACAGAGTTTCTGATAGGCAACTTTCTAAGATTTAGGGTACTGTGGCCCTATTACTGAAAAAGCTTCCCAGGGCACTTTTGCATGTTGCCCCAATATTAATCAAGATGGCAGTATCTTTCTTTTCCCCTGATTTTTCCAGCTGTTATTACCTCAAGCCAAGGCAAGTCAATTTCATAGTACTAGAATATTGTTTGTCAGAAATATTGTGCCTAAGGTATTGTTTGCAAAACTATTACCCCATTGGAGTTGAAGATAGAAAATCTACATGTTCTTCTGCCTGGAGTGTCTCACATTTCTCTTCCCTCTCACTATAACCCAGTCTGCCATTCTCTGTCAACTTCGGGCCTCCCATGCCAGTCAAAAACTCCATTGACAAATTCTCTGACCATCTTACCATCTCATCCTTCCTACATACCCACACCACGCTGCTGGATGAATTTAATCTCCCAGTGAATGCAAGCTTGAAAATCACAAGAGACACCTTTAAAGACCTGATCAACACATTCAGCGTGCTAGAGCATGTCAATAAGCACACTCCAAAGGCAACATCCATGACTTCATCCTCTCAACAGCACCAACAACCCAATGCAAACTACCCATATCTCAGGAATGGACTGATCACCCCTATCTCTATGCTCAGCGTCCAACGAAGAAGCCAAAGTAAATCTAAAATAGAACAAAAAGCCTTCATATCCTTCAAAGATTTCTCCATAGGCAAGCTAAAGCTTGAAGTCATCCTGTGCCTTGCCAACTCCACATCCAATGTCAACACTCTCCTGTTGTTCTGGAAAAATATGTAAAGACCAATGCTCCCACTAAAAACAAACAAATGCAAGCCAAAACCTACAGTATACTGGTATTCCAAACACCACAGCAACAGCAAATGCTTAATCTGCAGACAGGAAAAAACGGAAGAAAAGCAGAACCTGAATCTCCTTACGATACTGAAGTCCCTCTGTGCAACATGCAGACAACTCATTACATCAGCCAAAGCAAAGTACCATATCAACCCCATCAATGAAGCTGCCTATAGAAGCAGAACTCTCTTCAAGACAATCAAGCTCTGCATCAACCCCCATCTTGACCTTCCAATTCCTTACTCCTTAGACAAGTGCAAAGCCATCAACCTTTTCTTCAGTGAAACAAATGCAGAGGGTCCAACAGCAGCACATCAACAACACCAAGCCTGATTCTCCTCTTACTCCCACCTTAATGCACCAGGTTCTCGCAGCATCCCGGAATGGATTTCCTTCAATGCCCTAACTCTTGCAGATTTTGCCAACATACTTAACTCCCTCAAAGTCACCACCTAAGAAGATGATGTCTCACCCTAAAGCTTGTCCTTCATCAAAGCTCTTTCCTGAGAAGATCTTTCCTCTCTTGACCATTCTCAACTCTGCCCTCACTCTAGGCATGTAGCCATAACCTCTTAAGATAGAATGATCATCCCACTCGTAAAGAAACATACAACAGACCATGATGACCCCTCCAACTACCAGCCCATCACTCACCGACCCTTCCTAAGCAAGATCACTTAAAAATAAAATATTAACAATCAACTCAAAAAGCAAATCAATGCTCACCATAAGCACGACTACCCATCTTGCTTCAGATTATGGTGCAGCACAGAGACACATACTTTATACATCAAAGATGATGTCCTCCTGATCCCAGATAGAGATGACTGCATCCTCCTGATATTACTGGACCTCTCATCTGCCTTCAAAACCACCACCATCCCATCCCCATCCACACCCTGAAGTACTGAATAGGTTTCACTGGCAATGTCCTTCAGTGGCTCTCCTCCTTCCTTTCCAAACAATACTAGTTTATTCACATTGACTCTTCTTAGTCCCAGAAGTCCTCTATATTCTGCAGAGTCCTCTAGGTTTCCATACTGTTTTGTCATCTTTAAACTCTACATGGAGCACCTCACCAATAACACCATCAACAGCATTCACCAATATGCCAATGATACGCAACTGACTGTGCACTTGTACTTACACCGCAATCTTATAGTAAAGTTGTTAAAGACTTTTCCCCATTGGTCATATGGACCTTTGTTGGTTGACTTGTTGCGCTGTAAGGGAGTAGACATCAAAATACATTTCTGGCTTGTGAAGCCAATGTGACTCCACAATAAGGACCAGGAATTGCCAAGCACAGTTAAATAGTTTTTTTAAGGATACTAATTAATGCAGAACATAAGCAGAATAAAAATAAGTTAAAGTAATACAGGGCAGGTAAGCTGAAATATTTCAGTAGACTGAGTCGTAATAAAATGAGACAAAGAATAGCGTCAGCCACAACAATAATGAAACAAAGGAAGGTAAATAGGTGTCCCATAAATAAGCTTCCCTCCTATATTCTAAACCTAGATCAACTATAGGAACATCTATCCAGTATTTCTATTTAGGGAGCTTGGAAGGTGTCAGCATGACATAGACTTCTGGAAAGCAAATACGTGCGTAGCCTAAAGCTTCACACTTAGAGAAGAAAAAGTAAGCAGAGCGGTCATACCCTCTCCAAGTCTAAAAGTAATCTGCTTCTCTAACTGTGGGAACACTAGTTAAAATAACAGGAGATTTAGAAACATCCTTGTCTCCTCTCACACCACTAGGAACCAATCAAATAGTTACTTGCGGGGAGCATCCTCACCCTCACTTAAGTTTCCCATCACAGTTACAACTGCATACGGGCCCACTTGCCGCTTCCTTCTATGCGGATGATGTAATGCTGTTTGTGCAGAAGCCGGCTGAGAACCTGCCCCCGCTCTTAAGAGAGGTAGTCTGCTTTGGAGTGTACTAGGGATTGGTCATCAATTGGACCAAGTCGGAAAATTTTCCGCTGACCCCTGCAACTACCCAAGTGGATATAGAGTTCCCCTTGCGAAGGTGTTTTGACCCCCCTAAGTATCTTGGAATCTATCTGCATTGCAACGCTGCAGAAGTCATCCGCCTTAATTATGCGCCCGCGATTGATCAACTTACAACACAGATTGACAGATGGACGAAGCTCCCTCTCTCTATAACCGGCAGGATTGCCATAATTAAAATTGTAGTCTTACCACAACTGTTATATTTATTTCTAAACATTTCAATTGCTTTGACTGTGGCATTTTTCGATACATTCGTTCAATGCGGACGCGCATGATATGGGCGGGCAAACAACAGCGCATAAGTTGGACCACACTGATAATGCCATATGAACGGTGGGGCTTCGGTGTGCCTGAATTTTACTTATACTACCTTGTAGCGCAGGTTCACTTCACATATTATTGATACCACCCTGATGCATGAATACAAAATCTCAGACCCGAGAGATCTCAGGTACACCCGAGTTCACTCCTGATGATTCTGCCGCAGGGTCTCCCACGATGCTCCACTGAAATACAGACACTATCCACAACTTGCTGGACGTGTGTCAGGGCTCATGGGAGGTTTCCTCCTCGTGGCCCTGAAGTGGCTGTCATTTCTCCTCCCTTTCAACACCCTAAAGTGCTTAAGACCCGTCCTGTTTGGAGTTGGCGAGTGTGCTGGCAACGCTGATCATCTAAGATGGCCGCCAGCACACCCGCTGTTTAGCGGTCTAGATGTTTCAGCCTCTTTGATTGGGAATCTCAGGTGAAGCGCGCGGTAACGTTCTGTGGCGCACTTCACCGAGAGAATTACCTGAGTCGGACCTACCTAGATTTCGTCGTGTGTAGAGAGTTAGGTGGCGTCTTGGAGGAGTCGGTGTTTTCTTATCGGTCATCTGAGTCGACTAAACCGCTGGTTAGTGTTCTTGCAAACCTTGCTGACTGGCTGCTTCTGAGCATGCTCCACTTAATAGTGTTTCTGGTTTCGTTCATTCGTGCATGAGCCCCTGAGTTTGTTTAAATGCGCATAACCCTGAAGCTAGCATTTATGTTGAAGGAATTTAGTATTAAAACCTACAGTGTGGTTATTATTTAATATAATTTGAATAGAGCATGTTACCTCGATATTCAAGTAAATGCTTGAGCCTTTGAGTTTAGTTTTGGCGGTTGTGTTGTGAAACGTTATAATAGTTTTCCGCGCTAAGGTCTTGTAAAGAATATTTCTACGCTGCACCTTTGAATTAGTAATTGGTGTAGTTCATGAGTAGACTTTAGTTTGGTGTATCATACTAAGGATTGTACATAAAAGGACGTAAGGCAAATACGTTAGTAAATGACAAGGAGTTAGATGTTGTTCCTTCAAGTTCGAGTTCCCTTAAGAACCAGTTGAAGAAAGGACACTTCCAGCTAACATAAAGAATTAAAAGAGTAGAGTAAAAGACATTCAAGTAAGTAGATTAGAAATACAGTACTTCTTAGGAAACATATATAGTGTATAAATACTCATCCTATTCACTCCCTTACTAAGTAGATGCTGAAAATAGTGAGAACCTGAAAACAAGAAAAGAAGAATACATGTTAACAATAAAATAACTCTACGCTTTCAACAGAAGAGAGGCAAGCCCCAAGAAAGCTTCTGGTAATATAGTAAGACATGTTAAAGTAATGTATTAAATAAGGTAGAAGTTGTTGATTAAAAAGTGAAAGTTAAATCGCCTGTTGCAGCCAGAAGAAGAAGAAGAAGAAGAGGACAAGGCAGAGAATTTCAAGAAGATTACAGGGCAGTCGCTTCTCTCTCCCACTCCCCTTTCCCCCCTTTGTACTTACCTGCTGTAGGAAGGGGGAGTCTCTGGTTGGCGCAGTGCAGCACTAGCGACAAGCAGGGCCTCTCTCTTCCCCGTCAGGGCTGAGGGTTACCTTCAAGAACAACCTCTGCTTACCCTCTGGGTAGTGTGGCGCAAGCAGTCTAGGCTAATCTCTGGGGCACATAGGGTTAAACATTTGCAACATTACACCATCACCACCAACCCACCACACAATGACACCAAACTGTATTTGTAAAAATATATATTCTTTATATATTGTTGAAAGCAGGCTTGTAAATACAGTCTTGAATACTTTGAAAAAGCAAGGTTCCAGTTACTCTTAAAAATATGCCACAGTTCTTATTCAGTTCTTTACGTTCCTTTTTACACAAAAAGGGGGGGTCGGGCTCTTCAATGTATCTTTGTCGTTTGGTAGGCACTGTTCCTAATCAGCCAGGGTCACCCCGGGCTGTCAGTGGACCTCTCTGCGCCCCTCGGCTCCTCCGCGCTGGAAAAGCGGGCCCGGTCTGCCCACTCTCACGCTTCTGGCGGGAGCGGCGGCCGGGGAGTCAAAGTCCGCCTCTCTCTGCGCGCTACACGGCTGTGCGCGACTGGCGGGGGAGAGAGCGGGGGCCCTGGGAGCGCTCAGCACGCGGCTCCGGGGCGATGCGAGGCAGAGGGCGGTGCGAGCGAAGCAAGGCAGATGCTCGCACCGCGGGGCAGGACACAGTACCTTTTTCCGATGAAGCAGCCTGGGCACAGTTCAGTGCGGTGATCCGCGTCGCGGTGTCTTCCCTCCGACGTTGGAGCGAGCGGCGGCTCGGCTCTGGCTCGGGGGTTGGCGTTGCGGCGCGGGCCGGGTCGAGCTGATGAAGCGCCTTGAGATTTCTTGACACAGGGGGGGCCCACGCAAAGGGGCAGCGATCGGCAAAGCACGCCTCTCTCGATCCAGGCGACGTTCGGGGCCCCACACGCCGCAGCTGCTCCTCGGACAGCGGCAGACGGATTTCAGGGGCACCAGACACGGCGGGTGCAAGCAGGCACCGGGCACCACCTCCTCTTTGCATTGCGAGCTGCGGCTCGGGGTCAGTCACGATGTTCAGATCAGCTGGGCTGATCTTCACGGTGCTTCTGGGCCAGGCAGGCAGCAGTCACGGTGCTCGGAGAGATAGCAACACCCAGAGCGTTGCTGAAGAGCGCGATGGTCACAGCGCGCTCCGCTTTTCCTGGAGAGGCGGGCAGAGGGAAAGCAGCTCCTCACAGCGGTTCCTCTGTCAGGGGGTAGCGCCCACTGTTCCTGGGGCACTGGTCAGGGGGCAAGTTCAGAGTCAAGCCCTTGGAGATCTTTCAGCAGAGTTTGGCACAAAGTTTCAATAAAGCAAAAGTCTCTTATAGTCTTTTCTTTCCTCTCCTTCTGCAGCAAGGCACCAGACACAGGCCAGAGACAGCACTCCTCCTTGTAGTCCTTCCAGGTCCTTCTCTTCGGGCAGAGTCTCTTCTGTAGCGCAAACAGGATCCAATTTACAAGGAGCAGGGCTCCTACTTTTATACCCAGTTTCTTTTGTTCTAGCAGGCCAGGGGGGCCTCTGCATAACTGCTCCAGTCTCTGAGCACTTGTTGTGGGTACTTCTGGCTTCTGCATGCAGTGTGAGGGCAGGCACATCAGCCGCTCCCCAGGGGGGCGGAGCCGGCATTGTGAAGACAGGGGCAGCTTGAGCACTTTGTTGACAAGCTTCGGTCCTTCCTGGGCCAGGTGCAGGCTGAGTCATCAGTCGCTCCCCAGGAGGGCGGAGCCAGCATTGTGGAGGCAGAGTACAGCCTGATGCATCATTCAGGGGAAACTCCCACCACCCACTAAGGGGTCATCCTGCTATTCACTACCTGTCAACTCCCAGCCCTGTCACTCACACACACCAGACAGTCAGATCCACATCCAAGCAGAGGCGGGCTGAAATGGTTAGGCCAGCAAATGCTAACTTTCTAAAAGTAGCATTTGCAAACCCAGGATATTAAAATAAACTTTACTAAAAGAAGTATTTTATTATTCTGAGTTCAGGCATACTAAACATTAATTTCTACCATGTTCCCTGAGCCTGCTGGGATTATAGAGTGTAATAATTCCAGCAGCCCATCTGGCCTAGAAGGGAACTGGTAGCCTTACAATAGTGAAAAACGAATTTGGCAGTAATTCACTATTAGAACATGCCACACACATCAGGGCATGTTCTACCTTATACTTACAATGCACCCTGCCCTCAGGCCTACCATAGGGGTGACTAATATGAAGTTAAGGGAAGGTTTTAGGGGCTGGCAAGTGTGTGCACTTGCCCAGCCAGCATGACAGTACCAGACTGCACGCAGGTTCTGCAATGGCAGACCCTAGACACATTTTTACGGCTGCTTCTGTGGGTGGCGCAACCAGCGCTGCAGGCCCACTAGCAGTATTGGCATTCACAAGCCCTGGCACTCCTGGTGCACTTTACTAGAGACTAACAGTAAATCCAATGAACCAATCAGGGACATCAATCACATGTACACTTTACAGTAGGGAGCACTTGCACTGCGGCACGGGTTGGCCGTGGCGCAGTGCCCTGAGTAGCGGACACCAGCAAAACATTTGAGGCACAACAGCAAAAAGTGGAAGGGAAACTCACGCCAAGGTGCCAGGTCTAACACGTGTCCCCTCCAGCTGAAATGTGGGGGGAACTACCCTTCCCCAGGGAGTTCCACATCACTAAGGCGGAAAAATCTGGACAGACCATCAGCATTGGCGTGATCTGTGCCAGGGCGGTGTTCCACCGTGAAGTCCATACCCTGTAGGGAGATGGACCACCTCAACAGTTTTGGGTTCTCACCCCTCATTTGCATCAACCATCTGAGGGGCCTGTGGTCTGTCTGAACCCGGAAGTGAGACCCAAACAAGTAGGGTCTTAGCTTCTTCAGCGCCCAGACCACAGCGAATGCTTCTCGCTCTATTGCACTCCACCTACTTTCCCGTGGAAGTAACCTCCTACTGATGAAGGCTACGGGTTGGTCCCAGCCCTCCTCAGTCATCTGTGAGAGAACAGCCCCTACACCATGCTCTGAAGCGTCTGTTTGCACTATGAATTCCTTGGAGAAATCAGGAGCCAGGAGCACGGGCGCCGTGCACATGGCAGTCTTCAGGGTGTCAAAAGCCTTCTGACAGGTGTCAGTCCAAATCACATTCCTGGGCTGCTTCTTAGAAGTCAGCTCTGTCAAGGGGGTCACAATAGTGCCATAACCCTTGACAAACCTCCTGTAATACCCAGTGAGCCCCAGGAAGGCTCTCACTGCAGTCTGGGTCTTGGGGGGTTCCCAAGCCAGGATGGTTGCAATTTTGGGTTGCAAGGGTGCCACCTTGCCACTCCCCACTTGGTGTCCCAAGTACACCACTCAGCCCTGCCCAATCTGGCACTTGCTCGCCTTGATTGTGAGGCCTGCCTTGCGCAGGGCCATCAACACTTCCCAGAGGTGCCGCAGGTGTTCTGGCCAGGTACCACTGAACACTGCGATGTCATCCAGGTAGGCGGCACTGAACTCATCCAGCCCAACCAACACCTGGTTGACCAACCTCTGAAAGGTGGCAGGGGCATTCTTCATTCCAAATGGCATCACCCTGAACTGGAAATGCCCATCTGGTGTGGAGAATGCTGACCTCTCCTTTGCCCCATCGGTCAAGGCGATCTGCCAGTACCCAGACGTTAAATCAAACGTGCTGAGGAACCGGGCAGCCCCTAGCCGATCAATGAGCTCATCAGCTCTGGGGATAGGGTGCGCGTCAGTCTTGGTGACTGAATTGAGTCCTCTGTAGTCCACACAGAACCGGAGTTCAGGTGTGGCTCCCGGCGCAGCAGCCTTTGGGACCAAGACCACGGGGCTGGACCAAGGACTGCTGGAAGACTCAACCACCCTAAGAGCAAGCATCTTGGAGACCTCCTCCTTGATGCAGGCCCTGACCCTGTCAGTCACTCTGTAAGCTTTATGCTTCACAGGTAAGCTGTCTCCTGTGTCCACATCATGGACGCACCAATCTGTGACACTAGGAACCAGGGAGAACAGATCTGGAAACTGCCCCAGCAATTGGCGGCAGTCTTCCTGTTGCTCAGGGGTCAGGGTGGGTGAGAGGTTAACTCCATCCACTGACCCATCTTTCTCACAGGCCACTAAGAGGTCAGGAAGAGGCTCAGACTCCTCTTCTATTCCATCACCAGTGGCCAACAGCGTGCCCACTTCGGACCTTTTCAAGTGGGGCTTGAGGCGGTTGACATGTAGGACCCTTAAAGGATTCCTGGGCGTCTGCATGTCCACCAAGTATGTCACTGGGCTCTTGCGCTCCACAACCTCAAATGGACCTGTCCACTTATCCTGAAGTGCACAGGGTTCCACTGGGGCCAAGACATACACCTCTTGACCAGGCTGAAGCTCTACCAGAGTGGCATTCTGGTCGTACCACCGCTTCATCTCCTCCTGGCTGGCTTCCAGATTTGCCTCAGCAAGTTGTCTGAAGCGCCTGGTTTGGTTTCTGAAGGCCAGCATGTAGCTATATACACTCTGGGGAGGTTTCCTGGGAGATTGCTTCCAGCCTTCCTTTACCAAACTCAGTGGTCCTCTCACGGGGTGACCATACAGCAGCTCAAAGGGGCTGAACCCTAGGGACTTCTGTGGCACCTCGCGGTATGCAAAGAGCAGGCATGGTAAGAGGACGTCCCACTTACGCCTCATTGGACCTTCTAGGCCCATGATCATGCCCTTCAGGGTTCGGTTGAATCTTTCAACCAACCCATTTCCTTGGGGATGGTAGGGTGTGGTGAACTTGTAGGTTACACCACACTCTTGCCAAAGGGACTTCATATACTTGGATATAAAGTTGGTCCCCCTGTCGCTCACCACCTCTAGAGGGAATCCCACTCGTGAGAAAATTCCCATCAGTGCACGCCCCACCACGGGGGCCGTCACTGTCCTCAGAGGGATGGCTTCAGGGTACCGGGTGGCATGATCCACCAAGACCAGGATGAACCTGTTGCCCATGGCTGTCTTGGGGTCCAGAGGCCTAACAATGTCAATACCCACTCGTTGGAATGGAGTACTGACCACAGGGAAGGGTTGGAGGGGAGCCTTGTTCTTCCCTCCACTCTTCCCACTTGCCTGGCAAGTTGGACAGGTCCTACAATGAGCATCTGAGCTCTTGTGCATTTGGGGCCAGTAGAAGTGGGTGACAAGCCTGTCATAGGTCTTGTCCATCCCCAAATGTCCTGCTAAAGGCACATCATGAGCCAGTCCCAGTAGGAAGGCTCTGAACTTCTGGGGTACCACCAGCACACGGGCTGACCCAGGTTCAGCAGCCTTAGGCTCTGAATACAGGAGGTCATTCTCCCAGTACACATAATGTGTTTTGGCCTGAACACCATTGGCCTGGTCTGCAGCCTGCTGCCGCATACCCACGAGAGAAGGGCATTCTTTCTGCTCCCTACAGAATTCCTCCCTGGAGGGGCCTCCTTCTTGCTGCCAATGGGTCAGCTCAGGCAGGTCCCCCAGTTCAGCAATCTGTTCCCCAGTAGGCTCCAGGGCATCCCCCTCAAGGTCTGCTTCCTCCTGGACCGTGGGAACTTCAGGGGCCGGTTTCCCGCGCACCCTGCGCCTTCTCCCTAAGGCCGGTTCCTGGGCCTCTCCTTCAGGCCCCAGGACCTCTTGATCACCCCTACTGGCTGCCATTGACCGGGTGGTCACGCACGCCCAGTCAGGTAGACCCACCATCTTCAGGTGAGTCGTCTTCTCCACCTTTTCCCTAGGGGAGTCCTCCAAGTCATTCCCTAGCAAACAATCAACAGGCATGGCTTTCCTCACACAGACCTGCAGAGTACCAGAGACCCCCCCCACTCGAAGGGAACTTGAGCCATTGGACATTGGCTCTCTGAGTTGTCAGCATTGACAACCCTACAATAGGCATGGGGTACAACCTGCCCTTGAGACACCAGGTGATGCCTCACTGCAGTCACACTGGCTCCTGTGTCTCTAAGAGCCTCAGCTTTCCTACCATTGATGGTAACCACCTGCCCATATTTTTTTTTTTTTTGTAAAATTTTTATTTTTGATTTGCAGAAAGAATAAACAGACAAACAAAGGGCTGCGGAGGAACCGCACATTACTCCATATCAGGGCAAATCATAGTGCACGCATCAGCAGTGTCCCAAATTATAATACAGGCAAATCCAGGCCAGGAGCGAGACAACTTAGCAACTAGGACCACAGTACCAATCGGCCTTCAAGCCCATCATTAGGCCAGGCCATCCAGGATAACCAGTGCTGCAATAAGCTGGGCCCCAATCCTCCAAGTCCCACACAAGCTGTGTAGATAAGCAGTCCGTGGACCCTCCACAGCCCATAAACCATGACAACCAACTGCCCCATCCCACCCCCACCCTCCCCCCTGATGGTGACGCCATTCACTCAACACTCAGTCCACAACCATATTACACTTGAAAGAGGTGCATCGACCTCAATGAAGCCGGACATACCGCTGAGGGTAACCCCTTAGAGAGAAAGTCAACCAGGGGACCCCACTGATATCGGAAATTCTTATACTGGCCAAGGAAGATGTCCGCCACTCTTTCCAAACTGAGCAACCTCCAAAGTCGTGCATGCCACAGTGACACTGCCGGGGCATCCTTCTTTTTCCAGGCCGCAGCCAGCGTGAGCTTCGCAGCGCCGAGGCATAGCCACAAAATCTTTTTATCTGCCCTGGTCTGATAAACAAGGCCAGGGTCACGCAGCCCTAGCAGGACACAAGCCATAGACTCATCAATGGGATAAGTCAGCACCTCCTTTATATGTGAGAGGATTTCCTCCCAGTACGGACGGATCACCGGACAGTCCCACCAGATGTGGCGGAAGTCTCCTAGAAGTCCGCAGCCCCTCCAGCACTTATCCGAGGTCGCCGGGAAAATGCGGTGAAGCCTAGTCGGGCACATATACCATTGCATGACCGTTTTGAGGTGGGCTTCCCTCAGGTGCAAGGAATGGTTAAAGGTCGTCAGGTCCCGCCAAAGCGCCGACCATTCCACATCCGAGATATCTCGCCCCAGCATTTCTTCCCATTGCCCCATATAACGAGGTCGAGGAGCTACCGACGATTGAAGCAACAACTTGTATATGAAGGAAATGGCCCCCTTCATGGTGGACGTTCGTAAAATAAAGGCTTCAAACGGCGTCGGCGGTCTCGTAGCAGCCTCCACCACCCCAGGTGACGTAGCCCAGTGAAGCAGCTGGACATGCCGGAATTGTTCAGTCTGGGGGACCCCATAATCTCTCATACAGTTAGCGAAAGTTAGGGTGTCCAAGCCGTGGAACAAATGGGTCAACGCCCGACACCCCCCCTCCCTCCACACCGCAAACGGCCCTTCACGAAGCGCCGGAGGGAAAGCCGGGTTGCAATGCAAGGGCGTAAATGGCGAAGGGAACGTGGTCCAACGGTCGTCCGCCGCTAGCGAGTCCCACACCTTCAACACTGTGCTCGTGGGAGTGCTTATATATGCGTTGAGAGGGCGGTCCTTCTTCGGTTTCCAGGCTAAGTCCCAGATCGACCTGCCGGCAACGCATCGGTCCATATGGAGCCAATGTTTCTCGGAGGTTTGTTGCGACCACTCCACCAACACTCGCAGTTGCGCGGCTTTGTAATATAACTGCAGGTCAGGGAGCCCCACTCCACCCTCAGATCTCAGCCGCCGAAGAACCGCATAGGAGACCCGTGCCTGACCCCCTTGCCAAACGAAACGCAATACATGGGTCTTGAGCCGCCGAAAGAAATCGCTGTCTATGGGGATAGGCAATGCCTGGAACAAATATAAGAATTTAGGGAGGAGAACCATCTTCACGGCATGAATTCTGCCCAGCCATGACAGAAATTTTGGTTTCCACCTATCCAATTCCGTCCGGGACTTCGCCAACAAAGATGGGAAATTGGCCTGGAACAGCCCGCCCACCGTCGGAGTCAGATGGACCCCCAGGTAGACAATCGAACCTGTGGCCCAGGCCAGCGGGGTCAGCGGCCGTACCCGATCCCTCTCGACCTGCGAAAGGGTAAGATTCAGGATGTAGGACTTGCTATAGTTGACCTTAAAACCGGCCACGGCCTCAAACTCCAATAAGACCTCCCTAATGTACTGCAGCGAGTTTTCCGGATCAGTAATAGAGAACAAGACGTCGTCCGCGAAAAGCGAAATCTTGTGCTGTTCCCCCGCAAATGGCAGACCTCGGATCCCGACGTGCTCCCGCACCGCTACCGCTAGCGGCTCGATGCTCAGCGCGAACAGCAGGGGAGACAGAGGACAACCCTGTCTAGTTCCCCGAGTGTGAGTAAAGAACGCTGACATATGACCATTCACCGCCACCCGGGACCGGGGGCAGCAGAAATTAGCCTTCACCATAGTGATGAAAGCCTCCGAAAAACCAAAGGCAGTCATGGTATTGAACAGAAACCCCCAGTCCACCCTATCGAAGGCCTTCTCGGCATCCAGGCCCACTAGGACCGCCGGAATACGAAATCTTTCTGCCTTTTCTATTAGATGCACCACCCGACGAGTGTTATCATGCGTCTGGCGCCCCTTGATGAAGCCAGACTGGTCTGGATGGATTAGCGCCGGCATAAGATCCTGTAGCCTACGTGCCAGGATCGCCGAGTATAGTTTGGCATCCAAATTAAGAAGCGCTATCGGGCGAAAGGAGGCGCATTGCGCTGGATCTTTCCCCGGCTTCGGCAAGACCGTAATCATCGCCTCCGCCAAGGAGCCAGTAGAGGAACCGGAGGTGGCCATGTCATTAAAAAGGGTGACCAAGAAATCGCAGATCTCGGAAGCGTAAGATTTATAAAACACAGCGGTGTAACCGTCCGGGCCAGGCGCCTTGTGAAGCTTCAAGTTCGCAATAGCTTCTAGCACCTCCTCCCTGGTAATCGGGGCCCCTAAGAGCTCGTTCCATTCCCTGGACACCTGCGGAAGATGCAGACGCCCCAGGTACTCCCTCTGGGCAGCTGCTCCCAGCCTTTCCCCCTCGTATAGATCCGAGTAAAAGCGTCCGAAGATGGCCGCCTTTGTTTCGTCCCGGTGCTGCAACTGACCCATAGAATCGCGGATCCCCCCAATGTACTCACGTTCCCGCCTGTCACGAAGTTGTCGGGCCAAGTGCCTCCCCACCTTGTTACCACAAGAGTAGGACTGTCGGCCCAATCTCAGAAGTGTGAACTCAGCCCTGTTATTGTAATGTGCCCTCAATTTCCCCCGTACCGCCGTAAGAGGCCGGAGGGTCACCCTCGAGGGGTTGAGTTTATGCGCCCGCTCGAGAGAAGCCAGTTCAGCCTCCAGGGCCTCCCGGTCCCTGCGTCGCAACCTATTGAGTTGTGCATTAAGGCCCAAACATGTGCCCCTGACGGACGCCTTAAAGGCATCCCACGTGTTGGATACGGAGGTATCGGACGGCGGATTGAGGGTAAAGAACTCCCTAATGGCCACCCGCAGCGCCTTGTTAGAGGCCTCGTCCCGAAGTACCGAAGCCGGGAAATACCATTTCCGTTGCCCGGTGTCTGCCGACGACCAGCGTAGAGTAAGCACCAGCATGCTGTGGTCCGAGACCGAGATGGGCAGTATGGTGGAGTCAAGGACATCTCCTCTAAGAGCCTGGCTGAGGAATACATGATCCAATCGTGAATATGAGTGGTGTACATGAGAATGAAACGTGTAATCTCTGGACGTTGGATGCATAAACCGCCACCCATCAACCAACCCCATGTCCGCAACCTTTTGCCGTGACAGCTCCGAGAACACACCAGTATCCGCCCTGCGAGCGCCTGAACAGTCCAGCGCCCTGTCCCACACCAAATTACAGTCCCCCATGAGGAACAACCGCCCTTCAACAAAATCACCCACTTTATGCAGCAAGCCTTGCAAGAACTTATTCTGGCCAGTATTAGGAACATACATCACAACAAAAGTACACAGCCTCCCCCGCACCAGCCCTTTCACCATCAACCAACGGCCCTCCCTATCCGTGCGCACCGCCACAGGCTGAAAAAGCAGCGAAGCATGGAAGAGGAGGGCCACCCCCTTATGCTTCGTGGACGCAGAGGATCTGTATATTAGGGGATATGCCTTATGCTTAAGACGCAGCTCATCTTTGCGTGCAAGGTGAGTCTCCTGAAGCCCCACTATATCCAATTGGTGGTCCGTTATATATTTCCACACCTTTTGCCTTTTCTGCGGAGAGTTCAGTCCCTTAACATTCCATGTCCCTAAGCTAACAGGCATCGTGAGACAAAAAACTAGACTCCTCTATGACTCTGGAATATGCCCACCACCCCCGCCAGAAGGAACCCTGGTCACAACACATATGAAAAGCAGACTCCCGCCAATCCTTCTCCCCACAATCCCAACCTCGAGCCCCGTGCCAAATCACCCCGCAACTCACATACCAACAGCGCCTCCCACCTTCCCTCTCACCACCACAGGACACAATCCACAACACATCCGCGTCACCACCAGAACCCCCCCACACCCCCAACCCCAACACCCCAAACAGCCCCCCCAAGACCCTCCCCCCCCCGGAAACCCCCAAACAACCCATCCAAAGTACCCAAAAGTCCTCCCAGGGCCGGCGAGGAGACAACAACCGAAGTCCCCTGTAGGCCGAAGGAAAAGGGGACAGTGAAAGTGGAAACAAAACAAAAACAGTGCAGAAAATACTCATCAGTCCCAGTGGTCCACAGGTCACGAAACATCGACCACTCCGGGGACCGGTCAGGAAGACCATCTCGGTTCTTCCCAAGGTCACGGTCTGGGGAGTCTTCTCCGAAAGTACATCCATTCACCCAGACCGGGGGGGTCCATGCCCCTCCAGCGCCGATCCGTAGTATCAAGTCACCGTCACGCCGCTCCAGAGCTGGCCTGTGACGCCGGCACCGTCGCTGAAACTACTGATGCCACTGCATTTCCCCTCTCCTGCTGGCTGGCATCGCGGTCCGGGCGCCCCCGCGCAGGAGAGGACCCCACTCTATGCCACGAGGAGGACCGACGTCGCCTCCGAGACGGGGACGCATTCGACCCCTGGGACGGTGCAACCTCCTCCAAACCCAAGAGCTCCCTTGCCTCCCGCAGGGAGCGCATCTGCATCAGTCGATTCTGCCACCTGAAGATGATCCTGAACGGGTGCCCCCAAGAGTAGGCGATGTTGCGTTCCCGCAGAAAGGAAGTCACCGGCCGGAAATCCCTCCTCTTTTGAAGTGTAGACGCTGCCAGGTCCTGGAAAAGCTGAGGATGATGGCCACGAAATTGCAGCGAATCGATGGCCCGAGCCTTCCGGAGGATGCGCTCCTTCAACTGAAAGTCATGAACACAGACAAGGATGTCAGGGGGCGGCCCCCCCCCTCTCCTAGGCAAGCCAACGCGATGAACCCTATCCATCTGGATATCCTTCACATCGTCCTCATCCAGGATCTGCAGCAACAGCTCCTGCACATAGCCTCGCAGGTCTCCCGACTCACCATCCCACGGTACCGCTTTAATGCGAATGTTATTCCGCCGGGAGCGGTTCTCAAGATCTTCCATGTGTGCCTGCAGGTCCAAGTTCTGCTCCGTGAGGCGAATGACGTCTTGCTGGAGTAAGTGGACATCATTGGCCGTGCTCAAATCATGGTCCTCAAGAGTCGCCACCCTTTCTCCAATCCCATCAACATCTCGCCGTACTTCCCGGAGATCAGAGGCCAGCTGCGCCCGCAGCTCGGAGATGTCCTCCTTGATGGAAGCAAAAAGTTCGGTCATAAAAGCCTTAGTGGCCGGGGCCTCGTCATCGGACATCCTGGGCGACCCACCTGCACCGGGGGACGCCGGCTGCTGTGACGATCTAGCTGCGCCGTCCTTCAGAACGCGGCCCTTGCGGGCCTGGTTAGCCATAATGTCGGGCGCCTTGCACCAGGGCGAACGCTCCACCAATCACCACCAGAACCAAGCAGTACCCAGAGCTGGGCCTGCAGGTGCAGTAGTTGGCCCCGGCGGGCAGCCCCACTCTGTGTCCGCCACACAGCTCCCGGCCAGAGGCTCCCAGCGAATCTCCGGCGCCCAGACACCAGGAGATAGGAGTGCGCAGAGCCCAGAAGTCAAGAGGCCCCCAGGCAGCTACGACAAGCCCTGGATAGGCGGTGCACGAAAGCAATCCAGACAGCAGAAGTCCAGGAGCGAGCGCTACGCACTCAAACAGTCGGTTGAGCCAGGCAAAATGGCGGCGCCACGCTCCTCAACCAGAGCACCTCCGGGCCTCCAGGTACGCACCCCCAACAGCACCCCTAGCCCGCTCCAGCTCGCAGCGTATGACCGGAGCCCCCCTGGAAGTCCGGGTACAGGCAATGAGCAGCCGCAGTCCCCTCGGCTCACACACCATCCATTCTGGCACCAAACGCAGCCGTTAAGGCCCTCCAACAGCGTAGGAGGCCGCGCTAGCCTCGATCGCTCCCGCCCTGCTGGAATCGTCGTCCACTGTTAGCACCCCCACAGGGCCGGCGCCTGTCTCCACGCATCAAGTCCAGCAGCCTCAGACCGGGTAAAAGCGGCCTCTGGGAAGCGCCCGGGGCCTCCACTACACCTCCTGGCCGGGGCCCCCGGGCCCCCACACTCCTCGCAGGTCAGGATCCTCCGCCGTGTGGGTACTCCCCCATAGCACCAGTGGCGCCGTGCCAGTCCACAGAAGGGCCCGGGGCTTGTACCACCCCAGGAGCAGTCACGAGGCCGTCGCTGCACCAGGTGCCGGCAGCACCACCAATTCGTCCCTCGACGGGCCCCGTCAGCTGGTCGGGCTCCCTCCGTACCTCCCCCGACCACAGCGGGGGGTCACGCACCAGGACTAGGCTTCCTGGGGCCCTCGCGGAGCCCGGTCCTCGCCGCACTACAGGTGCTACTCCGGACCCCGGCGGGGCACAGTGGCGCCGCCCCTCACCGAGGTCTCCGGAACCTCACTGCTCTCCGTTCGCCACTCGCCGGCACCCCCAGGCCTCACCGGTGATTGCAGCCGCCCCTCGCCGCCTCCGCCGACAGCCCGCAGCCCAGGCGGGCCGAGGCAGAAGGACCCAGGACGGGGCGGGGCGCAGGAAAGGATCTCCTCCGTCGCGGTGGGCCCCGCGACTCGCCGGGCCGGCCTCCGCTAATCTAGCCCGGGGATCCACAGGCCGCAGAGCTCCGCCGGTCCCGCAGCCTCTCCAGGCGATCCCTCACCTCGCCGACGGCACCGCTCACCACCGCAGGGCACCGGCGACCTCCGCCACCGAGTAGGGGCCGAGCTGGACACCAGGTGCCGCGCTATCAGCCGCTTTTCTGGATCGGCGCCGGAGAGGCAGGGAAAAGCGTCCTACTCCGACGCCATCTTCTGACAACCTCCTGCCCATATTTTTTAGTGTTAGAGGGCAGGTAGTTTGTAGGGACCATCTCACTGTCTCCTAGTGAGACTAGGGTCATCTGAACAGGATCTCCACCCCCCGGGACCATCACTTCTTCTCCTAAGTGAACACTGGTCACTTGTCGGGGCGGAGCACCAGTGGGTGCTGGTTTTCCAAACAGGCGACACTTGGGGTCACTGGCTATGTTCCCCGGGTCACCACATTTGAAACAATTGAAGGGCCCCTTTGGAACAGGTCTACCTGTCGGGGCCCCATTCTGCTTTGGGGGTGGGGGAGGCTGAGAACCTTCCTGCTGGTCCCCTTGGGGATTACTTTGGGGGCCTTTTTGGAACCCTTTCTGTTTTCCCTTGTCCCCCCCACTCTTCTGCTGGGGACCCTGCCCACCCTTGGCGGAGTCTCCCACTGGACCCTTGTGGACCCTGGTGCTGAGCCAGCGGTCCGCCTCCTCAGCAAGCTTCCTCGGGTTGGACAGCTTGCTATCAATCAGGTGCTGGCGTAACTCAGGAAAACATTGATCAGACAAGTGCTCCCATGCAATTAAATCAAAGAGACCTTGAAAATCATTCACTTTGTTACCCTTCACCCAACCATCCAGTGCTCTGCAAAAAAAGGTCACATACTCCACATATGTATTCCCAGGCCGCTTAGTACACCCCCTAAACTTCTGTCTATACATTTCAGGGGTAAGCCCATACCTGGTCATTAAGGCTTCTTTCATATGGGGATAGGATCTCTGGTCTTCAGTGGGCAAATCTAGCAGGGTGTCCCGCCCTTCGCTAAGGAACCTTCCCCACAACCCCGCTCCCCAATCCTTGTCAGGGACCCGGTGGGAAAACATGGCTACCTCATATGCCCTAAACCACTGTCCTATGTCATCCCCCTTAAAGAACTCTTTAACTACATCTTTGGGGAGGTGCACTCTAGACTCTACCTGCACCGGCGTTGCGCTGCCACCAGAGGGAGGATGATCCAAGGTTTTCTCTTTTAGACTCATCTCCCTCATTTTTACTTCATGCTCCATTTGGAGTTTTCGCTCTTCCAGAGCCATTCTTTTGCTTTCAAGCTCCATTTGGCCCTTTAAATTCAATTCTGCCAGCTTCATTTCATGATCCCTGGTTGCCTGTCTGTCTGCCAGCTCCTCTGGTGACAGGCCTCTGCCAAAGCTCAGGACGCTGTCTGGTTTTTCCAGACTCACAGGATCCATGGGTGCATCCTGATCCTCATGCGCCTTCCTAGATTCAATCCAGGCCTTCAGGGCTTTGTAGAGCTCAGGTTTGTTTCTGCACCCCACGTGTGGAACCTTGAGTTTCTTGCAGAAGAACTTCAGTTCCTTTCTTGTGTAGTCATCCAGCTTTGATGCATCCCATTCTAGCTCCAACGCACCAGAGGCTATGGATTCTCCTCCATCAATGCTGTTTGTGCCAGGCATGGTTTCAACACTAGGGATCTTCTTCTTTGGCAAAATTAAAAAAGTCTGTGGCTAAGATACTGGACTGTAATCACTATGCAATGGTCAGTAGTTAAGGTAAAACACTGCAAATGTAAATTCGCGATCCTCACCGCTGCGTCCAATGTAGGAAGGGGGAGTCTCTGGTTGGCGCAGTGCAGCACTAGCGACAAGCAGGGCCTCTCTCTTCCCCGTCAGGGCTGAGGGTTACCTTCAAGAAAAACCTCTGCTTACCCTCTGGGTAGTGTGGCGCAAGCAGTCTAGGCTAATCTCTGGGGCACATAGGGTTAAACATTTGCAACATTACACCATCACCACCAACCCACCACACAATGACACCAAACTGTATTTGTAAAAATATATATTCTTTATATATTGTTGAAAGCAGGCTTGTAAATACAGTCTTGAATACTTTGAAAAAGCAAGGTTCCAGTTACTCTTAAAAATATGCCACAGTTCTTATTCAGTTCTTTACGTTCCTTTTTACACAAAAAGGGGGGGTCAGGCTCTTCAATGTATCTTTGTCGTTTGGTAGGCACTGTTCCTAATCAGCCAGGGTCACCCCGGGCTGTCCGTGGACCTCTCTGCGCTCCTCGGCTCCTCCGCGCTGGAAAAGCGGGCCCGGTCTGCCCACTCTCACGCTTCTGGCGGGAGCGGCGGCCGGGGAGTCAAAGTCCGCCTCTCTCTGCGCGCTACACGGCTGTGCGCGACTGGCGGGGGAGAGAGCGGGGGCCCTGGGAGCGCTCAGCATGCGGCTCCGGGGCGATGCGAGGCAGAGGGCGGTGCGAGCGAAGCAAGGCACATGCTCGCACCGCGGGGCAGGACACAGTACCTTTTTCCGATGAAGCAGCCTGGGCACAGTTCAGCGCGGTGATCCGCGTCGCGGTGTCTTCCCTCCGACGTTGGAGCGAGCGGCGGCTCGGCTCTGGCTCGGGGGTTGGCGTTGCGGCGCGGGCCGGGTCGAGCTGATGAAGCGCCTTGAGATTTCCTGACACAGGGGGGGCCCACGCAAAGGGGCAGCGATCGGCAAAGCACGCCTCTCTCGATCCAGGCGACGTTCGGGGCCCCACATGCCGCAGCTGCTCCTCGGACAGCGGCAGACGGATTTCAGGGGCACCAGACACGGCGGGTGCAAGCAGGCACCGGGCACCACCTCCTCTTTGCGTTGCGAGCTGCGGCTCGGGGTCAGTCACGATGTTCAGATCAGCTGGGCTGATCTTCACGGTGCTTCTGGGCCAGGCAGGCAGCAGTCACGGTGCTCGGAGAGATAGCAACACCCAGAGCGTTGCTGAAGAGCGTGATGGTCACAGCGCGCTCCGCTTTTCCTGGAGAGGCGGGCAGAGGGAAAGCAGCTCCTCACAGCGGTTCCTCTGTCAGGGGGTAGCGCCCACTGTTCCTGGGGCGCTGGTCAGGGGGCAAGTTCAGAGGCAAGCCCTTGGAGATCTTTCAGCAGAGTTTGGCACAAAGTTTCAATAAAGCAAAAGTCTCTTATAGTTTTTTCTTTCCTCTCCTTCTGCAGCAAGGCACCAGACACAGGCCAGAGACAGCACTCCTCCTTGTAGTCCTTCCAGGTCCTTCTCTTCGGGCAGAGTTTCTTCTGTAGCGCAAACAGGATCCAATTTACAAGGAGCAGGGCTCCTACTTTTATACCCAGGTTCTTTTGTTCTAGCAGGCCAGGGGGGCCTCTGCATAACTGCTCCAGTCTCTGAGCACTTGTTGTGGGTACTTCTGGCTTCTGCATGCAGTGTGAGGGCAGGCACATCAGCCGCTCCCCAGGGGGGCGGAGCCGGCATTGTGAAGACAGGGGCAGCTTGAGCACTTTGTTGACAAGCTTCGGTCCTTCCTGGGCCAGGTGCAGGCTGAGTCATCAGTCGCTCCCCAGGAGGGCGGAGCCAGCATTGTGGAGGCAGAGTACAGCCTGATGCATCATTCAGGGGAAACTCCCACCACCCACTAAGGGGTCATCCTGCTATTCACTACCTGTCAACTCCCAGCCCTGTCACTCACACACACCAGACAGTCAGATCCACATACAAGCAGAGGCGGGCTGAAATGGTTAGGCCAGCAAATGCTAACTTTCTAAAAGTAGCATTTGCAAACCCAGGATATTAAAATAAACTTTACTAAAAGAAGTATTTTATTATTCTGAGTTCAGGCATACTAAACATTAATTTCTACCATGTTCCCTGAGCCTGCTGGGATTATAGAGTGTAATAATTCCAGCAGCCCATCTGGCCTAGAAGGGAACTGGTAGCCTTACAATAGTGAAAAACGAATTTGGCAGTAATTCACTATTAGAACATGCCACACACATCAGGGCATGTTCTACCTTATACTTACAATGCACCCTGCCCTCAGGCCTACCATAGGGGTGACTAATATGAAGTTAAGGGAAGGTTTTAGGGGCTGGCAAGTGTGTGCACTTGCCCAGCCAGCATGACAGTACCTGCTGTCGACTGCACGCAGGTTCTGCAATGGCAGACCCTAGACACATTTTTAAGGCTGCTTCTGTGGGTGGCGCAACCAGCGCTGCAGGCCCACTAGCAGTATTGGCATTCACAAGCCCTGGCACTCCTGGTGTACTTTACTAGGGACTAACAGTAAATCCAATGAACCAATCAGGGACATCAATCACATGTACACTTTACAGTAGGGAGCACTTGCACTGCGGCACGGGTTGGCCGTGGCGCAGTGCCCTGAGTAGCGGACACCAGCAAAACATTTGAGGCACAACAGCAAAAAGTGGAAGGGAAACTCACGCCAAGGTGCCAGGTCTAACACCTGCCTAGGTGTTAATAAGGACCTGGCGGAGAGGTAGCTAGGGGAGAGTTGAGAAAAGGCATCATTCTGCTCCTGTGTGTTTGTAAAATAGCTAATCCTGACAGAGTGGACTAAACTACGAAGACACTTACAACACGGCTTCCTATATTACTCACATGTACCATTGGCTGACAATCCGTGGATACCCCCTACCACCAAAACTCTCACTAAACAGACTCTAGATAAATGTATACTCTGTACGGTACAGGATTTATTTAAAGACTCTCGTCCATGCATGGTCACCAACTTTGCATCCCATGTGGCTGCCACATACATGGACAGATTCCTCCTTCATAGAGTTCGAGGTGCTTTACTGAGTGCCCCCCAGATGCATCTGCAGAAGCGGAAGAGTTTCCCCCACTCACACAAGGCGTGCCAAAGGCAAGCCCGTTTGCGTCCGTCCGCGCCAGGGACCCTGCCTCACCAATACTCAAAGACTTAGCTACTCTTGTGAAGAATTACTGGCCCTACACAGTGAAGATACCTGTGGGACTCATAGCTGGGCCCCAGATGAGTGCCCTCCCATCTGTGAGCACTGCACATTTAGATTGTCTCCCTTGAAGCACTCTACATCACGTGGCCCTAGGACATCTACATACACTTTTCTGAGCATTAATTGCCGCTCTTTGTCTAAACACCATGCGGAAGTACTAGATCTCCTCCAGGAATACTCACCTGAGATTCTTTTTCTAATGGAAACGTGGCTTTGCGCATCTTCCGTGGCCATACCAGCTCTTGCTCTTCCTACAGGATATGCCATACGGAGCTTAGACAGAACCGGAGGGAGAGGGGGCGGTATCGCGAATATCTATAAACCAGTCCAGTCCTGTAGTCTGTCCCCCCTAGATCTCCCTGATTGTGAGAGTGCACTTTTTAAAATCGCATTGAGTGCAAACTTCACCTTCTCTAGCCTTTTCATCTATCGCCCGCCCGGCCCATCAAAACGCCTTAGAAATGTCCTGACAAACATGGTTAAAGCTCTAGCCCTACAGACCGCCAACTTCAATATTATCGGCGGTCTGAACCTCCACCTAGAACTGCGTGATTCCCCGGAGAATCTTAGTTTTTAAGGGACCTGGAAGCTGGTCAGTTTATTCAATTGGCCCCTAGTGCTAAGCATAGAGCAGGACATCTCCTTGCCCCTATATTTTCTAACTTAGAGTCATTGGAGGTTTTACTGCCGCTCCCTATGATTTGGACAGATCATTTCCTCATTTTAATGCAGCTAATGATAGCTGGCTCTAAACCTCTGTCTAACCAGCAGCCCTCACTAAAACGGCCCTGGCATAAATTGAATCAAGCAGACCTTCTTGCAGCTTTGAGCACAAAGCCTCTGGTAACGTCCAACAACATGGAAGAGGCTGATGCGCTCTTTCAAAGGTGGATAACTCAAGTTCTAGACATCTGCATTCCCCTCAAACTCACCCATTCCAAAAGCACCCAAGCTAATGCCTGGTTCAATGAAGAACTAACGCTGGCTAGGAAAAACTGTAAAATTTCGGAAAGATCCTGGAGAAAATCATTCGATCTCCAGGCCAAAATACTATATAGAATGGCTATTAAATCTTACCATAAGCTGGTGCGCAAAACCATAGCAGCTCATTACTCCAGTCTGATTACCACTAGTACCAACCATAGTAAAACTATATTCTCGCTGCTAAAGGATTTGAGTACCCCACCAGCAGAATCAGGCAATACTATTTCCTCTAATCAACACTGTGAGGAGCTGGCAACCTTCTTTCTGAAGAAAGTAGAAGATATTTATCTAAAGTTCGGGCATGATACTTCTTCCAGTGTCTGCGGGAAGAATGCCCTTACCTGCCCTGAGACTGCCCTTTTCGCATCATTTCCCCCTATCCCGCTTAATGAACTAGAAAGACTAGTGGTCAAAATCAAATCTGGATCCCCAGAGACCCCCTTAAACCAGATGCTTTCAAGAAAATACAACAATGTCTTCTACCTGTATGTTTGGAGCTTCTCAATCTATCCCTCTCTACAGCAGTAGTGCCCAAGTCATGGAAGCATGCTAAAGTGGGCTCCCTACTCAAAAAAATAACTCTTGACAACTCCAAACAACAAAACTACCGTCCGATCTCACTGCTCCCCTTTCTCTCTAAGATCCTGGAAGCACATGTGAACTCCACGTTAACGCACTTCTTAGAAACCAACCATATACTCGACAGCTCACAGAACGGCTTCCGACCACGGTACAGCTCTGAGTCGGCTCTGTTAGCTATGTTAGAACACCTCAAATCCAGGCTGGATGCCGGCAGTACATCAGTCCTGGTGCTGCTGGATCTAAGCACGGCATTTGACACAGTTTCTCATGAAATCCTGCTCCTCCGTTTGGAGGAGATAGGAATTGGAAATAAAGCGTTGTCGTGGTTTTCCTCATTCTTGGCCGATCGGACGTTCCAAGTGTCATCCCCCCCTTTTTCCTCTCATGTCAACCCTCTTTTGCTGTGGGGTTCCTCAAGGCTCTGCATTGAGCCCTATGTTCTTCAATATATATATGAACCCTTTGGCACGGATGGCCAAGACACAAGGAATTTCCCTGGTGTCATATGCCGACGACACCCAACTGGTGATTGCCTTGTCCAAAAATCCCACTCAAGACAAAATACAATTTAAAGAAGATATCTCTGCCATTGCAGAATGGATGGCAGTTAATGGGAGTGGTGTGGCTCACTGGTAGGAGTGGTGTGGCTCACTGGTTAGAGGCGGCAGACCCGGACGCAGAGAACGGCCCGGGACCAGGGTTCAATTCCCGACACGGCAGGGTCGTGGACCAGGGTCAGCGGACTCGAAAATTCTCGCCTCGGTGCCTACTCTAACCAGGGATCACACTCGGCAACTCTGGGCATTAGCTTGCCTCATCTCTACAACGGCCCCCCACATTCGCCGGGGATGCCTGGTTTCACCTTGGAGATACCCAGTAGGGACCATATCACAGGGATAGCCAGGACGGGTTCCCCAGCGGTCTACAGCGCCAGGTCGCCTCAGGGCAGCAGTGCGCTTTACAAGACACATACATTTACATTTACATTTTAATTGTCTGCAACTGAACTCCACCAAATCAGATATCCTCCTGGTTGGCAGAGATTCCCATCTCTTGACAAACAAATAGTGGCCTCCGGCACTGGGTGACCCCCCTGATCCTAAACCTGCGCTAAAAAACTTGCTCTTCATACTGGATAAAGATCTTAATTTTGAAACACATGCTAAAACAGTGGCTGGGAAATGCTTTGGACTACTGCCTGGCCTTAGACTGATTCTGGGTCTTTTTGATGCCCAAACACGCCAGTTGATTATTCAAGCTTCTATCCTGGCCCATCTGGACTACTGCAATGTGCTTCTTCTCGGATCTGATAAATCCGTGATTAAGAGATTGCAGTGGGTCCAGAATGCGGCAGCACGCGCCATCTTTGCTCTCTCTAAATTCAGCCACGCCTCTAACCTTTTCTATTGCCTTCACTGGCTGCCCATCGAACAGCGTGTTAGCTTTAAGACTCTTTGCATTAGGCACAAGATACTGAAAGGAATCACCCCAGACATTCTGACGATCTGTGCACTCTGTATTCTCCATCGCGTGCGCTGCAATCGGCGAACCAGTGTCTTGCACTTACTCCTCGTATAGGTAAAGCTAGATCTGGCGGCCGCTTTTTCAGATGCCTGGCACCCGCTCTTTGGAACTCTCTTCCCTTTCACATCCGCATTAATTCTGATCACCAGGCCTATAGACGTCATGTGAAAACCTGGCTCTTCTCTCAGGTCTTCTGTCACCTGCCTTAGTCTTGCTCCAGCGCTGAGACGCCTTTTTGCCAAGGCAGCCATGCGCTCTACAAGTATTTTAATCTAACTTGTAATTAGCTCATCAGATAGTACACATCTCGTCCCATGCCTGTATCACTTATCACAATCCATATGCCCTGCAGTGGGCATTTATGCCAGGGCGTCCTGGGAGCAAGATCTAGGTGAAACATTGACTGATAGTATATGGCTACACAGCTGTGCACAGACACAATATATCGCGAATAACCATAAGCACACATTGTTTTATTTTAATTACCTCCATAGAGCTTACGTTACCCCGAAATTATTATACAAGATAAAACCGACTGTAACAAATGCATGTGCCAGATGTGCGGAGTTAGAGGCGGATTTTGTGCATCTTGCTTGGAACTGTACACCCATTAAGGCATATTGGGAGGAGATATTTCACCACGTGTCCCTTATGGTTGAACACACTTTGAGGCCTACACCTCTGATAGCATTACTGGGGTATGTCAAACCCATTAAGAGAAGCATTAGGAGATTCTCTGCTATTGCTCTACTTATAGCAAAAGACCAAGTCTCTTTGCATTGGGGCAGAGCACAATCGCCAACAATAAAGGACTGGCTTTGTGACCTTATTTATTGTAATACTGGGAGTGACGTGTATACCACACTGTTGCCTATGGCCTCGTACCCTTGTGACACCTGGCAACCACGCAAGGATTATTTACAGCTCCATCCTATAGGCGAGGTGCCTGGGGCAAGTGTGCACAGCATGATGAGCTAATTGATCTAATGTGGCTATCCCAGATTACATCCAGAGGCCTGATACACGGATACTGCATACATGGAAACAAAATTCATTGACTCATTTACAATGTCTAGACTACTGCGATTTAAAAACTGCACTATGATTACAATTGTACAGTTAATCAAAAATGCTACTTTATTATTAGTGGATCTGTTTGAGGAATAAAAGTGAAGCATAATCTGGCAAAATATACCATGACTGTATTGCTCCTCTCTCTTGTGTGCACTCTCTGAATGTCTGTTATTTGTAAAAAGGCAATAAAACTAACTTATTTTTAAAACAAAGTCTCCCATTGCATTGAAACTGGGACTGTAAACTGCAACCTTAAACATCTTGCAGTGGTACAGGATGAACAGAAGGTCTCTTTTGACCATTCTTTCTCCATGTTCACTGCCAAGTTCCTCCCTTCAGGCCTCACTATCGACAGTCTAATACAAACAATACGCCTTTCTCTAACTAACAAGAATCATGAAAATTCACCTGCTTAAAGAAGATAAAAATATACTGGCAAGGCAATGTGCATTTCAATTGAGGCCTGCAGTCAGGCTAAGTTGACTTAGCAGTCAATACGAACTTCAAATACATGATTATACATAGCCAAATCTAGCTTTAAGAATAGGTGCAAAACATGAATTAAAAAAGTAATTATGACATATTTCAACTGAACATTAGTGTACTTGTATATAAACCTCTAATCCCTACGATGATTACATTTAAATGCTTCACATATGTTAAGGAAGTTAAGGCGCACAGTGACTACAATGTTATTTATGAGTATATAATTGTGACAATTGAAAAGTGGCGCCTAAATTCCACTTCTCCACAACTCTACTAGAAATCTTCTGCACTCAAGTCATCGAATGCCTCAAACACTGCATGCATCTCATGCAGTCCTGGTTGTCCAGTACCCACCTGAAGCTCGATCCCACCAATACAGAATACCTGTTAGTTCCCAAGAATGCAAGCAAGAAACAAAACAAACCTGTCTCAATGACATCAACTTTTACCTCATGCAGACGTGAATGTTCAGCACCTACCTGAAGCTCAACCCCACAAAGACATATCTCCTGTTATTTCTCAATAACAGCAAGCAAGAAATAATAAAAACCTGGCAAATACATGAACCTTGATGACACTGAACTCAACTTTCCCACAGTGTCAACTCACGTGTATGCACCATGGACACCAACATAGTCCTTGAGAAATTGTAATTTTCTTATTCAGTATTATTGCAGTGCTTCTTCATTGTAAATATGCTATTGCTTGAGTGTACCTTAACATATATTAATACATTTTACTTTTGAAATTCGATTTGATTTTGATACTAACTGAACGAGCACAGTAACCTTAACATGACTGCTAAGTGTCATGCATTTCTGAAATATAGACGCCATTGTATTTGCTGTCGCACAATTGCATATGTTCCCACATATTGTAGTAAGTGTAGCGTCATTTTCGAATCTCGCACAGTAAAACGCAAAAATCGAGAATGATGATAAACTCAACATTTGTTTTAACTTTACTATCTACTTCCAAGGACACCTTGCATGCTTTCTCATGGGAAGTATCTCCAATCAGTTCATTAAGCAGGTTTTGCTTACAATGACAGTTTCGACCACATGTTCTGCTTCTATTCACTTGCATTGAGAAAAATGTATTAAACCGTGTATTCGATATATAGAAATTTAGCATTATATCCACCAACACGAGTTTTAGCGGCAGTTCTCATTCACCTAAACAGCAATTGTGGTAATTTTATTTTGATGACTTGAGGCTTTTTTGCATTAGACTTTTTTTGTTGTTTTTATTTTTAGCACCCTTAACAAATGCATTGCTAGGAACACAATGATGGTCTGTTATCAACTCTTTCTGCTGCAAAAAGTGAAAGCAATCCTCTCAAAACTGCAGTTTGAAGCCTAAACTGTTGCATCAGGATCATGCAACCTCCCTGTACCATGCCCTCCCAGATTACACAGTGGACCCTTATGGGCATCCAATACGCAGCAGCACGTTTCCTTCAGGACCTGACGAAACATGATCACATCATTGCTCCCATCCTGATGGAACTCCACTGCCTCTCCTTGCCACCCCATGCCATCTGCTAAACTAGCTGTGTCTTTTACAGAGCCACAACAACCTGCATCCTGCCTATTTGGCTGGTAAGTTCACGATCTCTGGTGGCTATTGTCGCACTCCAGTCAGGATAGCATCAGACTGGAGACAAAGAAGTGTTAGAAAAGGCAAGACAACAGGCCATTTCCATCTAAGCACCACAATACAGTAACATTTCACAAACCAGCTAACTCTCAAATCACTTGTAAACTGTATCCTTGCCCTTTATCCTCTACAAATCTCTCCTGTCGTTGGTCAGGTTTGTCGTATGCAAATAACACATACATACATACATACATACATACATACATACATACCGAGGGAAGACATTTTTCAAACACTATTTAGTTTTTCAGTCAAAGGATATTTATACTAATGATATTCTGGCATAAATCAGCTGTCTCCTATCCCCAAAGAACGAAAGAGAATCCACACCCCTCCAAGACGCAACTGCTCTCTAGCGCATACCTTAAAGGTCTTCACTGTGGCTGGCATAGTATGCAACTGTCATAGTTTCTATTGATGGATGTGACCTGGTTATGGTGAAAAGCCATCCTGAAGCCCAGTGTACTACACACCTTTCGAATCATGGCAGTTGGTCTTGGTCACAGTGCGGCAACGCTGCTAGATGAGGCTTAACCACTATTAAATCTGTGATCTGTTTTTTCTAAAGTTAATTTAGTTACCCTGCTTCATTAGCAGTCATCAGGGATGCAGTGAAAGCTCTTGTTGGCTAGCAGGTGGTGACATATAATGCTATTTGTTAGACTTGTCACCATTGGTGTGGGTCTCCCTTCCATTTTTTGCTTTGCCTCATCTATTTTTGCTGGTCTAGATGCTTGGGCACTTTGCCACTGCTGTTCAGTGCCAAAGTGCAAGTGCTCCCTTTGTCAATTGTTGTATGGATTAGTGATTCCATGATTTGATTATTTGATTTACTTGTCAGACCCTAGTACAGTGCACTGTGTGTGACCAGGGCCAGTAAATCAAATGCTGCTGGTGGGCTGCAGCACTGATTGTGCCACCCACATAAGCAGCCTGTAAATGTAACTCAGGCCTGCCATTGCAGAGCCTGTGTGCAGTCTGGGACTGCCATGTCAACTTGGCAAGTACACACTCGCCAGTCCCTAAACCTTCCCTTTTCTACATGTTAGTCACCCCTAAGGTAGGCCCAAGGTACCCCTGTGGGCAGTGTGCATTGTATGTGAAAGGTAGGACATGCCCTGATGTGTGTGGCATGTCCTGATAGTGAAATACTGCCAATTTCGTTTTTCACTATTGCAAGGCTATCTGTTCCCATAGGCCAGAATGGGTGGTTCGTTTATCACATCTTATAAACATAACTCATCCTAGGAACAAGATAGGAAAATAAAGTTTAGCATGACTGAACTCAGAATGTTAAAGTGCATCTTTTAGTGAGAGTGATTTTTGCATTCTGTGTTTGAAAATTCCACTTTTAGAAAGTGGGTATTTTGTTGCCTAACCATTCAGTGTGCCTCTGCTAGGTTTGTGTATTGCATGTCTGGCTTTAGGATAACAGGGGGCTGGAGAGGGCTGTGGCTCCAGTAGTATGATGAGTCATGGCTGGCTGAATAGACCTGGGTTCCATTTGGAGTAGAGGGTGGAGATTTCCTTTTCACCTGAATGGGCATGGTCTGCCTCCAACAATGCTGTCTCCACCTCCTGCCAGGAAGCTTCACCAATGAAGACAGAGAACTGGTTTTCGCTGGGTACAGACTCTCTCTCTTTCAGAGAACAAATGATTGGTGTGTATAAAAAGAGGGGCCCAGACCCCAGACTTTTAGATCACTTCTGGGAATCAAAAGGAAACCTTTGCCAAGGACAAGAGCCGGAGAAGCTGAGCAGGAATACTGCCCCTGTGCTGTTTGCTGTCTGCGGTTGGCCTGCAGTGGCTGGTTGCTGCCAAGGAAAGGAGAAAAGGACTTTGCTGTTTGCTTTGTCATCTTGAGGAAGATCTCCAAGGGCTTTGAAAATGAGCCTGCCTCCTGTTCTGGAGTCTCAGTGACACAAAGACTTCACCACCAGCTCCCCTGAATTCCCTTGCTGGGAATTCTAACCTGCAAAAAGGTGCCTGCTGCTGTTTAGGACCTCTGGAGACTGGTTGTCGCTGGGAGCTGGGAAATCGACGCAACACCGAAGAAGCGTGTCGCATCTGCACTGGTTTCCCGACGCATCGCCGAAGAAACTGTCGCAGCACCTGCCGTGGCTTGAGAAATCGCCGCCGCCACACCGATCGTGATGCAAGCCTGCTGTGCGGCTGCACAAGGACATGCTTCGTACCGAATCGACGCATCCCATCAAGGCGCCAAAGACTGTCGCATCATTTGAGGTCCTTAATAAGAAACAGACGCATCAACTCCCCACGCAGTAAGGAACTGATGCATCACCTCCCCTGCGCGGCAGTAAGGAACAGATGCATCACCTCCCCTGAGTGTAAGGAACAGACGCATCACCTTCCCTGCAGCCATTTTGTTTGCTTTATGTGACGCATCTAAGGTACTTTTGAGAAAAGTGTCGCATTTACAACCTGCATTGAACTGAACAATTTCTTCCATTTGAAAGCCTTATTTTTAATACTGTATTGTAGATTTTTGTCGTTTGGTCTTGTTTTGGTTTAGATAAAGATTACTTATTTTTCTAAACTGGTGTGGTGTTCATTTGTAGTGTTTTCACTGTGTTACTATATGTGTTCACAAATGCTTTACACACTGCCTTTGAGATAAGCCTGTATGCTTGTGCCAAGCTACCAAGTGGGTTGAGCAGTGGTTATTTTAGAAGTGTATATCCCTTACCCTGACTAGAAGCAAGGGTCCCTATTTGGACAAAGGTACCTACCTCTGCCAACTAGAAACCCCCATTTCTAACATATTCAATTAAAGTCCAAGCAGGTCTCAGAAGGTTGACTACTCCTCTGTCTGTTCCTGTTGAAGTGCTCTAGTTGAAGTGCACTCATGTAAAGATGGTCAGTCGGAATTCCTCTCGACATTGGAAATGTATGCTAGAAATTACTCAAATCCAGTCTCAAACATGCACTGTGTACCTCTAGAATGTCAGTGAACGAAATTAGGAAACAAAGACCAAATCCCTTGAACTTGACGGTGATATTGGGCCGATGCTAGACACTGACTCTAAGGAGCAAAAGCCATTCTTGTACATAGCTACTTTTCAGGAAGAGGAAGGGTGTCCGCAACACATTCCATGTGAAGTTCTTGAGGCTGTTGAAAAGTATTGTAGACATATAAATATCTCACAGACGGGAATTCCTTACTCGGATTACAGCAACAATTTGAATCATATAACTTTTCCTATTTCAAGAGAAACCCCTGCACAATGCTAACATGCCTGAAGTATCTCATATTACCCACACAATTCCTAACAGGTAGTGAAGGAACTCAACTCTTTTACATGGTTCCATTTCTTTAAGTCTGCTAGACACTGTTAGTTTTGTGGCTCTGTACACTGAGAAATCCCTAATTGGTTTCTCAATGCATGTGTTTTCTCTATGATGTAAAGGTTGATTGTATACTTTATCGCAGGCACATGCGCTCAGCCTTCCTTCCAGGAAAGAGTGCAGATGGGCTGGTTTCCCTTTGCAGGACCTCCCAGTGGTCTGTAGAGGAGGAAAGGGGGAGGATATCCACTTTCGTAGGAGGCCAGATAGAAGATGAGAGAGGACTATACTTCAGTAAATCTTTAAAAGAACTGGCACTGCTGGGGTCTGAAAGGTGGAAAGATATATGTTCAGCCTGTTCTCCATCAAAGCCTAGGATCCGAGGTTACCAAACCAGTCTAGGTGAGATCAGTCTTGGTATTCAATGGGAGTAAAGCAATGTAAATGGGCTACAGTCTTGTTGAATGTTTCTAGTGTAAACCTATAGAAACTGGGAACTGACCACTCAGATAGCAGGGTTATTGCCATAAAAAAGATATTGTTCTTATGTTTTAGGTGTGGGTAATTACAATAGGGTGTTCCAGCCCACCTCTGTTAGGTGCTATATATGCAGTTTTTTCAGTGAGAGGGATTGGTGTGCTGCCGCCTGGTGTTCGCTGGAGCCCCTAAAACACAGACCCTCAGAAGTGGGGGTTAAGGTTGTGTGGGGCCGGATAGCTACTGAGCCTACCCTGCGACACAGCTGGAAGTCTGAGGAGACAGACAGACCACACAGGCTTGCAGGGTGCAGGACTTGGAAGGAGATGAAATCTGTTTGTTCTCTGGGTGGGAGCATGGTTCACCACGACCTAGACTTGGTCTGTTTATTCTATGAAAGGTTCAGTGTCAAGACTGATTCCCTGGTTGATTTGACGGGATGACCACAAAAAATACCCAAGGAATATTCTTGTGAAAGAGACCTGATCACCATTTGCAACTTGTCTGGCATTGGACTTGGTGGAGATTTGTTTTTGGAACTGGAAAGTGAGCGACAAAGCTACCTTACACTCACTTTGAGCTGGTATCTGGAAGGGTATTCTCCAGAGGACTTTGGATTCAACACTAAAGACTGGGTTGGGATCCGAGAAGGTGCTTTGGGAGTACTGTCTACTGGCTTAGGCATGCTTGCAAAGACCACAGAAACAGTCTCCTGTGGAGACACAAGCCAGAGGCACCCAACCAGATCTCTGTGAAGCTTGGAGTCTGTAAACTGTGCCTGCCTGCACAAGACAGTGACTCTCATCTAGCCCCTTCAGCCTGGAGCGGGGAGTCATGATTGTGTTTGGTTGGAGAAGAAGACTCCACTGGCAACATGTGAGGACTGCACAGGGATTTTAGTTGACTGTCCATGCTGTGTAGAGGAGCCATGAAGAATGGAACTGTCAGTTTAAGAAACTATAACTTACAGTTACTGATCCAAAATTTTCTTTTTGGCCTTATTTTAATCATTAAATAATTTTCGAATTTAGGGAAATGGCACAAAAGCTTCACTGAATAGTTTCTTGATGTAAGTGTGCTGGTACTGTTACCTGTTAACATACATTCTCTGAGGTTGCCTTCCATCTTGGTCTTGTTCTATTAAGGGTTAGACAAGGCTGTCATATAGAAAAAGTGTTTGCCGGACTAGAAGCGGGTTTTCCATAGTGGTGGTAGAATATTCCCTACTGGGCGACAAGACCACCTACAGTCAGGCACCTGTACTGGATAGAATTCCAGGTAATCTTTATATGTGGGGTTTGATTTTATTGCGCCCATTCAGCCAGTAATTAACCATGGGAGCCAAAATGTTCTATAGTTTTTAGGCACTGCAAAAATTATTGTAGCACTTAGAAAATAAATCACCTTGAATGCCTGATGCCTATTGGCTCATATCATTGAAATATGCCAATTACAACATTTGTAGCAGCATATTAGACATGCTCCTATTGAATAACATGCAGATTTGGTCTCACCTTGGAAGAATAGGTTTATTCTTGACATGAATAGGGTAGGTCCTACAAATGTTACCACCCCCTTACTGATTAGGTAGAAATAAAACACCTACTTGCTCTTGGGCTCTCAACAGAGAGACATTTTTTGATTGGTTAGACAAGACATTTCTCTTGAGGGTATTAAATAGGTTTTGAATAGCACCTCAGATTATTAACAGTGTTAAATCACTTTATTAGTTTCCTCTAGTGGTGGCCTCTACGATAGGCTGTCAACACCATTCCTATGAAGAAGTGTATGCACCTGGAGTGTCCAATCTCGCTGGGTCCTTATGCTGTGTATATTTAGTCATTTATTTCACTCTTTCAGTGCGCCAACATATCATTCAAACGCTGTTCTGGGTGAGGGGCTATGTCAGAAAGAACTACGGTATCACAACCATGGTGGTTGACGTTGTTTGCCTCTGGTGTCCTTGGTTCTCTCTTACTGTGGCTCAGCAAACCGGGCCAAGTACACCATTTCTGCCTTGACTCTCATGGGGGAACAGCCATGACAACGCGGGGATTACCACGCAATGCCATTACAACGCAGGGATTACAACGAAAGTCGTTACAACGACTTTCGCTGGAGGGCGCTGTTAGATAGGGAATAGTTTAATTTTCTATCCAACACCTTTCCTACTGTCAACGTGGGCTGGAGTTGGAATAGAAAATTAAACTATTCCACTATCCAGCGCCCTCCAGCGAAAGTCGGTGTAACGACTTTCGTTGTAATCCCCATGTTGTAATGGCACGCGTGGTAATACCACGCGTTGTCATGACATACAACCCTCTCAGGGTAGCGAGCAGTCACTGCCTTCTCGTTGCGGTAGTGTGAGGAGGCATGAGCCCCAAATTCAATAGTCCATCAACAGACAAAATAACATATTGTCTGGGTCAGTGCCTATCTTAGTAAACCGAAATTACTTTCATAACACAGGAAAAAGTAGTATTATACAATTGAATGGGGCTCAGCTGTGGGGTTGTGATTTCAATTGTGGATCCTAGGTGGGTGTTTACACCCTTTACTGTGCCCCCTTCCCATTCTAAGAGCTTTTCTAGTGTTTTTGGGACTTTTACTGAACAGTAGTTGCATTCTCAGATTCGGCATCGGTGCCTCCTCATCCAGAGTATTTGATAGTTCACTTTGACTGTTACTTAGGCAATCTCCATATGGGATTGCATAAGTAACAGTCAATGTTACCTTTGAACAACACTGTTTGGGCATCTAACCCAGTCTTTCATGTGTCCGGCCCCGTACCCTGCTTACGTCGTGGCTCGGGTTGTGCAGCTCTGGCAGGCATCCTTCTGGGTTCTAGGCAGTAGACAGATGCTCAGCTTCTTTTAGTTAAAAATAAAGTACTCTAATTTATTTACAAGAAGAAATACTACATGCTGAATTGCTGGTTAGTTTAAAGGTTAGTGACCTCTCCTATGAGTTCTTGTGGATGTACCAACTCCGGCCTACGTACAGTAGGGAAGGTGTTGGGATAGTAAATCACTCTATTCCTTAGTCTAGAGCCCCCTCCAGCGCAAGTCGTGGTAACGACTTGCTCTCTAAAATCCGCTTTGTAATGGTACTGCTGTGTTCTGACCACGTCGTAATGGTTGTTTCCCGTTCTTGTGAAGCTCTACAACCTCTACAGTAGGATCTCTATCCTCTGGGAACCTAGGCAAAGATACGGGCACAGGAATGAACGAGACACAAGTGTAGATTACTATTGTTTAGCCCAATGCATAGCTCATATGCTTAATTGAATAGCTTTACTACCTAAAGATTAGAATTCTTGCAGCAGGATACACCTTTGCCTGATAGTGCACAATCTCTGAGTTTGTGTGAGTTCAGGCCACATTCCCTGCTCAGACATTCTCAAAGTATGCTTGTCTTCAGCAGTTGTGGTCGAGCTGGGGGAGGTTAGTGTTCACATGCTGCAGTTGTAGCCTCCAGGCTGGCGAAGGCCGCTCCTCACAGGTGAACACCGTGTGCAGGCAATAGCAGTACTAGACCTTTGGTGGCAGCAGTGGAAATGCTGGACAGCGGATGGCATTGTGACGGGTAGCTTCTTCGTGCTGGGCACTACAGGAACTGGACTGGGAGTTTGTGGGGCGGCTCATGACTCAGATCAACACTGGCTTCAGTGCCTGAAGGTAGTTGGCTACTTATGGTTTGTTCACATGCTTGGAACATGCTTAGTTTTTCCCTTGTCTTTTCTCCTGCAAGGCTAGGCACTCTCCTTACATCTATGAGCAGAGGGACAAGCAGGCTTCTAGTTTCTAGGCAGACCCTCAGCTTCCCCAGCAAGATGCAGACATCAAGTGATACCCTCTCACGTATGGAAGGCCCACTCTCATGCAGACACTAGCCCTGATGAGACCGCCCTTTAACTCTCATTTTCATTATGAAGCACTCCCTATGGTCAGGAGGAACTTGGAACTGCAGGTAGATGGGGCAGCTTGTGTCCATGTTTTATACTCCATAGAAGGCATTGTGGACAAAACATTCCCAAGTGTTGGCACTGGTTTGGGTTGGTAATCTTTCAGATCTCATTTTCTGGCTGTTCCTCAGACACAGCCTTTGTGCAAGGTCATAGCTCTCACAGCAGGGAGAAATGATAATGGCTCAAAGCAGGAGTAACCAAAACAAAGCCTCAATGAAGTGTGAGCACTCTTTACCTGTCTGTCATCAGCCTTCCTGAAATAGTGATCAATAATCACTATAGACAACAGGCCACACTCACAGCCCACATCGTTTCAACTAGGGAGATCTAAAAATAATGTAAAATATATGTGTTCTATCACTCATGCATCCTCCATCTACTACACAGGCAGCTGCGGCAACTTACTCCAGCATAAGAAATCCTCCCTGTTCAATCATGCACAGCACACAAACACCTCCCACACAGGCCACACTCCACGTGAAGACGCTTCCAGGATATGCACTTCCCCACAGTGTAGTCTGCCACCTGTCAGTGTGCTTCAACGCCTCCTGAAGAGTATGAAGCACTACACAAGAGCAATTTCAAGACACAGTAACATGACGTGGAGCACTTGTCTGGTAAAATATGACCCTAGATTCCAGCACAAGAGACCGTACTGGGACTGCCAGAGTGACAAAATGAGTAGCAAGATGTCACATGGACACAGTGTGAGGGACCGTTGACCCTACAGTAATGCATCTCTAAAAAACACTAATAATGGAAGATGGTGTAATTATGAATTTGAAAATCTCCTATCTTGGCCAGGAGTGGATGTATGACGTTACAACGCATACATTCACAACGCATACCATTACAACAAACTTTTACAACGCAGGATCCATTACAACGCATGCCATTACAACGTAGCTGCTATTACAACGCATGCCATTATAACGTAAGTATGGGTAAGTATTTTTTTTAATTAATGGGAATGTAATAGTAGTGTAAATGTTGGATAGTGTAGGGGTTCAAATTATTATTCTAACTCTCGGGTGATGTAATAGTGGGGTAAGTGTTGGATAGTGTAGGGGTTAACATTACTATTCTAACTCCAGGGGGGCGTAATAGTAGGGTAAGTGTTGGATGGTGTAGGGGTTAAAATTTTATTAAATACTTACCCATACTTACGTTGTAATGGCATGCGTTGTAATAGCAGCTGTGTTGTAATGGCATGCGTTGTAATGGCATGCGTTGTAATGGATCCTGCGTTGTAAAAGTTTTGTTGTAATGGTAGTGCATTGTTTTAGTTGCGTTGTAATGGCTGTTTCCCCCAGGGGTAGGCATTTCGAGGCAGTTAACCCCTCCAAAGTTTTGAGAGAGCTAAACATGTATTCCTGGGAAGTGTTGGAGTAAATACGCTTCCAGGATGGGGATCACAGAATAAAACCTCAAATAATAGCAGACAAGCAGGGGAAAGACTTCTTAAAGAGAAAATATTTTCATTGCTCATAAATAAATAAATTACATTGAATTGCACTCATGTAAATTCATTTTCCGGCGCACAATTACACAAATGTGCAATTATATATGCAGAACTGCCTTTTGCAATACATAACTAGGAGTCTACAAAATGTTCCCAGGAGTACACCTGGAAATCTCAAAGGGTTGCAAACCTTTGCTAGTTCCTGAAATGAATAAATCGCCACCAAAGGTGGAATCTTTCAGCTTTAGATTTAAAATCTGGACCAACTGTTTTATTATTTAAGCTAGAATAAGAACGCTCCATGTCCACGTTACTCAGGTTTTCTGAATGCCTCATTTGCCTTTAAGTTTCAGCTCTGTTTAGTCGGAACATAGCTGAAGATAATTATGGTACATGCACATAAAACAGTCATAAAAACATACATAATTAATAGGCTTTTCTCTAAAAGGAAACAACTAGTGGCAGGTAGAAGAAAAATTACATTGTGAATTCATAAACAGTATTAAAAACAGCTACATTCCCATTATCCTTCTATAATAAACGTATTTCTCCTGTTCAGAAGTAATTTTAAAAGCATCATATGTCAAGGTGTTAATGTTTCCTATATTCAGAAAGGAAATGCATTTGCTATACATAATTGTGTAATTAATAGAGTGGGAGCAATGCAAACGGATCTCTGAAGCCATAAAGCTGCCTTTGTTGCACACACATTATACAATTCAAATATTAATAAATACATTTTCAGAAAATTATTGTGTAATTGGGTAGTATTTAGGGCTCAGTAACCTGAACCTGTGCATCCATTGGTCCGCCTCTTGGTTCTGTGGCCAAACAAAGAGCTCCATTAGGATGGCGGACAGACAAAGTCCGTCCGCCATCCTGTCTGAGGACGGGACCGTCTGCCACAGGGGCGGAGGTCTCGTCCGTGGAATTAGTATGCACCCGCCACAGTGGCGGGTGCATCCTGCATTTTTAACATTGCGGCGGGCGGTGCTCAAAACACCGCCCGCCGCAGTGTTAAAAATGCATGTTGTGCGTTTCAAAGCACAACATGACAGGCACTGCGCGGTGCCTGCCATGTTGTATTTTGAAACGCAGGGGGGTGCACCCCCCACCCCCCTTCACCCTAGGGGCCCACAATGGGCCCCCAAAGCAAGGACCGTATGCCTTTTCGTGGCGGCATTGCCGCCACGGAAATGCATAGCCCCCAGCACATCCTAATATGGCTGGCGGTGTCTGATAGACACCGCCACCATATTAGAGCTTTTCCGCCGTGGTCGCCTTGCGACCGCGGCGGAAAAGTGGCAGACGGTCTTCCCGTCCGCCACGGTCCCCCCCGCCATTGTAATATGGCGGGGGGAAATATGTGGCGGACGGGCAAGGATGGCGGACGGATCGCCACCGCCTGCATGGCGGTGGTGATCCGTCCGCCATCCTAATTGACCCCAAAGTATGAAGAGGGTAAGCTTTGTAGTTTGGTGGTAACTAAATATGTTTAAATTCCAAAGGAAACTTAAAATAGGCTCCATAGCGGAATTTCCTTCACAATACCGTCAATATGAGGAGGTAGAGGGCGCCCGTGCATATTTAGAATTTTCCTCCAGTGGTTGGAGGATTTTTAGTTACCATAGAAGTCTAAATCAGGCCAATATTAATTTAGCATAAGGTCTCCTACCACGGCAAAAATGTTAGATGTAAATATTTTTCCTGGCAAGTTTCATTTTACATTCAAAGCTAACTATGTCAATGGGGAAGTTGCCAGTTTCTTCAAATATTACAGAATACATCCACTTGCAGGGTCTCATTTGGAGGGCCCCTTTCATTTCTCTTTAGAATTATGAGATCCACAGTGAAATAACAAATCTGTGGTTCATTTAGAGATTTCAGCAGTAACCAGGTGAAATGTGGAATTACGATTTCCCTGAGAAAGCCTCATTCCACAGGAGAACCTCAAGTTACACATGTAATCCCTGTTATCTTCACTACTTACATTGCAGGGATCTTTGTATCTTAGAATTTAGGTGTAATCATTAAATAAGCCCCACCACTGGTCGTATGAACCTTTGTTCGCCAACACTGTGAAATTAAAAGGGGCAATCTTATACATCAAATACTGTAAAGAGTGAAGTCCATTTGGGACTCCACAGTAACCAAATAAGAGAGTTGATGTGAGTTAAAGGGTTTTCCCAACAAATCTAATAAAAAAAATGTTATTCAGTAAATATTAGTCTTTAGTCTTCATTATTACAAGTTCAAGTAATCCATTACTCGATATTTCAAACAAAGTTAAATACTGACTAATAAAATAGAAATGATACAACAAGCGTGTTCCATAAAAGAAAGTTCCCTAGCCTAAATTAAGGATTAGAATGACAATTTTATAATCAATTTGTCACACAGTAGGGTCAGAGGAGATTTTGAGACCAGAAAGGGTTAACTCCCCTACTTCATACATGAACCAAAAAAAAGAAAGGAAAATAACCCATGGGTCTGTAGCAACACCATCACTACTGAAGTCCAAGCCGTTGTGGGAAATCCTTTTAATAGGAGGATATTCCTCACCAACCATAGGTGGCATGCTTCATCATTGGGACTCTCCTTGTACCATGATGCCAAGTCACAGTACTGGCCACAACCCCCTCACTGAGAGGGCGCTCAGGGAGGTAGAAACTGTAGAAGAATATGGATAAAGGTCTACCCGCTATTGTCGGGAATGTACCTCACCTAACCTTGGAATGAGACTCAGGGAGCTCTCTGTCCTATACCAGGGTCATTAGGGGATGGGCAAAGTGAACAAAAACATGTGTAAGTTTATAGGAAGAAAACAAAATTGAAACTCAAGGCATTTCAAAATAAAAAGGCATGCAAATACAGGTGTAACCTTGTGCTATGTGGGTGAGCTACAGTTTAATGTAGAGGTATCCACCAGGGTATTGATGATGTTTGTCTATTACTACTGCATAATAAAAGGAATCCGTTCGGAAACCCAATAAAAAATGTCTTGTGAGAGAATAGAAGCTAGGTTCTTATAGCAGAAGCTCCTTTGCCTAAAGTACCTAACACACTAGCTGTCTCTAAAGTTTCTAATTCAGGTTTTAGATTAGAGATGTTTATTGAAAATTCCTCTATCTTTCTGCTCTCATCAGAAATATATGAACAATAAGTTCGAGCCTTCAGCATCTTGCCGACTCCGCCTTTCTCGGTCAATAATTTATCTAAAGCTAATCGATCTTGTAAAACCATTCATCTAAAAGCTACTAATTCTGTGTTAACAGCTAGTAAAAACCAGATGTACTAGTAGCCACTTTATCTACTGCTGTAGAAAGCTTTCTGATTTTCTCTTCATTTTGAACTACTCCCACTGGGGGTATAATTGCCCCAGAACTATCTCCAGTGTGTCCCATCAATGATACTGTATGTATGGCTGTGAGATATATTCATTGTTAAAGTACCTATGCTATTTACATAATGCATTTTAATGGAACAATAAAGCTAAATAATAAACTCCCTCCTAATCAGCTGGTACCTGGAAAATGCATCTTGCTCATAAATGAAATATACTTCAGGAATAACTACTTCTTCTAAAATATAAAATTTCAAATGTGTGTTCACAGCTACTTATCCCAATGTTTCTTTTTCTGAAGTGATTTCTCCTTTTATAAACACATACTTTTTTATGTTGTCTATATAATTTTGACTTATAAATATAATTTTTTAAACATTTTTTTACTCCAAACATTCTTTAATACATCTTCTTCTTTATTTACATTGTAACACACACACACCGTCCTTCCTCTAATGCTTCAATACATTCATTTTCTAGTGGCCTCATTAAACATGTCAGATATTGTTCATATGCTTTAACAATGTCTATCTTTGTAGGGGACCTAAAGAAGTATTAAGCTACTTCCATATTCTCAGCTTGTGAATGAGGGTGCATTCTTTTCTAAAGGAGGTCTTTGGAAAGTATTATATAATAATTGAAAAATAATATTCTAAATGTTCCTGTCTATAAAATAAACTAAGACTTAATACTACATGTAACTGCATATGAAAGCAGAATATAATGGTATGTTTCATCCTCAGCAGTTGAAGAAGGTAAGTGTGCACAAACACAACAGTCTTTAGCATCTAAAGCTTGTGTGCATTCCTGAACTAATTTAGAATAAGTATTTAATGTAAAATCTCCATTTGATGTATCTATGTATGAAGCTTTAATTTTCTCTCCTCTAGTGGATGTACACTTGATATAGGCATATGTGTAGATCTAAGAGTTTCTATCTCTTGGGTAAAATTCAAACCAACTAAAAAGAACTACAAGCACTGGCATAACAAATATTAGTGTAGTAGCAATTACTATTCTACACGTAGCCTTGGTAAGGAAACACATGCTTGTCTACAGTCAGACCTTTAGTAAAATATAGCAGCAGAAAGTTTCAATATTCTGTGATGCCTTTCACTTGAAAATTGAGAAAAGCGTTAGATGCTTATCTTCCAGTTTTATTTCAGCCTATATACAATAGTCTTCATGAGGCAACCCTTACTCTACTCAGTCCTCTAAATGTGTTATGCCTACTCTTCTACTGCAACCTTGGCCCTAGGGAAATCTTCCTAATTCTTTTTATTTGTCTTTCTTAGAAAAAATGTGTCATGTTCATTTATCACAGTCTTTACAGTTCGATTTAGACACAGTTAATTATTTTCAGAATTAGATCTCACTGAATTGAATCAATTAGAAATTGATTTTCAAATCTTTTTACATAGTGTTGTCTCAAAGTTTGATTCAAGTGCTATCTTACTGTGGCATGTCACAGAGTTTCCGGTGATTCTGATCTCAGTTCATTGGAATCCTGATCTGTGGCATTAGACACGTTCTCTGTGTAGTAGGTCCACTCAGGTGCTCTTGCTTTCATGGATCTCCTTGGTGTCTGGTGACCTTCTTCTTCTGTCTCAATTCTACCACTAGAATCTGCTTCTTAGGTGATGGTTTGTGGTAAGTGTTCAACTGACACACTGGGCCTCAATTGTATCCTCCTATTTGACCATTCCGATCTCAACTGCAGTTTTTCCTTCCTCACACTTGTTCCCTCACCAGGATCATTTGTTTGTTCAGGTGGCAACCCAGCTTCCCTACTTTCAGTTCTCAAGTCTTCATCTTCCGGGGACCATTCCATATCACTTTGTGAAATTTCACGGACTCGTATAGGTGAGGAACTCTCATGAGTGTCACCCCCCTCTATTCCTTCAGAGCGTATGGGCACATAAGGTCTCAGGCTTGTCTCAAATGTCACACTTCATCAAGAGGACACCTCACTCTCTAGGTGTCAGAGGCATGAACCTAAGTGGGTATCCCAGCGCACTTCACAGCAGTGTTGCTAATTAGAATAAGTGGCTAAGATCCTTCTTACCTTGGCTCCAGGCAGGATTTGTGAATGTGCTTTTTAGCAAGGACCCAGTCACTGGGGTTAAGGTTGTCACACTGCTCTTGGCTCGGAGTGGCTGTGCCATCTCCAACCTGGTGAGAAACAGAATGTACCTCATTAGCTAACCCCTTAAAATAGTCAACAATCATATAATCTGTGATATTTACAAGGGCATTTGCAGGAAGAGCAGGCAGTCCAAAGGCATGTTCCATGAATATTTCTTGTGACGATAAATCTGTCCTTCTGCTAGGGGTGCTTTGGAGACTCATTAGTACGAATGGCAGAACGTCTGGCCATTTCAGAGATATAGAATCAAGGACATTTGCCAAACATGATTTCAGTGTCCCACTTAGCTGCTCAACTATACCAGAAGCTTCTGGACAATAGCTACAATGTGGCCTCTGTTCCACTTGAAGTACCACACATAGCATTCTAAGGGCCTCATTGTTAGAGTGGGTCCCATGGCCTGACTCCAGAGAAACCAGAAATTAGAAACTTGGCAAGAGTCCGCCAAGCAGCAATTTGGCTACTGTAAGCATGTCATTTCTCTGTATTGGGTAGGCTTCCACCCTATCGAGAGAAAGTGCACATAATAACCAGGATGTAGCTCAGTCTGTTACAAACAGGCATTTCAATACAGTCTAACTGCATTCTATTAAAGGGTCATCCTGATCTTCCTATGTAGCTCAGTGTTACAGGAATTCTCCTCTGTACATTCCTCTGCTGATGTGACACACGCTTATGTCATAATTCTTCAGCAGAATCAGGGATTAAACCAATTCTACCTAAATGACCTCACCATTGCATCCCTTCTGATGTGTGTGGGGCCATGAAAATGTTGTTTCAAGGGAAATAACAAGCTATCTAGTAACACGGGTCATCCACCAATTGAAACTCAAATGTCAGTGGCATTTTTATCACACCCTGCTCTGATCCTTCCTCGCTATTCTGCCTCAGGATCTTCTTTCTGCAATGTCTTGATTTTCTCCCACGTTTCAGCTACTGACAGCAACAATGAAATACCGGTGTCCTCATCAGATTCATTTTTATATTATCTAATAAATGCACAGGCCACTCCAATAGGATAACATTAGGGATTCCTTATTACATTTAATAAGTGTAATCTTCAAATGTGAGCCGGTGCTATGTCTTGTTTGGGACCTTTGAAATTGTATTGATAAATACTCTTTAATGGTAAAATCGGATAATGTCACTTTTAGAAAGTTGACATTTTACTGCCCTCAACCCTTGGTGCTTGCAGCCTGTCAGGGGTAGCAAGACTGGGTTTATCTGATATTCAGACTTTGTGAATTCCTCCCAGACAATCACACAATAGATGTGCCTCAATGGGTGATCACTGGCAGGATCTGGGTCATATTTGAGCACAGCACCACTTACACCTGAATAGGTTGTTTCCGGTCTCCACACAAAAGGCTTAATGGCCCTGTATTGTCACTGCAGCCAGCTTGGAGCCTGAACAGGGGAGTTGAGAAATTCCATACACATCGAAGAACCTTTTTAGAAAGCTTCTCCCACCTTCCAGGAGAAGGGCACCCGGGTATAAAATAGGACCTTCAGACCTACTCTTCAGTTCACTACTGGACCTAAGGAAGGACTCTCAGAGGACTGCTTGCTGCTGTGATCTGTTTTGCACTCTGACAGACCGCTGCTGTTCCGGGAAGGACTGCTTTGCTGCCCGGAGCCTGCCTTGAACCCTCAGAGGCCAGCCCTGCTGTTGATCCCTGCACCTTACCCTGCATCCAGAAGTTCAAGAAGTGACTCCAAGGGCTAATTTGCTGGACTTCTGTCTAGAGTAACAGGGACATAAAATGCTCCCACCATCTTGAACCCACACCTAGACCCAGCCTGAGTGAGTCCTGAACCCCCAAGGGGTGTCTCAACAATTCTGGTGAGAGAAATGGGCAACCCAAACTACCCGTGAGGGCTCGGGCAAAGTATGTGGGTGGATGTGGAATAGTAAATGTAACCCCTCTAAAGCCGATCCTTTGCCTATTGTTGCACAGACTGGAGTGGGAACAGTAAATTGAATCCATCTGAAGTCCAATGCTTTTCCTACTGTTGCACAGACTGGAGGTGGAATAGTAAATTTCATATTTTCTTATTTAAATACTTATTTTTTTAAATGCTAAAATACATATTAGTATTATGTGGTTGCTTACTTTTATATCATTTGTTTATATATAGATATTTTTTTAATTTTGTAATTTTGTTTAACACCTTCCGTGCTGCGTACATTTTTGTCCTGTGCGGGTTATTTACATAGTGGGCGGGATTTAGCGACAAGAAGAAAATGAAAGAAGATCAGCAATGCTTGGCACTATGGCTGCAACAGCTGTCCAGATGGGGCCCACTCAGTGATATTTATGTGGTTTCTGCTGTTATATGGCAACTTGTGAAATACAGCACTTTATGTTTACTTTGAGAGGATAGTAGAACACAGAGTGGTTCTGAGTAATAAATGTCAATAAATGTATATACAATGCGGATGACAACAGTATAAGAATCATTTCCTCTCTCCCATTTGAGGAAAGAGGGTTTAATCTGTGCTGTCCACCAGAACCTGGGTATTAACCCTCTGAACCGCAGCTATGCAATGGTACACTTAGAACTCAGCGATGGCCCAGCCCCCGTGGGCGAATGGAAGTGGAAAGAATCGTAGAGGATGTCAAGTTTTTCCAGTGTCTACAGATAAATAAGGGTTAATCGGGAACTCCTGTAATTTAGTTTCATGAAAAACGATGCTTGGCAGTGAAGAGGAATAGCCATTAATAGATATGAAATCTTAGGAAAGATGACTATTTTGATCAACTTAATCCATCCCAGCAAGGACAGCAGAGATGGTATGAACATATGACCCCAGAAAATCTAGATGCCTATGCACAATCCTTAACCACACTTTCTTTAACTATTTATACAGCGCCTAGTTTGCTTACTTTCAATGTATCATCTCCTCAGAAGGGGCTCACCCCCAAAATCTCTCACTTATATTCAGTAATTTCATCTACCCACCTCACAACACATCACACTTCTTATTCTCAGCCAAGGACTTTGCGTTTTACTTTTCATACAAGATTGCCACAATTATATCACTTTACTATTTGCCCCTCCTTCATCCTCTTTTGCCTACCCACTCAACATCATTCAACTACTCTTCCAGATTTCTCTAGTGTAGGCTTTATTTTGCCTTTGGTGTGTGGCCTGCAGTTGCACAAGGGTGCTGGATTGCCTACTGCTATATTTTGGAATCTCTTCCTGGCTGGCGGAGATCGCGGAGTCTTCAGACGAGCTTCCACCACAGTGACCCCTATGATGAAACTGAAACTCTGCTGAGCATCCACCATATTTATTCTGAATCAGGGATGGATGGAATGCTTAAATTAATCTCAGTTACTGGTAATTGCTTTAGGCAGCATCCCAGTCCATCGTTAATTTGAACACTCCATGCCACTTAATTGTGTACCCAGCCATATGCAAATCAGCCTTAACTCATCTCACATAGGAACAGTCCAGCCCGACTTGCAAGGCAAGGTCCTCCCTGAAATGGAACACAAGCAACCCAAGATCAATTTTGCCCTGATTGGGCCTCTTCAGTCAGGTGTAGCTAGGTTCTGATGGTACAGTGTGCACAAGACTTTTAAAATCTGAAAATTGGTGTTAAGAATGTTTCACAGCCAGTACTTTTAAAAGTGTTAGTCAAGAGCAAAATTACATCACATGAAGAAATACCAACACTAGAGACAGCACCTGCCTTACTTTTAGGTTTCCCTTGTGCTACCATACAAAACTCTCAGCAATTCCAAGATGGTAGCCATCACTCAGTGGCTCAACGGTTGGCAGTCTAAACTCCCAGCCTCGAGGATTCTCGATCAAATTTGCCATTGTGCATGCTCAAGGGATGCGCTGTGCACTTCAACTGGCTCTCAGTCATGGAGGGTAGTGTATCCCTGATGCGCTCATATTTCTGAGGGGACTTGTTCCCTAAATTCTTAATTTTTGAAACTCCACACATGGTAGTTGGTGTGCACACAAGGGGTTATTCTCTTTCCCCCATAGAATGCTTTACCTACAATTCCTGATTGTAAGGTTCAGAGAGAAGGTTATGAATATATTCTGAAGAGGATAAACAACACAGTCCTCAAAATTCAAGATGAAAAGTGGAGGATTGCTTAAAGACAAGCCAGTAACCAAATGTGATAAAGAACTGAATGGCCATGCAAATCAAGGATTTCTGGTGAATTCAGATCTAAAAATAGAATTTGGGACACATGTTTCATTTATAAGCTGTATGAATAGATGAGGGGACATTGTAAATAGTTGCTGAGAGTGTTCAACAAGGATAATAAGCCTTATTGACTTGTGAAAGGAAACATTTTCTATTTTAATCCCCGAGAGAAGCTAGCGCTCAGAAAGTCATAGGTGAATATTATGTAGACTGTTAATTAAGGAAGGATTTAAGGGTTAGAATATACTGATTATTTTTTTTAACTCTTTTTATTATTAACATGAGGACATAGTAATAAACAATAGACAATAAACAATTGCATTGCATCCATATATCCAAAAAAGAAAATATAAATACAGTTGTTTAACATGAGAAAAAGGAAGAAAAAAAGATAAGACGTTACATAAATGTTCCCCAGATTTTTTCCTTTTTACATGATGATCGAATCCCCCGCGTTTTTGCAAATGCAAGCTCCATATATATATTTCTTTAACCAGGCCCCAAAACTCCAACACCACCGGTGGGCTCCGCGTGATCCAAACCCGGGCTATAGTTAATCTGGCACAAACCAATAGAATAATTATTAAATCTTCCTGGTTGGAGCCCCTATTCTGTCCACCCAGCATCACATCCAGTACTGTAAGTACTATAGGTCTGCTAAGTTTTTGAGACAGAATTTTAGCGACCCCTCGCCAGAACTCTCCTAGTGCCGGACATTGAAAAAACATATGTTGCAGGTCATCTGTGAATAAATCACATTTTGGGCACCTAGTCCGATCACTAGTGGGAGTATGTAATGCCCATTTCGCTATCCTTTCAGGAGTATGACATAATGAGCAAATAGTTCTATATTGCTGTAGTCTCAAGTCAGAGGAATGTACCGATTTACAAATGCCACTGAGTGCAGACTAGATAGTATTAGCAGTAATATAGGTCCCCATTTTCTGACTCCATCGTGCAGCAAGTCTCCCACAATCATCATCTTTATAAGAATTAAAACTTTTATATCCAGCACTAATCCATGATTTATCTTTAGCCAGATAGATGGAATCCCATATATCAGAGTCTAATACTGCTGTGAGCTTCATACTTCGTATAAATTAATTGCGGATTTGATAATACTTTAACCGCATATTCTCTGTGAGATTATATAAAAGCTTCAATCTATCAAATGTTGACAACCCATTAGAATCATACAAATCCCCTAGACTTTTAATACCCAGATTAGCCCAATATTTCCCAACCCCATAATGAAAAATTCCCGGGAAGGCTGGATTATCCCATAAGGGAAGTTTGGGATGGTAGAGCGATGCTTTACATCTATTAAGGATACCCCGCCAGATAAGTACAATATCCCTTGCGGTCTTAAATTTGACCCGCATGTAATAGTTTGGATCATTAGTTCTGTACAAGAACATATTAGATTCTTCTCCCAGCATAAATACATAAAAGAAAAGGTTATTGCTAGGGCTCAACAAGCTGCGCATACGTCCGAGGAAAGCTGACCAAAAATATAATTTGAAATCTGGGAAATCAAGGCCCCCTTGACTAAATGGGGGTTTCAATAAATCGATTGCGCAACACGCTTTTTTATAGCCCCAAATAAAACTACTACATATACCATCTAGGCGTTTAAAAAATGAATTATTAATACGCAAAGGAATGGACCGAAACAGATAAAGAAATTTAGGAAGGATCTTCATTTTAATTAAATGTATCCGCCCACTTATACTTAAAGGAACCTTGTGCCATTTTTTTTAATGAAATAGCTGTCTCTTTCAGTAATAATTCGTAGTTTAGCGCAACTATCTCTTCTAATTTAGCAGAGACTTGAATCCCCAGATAAGTAGCAGTATTACAAACTCTTTGTATCGAAGTCAGTGGTTTATGGTTCACCACTATTTGAGTTTTATTTGTATTCAATCTGTAGCCTGAGACAGCCCCAAATCTCCTTGCCTCCAGAATTATGCCCTTCATTGCTTCCCCTACATCTACTGAATATACAGCGATGTCATCTGTGTACACCGTTATTTTAAGGGAATTCAGACCTGAAACAAAAGGAATTATTCGTGATTGGTTTTGTAAGGACACTAAGAATTGCTCCATAGACAGGGCAAATAATAGAGGTTACAAAGGGCATCCTTGACGAGCACCCCGCAGTATTAAGAATGTTGACGATTGCAGCCCTGCATAGCTAATTTATGCACTAGGATGATCATACAAAGCTTGTCTCCACTCTAAAACCTGTCCTTTAATCCCAAATATTTTTAATGTGGCCCAGAGAAAGTCCCACCCCACTCGGTCAAACGCTTTCTCAGCATCTAATAATATCATACCGAGTGGGGTTGACTTAAACCTGGCAACATCAAATGCTGTCACGGCCGTGTTTACATGGGTCGTAGTGTCCCTTCCTAAAATGAACCCATGTTGTTGTGGAGACACCAGGCCAGGCATTATCGGTGCAAGACGAGTCGCCAATATTTTAGCGAATATTTTCGCATCAGTGTTTATAAGTGATATGGGTCTATATGACCCACACTCGTCAGCTGGTTTATTTTTTTTTAAACAAAAATACGATCTGCGTAATATTCCATGATTTAGGAGCTTCTCCTCCAGATGCAATATGCCTAGTTACCATGCTAAATAATGGGACTAGCTCATCAATGCATTTCTTATACAACTCTAGAGGAATTGAATCCTCTCCAGACGCTTTGCCCAATGGTAAAGTAGAAACTGCCAGTTAAATTTCCGCCAGTGTAAAATCATCAGCTAACAAATCTAACTTTTCATCCGCGATATGATTCAGGGAGCTAGTTTGCAGATATGTATGGATGTCATCCGGCACTGGCCTGTTCTCCAAGGTATATAGTTCCCTGTAATAATTCGCAAATTGTTCAAGTATCTGCTGGGGACTTTTATAGATCACATTATTAGGCCCTTTAATGACCTTAACTAAAGTTTTTGCTTTTTCGTCTGCAACTTTATATGCTAGTATTTTTCCTATTTTCTCACCACCATCATACTTTGATAGATGGTATTTATTCAATTTAGTGAGGCTTTTTTTCCTAAGTATGTTTTTTAAAGCAGATTTAGGATCAACTAAAGTATACCCCAATTCTTCTACCTCAGGTGAGCCCTGTAAAAGTGCTTCAGCCATTTGTTTTTCTGCTAAAAGTACACTTGCGATAATTTTATCCATCTCCTTCTTACGTTCATAATTCTGTCCTAATATGAATTGTTGAGTGGAACCCCTAATACTAGCTTTACAGGAATCCCATACAACAATATGTGGGGCTGAGCCAATATTCATTTCCAAAAATTCTTTTAAGTGTGCCTTAAGTTTTGATATAAAATCAGAGTTTGAAAATAAGTGCCTAGGGAACGAAAAAAGCTGAGGTCTCTGCTTTCCTGTTTTTATTTTAAAAGAGAGAAGGCGAGGGTTGTGGTCAAACGTGTCACGATGTTAATGGCTAAAAGGTGTAACCACTAACCTCTGAGAGACATCAGCAGGAACGATGATACACAGATATTCCTCCTTCTTCCCGAGGAAGCACGCATCCACAGAGTGACACTACACTACTATGTTTGTATGCACCTCATGGAAAAGGGAAGTGGACAAAATAATAAACTACTGCCATAGAGGGACTTCTCCTGTAGTCGGGTTCTGATGGCATCTAGTATGGACCCTCACAGAAGGCAAAGGAGTCGTCTACCCCGGGATCACTGCAGGTAAGGATGAGAAAAAGACCAACGATTAGAAACCCCTACTAGTAGCAGATAGATTCTCAATTCTATTAGTCTTGCCCCACTTACTAAATATGGCAGTTTGCAGTACATGGAAAAGGTCTCTCAAACGAAGAAGAGGTAAGACAATCAATGCAGCAAATAAAAGCAAGTAGAACAAGTTCTGGTGTCAATTGTTATCTAGAACCCCCAACATCCTGTGTGGGAACTATGGACCAAAATCAGCAAGGAGGAATAAACAAAACGCAAAATCAGCAAGGAATAAAGATAACAAGCAAAATCAGCAAGGAATACAGCCTATAAAAACCAAGGCAGGCTGGGCATACAAGGCTCCGATTAACCTTAAGGAAGCTCTGTAGTGCATCCAGTGATTTGTAGTATACTCCGTAAATAGCTCAGCCGGGCTACTACAAATTGAACAGAATAATCAAAAAAGGTGTCCTCGATCGACTCTGGTGACGGAGAACTGCAAACGCGCTCCTGCGCGGTTCTCTACGTCACAGAGTCGATATCCACACAATGTACTCTTGGCGGATATTACGGAAGATTATGGAGGTCTGTAACCTCCCGATGGGGCTTAATGCACAAGCCGCCGGGAATGCTCAGTTAGCCTGAGAACAGACTGCGAGGCCCGCGTGTCTGCGTCGGCACAGAAACGATACCTGGAGCAGGACAGAAGACGGAGTCCCTTCGGCTGCATCCAAGACGGGGAATCCTTCAGGAAAAGAGGCAGCGTCCTCGAAACACTCGGCAAAGACTACGATTGGCAAGCCCCATTGTGCTGACAGGGAAGGGCTTTGTAGGGACTGCCGATCCGTGTGTTTCCGGGTCGAAATCCCCGGGGTTTCTGGGAAATGCAGTTTCTTCTTCCTTTCCCTCAGCGCAAAAGCCTTGTGATCACCACAGACGTGACCCATGGGCAGATCTCCATATCGCTTGTCTCCAAGATCCTATCTGATACCCAGGCCATGTCTATACATGAGCAAAGTTTATGCGCAGCTGAATATTAAGTGTAGTGTACATCAGGATGTAATGCCCGCCAAGCGTCTTTTATGGCATGTATTCTTTCTATTTTTCTAATTGCAGCCCGCGTTTTACGCATCCTCTGAAATGCCCCTCGTCTAGTAGTATCAATATCATAATTCATGATACAATTAAAATCACCCATTACCACCCGTTCGCCCTCCCATCCCAGCAGTTCCATATTAACCCTATCAAAAACAGTGGGGTCATCTATGTTTCATCCATACAAAACACAAAACGTATATTTTCTACCTTCAGCTATTATCTGAGCTATAGCCCATCTGCCTTTTTTATCTGAGGATGTTTTACTGATCTTAGCTTTGAGTTGTTTATGCTTCAAAATTGCAACCCCTCGAATTGAAGCATTTAACTCTGAGCTGACAACTACGTCATAACCTAACTGTCTTAATAGGCTCTGGTCTTTATAAGAGATGTGTGTTTCGGAAAGTAAGGCTAGATGCGGATTATACATCCTTAGCTCTTCAAAGACCAGCCTTTGTTTATTTCTGCTGTTCAGTCCTGCCACATTCCAGGCTAAACACCTCATTCGATCCATTCTAATAATTTCTTTTTTCACCTTTCTTCCTATTTCATTAAAGAAAAAACAACCTTGCCATTATTATTCTCGATGCACATTTCCCTCATGTTATTTTTACAGAATTTTCCCCCTCCCTCACATGAACCCACCGACCCCAGCCATCTCCCCCCAACCCCTTCCCACCCTACTCCCCCTTTTCCATAGAGGAGGATTCCTCTGTCTACCCAGCTGCCGTAGTTCTAGGCAGTCATGTAGAGTCACAACTGTGGTGATCACCCCCCACACAATCCCCATAATTTAACACACTGGATAGCGCTACATACAGCCACTAATCATACTCAAAAAAAGAGGATAGAACCCAAGGGGAGAAAAAAAAGAAAAAAGCTCAGCAAGACAATAAGAAGAAGGGAGAAGACCAAATCAAAGCTCCCGAAATATTGCTCTCAGTTCCCCTGAAAACACCTCAACAATCTTATACTATTTGACCATTGTCCAAAACTATAAATGAGAGCCATTATTCTACTATTTCTCTGTAGCTTCCCCTTGCCATTTGGCCAGCATCTTTTCAGCTTCCTTCTCATCCGTGAAAAAATATGTATGGCCACTCTTGAGTACTTTTAGCCGAGCTGGTTCTTGCAGAAAAGCTTGTCCACCAAGAGCCTTAATTGGGTCTATATACTTTCCCAATTTCCAGCGTTTTTACATAGTGATTTTACTTAAATCTGACCTGACAAAAAAAGTTACAGATTCTGTTGAAACTGGAGTATTAGGGCGAGCCTTCGGAGACACCGCCTGTCTCAGCAAGAAATTTCCCAAGTAAATCAAAAAGGGCCGAGGGTATTGGCCTCCCTTATTCCTCTGTACTAGTGGTAGTCTATGGACCCTTTGCATCTGCGAGTCCCAGTCCCAGTCAGAGAGATCGGGGAATGCTTTTTGAAATAGATGAACCATGTACGCTCTTGGATCTCCCCCCTCAGCCCCTTCTGGGATACCAAAAAGTCTGAGATTTTGTTGCCGCTGCCGGTTTTCCATGTCTTCTACCTTGGCCTGCAAACTTAAAATCTGAGCCTCATGCTTATTTACAAGATCCTCTGTGCGAGCTGACAGTTCTTCAGTACCCACAACCCTTTGTTGCAGTTCTGACATCTCCTGCGTCAGCCCCCCTATTTTGCCTGCCATCTCATGCAGAGAGCGTTGCATTCTGCCATTGTCTTCTTGCACCTGTACATAGTGCTGTTGTGCTTCATGTCTTTGCTCATTAAGCATCTGTAATATCAGGACAAGTGATGCATCGTCCTTATTGGCTCCAGTCGTATCTCTTAGCTGAGTAGCCAGCTTATTCAGATTTAAACCTTCTGTAATGTGAGCCGGGTGGGGGGCAGGAGATACAACTGAAAGTGTAGATTGATCAGGGGAGTCCAGTTTGGAGCTATCGAACACTGATGGTGCAGACGTATGAGCCTTCATAAGATTCCCCTCCGTGCGGCTGGTGCCTGAAAGCCGCAGTGCCATCGTCTTAACACCTCCCTTTGCTTGCACCCAATTCTGCAAGGTGCTTTTATTAGCAATAGCTTTCCCTCTTGAGATTGCAGTAGCCTGTCCACCAGGCGGCTTTTTAATTTTATTCTTGAACTTTCCCCTTCCTTTCATGCCCCCGAGCCTTTGCCTGTACCCATAGGGGTTCTAATTGTAGTCTCCGTTAATTCCTCAAACTCCTCATTAGAGCCCGAATCCTCGCACACCACCGTATCATCGCTCATACTGTATATGGATGCGCACACTTTTTCCCCTAATTCTACCACCGAGTCAGCACAGATATTGGTAGAGTATGTACCGGGATCTAGTGCGTCCACTACATCTGGCACACCAAAGCAATTCGGTCATCAACCATACCAGAAGAGCCAGAAGGACTAACCGGCTCTTTATCTGATACTTCAGCTGCATCTGGCACTAATATTTCATTGCCATTCATTGCATCCAGGCCCCCACCCGGAGTCTCGGCTGCCCCTTCCGCTTCTGTCTCCAAGACCACATTATCACCGGGAGCTCTAAAAGCCTCATTGTCTCGTGAAACTATGTTGCTGGGTATAGCTACTGCAGGTGAATCCACAGTCACTTTGTTGCAAGTAGTTTCCTTCTCTTTCTCCAGTTTATTGCCGATAAACTCAGCTGCTTTTAAAAATTGTGGCATTCGGATTAGCGGTTTATTGGTAGTCTGACCTGTTTTCTCCAGCGTTGTCATCTCGCCACCAGCGTTGCTCGCTTCTCCAACCGCCATGTTCTTGCCGGTATGGGTGGATCTTGGTAGATTCTTAGGTGGCGCTATTTCGCGCTGCAGTACAGCCTGAGCTCCGACCTGAGCTCCAAGCCCCGATGATGGCAGGATTATGGTAGAAGTAACTGCTAGCAGCAGACACGGCCAGTCAAACGCTGACCGGCCCGCCACTCTCAATACGGGCAGCCGCGCGGTCCGTGGCAACCACCAGATCCGAGCCCCGCAAGGACGCCACATCCTCCTTCTCACCCGTATGCACCCGGGCTGAGACTTGCTCTTCGCCACTTAGTTTGCAGCCTCGTTTCACCAGCACCGCTTATCATCTCTCCCGGTGCTCACAACTGCACCAGTGTCAGAAAATCATCACAAGGTATTTTTACGGGGGAGAAGTGAACAAAAACGCTATATTTTCAGCTTTCTGCCATCTGAGCGGGAGAGATCACCACTCTGCTGTGCTCCATGGCGGCTTCAGTCCACCATCTTGATCCTTCTAGAACATACTGATTAAATCACAATATTCAAAAAATTCATAGAAATTATATGTAACTGTTCATAGAAATGGATACTTAGTTTTGTCACTGTATTTGATGATAGATACCGAGAAGTTTATGGCAGTTCTACCAACAGAACTTCTTATAGTGGGTGTGGTGCAGGGGAAGGAATACTCAAGAAGATGGTATCACAACGAACTTCTGAGGCAGTCTCTCTTTAATCCAAATCCCTTTTCCTCCCTGTGTACACATTGTGACAGAGAAGTGAGCATGTGGCACATGTGGACATAGGAGGGTTTTGGGAATATTCATCTGCTCCTGTGAAATAATTTGGCACAAGGTTCGTCCTGACGATGGGGGCATTTACTTACAGAGGTCTCACAAAAAAGCTACTCAGGTTGTGGTGAATCTTTTTGTTTTGAAGCAAACCGTAGATACACTGGACATAGTTAGAAACACCTGCATTGGCACCTATATTTGTACCTGACTTCAATCTATTTTATCAACCAATGTTGGTGGGGCATCAGAGATTAACAAAGCAGAGGCTATTAATGACTTGTTTGATGTCTGCAACAGAAGAGCACTCTCCACCCAAGTGTATTTTGGACAACGTGTAGCTTATAACACTGAAAGGACTCCAGCCCCACATACTTGTCCATAAGAAGGAAATGAGCATCAATATTTTGCCAAATACAGACTTCAAACAGCAAAATATTCTATATTTTTGCTCGTGTAATGTAGGGGTGAAACATCACTCCAATATGGACCCTACAACTAAATATACAGGACTTTGTTGATGGGGCAGGCACAAACATTATTTTTAGTATATGTCCATCATTGGTGGGTTGAGATAAGGCATCCAAGATGGCCACATTCTCTTGGCGATTCACTTAATGCTTCAACCTTCAGGCTTTTCTGTAGGCCTACACCAAAAGACTCACCCTTTTATGATAACGGATCAAATAATTATCAGAGAGGCATGGGAATCGAACAAGGGAAGAATATTCACAGGCGAAAAAGAGCACAGGATTGTCTGCCCCCATTTTGTTTTAGAAGGAGACAACATGGCGCTTTCACTCCTTAGACACGTAAAGTCTCATTTGTTTCTTGGTGAGAGTAGATGCTTGTTGGTGGTGGTTTAGAGACGAGAGGTGAGAGGCAGGAGTCAAAAAACTGTGAGGGATCTCAGCAGCACTGAGCATAAATTGAGATGCAGATGTGTGATGGTAACTGTTAGCTATGTGAAATGAGAGGTAGGAGCTGTAGAAGGTAGAACTTGTAGAAGCCCAGGTAGGAAAAGAGGGAAGCTAGGCTCCTATGTCCTCTGAAATGAAGACCCTGGACGTGGGTACACATACTGACACATACTCTGGGGGAAGGAACATATTATGGTACAGAAACAAAACAAAGGGAGGAAAAGGAAAGATAAGAGAGAAGTCAGAGTTCTTTACCTGGCAGTTAATGTAAAGAACCGATGGAGAGTATTTCAGAGGCAAAATAAGTACAGAGCTTAGCACGGGTAGAATTGTTTAAGGGGAAAGCAGTTTTATCAGATTCCTAGGTAAATTACATAACAAATCTGATACATTTGAAGCTAGGTTGACTTCCATGGAGAGCAAGGTGGAGTCCAAGGATTCACAGGTAGCTGTGATGGAAAAAAGTGTTTCTGACTCTGGAGAATAAGAGAGGACCATGAGAAATCTACAAGCCAAATGGATGCTTTCCAGAAGTCTTTTACAGAATTTCAGAATTGTGCTGTGCCTTCCTTTTCCAACTTGAAAGAAGAGTGGAAACACTAATGAACATGGCCATGGCAGGAACCCTAATGATACCAGATGTTGTAGCAGATTTAGGAGGTGACAACTCATGGAAATCCATACGAAAATTTGCTGAACGGTAATTTTTTGCTGTTAGACATGAATCTAAAAATGGAGCTAGCTCACACAGAACTTTGCCTCTCCACTGGAGACCCTGAGGGAGTGACAAGAAGTACAATCCTGGCAACTCTCAAACCCCCCAAGAAACGCAGTATGGTGGTGGCAGCAGCAACCAAAAAGAGGCATAAAATGAATGTACATAGGGCCAGATGTATCAAAGGGTTTGGCCCATTCTGTGTCTATGGGGAAATGTGTTGATACATATGGCCCTCTAGATTCTGAGATTTTCAGTCAGTCACAATACAAAGGACAATATCTCTCGCTGCAAAAAACAGAGCTGGCGTTACTGGAGCTCTATGTAAACATGCTCACTTGGTGAGACTTATGGTAAGCCATGAGGGAACAACCTACGCCTTCTCGCAAATGACAGTAGCGCAGGCAGTACCTGATTTCTAAAAAACATAAGTGTCGTAGCCATAATTTTTTTTCAGAAGTGGGGGGCCAGCGCTACGAATATTGGGGGTGCCCAATACAAATGCTGCATTGTCTGGATTCCACCTCATGTCCCTGTGATCAACCACCACCCACTCCCTGCCCTGTATCTCAGTCTTGCTGTTTTTTCACCCATGCCTTCTTCCTTTGTCTATGTGTTTCCATCTGTCCTTTCCTTTTTCTTTGCCACTTTTGTGTTTTTCAGTCTCTTTCTCTGGGTGAAATTGTGTACTATAAATGGGGTGATAATTTTGTAAACAGCACCTAGGACACAATATTCCTGCCAGACAATGTTTCGGCTAAGCTATTCTGGTACCATATCTTCACTAGTCTGTTCAACGTCAATGACATATATATTCTATATGTTATATTTCCTTGCTAAAACAAATAATTCCTGTTCCTATTTCTAACAGATTTCCAGCACCTTCTTAGCCAGTTGCCCACGGCTTTTGCACAGAGTAGGAGTGCGGTTCAAGAATTATTTAGCATTGCCCCACTTTTCTTCTAGCCTAATTCTTCATGCCCGTCCATGGTTACTCCTCACTGGTCTTCTAGTTTTTACTTCTTCCATTTCCCATATGGCCAGCCTAGTGTTTAGCATTGCTGCCCTCTAGTGTTGATACTCTCAGATGCACAATCTACTCAGTCCTCTACGTCATGCTTACAGCATGCAGCTCTCCCGCTGTTTCTCTGAGCGGAGGTCACTCTTCAGGCTACAAAGTTTCCTCGTACCTGCTCGACAAGCTACCAGGGGCTACAAAGCAGTCATGTGTTAGCTATGGATTCCTATGAGGGGTGGAGCTTGACTGGCAGTGGTGCCTTCACCCCTTCTCATTCACTGTTCGTAAATGATAAGGGGCACTGCATTCATTCTTCATTTACTTCTATATTCCTGTGTCATTCTGTATGCACCCTTTTTTCCACGTCTTCCCAGTCGGATTTCACCATCTAAGAGCACTTTCAGTAAGTTTCAACTGCTTGTTCATCCATTGTTGTTAAAACTTCATACCATTATAACACACACTTCTTCACTTATTATGGATACATAGAGGTTCCCACACCCTACGAAATTGTGATACAGACACCAGTGGAAGGATTTTCCCATCTCCAGGTAAAACAAAAAGCTTGCCATTTGGGCACTTGCACTACTCTATCAAAATAGCCATCATTGAGGATATTTGTCATTCTTTAGGTAGCCTTTTTGGTGATAGGAAACAGATGCAGCAAACTAGTCAGAACATATTTATTACTAGAAATAGGATAGTGGGACTATATCAAGCAAGAAGGAGAATAGAAACTGAAACTACAAACATGGCCACCACTTAAGAAAGAGCAACATCACTTCCGGGTCACATCAGGTCCTTCCCGGGGAGAACTGGGAAGGGCAGTTTTAGAACAGGGTAAGAAAGGACCAGAGAGCCTGGCAACGTATCCTCTGTCTCTGGCGTTTCACTGCCATTCCAGTTCTCACCAGGCATGCCTATATTGCACCTGCCTTGTTTTTCTTCTGTTTCTCTCCCAGTTGCTCTCTCCAATTCCAGTTCTCTGATGTATTTACTTCTGGGCACTTTCAAAACGTTACTGCATTCCAAACTGTGTCTGTCCAAACTATCCACGAGAGTGACACAGAGACTGAGCGAGAGGCATCACCTGTGGGGAAAGTGATGACAGGCGCCAGCCGTGAGCCGGGTTTTTCAACACAGTAGGTCTTCAGAGCCGCGAATCACTCTTCACTCCTCATCGCGGTAACACCCGCCGGGCATTTCTGAGCGCGGCGGAGAGGAGCTGCGAGTTACCTCACAGTGCCCCACAGTTCAACGGAAGCCGCATAGTCACTTCAGGGCCACAGGACCCCCCGCCCCAACATATACAACATCCCGCAAATAACACACAGACACAAGTGTTAAGATTGGGAAAAAATTGCTGCAGGTTTATTATTACATACAACATTATGTAATCACGGTGGGTTATCTTACGGACGATCCAAGGGCAGGCCGCATTCTCGCCACCTGCCCGCCTGTTGAGCCAATCAGCACAGTGGCGAACCACCCAACTGCTGCACCATTATGGTAATAAAACTACACACGCCCCTTGCGGGGCGTATCTAGGCAAACCCCCGGTTGCACAGGCCCACAACTGCCCGAAGGACTACTGGGGCGCCGACACGAGTTCTTGGACCTCCCATGAGGGTCCAGGTTAGGCTCTGGCACCCCTATGTGCCCGCTGAAGTACATTGTTGCACCTCTCTGCTTCCGGATCGCCCTGTAACTCCGCCACAGCCCGGCCGGCGGCCACCGTTGCCGTCCGGGCCCCCCACCACTTCGCTTTTTAGGGAAACCTGCAACCCTTGCTCTGCAGAGCATTTTGTCGGAACAAGACCAAAACGACAGGTGAGCGGTGGACCATTTCCACCTCGCAGAGACCTGATCCTGACATGAACAATACATGCCTGAAGAAACCCAGGCCCCTCTGCCCCTAATCTGCAGATACCCCGGGTCTTTTTATTGCTTTACAACCATAGTGTAACCATACCCGGTTACATGAAGTCATACTTCCAGGTAAATGACAAAGTGATGAGGAGGGGCCCCTACTGCTGAAGGTGCTTCGTTTTGAACAATAAGCGTTCCAGCACATGCCCTGAAACTCAACCACACCCTTCACAACAAGCGGCAGCAGGCTATACCCAGCTAAGTTACAACTCCTGCTGTAACGCCGTTCTCCGCATAACATGGAGAAAGTGTGCCTACAATGAACGCTTGTGCAGCTATACTCAAAAGAGCACAGGGGCATTGAAGGGATAAACACATATTATACTGTAAACTTGGGCGATGACTTTGCATATGCCAATACAGGATTGCACAGGTATTAACAGCAGGCATCACCTGCCCTCTCGGGTTTAGTCTGGAAGCAGCATAGGCCATGCTACCAATAGATGGCTTGTCTGTAAGGAGGACTTACGACCACCACCAAGGGAATGCTGGAACTGACCAAGTGCCCCCTTAAGATCCCGACCTGCGTCATGACACGCCCGCTGAAACCAAAAGCCCCTCTGAAACTAGTCAGCATATACCCCCGAGAAAATATCCCTCTACAGCAATAGTGTAGACTATCCCAGGTTCGAGAGGTCATACCCCTGGAAAGAGCCCAAGAGATAAGGGGGCCTCCCTGCTGATATCGCTCCCTAAAAATAGGAGAACCAGCGCATGACACTGAGACCCACCACACCTGTTCACAAAGCAACAGCAGACTACACCCAGTAATGTATAACTTCTGCCGGAGTGTAGTTCTAAAATTTAACTGTAAACCGAGCTTATGTGAACGCTTGTGCAACTGTACTTAAGCAAAGTACAGAGGGATATTTCAGTGCGCAATGCATAATTAGTAAACATGCGGGTGGACTTACAATTTTTTTTCAGGATTGCAAAGGTAAACCGCTGGTATCACATGCCACCTAGTAGCCTGGAGGCTGCTAGACCATGCTATCTAAGAATAGCTTGTCTAAAAAGTTGACTTACGACCCCCGCCATAAGGGATTAATAAGCTGAATCCAGGAACTCCCAATATTGGCGATATCCAACCTCAGGCCAACTTCTCACCTTGGGAGGAGCACAAAGGAAACTGAAGGTTACTCAGGGACAACACGAAGCTGTTCAAACGCAAGCCAGGGGGGGCCCAACCACACTAATCCTGAAAGAAAGCCGTGCGTCAAATCCTGAAATGAGCCCATCGTGCAAAGCCACCACCCATAGTAGAGAAAACGGACAAAAGGGTGTTCGAGTACCAGATAGCCATTCTGAGTTTCCATAACAACTGTTACTTCACTTCTTGAGCAAATCTACAATGAGAGTCTTCAAGGGGGCCACTCCTTTAAGTATTATTGGCAGTCCAGGCTCAGGCAGTGGTTGCACAGTTGCCCCACTAGTGCGTGAAGTGAGTGTAACTACAGGCTGAAAACCCTACCAACCACTGAAAGGCAGCAGGATCTCCTGATCTGATGGCTCAGCGGATAGGCTGTCTTCCAGGAACCAGAGCCTTGGAAGCACAGGCAGGCAACAACAGTAGTATGGCAGAGCAAAATGACTATTGTCATGTGACCTTATCCTCTCAAGGTTGAGCTACAAACAGTGCAGGTCCCAGGAAAGTTCACGAACAAGACTAACTATGCCTCTTGGAAAGGCCCCAGGAGATCGATATGCGCAAGGGGATATATGGACCTATTAGCCTAGTGTTAGACCTAGAATTAGCTAAATATCCTAAATTTGGCACATCCTAGACAGACTACCCTACAGTCATACCTTGTCATGACAGTACAGTAAGATAATACCCAAAAGTGAGGACCCCTCCCAATAGAGCGACTCAGGAGTAAGCACCGCAGCAAATCTGCCATATGTATGATATTAAGGTGCCAATATAAATTTCCACACCGCCATCAAGAGTCACAACTCAGCTCGGGGCTCCCCCTAGCACACTTAGATGTATAGTTCTACGGAGTGCCTGCTCCACTCTAATAGAACAAACCCATAAGACGCCAAATACATGAAAAAGTGACTTAGAATTAACACCTTTGGCACACTGATTCCACACTGTTGTGGTCCACGTACATCTGTTCTGACAGTCGCACTATCTTGTTTTGAGATAATGATGGATGGAGTCCAGTACACGCTCAAAATGGCCTAACAAATGCGCAAGAGCAGGCGTCCATTCCCATACATGTACACTGCGCGCACAACTACGCGCCCCTCCTGGGCCGACCAGTCATTCCTAAGTCTGCTGTGCATACATGACCCCTAGCTCGGCACCTCTCCTGGGGGTGACAGGCGCTCCTTCACAAGTACGCTGCGCGCACCACCCACCGTGTCTGTTCCCTGCAACTACACTGCATGAGATGTGCACCAGCAATAGGTTGTGTGTACATACTGTCCACACTACGCAGTAGCATTTGCTTGGCTGGTGTGACGCATATGTCCTAGCACTGGGTACTCGGTCACCTGTACATGCTGATCACCTCGTGCCTAGTTGGCTTACTGTGTGTCTGGAATAACACAAATCTCTAACATGGGCACACAGATACATGTACACAAGTCACCTGATACAGTTCTAGCTTGCTGCATGCCTGATGTAACACCTCTTGCACAGGGGCATCGGTCACACGTACTCATTAGCGGCCCTCATGCAGAGTACACTAGCTGATGGCCTGGTGTACCGCACACCCCACATTCAGGACTCAAACCCGTAAACATAATGAGTATATAATTTTAACTTATATGCAGGCACCCAGGATATGTACATGCTGAGTATCATGCAGTGTCTGCTTGCTGCTAACCTGGTTGCCTCACACACACTGAAGTACTTCCAATTCAGGTGTACACAAACCCCATGGCAAAACCTAGCATGTGGAATAGAAACGCTTCCGCTCACCACCTTTCCTAAGCAACTATAGACGTTATTGACTAATATAGAATTATTAGCCCAGAGGCAAAGTAGGTGAACTGATTCTCTATAATGCGCTCAGACACCTAAGGGCAAAGGCCGCGCTAAATAAAATATTTTTGCAACTGTCAAGCTACCACTCCTGCCCCGCAGCATGATGGAAGCATCACCATATCTATGGTATGCAAGAGAGCAGTATTTAGTGCACTCCAAAACTCGAGGGCTCTTAATAAGAGGATCAGATTAATCCTCTGTAAAGCTGGAGGGTATACAAAATATTCAGGGTAGAGGATAGGTCATTGAGACTTAAAGTATTATATTAATAGCAGTGGAACCACTCTCACCCTCCAATGCAGACAGTGTGACTGTTTTGCTCGAATTCCTGATGAAGCTGGGGAATATTCAATATTATCTTGGATATTTTGATCGTGGACATGTAATTTGTTACCCAAATGGCTGATATTATGTTGTAATGGTTGGACAACTTACAGCAAGATACCAGTGGGACATGATATTGCACACAAACGTCAAATTCCCACTATGCCATGCTCCTAAACAGGACAAGTTGGCGTTCAGGAGACAATGAATTTCGATAAAATTCATCACGGCGCATCCTACCAAATGAATACTGGTGACGTTTAGAGCTTGTGCACTCGCACCAGTTCCTGGAAGCTTGAAAAGGGAGGCACCACCGTTATGAGGTGAGACTTTGGAGAAGTAACAGGTATAAGGATTAGCACAGTCACAGCTGACCCTCCCAATCCGAACATCAGTAGTGCTGTCAACCCTCATTCAACCTGGTATTGTGCCTATCTTATAAATAGCCTGTCCTTTAACACAGGTACATGGGAACAATAACCAGGGAAAGTTATTTCAGCAAACCGGTATTACCCAACATAAGTATAATGTTGTGAGGAAAGGGATTAGCAAAGCAGTCGTTCGCAACTGGAACTTGGTGCATAGTAGTCTAGTTCCTCATCTGAATAAATGACTTTATTAAGCTTACCCCATAATAGATGAGATGTGGGGAGGAGGATTGTTCTGCTACAGTTATGACTGCTGCTGCTAAAGGGCAAGTCTGACGAGTCCCATGTATGAGAGCATAAGGAAAAGGGGCTCAGGGTGTGTAGCAGCGTGTTACAGATGACTCTTCATGTAAACTAGTTTTACAGTGGCATTGAGCGCATTAGCAAATGTAGAGCTCCTGCTACAGCTTACGTTATTTGAACAGGAGAAGAGGAAGATATATTTACCATGATTGCGTATATTATCATTGAAATGCCCTCATAAATGCATTTAGCCATGAGCGCGTGCTGCGTTCCCATTAATAAAGCGAGGCTGCCGTTCAACAGCCCTTTCACAACGTACTTGGTGGTGGGCGTACTAAAATCGCCTTACCCAGAGTTGCTACAACGGACTTTGTTATGAGGTGTACCAGAAATGCTTGCTGCCACGTATATGGCCGGGGCCTAGAATGAACCTTCACCAAAGACACATGTGCACCTCCCAACAGTTCCCCCCCCCCCACCCCGTCTCGGGGCATATGTCTTAGATAAGACAAACCTCTAGCCTTGCGAGAAGGCCAAAGAAAACAGGGGGGGGGGATTGACCATGGGTGCGAGGGCCGAAAGCCGCTCCATGAACCGCGGGAAGCAACTTGAAAATTGGCCAAAGAGCGGATTCGCAGAAAAGCAGCAACCCAGAAAGTCCTTTGAGCCGGATGTGAACAAGGGAAAGGAGGGCCTTTGAAAGCAGCTCGAAACAAAAAACCCCAGCACCCACAGGCCAATATGCAATACCACATGCAAATGAACCTTCCCTGGCTGGTACTCTCCGCGACACTCGGACTCCTGAACAATCAACTGTAGTGAACTGTCCGCACGCACCTATCACGTCGAACCCCGATCACGAGCCCCCCATCGCGGCATTCACAGGGGCAACCCGGTCCCGATCCATGCCCAGTCGCTGAGCACCGCCATTGGAGGAACCATCGCCAAACTAGCACCGCTCCCTCACTCGGTCCGACGGAACCTACGTCGCTGTGACCCCCCAGGAATGCTAAGGATCTCTTCGAGGCATCGTCGCACACCCCATTAGGAGGGAGGGACCGTGCTACAAGGCGAAAGCTGCTCATGCCTTCTACAAGGCATCGGCACACCAACCACTCGCCATCTGTGATCAAAGCAGGCAGGAAACTGCTGCGGCTACCATCACGCTATCAGCGCACTCACTCAAAAGCAGTGACCCTTATACAATGCAAAATGCCCAGACTTTCCCCGCGACATCAGGGCAGCCCCAAACCAAAAGCCGAAGCAAAAGCAAACTGCTCAGGCTTCCATCGCGGCATCAGCGCGCTCCATCAAAAGCAGCGACCCTTATATAATGCAAAGATGGTCAGACCTCTGTGGCATCAGCCCACACCCAAACCAAAAGGCGCGAAACAATAAAAGCTGAACAAAGGGAACGAAACAATTTCCCCACGATAACAGCGGACACCCCGCGACATAGGCCTCACGACAACGCAAGATATTAACCCTCATGAGCCCCCTTGGAAGCTGCATCTCACCCCTCTATTCCGCATGCACTCAACAACACTTGCTGTAAACCCCCACAGAAGACGAAAGTGAAAGTTGGACGTTCCGTACAATTCCTCCCCAAGATGAAAGAAAACCCCTCGAAGTGGTGCCAGCAAACCTCACAAACTTCGAAACCATCCTCATCACGCACGCCGCCCATGCTCACCGACTCGGACCAGCAGCCACTCGCCTGTCCATCCGGCATCAGCATGCCACCAAACAAGACCTCGACGCAATCTCTCCGCCCCTCAGCGATACATCCATCAAACAACCACAAAGGCGGGCGGGGAGGGGAAGGGGCTTCATCCGCGCCGATGCGACACGGTCCCCAAACGCTTAACAAGCTATGCCTGCCAGCAAACGCTGCCAAGGGCCGCTCCCTCGCCTCACCGAAAAACACGGCAAACCGGACCAACCTGGCCCTCCCTGGAGCCACAGCCCATGTCATCAGCGCAAAACGAGGACGCAACTGAGAAACCCCGAAATGAAAGCAGTGGAAAGACACAAGCAACGAGGCCATGCTTCAGGGGAGGCACATGCACCCGAAGAGGAAGGCAAAGCCACACAAACCAATGAACATGAAGGAAACAAGTGAGGGGGGCAAACGAGGCAGACAATGAAGTCAATCAGTGCTCAAAATGTGCGGGCTCTAAGGCCACTGTGAGCAAAACAAGCATCTCCACAAACACGAGCCACAACGACTGACCTACATCACCAACAATAGTCAGCTGAATTCATACTAGAGCCTTCAATTCTTAGCAAACAATGTCAGGACAGCTGGCCCCCGAGGGTAGGAAGAAAGTGCAATTGAAAACCTAGCACACAAACGATACAAACACATCTTTGCTCACGGAGGCCCAGGGATGGGCGCCATGCTTCATGGCGTCCTGCACGGAGAACAATCCATCCCACGGTACATGCGCGCGTGTTTGTCCTCTGTTCACCCTCCCAAACACACTGTGCACAACCTGGAAACAACCAGACTCGACGCCTTGCATTTTTACCAGCACACTCCGAGGCAAGGACACTCTAGGAGAGAGCAAACAAGCGCCTAGAATGTGCGTGCAGAAAGATGTGACGCTGTGGGCGAACCACCATCCAAGCGGAGACGTTAAAGGAGACACCGAGGGACGAGGAGGGAGACAGACGAGGAGGGGGGGGGGGTTACCCGCCCGAGCCTGCACAAGCGACCCCACATGCCCCCGGACAAAGAAACTTGCCAGCAAATGCCTCTCCGTGGGAACGCGACCCAAAACCAAATCACCCCAACTCACCACCGGAGAAACAAACAGCCGAACGCCGGAAAACCCATCACCTCAACGCAAGACCGACCTCTGTACGGGGACCAGAGGCGAGGGAAAAGAGTGACCCCGACGTGGAGCGGGCGATGTCCGGAGCAGCAAAGAGGCCTGAGCAATGGCGAGGGGGAGAGATATACCCCCCTCTCCCTGCCTGCCGCCCCGGACGCGTGTCACCTGACCCGCCCACATCCCACAGGGCAACGCCTGCCCTGGGGAGGAGTGGCTGACCACATTACGGGACGGAGCAGCCCTCCGCGACTAAGGGCCCGCCCTCCTGATGGCCACAGGGTGGCCTCGGGCAGGCGCAAAGTGCCTTTTAGAGCGGCAGGAGCCGCGAGTCGCCTTCCAGTGCGGCAAGAGCTGCAAGTCGCCGCCTAATGCGGTGGGAGCCGAAAATTGCCTTCTTGTGCTTTCTTGTGCGGCAGGAGCTGCAAGTCGCCGCAAATTACTTTATATAAAAAAGCTGCAATTTGTCCCCAACGCGGCAGGACCCGCAGGGCATTGTTGAGTGCCTCACAGTGCGGTGGGAGCCGAGTGTTGCCTTCCTGCTAGCTGCGGATTTCTTGCACGGCAGAGTCCGTGTGAGCCCTGTGGGCTTCTCATTGCGGAAGTGGCCGCAAAAAAGATTGCCGAGTGTGACAGAAAGCCGCAAGTTGCCTCCATCCTGTCAGGAGCTGCAATTCATTTTGAGAGCAGCAGAGCAGAGCAGAGCAAGGACCCTGTGAAGACATGGTGAGGAGCTGCGCGGGATCCAAGGAGAGTCTGTGAGTACAGGAGAAGGTGGACAAAGGGGTGGTAGAGGAAGCCTGTCACTGGCATCTGTCTATAATCTCATCTAAGTGGCCATCTGTATTGTAAGTGTCATTCACCATATACTTTAAAAAATAGAGAAGACAGGCACGGATCACTGCTGGAGGTTCCTGCTTGAGTACAGTTTTGAGTACTGCTTACGGAGAATTTATAGTCACTTAAATCCAAGATTGAAGGACCGGAGGAGCTATCGAGCAAAACAGCAAAGGGGTAAAATCAAAACGAAAAGTCAGGGGTCATTTAACATCCAGCAAGGGGAAAGGTAACTGCAAGAAGTGCAACAAAGGCGCAGTAAGGGAATCAGAAATGCGCTCAGGAAAAAATAGAGCCGCCCAGGTCCAGGATCAGGACCAGGACCAGGTCAAGGACCAGGGGGAAGGCCTCTCACAAGGGAATCAGAGATACCCAAAGAGGCTAAGGAAAGATTCCCCCAGACAGGAACAGCAACAGGATTAAAAAATACCCCGGAAGGACATAAATGAAAAGAACGTAAATGAAAAGAACGAAAATGAAAACGAATCTCCCAGTAAGGCTTCTGATATGAAGAAAGCAAGGATGGCCCATAGCAAAAGGAAAGAGGGATACAAGATAACAGACTTCCTAATCGCAAAAGGGTCAACAAAAAAGGGAAGTTCGAACAGTGCAACACCATTGACGGAAAACAAAACCAAAGGTGCATCTTTAATAAAACAGCAGTCAGATCATGAAAATGGAATGGATTTACATTTTATAAGCAATGAAGTAGTCATAAATGACGTACAAAGCCAAGAAATTGTCACGGACATATAAATTCAGAAGTGCTCAATTCAGAAGTGCTCAGTAAGCACACAGCAATAAACTCAGCCAGGAAAATAACAACAAATGCAGTAATTCACAATCATAACTCAAGTGAAACACTCATTTCCTTCCATCTCAGTAATTGAGAAGAGCAGGGGGAGGGACTCAGTCATATTCAGCAACAGGAGCTATTAAATTCACCTGCCCAAGAAAAAGAGCTTGACCCCAAATCATTGGAACTGTTGGAAACAACTTCTCCTTTACGCATAAGGAGGACACTAAACTGCAACAATCAACAGACCTCATCAGTTATAGGAGAGGGCGTGTCACCTTCACCTCTCCAAGTAGAAGGGATAGTCGTGTGCAAGGTTGAAAGTCCTCTAGCTTTAGACATAGGGTCACAATTAAGAAAATTAAAGGCCTCAGACATCTTACAACAGCTGGGGGCCCAACATCTGGAACCAAGCAATCATTCCTCTCCAATCAAATGTATTCATCCAACAAATACTGAAGATCAAGCCCCTTCCAGTACCTGGGGCGTCCTATTGTCAACATTGGAGACAATCTCCACAGCAATTTCTCACCAAGTGGACAAACAAGATATCCAAGTAGATCTATTAAACATAATGGCAATATACATAGTAGGTATTGACAAGAAGCTACATACACTCAACGATCTGATTACGAGAGCGCAACAGTATACCTACACGCAGCAAGTCAATTGCAAGTGCACATCGACATACGGAAATCCGCTAACAGTATCAACTATTTTGACGGACATATTGACGGAAGTGAGAGCCCAAGTTACCAGCTCATCCAAAAAAGACATGGCAGTTGAGGTTTCGCCAAAGAAAACAACAGGACTATCTCAGAAAGATTCAAACAACACACAAACTACGCAAACGTCTATTTTGGAAATATCTGTCTTAACAGAAACAAGTGAAATCAGCACTAAGGTAAAACACATCAACCCCGACTCAAGTGGAACAAAGGATAACAAAAATATAGAAATAGTGGAGGTTAAGCCCGCGCTCTCAAAGAAAGAAAAAAAGAGGCAAAGAAAAGCACGAAACAAAGGGAAAGCAGCCCAGCAAAAAAAAAAATGGCCGTTATTCTTGCAACATAAGAATGGCAGGTCACGTACCTTAAATAACGACATAAAATCAGATTTGGAATTTATAACTCCACAAACAATCACCCAAGAACTCAACCCTATAGGAAACGAGAAAATAACTTGCTTACTTGCGACAAATAATTCTGAAAATGGATCATTGTCAGCAGCTGCCGAGCAAGAGTCATCACCAAACAGGCAAAACTTTATGGCCCATTATTGTTTGGAATTCTCTACCACCAGAAAGGAAGGGATTACTAAGTCAGAGGGACAGGACCAAAGGAGATCAGGGCTCAGGGTAATGACCAAAGAAGCAGTTAGAACAAGAAGTCCTCGCAGGTCGGAAGGTGAGGACATATCACTGTTGCAGCTGTAAAGTTCAAACATACCAAGGGAAAATGAATTAAACAAAGTAGTGTTACTTCCAAACTATATTTCAAGAGGTAACTTTGACACCTTAAACAGAGATACAATCATAAAACTGGTAAAGGAAGTACGGGAAATAGCCTATATGATTTTTTTCCAACTTACTATCGATTGAATTTAAACCACATCCATCCATGGATAAGAGAGAGGTAACTGTAACAACTTGGTCTTCACCGGAAATTGCAGAGCATATAATGACTCAAAAGCAAAAGTTTAAGGCTCGGGGCATTGAATTACAAAGGTTGGAGGCCCCATGCTACCCAGGTCCGCTTCTCCCCAAACAGAAAAGTGAGGGATCTCTACTGAGAGGTGCCTTAGGAGCAGTAAAAAAGCATAAATCCTTTGATAACTTAATAATTACCAGGCCTCGAGCAACAGCCCAACTTGAAAGGAGTATAAAGGAATTTAACACAATCAAACAAGTGATTAAAGACAAAAGGATGGGGCCTCAAAAACATTGTCTTAACTCGCAATCCTGACGAACCAAAGTACCACAAGAAATTCAAAAACTTATCAACATTTGCTCTTGGAATACCCACGGTCTAGAAAATCTTATAGGAAACCCCGGTGCAGTGGAATTCCTGCAAGCACACAATATCATCTTAGCCCAAGAAATGTGGAGCACAACTCCGAACAATATCATAGGCTTTGCCGGCCATCATGAGCCAGCAATAAAATCAGCAAAAATTCGACACCCAAAGGGCGGTTTGTCCTCATATTTCTCAACCAAATTGGATTGGACTCTAGAAAAACTAACTATAGGGACAAATTGGGTTCTAGTATCCAAACTGGAACAGCACAAAAGCGATAGGTCTGTAACAATATTAACCCGTTTAGAGCGTCGAACGTTCAGCGCCCAGTGCTGAACGTTCGAATAACGGGTGGGGCCGCGTCGGCCAACGGACGTGCGCAGCACTACCAAGGTAGTGCACGCGACGACCGTTGGCCGACGGCAGCGCTTAAGGGGTTAATATTACTTAATGTTTACATCCATCCAAGTGAGGAGAAAAAAGACAAGCACGTGAATATGTTGTTAGGAATAATAAAATCACTACAGAGGCTGTATTGCCAGGTACAGTTCATCATTTACGGTGACTTTAATACTAACTTATGTATTTCCCCAGGGAATATGAATAAAAAGGGAAACACCTTCAGACAACAACTTGAATCATTAGGACTGATTCGCCTCAATAGAAATACAAAAGAAGATTCACCGGCGGCAATAACCTTTTTAAGTGGGTCTAAAAGCTCAACCATCGATCATACCTTATTGAGTGAATCTGTTGCATGCCAAACACGAAAATTCCTAATTGTACCGCGCATAGAGAGCGATCATATGCGACAATTATTGCAATTGGAGCAATTCATAGCCAGGCTGACAGCAGCAAAAAATCTTTTCCACAAGCCTACAATTTAAAAAGACTGAAATGGCATGGAATAGGGATTGAAAAGGTGATGGCAGAAGTATTCCGCCAAGCGGGTACTAGTGAAGAAACTTCAGTGGAATTCACAAGCCCAGATCCACTGCAAATCAGGGAGGGTGAAAGAGTAAGAGCCTGGGACACCATAACAGGATCCTTAATGCAATGCTTTTTGGATAACAAGAGTCAACATTCAGCTAGGCACCAGAGGAAGCACACGCGGACAAGCAGTCACCATCCCTGGTTCAACCATTACCTTCGCAAGCACAAAAGCCTAATAGTACGCAGAATAAGAGCAATTTCAAACCAGTTAAAAACAGGGGGAAAACCTGACAGAAGCATGCTTAAAAATTTAAGAAAACAGTATAAGAAAAACGGTCGAGTAGCTAAATCTAGTTATCAGGTCGCAATATGGAACAAACTCCTTTTGGCTAGTAAACAACGGAATGGAAAACACTTCTGGTCTCAGATAAATTCACTGACACTCAGAAAAAACAATTTAAACCACACAGAGCCACCCAATTATCCCCCAGGGACTGGGTATATTCAATAACAAAATCCAATTGTCCCTTGAGGAACTATTTTAACTTCCTTATTATTCAAAATTATGCCACATTAGCGATCAATAATGAACTCAGAAAAAACAGACATCAAAATGCAGGGATAAACGAGGAAGCATGGGCAGCTCACATAATGAACCAAAGTTTAAATCAACCCCAGGCAGTCCATCATCAAAAAAGGACAGTAGGAGGCACATAGAACAAAATACACAGAGTCTCCCTAGGGGCATAAATGTGAATAACAAACCAATCTCCCCGAAATGTAAAAGCTCCGACAAATTAACAGAAGTAAGAGAACTAATAAAAATCAAAAAGCTAAACTCGGAGGGCGCACCAGGAGCAAATGGCATCCCAAATGCCCTTTTCAAGGGAGTAGCTTCATATTGGGCCCATTATTCTTGCCCACTCTTTAATCAATTGTTTGAAACAAATGGAATCCCTGAATCCTGGAGGGGAAGTATTATCCAGCCAATTTTGAAAGGGGGAAATTGAACAATGCCGAACAACTACAGATTAATTGCTTTAATTGATGTTGAAGCAAAGTAATACGCAAGTTGCTTACTAATCCAACTAAAAAATGTGGTCCAATGAAAACAACCGCATCCCGAGATCTCAAACATGGTTTCGGGCGGGAGCAAGAACTTTAACAAACCTAACGGCATTAACATAGTTAGCCGAAAAAGCTAAATTTAAGAACACCTGCCTGTTCGCCTGTTTTTTGGACCTTGAGCAAGCTTTCGACCATGTGCCCCGTGAACGTCTAAGGGAAAAACTGGCTAGCTGGGGCATCCCCATAAATCTGTTAAACGCCATCAGAGAATTATATTCACGTACATGGAGCCGGGTAAAGTTAGGAGATGGCCGGTGGGTAACAAAGAAAATAAACACCCAAAATTGTCTGAAACAGGGGTGCGTGCTAGCTCCTCATCTTTTTAACCTGTACATATCTGATCTTGAAGATGCCCTTGTGGAAATCAATAGTCACCCCCCATCGATAGTTAATGAGGAAATTAGGTGCCTTCAGTACGCCGACGATTTAGTACTCCTAAGCCAAACGCAAATCGGCTTGCAAAGAGGAATGAGTGCCTTAGCCAAATATTTGACAGCACAAGGGCTAGAATTGAATTCATCAAAAACAAAGGTTGTACGGCTAGTAGATGCCAAAAAACAAAAACAAGAAATATACATGGCATATAGAGGGGAAGAAAGTTGAAACAGTTGCTTCCTACAAATATCTTGGATTTATGGTAGAACGAAAATTAACCCTCAAATTACAGCTCATTTCAATGAAGTCAAAATCTCAAAACCTGATATATGACTTCAATGTATTAAAAAAGAAAGGAAGCTGTCCATCATATGGCAACTTATTAACAGTTATGCAGGCACAGTTAATGCCAACAGTAACCCATGGACCGAAATAATGAAAGGATGAGAAATCCTGGCCTTGAACAAAATACAAACAAAAGTATATTAAAAAGTCTTCCATATCCAGCAAAGCGCATCGCCTGCTCAGGAGCGGCTAGAGTTTGGCTTATTAAACCAGGAATTTCGCAGCAAAGGAGCATTCATAAAACTGTGCTGGAGGTTGCGTGCTTCTGCAATCAGAACCATAGATCACCATAGATCACCTATGCTGGAAAGAAATAGAAAGACAAAAAGAAAAGAAAATGCAAAGATCTTGGTGTAGTTACTTAAACCAGGTGATGAAGGACCTCTCTTCCCTAGATATTTGGAATCTTAGCATAGGAAAAAAGGCATCCAACAAACTAATCAACATCACAATAAAATGTTTGTCTCACTCAATGGATGAGAACACCCTACTGCAAAGACGGCATGCCGGGTCGGTTATTAATTCATATGAGAAAAGGAAGCCTCAGGAATATTTATCAGCCTATTTCTCACTTACTCTAAAACATCAATTTATGAGGTTGCGTCTGGGCATGTGGGAAACAAAAGACTTATGGGCCCATTAGGATGGTGGGCGGATCGCCACCGCCAGGCCGACGGTAGCCACCGCCGGCCTGGCAGGGGCGATCCGCCCGCCATCCGTGCCGGAATGACCCCCCGCCATATTAGTATGGCTGTGGGGTCTGCGGCAGACGGAAAGACTGTTGGCCGCTTTTCCGCCCCGGTCGACTTGCGACCGGGGCGGAAAAGGGTTTCTATGGTGGCTGTGTCTATCAGACACCGCCAGCCATATTAGGATGGGACATTTTAGATGCCTTTCCGCGGAGGCATTAGGCATGCGGAGCCTGCATTGGGGGCCCGATGCGGGCCCTCATGGACTCCGGGTAGGTGGGGGGGGCACTTGGGGGGTACCTACGGTACCCCCCAGCAGCTCCATGCACAACATGGCAGGCACCGCGCGGTGCCTTCCATGCTGTGCATTGAAGTGCACTGCATGCCTTCCTGCGATTATGGCGGGCGGTGCTGAGTGCAACGCCCGCCACAATGGTAGGAATGCAGGATTCGCCCGCCACTGTGGCGGGCGCATCCTAATGCCAGGCACGGGACCCCCGCCCTTATGGCGGGCGGTCCCTGGTACCGTGAGGATGGCGGACGGGCAAAGTCCGCCCGCCATCCTAATGGGGGCCTTAATCCCAGCATGGAAGGATAAAATCGAAAATCGAGACTGCAGACTATGCAGATATAAAGACAAATCTATTCAACGCATTTTTTGTGTATGCCCTATGATACTAAATGAACGGAAGGCACTATTAAAATCACGACTGAATAGTTTGAATATATGCTCATGCAGAGAAAATGTAACCACCTAGCTCGGCGGGACCTCAATCCCATTAGTATGTAGAGGGGTGAAACTTTTAAATGTGTATTTAAAGGAAATCGGTTGAAACTTTATAGAGAGCGAAAAAGATTCTCTATACAAAACTAACGGTCAACCAGAAAATTAGGAAGAGTCAAAGGCTGTTTTTAATAATAATGATGTTAGAAAGACATTATTTTTTTAAACTGTCGTTAATTGTTTAATTTATTTTAGGTGCGTGTTGTGGTGTTTATATATGTAAATGGTGTGAAGGATGGTAAGTAATGAATTTTTTATTGATTATTAATTAAATAGTTAAAATTAATTTCTATTAATTATTTAGTAATTATTAATTGTAATTGTGTAATTATTTTAGCTGTGTGTTGTGGTGTATATATGTGTAAATGGTGTGAAATCTGGTAGGTAATTAATTGTTTAATTAATAAATAATAAAAATTAATTTTAAATAATTAATTGTTAATTATTAATTGTAATTGTGTAATTAATTTTAGGTATGTGTTGTGGTGTTTATATGTGTAAATGGTGTCAAAGCTGGTAAGTAATTAATAGTTTAATTAATAAATAATAATACATTAATTTTAATTAATTAATTAGTAAATATTAAATGTAATTGTGTAATTAATTTTAGGTATTTGTGGTGGATTTTATAGTGCTGAATAAGTATTTTTTATCTTTGTTAATAATAGTATATTTATATTTATATATTAATTATGTTAACATTAGAAATTAAATGTATTGAAAATGTTGATATTTTTATTTTTTATTGTTTTGTGGTCCCGCGCTTTCCCTACTGTTGCACTCACTGGAGTGGGAATAGTAACTTTTACCCGTACGCTATACAGCGCTTTCCCTACTGTTGCACTCACTGGAGTGGGAATAGTAATTTTTACCCCTCCGCTATCCTGCGCTTTCCCTACTGTTGCACTCACTGGAGAGGGAATAGTAATTTTTACCCCTATGCTATGCACCGCTTTCCCTACTGTTGCACTCACTGGAGTGGGAATAGTAAATTTGACTTCTACGCTATCCAGCGCTTTCCCTACTGTTTTACTCACTGGAGTGGGAATAGTAATTTTTACCCCTACGCTATCCTGCGCTTTCCCTACTGTTGCACTCACTGGAGTGGGAATAGTAATTTTTACCCCGCTGCTATCCTGCGCTTTCCCTACTGGTGCACTCACTGGAGAGGGAATAGTAATTTTTACCCCTACGCTATCCACCGCTTTCCCTACTGTTGCACTCACTGGAGTGGGAATAGTAAATTTTACCCCTACTCTATCCAGCGCTTTCCCTACTGTTGCACTCACTGGAGTGGGAATAGTAAATTTGACTTCTACGCTATCCAGCGCTTTCCCTACTATTTTACTCACTGGAGTGGGAATAGTAATTTTTACCCCTACGCTATCCTGCGCTTTCCCTACTGTTGCACTCACTGGAGTGGGAATAGTAATTTTTACCCTGCTGCTATCCTGCGCTTTCCCTACTGTTGCACTCACTGGAGAGGGAATAGTAATTTTTACCCCTACGCTATCCACCGCTTTCCCTACTGTTGCACTCACTGGAGTGGGAATAGTAAATTTTACCCCTACGCTATCCAGCGCTTTCCCTACTGTTGCACTCACTGGAGTGGGAATAGTAAATTTGACTTCTACGCTATCCAGCGCTTTCCCTACTGTTGCACTCACTGGAGTGGGAATAGTAATTTTTACCCCTATGCTATCCAGTGCTTTCCCTACTGTTGCACTCACTGAAGTGGGAATAGTAATTTATACCCTCCCGCTATCTAATGTTTTAACAATTAATGTTTTTATTTTTTTATTAAATGTATGTATTATTTTTTTTAATAGTTTAATGTGTTAATTAAATATAGAATATATTAAATATTTTTATTTATTTTTAATTATTTATATATGTTTTTATTTTATTTTTATATAATTAATAAAGTTTATACATTAAATAAAGATAATAGTTAATAAAATGTATTTAAGTAAATATATGTATATGTACACTTTTTTGTGTTTATAATAATTAAATTTAGTTTATTTGTTATAATTAGTTAAAATATATATTAAAATGAATTTCATTTGTTAATAATAGTAATATTATTTAATTAATTTAATTTAAGTAATATTATTTTTTTAAGTCGATATTTTTTACATCAATATTTTTTTACATCGATATTTTTGAGTCGATATTACTGTACTTACCTTTTTAAGTAGAGGGAGACGATATTTTTGTTATCGATATTTTACATCGATATTTTTTTCATCTATATTTTTTATATCGATATTTTGACATGGATCCTTCTAACTGATCATATGATATGTATGGTGTTAAATTTGAAATTCTTAGAAGAACCAAAACTATGTCAGATTTCATTTTCTATCCCCGCTTTGACCTATGTAAGAAACTCCGTGTTGTGGACTGTCTGAAACAATATGATGATATAATCAGGGACATTCGGCCTCAAGCTGCAAATCAACTGCTTATTTCATTTGTTAAACCGTTCAAACCCATTAGCTCTACCTCCATAGCCAGATGGGTCAAGTCCGCTATGAGCCTAGCTGGCGTTGACTTATCTAAATTCCAAACCCATTCTCTCGGAGGTGCTATGGCCAGTAAATCCTTCTGGTCTGGCTGTAAGTTGCATGATATCCTCAAAGCAGTGGACTGGTCCAACGCATCCACATTTGCTCGACATTATTGCAAACCTATTGAGCACATGTCTGATGTTATCCTACACAGCTACCAACATGCATAATGTAGCCTCTGGTCTTGTAATGAAATTGCGATTCTCCTAATAACATGACCAGAGAATCTGGATTTCATTAAAGACACGGAGGCTAACATTATCCCCCCGACCTCCCTTGGACGGACTATTCTTTTGCTTAGTTTATTATTGAATGCACCATTCTGATTGTGTTTTACTCTACTGCCTGTTCTTATTTATTGTACTCCTGTATTATTCAATCTGATGCTCTGTTATTTCAACTTTTTTAACATGTCCCTCCTTTTTTCAGACAACCCCTCTTAATGGATTCTTCTCGCCATCATTGCTTCCTCCTCATTTTTCTTCGTTACCCCCTCTTGGATTCCGCTTTCTCAAGAATAAGATGAAGCTCACCTTTTTTGGAACTTTTCTTTATTTCTCCAAATTTAAAAGAGGCAGTCTGTTTGGTGCTCATGCTTTTTATTACTATCTGACTGCCCCCCCCCCCCTCAGAATGTAAACAGAACCCCTGAGTTTCCCACATTTCACAGATATTCATTGGTTTAAGGCTCATTGGGGCCCCCCAAAGGGGTGGGCCCCTGAAGGCTTGGGCTTGCCTCGCAGGGGCTGCAGGGACCTATGTTATGCTCCTCTGTGCCCTCAGTGAAACATTGTGTGAGCAAGGTGGCAAAGGTAATCCACCCTCCCCTCCAGAAAATCCTTGGGCACCCTGTACCAATCTTTGGCTTTTCAATAGGTTTTGACTCACATTCCCTATGTAGGTAAGAATGCGTGCTTTGCAGAAACGAAGGTGGTCTGTGTGTGTAATTTAACTCAATATCGTTTATACATCACACAATTCAAAGTGAATATTTTCAACACAATATTACGTTTTCATTAAACTCCTGAGATCAATTACATAAAATAGAAACTTGAGGTCTACACGTTAAAGGGAAATCTCTGCAACAGACACATTAATCATCTGAGATACATAATGATTCAAACAGCTGACTACATATTATACACAAGTCTCTCCAACAAGTGCATTAACCGCCTGAGTAACATCATCGGCATTAAACTAACAGAGATCTCTATAACAGATGTATTAACACTCTAAGCTACATTAAAAGGCAGCCTCGTTTATGACCAATTATGTTCTTCCAGAGAATCGTTTTACAATCATGTTTTCCATGTTGCCAATTACATTGGGGTTAGTTTTGAAACAATAATGAAAAATATGATTTTCAAGCAGCAGCTACTCATGCCTCTGCCCCTTGTGACTCTGCCCCTTCTTGACGAAAAATATATGCCCCTAATATGTGGGTACCAGGAGTCATTAGATTAATTTTCAGCACAGACAGTACTCAAGCCTTCTGTGATCTAGTGTCTCTTACCCCTCCGTATGCCCATTGCTGCTAGGGAGTGTCATTGCTCTTATTCCATTTCTTTGACGATTCTCTGACCCTTCCTCTCCCCCTGTGATCTGAGGTCTCTCATCCTCCATTGTCCACAGGTGTCTTTACATCTCTCTCATTCCTCCTGTTGCACTTGTGATCCTGGAGCTTTCACATCCTTCCAGAGCCCTCTAGTGAGTCCTTCACTCTTACTCTGTGCTACCTCCCCTCTCCCCTCCCTCCACTTTCTTACCGATGTCTTGGCTCTCTCTCTCCCAGTCTCCTTCGCCTTGCTTCATTGTCTGCTCTCCCTTGCCCCCCACCACCTTCTACCTGTTATCTGGAAGCTGCACCCCTCAAGTTGCTCTGAGAGGTGGAGAAATATATCTGCTAGGCACCGTGGCGTAGCTAGGGTGCCATAGGTCCCAAAGCAAGCAAGGAGAATCCCTTGGTTTGGTAATTAAAAAAATCCAGTATGATTGGCTACAATCGGATACCTCACACCCCTGGGCTTCGGTGTCACTGCAGCTGCTGCACCAGTGATAGCTACGCCCATGGCTAGACTCACAGAGGGTACCCACGGGCGTAACCGTGATCCTTAGGAAGCAGCCAGTTTGCCAATGGATAATTCCTGGCACCCTATGCCAGCCTACAGCCTAGAACACGCAGAATCCTCATAGAGCATGAAGGGCCATACCTGACTGAGGCGACCATGCCACACTGTCGGGGGCCAGCACCACACTTTTGGGGTTTCGTTAAAACTCCTGTAGTTATGCATAAGTGCAGCCGTGGCGTTCTCTGCATAATTATTGAATTGCCACACTTCCCATATAATATGCTGGTTTCAACAACAAATGGTTCCTTTCTCAAACAGAACAAAATGTGTTTAAACAAATCACCATGTGAGATGCTTTTGAGTGTTAGACCCTCTGAAAAGGTTAGCTGGTGACTTTTCAGATTAAATACTCAGGTGTTAAACTGATATTAATGAGGTGAAGCTTTGGGCCGGACAGTATAAATGTTTGCTAAAATGCCAAACTAACAAAATAATAATGCTGACACAGAGAGTGCAACATTAATTTGCAAAATTTGCTGCCTCATAATTAGTCACCTCTTCCATATAATTTGTTTGTTGATTGCGCCATATTTGCAGTGACCCTGGATTTTGCTTAACAACCTAATGCATTGTGGAACTTGTAGTGTTGGTCCATTCAATTTAACTAAGGATTCTGAAAGCAAAGAATTGTAGACACAAAGTTCCACACTGGAGTATAGTGTGTTTGGTGACATGAAGTCATAAGGTAATTTGATAGTCTGAGGCTTCTTCCATAGATTTTCTGATCAGCATACTTAGCTTCCCAATGTACAAACGAATGTCCTAGAATCCATGTCACCTTTTGTTCCTTCGAGGCCCATTCACACATCCTGCGGTGGAAAATCAAACATTAGTACGTGGTGTGCGACATGCCAGTCCAATATCCAAGTCACAAAAAAACTCCCTCGCTTCCTCACATAGCGCTCGCAGCATCTAGGTTTTTACCTGCCAATGTTTCGTACCCGTCCCCAATCCCACCCCAACTTTGCAGCAGCCGTGGCTGCACCAATCCTATTTGAATATGTCTCATACCTGGCCAGTTACACCCACACTTTCTGTAACACAATTTTCAACACTACCAGCAACTGAAAAGATGTTACTGTCTTACCCCGTTCATGACAAAATATCTCCTTCTATCTGAAATCTTCTCCATTCTGTCACCGTTCAAGTGCCCTTCCTACACTCTCTCATAACCACACACATCTGCCTCTCCCTGCCTGATCAGTCTTTGAGCTCCACAACCAGATTATCAACTGTAACTGTGCCAATCACATTTCCCCATGCAAGACACCAGACTTCCGCACAGACCCCAGCATCTCAGAAACCCTAAAAGCTCCAAAAAAACACCCACAGAATACATGATCTAAATATGATTACCTCAAAAGGATCATAACAGTAACCAATAAAGCCTCCAAATGAGGTGTAACAAATTGAATCTTATGACCTCCCTCACCATTGATCTTGTGCCATGCTCCTTTCGCCAACCCTTCAAAATTTTCCACAATATCTCACCTGGTGCCAGGTCAAAACCCCAGTATAATTTTCCATAAAAAGACAGACCAGCCAGCTTCCTTACTATTGTCGTAGGAGATAAACCTTTGTCAATTTAACACAATACAAAACTTATCACTCCATGTTCCCTGTTTTGGTGTTCTTCAGTGTCGCCTGCTCTGTACTTCATTTGAACTCTTGCCACCTAGTAACTTCTCCTTGTCAAATTTGCTATGACCTCTTAACCAGCTCAATCTCTTTTCTCCCCCCCACACCCAAATGTTGTGTCGTAACTGTGTCTTCCTGTCTTCTGCTCCAGGTGCCAGCAGATGAAATCCTTGCCACTGTAAACAAGATAAAGGGTCTGCTATATCATTGTTCACTCCTGGCACATGCCCCCCCCCCCCCAAAAACAATGGTCAGCCACAAACAGATCAACATAAACTGTCTCAAAGACGCTTTTCATGAAATTTCATTTTGATATTCTCCAGATCAATCGGAACACAGCCAGATGGTCATCTAGTCCCACTGTTGGGTGGGGGAGCGAATTGCACACTACACACACTAAACACTGAAGAGAATCTTGCACGTCTTGTTCTTCTGTCTGGCATATACTAACCAGAGGATGAAGTGGATCAAACCACTATGTTGTAACATGGGGACCAAGACATTTTTCGAATCTTAAAATCTGACACTTTGCAGCTCACAGTTTTTCTCCTTAGTGGATTTTTTTTGCTGTGAGTTTAGTATGGATGAAGAAGAGCTTAAAACTTAAAATGTGTTGATTTAATATGACTTTTATCATGCTTTCAACATGTTTCATTCCAAGTAGCACTTAATTTTAGCATGATTTTGACCTGCAAGTATTTAGTAGTGATACACAATTTTAACTGTTTAGTCCTGTATTAAATGATTTATGTGTTTTTTAGGTTTGAAAAAAAAACTATCTTGATGATGATAAACTGTCTCAACGATCGCAGCACAGGCAGCCACGAGCCTTGTGTTTGTTCACCAACTCTAAACACTGCCATGTTGTCCTCATTAAACGTCATTGTTCGGTTAGCCAGCTTTCTCCCGAACACCACCAGTGTCATGACCAATGGGAAAAATTCTAGGAGAGCGATGCTTCTCCCTTGTCTCAACCAATACTCAGGCCACTTTTCAGCACTCCACCTCCTCTCCCAGAAAAGGCCTCAACTATGTGCTCCAACCGCATCTGAAAGAATTTGAGCCTGGCAAAGTGTGTTGTCATCTAGGAACAACATGAACACCTCGTTAATATCCTCCAAAAATAACCACTATATACATAAATCTGTGACTGCCAATAAAATCCATGCCTTATGATGCCTAACCTTCTGCAGAAAGTCCTTCCACCTCTCACCACCCTACATACAAAGTTTTAGAAACCCAACAGCTTTTGTACCTTCCATAACTCCTATTGTCACATACCCATCACCTCATCCAAAAACTGTTGTATTTCCAATATTTTGCAGAGCGGCAACCTCACCACCAGCTCCTGCATATCCAATTCAATGCCCAGAAATGTTGAACTGTGCTTGGGCTTTCAATCTTCTCCGGGGCTAATGGGATACTTACCTCCCCTGCCAATTCCTCAAAATGTTGCAACACTCTCTAACACTCTCCTGCATTCTTCCTGCCAACAAACAAAAATCCTCCAGCTAACATGAGATGTCTTTGTGGCCACTTCTCTTAGAAAAAACACAATGCAAGAACGTGCTAAAAGTCTCAAAAACTGGGCTGGATATGGCACATCCCATGGGCAGAACTCTATCCACATAGATAGCCCTCAAAAGTGCATGCCCAATAAGATGAAATCCGCTGGATGTATTGGCAGTAGCTGACAAATTTATTTGATGTCACATTTGGATAACGCCGCACCCTAACCACACTGATGTACAAATCTCACCACATCATCCATGGAAGCGTACACCACCTTTGCATCTTCTGTTGCAATGAAATCATTCATCAATGCACCTTTGGCCATGGCAAGAGATGGATCATTCGGAAAGTCGCCCTTCAGTCTTTTTGGGAACCACCCCTAGTGGGAATATTATTAAATCAGGAAGTCGTAAAAGGGGCCTATGATTCGTCCCTCCTCTAGTTCTCTCTCTAGCTTAGCTGCCACAACCTGTGACAAAGTCTTCGCTGATTGTAAATTATCTTGATATCCTATACAGAAACCCCACTCAATTTTCAAGGCTGCCTCCCGATCCAGGTATATCTGCAGCCAGTGAGTCAGTTTCTCCACCTTAACTGGCATAGGAGCCCTTCTGAACAGCCAGGGCCTGATATCCCCTCCCTCTGTGTGCCCTCCACTGTTCTCCAGGACTGACCAACATGTAATATTGTGTAATAGGATGCCTCCCCCCACACTTAGAGAACCTGTGTTTGAATTTGCACACCTGCACCAACAAAACCCTTTATTAAAGTTCCTGCACACCTCCACATTGGGTCCTTGACTTTTATGAATTCTCCCTGCCCCCTGTTGAGTGTGTTGGTACTAAAAGGGCCAGTACGCCATGGGAAGGCCACTCGCTGTGTGTGTAGTTGCTGGTGGTTGTGTGGAGGACTTCCATTGCAACCATAATTCGGAGTCCACATCCCCCTGGCTTCTCTGTATTTAGACTGACTCTTGACCAGAATTCTTCATCATAACTAAGTCATGTATAAGCCCCCAAATGCATCTGGGCCTTCCAGATGATATCCATGTATTTGAAAAGCGCTATTACTCTGTCCAAATGCTTCTCACAATAAATACTGGCATAAATTAAACATGCCGATGTCCAATTCTCAATGTTAATAGGCACCCTGGAACGTCGATCCATTTCCCATTCCTCCTCCATACCTTCTGTTGCCAGAATGTCCCTAAGCAGCAATTTGAAAACATCCATATATTCGTTTCTTCAGATCCTGGTTTGTGTTTTGTCCGATATATGTGACTCTAAAGGCATCGTCAAACCCATATAGGGCAACTTCTTTGTAGGCTGAACCACGTCCTCCTTTCCTTCATTGCTGTCCTTTGTCTTGCCATCCTCCTTAATCTCACTTCGTTTTTTTTATTGCACTCCTCTTGAGTCCCCTGTGCCTTCACTCTCGATAGAGCTGACCAATTGTGCGTGTCCTCCACCCCTTTTGTTGAGATGACCTCCTCCCCCACACCAACCTTTTTGCAGCTCTTCCTGCCAGCTGCCATACCCCTTCGTCCCATACGGACCACCATTCCTTCATACCTTTGGTCAACCTGTCTCTCAGCTCCCCAGCCTCCTGTGCATGTGCACCTTCCTTTCTGTGTCGCTTCCCTGCGGTTTCTCCTTCATCTGCTCGTGACCTCTGACATCAACATTGCTTTCCATTTCCAAGACACCCGTTTCCGTTCATCCCTCTGTTCCAGGTGTGTCTGCACCCTCGCACCATCACTATCACTCACCTCTCCTTCCTCCCATTTTTCACTGTTCCCATCATAATCCATTAACTAATCAGCTGCCTCATACATCTCTCAGTCATTCACACCTGCTTGCACCTGCTGCTTTCCCACCAAAAATGATACAAAATGTTCATCTATACTGAGCCTCAGTGTGCGCATCATCTGTGATTGAACCCGTGTATAGGGAGGGCCGACAATGACCCATACCGCTTTCGGCCAACGTTCCAGGGCTACTTTATACCCTGTTGGCTTCACCTACTTTCCTCCAACCGTACCTGTTGGCATTGTCATCCTCATATACACCAGGCTACAGGAGCATGCAGGGCCTGCTTCACAACTGGCCCTACGAGTCGCACCAGCAAGCACTGTCCTTGTGTGGTCGTTCTCCCTGTCTGACACCCAGAGTCATTGCCCCTTTCTTCCCCTGTACCTACTAGCAGCTCCCTGCCCATTGCTGCTGCACACATCCCCCTTCTGCATGCCCCTGACCTTCTTATCTAGGTGGGCTAGGTCCAACATTGCCTCCCTATCCTAGCAAAACCTCTCCAATCGCTCCTCCATTTCCCTCAACAACTGTCATTGTTCCCGTATCTTGGCCTCTATATCTTCCCCTTGCCGCTTGGATACCTGTCCCTGACCCAACCCAGCCCTGCCATTCCTTCCACTTAACCCATGTACACTGCACCAGGGACCACACATACAGTAGTTCCACTGGTTTCCCCTCCCTCCTGCTCTGGGACCCCCCCCCCCACTTTTTTCCCTGGCCCTCTGGACACCTACTGTCCCCACTGCACAATAAAGGCCTTTGCTGCCTTCCTCCACGCTCCTGCTGGGAGTCACATGCTGAGGTCTCTCCCCCCAGTACACGGGGGGCCTCCTCTCATCAATATCCCTCAATCATGGCCTAGCAGCGCCACACTCCCGCTTCCTCCATCCCATCCTGCCCCATGGCCGCATATAAGCTATGCCTCCCGTGTGGAGGCTTCTGAGAAACTGTTGTCTGCATTGTGGCGGTTTTCTTCTCACCCTGCCTACCCTTTGGACCTGCTGTGTGGAGGCGAGTGGGCCTCAATTGTGGCTGCTACACTGTCCGATACGACCACAATGGGCACACCATACCCACCCACACCTGGTTAAGGACCCCAGGGCCCGATGTAGGTAACGAAATACCGGTCGGTAATGGCTGAAAATACCGAATTTCGGCCGTTATCGACCGGTATTTGGTGTTTGAGATGTAGGGGCCACTAAAACGTCCGAATCGGTAAATTTACCGAATCGGTACATTTACCGATTCTGTCTAGTTACCGATTCGGTAAATTTACCGAATCGGTAAATTTACAGATTCGGTAAAATTACCGAATCGGTAAATTTACCGATTCGGTAAATAAGAAATGGTAAAAATGACTATTGAGATGTAGGTAACCTCTAAAATACCGGATTTGCATGACATTCGGTATTTAAGAGTCTGTATTTACCATGGATTGAAATCAGGTGGTAACCAGGTGCAGGCTATAAAAAAGGGCCCAAAATGCAACAGTTTGACCAGAATGGCGGCATTCTATGTGATTGCGAGGCGGCTACGGCTACAGGCAGAAGGAGAGAGGGTCTGGAGAAGGGAGGAGCAGGTCTACAGGCAGATAATCACCCTATTCCAACTTACTGAGCCAGAGATCCTACAAAGGTACAGGCTACACCCCCAACCCATCCTGGAGCTGATCAGGGACCTCCACCCACTTTTGGAGCACCCAACCCCAAGGGCACCCGCCATCCCACCCCATGTGCAGGTGCTGTGTAGCGTACACCTGCTTGCCTCTGGGAGTGTCCCAGAGCTGCCTGTCCCGTTTTTTAAAGAAATTCCTAGAGGCCATGATGCAGAGAATGCATTATTATATCAGCTTCCCTGCAACACACGCAGAACAGCTCAGGACCAAGACAGAGTTTTATCAAATGGCACATTTCCCCAACTTCATTGGCTGTATTGATGGCACCCACATACCAATATGTCCACCTTCTGCCACAGAGTACATTTATAGGAACAGGAAGTCTACCCACACCATAAATGTGCAGGTAATCTGTGATGCAAAGTACATCATCACAGACATAGTTGCCAAGTTTCCTGGAAGTACCCACGACTCATACATCTTTCAAAACAGTGGGATCTATACACGCCTGACAGCGGGGGAATTTGGCGAAGAATACCTGCTAGGTAAAACACTGTGTGACACTCCCTTGATACATATTGCAGATGTATGTGTATGTGTGCATGTGAGTAATGTCTTTTTCTTTTACAAATAGGGGATAGTGCATATGGGGTCCAGTCTTTCATCCTTACTCCCTACCTCAACCCTTCAACCCCCAGCCAGAGTAGATACAACAGGGCACACAAATCTACCAGGAACATTGTGTAGCGCACCTTTGGGCTGTGGAAAAGCAGGTTCCGCTGCCTCCACAAAAGTGGAGGGGCACGCCAGTATACACCAGTCACCTGCTGCAAGATGATTGCAACCTGTGCAATGTTGCACAACCTTGCCATGAAGATGGGCACCGAGGTGGAATTATCTGATTATGAGGACCATGATGATGAACAAGCACTGCCTGAACCCAACACAGCTGGCGTTGCGACACCAACAGATGGCAGACACAGACGGGAAGAGATCACACGTAACTACTTTTAAGTAAGTAAAGAGACACAGACAGGTGGAGTATGCACCCAAAGTAGTTTAATATTTGTCACTACGCAGGTGGTCAAAAGCACAAATGTGCAACACAAACGTCATCCAGGCAATAATAAAGTCTTGCACCGACCCTGTGAACGCAGAAATCATAACATGTTCCGGAATTATTCAAGACTCAACCCGTAAAGAAAGAGTAAGCTCCAAACCCAAACAAGTTCATACTGCCTCTAGCTTGGCCATAGATCCCTGTAGACCTGAGCTAACTCGGGCATATTTTATATCGCAGGTCCGCCTCCAAAGAATAGATTCTTTCCAAACTAAACAAACAAGGACGAGTGACGCCACTGCCCAAGCGTTCTCGGATGAGCACTGGCAGTCCGAAAGAGAGAAATATTTTGGGAGACATTAATCAACTTCCAACGGTTGTTCAGTAAGCCAAGCAGATAGAACATTTGCTGATTCACTGAGAGACAATTCATCCCTGGACCGCAAAGGGAAGCAAAATGGCGTCATCTGCGTTGAAGACTAAATTTCACTCAAAAGGAAGTTGTCCCTCAAGGCAGCCATTTTCATATTTAAAGTGTTCTTCAAAAGTTATGTAAATGAACTTCTCGTTAGAAAGGATTTTCTTTCCTTGTACATGTTTTGCACTTTCTTATTGAAGACTTGAACAGCTTGTATTGGTAACCCATTCATGAGTTCTGAGGGGTTTTAAAATGGCAGTATTTATGTTTGTTTTTATCCATGTGCAGACTATCGAAATGAACGCAAATTGTATCTTGCCCAGAAAACTTGTCCCAACTGGTAGAATGAGAACTTAGTTCCTCTTTCGCCAAAATAATCAGTTTTTTGTCCGTGCACCCTGGCCACGCCCCTTCGAGGCCACTCCCCCTCCCACCCAGTTAAAAAAGGTCGCTGAGAACTAGCATCTGACTGGAAAGAGTCACTCCTGAGGCGGAAGCCGGGAGTTGCAGTTGTTCGTTTTTAAAAAAAATTGAATGTCACTTGATTATTGTGTTTTTAAACCTGCACCTCTTTAAGCATTCTTGGGGCAGAAGTCCGAATTTTACTTACTCGCTCAGCCGATTTAAACGCTGTTCGATTCACAGTTAAGAACCCAGAGCTGCCGCCATCGCAGGCGTGCACCCTGGCCACGCCCCTTCGAGGCCACGCCCCCTGCCGCCCAGTTAAAAAAGGTCGCTGAGAACTAGCATCTGACTGGAAAGATTCACTCCTGAGGCGGAAGCCGGGAGTTGCAGTTGTTCGTTTTTTTTAAAAATTGAATGTCACTTGATTATTGTGTTTTTAAACCTGCACCTCTTTAAGCATTCTTGGCGCAGAAGCCCGATTTTTACTTACTCGCTCAGCCGATTTAAACGCTGTTCGATTCACAGTTAAGAACCCAGAGCTGCCGCCATCGCAGGCGTGCACCCTGGCCACGCCCCTTCGAGGCCACGCCCCCTCCCGCCCAGTTAAAAAAGGTCGCTGAGAACTAGCATCTGACTGGAAAGATTCACTCCTGAGGCGGAAGCCGGGAGTTGCAGTTGTTCGTTTTTTTTTAAATTGAATGTCACTTGATTATTGTGTTTTTAAACCTGCACCTCTTTAAGCATTCTTGGGGCAGAAGCCCGAATTTTACTTACTCGCTCAGCCGATTTAAACGCTGTTCGATTCACAGTTAAGAACCCAGAGCTGCCGCCATCGCAGGCGTGCACCCTGGCCACGCCCCTTCGAGGCCACGCCCCCTCCCGCCCAGTTAAAAAAGGTAGCTGAGAACTAGCATCTGACTGGAAAGATTCACTCCTGAAGCGGAAGCAGGGAGTTGCAGTTGTTCGTTTTTTTTTAAAATTGAATGTCACTTGATTATTGTGTTTTTAAACCTGCACCTCTTTAAGCATTCTTGGGGCAGAAGCCCGATTTTTACTTACTCGCTCAGCCGATTTAAACGCTGTTCGATTCACAGTTAAGAACCCAGAGCTGCTGCCATCGCAGGCGTGCACCCTGGCCACGCCCCTTCGAGGCCACGCCCCCTCCCGCCCAGTTAAAAAAGGTCGCTGAGAACTAGCATCTGACTGGAAAGATTCACTCCTGAGGCGGAAGCCGGGAGTTGCAGTTGTTCATTTTTTTAAAAATTGAATGTCACTTGATTATTGTGTTTTTAAACCTGCACCTCTTTAAGCATTCTTGGGGCAGAAGCCCGAATTTTACTTACTCGCTCAGCCGATTTAAACGCTGTTCGATTCACAGTTAAGAACCCAGAGCTGCCGCCATCGCAGGCGTGCACCCTGGCCACGCCCCTTCGAGGCCACGCCCCTCCCCTCTTCGATATAATTGCATCTACCAGAAGCGCAGCGGACGAGCGCAGCGGGAGCGCCGTTTGCGCGCCGAAGGCGCGCCTAAGGCAAGCCCGTCTGCGCCCGTCTGCGTCCGGCCGGGGACAGGGGCCACCCCCCTTGATCCTTCTCACAGGACGCAATACAACTCTGCTACCCTTTTCACATTGAGACCCCCCTTGATGGATACTTGCCTCCATCAACATCACCCCCTTAACCTTCCCACCACCTGTCAACATTGCAATGCCAACCTCAAAATGACTCAACCCAAGCAGTTACAGCAAAACTTCACTCTATTGCTTTTAAACTGCAGGTCTATGCCGAAACATAAAACAGAAATCTCACTCCTTCTAGAAGAACGATCCCCTGATGTCCTCTTCCTAACCGAAACTTGGCTAACTCCAGACTGTGACCCGGATATTATCCAAACCGTGCCATCGGACTACTACATCGAACGCCGGGACCGCGCAAGCGGGAAAGGAGGAGGCCTCACTATAATTTATAAATCTATCTATCAATGCCATTGCGCCTGTGACCCTATCCCCGATTGTGAAAGCCTGCCCTTCTGCCTCAAGCTCACTCCTAATGATTGCCTAACAGGTGCGCTAATCTACCGCCCTCCAGGCCCGCTGAACAATTTTCCCTCCTCCTTACCTTCGATTGCTGCAGAAATTGCGATGTCCTCCTCAAACTTCACGCTGTTGGGCGACCTCAATATTCATTTTGATGGCAGCATCGACTGCATTGCCAACGAGTTCACCTATAGTTTGGCTGCAATCCAACTACGACAATTAATAAAGGCGCCTACCCATAACAAAGGTCACCTACTTGACCCAGTTTTTACAAACTGTCCCACGCTAACAGTCGGATCCACCACTCCCCTACCCTGGACGGATCACCATTTAATCCTTCTTAACTGGTCCATAGAAAACGTCACCCCGCCCCCCCCCCTCCTACAACTCGGAAGATGAGAAATTGGTCAAAACTTCCGCTAGAGGCATGGTCTGGCCTTCTCTCTACCTCCAAACCCATCCTCTCCAAAAATCCGGAACAAAATAGCATATCCTTTAACAAATGGTTAGAACACTCCATTGACCCCATCCTCCCCGCAAGAAAAACCAAACTAAAAAGAGCCCGAGAAACCGCCCCCTGGTACTCGGAAAAACTCAGGGAGTTAAAACGACAGTGTAGGAAAATGGAGAGGAAGTGGCGCCTGGGATACGCCTTAATCGATAGAGAAAGGTATAGAGAAAATATCAGAGCCTACAAAATGGAAATAAAAGCTGCTCAATCTATCTACTATAATGAGAAAATCATGGAAGCCAGGTCAAAACCCAAAGAAATCTATCAGATAGTTAAAAACCCTCTCCAAAATTCCCCCACCTACAATCACAACCCCTGATCCCATCTCTCGTTGCAACGAATTAGCCGAATTTTTCTTCCAAAAAATAAACAAAATATATTCTTCATTTACAAACCCCATCCCTGAAACTGTTTTATCACAACTCGCAAGCGCGAATGAACACCCTGCGCAAATTCACCTAAACGATTTCCCATTATTAGACCTGGAATCACTCAAAGTTCTTGCACTCCAGGTAAAATCTGGCTCCCCCCTCGACCCTGCACCTCCTAAGATGATGAATATGGTTAACTCAATCATTTTTCCCACTCTCCTGGACCTACTCAACAGTTCAATCTCATCAGGGGTGGTCCCCCCTGCTTGGAAACAAGCAATGGTGAAAGCACTATTAAAAAAGCCGAATCTCAACCCAGCAGATCCCAATAATTACCGCCCAATCTCCCTGCTACCATGGGCAAGCAAAATCTTGGAGAAGCATGTCAACCTCCATCTCACTAACTACCTTGAGGAGAACCTCCTACTGGATGCTTCCCAAACAGGATTCCGCCCCAGACACGGTACTGAGACGGCACTGTTAGCCATCACAGAGGAAGCTAGGAAGATCTTGGATCGAGGAGGGACAGTGGCAGTGGTCCTCCTCGATCTAAGCGCAGCATTCGATACGGTATGCCACAAAACTCTACTAGCTCGACTCTTCGATCTTGACATATCAGGAATCGCCTTAGAATGGCTGAGTTCGTTCCTTAGCAATAGAACCTTCCAGGTCTTCGATGGCGACTCTTATTCCAAAAACCAACCCCTGGATTGTGGTGTGCCTCAGGGCTCCTCATTGAGCCCCACGCTATTTAACGTGTACATGAGGCCACTGGCGGGTGTCGTCCAAAAATACGGAATCAAAATCATATTGTATGCGGACGATACCCAGCTGGTGGTCTCTCTAACTCAGAAAGGCAGCATGCTGTCCCTTCAACCCAATCTGGCAGCATGCATGGAGGAAGTCAAAAGATGGATGACAATGTCATCCTTAAAACTCAACGGTGATAAGACCGAGATTATGATCCTCGGCCCCTCTCCTCCCACCACTTACCACCAGCTGTGGCCCTCAAGCTTGGGACCAATGCCGACTCCTAAGGAAAACATAAAGAGCCTAGGAGTGTGGCTAGATAACAAACTCACACTAAACACCCAAGCAACTAAAACAGCTGCAACCTGTTTCAGGATTATTCGAATGCTGAAAAAAATTCTGCCACTACTACCCCTCGAAGCCAGGCAAGTGGTCATTCAGGGTCTGGTACAATCTAGGCTAGACTTCAACAATGCTTTATACTTAGGAGCCCCAGAGTATGTGTTGGAAAAACTGCAAAGAACACAGAACTGCGCCGCCCGCACTCTCCTACAGATCCCTCGCAGAGAGTCAGTCAAGGCAGGGATCAGATCCCTTCACTGGCTCCCAGTCAGAGAGAGAATAAAATTCAAGGCGCTCTGCATATCACATCAAGCATTCCACAGAGCAAGCCCGGAAATCAACCACTCACTTCTCTCTCCCTATTGCCCTGGAAAAACCCTGCGCTCCACGAATGCACTTCTCGCCATAGTTCCAAGAATCAAAAGAGCCAGAGCAGGAGGCAGGTCCTTTTCGCTGAACGCTGCCAAACTCTGGAACTCGCTCCCCTTCTCACTTAGAGCCATTCCCACCCTTCTACACTTCCGTAAAGAACTTAAAACTCTCCTATTCAGAAACTAATCCTCCCCTGCTTCCTCCCCTCCTCAGAAACTGTTTTTCTTTTCCACTACCAGCGCTTGGACGCCTTCGGGCAACAGCTGCGCTCTACAAAACCCCTTCACTTCACTTCACTTCACTTCACTTCACTTCAATGGTAGTCCTGGATCACTTCCCCATTAACTGAACAAGTCATTTACGCCCACGCCTACCAGTGCCAGATGTAAGTGGCTGGCTCTCTTCACTGTGCATTTGGGCTGCTGGCTCACCATGGCGCCTGCTGCTCCTCCGTGTCTCCACAACAAGAGGGTTTGTCATGCGGCTTCTACTGGTGTTTTCCTCACTTTCTGGTGCATCAAGAGCAGCAGTTTGTGCTGTCTGAGAATTAATCAGCACCTCTACAGCACTTGTCAAACTAGCAATGCCCCTAGACACCTCATTGCTGTTGTGTGTGAGTCCATCCCGCATATTAATGCATCTTCTGCATAGCAGGGAAGTGGCTGTGGCCAGGCGATTAATAGCTTTATTTTGCTGCTGCGCACGCTGCCTCTCCTTGCGCCTAGCTGCCATGTCCTGGTCCTGTTTGGTGTATGCCATGTCCTAGTCCAGTTTGGTGCACAGAAGCTGCACCGATTGTGTCATCTCTTTGTTCACATCTACCAGTTCTCTAATGCCCTTCCCTATTCCTTCCATATGTGTGTTTAGGTTCCTCATCTGGCGTTGCACAGACTGGATACCTTCCCCTGCATCCTCTGGATTTTGACCATGCTCCCCTCAAGGCCACAGAAGACACTGGGACCCTCAAAATGTGCTGGTACAATGCTTTCTCTGTGCCTGCGGCGTCTGGCACCTGTACGGGCAACCTCTGCAGTGGACTGTTGTGTTGCAGGGCTACCTTCACCTGCCATGGTTTGTGTGTCATCCCCCTCCATGTCACCTGCTGATGACTCCATTTGAACTAGTGGGGCAACTACATGCCTCCTGCTCTTTTGTGTCAGAGGCAGTGATGCAGGCAGTTCAGGTGAGGACAGTAGCAGAGGGGATCCTGAACGTTCTGGGGACGCATGCAGTTGTGGAGCCATTTCTGTGTCTTGGGATGGTGGCTGTGTAGTTGGTGCACCTGTGTCCTCTGTGACATTCCCTGCAGTTGGTCCTGGATCCTGGCTGTCACCCCTTTCTGGTGCTGTGCCTTCCGTCTCCTTGGTGTGCTTGCGAGATGTCTCGCCTGTGGACATATAAATGAACATTAGCTCAGTGCTACTGCCTCACAACCACTACAATTAAATTTTTCGCACTTAAACACTTTACATGTTGCCTGCGCTTCATTATGTCTGACATGATTTGCCTGACTTTTTGCTTACTGTGCTGAATGACACGGTCTTTCATTTACTGACTACAAGTCCCATGATGCATTGCTCCTGTATAGTGCAACCTCTACAGGACTGAGGTTAACTATGCCACATGGGGAAAAAGGAAGGCTGATGGGGTGGGGTGATTGCTGTGCATGCATCTTACCTTTTTTGGTTGCAGCTCTGGCTGAGCTGTCTGCATCTCCCAGTCCACAGACGCTCTCAGGTTCAATGGTGGACCCCACCAGCTCCTCCAGGTCAGTCAGAGGGGGTGCACGGTTCTTCCCTCCTCCAGTTTTGTTTGCCTGTTTGTGGATTTCAGAGAGTTTTTTCTTGGTCAGGCTCCTGAGGTCATACCACCTCTTCTTCAGGTCCTCTATGCCCCTTGGAGTCACTCCAACAGCATTAATCTTTGTTTGAATGTGCATACAAATCTTTCTCTTGGCAGATTCAGGCACAGTCAGGGACAGCTTGACAAATAAATTCTGGTGTTCCTTCACCACCTCCTCCACAAGGACCTGTAGCTCCATGGAGCTGAATTTGAGTTTCCTCTTCCTCTCTGGCTGCTCCTTTTCACTGCTGCTTGCCATTTTCACAATTTAAAAGTGCAAAACTCTTTCTGTGGCTCCTGCACTCAGCTCAGCTCCAACTGCCTCTCCAGAACCTTCTAATTACTTGCAGCTGCCTGTGTAGCCACTTCCTGGTAGGGAGGGGGAGGGTGGTATCGCTCTATCAGTAGCACCTGATTGGCTGCCTGATTCAGTTTCAGTTTTACTTGCTTCCCGATTCGGTATTTACCGATTCGGTAAATTCCGAATGACAGATACAGAATTTTACCGAATTGGTAAAAAATACCGATTTTTTACCTACATAGCATTTACCGATTCTAAAATACCGAATCGGTAAAATTTGGTATTTTAGAGTCGGTAAATTACATTTACCTACATCGGGCCCCCAGTCTTGATAAGGTCATTCTGCCCTGCCACACATAAAGTGTGGAGGGCCTGTTGCATGCACTGCTGTCCTGCATGGCATGGTCTCACCTGCAGTCAACCTTCTGCCTCACTTTTTCTTCTATTGCTGTGTGCCACCTGGTGAAGAAGTTAGCGAGAGGCTGAACTCCAGACTACTAAATGTTAAATATCTTGCCTTAAAACCCGCCCCTTCCCCTATCCCTTATTCTGTCTTTGGCCTGCTCCATGTCACAAAGCTACCCAGGGGGAGACTGGCTTCGCCTGTCGCTCCCCCCAGATCCCTTCATTCTGCAGCAATACAACTAGTCCTTAAAGGGTAACTTGAAATGGTGCAGCACTTCATCTTAGACTTACTACACTCCATGGCATTGGCAACTGATTACCAGTGCATTCTTTCTGCACCACGCATAATGAATCTGGTCCTCAGACTCTGATTAACAGCATAAGGATGTGATATTCTAGCTTCTGGATGGGGGAACACCTAGGGTCTGACACCCCCCACCCTGAGAACTGGCTCAAGAGTCTCTGAACCTTTGAGGCCACAAGCTGCAGCTCAGATACTGGACAAGGCGTGTTATCATCATACTTGTTAACTCTTAGGATCTGGGCCCATGGATGTCATTTAGGTGTCACCAAGAGTTGCAGCTGTGACCCTTGCCTTGCCCCTGTCAAAATAAGTGCCAAGAACACAGGGGCAGCTCAGTATTCTTTCTCTTCAGACCTTTCTTCTTTATACTATTACTGAATCATCTATTCTAATATTCATGATTAATGGAATAAAGAAAGGAGCACTTAGCTGAAATGGTACCTTTAGTGGCTGCTGTGGTAAGTATCAATGTTTTTAAATGTATGTTGTGTGTTTGCTTGCGGGCGAGAGTATTTATGTGAGAGAGAGCTAGTGTATGTGTGAGCATGTGTCTGTATGTGTAAGCATGTGTGTGTGTGTGTGAGGAAAAATGTGTATCAGTGACAAGAAGTGAATGAGATTGCATGAGACTGAGGTCCAGTATTACTATTTATTTTACACAACGCAACGCTGCACCAAATACACTGCTCTGTCTTGCATCAAAGGGGTAGAGAACAATTCGCCATATCTAATAAGATATGGTGCATTGTTTCTCTCACTGTGAGCTGGTGCACTTTTGGCAGCCATGAGCCAATACACACACCCTGGTGCCATAGTTCATGGGTGTGTGAGTTCTCTTAAGCATAGGTTTTGCACTGGAAGTAGTCTTTTCCACTACAAAAACTATGCTTTAAGGATTCTCCCACTTTGTATGTGTGCTGTACAATGCAGTACACGTGCTGGGAAAAATTCAGGGTGAAGGGTTGTATGATGTCACTTCCTGTGATGTCATGAAGGTCAAAGGGTATGTAGTGTCACTTCCGCTACCCCAGGCATGTTCTTGAATCGACGACCATTGTATGCCTCTAGTTACAGAATTACATATGCCTACAGACTTAAGGAACACCCACCCTCCATTGTGATACCAGTGTAAATGATGTTGGAATTTTTTTTATCTTTATTGACCCTTACAACTTGATATTGTTGGAAAAATCTTTCAATATTATGTCATCAATATTGGTCAAGACTCCCTTTAATATAATTTCAAAACATTACTGTTGGTGTTATGGAAGGCATGAGAGGAAAAATTAAATATATCTTTCTAAGATTTTGTTGAGCGGAATTATATATTGCAGGCTTTTGAATTTACACAGAACATGCAGCATACATTTCACCTGTTCCTGATGCTATTATTATCGGATAATGCAATCAAACCATCGACAGAGGAAGCTGTTCTCTTCCTAGGTAACGCAATGTCTTTTTTGAGCGGGGACATAATGGAATAAGGAAATAGATAATCATTGATAAAATTGCTGTCTGCAGTGTGGTGCAGTGTTTTGGATTTCATAAACGGGCGCCAGCTTCCATGATACAATATTTTTTTTGTTGTTGCAGAAGTATGTATATAATGATCAAATACGCATCCATACTTGTACTGATGTGAATTCAACGAGAACATTCTACACAGAAAGAGGGAAAAACTGATGCTGTACTTTTTATGTATTCGCATTTATTAACTTATTTACTTAGGTGTTTAATTTATCATTTAATTATTTATTTTTATTATTTATTTTGTGAGTTTTAGACCCAGCACTAGTAGGGATGGCCCAATGTTGAAATGATGGTTAAAGGGGCGTTTTGAGATCAATTGTGATTTTCCACCTCAAACTCAATCGCATCTTTTTTGAGCAAAGCAAACAAAATGGTCTTATGACTATGAGTGATATCTTGAAAGCAGTGAAAAAGAATAAATGAACAATAAAACCTCTGGAATGCTCATCAGGGGTAAAAGTGGCAAATTTCCTCAGGCAGGGCATCTTTAACCAATAGGCTGTGGAGAGCCCTCTTCGATTGAGCTACATGCCCGTTTGCAAGAACCCTGTGTGGCAGACGGCTCAAAGTTGACTACTTGAAATTTCTTCAGTTTTTTCCTCCCTGAATTTTATATGACGCGAACTTGACCCGAATGTGTCAGAGGCTTTGCAGGACCACCAGTTGCTTACAACAGGGACACTTTCAGCACAGGGAGGAAAAGCGACTTGCCCAGAATGTCCCTGCCGAGACTCGAACCCTGGCCAATATGTATCAAGCTAATTAGCATTCGCAAAGGCCGAAATTCAGCGAATTTCGGCCTTTGCGAATGCTAATTAGATAAATGGTATGTATCAAACATGTTTGATGCAAAATAAGGAATTGCAAAATTTGCATGGAAATGAATGGGTAATTTGCGATTTAGCAATTTGCTAATCGCAAATTAGGAATGCTAAGGAATCGCTATTGAAAAGCGATTTTGTACATACATACCGTTTTGCATTTCCTAAATAGCGATTCCTTAAAATTCGCTATTTAGGAAAAGCAAAATAGTTTGATGATACATATGGCCCCCTGCTCCCTACGGGGCTAGGTCGACTGCTCTAGAGGGAAGGCCACATCCTCGCCCTAAGTCAGTGCGCTGGAGGGCCTGTTTTGTGTGAGCATGGATAGACTAGCTTCTTCGTGATCAAGCATCAAACCAATAATTCATTCTATTATTTCTAATATTACATAACATATATATTTGTAAGATATACTTTAACCCTGAAAGGCGTTTAGATCCAGTGACAGGATTGTATATTGTTATCAAACTTAATGGAAACAATCCAAATTGCGCTCCTGAGAAGTTTGACTATCAAGGGCCTGCATGAGATCATGATCCACAGTGTCAAAGGTGGTGAACAGGTCAACCTGAAAAGTGAATCATCCTCTGACTGATCATGTGCTGTGCATTGCATCACAAGCAGCAGACGTTCATGTTGAACCACGAATATTTTGTCCTGTACATTAAAGGGCAGTGGGAGACATGGAAGAGGAAATCAATGATTGCGCAATGTCATGTCTAGACAGGGACATTTAAAACATTTGGGCAAGTAAAGAATTCTGGTGCAAGCTGGGTGTTAACCCCTTTCCCTTCGGTTAGTAAATTTGCCCATACAGAGTATGAAGACTGGAATGTTGAGTGTGCTTTAGTGTGAGCGGACAGTGTGTTGTTTGCCACATAGAAGGGAGGAAAGAAGGGAGGGCGGGCCCCAATGTATTTTGTGCTATTTGTGTGGAGTGTGCATGCTTCACTGTGTTTAAGGCCTTTGTGCTGTCTGTGTGGAGGGTGCCACTCCACCGGATTGAAGGCCTGTGTGCTGTTTGTGTGGGTGGTGAGCACTCCAGTGGGTTAAAGGACTGTCTGCTGTTTGCATGGAGAGTGCATACTTCACTAGGTTAAATTACCATGTACTGTTTGCATGGAGGGTGGATACTGTGGGATTGTGTGATGCAGTCTAGTGGTTGGGGGGTGGAGTTAAAGGGAGGAGCAGGAACGGGAGGAGCCGGGAACAGGAACTAGGACAGTTAGAGTAGGGCAGGGAAGATATTGGATGTAATGAATAAAGCTCCAGTTAAAGACCAAGCAGAGTCTGTGTTTATTTGTAGCACGATGCTACAACTGGCGACGAGGGTGGGATCTGCATGACTGCAACCCACAGAATCTCAGGAGAATGCCCCTGTGCCCCTGCAGCGTCGAAAATAGGAGCTCGCTGCCGCGTGGTGCTGCTGCCTGAAGACAGAGGACAGCAGCAGGTGACCCTGCTCCTCCAGTGACCGTGAGAAGCCCAGAGGGAGCCACTGTGATGAGCGCTGAGACGCTCGAGAGAAGAAACTGTTTGCGCTGAAAGCGCGAGTCCCGCCTGATGCGTGCAATTTGGCACCATTAAAGAAACAGGAGTCGGAAAACCTCACGCCCGATGCGTGAGCTTTGGCACGCTATCGGCGTAGAAGAGCGGGAACTGGAAAAGTAAGGAGAAATCTGGAGCCCACCCCGATCCTGCCTAGTACCCTGGTGATCAGAAAGTGCCTGGGGCACTGCGGAAGCCCCGTGAGTGTGCCCCGAAGCAAGAGCGCTGTTCGCGCCAAACGGAAGGCAAAGCTCACCCCCGATGCGTGAGACATTGCAGGCGCGCCTATCGAAGAAAGTCAGGAACTCACCCCAGTCGTGCCTGGTTGCTCCGGTACCCAAGGAGCGCGTGAGGCGTCGCTGGAGCCTCAGGGAAAGGCCGACAGAAGAGCGCTGATACGCGCTGAAGCTGAGAGCTCACCCCCAGCTGCGTGCAAAAATGGCACACGAGTAAAGGAATAAAGTTAGGAGCTCATCCCGATCCCACCTGGATGTCTGAGTGGCCCAGGGGTGTGTGGGACGTGGATAGAACATTGCTGCCTGAAGAACCCAGCTGCCGGTGAGTGCCGAGTGAATCTCTGTGTGCCTGCAGGTTGAATACAGCCAAATCTCGTGAAGAATGAGATTTCCAGACTGGCGGCCATCTTAGAGTCAGGCACTTCTCAGGACAGACCCCTTGATTGTTGTAGAGCGGCCATCTTAGAGTCAGGCATAAAGAAATAAACAAGCATTGGAAAGAAGAAATAAACAAGCACTGGCGAGCAGAATTAAACAAGCATTGCTAAGAGTAACTAAACAAGCATTGGCAAGAAGGAGTAAACAAGCATTGACGCGAGCAAATAAACAAGCATTGGCAAGAAGGAACAAACAAGCATTGACGGAGCAAATAAACAAGCATTGGCGAGAAGAGACAAACAAGCAGTGACGAGAGCAAATAAACAAGCATTGGCAAGAAGGAACAAACAAGCATTAGCGAAAGCAAATAAACAATCTTTGGCGAGGAGAAACAAACAAAGAGGTGCAACAAGGAAACAAGCACGAGTGAACGCAAGAGACTGACACCGAGCAAGCACGAACACCTGCATGAGGTGCAGTAAGCAAACAAGCGTAGGCAAATACGAGCAAGAGGTAAAGGTGATCGTGAACACATACCGAAGAGTGCAAAAAGGGAGAAGAGCTGCAGGACAAAATCGCATGAGATTTAGAAGAAGACAAGACTGCGAAGGACGGTCCCAGAAACAAGCACAACATACACAGAGGTGACTGAAGGACTTGCACTAGGGTAAAGGGAACGCCCGAACGAACAAAGATGTCAAACATGCCCAGCCCCACCGCCGAAGAGTCAGTAATCACCTGCCACTAGCAATTCAAAAGAGAAGGAGCCCTGTGACTAGCACAGTGCGGCCGGATGGTGGACATTTCGGAACGCAAGAAATCCAAGTTCTATTCACTGGCGCATACTGTGGTGTTTGCAAAGATCATCAACGTCCCAGCAAATGAACAGACCGAAGGCCTCGACTAAAGAGGATCAGCTAAGAAGACGAGAAGCCGAGTGAACGGCCCGTGCCCTGCGAATATAATCGATCTGAATCCTCCTCTCATGGCGGGGGAAGGAGTTGCACAACGGCGCGACCCTTGCATCAGAATACCACCCCCAGGGATGCGGTATGATACTTGGAGTCTGTGTCTCGAACGGAACCGATGGCTGGCAACACTGGGTGACTTCCTAGACGCCAATGGTGAACAAAAAGAGAGAAAATGTCTAATGCTACTCCTCCATCTGGTGGGTCCTGAGGGCCGATACCCAATCAGAACATTCTCCAAAGAAGACACAGAAATCTATGAGAGACTCCAAGAGAAGCTATGTGCCCATCTCTCCGCACAAGCAGATGTGGATCAGGACCGCATCGTCTTCAACACAGCTCGGCAGGAACCAGGCGAACCATTGCCAACCTTCATCAGTCGGTTGCAAAACCTGGTACAAGGCTGCCAATTCAACACCTTTACGAATGAGGACGCAGTTCGACTCCGTATAATTGAAGGCTGCGCAAACTCCGCAACAAAGCGCAAGATCCTGCGAGAGCATTGGTCGTTAGAAGAAATTATTAGGAAGGCTGAAATGGGAATGCACGTCAAGGCAAGAGACAGATCAACGGACCCGGCTCTGAAGGCAAAATGTCAAGATACCTGGACAGATAAAACTCGGAAGACAAACAAAACAAAAGGGAGAGAGAGGGAAGGTAGACCAGCAAAACGACAACGGGAGAGACAAAGTGACAAAGGAAGTGACGAGGAGTACTCCGAGTTAACCAGTCAAAGGACAACCCCAAGGAGCTCTTCACCCTCAAGGTGTCACTCAAAGTCTGATGAGGAGGGAGCGTCAAGTGGGACAGATCGCACTCCTGGACAAGATGGCAACCTGCACAACAGGAGGGTAAGGAAGACAAACTATAGAAGAAGAGATCAAAATGGTCAACACTGGAAATCAGCGCAGGAACACTCTTCGTCAAGTTGTGAAGATGAGTCCGAAGGAACATCCAGCAGGAGAACACACCACACACGTGTTATGGGTGTCCAAGCACCAAACAAAGGGGGAGAAGAAACAGGTCGCATAAGACGAACTGATCCTCCCGAAGAAACAGGTCGCATAAGACGAACTGATCCTCCCCAACAACGTACAGGAAAGGACCAACGCATCAATGGCACCCGTGACAACGAAGAAACTGAGAAGAAGCCGTTGACATCGGGTGAGACGGGCAAAGATGAAAAGCCTCGAGATCAAACACAAAGAACAAGCACGTGGTGGCTGAACAATTTCTCAAATGAAACAACACCAAAGACAAGTCAACAAAGGTGCCCGGAGGAGCGCCTTAAAGACAACCCTGAGTTAAAGAACAACGTGTCACGGCCTACTCATTTCAGAAATCCATTACTTGATACACTCTCAAAAGGACGCTTTAAAAAGAATAGGGCTAGGAACTCCTCTGATTCAGAGAGCGCGCCTGTCCGATCCTGGAAGTCGACAAAAGACTTCTCTGACTCAGAGAGCATGTCTGCCCAATCCCTTGAGTCGACTGAGTCATGGTCCCGACAACAGCCATGGCGTCAACCACCCGAACGCACCATGGAACCAAAGGACATCCTTCCCGTCCAAAGCAACATGTTCTACACTAAGGTCTCTGAATACTCAGTCACCCCACAAGTCAACCGGTCATGTCAGTCACAAGTATATCCAGACATAGATCATACGCCGTCACCCCTGAAGGGGTCGGCGAGGCTGACTCGAAGGACCTACAAAAGGAAGACAGAGATAGTGGACCTTAGTCACCAGATGGGAAGGGACCGGTCAGTCACTCCGCAAGGAACGCCGGACGTGTCAGCAGAGAGAGATCATCAGATGAGAGAGAAACATGCATATGCACAGATAGCTCACGAGTTCGCCAGACAACCCGAGGCCATGAATGAGTTATCGAACCAAACCCAGACAGTCTCGTCAGATAGCACCGTACTGTCTGGTATACATGACCCTGAATTGGAGGGCAGTGTTGCTCTCGACCGGACTAGACAAAAGGAAGTAAAAGTAGATGCGGTGAATGAGTTACCGAACCAAACCAAGACAGTCTCATCAGATAGCACCGTACTGTCTGGCATACATGACCCTGGATTGGAGGGCAGTGTTGCCCTCGACCGGACAAGACAAAAGGAAGTAAAAGTAGATGCAGGTGCTCGGAAGAGGACCAGAACATTATCCACTCATGAAAGAGATCGAGCATCTGAACCAACAGTAGTTACACCACCGGAAGGAGACATGAGGACTGCGGAATGTGAGAGTAAACAGTTCACACGCAACGTGGTCAAGAATGCCCTGATTAAGACAACGGAAAGATTGACCAAAGCCAAGCCCACCACTGATTCGACACTACTGAAGCTTGAAGAACAGGCTGTCCGCCAACCCGTGTGGTGGATTGAAGAACTGCGAACACTGAGGACATTAAGCTCATTTTGTTAAGAAAGGGGGAGATGTGGGATTGTGTGATGCAGTCTAGTGGTTGGGGGGTGGAGTTAAAGGGAGGAGCAGGAACGGGAGGAGCCGGGAACAGGAACTAGGACAGTTAGAGTAGGGACAGGGAAGATATTGGATGTGATGAATAAAGCTCCAGTTAAAGACCAAGCAGAGTCTGTGTTTATTTGTAGCACGATGCTACAGATACTACACTGGGTTTAATACCCATGTGCTGTTTGCATGGAGAGTGCATACTTCATTAGGTTGAATGACCATGTACTGTTTGCATGGAGGGTGCGTACTCTACTCCGTTGAATGCTCGTGTGCCACTTGTGTGGAAGGTGCATACTCCACTGGGTTAAATGACATTGTACTGTTTGCATGGAGGGTGCATACTTCACTGGGGATGATGGGCGTTGAGTGGAGTGTGCATACTCTATGGGTTTTATTACCATGTCCTGTTAGCATGGAGAGTGCATTGAAGTTCGGTGTGCTCTTTTCACAAGGTGTCTGTACTCAACTGGGTTGTACTGCTGTGTGCTGTTTGTGTGGAGAGTACGTAGTCTAAAGGGCGTGATGTCCATGCAAATTATTGGTGATGAGGTTATTTTTGGTTGTGTGTGCCCTGCATGAGGGAGTACACAAGTGTGTGTGATGTCATTTACCCTGTGGGACTTCGCTTAGTTTTGAGCTTAATTCTTGTACGCTGTGTGCATAGTTGATAAGGGTCTACTTCACCTTGATTGTTTCAGCTGTATTTGTATATTATTATTATTAAAATAGGTAGTGTTATTTTAGTTTTGCCATTATGTGTTCTGTTTCTTGTTGTTTTATTTTATTGCGCTGCTGTTCTTTGTAAGGGCTAAGACGTGCAGTATCCTGTCTTCTTTTCTACCCTATTGTATCTTCTATTCTAGTGTGGTGTGCAATTTTGACTCCTGAGGAATGTGTGATGTCCTTAGCATGAGTTTTCTATCCCTGTCAGTTGGAGTTTATGTCGACAGCGGGGGTATGAGCTGATAACTTTTTAGCTTATGGTGGGGTTCCCTCACTTGTAACTGGTTCCTTCATAAAGTGTGTTTTCCAGTACCTGCCTGCCTCCTGAGTCGTCTTATAAAACTGCAGCCCAAAATGTAACAGAGACCTCTTTAGCAATTTTGTAAAATGACGCAATGTACCTAGTCAATTCAGAGCACGGGAGCAACAAGAAAGAACATAAAAACAAGGGTTCTAAAAACAGAGTTACACTACGGCCAAATGTAAAAATAAATAGTTAATTCTTTTACATTTCAGTTGGATTATTGGATCATTCATTATATTAATTAATTAATTAATATTAGTATCTACATTTGCATTTTCTTCCATGATTATCACATTTTATTCATTAGTATTTTAGTGTTATTTTTGAGTGTATTTTATCTATAAAAATGAACAGATTTTGTATTTAGTTTGCAACTTTAGCAGGTTGATGTGCTTGTTTTTATGTTTTTGTTTGAATAGAGATTTAACTGTATGGTTTTTATTTATGATTTAGGAAATCTGCCTTTTCTGCATGAGTGCTCCAAATTCTCACCTCTACTGGACCCTAGCTTTGTTGATGGCTTTAGAACTCTGTCTACTTTACCCTGCTAACCAGTAGTAAAGTGCTTGTGCTCCCTCTTAACACATGGTTGAATTAGCATACTCCTAATTTGGATATTTAACTTGTGTATATGTCCTTATTATGTGGTACAAAAAGGTACTCAGGGTCTGCAAGTTAAATGCCATTAGTGGACTACAGCACCTACATACAGTGGCAATGCAAGAATGGCACCAGGCCTACCAAAGTAGCCTAACCGGAGCAGTGTAAAAACAGAAATTTGACTAGTCAACATAAAACATTTGAGAGGTCTTAACTTTCTTTTTAAACATAAATAAGTCACTGCTAAGTGGGATTTGTAGCCCACAAGCAGGGTGTACAATCCTGAAAAGTAACGCATGTAGACATGTAATGTTTACATGTCCTGTCAATGACTAGCACCCAAAAACTATTTTGACTACTGTAGGAAGGCAGGCTGTCTCATAGGAATAGACTGGAAAGCAATATTAAATAGTATTTCTGTTAGGGAGGGTAGGGACCAGCTAGAAACATGAATCAATAACTCTTTTTAACATTTATCAAAAACCCAACTTAAAGGTGAGGTTAAACATTTGATAAATGTTAAGGAAAAATAGCTTTTGAGAAAATTCCCTTTTCCCTCACTGAAACTGATATAGGCTAACTTACACAACCCTTCTGTCACCCAGCGGGTGAATGGCCCTGAATGAGTGGTGAAAACGTCTCCCAAAGCGGAGAAACAGGGCTGGGTGTGGTGTGGTGTTGTTGTTCCTCTGGTAGGACGAGCAGATGTCTGATTACACCTAGGGAAGCCCCTTCTTTCTCCCCCCAATCAGGCAGGCACCGGAACTGGTTTAGAGTGACCACCGAGGAGGGGCTGCTTATTACCCTGGCCATAACTCTGCAGAGCCTGTGTGGGTACATAGGCTCTGCACAAGGGGAGTAGTTTTTACCATTTTGGATTTTTGGAATGAGGAGCAATGTGGGATTGTTTGTAGTAGGGGAAAGAAGGAACTGCTGCAAAAGTACGTACAGTTACCCCTGGGAACATTCACTCCATTGGTTAGGGAGGGGCCAGGTGTTACCCCCATGTACTAAGTAGTATCAGGCATAAATGTTCAACCTCTGAACACTTTCTGGACCTGAGGAAGATCAGAAGAGGACCGGACCTGATGTCAGTAACCTGAGAGGAGCCCTGAGTAACGTGAGCTGCTCTCTCTTGTACCCAAGGCAAAGAAGTGGACACCAACGATCATAAAGCTTACCTCCTATTCAAGATACAGGGATGCAATAAACTGCAAGAGTCCTTTTACTGCAATTTCTCTGTTGATCAGTTTCATCTGGACCTGCCCTGGACCCTGCTATTGGCCTTTGCTGGAGCTAGTCCTGACCTCCAAGTGCTGTTCCTGAGATCTTGGAACCCTTGGCTGTGTCTTGCTTGACTTCTCCTACCTCCCTTGAAAACCTGGGACTAAGAAACCTTTTCAACACATAGGCAGCAGCAAATCTGATAGTGTGGGACCTCGCACAGAAGGTACTCAGCCTCATAAAGCCCTCTTCAGCTATTTCCCCACTGAAGAATTCTGAGCTCCGAAAAAGCACCTGAGTGCAAACATAGAAATCTTGACGGGTCCAAGTCACCAAAGGTGTTTGAGTGGTGAGAGGACTTCCCTGTGCACGAAATTCAGAATTCTGTCAATCTGAGCTTTCCTGACGAAAGCTAACAGGTTCTCTGGGACCGCGCCCAGTGGCTATTTGACATTGTGAAGTACTCTTTGGCTACAGCCTGCTGCCTTGCCCCAAAGAAGATTTTGGACTTTCATTTTAGAGTCTAAGTCCCAAGGTAAAACCTCTGACTGGGCCAAACCTTGGGGTCCATTAGGATGTCGGGCGGTGCTGGTGGGGTGGAAAAATGACTTTTTTCGCCCGCGAGCTTCGGTACTCACGTCCTTCATATTAGTATAGCAAAACATGGGTCATTTCCCATCCACCGCGGAGCGACGCACACTGCCATCAAAGTGCGCCTGCCACCGTGGCAGTGGGAGCCAATGGAGACTCACCGCCATGCGGAATGACGTCCGCCCCGCTCCACATATTAAGATGGCCCAAACAGGCAGACGCACTGCAGCGGAGACACCGCCCAACCAGAGACGGCAGAAACTCGACAGTGGAGTGTGATAGCAGAGACCCGGTCCTCTCCACCCGGTCATGAACGCCATGGACCCAGCTCTACATATGCATCCGGTGATGTACCTGCTACAGCACTACCATCAAATGGGCCGCCACGGATGCCGCCGCAGGTACGCAACTACACAAATACAACACACAACAGACGGGCTGACACAGGGTCCAATTCCACCACAGACACCCTGCTGGGGATCACAACACATCCACAAGGGCACCCACACATTACCCACTTACCACCAAGTCACCCCTATGCATCCGGGACACACATCGACCGCGAACAGGCAACAACGTCCCGTTCCTGGTCACAACACATGCTCACAGAGACCACAGGGCCACACCACCCCCAACCACAAATCAACACACACCATCAAGTCACAGGCCAGGTGCCCATCCTGTGCACCCCCATGCACAGCAACAAGCAACACACACAGCAACAAGCAAGCACAATACACACCCTGCACGACAAAAAAAGCAACCAGGGAGACAGCCACTGCAAGAGTGGCTGACAAGGATCACAACAACACCAGTGCCCCACACACTGAAGGCTGCCAATACTTCCCAGCACGTACACACACAAACAAACTCACACCCTGGGTGTATCCACAAACAGAACACACACACAGGGAAGCCTGAGCATCTGCCTGCCACAAAACTACACACAAACACCACAGGAACACACCCAGAACCCCAACAGAAACAGACACACCCTCTCAGCCAAACTGTGAAAAGGCAATGGGAGCACAGGCACAACATGACTGCACAACATCATCACTCAAGAACAAAACACACACACAACATACCACAAATCACACAAGAAGTGCACCTGCACATAACTACACTGCCACGTCAAACCAACCACAGATGCACATGAAAGCACAAATCAACAAACACCACAGGACATCAGGGGATGCACATCAGGCAATGCCAAGCCCAAATACACACATCACTGTATGCACAACAAGCACTGTGTGCACAACAAGCATAACAGCTACACACAGACATGACTGACACAACCTCAACACACACACCCCAAATCTGCACAGCACAAATACAACAGCACACCCAGGAAGTGAAGCAATACCACAGGCAACACGCATACATCCAACACAACAACAACAGGATGCACCACTCTGGGATACAAGAGCAGAACCATCTACACCAGAGCACTGAGCAGCACACACAGCTCAAGTGCACATGGGCAATCCTCACTGCTAAATAGCTCAAGAACATCACACATAAACCATTGGGGCAATGTCCAGAGTGGAACAACACTCTTGGCCCAAGAACTGCACCACAAGGCACAGTCTCACAAATGAAGGGATGGGGATGCACATACATATGTAAACAAAGGGGACAGCTGACCTCAAAGTCAACCGACTTGCATGTCAGTAGTAGACATGTAAGGGGTGTACTATACACAAATAGAGGGAGTACAGACCCAGAATGGCTAGGCACAAGTGGCACACATAGGTGATGGCATTACACCACACACACCATGCCATACAGGAGGCGAAAAGGCACCATGTGCCTGCAATGCATGAGAAACACAAACAAAATGCCAGTGAGGAACAGCAGGGCCACACAGTCTACACAAACACACTCAAGACACATTGATGATCAAACAAACACAACACTCATGTACAAGTCACACACTTTACACACTCATAAATGACCAAAACAACAAGGATGAGTCACACAGAACTGCACAACAGACAACTCACACAAGTGCATACAATCATTTACACAGGGCAGGACAATCCAACCAACAGGCACACAACTCCTGGGTGACACATGTGTGGCTATCACAATCCAGGGGCACACACACATCCACACTGGTATAGAGTCAAAATATCGAGTTTTTAATATCGAGTAGACATATTATCGAGTAAAAAATATAGAATGGACATAATATCGACTAGACATAATATAGACTACCAAATTATCGACTAGAAAATTTTAATATCGAATAAAATGGACATAATATTGAATCAAAAATATAGAATGGACATAATATCGACTAGACATAATATAGACAAAAATATTGAATTTTAGGTAAGTTAATATTAATTTTTTTGTGTAATATAATTCTGTAGCGGGTTGTGGGTTTAGGGGAATAGGGTGGAAAGTAATTTAATTATAATTAATTAAATATGTTATTTTATTTTTTGTTATTTATTTAGAATTAATTGTTAATTAATTATTAATTAATTAAAATATAATTGGTAATTAATTTAAATTGATTAATTGATATATATTTTAATTTTACTAATTTATTTTCTGTAGCGGGTTGTGGGTTTATAGGGAAATAGGGTGGGAAGTAATTTAATTATAATTAATTAAATATGTTAATTAATTAATTGGTATTTATTTTGAATTAATTGTTAATTAATTGGTAATTAATTAAAATATGATTGGTAATTAATTTTAAATGATTAATTGATAAATATTTTAATTTTAGTAATTTATTTTCTGTAGCGGGTTGTGGGTTTATAGGGGAATAGGGTGGGTAGTAATTTAATTTTAATTAATTAAATATGTTAATTAATTAATTGGTATTTATTTTGAATTAATTGTCAATGAATTTTTAATTGGTAATTAATTAATTGTTAATTGATAATTAATTTGTATTAATTGATTAATTAATAATTATGTGAATAATATTATTTTATTTGTAGTAGCGGGTTGTGGGTTTATAGGGGAATAGGGTGGGAAGTAATTTAATATAATTCATTAAACATTATAATTAATTAATTGGTATTTATTGTAAATACATTGTTAATTAATTTTTAATTGGTAATTAATTAATTCTTAATTGGTAATTAAAATTTATTAATTGATTAATTTATAATTATGTGACTTAGATTAATTTATTTTCACTAGAGTAGGGATATTAAAATTTACCCCTATGCTATCCAACGCTTTCCTTACTGTTGCACTCTCTGGAGTGGGAATAGTAATTTTTACCCCGACGCTATCCAACGCTTTCCCTACTGTTGCACTCTTTGGAGTGGGAATAGTAATTTTTACCCCTACGCTATCCAACCCTTTCCCTACTGTTGCACTCGCTGGAGTTGGAATAGTAATTTTTACCCCTACGCCATCCAACGCTTTCCCTACTGTTGCACTCTCTGGTGTGGGAATAGTAATTTTTACCCCTACGCTACCCAATGCTTTCCCTACTGTTGCACTCTCTGGAGTGGGAATAATTTTTACCCCTACGCTATCCAACGCTTTCCCTACTGTTGCACTCGCTGGAGTTGGAATAGTAATTTTTACCCTTACGCTATCCAGCGCTTTCCCTACTGTTGCACTCTTTGGAGTGGGAATAGTAATTTTTACCCCTACGCTATCCAGCGCTTTCCCTGCTGTTGCACTCGCTGGAGTTGGAATAGTAATTTTTACCCCTACGGTATCCAACGCTTTCCCTACTGTTGCACTCTTTGGAGTGGGAATAGTAATTTGTACCCCTACGCTATCCAATGCTTTCCCTACTGTTGCACTCTCTGGAGTGGGAATAGTAATTTTTACCCCTACGCTATCCAATGCTTTCCCTACTGTTGCAGTCTCTGGAGTGGGAATAGTAATTTTTACCACTACGCTATCCAACGCTTTCCCTACTGTTGCACTCGCTGGAGTGGGAATAGTAATTTTTACCCCTACGCTATCCAATGCTTTCCCTACTGTTGCACTCTCTGGAGTGGGAATAGTAATTTTTACCCCTACGCTATCCAACGCTTTCCCTACTGTTGCACTCGCAGGAGTTGAAATAGTAATTATTACCCCTACGCTATCCAACGCTTTCCCTACTGTTGCACTCTTTGGAGTGGGAATAGTAATTTTTACCCCTACGCTATCCAACACTTTCCCTACTGTTGCACTCGCTGGAGTTGGAATAGTAATTTGTACCCCTACGCCATCCGACGCTTTCCCTACTGTTGCACTCTCTGGAGTGGGAATAGTAATTTTTACCCCTACGCTATCCAATGTTTTCCCTACTGTTGCACTCTCCTGGAGTGGGAATAGTAATTTTTACCCCTACGCTATCCAACGCTTTCCCTACTGTTGCAGTCTCTGGAGTGGGAATAGTAATTTTTACCACTACGCTATCCAACGCTTTCCCTACTGTTGCACTCGCTGGAGTGGGAATAGTAATTTTTACCCCTACGCTATCCAATGCTTTCCCTACTGTTGCACTCTCTGGAGTGGGAATAGTAATTTTTACCCCTACGCTATCCAACGCTTTCCCTACTGTTGCACTCGCAGGAGTTGAAATAGTAATTATTACCCCTACGCTATCCAACGCTTTCCCTACTGTTGCACTCGCTGGAGTGGGAATAGTAATTTTTACCCCTACGCTATCCAATGCTTTCCCTACTGTTGCACTCTCTGGAGTGGGAATAGTAATTTTTACCCCTACGCTATCCAACGCTTTCCCTACTGTTGCACTCGCAGGAGTTGAAATAGTAATTATTACCCCTACGCTATCCAACGCTTTCCCTACTGTTGCACTCTTTGGAGTGGGAATAGTAATTTTTACCCCTACGCTATCCAACACTTTCCCTACTGTTGCACTCGCTGGAGTTGGAATAGTAATTTGTACCCCTACGCCATCCAACGCTTTCCCTACTGTTGCACTCTCTGGAGTGGGAATAGTAATTTTTACCCCTACGCTATCCAATGTTTTCCCTACTGTTGCACTCTCCTGGAGTGGGAATAGTAATTTTTACCCCTACGCTATCCAACGCTTTCCCTACTGTTGCACTCTCTGGAGTGGGAATAGTAATTTTTACCCCTACGCTATCCAACGCTTTCCCTACTGTTGCACTCGCTGGAGTTGGAATAGTTATTTTTACCCCTACGCCATCCAATGCTTTCCCTACTGTTGCACTCTCTGGAGTGGGAATAGTAAGTTTTACCCCTACGCTATCCAACGCTTTCTCTACTGTTCCACTCGCTGTAGTTGGAATAGTAATTTTTACCCCTACGCTATCCAACACTTTCCCTACTGTTGCACTCTTTGGAGTGGGAATAGTAATTTTTACCCCTACGCTATCCAACGCTTTCCCTACTGTTGCACTCGCTGGAGTGGGAATAGTAATTTTTACCCCTGCGCTATCCAACGCTTTCCCTACTGTTGCACTCGCTGGAGTTGGAAAAGCAATTTTCACCCCTACGCTATCCAACGCTTTCCCTACTGTTGCACTCTCTGGAGTGGGAATAGTAATTTTTACCCCTACGCTATCCAACGCTTTCCCTACTGTTGCACTGGCTGGAGTGGGAATAGTAATTTTTACCCCTATGCTATCCAACGCTTTCCCTACTGTTGCACTCTCTGGAGTGGGAATAGTAATTTTTACCCCTACGCTATCCAACGCTTTCCCTACTGTTGCACTCGCAGGAGTTGAAATAGTAATTTTGACCCCTACGCTATCCAACGCTTTCCCTAATTTTGCACTCTTTGGAGTGGGAATAGTAATTTTTACCCCTACGCTATCCAACACTTTCCCTACTGTTGCACTCGCTGGAGTTGGAATAGTAATTTTTACCCCTACGCCATCCAACGCTTTCCCTACTGTTGCACTCTCTGGAGTGGGAATAGTAATTTTTACCCCTACGCTATCCAATGTTTTCCCTACTGTTGCACTCTCTGGAGTGGGAATAGTAATTTTTACCCCTACGCTATCCAACGCTTTCCCTACTGTTGCACTCTCTGGAGTGGGAATAGTAATTTTTACCCCTACACTATCCAATGCTGTGCCTACTGTTGCACTCGCTGGAGTTGGAATAGTTATTTTTACCCCTACACCATCCAATGTTTCCCTACTGTTGCACTCTCTGGAGTGGGAATAGTAATTTTTACCCCTACGCTATCCAACGCTTTCTCTACTGTTCCACTCGCTGGAGTTGGAATAGTAATTTTTACCCCTACGCTATCCAACGCTTTCCCTACTGTTGCACTCGCTGGAGTTGGAATAGTAATTTTCATCCCTACACTATCCAACGCTTTCCCTACTGTTGCACTCTTCGGAGTGGGAATAGTAATTTTTACCCCTACGCTATCCAACGCTTTCCCTGGAGTTGGAATAGTAAATTTAAACTTCTTGCTATCCTACGGAAAAAATATTGCATATGTTTTGTTCATAATATGTATATATATATTCACTGAAAAAACCATAGGTTATAGACCATATATAGTTAGGAATTAGCATTTAGAAAACCTTATTTTACTCACACAAAACCATTGAAATTCCATATATAGTTAGTTGCACTAACTATATATCGCGCACCCGCAATCCACTGCTGATGATGTCACATATTACATCATTCATGACATGGTCAGTGACATCACTGATGACATCACTGATGACATCTCAAATGACATCACTGATGACATCACTGATGACATCTCAAATGATATCACTGATGACATCATGACACACCAATACCAGTTACTACATACGCACTCACTGATTCCTACGTCTACACACACATTCACTCATTCACCCATACAATCACTCATACATACAGTCACTCATTATTACAACACTATCATATGCACTCATACACCTATGCAGACAGTCACACACTGCCACTCATCCATGGAGTTACTCACACACCAAGTCAGTCCTGTAAAGAATCAATCACACTTCCATTTCTTCATCTATACAGTTAAACACAGAACACCATACTTCAGTGACATCACTGATGACATCACTAATGACATCTGAAATGACATCACTGATGACATCTCAAATGACATCACTGATGACATCATGACACACCAATACCAGTTACTACATACGCACTCACTGATTCGTACGTCTACACACACATTCACTCATTCACCCATACAATTACTCATACATACAGTCAGTTATTATTAGAACACTATCATATGCACTCATACACCTAGTCAGTCCTGTGAAGAATCAATCACACTTCGATTTCCTCATCTATAGTTAAACACAGAACACCATACTTTTCACACATATACTAACACATACTTACTCTCTTATACAATCACTGATACAAGTACACATTGATATGCACAGAGTCACACACCTCCCAGCCAGCCACACACACACTCAGTCTTCCATACATCCACTCATTCTTCAATATGTAAAACGTATTTAAACTTTACAAAAACACACAGACACTAGATGATGTCATCAGTGATGTCATTTGAGATGTCATCAGTGATGTCATCAGTGATGTCACTGACCATGTCATGAATGATGTAATATGTGACATCATCAGCAGTGGATTGCGGGTGCGCGATATATAGTTAGTGCAACTAACTATATATGGAATTTCAATGGTTTTGTGTGAGTAAAATAAGGTTTTCTAAATGCTAATTCCTAACTATATATGGTCTATAACCTATGGTTTTTTCAGTGAATTTTCAAGGTTTTGTAAATGCTAATTCCTAACTATATATGGTCTATAACCTATGGTTTTTTCTGTGAATTTCATGGGTTTTTTAACAGCTAATATCTGTAGCTGTAAAATGTATTCTTCTTTAAATCCAAAAATATATTTTATATGTTTATGAATAATTTTTTTTTTTTATATTTTTTTTTCTTCGTTCCCGCTTCGCGAATCGGGAAGCTTCCCGTTAGCTGACCTTGATGCCGCGAAATAGACCGCGAGCCGGTAAACGTTTCTTTACCGAAGTGCCGCGTTAGAAAACAACATCGTGACACCTCCCGTCCGCATGACGTTTCACGTTGTCGCGTGATACGTCATATGACGTGCTACGTTAGCGAACTGGTACGCGAAGCGAGTCGCAAAGCGCAGGTTTCTGGAAGCAAACCGGGAGGCCCTGCAAAGCGCTTAACGTAAACACAGCAAGTCATGTGACTTGGTAATAACACTTTTCATTGGTTCATTTCACTTTTGGTTTCCTAATGATGTAAGACTAGGTCATATAATCTAAAATGAACACTTTTGATTGGTTGAGAACTCTTGTTTTTCCCAAATGATGAAAATCCCTCCTTCTTTCCTCACTCTGACTTTCATCATTGTGAGAGAAAGACCCTTTGTGATCACTGAGCAATGGCTTCTTTAGTAGCTTCAGCTGGTGCTTCCCCACCACCTCCACCACATCCAAGGAAGAGTGGACCACCTGCTCAAGTTATAATTCAACAAGAAGAGGAAGAAGAGGAACAGGACGACGAGCACGAAGAGAGGCAGTTTTTGCCTGAGCAGCCCAGGACGTCTCACCGGAAAGAAAACTTCATTTGGCAATTTTTTAAAATTCCCAAAGGTCAGAAAAAAGTAAATGCAAGATACGTAACTTGCCTTATATGTCAAGATAGACTGTCCAGAGGAACCGAGAAAAAATACAGTTTCGGAAACTACACAATGCATCGCCATATGACTAGGTGGCATCCTAACAACTACAGTGCTGCACAGTTTCGGAACGACCTAGATAATCTCCCTATTATAGCCAGAAGATATGTTGTACCGGAAGTAACGGGACCAGAGGGCAGGGAGATGGTGCCAAATATTCAAATGAAATTTGGTGAAGTAAAACACATCTGCGTATTTTGCGATGGATTCATTTCCTACGGAGAAAGAAGCATCACTCTGATCAACAGAGCTATTGACTATCATATGCAAGTTTGTACGAAACGCCCAAAATAATAAATACTTCTTTTTTTGTTTTGTTGCTCCTGTTGAGCCCTTTACAATGAATCGTTTTCATTGCCCCCTCCAAGAAAAACCCCAAAAAATATAAAACTGTTCAGAAAAATTCAAAAAAAGTAAAAAAATGTTCCGAAAAATAATAAAAAAAATATAAAACAACAAAAACAAAAAAAAAAAAGTTCTTTTCAGAACTACCTCCCCGTTATTAAAAAATTGGTACAATATTTGGAACTGTGCCAACCTCTATTTCTCTTAGTTCGCTTCCCAGTTCGCTCGCCGGTACGCGAACCGGAAGCGAACCAAAAACAGTAAGTATAAGGGAAGGAAACAGACACTTATGTTAAAAGAAAGACAGCTATAGGGGAGTAAACTAGAGATACTATTACCCGTAATCCACTGCTGATGATGTCACATATTACATCATTCATGACATGCTCAGTGACATCATCAGCAGAGGATTGCGGGTTTTTTGGCAACGTGCCTTATCCACGGTTTAATAACGCTGCCTTTTGCTTTATATAAGTTTTCAAATTGTATGAAATATATACCAATAGGTCGTTATGAACCTTTAGGTAGTGCTTTTCTTCATGAGGTCTGGTCGCTTCCATACACATACAGATGTTTCAAAGATGATCAAGAAGTTTATCTGAATGGAGAGGAATGCACTGAGACGCCAGATCATTCACTAATGTGTAGGCACATACAGTTACACGGTTCATGCAACAAACACCGACCAAATATGGCTTGCGTGTTGCAAGGCACGCCAGTTCCTGCTATCATCCCCACGTTCAAGTTGTTGGAAAATGGTAGTTATTTGATGCTCAATAATGAAGATTGTTCTGAGTTAATTAAAAGTATTCCTTTTATCGTAACAGTAAGTGAACGGGTTATTTGCTGCAGAAATGTTCTATTTCCTCCCACACATGAACATAGGGAGTTTTCAATCTGGCCACAAATACCAACCTTGGGACAGATTTCAACGGCATGGCAAGAATAAGAGCTCTTTTGTCTCAGAGAGAGGTGGCCTTGAGTTCGGCCCGTGAAACTTTCGTGCTTCACATAGCGAACACCCGTACAGAGGTGCAGACCCTTTTCAATTCAGATTTGCCTTTCAATTTCAGCAAGATGGTTCCGACTATCTTTAACGCATCCTCCACAAAGGCCCTGGCGCACTTTTTTAAAGTTGTTACCAGTGGTCTCGTGACTTCATTTGAGAAAATCTTTGGAGTCATCCCTGCTTCCTTTCATTCTATTTTCTCCACTCTGGTTCGTGGATTGGCATTTTTACTTGCATTACCAGCGGACGCTCTTGTGCTTTTTTACATTTTTAAATATGGATGTCCCTCCTATGCAACCTCCCACCCTGCAGCTGCTGACACTGTTCCGCAATCGCATGCTAGAATATTATGGCACAATGCCGTTGGCGATATTAAGCACGGCATATGGATTATCTTTTCGATTCTCCTACTTCACCTGTGTCCAGCCTGTATTTCACTGCCTGACCTGTGATTTCGATTGGGCCATTGATTTGTGTCTCTGCGGACCGGTTTCTCCTGACGTCGACTTTAATCAGCTGATGACTCCTATCATTACTCACGAGTTGGTTTGTCCTGGCGAAAGGATTATGGCTGTGGCATTGATGCATGGACTACTTGGTCCCTGGAATTTACTGGCGGCAGCACAGTCTTTCTTGGAACAGAGCTTTCTTGAAAACCCACCGAGCTGTCCTCTGATGGTGATAGAGGATCCGGTGCTGGGAGAGCACGTATGTTCTTTTCCGCTTTTAAATTGGATGGCTGAACTGTTTTCGGATGAAGACGGTGACTTCCTATTGGAGGCTGTTGCAGCTTATTTTGCATACACAGTTATGTCATAGACCTTTTTCATGTTTGATATGCTGAGTACTAGCATTTCATTGACAATTCATTGACTTATTTGTCAAGTTTTTATTATTTACCTTGCCTATTGGCTTAAGACTCGATAAAGTACTTGGCTGTTTTATTTTTCTTTAGCATTAAATTTTCCTAGTTTTTAATGCTTTACCTTGCGGACCGTCCACATATAAACTTGCAATCTGCTCTCATGAGATGGCACTTCTATTATCTTATTCAGTTCGTTTCCGGATCATGGGGAGGTGTCATCTAGGTCCTGGATATCTTTACACCGTGTTAAGTTAGCATGGGCTCATTACCGGTTTAAACGCCATTTTTCCTTTTTTGCAACTTCTGCACACGACACTTAGTTGTTGCTTTAGCTTTCCACCTAGTAGTTCATCGTGGTTTACATGAGAATAATATGTTATTGCTCTACTATCTGCTTTGCTTGTTAAACTATATCTGTACAGCGAGTGCTAAAGTTTCAAGAACAACACGATACAGAATTGTTATGAGGTCTGATCTCCACGACTTCATACTCATAACATAAGTGCAACTTCTGCCAATTCTGGGCATGAGGCGGGTTTTATATTGCTTTGCCGAACACACATACACAACAGTTGATGCGGTTCACATGAAGAGAGAGCTGGTGTATGCTGATGTGATTCCTTCAAATCTAAGACACTAAAGTATGGGCACGCCCTAAACCAACACAAAGAGACCTTCTTAGCAAATAATATAATATGTGTATTAGGGAGGGTGAGATATAAGCAGCCGCGGGCCGTGGAGGGAGTTACGGTGAGGCAGGGAGGCGGGGAGGGGGAGAAGCAGGGTGGAGCCCTCTCTACCTTGCCCCTCCCCCTCCCCGCCTCCCTGCCCCACCGTAACTCCCTCCACGGCCCGTGGCTGCTTATAAGTGTTGCTAACTCTTATTCATTTACAGCATGTTAACATACTGTCACCATTCGCTTTTTATGTACTAGTAACTATGCTGGTAATTTTGCTACTGATAATATGTGTACTTGTATTCTCCACCCTGCTTCTCCCCCTCCCCGCCTCCCTGCCTCACCGTAACTCCCTCCACGGCCCGCGGCTGCTTATAAGTGTTGCTAACTCTTATTCATTTACAGCATGTTAACATACTATCACCATTCGCTTTTTATGTACTAGTAACTATGCTGGTAATTTTACTACTGATAATATGTGTACTTGTATTATCTAAGATACTACGCCTGAGAAGACGGCATTAGTAAATAAACATTTCAAATACACATGTGTTCTTCTTAACTCCATGTTCTGGTTTCTAAGAAATATATAACAACCGACTGTTCATGAGTTCCACGTATCCTGAGGTACTATAAGTTCATATTCTGGATTGTCTAAACATTGAGAGTTTGTTATATCCAATGTGACACTGTACCTAGCTTGCTAAGGAGTTTTTGATTACTAACGTGAGTTTTGGGACACCCTAATTCGCCGAGGTTCCAATCCTCTGTCCACAGTTCTGTGTGAGAACAGAAACCCTGCGACAGGGGCACCCCCGACCCTTGCTGGAGCTTCATCACACTTGCGATACAACTCCAGCAATGCGCCACCTTTACGGCACAGATACATCACGCATCTGTGCTGTTTTTGCCCCATGATGCGCCGCATTGTAAATGCAGCACACCATAGGTGACGGAACAGCGGCACAGAATGACTAACACATCCCTGGTGATGCGCCAGTCATCATAAATGTATCCCTATGCTTCTTATCTTGTTAGAGATGAACCGCCATATGTATCATCAAAGTTATTTGCATTTCCTAAATAGCGAACTTTAAGGAATAAATAGCGATTCTTTACCATTCCTAGTTTGCGATTAGCTATTTGCTAATTACAAATTACCCATTCATTTCCTTCATTTCCATAGGGCGGTTGGACTCACTTTTAGCTCGAACGGCTGAATGGATTTCCACGAAACTTGGCAAAATTGTAGGGACTGGTAGCCCGATGTGCCTTTGCTATGTCTCAAGATATATGCTCCAGTGGTTTTTACGAAAATTAACTTTGAAAAATATATATTGGGCTACATTGGCCTATATATATGTTGGAGCCCAAATGTAGCCCAATGTAGCCCTATGAAGCCCAATGTAGCCCAATGTAGCCCAAAGATGGCCGCCAGACACACAAAAAAACAAATGTAGCCCAAATATCAGCCAGATGTAGCCCAACTATAGCCCAGTGACAGAATGACCAATCAGCTTCGCAAACCTCCGTTACGCGAAGCGGAGCGCTGTTACAGATATATATCTTTTTTTGAACGTTAATTTCTCAAAATCCACTGGAGCACATATATTGAGACCTAGCAAAGGCACATCGGGCTACCAGTCCCTAATATTTTGCCAAGTTTCGTGCAAATCCATTCAGCCGTTCGATTATTATTATTATTTTTTTTTTTTGCCCCGCGGGGCCCTTTTAAAACCTCCACATCAAACCTAGGGGGTCAGCGAGGATCTACTATGCCCCCTTATAGTTATTTCCCCCTTTGTTTTGACCTCCTCTTGTCTCTCGATCCTACCGAGAGACAAGATGGCGGCCGCTACGGACTTTTTGGAATGTTGACAGACGCCGGAGAACCAATCAGCTTCGCTTCACAAAGCTCCGTTGCGCGAAAAGTACGCGTCCTGGGACGCTGCCAGGTCCGCTGTTACAGATATATATCTTTTTTTAAACGTTAATTTCTCAAAATCCACTGGAGCACATATATTGAGACCTACAAAAGGCACATCGGGCTACCAGTCCCTACAATTTTGCCAAGTTTCGTGCAAATCCATTCAGCCGTTCGGGCTAAAAGTGAGGCCAACCGCCCTATGGAAAACTCAATGTTAAAAACACGTTTTGGGACCCCCCTTTTTTCTCGGCCCCCCCTTGACGAACCCCCCCCAGATTTTCAAGGGCTGCTCAGAAACAAAATGTGCCATTTTCCTGAAAATTTCAGCCAATTCCGTCCAGAAACGCCAAAGTTATTAGACATAGAATTTTCAAAAATCCCATAGAGAAAAAATCCTAACTATATATACCTACTGGCGACCGCCAGTAGGTATATATATATATATATATATATATATATATATATATATATATATATATATGTTTTAAAAAAAAAATTCTGTTACAATAATTATTTATTAATTTTAAGTTTATTTAAGTATTTTAAGTATGTTTAAATTAGTATATTTATTATTATAGTACTTTTAAATTACTTTTAAGATATAAAAAAAAATCGATATTTTGACTGTCTATATTTTTTCCTATCGATATTTTGGAGTCAATATTTTTGTACTTACCTGTTTGTAGATAGGAAGTCGATATTCTGGCATTCTATATTTTTACTCGATATTTTGACTGTCAATATTTTGACTGTCGATATTCTGTCAGTGATCCATCCACACTCACTACAAAGTCACACCCTTCACAGTGCACACCTCCTCACCACCCAAGAGCACTCATCTCATGTAGGCCAGGGGACCAGGACTAAGGGCCAACACAAAATGACCATACACATACACAGCTGGGCACATATACAGGAATAACACACATACATCATGACATTGCCCAGCCTGCATGCAAACCTGTGCACAGCATCACACCCTGTGCTGGCAGTGTACCCCAACTTGACATGGCAACAACGTAGCCAACAATAGCAAACCACTAAAAAGAGAACTGCATGACAGGTAAAAGAGCCAACCCAGATAACACAAGTATCAGTGTCTGAATGGACTGAAGACCCTATCACCCCTGTTGAAAAATGTGATGCGGGAAAAGAGCTTGGCAATGTTGAAGACACATGTGTTGTGACACATAGAGCATGGGGCACAGGCAACCAAATGCACACACCAAAATAACTTTAATCAGCAAGGACACTGACAAAACACACAACAGGAGTAACTGTCTTTATTCACATATTGTACAGATGTCACAGTAGAACAACAGTAGACAAGAGCAAGGCACAAAATGTGGATCATATGCAAGATAATCTGCACAGGCAAACTACAAACAGGAAGGCCAGAGAGCATGGCACAGGGGAGAGTCCAACACAGCAGAGCAACAGGGCCAGTGTCCATGGCAGGTGGCACAGCAAGTACATGAGAGGCTTCACAGGGGAGAGTACAACACAGCAGTGAATGACAATTTCAGTGGCCAGGGAGAAATGCGGAGTCAGGACATGAGAAGTTGCACAGAGAGTGTGTTTGACCGTACCCTTCCATGACCAGCAACACACCCAGGTGGCAAACAATGGGCAGGACTAGCACACCTGTATGAAAGACAGGTGTGTGAGGGGGGCTGCCACTCACATTTGGGTGTCAGGCGGACTTGGAGCTGGCTGTGTGGACAGTAGGAACACTTGAGTGGGGAGACAGAGGCGCAGGTGATGTAGGGCTATCAGTCGTTTGGCAAGCTGGAGGGCTGTTTGGACCAGGTGGTATAGTGGCACGTGGAGGTGGAGTCATGCAGACCTGTGACACAGTGTGGGTGGGAGAGGTTGGAGGGCTGTCCTTCCACTTTTTGGGAATACAAAATGGCTTCCCTGTCTTGGGGTTAATGGGAACTGGTGATGACACAACAGGCACACACACCAACTGTCCCGCATCAGGTGCAGACACTGACACTACCTCTGGTGACGTGCTTGATCCTGCGGAACGCTTTGTCTGGCTACGCCTCTGGACCACCTGATCCAGTGGGCTATAGAAAATATATCATAAACAACGCTACCCAACTTCATAACCTGTAAACAAAATTCTATACTAAATATGGACCCATTTATGAACCTGATATATTTTGGGCCTACTGAATCAGGTGGTCAGAATAAATCTATATACACATTATTTACAAACTATATACATATTTATATTTTTGCAGAAAGAATATTGTCATTAGAATAAAACCCAACCATTTAAACGACCACCATAGGCGACGTGATCTAGCTAATAGTAACCTACACTTCTGAATAACCAAGACCAGCTTGTTTGTCAAAAGTAAGATTTTATTTTCTAAATTATGGTATGTAAATTGATAGTTTTATAATTGCATTTTATTAGCAATAAAGCAAGCATGATTGTAAAGAAATATAGAAAAACATGATTTAAGCGAGTGAATCAAAATTCAAAGTGAATATTTAAAGTTTAGCATTTCTAAAACCTAAGTCCCTAAATAAGCTAAATAGATAGAAATTAAAGTAAAGTTCTTTGAGGATTCTTACGTGCTCCACGCAAAGTCCAGCAGCACATCACCCTCATCGGAAAGTCAGAAAACAGCAGCCAGCCCAACCCTAAGGGCATGACTTTTTATACCTTTCTACGCTAACTAAACTAGCAAAGGAAAGTTTTCAGAAATCCTCGACGTCCCATTGGCTGAGAGTGACAAGTGACATGTCACCAGATTCTCAAAAAAGTTCCACAAAATCATGTCTTACAAAGACCATTGTCTCTTCCACGTGAAGCCAGAAGCTTCCTGCGATTGCAACTATGTATTAAGTCATCCTCGCAGCTTCCATAGTCTTTCAGTACAACTTCCGCGGATGCCAAGTTAAGGACTGACAAAATGTTCACTTTCGACCTTGGCCATGTCCGACAGAATGATGTCAGCTCATCAGTTTTTGCTTTGTGAATGCAGCTTCAATAATCGTTTTAATTCAGAATGGACGTCTCGTGATTTTCTGCAGAATTCTAAGTCAGCTCTTTTTCTGCGAATCAAATGACTAGGCCCAAAAGCAGGCAACTTATGATTTCTAATATAAAACAAACACAAGAAAAGTATTAATGTAAGAAATAATGTAGATTCTGTATCCACCCCAAGTTTTACTAATTAATTAACCCACCCGATTAATCAAAATGTTACCTAGCCATAGCAAACAAATAAAGCAGCGTTTATATTTACCAGTCTCCGTTTTTCTATGAGACCCATATGCACCTAGAATAGTAGAAATGACATCACACAGACAAGGAAAAGCAAAACAAGCACATGCTTAATTTTAAGTTTGCAGCAGTTAGTAATGACAAAAAAACGAAAACAATAAATTATTTTATTATTTAGCACTAACAAAAAGATGCAACATTTATGCACGTTTATGAGCACACATGTTAGTCCCCCCACGTGTACAGTTTAATCTAAGTTGTATTAGCACGACATATCACAAATCATTAATAATTTTATTCATGTTATGGAAATGTGACTTTGCGAGTTTAAACAAAATTTTGTTTTCTATCTCGCTCCATCAACTCCCTCATCTGGTGATTAACAAATCACCACACCAGAACTCAAAATTTTGGTAATTTAAATTTATAAGAAATCGATTCAAATTCATTTGTATTAGTAAACCTAAAAATCTGTTTCAGCATAATCTTTGCAATTAACATGACGCTCTCTATGTAACTCCTGTAACTCGATCTCCCTTTCCTCTTCTTTTCTGAGTTTATAGATTCTCTTCTTTTCCTTCAACTCTTTCTTTCTTTTATGTAATAAACAACCTATTTTAGTCAAAATAAAAATGAATACTATTATAATCAAAGGTGCCAAAATCTTGCCAAGAATTGAACTTCCAATATTATGAAACCAGTTTTTAATTGCTTGAAACCTTTTTGAAAGTTTCCCTGTAAAATCTTCTTCTTCTAAAGGAATTATTTCTGAATGCATTTGGGTAATATTCTTAATATACATTTCAATATTCTTACTCTCATCAGGAATATATGTACAACAATGTTGGACATGTAAAATGCCACAGACTCCTCCCTCTTTTGCTAGGAGTATGTCTAAAGCAAGACGGTCTTGAATTACCATAGATCTAATTGCAATAACTTCAACATTCACTAATTGAAATCCATCAGCAGTGTCAGTTGATAACCTATCAACTATAGTGGACAATTTTCTGATTCTCCCTGCATTTAGGGTTATACCAACAAAAGGAATTACAGCTTGAAAAATTTCTCCCAGAACTTCAGTAAAAGTTTCTCTTTTAGCTCTATTTACATAATTATGAATTTTAAACAATCCTTCTGAATCTCTGTCAACATGAAACACTTTAGGAAAAACAATTCCCACATAACAAGTTCCATACCAATGGTCTGGAAGGTTGTAGTAGGCTTTGTCGCCACAAACAAAATAAATTCCAGGGAAGATAGGATCTTTTCCACCTTTAAATCCCCAACCTCCCATAATCTGATAAGTATCTTCACAGTTACTTGCACCTACAAAATAATTATCAAAAAGTGTATTATCTCTTCTAATGCAAAGCTTTCCACTAACAGGTTTGTCTATGTGAATTGCAATATTTTCAAGCATTTTGCCATTTAATTTCTCATCCTCTTTTTGCCAGAAGGATGACTTAGTCTGCTTGACTAATTCATTTCTCTTATAAATTGCTCTTCTCTCCTCAACCATATTCAAAAATTTCTTTCCTTCAGCACTTAATTTACATGTTAAATTATTCTTGTAAGCATATTCGTAAGTGAGTTCGTTAGTAACAAGGAAATATTCTCTCATTTGTTTTGCTTTCTTATGCTTATTTAAAGCATTATCAATCTTAACATTAGCAAAAATCTCATCATAATTTGAATAGTAATATTCTAAACGACCAGTTTGATAAAATAAACTAGTTAATACACTACATGTTACAGCATAAGTGAGAGGAAGCATATTATAAGTTACTCCCTCAGAAACAGAAGCAGGTAACTTAACACAGACATAACAGTCTTTAGCATCCATTATTTTGACATATTCACTCAAAAGCTTTGTGAATGTATTGCTTGAAAAATCACCTATTGATTTATCTTGATGAATGTTAGGCTGATGATCAATAACTTTTGCAGATGCACTATGTTTAGTTTGGCTAACCAGAGCTTTGCTTGTTATGTTAACTTTGTGTAATTCTCTATTCATTTCTAAAGGGATAATCACAGCTAGTACTAACCAGAGCAGAACTAAAATGAGCAGACATACCAGAGTCATCTTACAGCATCTTTTAAAAACAGAACATTTTGAAGTGCTCTCCTTAACGTAAGGCATTTTTAGGTTAGTTTTAGCCTCAAAAAGAAAAATAAATTTTAAAATTTATATACACCCCCCTTTTAAAATATATTTTTCTTTTATAACCCTAAACAAGGTTTCTTCGACCTTATGTCATACATAAGTTTTCTTCAACTAAACAGTTTTTCTTCGACCTTGTGTCAACTAACAAGATTTCTTCAGCCTTTTGCCAATTCAATAATTCTGTACTTCAATCATTGTCACTAATTTCTTGGATTTCGTTTTCTTCTTCACTACTATCATATATGTCTATAACAGGTGGAATTACCAAGTAAGTCCACTCAGGAGACTTGTATTTCTGGTTTGGTCTAATTATTCTCTTCCCTTTTCTCGATATTACTTCAATTTTTCTTCCAACTCCAATTTCTTTTCCTGGACTCTTTTGACTACTGATTTCTTCAACTTGTTCTATTGGCTTTTTGATCAATCTTACTCTCAATCTTCCACCAGGCCAGTAGTCTGCTTTTCTCACGTATTTCTTCTTTGGTTCAGAATTATTTGATTCTAACTTCCAAGTCCTTTTCTTTCCGTTTTCACTTCCACCCTCCACGTCACTTTCTTCAGTTTCGTAGTCTGAAATTTCAATTGACTCAGGAACTTCTCTATTCGGCAATTTCACTCCTTCAGGAACTTCACTTTGTCTTCCATCACTGGTACTCGGTAATTCGTTCTCCTCCTCTTCCTCAATTACCTCTAGTTTCCCAGATTTCGGATTTTTGTTCCTTACTTCAGAGCTTGTTCTCTGCCTTTCGATACTCTCCTGGTCTGAAACTTCCTTTGGTTCAGCTTCTTTGTCTTCAATAGAGACAACCGAATCCTCAGTTATCTTTCCTTTTAACAGATTCTCTTCTCCTTCAGAATCTATTTCAATTATTTCTAAGTCTTTTCTTGTCAGATTTCCATTCACTGGCACAGTTTCCAGATGTCGACTTTCTTGTCGATCTTCAGAATCTGGAATTACTTCACCTTCTGTTCTGTCTTCTGCTTCAGAATCTGAATCATCTGTAGTATCACTTTCAACATCAGAACTCTCAGGAGTTGGTACTGGAATAGTATGACTTGGATGAATCCAGCGTTTCAATCCTCTGCACTTTACAGCATTAGTAGTGATCAAGATTATCTGCCTAGGTTTCTGCCATCTAGGAGATAGACAATTCCTTCTCCGATGTACTTTCGTTCTGACCCAGTCTCCAGGTCTCAGATCATGTGTCAAAACTTTGTCATTTGATTGAGCTTCAGTTCCCACCTGATTAGACACAGAAGTTACCATATCAGATAACCTTTTACAGTAATCCAAAATTGCACTGTCATTTATGCTCAACAGTTTACCTACAGGTACAAAAGCTTGTCTCATAACTCTTCCCATTATAATTTCATGAGGACTCAGACCTGTCTTTTTATCTGGTGTACTTCTTAATGACATCAAAACAAGTGGAAGAGCATCAGTCCACTTAACACCTGTCTCAAGACACATTTTTCCAATTCTGTTTTTGATAGTTCCATTTATTTGTTCAACTACACCTGATGCCTCTGGTCTGTATGCACAGTGTATTTTCTGCTCAATGCTCAAAGCTTCACAAATTAACTTCAACAGTTTGTTGTCAAAATGGCTTCCTCCATCACTCTCAATAGTGACTGGAAAACCGTACCTTGGAATGATTTCTCTGAGCATTAGTTTTGCCACTGTAATTGAATCACAATGTCGTGTAGGGAAAGCTTCTACCCATCTTGAGAATAAGCATACAATTACAAGTACATATTTCAAACAGTTGTGTAAGGGCATTTCAATGAAATCTATTTGTAACCTGGTAAAGGGACCACCCTCTCGACCAATTATTCCTGTCCCCACCACTGATTTTCTGTTTGGATTCATTTGTTGGCATGATAAACACCTTTGACAAAAAGATTCTGCAATGGTTCTAAATTTGGTATTGAACCAAGTTTCTCTAAAAAGTCTGACCATAGAATCTCTTCCTAAATGTGCAGGGCCATGATATAATCTGGCCATGTCAGCAATCAAGCAATTTGGTAAGACTATTCTGCCATCTTTGTAAACCCACACTCCATCTTCTTCACGTGGTCTACAATCTGATCTTAGCCATAGGTCTTTTTCTTCATCATCTGTTTCGTTTTGTAAATCTCTAATCTCATGCCATGTTTCTACAACAGTTGTTAGCATTAATGAATTTGAATCAGTTTCTTTACTCCTCTCCCGATTGTATGAATAATTTTTCCTTGCGCAGTACTTTGCTGTTTCGTCTGCGAAGGCATTTCCCTTGGAAATATAATCAGTTCCTCTAGTGTGCGCTGCACATTTGACTATGGCAATTTCTTTTGGCAATTGTATTGCTTCAATTAATCTTCTAATGAAAACTGCATTTTTAATTGGTGATCCTGTTGATGTCATGTATCCTCTCTGTGACCAGAGTTGTCCATAATCATGCACAACTCACTCCGTATCCATACTGACTATCAGTAATGATGGTAACTCTAATATCTTTTGATATTTCGCATGCACGAATTAAAGCAATCAATTCAGCCACTTGTGCTGAACGAACTCCTTCAAGACATGATGCTTCTTCAACATCTACAACTGTACAAACTGAGTATGAAGCTTTCAAGACACCTCCTTCGGATCTTAAGCATGAGCCATCTACAAAGTAGACAAAATCCGATTCAGACAAGGGTCTGTCTTTGATATCTTTTCTTGGTTTAGTGCAGAATTCCATGACATCTAAACATTCATGTTCTGTCTCAATGTCATCAACAATTTCGGAATCAGGCAGTAATGTAGAAGGATTCAGATTCAAACATCTTGAAATCGAAACATTATCTGCTCCCAGTATGATTTTCTCATACTTTGTCAATCTGCTACTTGTTAAATGTTGAGTCTTACCTCTTGTCAGTAATATTTCAACTGAATGAGGCACAAAAACTTTCACAGGAAATCCCATAATGATTCCTTCACTTTGTTCAAGGCTGATACTTGTAGCTGCAACTGCTTTTAAACAACCTGGTAATGCTTTTGCAATTGGATCAAGAACTGCAGAGAAGTATGCAATAGGTTTCTTTAAATTTCCATGTCTCTGTATTAATACAGATAATGCACATCCTTCTCTCTCACTGCAATACAGTTCAAAATCTTTTTCATAATTTGGCATACCTAAAGCAGGAGCTTGGCATAAGCTCTTTTTCAGGTTCTCAAAAGAGTCCATCTCAGCATCATTGAGAATAATTGGATCTTTTACATCTGACTTTGTCAGTCTTTGTAGTGGTTTTGCAATTACTGAAAATCCACTTATCCATTGTCGACAGTAACCTACCATTCCCAGGAACATTCTGACCTGTCTTTGTGTTCTTGGTGGTAACATTGCTTGAATCATTTTTATTCTCTCTATTGTTACTTGTCTTTTTCCTTTTGCAATTCTGTGACCAAGATATTTTACTTCTTGTGTGCAAAACTGTAATTTTGCTGGGGACACTTTATGTCCTTCTTCTGCAAGGCGATTTAACAGAATTATTGTGTCTGTTACACAATTTTCTCTTGTCTTTGCAGCTATTAACAAATCGTCAATATATTGCACCAATGTAGACCTACCTGGTAAGTCTAAATCTTCTAATGATCTTTTTAACAATTCATTAAAGATTGAAGGACTTTCAGTATAGCCCTGAGGGATTCTCGTCCATCCAAGGGTCTTACCTTGGAATCTGAAAGCAAAGATTTCACAACTGTCTGGGTGTAATGGAACAGTAAAGAATGCATTACAAAGGTCGATGACTGTATACCATTCAGCATCATGTGGAATCTGAAATAGAATTACTGCTGGATTTGGAACTACAGGACAACATGGAATGACAATTTGATTAACCTTTCTCAAATCTTGTACGATTCTAAATGTTCCGTTAGACTTTTTAACTCCCATAATTGGTGAATTACAAGAGCTACTTTTCATTTCCTTTAATACACCTTGCTTGATTAATTTTTCAATTATAGGTGTGATACCTTCAATTGTCTCTGTTTTCATTTTATACTGTGGAGTGTTTGGAAATTCTATTCCCTGTTTCAATGCAATTTTTTACAGGATCTACGTTTTTCATCAGACCCATCTCATTCCCAGTAAAATCCCATATTTCAGATTTCACTGTTTCCTTTAGCTCTTCAGGTAAATCCTTTTCTTCAAATGCAGGAAACAATTTTGTTTCTTCTGTTTCCATCATCATCATTGTCATTCTGTACAAACCATCTTCCTCCATTGTTTGTAACTCAACTCCTTCAGGAGAACAATATATTCTGCAATTCATTTTACATAGGATGTCTCTGCCTAATAGATTTACTGGACTACTATTACAAACCACAAATCTGTGTTTGTCTCTGTAATTTCCAATTTCAACTGGTACTGGATCAGTTAAGTCTGTTTTAATTTGCTGATTACTTACTCCCACAACTTGGATGGTATCCCCAGAGAGAGGTAGGTTTTCAATTTCCACTGATCTAACAGTAGAACGGGTAGCACCAGTGTCCACTAGAAAAGTGATGTCTATATCATTAACTTTCCCGTTTACATAAGGACCAGACTGGTCAACCTCAAGAGTGGCTCCAACAACACACTCTTCCTCCTCTCTCGGGCACCGTCAGCAATAATCATCAGAATCACTGTCTTGACTTTCTGTTAATAAAAATTGTTGTGAAGCATTCTGCATTTGAACCCTTTGTTGCTTTTGCTGTTTTTGTGGTTTTATTACCTGTTCACATCCCTGAAATCCCACGTTTGGATTATATTTTTGAACTCCCCCACAATTCGGAAAAGGTGGTTGTGGCAACTGGTCTTGACGATTATTCACCTGTTGTTGTTGCTGTTGTTGTAACTGTCGCTGTATATTAAATTCATTTAATCCCTGTTGCATCTGTAGCTGTTGCTGCAGGTTAACACCATTCTGCATCTGTGGATTCAATAAGGGATTCTTTAAGTTTTTAGGAGGATGAGGACACTCGTCCCTCCAATGTCCAATTTCGCCACAATTAAAACAAGGTAATCTTTGTTTCAGCTCTTCTATCTTTGGGCTAAATTTCTTTGGGAAATTATTACCTTTAAACTTTCCTTGTATCTGGTTTGTATTTCCAGTTTGAACAAAATTAGTGTTCTTATTTCCCATGCTGGCAATCTGTTGCTCAGCCACCTTTACCTGAGCCCACATGGCTTTCTCCTTCAGCTTCTTCTGTTTTACTTCTAATTCATCGCTACAATATTTTGCTTTTCTTAGAATATCATCTACAGATAGTGCTTGCCATCCGACTATACTAGTTCTGATCATTTCTCCAATTTCAGGTTTTAGTCCATAAACAAATCTATAGATAAAATGACTCATGTCTTTTTTATCCAATTTTTCATAACCACTGTATTGTTTAAAGATTAACAGTAGTCTTTCATAAAAAGAATGAACTGATTCTTTTGTTTCTTGTTCTGTTCTTTCTATTTTAACCCAATCGACTTCTTTGGGTGGAATTTTGTTTTTCATCCAAACAATTACTTTCTCATAGAAATCCATTACAAGTGGATTTGGGGCACCTGTTTCTTTAATTCGTTCAGGTTCTGTTTTTGGCCAACTAATCGATATTTTGCATTCTGTCCAAAGATCAGATGGAACGACAATATCAAAAAATCCATCTAAATCAATCCACAGAACTTTTGACACTTTGATAAATCTATCGACTTGCCTGTACCACTCAACTGGTTTCTCTCTTAATTTTGGAAAGTCATTTGTGAATAACAGAATGTCTTGTCTCGACCATGGGACATGAACATATCCTCCACCTGCAACTTCTCTCATTGGAAATTGTTTTGACAATTTTTCCAATCTTTCATCTTCCTTCCTTTTGGTCCATTTCACTCTCCATTTGTTCAGTTCTCCTAGCTTTTTGATATAGACAATCAAATCTTTAATGTGAACTATTCTTCCCATTGAGTTCAAACTCTCAATGTCACTTTCTGAAAAATCTAATCTATAATGCTTTGCAAAATTCTTTTGTTTACTTACATCGATTTCCAGTTCTGCAGCTAGATCTTCTAATTGATCATATTTATTTTTCGTTTTCCATTGAATACTTTTGCAAATGAATAGTAGTTCATCATCCCGATAGTAATTTAAACTATCTGGACCAATGGTTCCAATTATTAATTCTTCAATATTAGCTTTTAATTTGGCCACATCAAGTTTTGGTGTGGTTACCCTGACTTCAGGACTTCCTACATCTGACATAGCACCCATTGGTGTTTTTGGAGATAAATCCTCATTAAAGGTTAAATCAGGCATTCTCGATCTAGAAGTGTTTAATTCAGTCAAGTCTGAATAAAATTTTTCAGTAGGCTTTTGAATTTCTGTATTTAAAGGAATAGTTAATCCATTTTTGTTTGTATCTCTTTGATCAAATACAGGCTGAACAGGACCTATTGTTACTGGAACAGTGACAGCTTCCATGCCTTTTGTCATTCTTTTAATTAATTCTTCTTTTGATCTTAAATATTCATTATAATCAACATCCTCAACATTTCTTGTCTCTCTTGCATAATCTTTTGGAGGTTCCCTTGCTCTTGGAGTCATTGAAAAATGTCTACCTTCATTTCGAGCATTCTCGAATTCTGATCTTCTAGGAGTTTCAGTGATTTCACAATTATTTGGATAAAGTTTAGGAGCTTCACTAATTGGAGGTGCACTCGGTGAAGTTTCAGTAGAAACCACCGGAGTAGACCATGATCTGGGAGGTCTCAAGGGCTGATTAGGCTGTTTCTTTCTAGCAGTTGTATATATTTCTTCCATAACTGCATCCTCAGATTCACTTTCCATAGATTTCCCTGTAGGAGAACCCATTACCATTTCATGAATTAAATACAATCCTTCACTCATGTTTCCCTGTCTCCACATTCGCAATCTATCTTCATGAGTTTCTCTTTTCCATGATGGATTTTTAGAAGGTCTTTTAATTCCACTAGCTTCTCTTTGTAACTGATACATCTCGTCTTCCCACTCAACTAAAGCTTCAAATTGAGTTGGTCTCGGTTTTGGAACAAGAGCATTCATTTTCTCTCGTAAATTTCTTAAAACCCTTACATTAAACGAACCATCATCAGGCCAAGCTAAAACACCGTCGTTTTTAGTATAGCGTTTCCAACTGTCGAACCATAAGACAGTATGATATCCGTATTCACCTTCCATGTACGCTGCAGGTGTTTTATACTTATGAAGTAGTTTACCACCTCGCGTTTCGATTTTCTTGTCAGGTGAAAATAAATTCTTAAATTTCTGAAATAATGTTGTCTTTTTCTCAACATGTTTAAAATGATAACTCATTTTTAAAAGTTAAATTTAATTCACGAAATCGTTCGTAAAATATTTTCGGGATGTTCCGCAAAACAACCAATCCGTGCGCGAAACACACCAACAAGCCAATGGCAGTTGAGTTACGTCAGTTTCCTGCTCAACCAATAAATTTGGAGTTTTTCCGAACGACCAATCAGCTCACAGGCCGTCAGAGACTCAAGAGCCAATCAGAATACAGCTTGTGACGTAGGTCACCCAATCCCAGCGCGGCTCTGTGACGTACACAGCAGCTGCGGTTTCTCGTTTCTCACTCCTGGCGCTTACCCCTCCTTCACAAAATCTTTTCACAGCGCCATTTTAAGAACACTTTTCAGTGTAAATTAATTCTTAACAATGACTATGAAGACAACATCTGTTCGTTTCACTATTTAGGATAGTTTACATACATTCAAGTATCCACACTTCGGAATAGACGGCGCTATTCACACTAAGGATAATATTCAATTGTCAGTAGAGTAACCTTACCCCACCCTTCTAACACGTATAATTATGAACTCGCTTTGCTCTGAACCCACCGCGAAGTGAAAGTTCTAAGAGTTCCACTTGAACATAAAATACAATTCAAACTCGCACTTTTACACTGAAAATTCCCTAATTTCAGACACACATGAAATCCGTACAGGACTCTCACCTGTTTATAGAAATCATGCACCGTTAGCGAAATAACGACGTTATCCGTACAGGGCTCTCACCTGTTTATAGATATGAAACATGTACCCGTACAGGACACTAACCTGTTTATAGATAATCATGCACCGACGTTAAATTTACCCTTCACTCAAGCTCGGATATAACTAATACTCTCATCACAGTGAGTTTTATGGAAGGCGCTTTGTCCCTATTCTCATGCTGCTTTGATTTCTTAGAAAACCCTCACTATACAAGATTCAGACCTAGCCCTAAAACTGTGCTGCTCGGCGACAACACTATGGTACACGGCGATACCTCTTGTGATACTCGGCGATATCACTACAAACAGAACAGATGGCTTGCGTGACTAATTTCTCGTCACACAATCTATACCGGTATAACTTACAGATAGCACGAAAAACGAACTTAACAAGTGTTAAAACATCGATCCTATTTCTATACCATGACGTAATCCTTAGCAACCAACATATTACCTTGGTTACCTCTTAGCAACCATCCTCTGCTACCAGAGAATTGATCCAGTGGGCTATAGAAAATATATCATAAACAACGCTACCCAACTTCATAACCTGTAAACAAAATTCTATACTAAATATGGACCCATTTATGAACCTGATATATTTTGGGCCTACTGAATCAGGTGGTCAGAATAAATCTATATACACATTATTTACAAACTATATACATATTTATATTTTTGCAGAAAGAATATTGTCATTAGAATAAAACCCAACCATTTAAACGACCACCATAGGCGACGTGATCTAGCTAATAGTAACCTACACTTCTGAATAACCAAGACCAGCTTGTTTGTCAAAAGTAAGATTTTATTTTCTAAATTATGGTATGTAAATTGATAGTTTTATAATTGCATTTTATTAGCAATAAAGCAAGCATGATTGTAAAGAAATATAGAAAAACATGATTTAAGCGAGTGAATCAAAATTCAAAGTGAATATTTAAAGTTTAGCATTTCTAAAACCTAAGTCCCTAAATAAGCTAAATAGATAGAAATTAAAGTAAAGTTCTTTGAGGATTCTTACGTGCTCCACGCAAAGTCCAGCAGCACATCACCCTCATCGGAAAGTCAGAAAACAGCAGCCAGCCCAACCCTAAGGGCATGACTTTTTATACCTTTCTACGCTAACTAAACTAGCAAAGGAAAGTTTTCAGAAATCCTCGACGTCCCATTGGCTGAGAGTGACAAGTGACATGTCACCAGATTCTCAAAAAAGTTCCACAAAATCATGTCTTACAAAGACCATTGTCTCTTCCACGTGAAGCCAGAAGCTTCCTGCGATTGCAACTATGTATTAAGTCATCCTCGCAGCTTCCATAGTCTTTCAGTACAACTTCCGCGGATGCCAAGTTAAGGACTGACAAAATGTTCACTTTCGACCTTGGCCATGTCCGACAGAATGATGTCAGCTCATCAGTTTTTGCTTTGTGAATGCAGCTTCAATAATCGTTTTAATTCAGAATGGACGTCTCGTGATTTTCTGCAGAATTCTAAGTCAGCTCTTTTTCTGCGAATCAAATGACTAGGCCCAAAAGCAGGCAACTTATGATTTCTAATATAAAACAAACACAAGAAAAGTATTAATGTAAGAAATAATGTAGATTCTGTATCCACCCCAAGTTTTACTAATTAATTAACCCACCCGATTAATCAAAATGTTACCTAGCCATAGCAAACAAATAAAGCAGCGTTTATATTTACCAGTCTCCGTTTTTCTATGAGACCCATATGCACCTAGAATAGTAGAAATGACATCACACAGACAAGGAAAAGCAAAACAAGCACATGCTTATTTTTAAGTTTGCAGCAGTTAGTAATGACAAAAAAACGAAAACAATAAATTATTTTATTATTTAGCACTAACAAAAAGATGCAACATTTATGCACGTTTATGAGCACACATGTTAGTCCCCCCACGTGTACAGTTTAATCTAAGTTGTATTAGCACGACATATCACAAATCATTAATAATTTTATTCATGTTATGGAAATGTGACTTTGCGAGTTTAAACAAAATTTTGTTTTCTATCTCGCTCCATCACACCTTTCCCTGTTTGCCAGGTGTCCCATCTACAGTGCCCTCCTTTGCCTCTTTGCCAGGGGTGGTCCCTACAGTACCCTCCTTTGCCTCTTTGCCAGGGGTGGCCCCTACAGTGCCCTCCTCCACCTGCTTCACTGGGCTTGGAATTGGAGTTGATGTGGTGGGGGGGATGTGGCCCTGTGCCTTTCCTAGGTGTACCCTTGCTATAGAAAACTTCCTCAGTGGGCACAGACACTGCACGCCTAGCTCTGCATGAAGTTTTAGGGACAGGAGATTCCTTTGCTGGTGATGTCTCTGAGGCATGTGAGCCTGATGTCAGCCTCATCGCTTTTTCTGCCTTGCTCTTCCCTGACGGGCTCTTGTCCTTGCATTCTGGGGTGGCTCTGCTCTTCTGTGGGGATGGTGTCTGTGGGCGGAACCGCTTGGGTTGTGTCTGCTGTGTGCGCCTTGTGCTGTATGGTGTCTGTGACGCATGCAAACCCTGGTCACTGTCATCTGATGTGGCCACTGACTGGGGGGGTGGACAAAGGCACCTGAGCAGGAATGGGAGCATATGCCTGTTGAAGGGCAGACGTCACTGCGGATGACAAAGCCTGGACTGTACGGTATAGCCCACCCACGTCAGAGTGCATGCCCTCAATGTAGGCAACCACCTGGCCTAATTTCTTGTCATGGTCATTGAAGGCATTGAGCAGGGCGGTCTGGCCCACACAAAGCTGGCGCAGGAGCTCTACAGATTCTGTACTGAGGGCAGCAGGGGGGACAGGTGCATGTTCAGCAGTGCCAGGAGTGAATGTAATTCGTCCCCTCTTACTGACACGGACACGGGCAGCACCAGATGAAGTGGATGGGAGGCTGGGCACTGGCTGCTGTGTGGTAGATGATGTTGCAGACTCCCCATCCCCTGTGCCTGCCAACATGGATGCATCACCGCTGGCATCAGATGATGTAGTACTCTGTGTCTCAGCCACGGATTCCTCCCGCATACTACGGTCCCCCTCAGACGCGCTGACCACCACACCCTGCAATCACATTGCAGCAACACACTACATAGACCACAACAGTGCCTGTAAGACTGAATATCTGCCATGTTGAGGGCACACAGCACAACACCCTGCCCTTGGATGAAGTGTACCAGACACACAACTTGCCCTGCCCACACCTATCATGTCCCAACACTCATTGCCACTGACAGACCTTCAGGGAACAGGAGGGGACAACACACACACCTATTAGGACATGACAGTCCACAATGCCAAGTAGGCCATACCAAGCACCATGTGGTACTCCGGGGCACCTTGTTGTCAGATGTGTGGGCCTCACCGATGATGGTGCATGCAAAGTAGGCATACATGAAGTCCCACTCAGATAGAGGACCCTGTTGTTCAGCCCCTAATAGATTCCCCACACCATCCCAATGCTGAATGACCATGTGGATCCTTACACATATGGATATGAGAAAGCACAGCAGGGATGATCAGCTTTGTAAGGGCAGTTTGTCCCAATGCCTGACACTAGCAGACATCCCAACAGCCACTCACATGACACAGCACAGCACCACCACACGAACATCACATGGGCCACCGCTGCCACAGGCTCTGTACAGATGCATCCGCTCCCAGCCAAAGTGACCCTTCCCAAATACTCACCCCTGACTTGCTGGCGATGCTCCTTCAGACGTGCATCCAGCTCCGGATTAGTCACTGTCAATATGCGGACCATCAGTGGTGTTAAGTTGCGCCGTGCCAAACGCCCAGTGCGTGGTTGCAGCCCCAATGTCATTTCTGCCATGTTCTTTGCCAGCCGGCTGATGTCGTCCCACCTCTTGTGGCAGTAGGTGCGTCGTCGGTTAGATACCCCCAGATCTCACACCTTTGCTGCAATGGCCCTCCACACGGCCTTACGCTGGTGTACCTTGAGCTGCAGGTATGGGAGAAAAGAAGGGTAAATGACCATTTACACATTGTCATGTACCAATATCTATCAGTACAGTAGCAAGACACAGACTCATGACCTATTGTAATCTCCCTCCATCCCAAACTGGGGGACACCTTACAAGGGCACTCTGCATGGGCTAAACAGATGTGATTGCATGCATACATGAGGGAGTAGAGGGTCCCTGACAATCTCACACACATGCAGGATAACTGCACTGAACCCCTTCAGTGTCTTTCAGACATCACCAGTCTCATGCATGTCTGCCCACTACATACATCGCATATCTATCTGTGTCTGTGTCTAGAAGCACTGTGTGCATGACTGGGCAGCATTCAATGAGCATGTCCTGTGAACATATGTGTTTGTAATGTGTATGGCCTCGGGGCACATGGACTCACCAACAAAAAAATCCATCTACAGAAGTGTGTTTGTGTGCAATTATACAGGGCTGAGATGGTGCAGATCTACTATTCAGTGAGAATGGACAGAAGCAAGGACCACGTAACTTTGGTGATGTGTTCTCGTTTGGGTGGGCAGGCACTGTTCCTAGTCTCTGGATTCACACTGAGTCGGACAACAGGGGCACACAGAAACATTCACCCCAGCAATTACTGTCCTGGCACCAACATGTCCAAAATCCTGTCGCTCTGTATGTTGAAAATGTAACACACTCTATTCACACATTCAACTGCAAGCAGGGAAAATAGTGACATTGGGACACACACACTCCCTCGCCCTGGAGACAGCTTGTTTGTCAGTGTATGACACAATCCCACACCCTCAGGCATATACTGCAGCAGCTCAACTATGTCTGACACCCCCCATGCCCTACAACTCCCTTCATGATGACTTACCACTACAATGGGGCCACCATATACCCTTGGGTACTGTGCCAGCACCTCGTCCACTAGGACCTCCAGCTCCTCCCTTGTGAATGGACTGGCATGGATCTTCTCTGTCCTTGCCATCCCTGTGGACATGGAACACCTGTAGTGGTAGTGAGTGGTGAGGGGTCTCAGGCAGCAGGCACTTGAGGCAGCAGCAGGAGAGGGTCCCAGGCAGCAGGCACTTGAGGCAGCAGCAGGAGAGGCTCCCAGGCAGCATGCACTTGAGGTAGCAGCAGGAGAGGGTCCCAGTACTTGTGGCAGCAGCAGGAGAGAGTCCCAGGCAGCAGGCACTTGAGGCAGCAGCAGGAGAGGGTTGCAGGCAGCAGGCTCTGTGAGCAGTGGAAATGTGAGGCTCACTCCCACAGATTTATAGCCCCCTGGGGTCATTTGTAAGGTGGAAAGCTGCAACAATTGGTTGTCCAGGTCTGCCTCATTCAAAAGCATCCAATGACTTCCGCGATTTTCAAAACTGCATCATGCCACTGCAATTATAGCTCCCATTGGCTGTAGGCAATGCTCCATGGCGGTGATGCACCGCAGGGGCCTGAGGTGCGCTACTGCGATGGTGCATCGTTCAAAAGCATCCAATGACCACCTCCGCGGTGGCGGAGCACGCCTTCCGCGATTTTCAAAACTGCATCATGCCACCGCAATCATCGCTCCCATTGGCTGTAGACAATGCTCCTTGGCGGTGTTGCACCGCCGTGACCATGCGGAATCTACCGCGATTTGGGCTGCGTAGCATGCTCACAGCCATCTACCCATGTCTCCATGCCAATGGCTACCGCACTTGTGAAGGGGGTGGTGCTGGTGTCATACCACCTTTGCCAGGCGTTAGCTACCGCGATTTGGGTTGCGGAGCATGCCCACCGCCATCTACCCATGTCTCCATGCCAATGGCTATCGCACTTGTGAATGGGGTGGTGCTGGTGTCACACCGCCGTTGCCAGGCGGTAGCTACAGCAATTTTGGGCACATGCAATGGCAATGTCCACCGTGAACACTGAATCAGTACACAGCAGCAACATGGTTAAGGGCATATCATTGTGCACACAATGGCATTATACAATATAATTCACAGGTGGTCGCACGTGATGCGTGATGGACATTGGTCTGTCGTCCCTGCCATGTCGCTTATGCATTTGATGTTTGATGGTGATTCACAGTGTTAAGCTGATGTCAATAATGTGTGACAAATCAATGTGTTGTGGGTCAGCGCTGACCTTTGCAAAGCTTGTCTCACTGTATCGTGTTGTTACTCACTTGTGCTACCATATCAGCTCATTCACACAAGTGACAGTTTTCCAGCTACTGTGATAATTGGGCTGTTGATGTGTGCCAAGTTCACATGATACATAGAGGTGTGACAGGTACAGCAGATGGGTATGAGACAGTCATGGTCATTTCACACACTTTTGTGGATGGTACGGTACGAGGTGTGCACATGTGGAATGTAGGGTTCTATATGTGTGCATTCCATTTACCTATTTGTTGTTAGCGGCACTTGTGTATTGTAAATGGAGAGTAGTGCCCTGTGTGTCTCAAATGTCCACCCATGTAACCTGGTGTGCCACGTACCTCTCATGGCAGTCTTTGGTTTTCCGTGACATACTAATGGTATGTGCTGTGGCCATCTTATGATGGTTGTCATTGACATTTGTCCATTTACATCTGAACTAGGAGGAGGCCTAATTTCATACGTCACCTGACAGTGCTGGAGGACATGGAGGATATAGCGATCATTCTCAAATTCCACCTCGACAGACCGACACTGAAGACCCTTTGTGATCTGTTGGAGCCCCACCTGCAGCCTCGTCGCCACTACCCAACAGCATTCACACCCACATACAGAGTGATGGCAGCCCTCCACTTTTTTGCAACTGGTCCCTTCCAGGAGACCGTGGCCATCGCTGCAGGTATGTCGCAACCCATGTTCAGCCTGGTGCTCAGGGATGTTCTTGCAGCCATGATGATATATAAGGATTGATACATATATTTCCCCAGGGGAGCAGAATTGGCCGCTGTGAAGGGTGACTTCTATCCCCTTGGGCACATCCCCCATGTTCTTGGTGCCATCAATTGCACCCATGTAGGTCTGGTGCCACCACAGGCGAATGAGCACATTTTTAGAAATCGGAAACATTATCATTCGATGAATGTGCAGGTGGTGTGCCTTGCGGATAATATGACCATGTCACATGTGTGTGCAAGATTCTCCGGCTCAGCCCATGATTCGTACATCCTGAGGAACAGCATGGTGCCCCGGATGTTGGCAAATCTGCATCCCTAGCGTGCTTGGATTGTGGGTGAGTATGCCTAGTGATGTGGCGTGCTGTGTGTGTGACCTACTGCCCTCTGCCTGGGCAATATTGCAATGCGTGTTTGTCATTCACAGGTGAGTCTGCATATCCCAGCCAGCCATGGCTGCTGAGCCCACTACGGAATCCCAGGACCCCGGCTGACGTCAGGTACAATGAGGCCGATGGCAGGACCCGACGTGTCATTGAGCGGACTTTTGGCCTGCTCAAGGCAAGATTCTGCAGCCTTGACAGGACTGGAGGTGCACTGTCATACTCGCCTGGGAAGGTCTGCAAGATCATTGTGGCATGCTGTATGCTGCACAACATGGCCATTCGCAAGGGGATTCCCCTGCCCCTGGATGATGGTGAGGACCCAAGGCCCCCACCTGCCCAAGGACCTGAGTCCAGTGATGAGGACAGTGGAGAGGAGGAAGGAGTTGACATGCGTCAACAGCTCATCACCCGCTACCTCACTTAAAGGTGGATGACGAGGTACAACTTGTACATTGTCTGATGCGATTGCTGTTGTTGTGAAGGGCTATGTGTGGATGGTACAGACAGGCACATGTTGAGTCACCTGTGTGTGGAAATGTGGCAGTGACATTTCACATGTGAACGTATACAGAACTCTGTTTGTTGACACTTGCTGCACATTGTGTTGTCTGCCTGTAGACTTATGTGGATGTGTTTTGTAGTGTTATGTCTGTGATGGCACACTTACACCAGTGACTGTTGTTCTGTTGTGTCTCCCTAGGTGCTTCAAAATTATCCAGCCCTACATACTGTACATCTTTTGGATACATCATGGACATTTGCAACACTGTAAATATTGCACTAAAAACAATACTGCACAAATTCAAGTGCGTAAGGTATTTTATTTACCAAGGTGACATGTGAGGTGGGCGGGCATATTTACATGAAGGTGGTGATGGAGCAGTGAGTTGACAGTCATGGTAGATGAGATGCAAGAGTAAACACTACATGGATGTGGTGACCCAGTCCAACAGACAAGTGCCATTCACAAGGCAGTGTGTGGAAGGACAGCCCAAACAGTCAATGCAGTGGGGAAGAGGGTTGCCATCAGGGCTGGCTCTGTGACTGGCGTGTGACTGGTGCTTTGCCTCCAGAGGCTCCCAGGCTCTTCTTTGGACGCCCCCTTTAATCGCTACGGTGGGGGGGCCTGCTGCATGGCAAGTGGCGTCTGAGGATTCACCCCTCTCTGTGGCCGCAGGGGAGGATAGTGCACTGTCATCCTGCAGCACAACAGAGGGGGGCGGAGGTGTTGTTTGGGACGCAGGCCTGTCCCTTAGTAACGCCACTTGATGGGCCATGAGGTCCACCATTTGTCCAATGTGTGTTTTTTATGGAACTCATCAGCAGGATGAGCTCACGTAATAGTTCGTCAGACCGGCCACCTTGTCCCTGGACCTGTTCATATGCCCTGATGACTCTGGTGAAGTGGTCCAGGGATGGTGTGCCAACCTCCTGAGGTCTGGGGGTGACCCTGGCCCTCCCACCTGCCCTGCTGCCATGACCTGTTGCCTCACCACGGTGGGTCCACGCACACTCTCCCTGCCCTCCATAGTTGTTTGTGTGTCCTGGTCATCCCCTGGAACAGGGAGGGCGCTGCAGGTGGTACTGGTGGTGGTGGAGGTGGCAGCGGTGGAGGCACAGGCCATGACGGCAGGGTTCTGCTGTGCTCGTGCTGTTTCAGCAGATGTGGTGGCGGGGAGAATGAGGGCCTGGGACCTGTTGGTCCCTGGCACACCAGATGGGCCAGCCTAGAGCTCATCGTCCAAACTATCCTGGGAATCAACATCCGAGAGTCCATGTGCCGGTGGTGGGGACTGGCTCTGCTGGTCGTTGTTGTCCTCAGCAGCGAGTTCCTCATCACCTGTGGATTAGATGGGGAATGGTCAGTGTTTGGCACTGTGCAAGTATTGTTAGATGCGTGTCATCCACTGTCTGTACACTACATAATTGAGACAACTGCACTATTATTATTAAGTGCAATACTGGGCATTATTACATGGTGCAGAGGTACATCAATTACTCGTATATGTCAGGTATCGATGCATTGCATGCGATTGGTGCTGTGTGTAGTGAAGCAGGTCTCCCATCCCCAAACAGCCAGGCCAAGCAAGATGGCTACCTACCTGTAAGTTTGTTTGGCAAACAGTGCAATGGCTTCCAGGTGCTCCTGGGTGGGGGAGGCCTCTATCCTGCTGTGGTGTGGGACAGGGGCATGGTGGGAGTCGTGGTACAGCCCTCCCACCCCCAAACAGCCAGTACAGGGAAGATGGCTACCTACCTGTTAGGTGAGGCTGAACATGCCCCCTGTGGGACAGGGGACATGGTGGGAGCCGTGGTACAGCCCCCCCAGCCCCAAACAGCCAGTACAGGGAAGATGGCTACCTACCTGTTAGGTGAGGCTGAACAGTGCAATGGCTGACACATGCTTCTGGGTGGTGTTGGGAGAGGGCTCCATCTTTGTAGGCTGTGAGACAGGGGGCATGGTGGGAGTCATGGTACAGCCCTCCCATCCCCAAACAGCCAGTACAGGGAAGATTGCTACCAACCTGTTAAGTGAGGCTGAACAGTGCAATGGCTGACACATGCTCCTGGGTGGGGGAGGCCTCTATCCTGCTCAGGTGTGGGACAGGGGGCATGGTGGGAGTTGTAGTGCAGGCCTCCGACCCCCAAACAGGGCCTCCCAAGCAAGATGGCTATCTACCTGTAAGTTTGTTTGGTGAAAAATGCAATGGCTGACACATGCTCCTGGGTGGCGGAGTCCTCTATCCTGCTCAGGTGTGGGACAGGGGGCATGGTGGGAGTGGTATCGCAGGCCTCCCACCCCCAAACAGGGCCTCCCAAGCAAGATAGCTAGCTACCTGTTAGTTGCGGGTGGAAAATGCAATGGTGTTTGGGTTGTGCAAGGACGTACATATCAGTGTGTTGGTTAACATTTGTTTGTACTTACCAGCCTCCACTCCCCTGGATACTCCAGTGAGACTCTAAGGATGCAGTATGGCAAGCACCTTCTCCTCCCATGGTGTGAATGGTTTTGGTGGAATGGGAGGGCCACCGCCAGTCTTGTCAGCCAGATCACGGTTCTTGCTTCTCCTCTCTTTGACAACCCTCTTGAGATCATGCCACTGCTTCATGATCTCCTTCTTGGATCGCGGGGTGGTCCCTACTGCATTGACCCTTTGAACTATACTTTCCCACATTTGTGTCCTTGTGGCTAATGGTGTCTGTTGGACCAGGCTACCAAACAGTTGTCGTTCCACTCTCACTATCTCATTGACCTTGACTGTCAACTCACTCTCTGTGAATTTGGGCATTTTATGTGCTGCCATGGTGCGTGGTGTTTGAAGTGTTTGTGGGTGCAGGGGTGTATGTGGTGTTGATGTGTGAGGTGTGTTGTGTGCTGGGGAATGTTGGTGCTGGTGTGATGGTGGTAGTGATGGTGGTATTGGTGGTGGTGGTGGTGCGTGTGCTGTGTTTTTTGCCTCTCCTGTCAGATGTGGTGTATGGCCTTGCCTTCTGGAGTGTTGCAAAGGATTGTTGTCAGTAAAGGGGCTGGTTTTATACTCAGCTGTGTGGGTGTGTCCAAATGGGAATTTGCTGTCAGGTGTGTTGTGGGTGTTGTCCTGGGAATTGTATTTTTGGGCATTTGTTTTTTCATTGGAATGTGTTTTGTGTATTTGGAGGGCATGGCTACTTTGATTTGTGCTAAGTTTGGCATCGTTGCAGTGTTTTGGCATCGTCCGCCATGTTTTTCATGTTCCGTCCGCTGTGGTTGCTATGCTGCTGCTCTTCCACTGTCTCTCCCATTCACTACTGTGTGCGACCGCGGCGGTCGTAAACAACGGATCATACCGCGGGACCATCTGGGATATCCTAATTTCCTGTGCGGTGTCTCCGCTTTGCTTGCAGTGGGGTGTAGCTTTTCCGCTGCGTTTCCGCTACCACAGCGGTCTGTCTTTTTTGGTGGTTGATCCTAATTTGACCGCCGGTTTATCTGCGGGCCCGGCGGGCGGTTGTTTCCCGCCTCCTTGGCGGTTGAGGTGGTTTTCCGCCCGCTATCCTAATGGGGCCCCTTGTTTCTGTATCTGACTCATGCTCCATTGCAGTCGGTCTCAAATCATGGCAAGGTCCCTGTCTACAGTGACCACCGGACCATAGTTGACGCTTAATGCTTTTTGGTGCTATTGTTATTTAAAAGTTTAATAATTCACACCTCCAGTTGCCCTAATTGCAGTTTTGGTGTTTTGGTGTAATTTTATTTGTTAAAATGTAATTCAATTTGGGGTTTTTATGTTACGTTATATTAACAGCATTTATATTGCACATGGCTGCCCCAACCAGGACTTCCCAGCAGATAAGATTATGGCTATCCAAGATACGGAATGCAAGCAAGGCTCTAAAAAGCCAGGTCCTATGGTGTTTGTGAAATGTCAGTTAATTAGGGCTGTATTGCAGATGAAACAGAAGGCTGTTCCAGAGTTAAGTGGCAAGAAAACGGAATGAGCGACCTCCCTATCTGACACTATTGATACAGGGGACCATGACTAGTGTGATATTTGATGATTTTGGGGACCTGGCAAGAGAATAGGCCTGAATGAGATGTCTAAGATAGTGAGGGCCAATGTTAACAATGGCGTGATTGATCACGCACAATGTCTTGAATTTATTGTGTTTCTAAATAAGCAGCCAGTGAGGCTGCATAACTGTTTTGAGACCAATTGTTGTTTAGGTATATTTTGTATAATTTAGCAACAGCATTTTGTATTAATTGGAGTCTCTTGATAGATACATGGATGATGCCAAATTTAAGATGTTGCCATAATTCAGGGGTAATATAATGAAGGCTTGAGTAATTGTCTTCTGGGTAGGAGAATAAACATTCCAAAGTGTTTTCTTTAGCCGTCCGAGCAGGCCAAAGCAGCATGTACCAATATTTTTTATTCACTGGCCAGGAGGTGAGTTACTGCTTAGCCAGATGCCCAATTTGTGGATACAATAACATTGGGTTGCCTTCCTATATGTAATACTTTGATTAGAAACAGGTAGACATTTTGTGTTGGATATGTGAGAAATTGTCATGTAAAACCCTCTTTAATGCTGAAGTCAGATTTTAAGTCAAAATTGTGAAAATGCCACTATTAGATAATTGGCATTTTCCTGAAATTACAATTTTATGCCTGCAGCCTGTTCTTGGGGCACATGACTGGGTGTAGTTGGCAGTTCGATTTTGTTTATACCTCCCTGATAGCCACAAAATAGAGATATTAGGTGTGCCTGGATGTGTCAACACTGGCAGGATGGGGACGTTGCTGGAAACAGGCCCACTTGCAAAAGAATATTCTTTGTCCTGCCTTCCCACAAAAGACTTGTCACCAATGCATTGTTCATGCAGCCAGCTTAAACCCAGGAGGGAGCAAACTTCAAGAACTTCAATGGGAATTCTCTGGAAATTTCTCCTACTTCAAAGAAGGCACCAAGTATAAATATAGGACCCTCACATCCACTCTTCATTTCACTTGCCGGACTCTCAGAGGACTGCCTGCTGCTGTGGCCTTCTGTTTACTTCAGAAGACTGCTTAGCTGCACCTGGAAGAGGCTTTGCTGCCTGGAGCCTACCTTGACCTCTCAGAGGCCTGCTCTTTTGTTTGAGTCCTGTTCTACTGCTTGAACCCAGGACTACTAGAGTGATTTCAAAGACTAGTTGGTTGGCCTCCTGATCAGAGCCTCAGGGAGTGAAAGGCTCCAATAATCTTAAACCTGCACCTGGACCCAGCCTGAGTGAGTCCTAACCCCCCCACGTTTGGCCCCTCCAGTCCTGGACTCTTGGTGGTAGTGGTAATGGTGCCCAGAGAGCCAAAATCCCAAACTTGGTACTCCAACATTTTTTGACTAAAAATGGCCCTGAGAACCGAGAGAACACGCTGGTATCCACCCAAGTTGCATCGCCCGTCAGCCTGAGTTTGCTGCAGCTCCAGCTACAGTCTTCTCGACAGCAGCATATCCTGTTAACACCCCACTCAACCAATAACCCAGTTGCACACAGTATTCTATATTTTCTATTAGGGGTTTTATGGAGCCCCAAGTATGCCCTTGGATAATGAGATGTTGGAAAAATGTCACACTTCGAATTGCAGAGGCTAGTGCGAGAAGATGCTTTACTCCTAAGTGGGCCAATTATGGCAGTAAGAGAGCTGGCATGTGCTGCAAATAGTTCCCAGATCAGAGAAAACCGGCATAGACAGTTTGCTGATGGAGTTTTACAACACATATGAGGAGCTCTTGATTAACAGTCTCATTTAGGCATCTGCTACTCCTTGCTTTGTAGGAGAACTTTGACTAGGAGGCAGAGACGTTTTAAGGCATGGGCAAAGTGGGCTCTGGCCAGGACCCCAGCCTGTCAGGGCCCCGCTGATAGGACCAGCTCTTTTCTGCAGTTACTCTTGCCCTGGTGACTGTGAATAATTCTTAAACAGATTGTTCTAAATACCAGTTCCCTTTTATTCATTTTTAGGTCTCGCGTCAGCGAAAGACCTTATGTCGCCCGTTTTCGGGAATGTAGACAGGAGAGGGTGCACGAGCGCAGAGCTGCTCAGTTTTCACCTCGTGAGCGCGCACGGCGCCGTGCCCCTCTCCTGTCCACATTCCCTTGCGCAAACACTCACTCACGCATGCGCACATACACACACTGCATACACTCACTCACGCATGCGCACATACACACACTGCATACACTCACTCACGCATGCGCACATACACACACTGCATACACACACAAACGGCAGCCCCAGGCTTCCTTTTTCCATTTAGTGATAATATTCATCTTTATATCGCTTTTGTTGGTGAAGTGTTTCATGCGCCTATGATAGAATTTTTATACCGCTTTTGTTGGTGAAGTGTTTCATGCGCCTATGATAGAATTTTTATACGGAGGGGAATTACCTGTTTTTCGATTTACAGATTGACTGGCGGGTGCTGTCAATTCTGTTCTTGACACTTTACGCCTATACTACGCCTTTGCCTACACTACATCATGGCGCTCATGACGCTACGGTGCGGGATTCACGGAAAGCGCTCTTTGGTGATTTCAGTAAACACTAGGTGCACCTCATTTATGCACTAATTATGTGGCGGTTACGATATATAAACAGGTTCTCTTCACACTCCATGAACAGCGCAGATATCCCCGTGTTTGTTATGGTCTCAAGAAGATCCGGTTTATTCAAGACTCGGGTAAGAGTTAGTGATTCCGGCTGCGCTCATCTTTTGCTCGTGTGTGCATTTCACATCGAGTCTTTAAGACGCCTTTATCTTATTTATAAGTAAATCTGGGGGCAGTATGTCGCAAGAGCACTTCGTGCGAGGGTTGCATGGATGGCAGCCTCGGTTCATTAAATTTTGCTTTCATCATCATTCTCGCATGTATAAGTCTTATCGAGTCCCCAGGACGCTCTTATCATGTTTAGAAGGTATTTAGGGGGCATTGTGTTCTTCGAACTTTCCGAGTGAGGGGTGAATGGTGGTTAGCCTTGGGAAACATATTTTTGCTTTTATCACTATGTTTGAACACAGAGCTGGCAGGCTGATTCCCATACATTTATTTTTCCCTCGGCATTGCTTAGCATTGTAAGTTATCCAGTTCAATTAGTTTTCACTAGTTAGGAATCTATGTTCAATTGTCTCAAGAAATTAAATTTTCGTTTCAATTTCTCTATATGCACATTGGTTCATGTGTTTTCCATCTTATCTTGGCACAGTCACATAGTAATTGTTGGGAAAAATTAGCATCTGATCTAGCTTTATTGCAATTGTTTAGGCATATGTGTAGGTAAATTTAGGCACAGATAATAATCTTATGACCTCTGTTTGTCCATGTTTGGCATTACAGGCTCGAAAAAGGAAGAATCTTTTCCATGAGATATAGTTTATAAATTTCGCCGTGCGCCGTATCAAGGAATTACCGTATATATAGAATTTTTTCTAAAAAAAAAACAGCTAGTGGGATAACGGTTTGCAAATCTAGGATCTCCATCAAGTCTCACGACCGGTAACAGTCAGTCAGAGCTTACTTTTAATGCTTAATTTATTTCTGAGGGCTCCAGGCTAGATTCTCTTTCATTGCTTGTCTTGCCTTTGTTGCAGACTTACATCCTGCAACCTCATCGTTTGGAGACTTAGCAGATCATAGGACAGAACTTGCATTCAAGCAGATAATTACATCGTTTACATCGTTTACAAGCATTAAGGTAATAGCTAGGGTTTGGCTTCTTAGGGGGTCTTTCATGGGCATGACTCACGGATTAAAAATTCATCATTCTAATTTATGGCTTTGTTGTTTTTATTAGGACATGTTTTGCAACTATTCAAAATTCAGACATATATGAAACCGCACTTGCAGCCTCACTGTTTTATTAATATTGGGGATCCTTGTACGATTACAGACAGACCCATGTTTTAGGTAAGTTTTGCTCGAGAATTAAATTTTTTCATTTAATTGCGAGGAAAAGATACACATCTAGTCCAAGCTGACATCTTGCAACTCTTTTCTTATAATTATACAGATATAATCGCATTTTAAGCACATGGGTGCAGAAGCTAGAGCTCGATATCAACACAATATAGTCTATCCATGACAGTAATTTAGGTAAGTGCTTCTATTGCCCACAAACCTGAACAGACGCGCGACTTAAGTTGAGGATTTGCATACATGATTAGCTTACAATGGAGTTGCTGTTTGTGGTCCTCAGATCTTTACATCCTAATCGTTTGTTCCCTGGACCCATCTAACCTTTGTAAGAAGCACTCCAGATTGGATTGGTAAGCAATATAAAACTGTAGAGAATTATCAGCTCAGGTAGTACCTTTAAAATAGTTACGCAGTCATTAACAGGTACTCCTCTTCTCCCACTAGAGATCAGAGGCATACCCGGTCAGATATGCATTTATCGGCCTTGATCTAGGTTAATTCTCTTCTCCCATTTACGATTAAAGACAGCTTTTTCCATATATTCATGTTTGACAGGATTGTTTAAACTTTAGCTTAGTCTAGATATGGACACACACGAACATGTCCTTTTTAATTTGATATGTTTTCAGAGAAAAATAGTATTTTAAAATTCTGGTTATACTAGTCCAGCAGACCAACTTTTTGCAGAAGAGGGTCTGTGTTTTGCAATGGCCCGATTATGTTGTACCTAATGACAGCAGAGACCTTATTTCATGTGGGGTGGTGGGGTGTGACACATTGGCTCATGTTTTATTTGTAAGTGTGTTTACAGTTGTATCACAGACTTTATTATTTTTTGTCTCTTTTTGTGTTTTGTAGTATGCCACTGGTTAAATCACCTTGAGGAAGGTTGAACACCGAAACGCGTTGGTGATAATGGCTGTCTGATACCAGTGTTTTTAGGTCTCGCGTCAGCGAAAGACCTTATGTCGCCCGTTTTCGGGAATGTGGACAGGAAAGGGTGCACAAGCGCAGAGTAGCTCAGTTTTCACCTCGTGAACGCGCATGGCGCCGTGCCCCTCTCCTGTCCACATTCCCTTGCGCAAACACTCACTCACGCATGCGCACATACACACACTGCATACACCTACACGCGCGCACACGCGCACACGCACTTACACTTACACAGACACGCAGGCACCCAGACAGGCAACCCCCTCCTCCTCCCCCACAGTCACACACGCATACACACAGACTCCAAGACACACGCACGCTCACACACATACACAGCCCGCCGCCACGCGCGCGCCCACACATGCCCCCCACCCCCGCCCTCGCAGGCCAGCCACAAAGCGAAGCCCCACTCACCGGCAGCAGGACTCTTCCTCCATTCTTCGGCACCGGGGCGCAGGGTAGGCTCCTGCCTGCTCCGGTGCTACAACCAATCGCGGCTCTTCCGTGGGAGGCGGGGTAGGCTCCCGCCCTCCTACTGCCTGTTTCCGGTTGTCGCGCCGGCCTGCCTGACTTCCTGGTCGCAGGCCGGCAGAGTGACGGCGGTGATTTGCGGTATTTATTTATTTAGTTATTTATTCATTTTTATATAGCGCGGACTTTACCCGAAGGCGGTATTTATTTATTTATGTATTTATGCATTTTTATATAGCGCGGAGTTTACCCGAAGGCGGTATTTATTTATTGTTATTGTGTGTGTGTGGGGAGGGGGTAACCAGATGCAGTGAACTGTTAAAATAAAGGCATCTTTGTGTACATTTTAACACGTACTATTGTACCTGAAAAATGTGTGCTAACTCCCCAAAAAGAGATAGGCACATTGTTTTTTTTAAATCTATCAGGCTAGCTTGTGATATGTTCGTTTGAATGATAAATGCAGGGTCGATAGTTAAAGATTTCTGTTTCTTTATTCTAATGGAAAGTGGGTGCGGTCTCTAAGAGAGACTTTTAGTCCATGTGTTTTTTCCAACTTTGCATTGCAGATATGTATATATGAACCAAATAAAGCCATAATTTGAAATGATCTGGTTGTCATTTACGGAATGATATGACATATCTACACATGCTGTTTGTGCTTTTCTTAAAAGGGAAAATAATTTTGCAGTACGTATGAACACATGCAGTGTGTGTGGTAACCGGATAGCTCTGTCTTTTCCCCTGAAATGGGGCACTTTTCTCTCTTTTATGCACAATCTGACGAGGCTTTATAACCAGCGTTCTTTCTGTTTAATACGTTTTATATTTTCTTTCATACTTCTTAGCTCTGTGTTTGTTTAATTCAAGAGGTCTTAATACCAGCAATCCGCATTTTAACAAAAGCTGCAACTCGATGTCAACTACCGTGGTTTTATTGCATACCATCACGTGCAGCCCAATATTTCTGCATGAGTCCGATATCCCTTCATTTGCCTGTTCGCTGTGCACGCACCTGTGCCATTTCTTGCATGTAATTTTATTGTGCCACTATAGCTCTACTGTGTCACCATTGCAAACATTCCAACTTATAGATAGATAAAATGATAGAGACAAAAAGAAAGCTGTGTTTTATGTTTTGACCCTGTACTTATATGTGCATACGTTTGTGTAGTCCATTTCTTCTTGGACTGTGTTGGTGGTATCGGAGTGAATCTTAAACCACCACACACTGAGTGATGTACCCGTCACTGTTTACTATTTCACTTCAACAACTTGAAAACAGGAGACAGCACCAGTGTGTTGCTGCTAGCTTTGTAGTCATTTGGTCCTGTTTGGGGTTTCCGTGGCATGAGTTGAACCTTGCGGCATTGGCAGCATGGTGTTTGGCGATGCACAAGGATGCAAACGATCAGACAGGTACGATGAGTGCAGTTCGTTAATGTTATTTCGTAGCATGCCGACTATGCATTTTATGACATTTGCTTCATTCTATCACAGACTGCCTTAGTTCGAAGTAAGGCAGTGAATGGGTGAACACACCATTTGGCAGCTTGTGAGCCTCTCTCCGCACTCATGCTGGTTTGCTTGCAACCGGTATCAGACTTCAAAGTAATCCGTTCCCCCGTCCCCCGTTGCTCGCTGAAGGCTGTCATGCCCAAGATCACACCGACTGTCACTCAGACCTGGCTTCTCCCACTTTGGCTAGGTGAAAAACAATGTTTATATTGGGCGTCCTGGTTTGTACATTCCCAAAATAGTCGAGCGTTGTTGCAGTAAACATTCAAAAAAAGGTTCGGTTTGGGCTCTTTAATAACAACGCCCACCCTTTACTACATTTTCCAGCACACCTGTGTGGTTTCTGTGAAAGTTTTAAATAAAATGTGTTGATCATATCACGGGTACAGCTGTGCTCCTTGCATTCCCTCCTCCCTTTTAGCCCATCCCTTTCAGCAGCAGCTGGCAGGCACCGTAAGGGGCAGAGCAGCGCACACATTTAAACTTTGTTTATTCACTCTCTCTTACCTAACACAGCATAGCACATAACACCCAAGTCTGACACCACATCACACACAGCAGAGCACATCACACTCAGGCCTGACACCACATCACACACAGCAGAGCACATCACACTCATGCCTGACACCATATCACACACAGCAGAGCACATCACACTCATGCCTGACATCCCATCACACACAGCAGAGCACATCACACTCAGGTCTGACACCACATCACACAAAGCAGAGCACATCACACTCAGGTCTGATATGACATCACACCACACACAACCAACACCACACACACACACACCACTACAAACACAACCCCACACACACACAACCACCCACACAACCCCACACATCACCACACACACACCCACACAACCACACAGACCCACCCACACAACCACACACACAAAACCACACACAACCACACCCAACCACACACTCAACAACACCCTCACTCTATCTATCTTTCGCCCTCACTCTATCGCCCTCACTCTATCTATCGCCCTCACTCTATCTCCCTCACTCTATTTGTCTATCTAACGCACTCACTCTATCTATCGCCATCACTCTATCTATTGATCGCCCTCACTGTCTATTGCCCTCCCTCTATCTATCGCCCTCCCTCTATCTATCGCCCTCCCACTATCTATCCATCGAACTCACTCTATCCATCGCACTCACTCTATCCATCGCACTCACTCTATCCATCGCACTCACTCTATCCATCGCACTCACTCTATCCATCGCATCGCCACAGCATCACTCAGCCCCACCACAACATCACTCAGTGCCACCAAAGCATCAATCTGTGCAACAATTCAACAAAAACAGGTTCAAATATGTTCTCTCAATATTTCAAGCTTTATTACAAATGTCATAAAAAGATGTTAATATTTCACTTCTCTTCTTGGATTTTCATCACAATAAAACACACTGAACATAATCTTCACAAAAGTGATTTACAAAAGTTTAAGCTATTGCCATTATAAATTACAATAACTTTTATGTAAGTATTAATTATTAAAACAAATAAAAGCCATTGTTATTTGTAATATCAATACATCTAAGTCATGTAAATACAACACATATTGCATTACAAATGCTATAGGTGTCACATTTGCGAAAGTTAAAACTATTGGCATTGTAAATGACAAAGCTATTAATTTAGCGATTTTCAAAACCAACACATTAATACAACAATTGTCATTTACCATACCAATAGCTCAAAGTTTCCTAATGCGAGACCTATTGCATTGCAAATGCTTGTTTATATGGGTGATGTTTGAGAGTCGATTACGGACATTTTGCAGGCAATGTTTTGTTTGTTTCATGCAAAATCCATACAAAAACTTTCTTTTACATCAAAACAGGAACTTGCATACGAGAAATGTGAGGGTGTCACTGAGATTATTTGCAGTAACTTTAGTGAGCTGCTTCTGTGTTACAGTATTGAAAACAAACATCATTATACCGGAATAATAGCTGTAAACCCATTTAGAATTTGGACTAGTGTGCATGTGCACTGTCACTGGCCTGGCCAAAGAGGATATGACAGAGTTGAAATTGGATAATAAATAGAAAACTATTCCGAACGGGGACCCCTAAAGTACATTTGGCCCAGGGCCCCCAAAATCCTTACGATGTCCCTGCTAGGAGGGTGAATTGTCCCACTGTTGTTACACAGAGATGAGGTCTCATCCCTTTTATGTTTACATCACATATTTCAGAGTTTGTGGAGGAATTTATGATCCTGCATACTTGTCACTGCAGTCTTTGTGGAGAACACATCCCTTCTTTGTACATCACTGACCAGTGGCTGCCCGTCCATGATGGACCTGGGGCCCTGTCCTTAGAGCACATTATCTCACTTGCTTCACTTCACATTTGCTCAGCTACCTGCAGGACAAGAAGGTACATCTTCTACAAGAAACCAAACAATCATTTGTTTAAATGTCATAGCTGTATTTGTCTTATGTAGGCAGCAGAGGCACGCAACAGACAAGGGCTTTACTGGCTGTGTTGAACATGAGTAGGGTGATGACTGCAAAGCCCGGCCTTACACATTCAAAACGGGATGTACTTGCGTTGGGGGACGCTGGATAGTGAATAGTTTAATTTACTTTTCCAACTCCAGTCCCCGTGGATAGTAGGGAAGGTTTTGGATAGTAAATTAAACTATTCCCTATCCTACACCGCCCTCCAGCCCAAGTCGTTGTAACGACTTGCGTTGTAATTCCTGCGTTGTAAAGGTACTGCGTGGAAAAAGTTTCGTTGTAAAGGATGTTTCCCTTCAAAATACATAGCTGACATATTGCATTCACCCTTAGGTAGCGCTGCATGTCAGACTACAGAGCTTCAGAGCCGCTTCTCAGCGACAAGCCTATGTCCCATGTCAGAATACTGGATTAAGATGTAGAGGTCACCTCATGCCTTATTAGTGGTGTAAGGCAAAATGATGAGGCCCCCCTGTAGAACGTGAAGAATGGAAACTGAGTCTCCTATATCTTACAGATATTCATTGACAGTTGGCTGAATAATTGCCCCGTAGAGGGTTGGGGTTCCCTGCATTGCCAGTGATCCCTTGCGCTGCAACGGATGCAGGGTTGGTTGGACTGGGAACCCACAGCAACTCTGCCAATTGTGTCGGGCCATCCCCGGGGGAGGTGAGGGCGTGCAAGTGTGAAGCACTGCTTCTTTTGTTTCTGGAAGCTGATACAGCAGCACTCCTGCACAACCGGCCCCCACCACTGCAAAACCGGCCCCCACCACTGCAAAACCGGCCCCCATCACTGCAAAATCGGCCCACACCCTTCCAGCCTCCCGGGGAAACACCCAATGCCTGTCCGGCCTGTATGGCCAACCCGGCCAAGGCTGCTGGGCCTGTGTTATGCTCCTGTGCCCTATACCTGTTCTGATTTGGCAGAAGACCGAGATTTGTCCAGATCAAGGAAAGAAAGGCTATTTGTGGCAGCTTGTGCTCGTTTCTTGGGAGGACCTGTTCGCTGAAGCCAAGAATGCATGCAGAGGAGGACCACCTAAGGATCCTGCAAAACCCCATATTCAATTTCCGTATATCTTGCAGGTGTGTGTAGATAGATATGTTTGTGTGAAGGCGCGTGAATGTTTGAATGGATATATTAAATGCAGGCGTGAGCAGCAAGTCCGCATCCCGAGCCATGTGTTCTGCTTTAAAATACTTAAGATTTCACATATTGTTCAACATTAAAGCTGGGGTCATGCTAATAATTGTCCAAGGAACCTTTGCCCCATTTCCCTTTTACTTATACACCAGCTGTAATCAACAATCTCCTTTCTGGAAATAGGTCATTTTACAATAAAGGCTGAACAAAATGAAATTTTCTCTGCTGCTTTAATGTAAGTTGCTGTTGCTAAGCGCTGTTTGCTACCTATTACAAAGTTCAGATCTTTGGTTTAAGGTGACCATTGTAACCATCGAATGCAGCCACTGACTGCTCCAAAGGAGGCCTGACTAATAGGATGCCTTGTAAGTCAGTTTTCCATTCAAAGGAGGCACAAAGGATTGTTATGCCTGGGTTTATATAAAATTGTTAACTCTGTGTTTTACGGCCTTTCTTACCTGGAGACCGGTGTATCTCTTTGATGCTGATTATTGTAAAGGTTTAAAACAGACAGTATCATGATAAAGAGACAATAATAATACCTAGACTTGAATGGCCATCCTTATTACAAGTCTACATGGGGTATACGAGCCTATAGAACAATAATTAGGATTTTGAGAATTGATTCTACAAAATCCATAGTGTTTGCGGTCTCACGGTTTTCACTATGCATGTGGAGATTAATGTGCAGCAATCCTGGTTCCATTGCAGTCTAATTTGCCCACATTTTGTATGTAAGTTGTTGTTCTTGTTAAGATGGTTCTTTTAGCCTTTTATCCAGGTATCGATTGATTGAATTAATCATGTGTTTTTATGTATTTTCATGGCCATGTGCCCATTAAAGGAAAGATTAGATTTACAGCTGCATCAAGGTTGCACAAAGTAGTGGGCAAGTGATTATAATATATCCATACTAGCTGCATTTAAGAATCAAGTTGTCCCTTTCTGTATTGTCTCATTGTCTATTAATGGTAGAACATGTTGGGAGTTGCATTATGCACACAATATAAGTTTTGTTGCGAAAGGAGTCTGTTTGGGGTGCTAGTGTTATCTACTCTTATAAATTGTTACATCTATTATTGAGACATCTTTGTAACAACCAAAGGATGACGACAGCTGCAGCCGTTTTTAAAAAAATATTCGCACATGGTTTAATGATGAGTTGTTTTCACATATTATTGTTTTTAAGGTGACTTATCATGGAGATTTTACCATTTTGAATTTTTTTTTATATTTCTTTTTATTGAAACTTAACACAGTAAACAGGCAGCGCTTATACACAGTGTATGTGCATTTTCAAACATGGAGGGGTTAATACAGTTACAGATTACGAAGCAGGACTGTAAGTTACATTTCCTATAAAAGTTGATATGTACTGATTAATCTAGTTCCTGATCATCAAGGTCGCTGCCGCAGGGTGGACTACAAATATCACCGCGGTATGTGTTCCAGGCCCCCCAAACTAACAACCACTTCTTCGGGTACCCCCTTGCTTCCTAGACAGTCTTTTCCCCAAACATGCACCAGTCCGTGTTTTTCTACCACTCTGCTAGCACAGGAGGCTGGGTGGCACCCCAGTGTTGGGCTATGTTTCTTTTTGCAATCATCCGTCCCAATGCCACTTAGATCTTGCCCATTCTTCCCACGTCCGTAGGCTCCCATATGTTCAGTAGACATCCTCCAGGCACAAATCTAGTTGTAATACTTCACTCATCACCGCATGAACTTGACGCCAGTAGCGCTGAATGAGGTCATACTCCCATATTATGTGCATGAATGTTCCCTCTAATCCACACTGACGCCTACACACGCTCTCCTCAGTTCTCCCCATACGAACCAGGCAGGGCCCCATGATGTACACTCTGTGGAGTATTTTGAGCTGGACAAGTCGCAGTCTGGCCGATATGGCTACTTCCCTTGGGAAGGAGCGGACCTCCTGCCACTCCTCGTCGTCCAGCGCAAGTCCGTCTCTTTCCCACTTTGCCCTAAGATCTTGTAACGGCTCGGCTACGTTATCAACCAATTTGCTATAAGTAAGGGATTTCGGGGCATATTACCAAGCTATAGCGATAATTATCGCTCAGCTTGGTTAGCGGGTAAAATAATATCGCCGCGCTCCGACGATTTTTACCGCTGAGATACCTTGATATTATTAAAGTTTATCTCAAAAGCGGTAAAAATCGTGGGAAATGCATGAATATCGCTGTAAAATCAGCGATATTCATGCATTATCGTGACAATGCTCTTAGCCATGTTATCCACCTTACATTGGATAACATGACTAAGAACTGCTCTGGGCAGGTGTTAGCTTTTGGAGATAATCGTGCTTAGTTCGATTATTTCCAAAAGTTGGTAATAGGGGATAGCGATGTTAGCAACTGTTTCCAGTCGCTAACATCTTGGCACGCCCGCTTTGCATGTCATTAGTGATAATTATTGCTGACATGCATAGTGGGCCCCTAAATGCCAGCTATCGCCTATTAGCTGTCGCTAACTGGTGTTAGCGACAGCTAGGTAATAGGGCGATAAAATTATCGCCGCTTTAGCGGGAAAAATTCCCGCTAAAGCGGCGATAAGGCCCTTGGTAATATGCCCCTCCGTCTTTTCTGTTAGGTAGCTCTCTAACAATATGTCTTTGAGTGGAGTATATTCCGGGACAGAAGAGCCCAATGGTATGTGTGCCTGCAATGCGTGGCGGACCTGCAGATATCGGAAGTACTCTGTGTGTGAGAGTTCGTATTTCTGCTGCAGTTTAGGAAATGTTATCACTGCCAACCTAACCCATAAGTTGCCAATGTTCGAGATCCCGATAAGGTCCCACCTATCAAAACCCTTTGTCTTCCAAAGATCCCCTAGAATTCCCAAAGAGATGTAGCTGCAGTTAATATCCGCTCCCAACCTAGGCTCTTAGTGGCCGTGTGCCAGACTTGCACTGAGTGTTTTGTCGGTCCCGTCAGGGTAAAGTGTTTCGGTTTGGAATAAAGTTCCCTGTAATAATTCCGTCCCGGGAGTACCCAGCGGTCCATGGCATAACCCGGATCATCTACTCTACGGTAGGTGCAGTGGTTGATCGCCGCTCGGTGGGCCGCCCAATAGTATTTTTTAAGATCAGGGAGGCTGATACCCCCATCATACCAGTTGAGTGTGAGTTTATGTAACGCTATCCTAGGCTTACCATCCCACAATAACTCTCTCTGCAACCCCTCAATCTCTCTGAAATAGCTGTCCGGCACCGGGTCCAGGAAGTTCTGTAGGACGTACAAAAACCGGGCCAGAGACATCATTTTGAAGAGCACCACCCTCCCTAGGAGAGAGAGTGGGAGCGCCTTCCAAGCCGCGTGTCTCGATTTAACCGCTGCAATGGCGGGGTCGAGTTCCGACTGGTTCGGAGTTGGGGGTCAGACGTCACGTATATTCCCAAATATACAAAGCCCTCCATGGTGACTTGTATTGGGCAGTCCTTTGGAATTACGGGACAGTCTGAGTGCAGCACATATAGTAGGGATTTATTCCAATTGATTGAGTAACCAGACACTGTCCCAAAAATTGTGAATATGTCTAGTACTGCTATCAGCAACTTTTTGGGCGAGGCCAGGAACAACAGGATATCATCCGCATATAATGATATGCGATCCTCCCACGACTGGGCCCCTTTAAACCCCCGAATGACCGGATCCCTTCGGCTCCATGCCGCTAGGGGCTCGAGTGCTAGAGCACAGAGGAGAGGGGAGAGGAGACACCCCTGCCCGGTGTCACGTCCTAGCTCAAAAGGCGCTGACCGTCTGTTATTTACTACGACCTGCGCCAAGGGCTTAGCATATAGGATCCTTATCCACCGGATGAACCCCTCCCCAAATTTAAACTTCTTTAGTACAGCAAACAGATAGGGCCACTCTATAGCATCAAATGCCATTGTGGTGTCTAACGAGACTAGAATTGCTGTTTCTCTCAACGTGTCCAACCTTTCCATCACTCCATGCAATCGCTGGAGGTTCAGGGCTGTATTTCGGTGGGGCATGAAGAACGACTGATCTGGATAGACCAGATCCCCGATCACTTTGATCAGTCGGTTGGCTAGCGTCTTTGCGAGCATTTTGGGTTCTGCTTTGAGAAGTGAGATTGGTCTGTATCATGCACATGTCAGTCTGGACTTGCCCTCTTTGTATATTGTTACTATTGTGGCTACTCGCTGGTCTAGTGGCAGCTCTCCATGCTCCCTACTTTCCATGAACATAGCCCTCAGTCGAGGGGCCAGTTTTTCCGGCACTAATTTATACAGTTCTATGGGTAGGCCATTGGGGCCCAATGCCTTGCCCGCCTGGAGGCTTCTAATCGCTATTGCTATTTCATCATTGGTGAATTCGCCATCTAGGCGTGCTTGCTCCTCAGGTGACAGGCAAGGGAGGACAATTTCCTTGAGCATGTACTGTGAGTCCTCCTCAGTTTGCTGCATGTGCGATTCGTAGACGGTACTATAATGGGCTGCGAAGGTGTTCACTATTGCTTGCGGGTCCGCGAGCGTGTGACCATCTGTGTCCTGTATTTCCGGCACTAATCTGAAAGTCATTTCTCTTTTGTCTAACCATGCCAGGAGTTTCCCAGCCTTGTCTCCAAGGTCATAAACTCTGCCCTCTGATTCCCGTGCAGCGGACTTTGCCCTATCTGTTGCTATGGCCTTGTATTAGTCTTTTTGAGCAATAGGGCATGTGTCTTTTCGGGCTTAATCCCCTCCTCCAAACCTCTCTCCAGGTCAAGGACTGCACTTTCCACACTCACCAGGTCCTTCATTTTGTCCTTCCATTTACCTGCTATGAGGGAGAACGCCTGCCCTCGGAGCACCGTTTTAAATGCTTTCCAGAGTGTCTGAGAGGAGTCAACTGTGCCTTTGTTCTGTGATCCTAACCCAACGACCCCCCCTCCTGGCCTCCTGCACTTTGGGCTCCAACCCGCCCTTGTTCGAAACTTTCAGAGTGCCACCCAACCTAAACTAAAAGTAGTAATACGGATGTGTAAGAGTTGCTGCATCCCTCCCCCCAAAAAATATAATGAAAATGTCTCATCTGCTCCTCGGATAGCTAGTCCCCGGATCCGTGCCTCTCCTTGCTCTGCTGGAACTCTTGAGGATGCCGTCCCTCTTATTTTGAGTCCGGAGGCCTTCGTCCCCATTGGAGACCATACAATTACATCGTGGGTATTCAGCGTCCTGTTCCCTTTACCAGATTTTTAATCAGGGTAGTCCTTTAGTCCGCCGCTCCAATACTGGGCTCCCTGTCTCTATGCCAGACCTCCAGCCAGTCCGATGGCGATTACGGGGTGCCGAAGAACCACGTTTTACCATCATCTTCAACATTTTCTTTACCCCCAGGAAGTATCTACGTTACCGCTGTACTGCCTGCGTGAAATCGGGGAAAAAGGAGATCGTTGCGTTGTCATACCGCAGTGGCGGGCCGGCTCTAGCGTTCTGGAGCATCACATCCCTTTCACGATAGTTCAACACCCGTGCTAACATTGGCCTTGGAGGGGCTCCCGGTTTTTGACTCTGTGCGCTCTTTCTATAACAAATAATTTTGAGAGGCCTTTTGGTTGGAGGTGCTTGAGTATGAGGTCTTCAACGAATAGGTCCGGGTCTGCCCTTCCGCGTGCTCCGACACTCCCAAAATGCACTCGTTGTTGCGACAAGTGCGCCCTTCGTAATCGTCGAGTTTGCTTTCTGCGAACTTGCGAAAGGTTTGAAGCTCCCGTATGTCAGCTTGCAACTGGGAGGTGTCGTCGACCAGGCTCGTTGTAGTGATCTCCAGGTGTTTGACTCTCTCGCCCATTTTCGCCAGATCCGCTCTTATCAGCGTGACATCAGTTGAGATCACGCCCATCCTTTGCTCCAGGGACGCCCTTACTCCAGAGAAGGCCACCATGACGTCTTTGAGTGTGGGCTCCGTTGGATTATCATCCACTCCGCTTCCCGCTTTCTCTTTGGTCCGCTGGTCCTGAGGCGAGGCTTTCAGGCATGTGTAGCGGTCCAATTTACTTTGCTGACCATTCTGGACCCCTTCGAGTTCAACATGTCGTGGGGGTGTTGCCCCGTCACTAGGGTTACTCTGGAAGGCGCCTCCTGTGGTCTCTGGCGCCTTTACGCTACTGTACTGACATTGGTGTACTGTGTTCTTCAGCCTAATACCGATGGTATGCTGTGCCCTCTTGCAGCTGGCACTGTGGGCGTGCCAGTACTGCCCTCCTTACACACTCCTCCAGGCCTCTGAAGTTGACAGCCTGGTTACCTGTCGCCTTCTCTTATGGCCAGTCGCTTGCGCCTGTCCTCCGTAGCCCGTTGGGCTTGTTCCCCTTAAGTGGGTCTCTCTCACCCCCCACTACAATCGGGGTTCTTACCTGCTAGCTGGGCGAGGGTGCACACTCGGACAGGCCGAGGAGAGCCGAGCCGGGCACCACTAAGCTGTTGTGGGCTCCCTGGTTGCTGCTCTTGAATGAGGTACTCCCCCTTACTGGTGAGTAGCTGATTGGGGTCTTGCCTCAGTGGGGAGCTCCTCCGGCGGACCCGACCTGACCTCCGGGATCCCCTCCCAGTCAGCACCGGCATGCGTGATCACACACGCGGCTGCCCCCGCCACTACAGCTCCTGGCTTCTGGGCCCTTGGAGGCCTCCCCCAGTACTCGGCGAATCCCCGAGTTCCCGGCTCGTACAGTCGCGATGAAGACTGTGACTTATGTAGCAGTTGTTCCGGTTTAATTTTGGTGAAATTTGGTTCGGATAAGTGAGGTGGATCGATGTGGGGAAGGGGTTCAAAGACGGAGCTTGCCTAACCAGCGGCCGCCATCGATTGCTGCTTGGCCACGCCCCCCATTTTGACATTTTTAATTTTGATCTTAATGAAATTGTTACAATGAATTGTATGTTTTCTTTTATGGTTTTTCAAAAAAATAAAAGTCTTGTAAGTTTTACAAGTCTATTTTGAGCTTCAAGATTCAAACTGACCTATACACCAAATCAGCACAATCAAGATACTTATAATAACATTCCAACGTTTAGAGTAGCAGGACAATAAGCTACATACACTGCTACTCCCTGGCTTTCTTTGTGTAATAAGACTATTCACATTGTTTGTTTGTATACTTGTATGCTTACTTCTTCCCATGCATCTCCAAATTGTTCTTCCCTACTGTTTTGGAGCCTCTATTGTATGTGTCTGCATTGGTCTCAGGCAGTGGCTAATAAGGTAATAGAACTACAGCATTGCTGAAATAGCACTTTGTGTTTATCTAGGTTTAATGTCTACAAAATCGGATTATACTTTGACAAAAATAACGGGACCAATAGGGAATAACTAATTTAGAAAAAAGAACAAAAGCACCGGGTTGCGTGTATGGGTACATGAAACAATCTATGCGTTAGCACTGAAGAGAAACAATTCATAGATTGAATCTTATGAAAAATATTGTTTTTATTGTCAATCTTTTTATCTTTTTTCTTTTTTAAAAAAAATATATATTTTGTGAATAATGATATATAGGACACATACATTAAATAAACACATTCTTGTATCTAATAGTATACCTTATACAATGTGATACATAATCAATATATTTCCACAATCGGTACTTGATCCACAGAGTGTGAATTAATCACAAAAATTAATGACAATGTACAAATTGATCTTCAGGATTTCTGTTTTACCAGTAATTGCTAAGAGACAAGAAATGTGTATAAATAATCTAAAGTGAAAACGCATAGATATGATACAACAAAACAATCAATGTTGAACGTGGAACATAAAAATGGGAAAAAAAGATTTGTAAAGGGGCAAAGTTTAAGTACATCTGTTGTGAAAACTTAAAACTAATCACATATCCATACTCTCATACAATTGTTATGTCAAGTGCTGTACAAATTTATACTCAGTGAGATTAAAAATTATTATCAACACTCTACACACTAATATACACTATTTATATGATTTACCCTCCTAAAGGTAAAGAATCCTGGGAAAAACGTCCTACTAAATAATGTAACGTCACACCTGTCACCAATTCTGGAATTATTCATGACAGGGAACGAGGTTTCAATCTGTCTCAAAAGGGGGAATAAAGAAACAATTATTTACCTGTTTTGTCTGATCTTGAAAATATTTTTTTATCTAGCGGGTGGTAGGGTCAAATATATATAATCTGAATTAGATACAGACCTATGGGACAAGAGTAAATAAATGTATATGTATAATTTCATGTACAACACTGTTGATATATATAGCTCTAATTCTATAAGTCTGCTCCATTATTTAGTGTGTCAAGAGGGCCCACAAGTCTCACGGTTAGATGACATACTTCTAGTTGATCATATTATAACTAGAGGGTGATCCGTCTCCAATTTATTAACAGATCGAATGGTGGGGTGGTCCAATAGTGTATTGCCAATTTTGATAACACTTGTACACAAAGCTAACAATTATGTTCCATGAATTAGAGTCTGGTCCCGGCTAATGTCCAACATCGGATTATACAAGACATTTTGATGTAATCACTTCAAAATAGAGTCTCAGCCTTATTGTACAAGTGAGAATCTACTTGGAAGCACATGAATGGAAAAATTAAGTGTAGTAAAAAGCTATGTATATTTAAGCCATATGACCATACTTAGCTAATTTAGTGCCCTTTGAAAAAATCTAATTTTTTTTGTCAATTTATGTGAAAGCTGTGCTGTAGAACTCTCAATTTGGGTCTGTTGGTTTCCAATTTTCTCAAGGCTCAAATCAAGAAAGTTGTGTTTATGTCCCACTTAGTTCCAAGTTTGCCAGAAGCCGCTGCTATTGATGGCACTGTTATGTTTGAACAGGCTTTGTGGGTCTTCATCGCTTATTAAAGACACTAAAAGATGACTGTGAGCCAATTCCTTGGAGATAAATTATATAAAGACCAATGTATTGGCTTTTGGATCAGGTAAAGCAGGACACTGTTGATATATAGGTAGGGATTGTATCCTTATATGCATATTTTGCATGGTAAAGGGTAAGATAAAGAATTAAAATGTGTCCCTGGTACTGGTTGTAATGTTAGCATCGAATTGATCGAGCTTGATTGTGGTTATGCTTATAACAATAAATTCTAAGATTGTTGCCACACTTTCATAAGGGACACCATAGAAGTCTGGTTTCAAGTAAGAGGGTCTAGAAAAGATAGAATGAGGATACAATGTGGAAATGTATGTTGGGTCTGTGATCATTCAAACCATTTGCAACAATCAGTGCAGAACTGAGCCTCATCTTAGCCACAGGATGCTTATTTTGTTCAATTGTGATGCGGTTACGACATGTGGTTTATGCCTTAAGTGGAAGTATTGATTTGCCGCAGAAACAAACAAGCATTTGCAATGCAATAGAACTCGCATTTACGCGAGACCTATTGCACTGAAAACGGGAGTGCGGGCGGGGGGCAGGTAGCAAGAAGGCACATAGAATGAAAGTACGGGGGCAAGAACGTACGGACTGCGGCAGGGGGGAGAAGGCACAGGAAGAAAATAGTTACCATGCAACACTCAGAGTAAAGGGGCCAGTAGCCTTGGAAGGATACAAATGATGACACGGCCGTTTTAAGGAGGGGCTAACACTCCTATAAACCAATTGGAAGGCAGCATTTAGGAATGACAAAGACAAAAGCCAATGAAAAAGATTGTCGGGGAAGTGGACGTGTCTTCTCTCCCGTACTCATCAACCCCAGATCAACCCCAGAGCAGCGCTTGCGCGCTGGCTCAGGGCGCGACCTAAACAATGGGTGCCACAAGAAGAATTGTTGCTAATGCTTGGTCACTAGTTGCTAGGGTCAGGCTAGATGTCACGCCATGAAATACCATACATGGAAGGGGTGTCTAAAATGGGCTCTGGACCCTGGTCAAAACATGGATGCTAGAATATTTTATCCCGAAGAACATCTGTAAAATATGTTCTTACTACAGTTATGGTTGAAATTTACTGAGTTAAGACTAAATGTAGAAATGTTTTACTTTGTTGCCAGCCTTTGAGAAATAGGCATTGTTTTTACTATTCAGGCTTATTCTAATATATGTGCAGACTGCAAAGGGTTCATGGTTTAGGCTAGGAAAAGATAAGAGAGGCTGAAGAATGTGTAATCATCATATAATGTTGACATATATAATTGTCAAATTTTGCACTGGATTCAGTTAATGAAACAGTGAATTTTGAGGAGAAGAATATGTATAAAATGTATATATTTGTAAGTTATTTTTTGAGGCAATAAAACCAATCTAGGCCCTTATTTTAAGTTTCAGTCTCTCAGTAATTATTTTTGCGAAACCACCTGCTTTTTCACTCTCATTTTTCACCAGGATGCATAGGGTCTGGTAGTAGGGGAGCAGGGGAAAAGAGGTGGGTACTGCAGCACCCCATAATGATCATGCTGGAGTTCAGAAAGTGAATGAACAATATGTATGCCTTTAAATATTGATTTAAACTTGTCACATTTGCTGTGAGTTCAAAGACAGAGGCCAAATGTCAGGCTATGCCTTTGATAAACTACTGCTTATTTTTTAATGTGGAGATTGGTGTTCACTTTTCTTTCTCTGATTGCAAAGTGAGAGGACTTTTTAAAGCAAACCATGTAACAATCTTTCTGGAGTACAGGGAGTGTGAAAGGCTGAGCTGTAGGATGCCAATTTTAGCCTAACACAGAACAACATTTAAATACCTATAAATGAACTATACATAGTTACAAATATATCAGCCATTAAAAAATCACATGAGACACATTTTATGTAAATCTTTACTGTGATGGAAACAAAGATTTTAATAAGACTAAAACAAATCAAAATACTTTTCTTGGTGACGTACACACATTTTCGTTTGTGTACTATATAGTTTAATCAGTAAAACTGCATGTCTGTAAATTTAGGGGCTATGTGTAGTAAATTGGGTTATTAGTTAAGTGGCCTGCACACGTAATAGGTCCCCAATTGTCTTTAATGGGAACCAATTACCCCATTCTAGCGCTTGACTTCCTCAGGGTAGCTAGGCAGAGCAGTCCAAGGCCTATTCAGGGGAGGTGGTGTGGGATAGTAATCACTATTTACTGGCACACAATGATAACACTCAATAATTGTTTGTGCAGTCAGTAGATTTTCTTTAGAATAAGGAGAAGTACATTTATTACACACACACACACACTGATAAATACTACACAGTAATTTACAAATATATACATTGGTATATGGAAAAAAACATAGCGGACATTTCATATTCACCATTGACCACTTAAAGGGGTCATACACACATATCAAATAAGGCTATTTGCTTGGTCATGGCTCAAGAGCAACAAACCCCTTGTGAAAATCATCCTTTTGCACGTAATTGCAATCTTCAAAACCATAAATGTAAATGCACTTATGAATTCTAATAAGTGAGCAATAATCCACCCTGCGAGCATTAATCCTTTCAACATTATGTGAAATCAATTACGAAACCAAAGCATTTGTTTGTGTATTTTTTTGTATATTTTCCAGCCATAAAACTATTTTTACAAAAGCAGCCCCTAGAGGGCATCACACTGAAATTACATTACATTGTAACTATACCCTTGGCCTCTAGAGAGTGCTTCAAGACATGTATCTACTTTAACTACTCTCAGGCCACAACAGCAATAACTGCAACCATAAACATGAACCCTAGAAGGCGCAGCACTCCCAGCTTTAGAGCAAAAACTCCAGTCTTGGGAGTGCTTGAAATAAATGAGGGAATCCTATGGAGGTTAGTGATTTTGAGACTGCTCGAGTCCTTTTTGGGGGGACTGCGCCCTTGTTGACATTGTTGGTGGTGACCCACCATTCTTTGGACACGACGAAATAACCAAAATTAGGGCCACAACAGTGCACAATGATCCAACCCCGAAAGGCATTTGGGGTGCTCCTTTTCAGGAGCAGTTAATATTTTATTTGCCTTTTACTTTTCCAGGGGTGCCTCGTCCCACCCTAGCAGGCACCCCACCCTCCGTTTCTGCTGAGGGCAGCCCAGGTAGACCAACCTTGCCCCCCACTGGCTCCCTTCACAGGCAGCACTCCTCTGTGCTGCCGCAGGCACCATCAAGGTCTTTCCATCTGCCCGCTACTGAGGCAGGCCCTGCAGTTTATGACATCCTCCCACTCCCCCCAGAAACAGTCATGGGCAGCGGAGCGGCTGACCACGCTGGGGGGAGTGCAACGGTGCTTCCCCTACTAATTGTGGCATTATGGGGATCAGGGATTTGGGTACCAGTCCCCTTGAAAAAAAGCACACCCAGGGGTATTTACCAGTGAGGGTAGTGGAGCTCCAAGTGCTCCATATGAGGAAAGGTGAAAGGTGACCAAACTTGAAAATGCCATATCTCAGGCCCCGTTGGACTGATTTGGTCGAAAGTGGCCACAGTTTACTCCCAGTGGAAAGCTCTAGCCATCAGGGGCAAGTGCAGCAGACCTCCTCACATTTTATACGGTGCAGTCCTCAGGGAACTGGTTCTCTTGGCTCCCTGCACCAGCCTTTCTCCAGGTTTTGGTTTCTGGGTGCCAGAGTCTGGGGTTTTCTGCTACCTTGTCCTCAGTGGGTCTAGGGGGACCAGTGGGACCAGCCCCACTGCCCCTGGGGAGACCCACTGGTCCTGGGGTCAATTGGGCAGAATCCTTAATCCTTTCTGGGCATCAGGGGGTTCCTCCTTCCAGTTCTCCATTGCATTCCCAGGATCAGGAGTCAAGCTATCCAGGCTGATGAAGGCTGATAGCCAGAAACCGGTCCTTGGATGCTTGATTCCGGTCTGGGAAAGACATGGCTTGGAAGTTCGGACTGGACTGTTCCCATGAGGCACAGGGTCAGAGCTGATTTGCATATAGCCAGTGTCTAACCCAGGGTGGTGTGGAGTGCAAAAAAACGATGGATTTAGGCCCAGATCCTTGTACTGGGGTGAATGTATGACATTGTTCTACATTCTGTCCATCAACTGTGTTTTTTTCAATTTTCACCCCGAGTGGGCTGGGTATGCTCAGACGTGAGTCCCAGGCTCTCCACACCACTGGAGTCAAGCTATCCAGGCTGATGAAGGCTGATAGCCAGAAACCGGTCCTTGGATGCTTGATTCCGGTCTGGGAAAGACATGGCTTGGTAGTTCGGACTGGACTGTTCCCATGAGGCACAGGGTCAGAGCTGATTTGCATATAGCCAGTGTCTAACCCAGGGTGGTGTGGAGTGCAAAAAAACGATGGATTTAGGCCCATATCCTTGTACTGGGGTGAATGTATGACATTGTTCTACATTCTGTCCATCAACTGTGTTTTTTGCAATTTTCACCCCGAGTGGGCTGGGTATGCTCAGACGTGAGTCCCAGGCTCTCCACACCACTGGAGTCAAGCTATCCAGGCTGATGAAGGCTGATAGCCAGAAACCGGTCCTTGGATGCTTGATTCCGGTCTGGGAAAGACATGGCTTGTTAGTTCGGACTGGACTGTTCCCATGAGGCACAGGGTCAGAGATGATTTGCATATAGCCAGTGTCTAACCCAGGGTGGTGTGGAGTGCAAAAAAACGATGGATTTAGGCCCACATCCTTGTACTGGAGTGAATGTATGACATTGTTCTACATTCTGTCCATCAACTGTGTTTTTTGCAATTTTCACCCCGAGTGGGCTGGGTATGCTCGGACGTGAGTCCCAGGCTCTCCACACCACTGGAGTCAAGCTATCCAGGCTGATGAAGGCTGATAGCCAGAAACCGGTCCTTGGATGCTTGATTCCGGTCTGGGAAAGACATGGCTTGGTAGTTCGGACTGGACTGTTCCCATGAGGCACAGGGTCAGAGCTGATTTGCATATAGCCAGTGTCTAACCCAGGGTTGTGTGGAGTGCAAAAAAACGATGGATTTAGGCCCATATCCTTGTACTGGGGTGAATGTATGACATTGTTCTACATTCTGTCCATCAACTGTGTTATTTGCAATTTTCACCCCGAGTGGGCTGGGTGTGCTCAGACGTGAGTCCCAGGCTCTCCACACCACTGGAGTCAAGCTATCCAGGCTGATGAAGGCTGATAGCCAGAAACCGGTCCTTGGATGCTTGATTCCGGTCTGGGAAAGACATGGCTTGGTAGTTCGGACTAGACTGTTCCCATGAGGCACAGGGTCAGAGCTGATTTGCATATAGCCAGTGTCTAACCCAGGGTGGTGTGGAGTGCAAAAAAACGATGGATTTAGGCCCAGATCCTTGTACTGGGGTGAATGTATGACATTGTTCTACATTCTGTCCATCAACTGTGTTTTTTGCAATTTTCACCCCGAGTGGGCTGGGTATGCTCAGACGTGAGTCCCAGGCTCTCCACACCACTGGAGTCAAGCTATCCAGGCTGATGAAGGCTGATAGCCAGAAACCGGTCCTTGGATGCTTGATTCCGGTCTGGGAAAGACATGGCTTGGTAGTTCGGACTGGACTGTTCCCATGAGGCACAGGGTCAGAGCTGATTTGCATATAGCCAGTGTCTAACCCAGGGTGGTGTGGAGTGCAAAAAACGATGGATTTAGGCCCAGATCCTTGTACTGGGGTGAATGTATGACATTGTTCTACATTCTGTCCATCAACTGTGTTTTTTGCAATTTTCACCCCGAGTGGGCTGGGTGTGCTCAGACGTGAGTCCCAGGCTCTCCACACCACTGGAGTCAAGCTATCCAGGCTGATGAAGGCTGATAGCCAGAAACCGGTCCTTGGATGCTTGATTCCGGTCTGGGAAAGACATGGCTTGGTAGTTCGGACTAGACTGTTCCCATGAGGCACAGGGTCAGAGCTGATTTGCATATAGCCAGTGTCTAACCCAGGGTGGTGTGGAGTGCAAAAAAACGATGGATTTAGGCCCAGATCCTTGTTGTGGGGTGAATGTATGACATTGTTCTACATTCTGTCCATCAACTGTATTTTTTGCAATTTTCACCCCGAGTGGGCTGGGTATGCTCAGACGTGAGTCCCAGGCTCTCCACACCACTGGAGTCAAGCTATCCAGGCTGATGAAGGCTGATAGCCAGAAACCGGTCCTTGGATGCTTGATTCCGGTCTGGGAAAGACATGGCTTGGTAGTTCGGACTGGACTGTTCCCATGAGGCACAGGGTCAGAGCTGATTTGCATATAGCCTGTGTCTAACCCAGGGTGGTGTGGAGTGCAAAAAAACGATGGATTTAGGCCCAGATCCTTGTACTGGGGTGAATGTATGACATTGTTCTACATTCTGTCCATCAACTGTGTTTTTTGCAATTTTCACCCCGAGTGGGCTGGGTATGCTTAGACGTGAGTCCCAGGCTCTCCACACCACTGGAGGCGAGCTATCCAGGCTGATGAAGGCTGATAGCCAGAAACCGGTCCTTGGATGCTTGATTCCGGTCTGGGAAAGACATGGCTTGGTAGTTCGGACTGGACTGTTCTCATGAGGCACAGGGTCAGAGCTGATTTGCATATAGCCAGTGTCTAACCCAGGGTGGTGTGGAGACCAAAAAAACGAAGGATTTAGGCCCAGATCCTTGTACTGGGGTGAATGTATGACATTGTTCTACATTCTGTCCATCAACTGTGTTTTTTGCAATTTTCACCCCAAGTGGGCTGGGTATGCTCAGACGTGAGTCCCAGGCTCTCCACACCACTGCAGTCAAGCTATCCAGGCTGATGAAGGCTGATAGCCAGAAACCGGTCCTTGGATGCTTGATTCCGGTCTGGGAAAGACATGGCTTGGTGGTTCCCATGAGGCCCAGGGTCAGAGCTGATTTGCATATAGCCAGTGTCTAACCCAGGGTGATGTGGAGTGCAAAATAACGATGGATTTAGGCCCAGATCCTTGTACTGGGGTGAATGTATGACATTGTTCTACATTCTGTCCATCAACTGTGTTTTTTGCAATTTTCACCCCGAGTGGGCTGGGTATGCTCAGACGTGAGTCCCAGGCTCTCCACACCACTGGAGTCAAGCTGTCCAGGCTGATGAAGACTGATAGCCAGAAACCGGTCCTTGGATGCTTGATTCCGGTCTGGGAAAGACATGGCTTGGTAGTTCGGACTTGACTGTTCCCATGAGGCACAGGGTCAGAGCTGATTTGCATATAGCCAGTCTCTAACCCAGGGTGGTGTGGAGTGAAAAAAAACGATGGATTTAGGCCCAGATCCTTGTACTGGGGTGAATGTATGACATTGTTCTACATTCCGTCCATCAACTGTGTTTTTTGCAATTTTCACCCCGAGTGGGCTGGGTATGCTCAGACGTGAGTCCCAGGCTCTCCACACCACTGGAGTCAAGCTATCCAGGCTGATGACGGCTGATAGCCAGAAACCCGCCCTTGGATGCTTGATGCCGGTCTGGGAAAGACATGGCTTGGTAGTTCGGACTGGACTGTTCCCATGAGGCACAGGGTCTGAGCTGATTTGCATATAGCCAGTGTCTAACTCAGGGTGGTGTGGAGTGCAAAAAAACGATGGATTTAGGCCCAGATCCTTGTACTGGGGTGAATGTATGACATTGTTCTACATTCTGTCCATCAACTGTGTTTTTTGCAATTCCCAGGATCAGGCAATGAAGAGCAAAAAAATGCCAGGCAATAGAGACTCTCCCCCTTGAGCAAGAGTTTATAAAAGGGAGAGAAAGGTTACAAAGGGCAGGCACCTCAGTCCAATCCTAGGACGCCAGGTCACCTATCCACCTCTGACGCAATCCTCCTGTACAGCATGCTGAGACAGTTCAACATGGTATCATCCAGGAGTCACAGGTCACTTCTGCTCCCGGGGTCTCAGTCCCTCCCGTCACTGACATCACTTTCAGGGCACTGCACACCAAAAGTTCAAAGAGAGCCGCCTCCCTTCAGGAGTTTGGTGAAGTACTGTTAATTGCTTCCTTTGTGTGGGGATGCCTTCGGTCCTGCAGCTGGAAAGACATGTAATTAACTAGGCAAAGCAAGGTTGCAAAAGGCCTGGGCTCTGATCCTGAGCTGAGCCAGACAAATATGACAATTCTGGATGACCCTTAAAGTGGAATTTCAGAATTGATTTTACCACACAAATTGCACCCCAATTCAAGACGTCAATGGTCTCTGTAGGCCAAAGGAAAGCGAAACTGTACCTTAAGGAAGTTCTCTCCCTAGGTGTATAATAAAGAGTCACTATAGACAAAACAGTAAATCACACTGACTTTCCCTATTATGGTATACTAACATTATAAGGTCTATCCCAGGTCAATATCAAATGCTGTAGAGTCCCCATTGCACCAGGCCACTTGTGTGCAATTACTGGGCTGTACTCGAAAGTGGTCTCCCATGTGCAGCCCAAACACAAGTGCACCTGTGTGTGCACACATGTGTGCAACTGTGTTAATGTGTAACCAGCCAAGGGCCCCTTACCCTTGCTGCATCACAGCACTCTTATCTTAAAAGGCAGGCCCTGGTGATAAACATTTGCAGTCGCTTTACCATGTGATTACTGTGGGTGAGACACATGTAATTAAACTCACCCAAAGTTAAAAATCCTAAAACCAGGTGATCTAAAAAGCAAAAAATCTGGGTGTACTGAATGAACGGAACCCAATTGCAACAAACGCCGCTACCAGCTGAATGTTTTATCCTGGTATTGGTGGATCATGCCACAAAATACCCAGAGGTCATACCTCCAAGGACTGCAACTGCACCTGCAGTGGTTAGCGCCCTGATGAGGATTTTTTTTTACCAGAGTAGCTTTCCCCAAGGAAATGACATCTAACAGGGGCACCAACTTCATATCTGCTTGTATTCAGTCAATGTGGAAGGAGTGTGAAGTTACTAATAAGTTTTCCACACCCTACCATCACCAAACCAGTGGGCTTGTTGGGAGATTCAACAGGACCGTCAAAGGCATGATCAAGGGCCTGCCTCTGCCCATGAGGCATAAGTGGAACACCTTCTTAGCATGCCTGCTCTTTGCCTACAGAGCGATACGACAGAAAGGGATTGGAGTCAGCCCCTTTGAGCTTCTGTGTGGCCATACTGTAAGGGGACCTCTCAATCTGGTTAGGGAAGGATGGGAGCAAGCTTCCAGGAACCACCCCAGGATGTAGTTAGCTACATGCTACCCTTCTGGAGCTAGAGGACCAAGTTTTGGAAGCAAGATTCTAAAACAACTTAGAGTCCAGCCTGGAAGGTAATGGAGCAGTGGGTCTGTGGTGTACTTAGGACACCTGGTGGGCAGGGTTATGGTGTAGCCCTTCCAGGTCAAGATAGAAACCATCAAGGCATGGGAGTCCCCCACAGCTCAAACTGTGGTGAGAACCTTCTTGGGCCTCACAGGTTATTACAGGAGTTTTTTCAAGGGATATGGTACCATTGTTGCCCCCTTGACTTAGCTGACTTCTAAGAAGCAGCCCAGTAATATGATTTGGACCGAGGCATCCCAGACGCATTTGACTCGCTAAAGCAGGTAGTGTGCACAGGCTCTCTGCTCAAGGCCTCTGACTTGTACAAGGAATTCATTGCACAGACTGATGCATTAGAACATGGCACAGGGGCAGTCCTTTTACAGCTAAATGATGAGGGCCTAGACCAACCTGTAGCTTTCATATCTAGGAGGTTACTTTCAAGTAAACAAAGGTGGAGTGCAGTGGAAAGGGAAGCATTTGCTGTGATCTGGGCACTGAACAAGTTGAGACCATGCCTGTTTGACACTCACTTCCAGATTCAGACACACCACAGGCCCCTTAGGTGGCTAATGCAAATCAGGGGTAAGAATCTAAAATGGTTGAGGTGTTCCATCTCCCTACAGGGAATGGACTTTACGCTGAAACACCCACCTGAGTTAAACCACACCAAATGCAGCTGGTCTCTCCAGGATCTTCTGCCTTACTGATGAGAACTCCCTGGAGGTTGGGTAGCTCTGTCCACCTTCAGCTGGGGGAGACACGTGATAGACCTGTCAGCTTTAGGGTATTCTTCCCCCAAACAGTTTGCTTGCTTGCCTCCACTTTTGCTAGTCTTAAGACTGTGCACTTTACCACTACTGGCCAGTGCTAATATGCTTGTGCTCAAGCCCCCAAATATGGTTTGATTGACTTATTCAAAACTGGCATATTTAATTTAACTCGAAGTCCCTAGTAAAGTGCACAACATGTATCCACGGGCCGTAAAGTAAATGCTACTGTGGACCTGCAGCACGGTGTGTGTCACCTACTCAAGCAGCCCTTTAAACATGTCTCAGGACTGCCACCTCAGAGCATATGTGTGCAGTTTATACTGACATGTTGACTTGACATTTAAAACCCCTTGCCAAGCCTTAAACATCCCATTTTATTACATGGAATACACCCTAAGGTAGGCCCTAGGTGGCAACCCAATGGAAGGGTGCTATTTAGTTAAAAGGTAGGACATGTATTTTTAAGTTTTGCCTGTCCTGGTAGTGAAAAAATCCTAAATGTATTTTTCACTACTGTGAGGCCTACCCCTCTCATAGGATAACATTGGGGATTCCTCATTACAATTAATAAGCTGTAATTTCTGATTGAGAGGGAGTAGATCAGTCATGTTTAATACCTATGAAATTGTAGTGATAAATCCTCTTTAATGGTAAAGTCGAATTTATCGTTATAATTTTGAAATTGCCACTTTTAGAAAGTTTACATTTTCCTGTTAAAAGCCCTGTGTGCTTCCAGCCTGTCTCTAATCAGTCTGGGGTGGGTGACATCTGGGCTTTGTGTATTTTCCCCTAGACACTCATACACAAAGGGAGCCTTGGTCTGACTTGATGGACCTTGAATGCTCCCATCCTGGCAGGATGAAAGGTAGGAGCTGGGCACAGTCTCACACACATGAACAGGCGGTGTCCTGTACCAACACAAAGAACAAAATACACCCCTGTAGTGAGTCTGTAGCAAGGGCAGGAAGGGAGGACCTCTGTGCACTTCAAAGTCCTTCTGTGAAGTCTCCCTACTTCAAAGGCACCACTGGGTATAAGATCTCTACCTCAGACCCTACCAACTTAGTAAACTTCTGGCACTGTAGATACTCTGCCAAGAAGAAGGAGTAATGTGCTTCTGAAGGGCTGTTACTCTGCTGGACTGCTTCTCTGGAAGAACTGCTGCCTTGCTGCCTTGCTGTGTACTTTACCACTCCTGACCAGTGCTAATATGCTTGTGCTCAAGCCCCCAAATATGGTTTGATTGACTTATTCAAAACTGGCATATTTAATTTAACTCGAAGTCCCTAGTAAAGTGCACAACATGTATCCACGGGCCGTAAAGTAAATGCTACTGTGGACCTGCAGCACGGTGTGTGTCACCTACTCAAGCAGCCCTTTAAACATGTCTCAGGACTGCCACCTCAGAGCATATGTGTGCAGTTTATACTGACATGTTGACTTGACATTTAAAACCCCTTGCCAAGCCTTAAACATCCCATTTTATTACATGGAATACACCCTAAGGTAGGCCCTAGGTGGCAACCCAATGGAAGGGTGTTATTTAGTTAAAAGGTAGGACATGTATTTTTAAGTTTTGCCTGTCCTGGTAGTGAAAAAATCCTAAATGTATTTTTCACTACTGTGAGGCCTACCCCTCTCATAGGATAACATTGGGGATTCCTCATTACAATTAATAAGCTGTAATTTCTGATTGAGAGGGAGTAGATCAGTCATGTTTAATACCTATGAAATTGTAGTGATAAATCCTCTTTAATGGTAAAGTCGAATTTATCATTATAATTTTGAAATTGCCACTTTTAGAAAGTTGACATTTTCCTGTTAAAAGCCCTGTGTGCTTCCAGCCTGTCTCTAATCAGTCTGGGATGGGTGACATCTGGGCTTTGTGTATTTTCCCCTAGACACTCATACACAAAGGGAGCCTTGGTCTGACTTGATGGACCTTGAATGCTCCCATCCTGGCAGGATGAAAGGTAGGAGCTGGGCACAGTCTCACACACATGAACAGGCGGTGTCCTGTACCAACACAAAGAACAAAATACACCCCTGTAGTGAGTCTGTAGCAAGGGCAGGAAGGGAGGACCTCTGTGCACTTCAAAGTCCTTCTGTGAAGTCTCCCTACTTCAAAGGCACCACTGGGTATAAGATCTCTACCTCAGACCCTACCAACTTAGTAAACTTCTGGCACTGTAGATACTCTGCCAAGAAGAAGGAGTAATGTGCTTCTGAAGGGCTGTTACTCTGCTGGACTGCTTCTCTGGAAGAACTGCTGCCTTGCTGTGTTGTGCTGTGTTGACTTGTCACCTGCTGCCCTCCTGCCTGGAAAGGAAGAACTGGACCCTGAACCCATCTTGAACCCAGGACCCCAGAGTGACACAAAGGGCTAGTCTGCTGGACTCCTGATCTGAGCCTCAGGGACATAAAAGACTCCCCACAGCTCCTGGACCATGTTTGAAGAAGACTCTGACCCCCAAGAGGTATCTCTCAAGTCCTAAGACCTTGAAAGTGTTTTTGGCTCCAGAAATCAAGCTTTTGGGCTCTTCACAAACATGAATGGGCCCATACACTTTGTAACTGCGGCGCTCTCACAAAGGATCAGAATGAGCTGCCGTAAGCTTGTCGCTTCACGCACCAAGTATCCCCACTCATGGGGGGCGCTAGTGAGCCCGAAGCAAGATGGCCGCACATTAGTGCAGCTCTGCTCGTCGGGGCTATAATCCGTACATTATCCTCTACTTCCCCTAGTCATCTGCGGTGGAGTGTTAGCGCGTTGGAATCTACAATGTGTGCTGCTTCAGATGTGATGATTTATACAGCTGCTACCTTTGTGGAAAGCTGGTATGCAGCCTCTGATGGTCGGCGCATAATATGGCGGCATTTGGGTGCTGAGGCAGGCGCTGAGGAGACCTTGCTATGTTGGAGCTGACATTGCCTGTGGAAAGAAGCCCGTGGTGTGGTGGGGGCCGAAGGCACCAGGAGGGCGAGCGGCGTGGGTACGGCACTGTGCGGAGCCGTTTTGCTTTATGGACTTTGTTCAAGGTGAGCTTCAGAACTGTGGAGGCCCGCGCACGGGCTGTGGACCGACAGGGAAAAACGGAGTGCGCGAGAGCTGGCCGGCCCGTTGCGGCGTGGCCGTGCAGCTGAAGCTGTGAGCCCCGGTGACGGATTGCGGCTGAAAGACTTGCTGGGATTACGGGCGTAGGAGGGGGCGCTGCCTAGGGGAGAGCGGCTACAAGTGCGGAGGCTCGAGTGTATTCAGCGGGGGCCCAGACGGATTGTGGCGGCACGGCCTTGCTGCTCCTACGGCGAGCCCCGGTGCGTTAAGGAGCTGCTGGGCACCCCTGCCCCTACTGTAACTGACAGTCCCTTCCCCGCGCTGATACTGCTGGCGGCGCCTACTGAGATGGAGTGATTGTGGAGCCAGTATTGAGCCTTCAGTTACCCGTTTGGACACTGCTGTGGAGATTGGTGGGACCTACTAACGCTGTGGTTGGCTTGTTCGGGGTGCAACTTTGCTGCTGGAGGTAGTGGCTGCCGCGAGGCCTAATCCTGAGTAAGCTTGGGCCTAATCGCCTGGAGTGACATCTGCTGGGGGATTCATTTGTGGTACTGCTGCGACGCTGCATGGTGAGCTGCTAAATCTCCTCCTATACCGGGCATTGCTGGTGGTACCTATAACTAGGAAGTTGACCTGGGGAGTGTTAACGCACCGTTTTTACTTGGGAACTGTAGCATGACTGTGTCTGGTCAAAGTCAAAATAACTTTATTCGGTTATTAATAATAACAACCATAAAAGCATATTACATTAGACATATGTTAACTCATACATACATGAAAATTTTTAAAAAACAACATAGAACAAGAAAGTTACAAGCAGAATGTACTCTCAAAATATTAAAAATATTATAAAAATGTAAAAAGTTATTATTAGCTAAAAATATATCTGTCAGTGGCACTATTACCCCTCCATGCTTTTCCTAAATTTAAGTGCTAATTTTAAAAAGCTGCATACAAATAAAGTGCAATCACAACTTAACAGCTGAAGGTAGTAAAGTGCTGGTCTGATTTGTGTGAAATTCAATTTTTTGAGGCAGGGTTTTAAATATAACCTCCGTGGTATAGTATAAAAGGGGCAGATAAAGAAAAAGTGTGCCAGGTCTTGCGGAGACTTTTCGTCGCAGCCGCAAGCCGGCAACACTTGACTGCGGTAGGACCCCATAGGCACGGCCAGTAGTAAGTGAAATAAGTCCAGACGAAACCTCGTCAGCAGGAAACGATCATAACTTGACATGGGCCATGACAAGTACGGTTCCATGAGCAAAGATGTTTTTAATAGCACATGTTTCCGTACACTTCCTTTCTTTAATTCACCGTCCTCCCTAGCTAAATACCTGGAAGAAATAAAAGCCTTCTTCACAATGGTAACATCCAATTTCGTAATGGATTCTGGGGTTAAAAAGAGTTCGGGGCGCCCTAATTCATTGAAACAGTTACTTAAGTACTTTATCCAGGGAACCTTAAACCTATTTTCCCATGTTAGTGCTTCCCTCAATATGTGCTGGGTAAGAGGTAAATCACTGTTTAACCAGCAATTTAACCAGCACAGTAAGGGGTTTACTGCTACCTTGTCACATAGGTATGACATACCCAGCTCTTCATGTACAGAAAAGTTGGCTGTTCCCCTAGGAACCCTCAATATCTGTTTTAAGAAGTTGTTTTATACTACCTCCAGGGCTCCTAGTGAGGCATATCCCCATAACTCGCTGCCATAACATGCAGTAGCAACACTCTTGGCCTGGTAAAGTTGGAGCAATGCAGCCACCGGGCTATTTCCCATTTTTCTTGCAAAGTCAAGTATTGCTGCATTTGCCCGGGTTACCTCTCCCTTTTTCTTCTGTACCGCGGGTCCCCAGTTCAGTTGGTAGTCGAACAGGACTCCGAGATAAGAGAATGTTTTTGTTACTGGGATTGTTTCCCCGTTAACATTTAGGCAATTTGGCTTTTTATTACCTTGGCCGACCTTCATTACGAAAGATTTGGAATTGTTAATGCTCAGATCTCGAGACTTCATAAAAACAAAGAAGGAATTTAACAGTGTTTGAAGACCAATTGCAGTCCTGGATAAAAGGACTGCGTCATCCGCATAAAGCAGAACTGGCAGTCCCTTCCATCCAACATAAGGGTAATCTGCTCCTGTATTTAAAAGATGCTCTTCCAGGTCATTTATGTATAGATTGAAGAGGAACGGGGCTAAAATGCACCCTTGCCGGACACCCCGGTGCACTCCAAAGTCTCTTGTCACTTTTAGATCTTGTGTGTACCGGATGTTTGCTCTTGTGTCAGAATGCATATCTGCTAACAAATTAATTAGGTTCTGCTCTACGCCCATTTTAGCCATGGCGTCCCAGAGCCTTCTACGGCTTACACAGTCGAAAGCCGACGATAGGTCCATGAACGCCATGTGAATTGTACCTTGGCGGGCCATGGTGTATTTCCCTATGATCAGGTACAGGTTCAAACACTGGGTGATCGTAGAGTGACCGGGCCTGAAACCATATTGAATTGGGGATATTACTTTATTTTCATCTGCCCATGCAACTAGCCTGTTTAGAATTACTCCCCCCACTACTTTGACCACAGAGTTAATTAAAGATATTGGTCTATAGCAGAAGGGGCTATTACGGTCTCCTTTCTTGAACACGGGTACGATGGTGGACACCCCCCACGACTTTGGGCAGCCAGAAACCACAGCCGCATTGAGTACAGCAGTGAGGACAGGCGCCCATAGCGATATGCAGGATTTAAAAAGGTCTGGAGGGAGGCCATCCGGCCCTGGGGCCTTATTGCTTGTTAGCCCTTCAATTCCTTTTTAAACCTCATTTATTGAAAAGAGCAAACATTTCTCCTTAGATGCAACAAAGCTATATTCTGCTTGAAACTCATTACTTTTAAAAATCGAGCTAAAATGATTAACCCACTCTTCCTCTGGAATGTTTGTGCCAAGGGCGGAATTACTTGGATGGTCAAACAGGGGTTTATTTATAATTTCCCCAAACTTGGCACTATTTCCCAAAGTTTTGGGGTCTAAGAGGGTCTCCCATACACTTTTCTTTACCTCTTTCTTTCGAGTAGCAAGGGACTTTTTGTACCTAGCACGCATGGCCTTAATGTGATCCGAGTCTCTGGGTTTAGTTTTCAGGGCCATCTTAAGATCTCGGCTGGCCTTAGAGCAAGAGTTGTCGAACCATTTTGGGTTACTGCTAGCATTCCCTTTAACTGGCACCATTAACAACGACCCTACTGTTAATGCAACACCCTCAAAAGCAGCCAAGATTTGTTGCGATGATGATACTGGTGACATACATAGAGAGAGTTCGGAACTGCACAAATTATTAATAGAGATGTACAAATTTTCACAGTTCACCATTGTCCATTTTAGGCGACGCTCTCCGTTTATACACTTTAAGGACCCACGATCTGCACGTGGCTTTCGCTGTTCAAAGATTCCCCCACCCAATTTAATGCAAATAGGGTTGTGATCACTATAAATGTTCATTTGGATGGAGAAGTCCAAGACAGTGTTGGCAAGGTCAGCAGACAATAGAATGTGATCTATGTATGACCCATTTGTATGGCCTTTGTATGTAGGAACGGGGTAAAGAGTTTGTTCCGCCACCGTAGTCATGGCTGTGATTAGGTTATTTTCGTTCATCAGCGTGTTTAGTTGTATTCCACGCCGCGAGTGATCGAAGTGGAAGCCTTTCAGGCTGTTACATCCCAGTTGATCGATAACAGTCTCTCCTGGATTTCCGCAGGGATGTGTGTTAAAGTCACCTGCGATCAGCATTTGACGCGGCAGATTCCCCGCATTGTCTCTCAGAAAGTCACACAAGGGCAATATATTACAATCTCCATTCTGATTTACTGCGTTATAAAAGTTAATCAGAGTAAAGGTGGTTTTGCCCCTCTTTAGCTCTAGAACCTGGATGTTTCTGTTTCCAGAATGACGCTTAACTTTATGACATGTAAGAGCCAAATTAACATAGGTTGCCAGGCCCCACTTTGCTCTTACACTATTTGATGGTTCTGCTGGGGTGAAAAAGCTTTGGTACCCCTCAATATGAACATTTGTTTCCACCAGCCATGTTTCTTGAAGGCATATCACTGCATATTGTTTGACAAAAGACAGCCAAGTGATGTCACAAGCTTTATCAACCAGCCCTGAAATATTCCAGGATACTAAGCTTGCGCTACAGGGTGTTAATGAGCACAATATTTTGGTGTCTGTGTCTGTGTTTGCCTTTTCAGCTGGGGTAACATACGATAACTCTGTACATCTGACTACCTGCTCTTCCATGGTGTTATAAGTTTGGTCTACTTGAGAGGGAGCAGGATTATACGCGTTTAATAAGTTAATGGATCGATTTAGCCGGGCTAATGATGGTGCGACCTCGGGTAGGGATCCCATTTCTTGATCTGTGAGATTGTTTAGATCAGAATTTTCAGCGGAAATAGATCCGTGCAACACATTTATCTTAACCTCGTATCCTAGGCCTATATCATGTTGTATATGGTCGATGTAATCAGACAAAATTGGTGTTCCAGGTAGTCATTCAACCCCTTCCAGTCCTCCCTGTCCATAAACGGCGTCAAACCTATTTGAGATAGGGACACTGTACTGGTTATTTAGATGGGTTGAGTAATGATGCTTGTGTTGATATAAATGGTGTGGACCTTCCCGCCTCTCTAGACTACTCCCCCAATCGTTAACAGGAGCACCTATACCCCATCTGTTTGTCGTTACATTCCACTCTGGCCTTGTAAAATTAGGGAATGTCTTGGGATATGTCATGCTTTGCTGTTTTCCACAAAAAAATTCTAAGGTGAGTGGAACGATGGTACCACTCCTACGTTGAGGGGGGAGTATGTTTGACAGGACATTAGGGAGTACAGCCGAGTTGGAAAAGTTTAGTACTATACAATCTCCTTTGAACTTTTTTGGGCTGTTCCCTATCCAGGGTACCCTTCTGGCCAACTTGACCTCTCCTGCTAACTGTTGTTTCCCCCAGGGAGCCATCTGCATATTACCAGACAGCCAGTGCAGGGCCTTGCTTATCAGGGGTGTTGAAGATTCTGATTGGCCAGGTGTCAGAGGGGGTACATTTGCCAGTACCAACACTAAGGGTGAGGCTTCTACTATAAATTGTAATGAATCTTTTTCTAAACCTACTGTGGTCGTTACAATTGGTCTTGGTAGGGAATCTTCTCTTGTCTCTGGCTGATTATGTTCTGTTGCTGGTGCATGCCCAGGGGGGATAGTCAGTGCCACATTTTCACCTCCCTCTGTCCCACTCACAGTGTGCTCTTTATTTGTGTTGGCTAGATTTGTGACTAGGGTTATTGTGTTTGCCACCTCCTCTGCTATCTTTTTCTGGGCCTCACCCAATTTCTTTACTTCAGCGGTGAGTTTATCTATTTTAACCACCAGCGGTTTAATGATGGCCTTGATCTTACAGTCGATCATATCCGCTATCCTATTAAATAACTCATCGTCCATGATTTGTTTGTCGCTGTCTTCCCCGTGCCCCCTGCTTTTATCCCTTGTTTTCACTGGCGATGCAACCCTCTTTCTCCCTGGTCGTGACCCTCCGCGATTAGACTGAACTTTTCTACATGTTCTAACCGCCCGAATTGCAGGCACAGGGATGGGAGGTTCCTCTACTATTGTGTACACCTGTGAGTCCACCTGTATGGGGGAATCCTCTACTGTAGTATCAACCTGTGACTCGGGGTCGTTTTCTTGATCAGTTTCTGGGTCAACCTCTAAAAGTACACTTTGATTAAAGGTCTCGCTATCACGTAGATCAGTGTCTGGAACTTCATTTCCTACGGCCTCAGATGATATATCTACCCATGGGGAATTTGGAGGTGGGCTCAGGCAATGAAGAATGGGGGATTGACTTAGTCCTAGTGACTGCCTTCTTTCACTATTAATTTTAGTTACTACCTGGACCAAATAGTTATCCATAGTGTTAGACACTGCGGCAGGGATCTTTTTTGGCATACTATATAATATTGGTTGTAGCACGATTTCTATACCATACAATAGTGATATACAATGTGAGAGAGTGACACTAGATAATGTTCCTCAGTGTGGCAATAATCATGCGCAGTGTGTCTTACTTTAAGGGGGTATCTTGATATCAGCACGGGCAGTATGTCGTGCCCAGTCCAGTCACGGCCTGCCTCGGACTGTCTAAGACTGTCCACCCTTTGTCCGGGCTTCGTCCGGGCGTCCCGCTTGCGTCCTGCAAGGCGAAGGTGATGTTGTCTTTAAGCGCCTCCTGGCGCTGGTAGGTGACGCGTGAGCCGCTAGGACTGCTGGGACTTGTAGTTCCGCCCCCTAGCCCGCTCTCCACACTGCGGCCCCACTCGTGATGTGAACTGAGCAGCAGGGCGGTGGGAGGCAGGCGGCAGGGTCCACTAAGAGGGCTCTGGTAGCTGGCGCTTTCAGGAGCTTTCAGGCGTGTCAGCAGGAATTGGCAGCAAGGATCACGAGAGATTCCCCAGGCACAGCGGGGTGATGCTGCTTTTAAGCGCCTCCTGGCGCTGGTAGGTGACGCGTGAGCCGCTAGGGCTGCTGGGGCTTGTAGTTCCGCCCCCTAGCCCGCTCTCCACACTGCGGCCCCACTCGTGATGTGAACTGAGCAGCAGGGCGGCGGGAGGCAGGCGGCAGGGTCCACTAAGAGCGCTCTGGTAGCTGGCGCTTTCAGGAGCTTTCAGGCGTGTCAGCAGGAATTGGCAGCAAGGATCACAAGAGATTCTGGTGTGTTCTCAACGGCCTGGTTGGGGATTGCGTTACAGAGTGTGTCTGCCTGCACCGATTGAGCTCAGTCCCGGGGACGCGTGGCCCTGATGAAATGTGGTGGACCTGCATAATCTTGCGGATCGATCGGTGGGTGCAGTCCACGGTCTACGGATTGTCTGTTCAGGTGGCAAGATGGGTAAACCGGACAAGCACCTACAATCTATGCTCTCCTTTAAATCTAAGCACCTGAAGAAAACGTAAAAACAGGTGACGTCTGACACAGAGACGGATATGGAATCTGGAAGTAGTTCCAAGCTGGAAAAAGTACTACTGTCAATGCAGCAGAGTCTTCAAACTATAGATGGAAAGATAGATAACCTAAATTTGCGTATGGATACCATGTCCGCTAAGCTAGACAAACATGGTGTGCGCCTGATGGAGGCAGAACAACCTATCTCCATGGTTGAGCACAAGGTGGAACATGTCACAAAGTCTTGCTCTGAGGTGGATAAGATATTGGAGGTCATAAGGGCCAAGAACGAGGATTTAGAGGCGACATCGTGCCGAAACAACTTGCGCATCACTGGAGTGCCTGAACCCACCAATACGGGCAAGTTGGAGCTCTATGTGGAGGACATGCTAAAAACCATGCTTTGGGTGGAGCATTTTTCTAATGTTCTGGTGGTGGAGAGAGCCCATCGGTCGCTTGCGCCGCGTCCGATGCCTGGGGCTCCACCGTGTCCGATCATCGCTAGACTTTTAAATGATCACGACAGGTACGTGGCTCTTCGGCGTTCAAGAGAACTGGGCACCACTAGTTATCAGGGGCTGAAGGTGGCACTGTTTCCAGACTTTACAGTTGCGGTACAGCAGGCCCGGCGAGAATTTCAGCAAGTCAAAAAGAAGTTGCAGGCTATGGAAATACAATACGCCATGTTGTATCCTGCTCGGCTTAAGATATTGCATGCGAATAAGCCTCGGATCTGCATGACCCCGAAAGACGCTATGCAGTACGTTAAGCAGTTGGAGAAGCAAGCTGCGACCAGGCAGGCTGGTGATGATGCGGATAATGAAGATTAGCATGTTCTTGCAGGTCGTATGCGGCTCCAGTACAATGCAGATGTGGTTCATTGCACGTTTGACTATTGCTGTTAATGTGATTTCATTTCACAGATTATATGATTCAAAATTGGGACACTAGTCGAAGTCTGGCATGTGAACTGATAAACGATACAAAAGGATATCTGTGTGAAGGGGAGTGGTGACCACTGGACATTTTGGGATGAGCTTGCATCTGTTACGTTTGGCTGATGTTTTTTTTTTCTCCAGATGGGGTTGTTGGTTGTGCTGTTATGTATAAGTACAATTGGCTTGGTTTGGCATTGGATATGGTTGAGGGAGGTGGGACGTTCAGCTCTACCTTGTTGTACTGCTTTATTTTGCACCATGTCTGCATCTTTTTGGGTTTAACCACACAGGGGAGGGACCGCTGAGAACTGCATTCTGCTGTTTCTTTGTGGAGGGAGGTTTATGTGCGGTCGACTGTGTGTAAGATTTTGACTATGTCTAGGATAATATTGTTTTTTTTATTAGCATTTCAAACAACACAGTAAAAACAACAGTAATGTGTACCTCAGACCATTGCTCAACAGCATTCATCTCTCAGTATACATAGCTCACTACAGGGTTCCCTGGCAATAATTTGAGTCAGTTTACAAACACATCACATGCAAAACAGTACATATATTCAATCCATTTGATACGTTGCAAGAAACTCCACTAAGTAAATCCAGTAGTCTTTGGGACGGGATCTAGCAGGCAGTTCTTCCTCGTATGTCTGCAGAGTGTCTTTACAATACGTTAAATCCAATAACCATTGCTTAACAGTTGGGACTTTTCTACTATTCCAGCACATAGAGACCCTACGCTTCGCCAAAAGTAGAGCCACCACACAGAATTTGCGTCGTAGAGCTCTCAGCTCCGGCAGTATGCCCAATAGGCATGCACGGATAGTGCAATCTACTGGGGCACCAATCATGGTACCCAGTAGTTCAGTGACCTTTGACCAATATCTTGCTATTTTGTCACAGCCCCATGCTAGATGATAGAAATACTCATCCTGCATATGACTACTCTTGCATTTCGAGTCAGTACGAAGGCCGTATTTATGAAGCCTAGCCGGCGTGTAATATGATTGGTGTATGTATCTATAATGTATTATGCGCAAATTTCCATTGGATGTCAGTAGTCCAGTGAGTGCGCAGGCCGTAGCCCATTCTTCCGGCGACAACTGATTCTCTAGAATGGTATTCCATTTGTCCAGTGTGTTCTGAGTGTTTCCTGCAAAATCTTTTTGCAATGATCGGTATAGTCTAGATACCACGTGTGTCGCAGTGGTGGACGTGAGAATAAGTTGTAAGGGTGCCAGTTGCTGTGGTTCTGCTGGATAGGCAGGATAAAGCTTTTGTATAGCTTTTTGCAATCTAAAATACGTGAACTTAAATAGTAATGTTGGGTTGTTTATGTAGGTGAGATCTGAAAAACGAATGAAATCACCATCCTTGTATAAATCACCCAGCGTATCTATACCCACTGCGTGTAGGAGTCCCATTCCCACCTTTTCCTGTGTAACGGAGAGCTCTGGGTGGTGGTCGAGTGGCAGAGCTTCCGCATATAAAGGTAGTTTGTGAGCTTTTTTCCCCATAATGCGCCAGGCCTTATTAGTAGTATCTATGGTGTTAATGTCTCTGTTATGTAACGGAGGTCTGGTATGCGTTATGATAGCCTGTAGTGGGGTAGGATGTGCATCTCCTTCCTCAACTGCCACATGTGTAAGCAAGGGGATTTCATGAAACCAACGGTGAGCGTATTGGGCTTGTGCACATAAGTAATATAGGAAGAAATCCGGTACCGTATATCCTCCCTGTTCGAATGGCAAATTGAGAGCGTGCCGCTCAATTCTGGCGTGTTTGCCCGCCCAAATGAGGGATATGACCATGGAGTTAATTCCGCGAAACACTTCCATTGGTGGCTGTATTGGGATATTATTAAATAGGTACAGAAGTTTGGGCAGAACCACCATTTTAACCACCGCTGTGCGATCCGCCAATGATAGTGGCAAGCAGTTCCAACGTTTTACTTTGTCTTCAAGTTCAGACAACACACGGCCATAGTTCGTGCGAATAAAAATCTCTGGGTCTCTGTGGAACCATACACCCAAATACCTTATTGGATCAGATTGCCACTCCAATGGGTAATCCAGCTGCTGTGGAGTTGTAGTGTCAGTCAAAGGGATAATGTTAGATTTTGCCCAATTAATATGAAGTCCTGATTGCCGGCCAAATTTAATATATTCGCGCAGCAATGGGTTCAGGTTTAGTATCGGGTCTCTCACATACAGCATCATGTCATCCGCATATAGCGAAATGTGTAAGGGCCGGCCAGGAAACTGCAGCGCTGAGTAATGGTGATGCTGCCTAATTTTGCATGCGAGGGGCTCCAGTGCTAGAGCAAATAATAATGGGGACAGAGGACAGCCCTGTCTTGTCCCTCTGCCAATTAAAATGGGGTCAAAGATGTATCTATTGACCTTTATGCGTGCGGTGGGGGATGAGTATAATAACGTTATCCAATGTATATATATCAGTGGAAACCCCATTCTCTGCAGTACTGTATATAGGTAGGACCATTCAATGGAATCGAAGGCTTTGGCTGCATCCAGTAGGACCACCGCTGCATTCGCATTCGGATCCAGATAGTGGGACACTGCAAACAAGGTTCTTGTATTATGCGCCGTAGAACGCTCGGGTATAAAGCCTGATTGGTCAGGGTGCATTAACATTGGCATCAGTGGCTGGAGGCGTGTTGCTATAAGTTTGGCAAGTATTTTGGTATCTACGTTTATAAGGGATAACGGTCTATAAGAATCACAAAAATCTGGATTCTTACCAGGCTTCAGCAGTGTAATCAGCATAGCTTCACGCATAGACGGGGGGAGTAGTTGCTTCTCATGTGCATCACCATACAGCTGCACAAGATGCGGGGCCAGGGCATCTGCGAATGTTTTATAAAATTCGCAGGTGAAGCCATCCGGCCCTGGGGCCTTGCCATTTGGTAAGGATTTAATGGTTACAAGGACTTCTTCAACAGTGATGGGCAGAGATAGGTATTCTCTGTGTGCGTTAGAGAGCCACACTATCTCCCCGTCTGCCAGGTATTCCATTATATCAGCAGCTTCTGGCGTAGGGTGGGATGTATATAGTTTTTCAAAAGTGCGCATGAATTCCTTCAGTATATTAGGAGTGGCGTAATGTGGGGTATTAGTGTCATCCCTGATCAACTGCACTAATTGAGGGGCGCGCGGTGTGCACACTCTATGGCCCAGTGTTCTACCAGGTCTGCCCCCTTCGCCATATGTTCTAGCTATGCGCCGTTTGGTGATGTATTTCAGTTCATCCTGTGCAAATGTGTGATATTCAGACAGCACTGTCCTTATCTCCCCCAGTAGTGCAGCATTCTGCGTGTTGACGTAGTCCCTTTCTAGAGCCCTCAGTTTCTCCTCTCTCATATCTAATTGGCGCCGTATGTCTTTAAGTATGCCTGCAGTGGTATTGATACAAACTCCCCTAATCGTAGCTTTAAAAGCTTCCCATAGTAGGCTTGAATCGTCTGTCGTGGGAGCATTTATCTGGAAATATTCTGTGATTGCAGTGCGTATTGTTTCCGTGTACGTTGGATCTAACAGTGCGGCAGCGTTAAATCTCCAGCTAAACGGAGGAGGGGTGTAATGTGGGACAACCAAAGACAAAAACACCGGGTTGTGATCAGATAATGTCCTGGGCAGGTGTGTGACATTAGTCACCCATAGTGATAGTTGCTCAGTACCCAGCCAATAGTCAATCCGGGACCAGCTATTGTGAGCTGTTGTTACATGTGTTGCCTCAGTGCTATGAGGATTACGTGTTCTCCAAATATCCAGTAGGTGGATGTATGCCATTATATCCTTGAGGATATGCAGTGCGTTTTTGTGTGGTTCTAGTGTGTGTCCTGATCTGTCCATACCCTCTTCTAGAGCTACGTTAAAATCGCCTCCCCACAAAATTTGTACATCTCGGAGATCAGACAGAACGCGCCATAGGTCATGATAGAAAGCGGGGTCATCCGCATTTGGCCCATATACATTCACCAGAGCCAAGTTTTGTCCTCGGATTGTACCCAGTACTACTACATATCGGCCCACCTCATCTTTGAGCACTTTGGTGACAGTAAAATTCAGTCCTCTCCTAATTAGAGTGAGGACACCCCTTGAATAGGTGGAGTAGTTGGAGCTATGCACAGATTCTGCCCATCTATTTCCCACAGCGTGCTTCACATGAGGAGCTAGGTGCGTCTCTTGTAGAAACGCTATGTCCACTTTGTGCCTATCCAAATATGCTATAATCTGTCTGGTCTTCTTGGGATTGTTTAGCCCACGGACATTCCAAGTTAGGAAATTTATCTGTACAGGTGTCAACCTCCTAGTATCCATCCCCGAATTTCTCTATCCATGTGTGCATGTGATTTGTAGTCAAACCGCATATAATTGTATAAGCCCGGATGCCTGGAAATCAGAACTTTAATGAGAACGTTACAGTACTGAAGAGTAGCGATGCTTCTTAAGAGACTCAGACTGAAATACAAACTTCAACAACCCTTTCTTCCCTTCCCATCCACTTCAGCATCCCAACCATGCCAAAGACATACCCTTAATAGAACAAATTGAAAGTGAAACTTGTATTGGGGAGCACCCATTTGGGGGGTCCGCCCGGTGCACAGTACTCCATCCGCTAGCACGGATGTAACCATGTTTGCATAGTTAAAACGGATATTAACATCTTGTGAATCTGCGAACGTGATGCCAGGCAGTAGGATCAGCTAGTGGACCAAACACTACCAACGACATTACCGACGAGCAGCTCAGTATTACTTAGTTGTGAGTGAACTCGTCTTATTTGACCGTAGGCCCAAGCACATACAGATATCTTAACATGTCGAGGTCCCGCCAAGGCGGATAGTTAGTGTGGTCAGCATGGCGTAGTCACCAATGTCAAAAACCGCCGCCCTGTGAGAGGATCAGAGGCGACCCGCCCCACACTCATGCATAGATAAGCGGCACAGTCTGACAAACAACAACAAAATGCGGCCCAGGTCCCAACGAGCAGACCGCTGTAGAGAAGGGCCCTAGAATAACAAATTGTAGAAAGGTGTCTATATATGTTGCGTTATGTGGTATAGCAGTGTTCATAGGCCAAGGCCCACCTGGACCCCAGTATCTTAACAGGATCCACACAAGCGTAGTGCGTGGTGAATACATCCCGGTCCCTCCCAAGCACCGCTTAGTCAAAAAACTGTTAAGGGCATTGGTATATGTCTACATCTAGTCGGCATAGGTGCCTGGGGGGGAAGCCCAATGATAGGGATCAGTACATACCACAAAACGCCTTCCGTCGAAAGCGGAGCAGCAAGGTAACACTTGATAGGGCACTAGTTTCTCGAATTCATTCCTGTTGGTCGGCCGCATTCTGTCTGTCTTTACGTTTCTTGGCCGTTTTCTTCAGGAATTCGTGTGCTGCTTTGTGGTTCTGAAAATTCTGGACTTGAGAATTAAACTTCGTCGTAACATGACGAATTTGGTATCAAAAGACCGAGAATGGCTAGTACACTACGTACAAGCATTTTCGTCATATTCGAGTGACGATTTCACCTCGAAATCGTCATTTGCGTTCTGAACCCTTGGCTTCCATTTTGTGTACGGCAGCCATTTTGTGAGTTGCCCTCACATAGGCAGCGAATTAAGCCAAATTCGATAAGGACACGTACACCTTAATTGACTTTTCTCTGACCTGGGCAAGCTGGAACCATTGCCCGAGGCCAAACCTGTTTGGTCAGTTCCTCTCCCAGTGGCCGAACGAGATAGCATCAAGGCACAACAGGCCATAAACCCTTTTCATCGCACACACACCCTGCCGAATCTTGCTCACACCTGTCCCTGCTCTTTTCTCTCTCACTTGCTTTATGATGGGGAGGTGCCTGTTTTTATTGGGGGTCCACCGGTATCTGATGGAAATGCTGGGCCTTGCCGGATGATTTGTTGTGGGCTGGACGAACTGTAATGTGGGCTTGTCACCATAACTCTGCTTTTCCTTTGTAGTGGAAACATTTCAATGGTATAGTAAAATGTTAAGAATGTTTGCCTAAAGCACAATATTTCGTATAAAAAGAGAAGCCTGACTTTGTGAATTTGAGCAGTCTCCTGAGAATATACATCCCGTGCTGTTGTACTTCTAGGACGCCTGTTACCTTGGTTGCAGCCAATAAAATCGATCCTTGACTTCACCTAGAAGACTCTGAGTTTCTGTGGTCTGAATCAGGAAAGTACTCGAGGTCTTTGGGTTTACCCTGACACCGCTGGGTTACCGGTTCAGTACCGGTTCTGAAAAACCCAGTACATCAGTTGGCGCCCAACGTGGGGCGATACCAGCGGAACAGGTCCAGCCAGAGGTTCGTGAGGAGCTTCGTGTGAAAATTCTGGAGGAAGGCCAACCACTTCATCGACCCCTGCATGTCGACGTGGTCCGAAAGTCTTTGCTGCGAGGTTCCCCGCTTCCCGACGGCTACGAAGGACTGCTGCCCTGGCTATCGCCCTGATTTGGACCCTTGAAGTTTGGTAGAGCGAAACGCTAAGATGAGTCTTCTGGTGACGTCATCGATATCTCAGTTAAGTATAAGTGGAGCGTCTCCCAGTCCTTAGTTGGTTCTTAGTTTTGGGTATCTTTTTGGGATATTTAATTTGGAACTTGCAAGTGCCAAAACCGAAGGACTCGTGTTTTCACGAGAAATATCGTAATCGATAATCCTTTGAAGTTTGGAGCTAGACTAGAGAGCGAAGATGCCTGGTCTTAGCAGACTTGGACATTTGTTTTGTCTTGGTTGTAATAATAGGGATTCCCGATTGGAGGACTCGTGTCCGGTTCCTCCGGTTGGAACTCCAACTTATGAACGGTATGTGAAACATGGAGTAGGCCCCATCACTTATAACGAAGTGTGGATCAAATACACCAGAAAAGATGGTGTTTTAAAATGGCCCCAATATGGTAGCTTTGACACGGAAATCCTAGATAATCTTGAAGTTAAACTTTTTAAGAAGAAAGCCCGGCCGGCGATGTTTGACTCTTTCCGCCTATGGCGTAAGGAAGCCAAACAGAAGGAAATTAAATTAGCGAAGAAAAATAAGAGAGAAAGGGGTATTTCGATAATGCAAGCTGCTATGCAGTTTAAAGACGATGAAGAAGAACAGATGAGTGAGCAGTTGCACAGGCAACGTAAAATGGTAATAGATAAATGCTATCCAGTTTTGCCGCCTCTTCAGCAAGATGCAGCAAAAGAGCTTGAAAAAGATCCGTTAATGGCGCATTTGTTAAGTTCGCCACCCCCCTATGCGCAGAATGCTACGGCACCTCCGCAACCTTTAGCTACGCAACTCGTGATTGCATTGCCTCCTGCTCCTCCACCGCACCCACCAGCTGTTCTTCAGCTGGCTCCTGCTCCTTCGGTACAGCCTCCTCAAGGCCCACCGATCAAATCTGCTTCACCTGTGCTTTCTACGACTTTGCCTAGTGCACCTTCTATTTCTCCTAATGCTCCCTCTGCCATTGCCTCTGCTCCTGCCTTATCTCACCCTGTTTTTCCGCCCATTCTTCCGTCAGTTTCCCCTTCCGTTCGACAGAGAATGGCCAACACTGTTACTAATCTTTTCTCACCTTTCTTCGGGTCGCCTAATACGACCCCTCACACAGAACGAAGATAGTTGCGGAGTCAACTGCCTGACTATCGAGAGAGAGATTTACTGAATCGTTTAGCGCATAAATGGGTTATCGACGCTGTAAGGTATGATGTAGAGTCTGTCATGGAAGTCTTCCGTCAATGGGAAGCACCGAAGCAGAGATATGTTTTTGAACAAATGTGTGTTTTTCTCTGTGAAGATTTGGAAGACAATGATCTGGAATACAACCCGCCCGAGTTGTGTCGTGTGCCGTTCGACTTCGCAGAGGGCATGATCGTAGGTCCCGATGTCGAGAAAGCAGTGAGACATTGTTGTCGTATAGGAGTAAGGGGGGCACTTCTCGATCACTATTTGAGCATGACGCATCCGGTAGGAAAAAGGCGCGACAGTACCCCATGAGAGAAGTTCCTCCGGTATGGAAGGAAGCCGTGCAGGCTGATGTCGCTAATCATATTAACGCTGTACCAGCACATTTTCAGCGTGTGTGGGTACATGTGCCATGGAAGTGAGCTGAAGTTTTGGCCCTTAAACAGACATTGCCTGATCCCCGTAAAAATCCCGCAGGGTATTACAAAGAATTGTCACAGACTGCTGGGTCATGTATCATGAATTTAGCCGATATCGATATGTTGTTTGGGAACGTTGTTCCACAGCCTTTATGGGGAAAGATTTGTCATGCAGATCATGATCAGGAATTAGGTGACTCATGGGCTAATATTACTGCTGCAGATGCCCGACAGGTTGGTGGTGCTAAACCTGAGCCTTTAGTAGCAGAACTTCCTGGTAAAATCATTGATTATATGAAAACTATAATGCCTGTGATGCGTGTAAATTGGGATAAATTGTCTGCGTGTAAGCAGAAGAAAGATGAAACTGCGTCAGATTTCTTCACCAGGTTTGAAGAAACATTTGTCGACCACAGTGGTCAAGATATGAGCACAGAAGGTGGTCAGCGATTGTTCGTCGATAAATTCGTGCAACAATCTGCTTTCAGAGTTGTGTAAGAAGTTGAAGGATTCAGAGAGTTCTTGGGCAGTTTCCTCTTCAGCACAGATATTGGCTACTGCACAGTATTACGAAAATTGAGACAAAGACGAGAAAGATAGAGCAGAAAAGAAAACTAAAGAGCTGAAAACGAAGGTTTTGTTACAGCAAGCATATCCGCCACGTGGTGGTGGTGGCCAGAATAATGGTGGTCAGAGTAACTATCAGAATAATTATCAACAGCCTCATCAGTATCAGAGGAACTCGCAAAGAGTCGAGTATACTCAACCACGTGTCCCTGTAGGCCCCAATCAGTGTTCATATTGTAAGAAAGAGGGTCATTTCAAGAATAGTTGCCCTATTCTGTTACAGCGTGCAAATGGTGTGTCAAACACAAGAGGTAGAGGTGTTCAGCAAGCACCTAGAGGTAGAGGACGTGGAAACGTCCCTCAGAATGCACGGTCCCTTCCACCTCAAAACTCAATGAATAGGTTTGATCAGCAGAATAACGCATCTGGTAGGACAGCTCAGTACTATGCTGATGATTACTATACAGAAGATGAGCATTGGGAAGGTAATGATTGCTAGGACAGCCATAGACAAAGAGAGGGAGTTGTTTCAGTTCCAGTAGATCAGTGTGGACCATACGTTGAGGTGATTACATCAGGTGTGTCAGAGCCTTTTCTGTTGGATACTGGTGCTACAAAGAGTTCTATTATGCACTCCAAACTCCCTGGCGCACCTTTGTCTGGCGAAATGAATGTTTCTGTAGGTTTTTCTGGCGCCCCAGTTAGGAACCCGATTTCTAGTCCTATGTCCCTTTCTGTTGGTCCTTGTGAATTAGAAGCACCCCTTATTCTGACAACAGGTTGTGGTGAAAACTTGTTGGGATTGGATCTGTTAAAAAGATTGTATGCGACTTTGTACTGTTCTCCTTCGGGAGTACAAGTTACACTGGGTAAGAAAGTGGTTTCCTCAATGTATTTGTCAAGGGATAAACTTCCAACAGAATTGTCGTTTCTTCCTGATATACTTTGGGCTACTGGTCCTAATGATGTGGGTCTTTTAGAAATACCACCATATGTTGTAACATTGAAAGCCAATGTTAAAATGCCACGCATTCCCAAATATAAAATATCTAGTGAAGGTGAAAAAGCGTTGTTAGCAATCGTTTACGATCTGATTGAAAAAGATGTGATTGAAGAGACTAGAGGCAACGTTTGCAATAGCCCTGTCCTGCCTGTTTTGAAACGAACTGATCCCTCTCAGCAACCTGTGTACAGATTTGTGATTGATCTGAGAGAGGTGAATAAAATAGTTGTGCCACAATTTCCAGTCGTTCCTGACATTACTGCCCTATTGACTATGATTCCAGCTTCTGCAACGTGGTTTTCGGTGATTGACTTGAAGAATGCTTTCTTCAGCATCCCGATTGCTGAGGAGAGCAGGGATATTTTCGGCTTCAGTTTAGGAGGACAAAGCTTCCGCTTTAAACGCGCTCCCCAGGGCTACTGTGAAAGTCCATCAATATATAGTCAAGCTTTAAAGACACAGCTTGATACGATTGTTTTACCTGAAGGTGCTACTCTTGTACAGTACGTTGATGATTTGCTTATTGCTGCAGATACTGAGGAAATCTGTAAGAAAGCCACGTTGGCATTGTTGCGTCATCTGTGTGATTTGCACAACAAGGTGTCACTTTCCAAATTGCAATATTGTCGACAAGAGGTGACCTACTTAGGTCATCTCTTAACAAAGGAGGGAAGGAAACTGACCCCAGAAAGAATTCAGGCAATAGCAAAATTGAATGTGCCAAGAACACAGAGAGAAGTGCGTGCTTTCTTGGGCATTACATCGTACTGTAGACAGTGGATTCCAAATTTTTCGTTATTAGCCAAACCTTTGGTGGCATTAACGTGTAAAGATACACCCAATCCCGTTCCTTGGTCTGAAGAGTGTCACAAAAGTTTTTCTGAATTGCGCACAGCATTATGTTCGGCTCCTGTGTTAGGTACCCCCAACTACAGTAAGCCCTTTACATTGTATGTCCATGAGAAAGAGGGTTGTGCATTATCAGTGTTGACTCAGTTATTTGGAGACAAGCAGCGTCCATGTGCATATTTTTCGTCGACTTTGGATCCGGTAGCTAAAGCATTGCCGAGTTGTTTAAGAGCAACAGCGGCAGCAGCTGTTTCTATTCGACAGTCTGCTGGTCTAGTGATGAATAATATGTTAGTCGTGATGGTTCCACATGCAGTGGACACGTTGTTAAACAGAACCAAGACACAGCACTTAACTAGTGCTCGATTGTCAGGTTACGAATTAACCTTGTTAGCGAGTCATGTGCACATAAAAAGATGCAACACTCTAAACCCAGCTACATTCTTGCCAATTGTAGAGGAATTAGATGATTCAGAACAACATGATTGTTTCCTTAGAACAGAAGAAGAAACGAAAGGGAGAATAGACCTCCAGGACACTCCTCTTGCTGAATGTGATGGTACATTGTGGGTGGATGGTTCATGTTTCAAGCTCCCAAATGGTGATACGACTGCAGCATATGCTGTCACGACTTTGCATACAATTGTTGAAGCTGCACGTATCCCACATAATTCATCTCAAGCAGCAGAGTTAATTGCACTTACAAGAGAGCATGTGTGTTGTCAAAAGGAATGAAAGTGACTGTCTATACCGACAGCCAGTATGCATTTGGAGTGGCTCACAGTTTTGGACGATTGTGGAAAGAACGTGGGTTCCTGACTTCGCATGGAGCTAAGATTCAGCATGGTCAGTTGGTGAATGAGCTTCTTGAATCACTGACCTTGCCTCTGCAAGTGGCAATTGTGAATTGTAGTGCTCACAAGAAGGTGACTGATGATGTTGGTCGTGGAAATGCATTTGCTGAAGAAATCGCAAAAGAAACTGCAAGGAATGTGATGAGCCGAATGTATGTTGCAGGCCCTGCAAGATGGGTTGGTGATGTTGGAATGTGTGAGGACACGATAGAGAGTGTGAAATCGATCCAGGCTGAAGCTACAGAGAAAGAGTTGAACATGTGGAGAGAAAGTACGGGTAGAATGGATGCAAACAGTTTTTGGATTGAATTGTCAGAGCATCAGAGATGGTTGCTACCCGATGCGTACGTGCTTGCAGTGGTTACAATAGCTCATGGAATGGCTCATACCAGCGTGAAAGGGATTTGCAAGTTGTTGGCTCCAGTATGGCAAAATTCAGGAATTCCCAAGTGTGCAGAGAATGTCGTCAAGAATTGCATGGTGTGTCTGAAACACAATCCTGGTAGGGGAACCCCAAATCCAGCTGGTCATTTTGCACCTCCTACGTATCCGTTTGAGGTTTTGCAGCTAGATTTCATCCACATAGAGAGGTGCAACAATTTAAAATACGTACTCGTTGTTGTTTGTGCCTTCTCAAGATGGGTAGAAGCATATCCCCTAAAAGACAATACTGCCTTGTCCACAGCTAAAGCCCTTGTGAAAGAGTTCTTCCCCAGATTCGGAATGCCTAGAATGATCTGGAGCGACAATGGAAGTGAATTTGTGGGTCGAGTGATGAAAAAAGTATGTGAAGGGCTAGGCATTCAGCAAAAGTTCCACGCTGCAAATCACCCCCAATCAGCTGGATTAGTAGAATGTTATAATGGCACGCTTAAGTTAAAATTGGCCAAAATTCAAGCGAGCACAGGTCTTAAATGGCCTGACGCTCTACCCTTAGCACTCCTATCCACCAGAATGACTGTGCATTCGCGAGTGAAACTTAGTCCCTATGAAATAGTCTTTGGCCGCCCAGCCAACATATGGGGAGTGCCAAGGCCCACAAAGTTCAGCGAAATAGAACACCCTGTTTTGCTAGATTATTTGTACGAATTGACGGCTAAATTGCGTGTTTTACACCAACAGGTGCATGATACACTGCCTCAAGTCTCTGAAGCTCCAGGACATCAGATCGACCCTGGATCCTGGGTGCTGGTCAAGAACTTCCAGCGAACCAAGAACGACCAGCCCAGGTGGACCGGACCGCACCTCGTCCTTCTTTCCACAAGATCAGCTGTTCGAGTGGAGGGGAAGAAAAACTGGATCCACGGGATCCACTGCAAGCGTATCCCTCTGCCTCTGCCGTACGACAAGTGGGTCCAGAAGGGTGTCGGCGACTCAGAGACTGAAACCGTGCCTCGTGTTCTGCTTTTCAGTGATGCACGTGTAAAAGGAACACTGACTGAACAAGAAAGTGATGAAATTTTGCAACCAGCAGTATCACCATCAAAGCGATTGAACACTACAGAGCCTGAACTCCTGTTTCAGGATCAGACAGTACTTGGAAAAAAGCGCTATAATTTGAGGCCAAGACCTATGGACAAATAAAAATCTTTTTTCCCTCCAAGTACTATTTTTGAAAGTGCAGCTCTCCCATCTGAGAAACTTGCTTATTTTTGTTTTTCGAACTGCCATCCGGGTTTCGCTGCTAGGGCCGTGATTGCCCAAAGTCTTTGGGGTGCAGTTGACGACGTTAGGTCGGCAGTTCTGGTTGGTCCAAGGGAGTTGCCCTAGACTGACAGAAGCATTCCTTAGCAGAATCAACCTCCCATCGCGGGCAGCACTTTAGAGAGGATGGAGTTTTTCGAGATGGAGAGACCTGCCAAACCGATGAACTTCAAAGCCAAGATTTGTAAAATAATGACAAAGAAAAGCTTTTTGATATTGTTCATTTCTATGTTATTCAGTGTGATGATATTTTTAATAAGTTATGTTTTATTCTCTTTTTGAGTAACATTCGCACCCACTACATCGCCTACACCTCCTCTTTCTACTGTTTCCTCTCACTCTTTTCAGCCCCTTCCTGAACACGAATCAGCTAGGAGATTAGAGTTCATTAATAACTCCTTTGTTCAGCTCTTGCACCAACACCAACTTGTAATGAACACAACTAACTGTTGGGTGTGTGGTCTAATGCCTCACACAACGGATAAAGGTATCCCTTATCTGGTCCTGCCTTTCAGCCATAACGGTTCTGTGTGGGCATACAGAACAATGTTCATATATGCACATGAAATCTACCCCCTACGTTCTGTAACAGACAATCCTAAGAATAGTGCTCTAGTTAAGGGTATAGTCGACATGATTAAGGAAGATATTTCTTATGAGACTATCCAGAGAGATGAGACACTAGTATACATAGGATGGAACGTAACTGGATATGGAGCTACTCTGAGTGAGAAACAGCAAGCTAAGAGATCTTCCCCGATTTGGATTGTACCCCATCAGGGTCACCTGTGTCTGCAAGGTACTGGCAAGAATCCCAGAGCTCAGTTAGGGAAGAGTATCTGCACTGAAACGTATGTTTTTGCAGCCCAGACTTCCCCTTCGTTTTTAGCAGCTAAGGGTACCTATTTCATCTGCCATGATAGAGCCTATACATGGTTGCCCCCTGACTTCTCGGGCACATGTTATGTTTCGTTCCTGTTGCCTCCCACCTACACAGCAGCGGCAGATTACCACAAGACAAGGATAGTTAGAGGTGTCTTGAGTAAAGAAGACACTGCAGGTCAAGAATTTGGGGACTTCGTAAAGGGTTTTCTGCCGTTCTGGGGACCCATGGTTAACAGCAGGAACATAAGGCAATTGACAAGGGTGGTTGAATCCACCGTAGTTGAAACTGCTGGTGCCCTTAGTAACTTGACTGCTGAGCTCCAGTCGGATCGTCTTATGACCCTACAGAACAGGGTCGCTTTAGATGTCATACTTGCAGACCGAGGTGGGGTATGTAAATTGATCCAATCGAGTTGCTGTGTTTTCATTCCAGATAACGCTCCAACAGTGTACCAGGCCATCTCCAAACTGCATAAGATTTCCGAATCTATTCATGTGGATAAAGGAGATTGGTCGTTAATGGGATGGTTCTGGGAACTGATATCCGGCTGGGGATGGAAAATTCTGATGGTCATTGGGATGGTCATAGCCATTCTTTTCCTGTTCTGTCTGTGCGTGCAGTGTGCTCCTGCCATATGTGGCCTTTGTGCTACATCATGTGTAAGGAAACCTGTATCAAGAGAAGAACTAAGTACTAGAATGATGTTACAGCAACATCTCAATGACTTTAGGAATATAGACCTGGACTCAGATTAGCATGAGATTAGGTTAAATTGCCTATGTAAGGGCAAAAGGAGGGTTTGTGGTTCTGAAAATTCTGGACTCGAGAATTAAACTTCGTCGTAACATGACAAATTTGGTATCAAAAGACCGAGAATAGCTAGTACACTACGTACAAGCATTTTCGTCATATTCGAGTGACGATTTCACCTCGAAATCGTCATTTGCGTTCTGAACCCTTGGCTTCCATTTTGTGTACGGCAGCCATTTTGTGAGTTGCCCTCACATAGGCAGCGAATTAAGCCAAATTCGATTCCAAAGGACACGTACACCTTAATTGACTTTTCTCTGACCTGGGCAAGCTGGAACCATTGCCCGAGGCCAAACCTGTTTGGTCAGTTCCTCTCCCAGTGGCCGAACGAGATAGTATCAAGGCACAACAGGCCATAAACCCTTTTCATCGCACACACACCCTGCCGAATCTTGCTCACACCTGTCCCTGCTCTTTTCTCTCTCACTTGCTTTATGATGGGGAGGGGCCCGTTATTATTGGGGGTCCACCGGTATCTGATGGAAATGCTGGGCCTTGCCGGATGATTTGTTGTGGGCTGGACGAACTGTAATGTGGGCTTGTCACCATAACTCTGCTTTTCCTTTGTAGTGGAAACATTTCAATGGTATAGTAAAATGTTAAGAATGTTTGCCTAAAGCACAATATTTCGTATAAAAAGAGAAGCCTGACTTTGTGAATTTGAGCAGTCTCCTGAGAATATACATCCCGTGCTGTTGTACTTCTAGGACACCTGTTACCTTGGTTGCAGCCAATAAAATCGATCCTTGACTTCACCTAGAAGACTCTGAGTTTCTGTGGTCTGAATCAGGAAAGTACTCGGGGTCTTTGGGTGTACCCTGACACCGCTGGGTTACCGGTTCAGTACCGGTTCTGAAAAACCCAGTACCTCAGCTTGTGGTGTGTTGAGGATCACAGGGTGGCCATCGTGGATGACCCGCAGGCGCGCTGGGTAGAGCATCGCATATTCGATACCTTGCTCACGCAGTTTCTGTTTTGCTGAGTTAAACTCCTTTCTCGCGAGTTGGACAGCCATCGTGAAATCAGGATAAAATTCCAACGTATTTCCTTGATGTGTAATGGTCCGTTTTTCCCTGGCCAATCGAAGGATAGTGTCTCTATCTCTATAATTTAGGAGGCGGGCCACTATCGGTCGTGGCGGTGCACCCGGTTTTGGTTTAGGTGCGAGAGTGCGATGCGCCCTTTCCACCAGCATGACTTTCGAGAAAGCCTCCGCACCAAATATGTCCCGGCAAAGCTCCTCCACATATGTCTCCATCTTGCCAGTGTTGGTAGATTCCGGCACACCCGCAATTCGGACGTTGTTAGGGCGGGATCTCGCCTCCAAATCCTCCGCCTTATCACGGATGACAGCCAGGAGTTTGTCCATTTCAGAGCATTTTGTTGAGGTTGTGCGTGATTCATCTTCCACTGCTGAGATCCTAGTTTCAGCCTCCACCAGGCGTTTGCCGTGTTTGTCGATCTTCGCCGCTATGTGGTCCACACGCTGTGTCAATGTGTCTAGCTTCCCGTTAATAGTTTGTAGGCTTTGCTGGATGGCCGTCAGTACTTTCTCCATACCTCTGCTAGGGGCCTCTTTATTGTCCAGTTCCGTGTCCGAATGGGCCGTCGCATTCCTCCCTTGCCTCTTTGCCTCAAATTGCAGTTTGGTTTGTTGCTTGTCTTTTAGCTCACTGTGCAAGTTCCGCATATCGCCGTTATCTGGGAGCAATTAGCCCTGTGCAGCCGCGTTTTGAGAGCTGGTATGGTTTGAGTTAGTTATGATGAGGACTCGACAATCACAAACACGCCGTGGTAGCGCTGCATACCGTGTGAATCCAGTCACATCGGATCCGTTTGTGTAGCACACAGGGCGCCGCCATCTTAGAGCTCGCCAGCCGTCACACAGGCAGTCTGCAGTTTGAGCGTGTTTTCACAGCGATGGTTCGATGTAGCCGCCCGCTATTACATACCGCTCACAGTCCACATATTCCGACATGTATTTCTGCCATTAGATGTCAGCACAACATCCGTTAAACGTTCTCATTCGGCGTTGATGTGACCCGGTTGGCGGAGCTGTCGTATCAGGCAGCCATTCTGCTGTGCGCCCCCTAGCGCCCCCCATGTCTAGGATAATATTGTTGGTATGATGACTGTGGGATGTGATGGGGAGGGGGTGTAGGCTTGCCCCGACCCCCCTAGGTACCGCCATGGGGTCTGAGGGCGGCTGGTGTCCCCCAGGAGGGAATAACCCACGTACTTTCTCGATATTGGGGTAGGCAGTGAAGGGACTAGCTTCTCACAATGGGTAGGGAAGGGGGTTTTGTTTCCGTATTTTTTGGTACTGGGTGGATTGGCATGTTTGGGATGCTTGAGTGGGTGAGGGGGTTTGTTGGGGATTTGATTCATGGTAGCTTTTTGTGGAGTAGAGTGCAGAGGCGGGTTGGTTGTATTGTATGTGATGCAGGGGGCACAGCTCTTGTTCTGGTTATAAACATCTCAGATGCTGTTGGAGGGTGGTAAGGTGACATGCATAACATTGGAATGTCAGGGGATTGAACAATCCAAAGAAAACCAGGCAGGTTCTTGCTTTTCTGGATTGGCATCATGTGCAAGTCACACTATTACAGGAAACTCACTTAAACAAAGAAGCGGCAAATACCATAGCCACTAGGTGGGCGGGTGTCAAATTTGTGTCGTCTTACTCCTCATATGCAAGGGGGTTATGATTTTGATTAAGAAAAATCTTGTGTTTGTGCCGTCCCATTTGGAGGCTGATCATGCCCCTTCGCTGTTCACTATGGTTATACCTAGTTATGCCCCGCCGCTGTTTCAGTGGTGATTGCAAGCCTTAGCTCTGCAGGATCAAGTGTTTCGGGAGGGCATCACTGCAGGATCAAGTGTTTCGGGAGGGCATCAGGGAAGCTCTCACTCAGTACTTTGAATGCAACTCAGGCACAGTGGAAGGGCTGGACACATTGTGGGAGGCCTTCAAGGTAACGATTCGTAGGGCGTGTATTGGTCTCCAGGCTGGCATACTTGAGTCGCTTCGGGGATTTATGAAGGCCATTGAAGTGGAGCTCCTTGAACTTGAGAGACAGTATGACAGTGAGTTGGATGTTGCTACCCTACCGAGTTTAATACATTGGCGGACATGGAAGTGAAGCATCTGTCACGACAATGGGCAGCTAGATACTATGGGGAGGGAGGGCGACCAGGTAGAGCACTGCCAGAAAAAATAACTGAACGCTGGGCAAAAAAACAATATAGTAGATTCAATTTGTGTGGATGGGGTTCGGCATTGTGACAGCGAGGGCATCCCAGCCTCTTTTGTTGAGTACTATGAGGGTATGTATAGGTGCAGGCAAACTGCTGAGGAGCCCGAGATAGCAGAATATCTAGCTGACATAGCCTTGGTGTGGTTATTCAAAGGGCAGCAGGATTTTTTAATGCATCCGTTGACTTTGGATGAGATACGCGAAGCTGTCAATGCATTGCCTAATGGAAAAGCAACGGGCACGGATGGGCTCCCTGCGGAGTTTTATAAAGAGTATTTGGATATTCTGGCTCCTCCTCCTCAAGCTATGCTTGAAGAGGCGTATGAACAGCAGAGATTGCCCGCCACGCTCCGTGAAGCGTTAATTGTGACTCTTCACAAACCAGGGAAGGACCCTGATAGGTGCGACTCATATCGGCCGTTATCATTAACGAATACGGATGTTAAAGTTCTTGCTAAGGTTCTTGCCACTAGCTTGCAATTGTTATTGCCTGTGATGGTCTTACCGGACCATAATGATTAAGTAGAAAAAATCTACTTGTGGTGAGCACAGTTCCTACTGGGAAAAAACGAACCTTTTCCAACAATCTTGAAAAACCTACTTGTGACTTAATCAAATAATAAACAAATTGAGATTTCACATTCTATTGTTTAATTCTCATACATAGAACTTTTATAGAGCATAGATGCATTAATATATTGTGTTCATGTATCCTGTTTATACATCTGTTCTAACTACAAAGCAAACAACGTGTTTTGCGTAAAGATGTAAATCTATACATAACAAATATTCTATTTACATATATCAAACACTTTTCAGAAACCACAATTCATTGTAGTGCATAATTCAGTCTGAAGTAATTTTTTGGAGACACGATGCCCAATGCATTTCGGGACCAAAAGGTACCCTTCTTCAGGGGAGAAATCCTAGAACATACAAAGAACTGATCAGTGAAATAAAAGAAACTAGATATTTTCAACATAGTGTGAACTGTCTGAAAATGGTAGACACAGCAGGGGGGAAAGAAAACATTGTAGCTACATTAATTATGAAATGATGTGGAGTGAAACTCCCTTATTATGTGCTACTTAACATTCTAAACAAATATTGTATAGCATCTGGCAGGTAACATCATACATCAACCTGAATAAACCTCTTAAAAAAATATATAGGACAGACACTCATAATAATCCAAGAAGATAAGAACCATGATCACAATCTAATATAATCAAAATGATGGAACTATGACTGATTGTAAACGAAACATAAATGAAGAAAAGCTATGTATATGCATCAATGTTTATGCAGGTCAAAAAACTGAGGCTGCATGTAAAACAATCTTAGTAGCATGCTGTATGAAAAACATTGTAAGATAGAACATCTAAGCAATTGTACATCATTGAGCGCATAACTTTCTGCAAAAACAATGTAACAAATAACAATCTATTTCCATCTTCTAATTGGTGAACAAGAATTGTTACCCCGGTTACGCTACGCTCGTACCTTTTGACTGAATGCAATACACCGCAAGGTAGAATTCTAATGAAGTAGAACTGGCAACAGCTAAAATGGACTGTGTGGTGGGAGCCCTGCAAACTCAGCTTCTACATGGGTAAAATATAAGACACCAAATGTAAATGCAACTCTCTAAATGGAAGGTACAAGAGAAACTATGCGAGTGAATAAACAACTACCTGAAACACTTGTTGTCACTTAGAGGGAAAAAACGGCTCTTCTACAGACATCGAGTATGCGTAGTAACGTGGCTGTCAGGACCATAAAGGATGGCCGGTAAAACCGACTAAGACTGTGAAAACAAACAAACAACGAGTGCTATACCGAGTGACTATGTATATGGTGCTAGAAAAACACATATTAGCTGAGGAATAACCTCGGTATCACATACCTTAGACTTTATTGAATAATTCCCAAGAATGGGGTCTATCGTTACTATATGGCGCTAGTAAAAAAAATAATCTTGAACAACGATGCGGGATGATCTGAGATAATGTGCCACTGAAAGACAAGAAACCAAAATATGGTCTTTTACTTTATATGCACATTCGCAAAGAGATACTTGTAAAAACTCGTAAATCTGCATGATTTACCTCCATGTGGTCGTGGAACTAACGGGAACGTATCTGAAGGCTCCCGTCTTACCGTCTTACCGGACCAGTCAGGCTTTGTTCCGACCTGCTCCACGGCGCACAATCTACGAACACTATTTGCAGTAATACATCTTTTGAAGCTCACACTACCTGCAGCGGCAGTCCTGCTGGATGCTGCAAAAGCATTTGATTCTATATCTTGGCGGTACATGCTGGCAGTGTTACATCGTATGGGGCGCCCTTTATATTTACTAATTGGATTCAGCTGTTGTACACGGCTGCGGCGGCTCGTGTTCGCATAAATGGTAGAACCTCGGATTCATTCCCGATTGGGCGCGGGACTGTTAAATATTGGACGGATTTGTTAGCATGAGCTGAAAGCCATTTTGTATTTCTTGCAGCCATTTTGTTTGACATGTGCTGCCATGTGCTCGCCATGTGCTCACCATGTGCTCTGTCCTCCCTCAGTGTTGACTGCTCTTGTAATCTGCCTAGAAACTAACTATATTTAGCATCTTCCACCTTCGCACATGCCCAGAAGGGCCTAGCTAGTAGAATGCACGTGCTTCTCTTGTATAACTGTCAGGCTATTTTTGCTGCTGTATGGAGAAGTAGCTCTCCTCCCACTTTAATGAGCAAGCACATCTTGTATGTCCATCTTAGTCATTTTTGTATGCTTACATGTGCCAGGACTGCCCCTTGGTCTTATGATGACTATGTAACCCTAAGAATATATAAGGCCTCTGTTTTCTGCACTCCTCAGACTGCCTCATTCAGTTGCTAAGGCTTCTGTGTGACGTAGTCTCACTCATTTGAGGTTTAACAAATATGTATTTTATATTTCAGCTTCTGTGCCAATTTCTTCTCTGTTGGTTTAAAAGGACCAAGTATCAGTGGGACCCCTGAGAAGGTTTGTTGTTTTCATCAAATGGCGCTCCAACGTGGACCTCATCAGATAAGTGGCTATCTGAGGGAGTGATCTTGTCAGAAAATAGAAATCTACTGAGGAGGACAGGACAGGACTCTACTAAGGAAGTACTCTGTGCACGGAGATTCTGGAGATTCTCTGTCTCTGCAGCCCAGTATGGTCTTCCTGATTTTGATCCTCCACATGATGTCACTCCTGACTGAGAACCTTTTTTAGGCAGGTAATGAGGAGACTTTTCTGTACTTTGTGTAAGATTTGAACGGCGCAACATATGAAGAGTACCTTAAGCACTACTTTGATTATAATATTTGCATATTCGGCAATATTTTTGGCATGCCTGTTTCAAGCACACATCGAAGAATGTGTTGCTTTTTGGAGGTACCACAGTAAGATGTGAATTAAATTAGCCGGCTTCCCATGAGGGAATGCCTAAATAGGTTTAGGTATAAAAACATATTTCTTCCTTGGTGATTCTGTATCCCCAGGGAATTCAAATATTACAAAATACAAACAAGGATCCTTTTTCTGCGCAATTTTATGAATGGAGAAATGCAGAGCGATTTTTGATGTTCTGCCAGCCTAAGCTAGTGAATTGAGTGTATTTTGGCTTTTTGGAAATAAAACAGTTTGTTGGGCTGTTTTTTTTTGCAGTCTTTTGGAATACTATTGAGAAGCTTTTCTTGTAAATATGACTTACAACTAGTATTTACAAATGGTTTGATTTAAGTACACTGAATCAAAGGAGAGAGGGAGGACTAGGTAAGCTAGTCCAAATCCCCACTTTTATATATCAAAAATCAAGAAGGACTAGCTAGGTTTTTTACAGGAAAGACTCAATGGAGTACGTATGCCAAGGAAAACCAGTAGGTTTTTTGAAAAGCCCTCACCCACCAACCTAGTTGGTGGCATGCTTCATCATCGGGCCCACCACAGTGGCACCTAGCGTGCCCCGGGTGTGCTTCGACGCCAGATTACTGCGGAGCTGGTATACTTACTGAGTGTGCAGTGTGGTGAGTGTGAAGGTGAAGATTAAAAAGCCATACAGGAAATCCCAGCACCCGAGGGTAAAAACAATATTTTAATTAACTGGGTCTCTGTTGGCATATTAAAAGGCAGACGGACACGGTGGAGTATGGATTATGACCTCCAGTGTCCTGTGTGGTCTACATGTTTCAGCCTGGCCTTTCTTAATTTAAAACAGGCTTTCCTCAGGACCAAGTGAGTATGTGTGGAGGTGAAAAAGTAAATTTACAGTGAGTGTTTTTGTTTTTAAGTGTAGCACTCCCTAAGGTGCTATATGGGTGAGAAGGGGGTTCCCTCTCGCTTTGCTACATATAACATAAAAGGGAGACAGACAGACGTACAGGGTAGAGTCATATTAGCATAAAATTGCGAAATAAGCCGTCATTCCACCGTCTTATAAGGTGAGTGAACGAACTATGCATGTCTAAAGTGTGGCCTTGTCAGTGGCAAGACTCATGTGATTGTTATCTAGAAGCCGGTTGTTGTGGTGAGCTAGAAAACGGAAAATACCAATGTGAGGTTCAGGTAAGTGAAAGAAAATTATCCTCACACAGTATTTTGCTGTTCAAAGCCTCCTTGGGTCGCCTGGCAGAGAAAAAGACCCTAAAAGAAGGTTGCATTGGCTTACAAAATTATCCAACCTGTAAGGGAAGACCTCAACACCTTACCCCAACAGTAGCTGTAGTGCGCAGCCTCATTACTCACGAAAATGTCGGTCTGGTTCCTCCTTGGACCTGTCGTCCTTCTGCGGCGCCCGGTTGTGAAAGGAGGGCCTGGCCGGGCATGTTTTTAAAGCCTCCGTGATTGCCTGCACCTGGGTGAGAGTGGAAATAGAGGGAGGGGTGCTTTTGCGCGAAAGCGCCATGTCATCCACGGTCTGCGCATGCTCAGAGGGGTAGTGGTCCCTGTTCTGCGCGCGAGCCGCTGGTTATTGTGCTCCGCGCATGCGCGGAGGAGCAGTGGCTGATTCCAGCTACCGCGCATGTGCGGGAGAGCGTGGGAGCGCTCGCTGGTACCAGGAAAGCGCTCGGGGGCATAAAGAGCACATTATTGCTCATAAAAAACACAGATAATGAAAATAATGAAGCGCTTTAGAGGAATAAAGATAGAAGGAATAAAATAAAGATGCACTGTTGGTAGCTCAGGGTGAATCAGATTGGGTTAATGCACAGCATTGGTAAGAGAAGAAAGGGGGAACATCATACATCAGGTGGTCAGGGAATTCCACGGTATGGAATCGTTCAGCCCCCCAGTATGAGTGGATAGTCTGTAAATCCAACGTTGTTCTTTTTGGAGGAGATATCTTTCATTGTTTTCAGTTATGGCAAACTGTTCAATCACAGTCCAAGTGAAGTCATTAGGGGTGTGATTGTGGGACAGGAAATGGTCTGTCAGTTTACTTATATTTTTGCCACATCGGATGGTACTTCGGTGTTCCGTCATTCTTGTCCGTACTTTGCGGGTGGTCATCCCCACATACCGTAGGCCACATCTACATGTCATTAGGTACACCAGGTTTGATGAATTACAGTTAGTGAACTGACGTTGTGTCCATAATCTACCTGGTTCCAAATCCAGGGTTTTGGATGAGGATGTAAGGTGGCATACACTGCAATTATTGCACGGCTGGTGTCCTGTAAGTTTTGGTAAGCCCCAAGCATTGAGGACAGTGTTGTCTTTCGTGGCTTGGTTGGGCCTGGGTCTGGTGTGTACTAGGGAGTCTTTCAGATTCTTCGCTCTTTTATATGCAAATCTTGGTTTTTCCCAGTTTCGGTTGCCTGAATTTATAATCTTTCAGTTCCTGTTGATTATGTTGGAGACCTGGTTTGATACGGTGTTGTATGTGGTGACACAGGTCAGAGTAGGTTCCTCAGGTGGCCTTGTTGTTGCCTCAAGTAGCGCCTCCCTATTTTGATTTCGCGCCCTCTTGCAGGTGGTGTTTAGGATCCTTGTGGGGTATCCCCTGTCTTCTAATTTATGGACTAGGGTGGTTGATTGTTGTTTGAAGTCCTGGATCCGGCTGCAATTGCGTCTGAGTCGCAAGAACTGACCATAAGGGAGGTTTTCCCTTAGAGGTCTAGGGTGGAAGCTATCAAACCTCAGAAGGGAGTTCCTTGATGTAGGTTTGTAGTAGGTCGTAGTTGTCAGGCCATTTATGTCTGCTTTGATGTTAAGGTCCAGAAAGGCTAATTCAGAGGCACTGCTCGTACAGGTAAATCTCAGGTAGTTGTCGCATGTGTTGATCCACACGAGGAATTCATCCAGGGATTCCTGGTTCCCTTCCCAGATAACCAGGATGTCGTCGATATAACGACGCCACATGCTGATGTTGGCTGCATAGGGATTGTTCACAGATTGTATGTGTGTTTTTTCAAAATGGGCTACATAAAGACCAGCTATGCTGGGAGCGAAAACGCTCCCCATGCTCGTCCCATTGGTCTGCAGGTACAGCTTGCCCTCGTACTCGAAGTAGTTGTCTTTTAATGCAAGGGTGGCACATTCCATTATGAAGCTACGTGGAGTGTGATGGTTCCAAACAGTACCCATTAGGACTTCCTCCAGTACTTCCAGTGTTGCGTCCTGCGGTAGGCTAGTGTATAGACTCTCAATGTCTAGTCCGACAAGGAGTTGGGTTTCTGGGTTGTAGTTGATCTCTTTAATCACATTGAGGAGATGTTTGATGTCCTTAATGTATGATGGCGTTAGTTGGACTAGAGGGTTTAGGAAGAAATCGCAGAAGCGTGACAGGGGCTCTAGGAGTGATTGGATTCCTGACACAATTGGTCTTCCCGGTGGTGGGGTTACCCCTTTGTGTACTTTAGGTAGCGTGTAGAAATATGGGGTTTTGGCATTTTTGCTGCACAAGTAGTCCGCCTCCTGTTTAGAGATGTGTTCAGCATCTCGGGCATTTTTTACCACGGTCAGTATCCTCTTACCTAACTCTTCGGTAGGGTCCTTCTTGAGTAGTCTGTAGTTCCTGGTGTCGCTTAGGAGTCTGCGACATTCAGTGTCATAATCCGTTTTGTCCATGAGCACGATGCCTCCACCCTTGTCGGCGGGTTTTATGACAAGAGTTGGGTTAGCCTGCAGGCGTCTTATTGTTTCACGCTCTCGATGGGACAGGTTGTTGAAGGTGTCTTTCTCCTGTATATTCTCCACCTCAGTGTAGACCGCCTGTTCAAAGGCAGCAATCTCTACTGGTATACTGGCGGGTGGTGGGACGAAAGTGGATTTTAGTCTGAGACCTGTCTCGTTGGGGATCCCCTCTTGAGGGTCGTTAGACTCTGTTTTCTTTTCAAAGAAGGCTTTTAATTTTAATTTTCTAAAGAACTCTGCTAGTTCCATATGTAATTTGAAGTGATCCAGTTTGGCTGTAGGGACGAAAGATAGGCCCTTGTTCAGGACTGCTATTTCTTCCTCTGTCAGTTGTGTGCTGGAAATATTGAACACCAGTTGGTCTTTTGTTCTCACTGCTGTTGTTATTTGCTTGGTCCCGCCTGTTCCTTGGTTTTGTTCCTCGTGTTCGAGCTCACTGGTTCCGCCTCTGGTGTCCAGTGGACCTGTGGTGCATTTCTTCTCTTTCCGCGGTTCCTTCGGCCCTGTGATAAAAAAGGATATCTTTGATTCTGATTCCCTTGAAAGAATGGCATCTGTCCTGGTGCGTACATTGGCGGGAAACCATAGAATTGGGGTGGTATTGGTCCAAATTGTGGTGGCCCAAAATTGTGGTTCTGTGGTGGTCCCTGCCAGGGTTGCTGCCAGTGTTGGCCTCGTCGCCCTCTCCCTCTAGATTGATTTGATCCGGTGCTGGAATTGCTCGAGACAGAGCTGTTGTCCCCGGAGCTGTCGGAGTCTTTTTTAGCCGGGGTGTAAGCATCGTCCGAATAAGGGTATGTTTTTGTGAAACTGAATCTCTTCAGATCCTTCTCGAAATTTTTAATTTTTGTCTGAGTTAGGTATTCTTTGTAGTCCGCCATCTCCCGATTTTGGTCTTCTAGCTTCTTTTTGAAACCGGTTAAGGTGGTCTTGAAATGGGTCTCAGTTGCTTGAATTTCGATCAGGATTGCGTCTGAGAGTCGTTTGGCGGTTTTTATGATCAGGACGAGCCAGTCCCTGGTGCAGTGCCAGGCGATCCGGGCCCAATCCTTCCTGAAGGTCGCATCATCTAGGAAAATTCTGGGAGCGTTGGTGACTATGAGACCTTTTGGGGCAGTGTTGGTGCGTAAGTACTGTGCCAAAATTACGCCATGTAGGATGGTCCGTATTCTGTTCCTTTTCTTCTCGGTTAGTGCATCCCAATCGGTAGACTGTGCAATGGTTGTGGAGATATTGAAGTCTGCCACTAGGGACGGGTCGGATAAAATTTCACTGACGTCATCTTCAGTGAACGTGAGACCGGTGTTTTCTGCCATATTGTCGTTTTTTAGAAAGTTTAAACTCTCACAGCTGTGCGCTGCCTAAATATCACTGAATCAAAGGAGAGAGGGAGGACTAGGTAAGCTAGTCCAAATCCCCACTTTTATATATCAAAAATCAAGAAGGACTAGCTAGGTTTTTTACAGGAAAGACTCAATGGAGTACGTATGCCAAGGAAAACCAGTAGGTTTTTTGAAAAGCCCTCACCCACCAACCTAGTTGGTGGCATGCTTCATCATCGGGCCCACCACAGTGGCACCTAGCGTGCCCCGGGTGTGCTTCGATGCCAGATTACTGCGGAGCTGGTATACTTACTGAGTGTGCAGTGTGGTGAGTGTGAAGGTGAAGATTAAAAAGCCATACAGGAAATCCCAGCACCCGAGGGTAAAAACAATATTTTAATTAACTGGGTCTCTGTTGGCATATTAAAAGGCAGACGGACACGGTGGAGTATGGATTATGACCTCCAGTGTCCTGTGTGGTCTACATGTTTCAGCCTGGCCTTTCTTAATTTAAAACAGGCTTTCCTCAGGACCAAGTGAGTATGTGTGGAGGTGAAAAAGTTAATTTACAGTGAGTGTTTTTGTTTTTATGTGTAGCACTCCCTAAGGTGCTATATGGGTGAGAAGGGGGTTCCCTCTCGCTTTGCTACATATAACATAAAAGGGAGACAGACAGACGTACAGGGTAGAGTCATATTAGCATATTATTGCGAAATAAGCCGTTATTCCACCGTCTTATAAGGTGAGTGAACGAACTATGCATGGCTAAAGTGTGGCCTTGTCAGTGGCAAGACTCATGTGATTGTTATCTAGAAGCCGGTTGTTGTGGTGAGCTAGAAAACGGAAAATACCAATGTGAGGTTCAGGTAAGTGAAAGAAAATTATCCTCACACAGTATTTTGCTGTTCAAAGCCTCCTTGGGTCGCCTGGCAGAGAAAAAGACCCTAAAAGAAGGTTGCATTGGCTTACAAAATTATCCAACCTGTAAGGGAAGACCTCAACACCTTACCCCAACAGTAGCTGTAGTGCGCAGCCTCATTACTCACGAAAATGTCGGTCTGGTTCCTCCTTGGACATGTCGTCCTTCTGCGGCGCCCGGTTGTGAAAGGAGGGCCTGGCCGGGCATGTTTTTAAAGCCTCCGTGATTGCCTGCACCTGGGTGAGAGTGGAAATAGAGGGAGGGGTGCTTTTGCGCGAAAGCGCCATGTCATCCACGGTCTGCGCATGCTCAGAGGGGTAGTGGTCCCTGTTCTGCGCGCGAGCCGCTGGTTATTGTGCTCCGCGCATGCGCGGAGGAGCAGTGGCTGAGTCCAGCTACCGCGCATGTGCGGGAGAGCGTGGGAGCGCTCGCTGGTACCAGGAAAGCGCTCGGGGGCATAAAGAGCACATTATTGCTCATAAAAAACACAGATAATGAAAATAATGAAGCGCTTTAGAGGAATAAAGATAGAAGGAATAAAATAAAGATGCACTGTTGGTAGCTCAGGGTGAATCAGATTGGGTTAATGCACAGCATTGGTAAGAGAAGAAAGGGGGAACATCATACATCAGGTGGTCAGGGAATTCCACGGTATGGAATCGTTCAGCCCCCCAGTATGAGTGGATAGTCTGTAAATCCAACGTTGTTCTTTTTGGAGGAGATATCTTTCATTGTTTTCAGTTATGGCAAACTGTTCAATCACAGTCCAAGTGAAGTCATTAGGGGTGTGATTGTGGGACTGGAAATGGTCTGTCAGTTTACTTATATTTTTGCCACATCGGATGGTACTTCGGTGTTCCGTCATTCTTGTCCGTACTTTGCGGGTGGTCATCCCCACATACCGTAGGCCACATCTACATGTCATTAGGTACACCAGGTTTGATGAATTACAGTTAGTGAACTGACGTTGTGTCCATAATCTACCTGGTTCCAAATCCAGGGTTTTGGATGAGGATGTAAGGTGGCATACACTGCAATTATTGCACGGCTGGTGTCCTGTAAGTTTTGGTAAGCCCCAAGCATTGAGGACAGTGTTGTCTTTCGTGGCTTGGTTGGGCCTGGGTCTGGTGTGTACTAGGGAGTCTTTCAGATTCTTCGCTCTTTTATATGCAAATCTTGGTTTTTCCCAGTTTCGGTTGCCTGAATTTATAATCTTCCAGTTCCTGTTGATTATGTTGGAGACCTGGTTTGATACGGTGTTGTATGTGGTGACACAGGTCAGAGTAGGTTCCTCAGGTGGCCTTGTTGTTGCCTCAAGTAGCGCCTCCCTATTTTGATTTCGCGCCCTCTTGCAGGTGGTGTTTAGGATCCTTGTGGGGTATCCCCTGTCTTCTAATTTATGGACTAGGGTGGTTGATTGTTGTTTGAAGTCCTGGATCCGGCTGCAATTGCGTCTGAGTCGCAAGAACTGACCATAAGGGAGATTTTCCCTTAGAGGTCTAGGGTGGAAGCTATCAAACCTCAGAAGGGAGTTCCTTGATGTAGGTTTGTAGTAGGTCGTAGTTGTCAGGCCATTTATGTCTGCTTTGATGTTAAGGTCCAGAAAGGCTAATTCAGAGGCACTGCTCGTACAGGTAAATCTCAGGTAGTTGTCGCATGTGTTGATCCACACGAGGAATTCATCCAGGGATTCCTGGTTCCCTTCCCAGATAACCAGGATGTCGTCGATATAACGACGCCACATGCTGATGTTGGCTGCATAAGGATTGTTCACAGATTGTATGTGTGTTTTTTCAAAATGGGCTACATAAAGACCAGCTATGCTGGGAGCGAAAACGCTCCCCATGCTCGTCCCATTGGTCTGCAGGTACAGCTTGCCCTCGTACTCGAAGTAGTTGTCTTTTAATGCAAGGGTGGCACATTCCATTATGAAGCTACGTGGAGTGTGATGGTTCCAAACAGTACCCATTAGGACTTCCTCCAGTACTTCCAGTGTTGCGTCCTGCGGTAGGCTAGTGTATAGACTCTCAATGTCTAGTCCGACAAGGAGTTAGGTTTCTGGGTTGTAGTTGATCTCTTTAATCACATTGAGGAGATGTTTGGTGTCCTTAATGTATGATGGCGTTAGTTGGACTAGAGGGTTTAGGAAGAAATCGCAGAAGCGTGACAGGGGCTCTAGGAGTGATTGGATTCCTGACACAATTGGTCTTCCCGGTGGTGGGGTTACCCCTTTGTGTACTTTAGGTAGCGTGTAGAAATATGGGGTTTTGGCATTTTTGCTGCACAAGTAGTCCGCCTCCTGTTTAGAGATGTGTTCAGCATCTCGGGCATTTTTTACCACGGTCAGTATCCTCTTACCTAACTCTTCGGTAGGGTCCTTCTTGAGTAGTCTGTAGTTCCTGGTGTCGCTTAGGAGTCTGCGACATTCAGTGTCATAATCCGTTTTGTCCATGAGCACGATGCCTCCACCCTTGTCGGCGGGTTTTATGACAAGAGTTGGGTTAGCCTGCAGGCGTCTTATTGTTTCACGCTCTCGATGGGACAGGTTGTTGAAGGTGTCTTTCTCCTGTATATTCTCCACCTCAGTGTAGACCGCCTGTTCAAAGGCAGCAATCTCTACTGGTATACTGGCGGGTGGTGGGACGAAAGTGGATTTTAGTCTGAGACCTGTCTCGTTGGGGATCCCCTCTTGAGGGTCGTTAGACTCTGTTTTCTTTTCAAAGAAGGCTTTTAATTTTAATTTTCTAAAGAACTCTGCTAGTTCCATATGTAATTTGAAGTGATCCAGTTTGGCTGTAGGGACGAAAGATAGGCCCTTGTTCAGGACTGCTATTTCTTCCTCTGTCAGTTGTGTGCTGGAAATATTGAACACCAGTTGGTCTTTTGTTCTCACTGCTGTTGTTATTTGCTTGGTCCCGCCTGTTCCTTGGTTTTGTTCCTCGTGTTCGAGCTCACTGGTTCCGCCTCTGGTGTCCAGTGGACCTGTGGTGCATTTCTTCTCTTTCCGCGGGTCCTTCGGCCCTGTGATAAAAAAGGATATCTTTGATTCTGATTCCCTTGAAAGAATGGCATCTGTCCTGGTGCGTACATTGGCGGGAAACCATAGAATTGGGGTGGTATTGGTCCAAATTGTGGTGGCCCAAAATTGTGGTTCTGTGGTGGTCCCTGCCAGGGTTGCTGCCAGTGTTGGCCTCGTCGCCCTCTCCCTCTAGATTGATTTGATCCGGTGCTGGAATTGCTCGAGACAGAGCTGTTGTCCCCGGAGCTGTCGAAGTCTTTTTTAGCCGGGGTGTAAGCATCGTCCGAATAAGGGTATGTTTTTGTGAAACTGAATCTCTTCAGATCCTTCTCGAAATTTTTAATTTTTGTCTGAGTTAGGTATTCTTTGTAGTCCGCCATCTCCCGATTTTGGTCTTCTAGCTTCTTTTTGAAACCGGTTAAGGTGGTCTTGAAATGGGTCTCAGTTGCTTGAATTTCGATCAGGATTGCGTCTGAGAGTCGTTTGGCGGTTTTTATGATCAGGACGAGCCAGTCCCTGGTGCAGTGCCAGGCGATCCGGGCCCAATCCTTCCTGAAGGTCGCATCATCTAGGAAAATTCTGGGAGCGTTGGTGACTATGAGACCTTTTGGGGCAGTGTTGGTGCGTAAGTACTGTGCCAAAATTACGCCATGTAGGATGGTCCGTATTCTGTTCCTTTTCTTCTCGGTTAGTGCATCCCAATCGGTAGACTGTGCAATGGTTGTGGAGATATTGAAGTCTGCCACTAGGGACGGGTCGGATAAAATTTCACTGACGTCATCTTCAGTGAACGTGAGACCGGTGTTTTCTGCCATATTGTCGTTTTTTAGAAAGTTTAAACTCTCACAGCTGTGCGCTGCCTAAATATCACTGAATCAAAGGAGAGAGGGAGGACTAGGTAAGCTAGTCCAAATCCCCACTTTTATATATCAAAAATCAAGAAGGACTAGCTAGGTTTTTTACAGGAAAGACTCAATGGAGTACGTATGCCAAGGAAAACCAGTAGGTTTTTTGAAAAGCCCTCACCCACCAACCTAGTTGGTGGCATGCTTCATCATCGGGCCCACCACAGTGGCACCTAGCGTGCCCCGGGTGTGCTTCGACGCCAGATTACTGCGGAGCTGGTATACTTACTGAGTGTGCAGTGTGGTGAGTGTGAAGGTGAAGATTAAAAAGCCATACAGGAAATCCCAGCACCCGAGGGTAAAAACAATATTTTAATTAACTGGGTCTCTGTTGGCATATTAAAAGGCAGACGGACACGGTGGAGTATGGATTATGACCTCCAGTGTCCTGTGTGGTCTACATGTTTCAGCCTGGCCTTTCTTAATTTAAAACAGGCTTTCCTCAGGACCAAGTGAGTATGTGTGGAGGTGAAAAAGTTAATTTACAGTGAGTGTTTTTGTTTTTATGTGTAGCACTCCCTAAGGTGCTATATGGGTGAGAAGGGGGTTCCCTCTCGCTTTGCTACATATAACATAAAAGGGAGACAGACAGACGTACAGGGTAGAGTCATATTAGCATATTATTGCGAAATAAGCCGTTATTCCACCGTCTTATAAGGTGAGTGAACGAACTATGCATGGCTAAAGTGTGGCCTTGTCAGTGGCAAGACTCATGTGATTGTTATCTAGAAGCCGGTTGTTGTGGTGAGCTAGAAAACGGAAAATACCAATGTGAGGTTCAGGTAAGTGAAAGAAAATTATCCTCACACAGTATTTTGCTGTTCAAAGCCTCCTTGGGTCGCCTGGCAGAGAAAAAGACCCTAAAAGAAGGTTGCATTGGCTTACAAAATTATCCAACCTGTAAGGGAAGACCTCAACACCTTACCCCAACAGTAGCTGTAGTGCGCAGCCTCATTACTCACGAAAATGTCGGTCTGGTTCCTCCTTGGACATGTCGTCCTTCTGCGGCGCCCGGTTGTGAAAGGAGGGCCTGGCCGGGCATGTTTTTAAAGCCTCCGTGATTGCCTGCACCTGGGTGAGAGTGGAAATAGAGGGAGGGGTGCTTTTGCGCGAAAGCGCCATGTCATCCACGGTCTGCGCATGCTCAGAGGGGTAGTGGTCCCTGTTCTGCGCGCGAGCCGCTGGTTATTGTGCTCCGCGCATGCGCGGAGGAGCAGTGGCTGAGTCCAGCTACCGCGCATGTGCGGGAGAGCGTGGGAGCGCTCGCTGGTACCAGGAAAGCGCTCGGGGGCATAAAGAGCACATTATTGCTCATAAAAAACACAGATAATGAAAATAATGAAGCGCTTTAGAGGAATAAAGATAGAAGGAATAAAATAAAGATGCACTGTTGGTAGCTCAGGGTGAATCAGATTGGGTTAATGCACAGCATTGGTAAGAGAAGAAAGGGGGAACATCATACATCAGGTGGTCAGGGAATTCCACGGTATGGAATCGTTCAGCCCCCCAGTATGAGTGGATAGTCTGTAAATCCAACGTTGTTCTTTTTGGAGGAGATATCTTTCATTGTTTTCAGTTATGGCAAACTGTTCAATCACAGTCCAAGTGAAGTCATTAGGGGTGTGATTGTGGGACTGGAAATGGTCTGTCAGTTTACTTATATTTTTGCCACATCGGATGGTACTTCGGTGTTCCGTCATTCTTGTCCGTACTTTGCGGGTGGTCATCCCCACATACCGTAGGCCACATCTACATGTCATTAGGTACACCAGGTTTGATGAATTACAGTTAGTGAACTGACGTTGTGTCCATAATCTACCTGGTTCCAAATCCAGGGTTTTGGATGAGGATGTAAGGTGGCATACACTGCAATTATTGCACGGCTGGTGTCCTGTAAGTTTTGGTAAGCCCCAAGCATTGAGGACAGTGTTGTCTTTCGTGGCTTGGTTGGGCCTGGGTCTGGTGTGTACTAGGGAGTCTTTCAGATTCTTCGCTCTTTTATATGCAAATCTTGGTTTTTCCCAGTTTCGGTTGCCTGAATTTATAATCTTCCAGTTCCTGTTGATTATGTTGGAGACCTGGTTTGATACGGTGTTGTATGTGGTGACACAGGTCAGAGTAGGTTCCTCAGGTGGCCTTGTTGTTGCCTCAAGTAGCGCCTCCCTATTTTGATTTCGCGCCCTCTTGCAGGTGGTGTTTAGGATCCTTGTGGGGTATCCCCTGTCTTCTAATTTATGGACTAGGGTGGTTGATTGTTGTTTGAAGTCCTGGATCCGGCTGCAATTGCGTCTGAGTCGCAAGAACTGACCATAAGGGAGATTTTCCCTTAGAGGTCTAGGGTGGAAGCTATCAAACCTCAGAAGGGAGTTCCTTGATGTAGGTTTGTAGTAGGTCGTAGTTGTCAGGCCATTTATGTCTGCTTTGATGTTAAGGTCCAGAAAGGCTAATTCAGAGGCACTGCTCGTACAGGTAAATCTCAGGTAGTTGTCGCATGTGTTGATCCACACGAGGAATTCATCCAGGGATTCCTGGTTCCCTTCCCAGATAACCAGGATGTCGTCGATATAACGACGCCACATGCTGATGTTGGCTGCATAAGGATTGTTCACAGATTGTATGTGTGTTTTTTCAAAATGGGCTACATAAAGACCAGCTATGCTGGGAGCGAAAACGCTCCCCATGCTCGTCCCATTGGTCTGCAGGTACAGCTTGCCCTCGTACTCGAAGTAGTTGTCTTTTAATGCAAGGGTGGCACATTCCATTATGAAGCTACGTGGAGTGTGATGGTTCCAAACAGTACCCATTAGGACTTCCTCCAGTACTTCCAGTGTTGCGTCCTGCGGTAGGCTAGTGTATAGACTCTCAATGTCTAGTCCGACAAGGAGTTAGGTTTCTGGGTTGTAGTTGATCTCTTTAATCACATTGAGGAGATGTTTGGTGTCCTTAATGTATGATGGCGTTAGTTGGACTAGAGGGTTTAGGAAGAAATCGCAGAAGCGTGACAGGGGCTCTAGGAGTGATTGGATTCCTGACACAATTGGTCTTCCCGGTGGTGGGGTTACCCCTTTGTGTACTTTAGGTAGCGTGTAGAAATATGGGGTTTTGGCATTTTTGCTGCACAAGTAGTCCGCCTCCTGTTTAGAGATGTGTTCAGCATCTCGGGCATTTTTTACCACGGTCAGTATCCTCTTACCTAACTCTTCGGTAGGGTCCTTCTTGAGTAGTCTGTAGTTCCTGGTGTCGCTTAGGAGTCTGCGACATTCAGTGTCATAATCCGTTTTGTCCATGAGCACGATGCCTCCACCCTTGTCGGCGGGTTTTATGACAAGAGTTGGGTTAGCCTGCAGGCGTCTTATTGTTTCACGCTCTCGATGGGACAGGTTGTTGAAGGTGTCTTTCTCCTGTATATTCTCCACCTCAGTGTAGACCGCCTGTTCAAAGGCAGCAATCTCTACTGGTATACTGGCGGGTGGTGGGACGAAAGTGGATTTTAGTCTGAGACCTGTCTCGTTGGGGATCCCCTCTTGAGGGTCGTTAGACTCTGTTTTCTTTTCAAAGAAGGCTTTTAATTTTAATTTTCTAAAGAACTCTGCTAGTTCCATATGTAATTTGAAGTGATCCAGTTTGGCTGTAGGGACGAAAGATAGGCCCTTGTTCAGGACTGCTATTTCTTCCTCTGTCAGTTGTGTGCTGGAAATATTGAACACCAGTTGGTCTTTTGTTCTCACTGCTGTTGTTATTTGCTTGGTCCCGCCTGTTCCTTGGTTTTGTTCCTCGTGTTCGAGCTCACTGGTTCCGCCTCTGGTGTCCAGTGGACCTGTGGTGCATTTCTTCTCTTTCCGCGGTTCCTTCGGCCCTGTGATAAAAAAGGATATCTTTGATTCTGATTCCCTTGAAAGAATGGCATCTGTCCTGGTGCGTACATTGGCGGGAAACCATAGAATTGGGGTGGTATTGGTCCAAATTGTGGTGGCCCAAAATTGTGGTTCTGTGGTGGTCCCTGCCAGGGTTGCTGCCAGTGTTGGCCTCGTCGCCCTCTCCCTCTAGATTGATTTGATCCGGTGCTGGAATTGCTCGAGACAGAGCTGTTGTCCCCGGAGCTGTCGGAGTCTTTTTTAGCCGGGGTGTAAGCATCGTCCGAATAAGGGTATGTTTTTGTGAAACTGAATCTCTTCAGATCCTTCTCGAAATTTTTAATTTTTGTCTGAGTTAGGTATTCTTTGTAGTCTGAAACATGTAGACCACACAGGACACTGGAGGTCATAATCCATACTCCACCGTGTCCGTCTGCCTTTTAATATGCCAACAGAGACCCAGTTAATTAAAATATTGTTTTTACCCTCGGGTGCTGGGATTTCCTGTATGGCTTTTTAATCTTCACCTTCACACTCACCACACTGCACACTCAGTAAGTATACCAGCTCCGCAGTAATCTGGCGTCGAAGCACACCCGGGGCACGCTAGGTGCCACTGTGGTGGGCCCGATGATGAAGCATGCCACCAACTAGGTTGGTGGGTGAGGGCTTTTCAAAAAACCTACTGGTTTTCCTTGGCATACGTACTCCATTGAGTCTTTCCTGTAAAAAACCTAGCTAGTCCTTCTTGATTTTTGATATATAAAAGTGGGGATTTGGACTAGCTTACCTAGTCCTCCCTCTCTCCTTTGATTCAGTGATATTTAGGCAGCGCACAGCTGTGAGAGTTTAAACTTTCTAAAAAAACGACAATATGGCAGAAAACACCGGTCTCACGTTCACTGAAGATGACGTCAGTGAAATTTTATCCGACCCGTCCCTAGTGGCAGACTTCAATATCTCCACAACCATTGCACAGTCTACCGATTGGGATGCACTAACCGAGAAGAAAAGGAACAGAATACGGACCATCCTACATGGCGTAATTTTGGCACAGTACTTACGCACCAACACTGCCCCAAAAGGTCTCATAGTCACCAACGCTCCCAGAATTTTCCTAGATGATGCGACCTTCAGGAAGGATTGGGCCCAGATCGCCTGGCACTGCACCAGGGACTGGCTCGTCCTGATCATAAAAACCGCCAAACGACTCTCAGACGCAATCCTGATCGAAATTCAAGCAACTGAGACCCATTTCAAGACCACCTTAACCGGTTTCAAAAAGAAGCTAGAAGACCAAAATCGGGAGATGGCGGACTACAAAGAATACCTAACTCAGACAAAAATTAAAAATTTCGAGAAGGATCTGAAGAGATTCAGTTTCACAAAAACATACCCTTATTCGGACGATGCTTACACCCCGGCTAAAAAAGACTCCGACAGCTCCGGGGACAACAGCTCTGTCTCGAGCAATTCCAGCACCGGATCAAATCAATCTAGAGGGAGAGGGCGACGAGGCCAACACTGGCAGCAACCCTGGCAGGGACCACCACAGAACCACAATTTTGGGCCACCACAATTTGGACCAATACCACCCCAATTCTATGGTTTCCCGCCAATGTACGCACCAGGACAGATGCCATTCTTTCAAGGGAATCAGAATCAAAGATATCCTTTTTTATCACAGGGCCGAAGGAACCGCGGAAAGAGAAGAAATGCACCACAGGTCCACTGGACACCAGAGGCGGAACCAGTGAGCTCGAACACGAGGAACAAAACCAAGGAACAGGCGGGACCAAGCAAATAACAACAGCAGTGAGAACAAAAGACCAACTGGTGTTCAATATTTCCAGCACACAACTGACAGAGGAAGAAATAGCAGTCCTGAACAAGGGCCTATCTTTCGTCCCTACAGCCAAACTGGATCACTTCAAATTACATATGGAACTAGCAGAGTTCTTTAGAAAATTAAAATTAAAAGCCTTCTTTGAAAAGAAAACAGAGTCTAACGACCCTCAAGAGGGGATCCCCAACGAGACAGGTCTCAGACTAAAATCCACTTTCGTCCCACCACCCGCCAGTATACCAGTAGAGATTGCTGCCTTTGAACAGGCGGTCTACACTGAGGTGGAGAATATACAGGAGAAAGACACCTTCAACAACCTGTCCCATCGAGAGCGTGAAACAATAAGACGCCTGCAGGCTAACCCAACTCTTGTCATAAAACCCGCCGACAAGGGTGGAGGCATCGTGCTCATGGACAAAACGGATTATGACACTGAATGTCGCAGACTCCTAAGCGACACCAGGAACTACAGACTACTCAAGAAGGACCCTACCGAAGAGTTAGGTAAGAGGATACTGACCGTGGTAAAAAATGCCCGAGATGCTGAACACATCTCTAAACAGGAGGCGGACTACTTGTGCAGCAAAAATGCCAAAACCCCATATTTCTACACGCTACCTAAAGTACACAAAGGGGTAACCCCACCACCGGGAAGACCAATTGTGTCAGGAATCCAATCACTCCTAGAGCCCCTGTCACGCTTCTGCGATTTCTTCCTAAACCCTCTAGTCCAACTAACGCCATCATACATTAAGGACACCAAACATCTCCTCAATGTGATTAAAGAGATCAACTACAACCCAGAAACCCAACTCCTTGTCGGACTAGACATTGAGAGTCTATACACTAGCCTACCGCAGGACGCAACACTGGAAGTACTGGAGGAAGTCCTAATGGGTACTGTTTGGAACCATCACACTCCACGTAGCTTCATAATGGAATGTGCCACCCTTGCATTAAAAGACAACTACTTCGAGTACGAGGGCAAGCTGTACCTGCAGACCAATGGGACGAGCATGGGGAGCGTTTTCGCTCCCAGCATAGCTGGTCTTTATGTAGCCCATTTTGAAAAAACACACATACAATCTGTGAACAATCCCTATGCAGCCAACATCAGCATGTGGCGTCGTTATATCGACGACATCCTGGTTATCTGGGAAGGGAACCAGGAATCCCTGGATGAATTCCTCGTGTGGATCAACACATGCGACAACTACCTGAGATTTACCTGTACGAGCAGTGCCTCTGAATTAGCCTTTCTGGACCTTAACATCAAAGCAGACATAAATGGCCTGACAACTACGACCTACTACAAACCTACATCAAGGAACTCCCTTCTGAGGTTTGATAGCTTCCACCCTAGACCTCTAAGGGAAAATCTCCCTTATGGTCAGTTCTTGCGACTCAGACGCAATTGCAGCCGGATCCAGGACTTCAAACAACAATCAACCACCCTAGTCCATAAATTAGAAGACAGGGGATACCCCACAAGGATCCTAAACACCACCTGCAAGAGGGCGCGAAATCAAAATAGGGAGGCGCTACTTGAGGCAACAACAAGGCCACCTGAGGAACCTACTCTGACCTGTGTCACCACATACAACACCGTATCAAACCAGGTCTCCAACATAATCAACAGGAACTGGAAGATTATAAATTCAGGCAACCGAAACTGGGAAAAACCAAGATTTGCATATAAAAGAGCGAAGAATCTGAAAGACTCCCTAGTACACACCAGACCCAGGCCCAACCAAGCCACGAAAGACAACACTGTCCTCAATGCTTGGGGCTTACCAAAACTTACAGGACACCAGCCGTGCAATAATTGCAGTGTATGCCACCTTACATCCTCATCCAAAACCCTGGATTTGGAACCAGGTAGATTATGGACACAACGTCAGTTCACTAACTGTAATTCATCAAACCTGGTGTACCTAATGACATGTAGATGTGGCCTACGGTATGTGGGGATGACCACCCGCAAAGTACGGACAAGAATGACGGAACACCGAAGTACCATCCGATGTGGCAAAAATATAAGTAAACTGACAGACCATTTCCTGTCCCACAATCACACCCCTAATGACTTCACTTGGACTGTGATTGAACAGTTTGCCATAACTGAAAACAATGAAAGATATCTCCTCCAAAAAGAACAACGTTGGATTTACAGACTATCCACTCATACTGGGGGGCTGAACGATTCCATACCGTGGAATTCCCTGACCACCTGATGTATGATGTTCCCCCTTTCTTCTCTTACCAATGCTGTGCATTAACCCAATCTGATTCACCCTGAGCTACCAACAGTGCATCTTTATTTTATTCCTTCTATCTTTATTCCTCTAAAGCGCTTCATTATTTTCATTATCTGTGTTTTTTATGAGCAATAATGTGCTCTTTATGCCCCCGAGCGCTTTCCTGGTACCAGCGAGCGCTCCCACGCTCTCCCGCACATGCGCGGTAGCTGGACTCAGCCACTGCTCCTCCGCGCATGCGCGGAGCACAATAACCAGCGGCTCGCGCGCAGAACAGGGACCACTACCCCTCTGAGCATGCGCAGACCGTGGATGACATGGCGCTTTCGCGCAAAAGCACCCCTCCCTCTATTTCCACTCTCACCCAGGTGCAGGCAATCACGGAGGCTTTAAAAACATGCCCGGCCAGGCCCTCCTTTCACAACCGGGCGCCGCAGAAGGACGACAGGTCCAAGGAGGAACCAGACCGACATTTTCGTGAGTAATGAGGCTGCGCACTACAGCTACTGTTGGGGTAAGGTGTTGAGGTCTTCCCTTACAGGTTGGATAATTTTGTAAGCCAATGCAACCTTCTTTTAGGGTCTTTTTCTCTGCCAGGCGACCCAAGGAGGCTTTGAACAGCAAAATACTGTGTGAGGATAATTTTCTTTCACTTACCTGAACCTCACATTGGTATTTTCCGTTTTCTAGCTCACCACAACAACCGGCTTCTAGATAACAATCACATGAGTCTTGCCACTGACAAGGCCACACTTTAGCCATGCATAGTTCGTTCACTCACCTTATAAGACGGTGGAATGACGGCTTATTTCGCAATAATATGCTAATATGACTCTACCCTGTACGTCTGTCTGTCTCCCTTTTATGTTATATGTAGCAAAGCGAGAGGGAACCCCCTTCTCACCCATATAGCACCTTAGGGAGTGCTACACATAAAAACAAAAACACTCACTGTAAATTAACTTTTTCACCTCCACACATACTCACTTGGTCCTGAGGAAAGCCTGTTTTAAATTAAGAAAGGCCAGGCTGAAACATGTAGACCACACAGGACACTGGAGGTCATAATCCATACTCCACCGTGTCCGTCTGCCTTTTAATATGCCAACAGAGACCCAGTTAATTAAAATATTGTTTTTACCCTCGGGTGCTGGGATTTCCTGTATGGCTTTTTAATCTTCACCTTCACACTCACCACACTGCACACTCAGTAAGTATACCAGCTCCGCAGTAATCTGGCGTCGAAGCACACCCGGGGCACGCTAGGTGCCACTGTGGTGGGCCCGATGATGAAGCATGCCACCAACTAGGTTGGTGGGTGAGGGCTTTTCAAAAAACCTACTGGTTTTCCTTGGCATACGTACTCCATTGAGTCTTTCCTGTAAAAAACCTAGCTAGTCCTTCTTGATTTTTGATATTGATTTAAGTACAGCCTGTGGGCTGTCCTTTGTTTCTGTCTTAAGTGTTGATCTGTGGGTTAAATGTGTGTTTAAATGTCTATGTGGTTTGGGGTTTTCCCATTAGTGGAACTTCTGTGAGTAAATAGCGATTGCGCTCTTTGTGTAAGGGTTGCTAGCCTTAAGCGTGCTGTATTGTGTGTCCTGAGTGTTTTACCCCCTTCTGTATATGTCTGGAATGAGCTGAATGTGTGTTTGTGTTTTCTTGCTGTCATCAGTCTGTTATGCAAAATGTCATTTAATTAATATTAAATAAAATTTTTATAAAAATCCAGAAATGAACCATATGATATGCTAAATAACTGCATGTTACTATTAAAATTGATAAGAGTAAGCAACTATGCACATGTACAAACTGCTAATGCTTAAAAGATAAAAGTAGAATTCACATTCAATAGGAATAAAATATGCCTAAAAAACGAAATTGTGTGTTTTGTAATAAATAAACAATTATAAAGCATTTTCCTTAGATACATTGTGTTAGATATTAACAGGCAAACACATCATCTGAGTACATTTTTGCTGAACTAAAACACATATTATAGAACATGCATTGAAATGCCTCAGTTTTAAATAGACTGTCCCCAAGCTTACATTTCAACACCAAGAAAAGCTTTGCGACGGCTGTGTTTTTACTGCCGCTAAGCAAGCAGCTGTTGTTTTTGTATGCCACGAAGAGACAGGGATGTTGATTCGGCCAGGATTTTGCAGTGCTAGCATGGTGTAAAATCCTGCATTTCTGACTGCTGTTTTAAAAAGTTACAAAAATCAGGTTCATTATTTTAGATACCAGGAAAACATTTAACATAGGGATTTCCTTTCTTAAGGCCTTTTTACATAGACCACATTCTTGGTTCTGATGTTAAATAATGACTGTCCTTTTAAAAGAAGTGGTGCAAAAACTTTTCATGTTTCAACTTAGGCTTCGGTGCTTAGGCTTGTGAATGAATGCGTCTAAATATGATAGGTAAGGAATGAAGCTTGCTTTTCCTATGAGGAATTATCCAAATGATTGGTTTTATTAAAAATATATATATATTATTAATTATGAAAAATTATTTTAAAAAAATATGTGCTTTTAAATTCGTTTTTTATTATTTATAAAGCGTAATACTCATACTGTGACCTCCTAGCATTAAAATTGAATTTAAGTTGTGTTGTACCGCATAATAATTTGCATATGGAATTTCACTCTGTGCAGGCGTAAAAAACTCATTTTTATAAAAGTATATATGATTATTTCTGATTTCTCATTCCTGGGCTATCTAGAGAATATTTCAAGGATGACTATTATGCAAATAAATTATAGGATATTCATTTTTAAGTGCCCCAAATATCAAAGTCGAAATTGGGCAAAATTCACTATTTAAACAGCATTTTTTTCTATTTAGAGCAGCTTTTAAAGTGCCTTAGGCTTCAGTAAATGCATACATTTAAGTATAATACAAATAGCTGACTACTCTATTGTAACACAAGTATATTGCACACTGCTTACAATTGAAAATATGTATAAAAAACCAGCAGAAGTTATTTTCTTAACTCTAAACAGACAAACAGGGGAATGGGTCAGCTTTCTGTTTTCAGGGTAACTTTGAATAGGGAAAGCTGCATGGAATACTTTGCACACAGAATAGGACAGCTGGGAAGAGTTAAAAGTCAGTACTATATTTAGAAGCCTGGCAGCGCTACCAGAGCAAGTTCTGCTTTGACATTTTGACACCTGAAACTTTTTGAAAGACAAGATGGCAGCGCAGGGAAAGAAGGAGGAGTTGTGCTTATTTTTTTTGTTGGCAAAAGCAAGTTTTATGCACTCATATGACTATACCACAATACAATTGTATATGTGAGCCTGGCCATATATACAGCACTAATGCTCTTAGTTCGGTCCTTACTAGGGCTGAGCTAATGGGATTTAGTTTGAATTAATTCGCCCTCATGTTACACTTGTACATTTGCTAAAAGGATTGGGGTTTGGGTATTCATGTGTTTTTTTTAGCTCTTTCAAAAGTGCTATGTACCTTCAAATAACTTTGTTTATGGCCAGTTGCTACAAATAGGGGTTGACAGTTTTAACGGAAGTGAAACCTGTTTCAGGTTTCCTACTGTCAAAATGGGGGAAGGAAGCTAGCTCCTCTACAAATTAAGGCTAGGTAATATGTATGTTGCTCTCTCCTTTTCTCAATTTTTTTTTTGCCTGTCTAAACTGTCTAAACTGTCTGTGAAATAGCAATAAGACATTTAATTGGCTATTCAGTAACACTGCTTTAAACATTGTTAGCATTAATAAAATGAATAAATATATGTTATATTACTTCCCATCCTATTTAATGAAATTATGACAGGATCAGTAGTCTAGATTGTTGTTCCCTTATTTGACCTTTAAGGGGAGCTTGATGTGGGTAGTTTTTGTTCTAAAAGTCTTAGGTGATAACACCAATATTGTATGTTATTCCATGCTACATAGTTTTGCAAGGGCATTGCTGGTTTTTTATTAGCTAGTCCGTGTAAATAAACTGACAGCCCTTATTAGAGCTGATGTTCTATAGTCTGGATCATGAAAAGTAGAACGCAGGGAAGATGCCCATGTGATCCTTAGCAAACAATGTTTTGAAGAAAATGTTGTTTTATAGATAAGAAACCCTGTTAAGTTAGCAGTTTTAGATTTTCCTGATGCTCCTATAGCATGAGAGCATGGTCCTAAAGCGTACAATGTAGGTATAGCCCACAAATCTGTCACACCTATCTCAGTTCTGAGCACTGAAGCCGACTATGATTATAATCATTTACATGTAGGAGTAAGGGTAAAATGTGTTAGTATTTCTTTGCATTTTATGTTGGTTTGTGGACCTTGTATACCCTGTAAAGCACTTTGATAACCTCACGGGTTAAGTTTGCGCTCTATAAGACACTAAAAAAATAAAATAAATAAATAGGAAGAATAATTTTAGAAGTGTCTGCAGTCCTGTACAAGTAGTTTAAAATCTATGAGCAAAAGTGTATAACATTTCCTTTTTTTTAGGGTTTTCAGATTAGCACACAGGAATACACCAATGTAAGGATTTAGGGTATGTCTGTGTTGTTTTTCTCTTTTCCTCACAATTTAGAAAATGAATACAGACTTCCTTGGCTGCTTGGGATTGTGTGATGTTTCTTTTATACTTGCCAATAGGTCCAGGCTGTTGTTTTTTTTTCTCTCTCATAGATAGATGAAAATGGTTCTTGTGTGCCTTGCTAATATATGGGGCGTCCCAAGACTAGGAAATATTTTGACACTATCCTCTCTGTTGATAGACTGTTTCTGTGCCTTGTCTAAAGACCTTTTGTTCTGTCCACCAATAGATATTTGCTGCTTTACAACCATTGCCAGAGGGGCCCGGACATCAGATTCAGCCTGGGGAGTCAGCGTCAGCGCCAGTCCAGCTTGAAGCCAAAGTGAAGGTAACCAGCACTGCCTGTGCTGGCAACTAGGACCTCAGTGACAGTGGAAGCCCTGTGATCAAGTGTGTACCCCTGCCACTGTCTTGGGCGAACGACGGGGTCACAAATCAGAAAGGAGAAATTGTGGATCATGCCCAGCTGAGAGTCACAGACCGACCAGAATGGCGAGGAGGCCTTGCTTGAGGTGAGCCCTTTTGAATCAAGGGTTGCTTCAGAGATCCTAGCATCAGGCCTCTGAATCCTGGCCCCAAAGTGAATGCAAGTTTGATCCTTTGTTTGTTGGTCAAGAGATACCTGGGTACACTGGATGCAATGTGTGGCCCCAACGAATGAGCAGTGCACCAGCAGAGCAACACCGGAGTTAGGGAAGGACTTGAGATTAGGGTACAAGTGCTGTGTCTCTGGTGCCTGTTAGATTGAAGTGAAGAAAACTGGTGCACTGCCTGAGACACTGGACAGGATCGTTAAGAGCATTTGCCTGATGGGTGACTGCCCTATCCTGTGATTCTTGAGTTGCGAGTTGTGCAGCTCCACCGTGGAAACAACAAGAGCCTGCCTGTGAGGCTCAAACGGACACAGGGAGAAGACTCCCCTCTGGTTGGTTGTACAGCAGCTTCAATTTCCCCAAGGACTTCTTCTTTTTGTCAATAATGTACCCCTTTAGTCGTGCCATTTTTGATGAGGAGCTGCCCTTTGCAGCTCTTCGTCCTAATTCTTATGGCCCTGTGTGGTCCTCCTGGTCCCAGATATGATTGATGTTCTAGCCCTCATAAAAGGAAAATGTAACAGTCAATTGGAAAATGTTTTTACTAGATATGTGCTGTTGGCTATTCTGAAATTAAAATGAATGGTCCCTGAAATGAATAGGAGCCCTGAAAATGTTTACTAGATGATTTTAGGATTTGCTTTTGCTTAGGACCAGAAAAATGATAATTCTGTTTGTAATAGTGGTCATTACTCTCTCCTACTGCCTGTATGTTAATTATGACCTGATGCTCCGTTCCCTTTGTATTCCTGCTTGTACCCGCTTAGTGAAATGTTTAGAATAGAAAATGCCCACCTAGCAATGAATTAGGATATTGATACATTTATGAAAATGAAGGGGCAAATATTTTCTATGTTCCTACTGGATCATAGGAATGTCTTTAGCTCATGCTAAAAGGAGCATCTGTTAAATATTGGACGGATTTGTTAGCATGAGCTGAAAGCCATTTTGTATTTCTGGCAGCCATTTTGTTTGCTATGTGCTGCCACGTGCTCACCATGTGCTCTGTCCTCCCTCAGTGTTGACTGCTCTTGTAATCTACCTAGAAACAAACTATATTTAGCATCTTCCACCTTCGCACATGCCCAGAAGAGCCTAGCTAGTAGAATGCACCTGCGTCTCTAGTATAACTGTCAGGCTATTTTGATGCTGTATGGAGAAGTAACTCTCCTCCCACTTTGTTGAGCAAGCAGATCTTGTATGCCCATCTTAGTCATTTTTGCATGCTTACATGTGCCAGGACTGCCCCTTGGTCTTATGATGACTATGTAACCCTAAGCATATATAAAGCCTCTGTTTTCTGCACTCCTCAGACTGCCTCATGCAGTTGCTAAGGCATCTGTGTGACGTAGTCTCACTCATTTGAGGTTTAATAAATATGTATTTTATATTTCAGCTTCTGTGCCAATATCTTCTTTGTTGGTTTAAAAGGACCAAGTATCAGTGGGACCCCTGAGAAGGTTTGTTGTTTTCATCACGGCGAGGCAGGGCTGCCCCTTATTGCCGCTCTTTTTTGCCCTTATGTTGGAGCCCCTGGCCTGCATCCTGCGGCAACGGCATGCACAGGCGGCCCTTCGATTTCAGCAGCGGCCTTTGGCAATGTCAATGTACACCGATGATATGGTTCTCTATGTCCGGGAGCCTGAGGTGCACTTAGAGAAACTGATTCGAGAATACATTAGATTTGAATGGTACTCAGGGTTGGGAATAAATTGGGACAAGTTAGTGGTTTTTGCTTTACCAGAATGTATGAAAAGAGTGCAATTGGAATACCCCGTGATATGGAGTGATGAGCCTGTCAAATACCTGGGTGTCTGGGTGCACAGAGATCCACAGACTGTTGTGCGCGAAAACTATGGAACTGCTATAGTGAAACACGAAGACAAAGTTGCTAGGTAGCTACAGCTCCCACTGACATTTGCAGACAGGGTGGCGCTCATAAAAATGGTGGTCCTCCCAAAATTTCTGTATTTATTTGTCAACAGACCCGTTATTTTGAGACAGCATTTTTTAATGTGCTGCATGGGATCTTGATCACTTTGGTTTGAGGAGGGAAAAAGCTGCGTATCAAGTGGGAGGTTCTGTAGCTGCCATATGAAAAGGGTGGGTTCCGCGTGCCAGACATAAATTGTATTATTTGTGCACGCAAGCGCAATATGCGTCCTATTGGCAGAATGAACCACCTTTCACGCCACATGTGTCGGTAGAAGCGGGTGCTGTACACATGATACCGTTGAAAGCAATGGTGGTCAACGATACCACGGTGTTCGAGAAAGATGAGATCAACACAGTGCTCTGCACAAGACATGCGTGGAGGGAACTTGGGAGATGGGCTGGAAGGTTGCCCCTGTATGCGTCAGCTATGCCGCTGCTTCACCATGGGCGGATTTCTGTGACATGTGAAACAGGGGCGTTAAAAGTTTTGCAATTTGTGGATAAGTGCACTATGGGGGATATGTTTTCAGGTGGGGAGTTTATTGGCTTGCAGGCCTTCTTGGGGGATAGGGGAGACTCGGCTATGGCTACCTTTATATATAGTATGCTGAGGGCTGCGATTAAAGCCTTATATTCCGGCTATCCTGCTGAGCCCCCAACTCTTACGGCGCTACAACATATTTACATTACACAAACTAGGGCAAAAATGATCACCAGTTTATATAATGCAACACAGGCTGAAAAAGTGGAGGAAAGTGGGGCCCGTTGGCAAAGTGGAAGGCTATTTGATCGCAGGCGGTGACAGAGGATGAGTGGGGCACATGTTGCAAACTGACTGGCCAATTTACTGCTAACAGGAATCTGCGCCTGATTCACTATAACTATGTTCATCAAGTATATTATACACCTGCACAGCTGTTTAAGTATGGGCTCAGGGACTCTGATAACTGTAGATGCTGTGGGGTAGAGGCAGCTGATTTTCAGCATCTGACATGGAGCTGTGGCGGGGTAGCGGTTTTTGGGGGAAAGTAACCAAAGCATTAACAGCTTTGGTTGGGGAACCTGTGTTTTGTACCATGTCTATCTGCCTTCTAGACAATGTACTGCATCTTAAAGCGTTCAATCACAGGCTGGTGGACCTTGGCGCTCTTGTTGGCCAAGAGTAGAGTATCGCTGCATTGGGATGGGAGGACTGAGCCTAGATTTCTGCAATGGTTGAAGGATGTTGCCTTTGGCCGTGACCAACTCTTATGTTATTGGGAGGAGCTGCCGAGAGCTTCTAGACCTAAGGACATCTGGGGTCCATTTACTGCTTATGTTGTAGCTCAATCACCTGACTGATGGTATCCTGTATGTTTATGTGATGGTCAATGATGTATCCGTATGGTATCTGATATTCTATGTCAACATATTTTTGTGGGGGACTGTGCCTCTTTGTGGATAAACCGGTAAGTATCTCTGTACTATGTACTCTGCAATGTTTCATCATTTAATGTGTCTTATGATGTTGTTTTCTTATGAAAATCTAAATAAAACGTAAAATAAGAATAAATAAAAAAGTATCCCCACCAATGTTCCCTCTAATTTTTTTCATCTGTGTGCGGCAGTTCGCGGTCTCTGTGCACTGCAACCAAGGCTATGTGCTATATGCTCAATGAGAGAGCAGGGAAAGTTCTACGTGCACCCCCAGCTGCCCCTGGGTTTACTTTTCGGAGTGCCCTCAAATTACAGCCTTATCGCAGCCTCTCACCCAGAGCCATTAGATTTAATACTGAATCGCTGAATGAACATCTCTGTATACTAGGATGCAATTTCAGAAGCTTTTCTGGGGGCTTGAAGAAAAAAAAAAATTTTTACTTGCAGTTGAACACAGCTCCTCCATTCCAAAGTGAGCAGCGCTGCCATTACACCACACCACCACGGCAAAGCTTTTCTGGCTCCTGACATCAACAGAGCAAGTAGCAAGTGTAGAAGCTGTGAGCTTTGTAATCTAAAGCATACCCGGAGTGTCCATGGCAGAATAGCTGCTCTTCCGTCTGGCCTTGCAAAAGCACCGCCACTGCTCCTCGCACTTTGCCCAGAAAGTTACCGTTTTACCTTGTTCATCTGCATTGGTATATTTACATACGTGGTTGAGGAATGGACTCATGGTAATATGCACGCTTTGCAAGTGTTTGTGCGCGCTGGAGGAATACTTGTGCGTGCGCGCTCACCCGCGCATGTTAGAGGGAACTATTCTAGTAACTAAAACATCTGATAGATGCCTTATCGCAGTACTATACACCTTCCTACGCCAACCCTCTCAGCCCCTGTCAAATGCAGGCCAGAAAAGGCGGGTAATGGAGTTGGGTAGGCAGCTGATTCTGAGGGAGTGGGGAGAGATGAAATCTACCGTAGAGCACGCCACATAGCACGCAATACTGCTAGCATAGAATCTGCCACTAAGATAACCACTTACTGCTATCTCACACCAGTGCGCTTACATAAAGGCAACCCAGAGTGGAGTCCAGACTATTGGCGAGTTGTGGCTCTCACTCTACACTTCTACATCTACATCTACTCAGAATATTGGACACAAATTCTAAATGAAATAGATTCACATTTAGACATGCAACTCCCCAGATTCCCCGCTTACACGATTTTAGGGTTACCTAATCCTCTTACCTTTCCACTAAAGTATCGACGAGGGAAGCAGATAGGACTGGCTCCGGGGGCTGCCGGTGCCATGATGTGTATTGTTTTGCTTTGTTAAGCTATGGGACGCATTGCTATGGGTCATGTCCAATGTTCCCTCTAATTTTTTTCCTCTGTGTGCGGCAGTGTAAGGTCTATGTGCGCTGCAACCAAGGCTATGTGCGCCAGTAACCAGGCGCGCGTGTGGGTGCAGCGCCAAAAATCACTCCAAACTTTTGCTTAAAGTGAAAAGACGTGCATTTCCTCAATTCCAGATCCACATGAACGGTGTTAAGGCAGGTTTAAAACAGTCCCACATAGCAATTTGAAACCTTAGCAGATATGTTGCTGTATTTCTTTTCTTAATAGAGCTGGGCTGCGGGTGATTGTGTGCATTTGCTCAAGTTTTCATGTTAATTTCAGCTCATGATGGGCGCTGCGATTAACATGAACATTTTAACAAATGTTCTCTTTGAGCAGGAAAAATAAAATGATAATAAACATTATTAAAATTTTACTTTTCGCAGTTTCAGGGCTGGGTTAAGGTACGGCTGCAACAGGCTTTCGACTAACACATTTTAATGCTGGTGTCCGCATTAAAATGTATTAGCCGCGTATTCTAGCGCCCCTCTGACAGTACTGCATTTGAGGCACACTGCCAATGAGGCAGCACCAGCATGCTAAAATTGTCTAACATGTGAGAGCATGCACTGTGCCTTTAAATTTAAAATGCTATGCGTCAGAGATATAATACTCATGAACAGCGCTGAGCAGGCAGGCCAGAATTTAACAGATCAATTAGCCGTGTCCCAACCAGCCTTCCTAGAGTCTACTCTGGGGATACCAGCCATCACAAGGGTGATCCATGGAGCGGGTCTTGCCTGCTGTTTTCCCACAATCACACTACCCTTTTGGTGACCAGAAGCACACACATGCTTCGATGATTGGACACACCGGTAGGTGGTCCCTCCGTTGGCCTTATTTCAAAAGTAGTAGCTGTAACTCACCAGGGGTCAGCAATGCAGGATTTGCAAGCACACCAAACTAAGGGGCTCATTAGGATGGCGGACGGACTTGCGTCCGTCCGCCACCCTAGAGGAGGAGGGACCGTCCGCAGGGGCAGTGGCGGTCCCTCCAGTGCAATTAGGATGTGACCGCCAGCCTGGCGGTCACATCCTCAATATCTAACATTGCGGCGGGTGCTGCTTGAAGCAGCACCCGCCGCAAGGTTAAATATGCATGCTTTGCATGCACAAAGTGGCAGGCACCGCGCAGTGCCTGCCGCTTTGTGCACGCAAATGCAGGGGGGTACCATAGGTACCCCCCATGTGCACCCCCCACCCCTCCCAATCACCCTGGGGGCCCACAACGGGCCCCCAAAGAAATCACCGTATGCCTTTCCACGGCGGGGAATCCGCCGCGGAAAGGCATCTGTTTTCCGCCATCCTAATATGGCTGGCGGTGTCTGACAGACACCGCCAGCCATGTTAGAGCTTTTCCGCCGCGGTCTGAAGGCGACCGCGGCGGAAAAGCTACGGACCGGTTTTGAGACCCACCGCCATCCTAATTTGGCGGTGGGTCTTTTGTGACTCCCCGGCGGTTTTCCCGCATCCTCCGGTGGCTTCCGCCGGCCCGGAGGATGCGGGAAAACCGCGATCGTAATGTGCCCCTAAGTTCACAAACTTCAGTCACTGCTTCATGCACAAGCACTTTTAACATTTGCTTGCTTTGGGGGTACTGGAATTATGCCGCATTGGAGGAAAGAATTATACCACAGTTTTGACTAAATTATGCAGCAAAAAGAAGGCTCCAGCGTAATGCAGTGATACTTTATTATTTTTACAGATGGGAACAGTCTCTGGAAAAATGTTGCCTTATTAGTACCAGTGTAACATGCAAATCCAGCAGTGACAAAGGTGATCAGACAACCTTTGAAAAGGGCCGTCCACTTCGCAGAAACACTAGTCACATTTTTTAGTAACATTTGATCCGTTTGCGCTTCAATTTTTTGATTAAAATCATAAAATTATGCAGCATATGATGCAATATGCGGTAAATATTGCAGAACCAGGATTATGTAGAAAATATTTGCAAACTTGGATATTTTGCCATTCATGCGTGAACTGCTCTTGTTGAAAGAGGGAGGAGAAGTGCTGATGACAGAAGCTGCATGGCTCGGAGACAAATGGTTTGTGCTTCCACTTTTAAGCTTATGACACCTGGACAGAGACATTTTAAGGCATGGGCAAAGTGGGCTTAATCCCTCTTATAGAGCCAGCTCTGTTCTGTAAGGCTTGCCCTGACGACCTTGAATAATTCATCGACAGATTGTTTTAAATACTGTTTCTCTTTAATTTAGTTGCGATGTGAGTGGTGCGTGAAAGTCTATTACAAAGATTTTGCAGCAAAATGTTGTGTTTGTTTCACACAACACCCATAAATAAAGTTTCATTTAGATCAAAACAGGACTTCATATATGAGAAGTGGGCGGGTGTCACAGAGATTATTTGCAGTAATGTAAGTGAGCTGCTGCTGTGCTACAATGGGTGCCAGCATGAGAATTTACGAATTATAGAATGCATTCTGCTTCCAAACAATGTAGGTTGCAACACCATTGTTCTAGCAATGCAGTACACTGGAGGGAGGGAAAGGGGCAAAATCTGCTAGGAATCCTGCACTCTCACTGCCTGAAGAGGTATTACTGTGGTAACTTGACTTGTGGTTGGTATTTGGCTGATTCGCCTGCCACCTTTTCACCCCAGCGTCCACGTTTGTTGCACCTGAGGCTGTGCTTCCATAAAACCCACACTGCCCGATCCACAGAATTCTATCAGGAATTATATTCACAAGGACGTTTCATTAGAGAGCATTAACATTCATTTTGACTACATCACAGCAATTTCATGGCTTGAAAATCTTTATTTATGCATTTATGCTGGCGATGTATACAGTGTTCTACTCACAGTACTGGAGCTGCATCACGAGGTAGAGTGCACAACTAATCTCGCAAAGTTAGCGAGTGCACCTTAAAAAATCCTGAAATTGGGTAAAATTTCATTTACCGTTCCAGAACTGGCTCCGGGGCAAAGGCTGCAGTAGAGCGCTGTACAATAGAACCAGTTACGCTACATGAGAGAAATGTTACTAAATAGAACGTACCTAAATAGCAGGGCACAGTATCAAACACAGCAAGCAAAGAAAGTACGAAAATAAATAAATATTACAAATTTACAATGACTAACGGACTCCCTGGCGGGGTCTAAGAATGCAGGTCAGATAGTTTCAACACAGGAGAGCTAACTCAACGTTTCATCTCATTTTAATAACACATTTCATCGGGTTGGCTGATAAACATATTTTAGCTGAGCACCGGGTGAAGCGTCAGTTTGTGTTCTGTTCTGCTTGAGTGATCCGTGGATATTGTGGTTTTCCACTCACCTTGCAGCTTCTGTTTTTCGCTGCTCAGGTTGAGGATTGTCTTATTACTTACCGGTAATCTTCATTACCGCGATTAGGGTCCTCCCCGTCCCAGTCCTAACAACGTGAGGCAGTCCTGCCTCCACCCAGCCAATCACAACGCCAGTTATTCAAAGGTTACATAAGCCCCTCCCACCTACCGCCATGCCTGTTATCAATAAGACTCCGACACAAACACAGCGGGAGGGCGGGAGGGTACAGGACTGGGACGGGGAGGACCCTAATCGGGGTAATGAAGATTACCGGTAAGTAATAAGACATTACCCCCTCATGGGTCCTCCCCGTCCCAGTCCTAACAACGTGAGGAACTCACAAGCAGAGAACCAACCAAAAAACGCAGGACACCAGGGATCCATGCAGAGTACAAATCAGTAAAGATCAATGAACAGCAACGTCCAACATGCCAACAGAAAAACAGCCAGCAGAGGCATGTAAAACAACAAGCCAAGAAGGCAGCATAAATACGAGACGGGACAGCGGGTGGCCGCCCAACAAACTCCCGGACAGAAAACTCCTGCCGCCCCAGCCCAGGAAGCAGGCACAGAACGTGTCGAACGACCCAGCACCAGAGATGGAGGAGGCAGACCCAAAGGACCGAAAAGGCAGGCAGACCGCCAGACGCACCCACTGACTAACCTCAGAACCGGAAACCCATAACCCCCAAGCCAGGCCTCCACAGGAGACAAACAGGGCAGGAGAAAACGGAAAAACACCAGGGAACGAAGGTGGGAAAAACCGGAGAGCCCAGCGAACCACCAAGGAAGGGGGAACAAGGGACCACCCAGCAGGTAAAACAGGAAGAAACACCTCCAGCTGCCAAAGGAAAGGGGAAGAACCCACAGGCAAAAAGGCCGGAACAAGCCACAAACCAACCCAATCCGGCAGGAACTCCCAACAGGGAAAAGAAACGAGCAGAGCACCCAAAGCACCAAACACACCCAACCAACGAGCAGAGGTGATGGCCAGCAAAAAAGCCACAGCAACAGACAACCAGAACAAGTCAGCTACCAGCAAGAGCTCAAAAGGGGGCAACATCAGACCCCCCCCCCAAACAGCAGGCAAAAACCCAAGAAGGTACGAGTACAGGAGAGACCGGCCGACGAAGCCGAAAGCCTAGAAGAAACCGACTCACCAAAAGGGGCAAAAACCACCAAGGAGGCTCCAGGACCCCGACAAGCACGAACCGCCGCCCACCGAGAAGACAAAGCGGAAGGGGCAAGGCCCTGTAAAAAAAATTGTCCCGAGAAAATCCAACACAGAGGCAGGATCCCCCAGCACAAGAACTACCCAATGGGAAGAACACAAAGAGAAAAAAGAACCCCAAAGACGACCACAGCACCCAAGGGTTGAAGGCCGACATGACAACGTGATGCCACGAGCCACCACAGAGGAACAGCCCAAAGACGCCAACCACAGCCGCAGAAGAGCCAGGCCGTCAGAAGCAAGTGACATCAGGGCAAAAACCAGCTGTGGACCAAAAAGCAGAGCCGGAGACAATGAAGTCCGGCCAAACCCGACCCCCGCCAGCAGCAGCAGGAGCGGTAACAAAGACAGAGAGGCCAATGATACAGACACCTACACACACCCCCTTACATCCCCCGAATATGCAGGAGGAGAAATAGGAGGGAAGGCACACAGAAAGCCCGAAGGCCAAAGAAATGAGCAGGGGCCAATCAAATCCACACCAAATCGAACTAAACAAAGAAATGCGCCGCCGAAGCGAGCACAGAGGGCACAAAACAGAGGACAGGAGGAAACGGCCCAAGCAGCGTCTACGAACGAAAACGCAGACAGACCCGAATACAAACCCAAAGCCCACAGAGGAGACACGGCCCAGAGAGAGCCGCGGGAGCCCGAACTACCAGAGGCATCAGACACACCAATGAGCCATAGCGTTGTGGGAACAACACATGGAAGCCAGCAGGAACAGAGACAACCAACCGGTCCCCCGAAGAAGGCCCAAGCAGCAAATAGCCACGGGAAGGCCAGCACGAATCAAAAAAACTCGGCGGCCACCAAGGACCCCAACGTGGCGCCCAACCCCAAGGACAGGCGTCCAAGGACAACGAGAGGAGAGAAGGGAGCTGAAAACGCACCCCAAACCCCAGGTCGGGAGAGCAAAGCCACCAGGCCAAAGTAGGAACCAGAACAGGGGAGAGAGGAACCAGAGCCATGTAACCTGCACGAAAAAGGACCCAAGGAGCCAATCAGAAGAAACACCAAGGACAGGAGGAACAGGCAAACCGAAGGAACCACAGCCGCGGAGGCAGCCACCACCTCCAGGAACCGCAACCAACCCCAAAGGGCAGAAGGGCGACCCAGCAGGACCCACAAAAGAGCCAACAGGGAAGAGAACGGAGCCGGAGGGCGAAAACAGCCCCTTGTAAAGTGACGAACAGGCCCCGAGAAACCGAAGGCCCCGAATAGGAACCAGAAGAAAAATGGCCAGAACCACAACGAACCCCAGAAACCGGAGCAAGGCCACAACGCCACCATCGCCAGACCAGCCACAAGGAGGGTGGAAGCAAAAACCGGACAAAAGCCACATAGGTTAAAGCCAACAGCACCCCCCAGGTGGTCACCCACCCAGGTATGGACCAGACCTGACCCTGCATAACATAGAACAACAGATGCAAGCAGAGCGGAACCGCCAACCAGCAAAAAACCTGCACAGCAGGAGCCAGCACCGCGGAAAAAACCTGGGGAGCAGGAGAGAGGCCGAAAGGCAACACCCGAAACAGAGAAATGAACCCATCCACAGCAAACCGCAGGAACCGCGGACCAGCCAGACGAATGGAACGTGAAAAACAGACAACACCCAAAACAGGAAGAGGGGAACGACAGACCACAAGGGGAACAACCGACCAGCGGCACCAAAGGTATAAAGACCCGGGACACAGACCGTGCAGAAAGGAACCAACGGGCGCCAGGACCAAGAACAAAGAGGAATAGGAACCCTGGCACCCCCCCGCCACCGGAACCAGCACAACAGCGCCCAGAGACCGACGTCCAAAGAAGAAGGCAAATGCAACACGGGTCAAAGGACAACGGAGCAACCGTGAAAACAGCCCAAAAAGGGGGACAGTCCGGAAAAGAATCCGGAAACCAAGAGCAAAGACCGACAGGACCCACCAGTCGGAAAGCAGACCGGACCAACAAGCCAGGAACAACGGATCCGAGCCCCCAAAACCGAAACAAAAACAGCAACGGAGACGGGGAACCCACTGCCAGATGAACACCAGGAGTGGGACACAGACCCAAAGAAAAAGAGACGCAACCGCAACCACCAGGTCACAGAGACCCCCTCCCAGGGCACAACAATACCCAAAGCCCCGGACGACCAACACCCAGGGGGAGCAGTAGGCGCAACAGAGGCCGGGAACCAAACGGAACACAGCCTCCCCCACGCCCCGACCACGAAAGGGCCGAGAGGAAAACAGAGCACCACCACACAGACTGTCAGTAGAGGGAGCCAAAAAGCCAAGGAGCCACAGAAAAACAGACAGTGGACCAAGACACCAGCACCACGTCAGCCGAGGAGAAGACGCAACCCATCAAGCCAAGACAGGAAGGAAGGCCCGCAAACAGCCAAACTCCACACGACCCATGAGAAGGAACAGTGAAGTACAGGCCGAACAAGAGCCAGCACGCAGCCCAAAAGAAGAAGCAACACATGGAAATGCAGGAAAGTGAGTGACAAAGTCCGCCAGGCGAAACCGCCATCCCAGAAAACGAGGAAAAACCCTGCGCATCTGCCGCAAGCCATGCATCAGACAAGATATCCAACAGGACAACATGGAAGGAAAAGGTCAACCACCACAGAGTAAACAAACCGTGCGGAGAACCCCACAACATCCAGGGATCCAGGGCCACAATATCGTAGGCCCAGGCAGCGCAAACTGGGCAGCCAATACCAACAAGTGTGTAAAAGCACAGATTGAAACTATATCAACCCAGGTAATTGGACAGCATAGGCAGGAAGATCTCGTGAACACCAGTAGCCCTTCACAGTAGTCAGCGCAGCCCCCAGAATCTGCAAAAATGTCAACCACCTGCAGAACCAGGAAACTATGCCGCATGGAAACAGCCCAGGCAGGCACAGGTAAAGACGACCCTTCACACATGGTGAGTGAACCCGAGCAAACCAAACAGGAACTCACCACACAACAAAGGAAGTGCCCAGCAACCTCCAAGCAACACTGCCCCCAATCACCAAAACACACAACGTGAGACCGGTGAAAATTACAAGGGCAGCCCTGTAGTCTCCACCCACAGCCCCAGGTCAAAAGACCATGACCGTGGGGGCCGGACGCTGCACTAGAACCACAGCGCCGGAACGACCCGGGGCCAGGACACCACGAAAACTCCCCGCCCCAGCCCAGCACATGAACGGGGAGAGTCCCTGACCCCAGAACAGGAGCGCGGCAGACCGGGGGACCGGAGTGGCTGCGCAGAGAGAAAAACCCACAGGAAACAATGCAGAAGTAAAAAACTGCAAATGAAATAATCCTGTGAAATTCAAACAGAAAAATAACGCAGAAGCATAAAACTGCAAATGAAACACTCACGGCACCGTCCTGAAGAAAAACAGAAACAGAAACAGGAACCGGGAGCACCAGCGTTCCGACCGCCGTCGGAGCAGAAAAAAAACAGGCATGGCGGTAGGTGGAAGGGGCTTATGTAACCTTTGAATAACTGGCGTTGTGATTGGCTGGGTGGAGGCAGGACTGCCTCACGTTGTTAGGACTGGGACGGGGAGGACCCATGAGGGGGTAATTTGTGCAGCTGCTTTGCTAGGGCCCCCTGGATGTCCGTCTGGTTGCTGAAGGCGCCCAGCTCCTGGTGACCTTCAAACGATTCTTATTGTCTGGCATCCTGAAGTAATACTAGACACATTCAGCACGTATTAAGTTCTACAGTGCTGGTGGCGTCTAGTGCAAAAGTCTATCTTGACACATTCCCCCATGACCTTCAAAAAGCACACGCTGTGTTTGGTGCTGCATTTCTTTTGTTTTCCAAAGCGTGGCTGCGGGCAGATTTATGCTTTTGTTTAAAACATTAGTGTTAATCGCAACTCGTGAGAGCCTCTGCAATTAACACGAATATTTAAACAAAAGCACTCAATGAACTTCACAGCCGCACTCTAGAAAACAAAAGGCATTTAGCAAGAGGAGCACTTGCTAAATGTAGCGGTGGCGTGAATGCTCTTGGGGATGTGTGCGCGCCACAGACACGGCCCTGCGCGCTCTGGGGCACAGAGGTGCGCGGGCGCCCAGGCGCGCGGCTTCGTGGGTACACTGATCCCCACTCATGACTACAAGGCTCCAGTCTGTCCGTCCGCGAGGCCCAGTGGCTCTTCGTGCCCTGCGGACTACCATCAGAGACACTCTCCTTGCTCCCGGCGACCTGCTTCCCTGCAAACTGGACTCTTGGCACAATTCTTGAGAAGGTAAAACTTCAGCGGGATTTACCTGGGACTATACTAGACCCGTGCTCCATCGCGGTCAGCTTGAACTTGACCAGGTCTAGCGCGACCAGAAATCCACCTTTGGCACTTTATGATTTCAATCGCTATTTTACAGTTTATTCTTCAAAAATTAATACATCAAGTCCTACTTATTGGAATTTTGTTGTTTTGTCTTGTTTTGTTTATTAAATTAAGGCAATCTTTCTAGACTGGATTTTGTTTGTATGGTGTTTTTACAGTTTTACTGTTTAAAGTTTGTCACAAATACTTTTCACATCGCCTCTAAAGTTAAGCCCAACTGCTCTAAGCCAAGCTACCAGAGGTTGAGGACAGGTCAATTTAGGGTGTTTTTGTGACTTACGCTGACTAGGATTGTTGTTCCTGCTTCGACAGGGTGCACCTCTGCCAACCAGAAACCCAATTTCTAAAACCATGTCAACGGAAAATGTGATGTGTGTAAATGTCAGTGTGCTATCACACCATGCTCTAGAAATATATTTGTAACAGTGTAGTCCAAAATCACTACCAGCTACAAAACACACCCTTACCACTCTCCTGCTGAATGTACATGGATTATTTGCTATACTTGTTCTTTGTGACATGTGGATTTTTTACTGTCTATGACTTTAGTGATTTAACATTGAAGGCAGCACCTCCAAACTGTTTCAGCACCACTGCCCGAATAATTAGAAAATGGTCAGGAACTTGGGAAATAAGCAGTTGACCTGCATGTTAATATCCATTCCATTGCCCCGAATAATGAGTAGGAAATGTGCTAGTGATACGGAGCCGCAATTGATTACAGCATTCCCAGTATTACACTCCCCTTTTACCAACCAAATGGGATTGATGGTCCTAGAGTACTATAATCACAATTGCACATCTGTTTAGTGATCCGTGGTGCAGTCATTAGGAAAGTTTGTTTTTATTGTTTTTTATATAAACAAGCCGTTTGCAAATTTATCACATAAAAATACAGGTAAAATACAATTTCTACAGTGACAAATGTTAGGAGTTTCCTGTTCCAATAATACAGAAGCAGTACACGTGTCTGGGAATAAGGGCATAGATATTATTAAGCACCATTATTATTTTATTTTAAGTGATATAAGGCTACCATATAGATAAGCCTCCCACAGAGTGTTTGATTTGTAAAATATTAAGCGTCTGGGCTCTGACCAGGAGGCCTCTGAAGCTTCCACCAATCTCCCCTGTCATCGCTGCCAAAATAACTACTAACCATCTCTCTCGCATGTAAATGCGACAGTTCAGATTATTCCAGGTCCCCAAAGCTAAAGGAATGGCTGGGGAGGCAGGTATTAGTAATTTTATATCGTTTTCCTAAACAACTGTTATACTGCTCATCTTTAAATTACATGAGAAGCGCCACCTTGTGGCCGACTGCCCTAAGAGTGGTGTTGACAATTAGGTGCCAGTACCGAGCACCTGAAACCAGTGCTCAGCACCGGAAAGCTCCGGCTCCAATTAAGCACTGCTTCCACATAACATTGCCTAAAGGACCCCAGTAATAATTCTCATGTCACATTCATCCATATTTTCAATCAAGCACCACCTTGAAGTGTCCATGATTCTATCCTTCAAAATGCTCTTAAAGAATGGATATTCTTTTTGTTTGTGATCCATGATATGGACACAGCTGCTCTCTTTTAGGGCCTTATGTACAAAAATACATTAGGTAGAAAAGATCGCAGTTCGCTCACCGATATGTACAGAATGTCTTCCTGTTTTGTTACCCAACCTATGTATTAATAGGGCGGTTCATACAATACCGAATTCTAGTGGGTCGCAAATTGACCTACCTCATAAATATTAATGAGGAGGGTCACAAATAGAGACCCACTGTGATTGGCTACAATTGCAGTCGTGGTCGCCTGCTGGGATCAGCAGACGATCATGTCTGCGATTGCTTTTAAATAAAGAATTTTGTTTTTTAAGTTCAGGCCGTTTCTTTAAAAGTAAAACAGGAGGCATTTAAAAAAGGAAAATGAAAATGTTGAAACACTTTTCTTTAAGATTAGGCAGTGCTCCTTGGGATCGTTGCCTACTCTTAAAAAATGTTTGTTTACCATTGACAAAGGGGAAGGAACCCCTTAGGGTCCCCTTCCCATTTGTGCTGGGGTTACCACCTTATTTGAGTTGGTGATAAAATATTAATGTTTAGCGGCTACATTTCAGGCGCAAAACATTAACCCCTTCGATGCTGATGACGGCCGGGAGCCGTCATGGCACACAGTGCTCGTGTGCTGATGAGGGCTCCCGGCCATCTTGGCGCCCACCCACGGGGGGAGGGCTGGTGCTCCCCCCGCTTGTGCCCAATCGCGGTCATTTTACTTGGGAAGGCCGGGGAAGACCTTCCCCAGCCTCTCCCACCGCCCCCATGCCACGTCATCGATGACGTCAGCGCGCGAGCCGTGCTGACGTCAGTGTATGTTTACTTTCTGTTTCCCCTCAGGTGGCCGCCATTTGGATGCAGCGCACCGAGGGGAAACAGGTGAGTGTGATCACCGCGGTGGGGGCGATTGCTGTGAAAGAGGCATCGGGGATAGAAAAGGGTTTTTTCTTTCCCCTGATGCCTCTTTTTGCATTCCTGCTGCACGATCGTGCAGCAGGAATGCACACTAGACCCAGGGATTTATTTTTTGTGTGTGTTTTCTGTTTGGGGGAGCGGCCCCTTGGGCAAGGGTCGCTCCTCAAAGGGGGGCAAATCATTTTACGGTGTCCTGCCCCCCCGGGGGGGCTGTGTATTGTTTTATCGATTTATAAGCCCACTGGACCACCAATGAAATTAAATATGGGGAGTGGCCCCTTGGGCAAGGGTCACTCCCCTTGGGGGCATGTTTTTGGCTGTCTGCCCCCATGGGGGGGCAGATCGAGCCTTTTTTTACGTTTTTGTGGGGCCCACTAGGGCACCAGGGATGTTTGCAAGGAGAATGACCCCTTGGGCAAGGGTCACTCTCCATGTGGCCCACTAGACCACCAGGGATGTGTGTGGGGAGCGGCCCCTTGGGCAAGGGTCGCTCCCCAACGGGTGCAAATAATTTTACGGTGTCTGCCACCCCCCAGGGTATATATTTTGTATTTTCTGGCTGCCTGGACCGCTGAATTTGTGGCATATGGGGAGTGACCCCTTGGGCAAGGGTCACTTCCCTTTGGGGGCATGTTTTTGGCTGTCTGCCCCCATGGGGGGGCGGATCAAGCCGTTTTTTACGTTTTTTGTAGGGCCCACTAGGCCACCAGGGATGTTTATAAGGAGAGTGACCCCTTGGGCAAGGGTCACTCTCCATTTGGCCCACTAGACCACCAGGGATGTGTGTGGGGAGCGGCCCCTTGGGCAAGGGTCTCTCTCTTCATGGGGCGCTATTCATTTTACGTTGGCCGCCTCCCCCGGGGGGCAGGTTAAATATTTATTTATTTACTGGACCACCAATGTAGCCATGTGTGGGGAGTGGCCCCTTGGGCAATTGTCACTTTCCGTTGGGGGCCCTCTCGCACCATATTTGGCCCACTAGAACACCAGGGATGTGTGTGGGGAGCGGCCCCTTGGGCAAAGGTTGCTCCCCAAGGGGTGCAATTTTTTTTGCTGATTGAATGTTTGGTAATGTATTGGCCCACTGGACCACCAATGTAGCCATGTGTGGGGGGGGTGGCTTCGAGGGCAAGGGTTGCTCCCCTTTTACAGGGGTACATATTTTATTTATACTCTTAGGCCCACCTACCCCTTAGCTTAGCTGGTGTATTGTGTGTTGACTGGTGCATTATTTGAATATGTGATTGTAATGTTTTTTCTTCTTTTTATTGTAGTGTAAAGCTTGTGATTCCTGTTTGCAGTTTCGGCAGTGGTTGTTCTTCAGTTTTGCGTATTTGGATTTATTTGGTAAGAAAAACATTTTTGTTGTGTTTACTCCAAATGAGTATTATTGTCATGCATAAATGTTTTTTTTTGTAAGTGCTGTAATAATGGCTGTATTTCTGTTTGTGTTCTGAGCATGAAATTCTTTGCAATGTGTTTTGCGTTGTCTTATATGTAATGTTTTTTTCTTTATCTTTTTTAAAGGGATATTGTTGATCCATACTGTGTCTGTGCAGAGTAGGTGGTGCTGAGTCTAGCTGCTTCTGACAAGTGAGTGGTATAGTGTTGGAGTATATAGGTATTTGAGATAAAGCAACATTGTGTTTATTTGTTTTTTTTCAAAGATTTTGTTGTTTACGTTTTTGACAAGTTACCTTTCTTAGTTAGCATTATGGCTAGCCGTAGAATGACTGCTCAGCAGGTGATTGGTTTGCTTCTTGAATCTTCCTCTGAGCAGGATTATGAGAGTGACAGTTCGTCTGAGGGAGAGGAGGGAGGGGAAGATTCAGGCAGTGAGTTTTCTCTCAACATGGAATCATCGGATGATGAATCCACTCTCAGTGAGGACGAAGTGCCTGTTTTAGAGGAGGAGATTGATGTGCCGATGGTGCAAGAGACATCTGGATTGCAGCCTGGGGCTGCAAGCCTTCCCATTGGAAGTGCTGGACTCTGGGTTGATCCAAACATGGTGCAGCCGGTGTTGTCTGACTTTACTGGTTATGCAGGGTGTAGAGTGGATTGTGAAAACTTCTTGCCTATACAGTTTTTTCAGTTGTTCATGGATGATGTATTTTTGGCTGATATTGTTGAGCAGACTAATTTGTATGCTGAACAGTTTTTGAGGGACAACAGCACCAGATTTAGGCCCCACTCTAGTGCTACCCGGTGGACTCCCACAAATCTGGATGAGATGAAGAGGCTTTTGGGTTTGACTTTTTTGATGGGCTTGTTAAGGAAGCCTTCCCTGGCTTCATATTGGTCTTCCAGTTCCTTGATGGCAACGTCTATATTTCCTGCAGTTATGAGTCGTGATCGGTATTTACTTTTGCTTCGGATGTTGCATTTCGTTGATAATTCTTTGGCATTGCCACGAGATCACCCAGACTGTGACCGCCTTTTTAAGATTCGGCCAGTTATTGATCATTTTGTAGATCGATTTTCAGAGATCTATACTCCAGGCAAAGAAATATCTATTGATGAGTCTTTGGTCCTGTTCAAGGGCCATTTCCTTTTTAGGCAGTACATTCCTAGCAAGAGGGCACGTTATGGAATTAAGCTGTATTTGTTGTCTGAGAGTAGGACAGGATATGTCTGTAATTTACGGGTGTACACTGGTAAGGATTCCACTATTGACCCCCCTGGTTGTCCGTCCACTTTTGGAGTGTCAGAGAAAACTGTGTGGGAACTTGCTAGAGGACTGTTAAACAGAGGCCACAATTTGTATCTTGATAACTTCTACACTGGTGTGCCATTGTTTAAGGAGTTATTCAAAGTGGACACTTTTGCCTGTGGCACAATCCGCTCTAACCGTAAAGGTTTTGCAAAAGAGCTTGTTTGCAAAAAGCTTCAGAGGGGACAGTGCAGTGCCTTGCGTAGTGATGAACTGCTAGCTGTGAAATTTGTCGACAGGAGGGATGTGTACATGCTGACTACCATCCATGATGAAAGTACTACACCTGTGGCTGTTTGGGGTCAGGTTGCTGAAGTGCGTAAACCTGTGTGCATTGTAGACTACAATAGGCACATGGGTGGTGTTGACAGAGTAGATCAGAGGTTGGAACCTTACACTGCTATTCGTAAGTCTTACATTTGGTATAAGAAGTTGGCCATCCATCTTTTTAATTTAGCAACTTTTAATGCTTTTGTTGTGTTCAAGGAGTGTTCTCCTGCGTCAAAGTTGACTTTTGTTCAGTTTCAGGAGTCTATGATAGGCAGCCTTGTTGTTGTGGAACAGACACATGTTCCTAGAGTCGGAGTGGTGGAGGAAGTGGCTAGATTGCGAGATCGCCACTTTCCTGATTACATTCCTCCCACGCCCAAAAAAAACAATCCCTGTAAGAGATGTAAAGTCTGCTATCGAAGAGATGTGCGGAAGGATACTCGTATGCACTGTGCCGATTGTCCTTCTCATCCTGGGCTGTGTGTGCCCAGATGTTTCAGAATGTATCACACTCAAAAGAAATTTTGGTAGCTTCCCTGATTCTAATGGTCTACTGCCTGGTCTGTAAAGTTTTTTATTGGTTATTCAGTTTCACCTGTGGCATTAGTATTTTGTTTTTTAGTTACCGCTGTTTGTAGTTGTAGTTTTGTATCTAGTTCTAAATGGTTTGTAATTTTTTTCTTTGTTTAAAAAAAAAAAATATTTGGCAGTGTGCGTGGACTGATGTTTGGCTGGCGGCGTGCATGGACTGGTGTTTGGCTGGCGGCGTGCATGGACTGGCACTTGGCTGGTGGTGTGTCTGGACTGGTGCTTGGCTGGTGGTGTGTGTGGACGGGCGCTTGGCTGGCGGTGTGTGTGGACGGGCGCATGGCTGGCGGTGTGTGTGGATGGGCGCTTGGCTGGCGGTGTGCGTGGACTGGTGCTTGGCAGACGGTGTGCATGGACTGGTGCTTGGCAGGCAGTGTGAGTGGACTGGCGCTTGGCTGGCGGTGTGCGTGGATTGGCGATTGGCTGGCAGTATGTATTGACTGGCGCTTGGCTGGCGGTGTGCGTTGACTGGTGCTTGACTGGCAGTATGTATTGACTGGCGCTTGGCTGGCGGTGTGCGTTGACTGGTGCTTGGCTGGCGGTGTGCGTTGACTGGTGCTTGGCTGGCGGTGTGCGTGGACTGGCGCTTGGCTGGCAGAGTGTGTGGATTGGCGCTAGGCTGACGATGTGCATGGTCTGGTGTTTGGATGGTGGTGTGGGTGGACTCGCGCTTGGCTGGCAGTGTTTGAGTAGATTCTTTCTGTTGGTCACTACACACACTGCTAGCTGAGCGCCATTCCACGCAGTCCATCACTTTGTGTAGTTGCTGTGTCTGGAATGTGGGTGTGTGAAAGTGATGGGCCCTTGAATGGCGCTGTCTGTTGGTGTGAGTATTGTAATGTGATGGGCCCACGGCTGGCGGTGTGAATGTTTTGTATGTGTCACACGTATGAAAGGTGTATGAATGGCCTGTAAAGAGGTTGGTGCTTTGACGTGGCTTTACGGCTCACGAGCTGTGAGTAAATGGTTCAGTTTCTCATTCTTTCAAGTATTAACAGTTCATTTCATTTTTGTGAAATGACTTGATAATACAATTGTATATACTGAATCATCACTCACCCTCGTGCCAAATCCAACTAGTATGTGTGTGTGTGTGTGCTTGAGGATTAGATGGCTGTGCAGTAATATTTGTCTTTTTTCTCTTTCTGAAGCACGGTGTATCTTGTCCCTTTTTGTGAATATTGTAATGTGTTGTATTTGCTCCTGGATGGCGTGAATGGTCTTCTGTGTATCAGGTATGAAAGGTGCGTGAATGGCCTGCAAAACGGTTGGTGCCTTGTCATGGCTTTACAGCTCACGAGTTGCGAGTCACTGGTTCGGTTTTTATGCATTTAATTATTGACAGAGCATTTCATTTGTGTGAAATCTCTTGTTCAATACATTTTATGTACTGAACCATCACTCGCCCTTGTGCCAAATCCAACCAGTATGTGTGTGTGTTTGAGGAATAGATAGCTGTCTTGGAATGTTTGACTTTTGAGTGTCTATGTTAAGGTGTACATTCCAGTTAAGAATAACCTACTAAATGTAGCTATTATTGTTACACCATGGGAGTATATGGTGATGTCTCTCTTGTGAATTCCCCCGGGTGTCTAGTTTTCAGAAATGTTTGGGTTTTGTAGTTTTCCAAGATGGCCGCCAAGCCCGGGGCCAAAAACTCATGGGAACCCCCTTGCAAAACCAGGTTGGTTTGTGATAGGTTATTTTGATGTCAGCTCATTATGTTTTGGGCCCTTACCTGTTGCGGGTCCTTGAGCCACCCATGCAAGTGAGGTACCATTTTTATCGGGAGACCTGGGGGAACGCTGGGTGGGAGGAAATTTGTGTGAGCCCAGTGATGCCACGCTTTCCCACACAAAAATGTGTGAAAAATCAGATTTTTTTCAGGTAAAATCAAGGTTTGCAAGGGATTCTGGGTAAAGGAACGTTGGAGGATCCACGCAAGCCATTCCTCCTTGGAAGCCCCCGGGTGTCTACTTTTCAGAAATGTGTGGGTTTGGTAGGTTTCCCTAGATGGCCGTCTAGCACGGGGCCAAAAACCCAGGTAACCCCCCTTGCAAAAGCTGGTGGTTTCGACATAGGCTTGCCTATGTGAAAACCACCAGCGTTTCCTGTCGCAGGCACTAGGCAGACCCAGGCACGTAAGGTACCATTTTTTTGGGAGACCCGGGGGAACGCTGGGTGGGTAGAAATTTGTTGATCCACGCAGATTCCAGAACTTTCCACCACAGAAATGTGAGGAAAATGCTTTTTTTTGGTCAATTTCTTAGCTTTGCAAAGGATTATGGGAAATAGAACCTGGTGGTAGGCAGTCGATTCAGCCCATCCTGAATTCCCCTGGGTGTCTAGTTTTCAAAAAAGTATAGGTTTGCTAGGTTTCCCTAGGTGCCGGCAGAGCTAGGGTTCAAAAACAAAAGGTAGGCTCTTTGCCAAAAAAGGTCACGATTTCACTGCAAAATTGAAGTGCGACCACGTTGCGTTTTGCGCTGTTTCCTGTCGCAGGCACTAGTCAGACCCAGCAAGTGAGGTACCATTTTTTTGTGAGACCCGGGGGAATGCTGGGTGGGTGAAAATGTGTTGATCCACGCAGATTCCAGAACTTTCCACCACAGAAATGTGAGGAAAATGCGGTTTTTTTTACAATTTCTTAGCTTTGCAAGGTATTCTGGGTAGCAGAACCTGGTGGTAGGCAGTCGAGTCACCCCATCCTGAATTCCCCTGGGTGTCTAGTTTTCACAAATGTATAGGTTTGCTAGCTTTCCCTAGGTGCCGGCAGAGCTAGGGTTCAAAAACAAAAGGTAGGCTCTTTGCCAAAAAGGGCACGATTTCACTGCGAAATTGTGGTGCGTCCACGTTGCGTTTTGCGCTATTTCCTGTCGCAGGCACTAGACAGACCCAGGCAAGTGAGGTACCATTTTTTTCGGGAGACCCGGGGAAACACTAGGTGGGTGGAAATTTGTTGATCCACGCAGATTCCAGAACTTTCCACCACAGAAATGTGAGGAAATGCGTTTTTGTTTGTCAATTTCTTAGCTTTGCAAGGGATTCTGGGTAACAGAACCTGGGGGTAGGCAGTCGAGTCACCCTATCCTGAATGCCCCTGGGTGTCTAGTTTTCAAAAATGTATAGGTTTGCTAGGTTTCCATAGGTGCCGGCAGAGCTAGGGTTAAAAAACGAAAGGTAGGCTCTTTGCCAAAAAAGGGCACATTTTCATTGCGAAATTGCGGTGCAACCACGTTGCGTTTTGCGCTGTTTCCTGTCGCAGGCACTAGGCAGACCCAGGCAAGTGAGGTACCATTTTTTTCAGGAGACCCGGGGGAACGCTGGGTGGGTGGAAATTGATTGATCCACGCAGATTCCAGTACTTTCCACCACAGAAATGTGAGGAAAATGCATTTTTTTTGTCAATTTCTTAGCTTTGCAAGGGATTCTGGGTAACAGAGCCTGGTGGTAGGCAGTCGAGTCACCCTATCCTGAATTCCTCTGGGTGTCTAGTTTTCACAAATGTATAGGTTTGCTAGGTTTCCCTAGGTGCCGGCAGAGCTAGGGTTCAAAAACAAAAGGTAGGCTCTTTGCCAAAAAAGCACGTTTTCACTGCAACATTGCGGTGCGACCACGTTGCGTTTTGCGCAGTTTCCTGTCGCATGCACTATGCAGACCCAGGCAAGTGAGGTACCATTTGTTTCGGGAAACCCGGGGGAACGCTGGGTGGGTAGAAATTTGTTGATCCACGCAGATTCCAGAACTTTCCACCACAGAATTGTGAGGAAAATGCATTTTTTTTTTGTCAATTTCTTAGCTTTGCAAGGGATTCTGGGTAACAGAACCTGGTGGTAGGCAGTCGAGTCACCCCATCCTGAATTCCCCAGGGTGTCTACTTTTCAAAAATGTATAGGTTTGCTAGGTTTCCGTAGGTGCCGGCAGAGCTAGGGTTCAAAAACGAAAGGTAGGCTCTTTGCCAAAAAAGGGCACATTTTCACTGCGAAATTGCGGTTCGACCATGTTTTGTTTTGCACTGTTTCCTGTCGCAGGCACTAGGCATACCCAGGCAAGTGAGGTACCATTTTTTTCGGGAGACCTAGGGAAACGCTGGGTGGGTGGAAATTTGTTGATCCACGCAGATTCCAGAACTTTCCACCACAGAAATGTCAGGAAAATGCATTTGTTTGTCAATTCTTTAGCTGTGCAAGGGATTCTGGGTAACAGAACCTGGTGGGAGGCAGTCGAGTCACCCCATCCTGAATTCCCCTGGGTGTGTAGTTTTAAAAAAAGTATAGGTTTGCTAGGTTTCCCTAGGTGCCGGCAGAGCTAGGGTGCAAAAACTACAGCTAGGCACTTTGCCATAAGAGGGTCAATTTTTAACTGCCAAATTGAGGTGTGACCACGTTGCATTTTGCGCCGTTTCCTGTCGCAGGCACAAGGCCGACCCACACAAGTGAGGTACCGTTTTTATCGGGAGACTTAGGGTAATTCAGATGTGTAAATCAACTGTTATTACCTATTGAGTTTTTCATGCATTTCTCCCTTCCCAATGAAAGACATTGTGTAAAAAAAAAATCTTTTTGAAAAATGACCAATAATACTCATGCTAGTATGAGTATTCCCAATTTTGAAAATGTGCAAATATATACTGTTTCTAAACTCTATAATTTGTACCCAATTAATAAATACATAGGTGTATTTCATACACATTTTTCCATGTATACATTTTCCAAGAATAAGTGCTCTATACCCAGTAAATAATAAAATACCATTGCAAGTTGCTGCTCAGTTTTTGGCTCTGGGTTCGTCGGGTTCTTGGTAAAACTACAAGTCCTATATATCCCCACAACTAGGAAAGTCTTACGGATGTAACGGTATATTGCTTTCCAAGAGCTGTCAAAAATTACAAGAAGTTATAGGTGAAAACGTTGAGACAAAAGGCTGTTTTTTTAAACAATTTTTCAATTATTCCAATATTTAACTGTTAGTTTCTATAAAGAAACCTTCATGGATTTAGACAATTGACCCCTTTCTGAATTCAGAATTTTGTCTACTTTCCGGAAATGTATAGCTGTCCAGGATCCATTATTGCTTTTAAACTCATTTCTACCATTAACTGGAAGGAGGTTGAAAGCTCTAAAAATAGCAAAAATAGGCTATGTCCCAGAAAAATGCCAAAACTGGGTGAAAAATGTTGGTTCTCTGACAAAAGACTGTCTATCCCTAAAAGCTGAGAAAATGGAGATTTCAGCCCCACAAACCCTTTTTTATAACATTTGCAGGGAAAAACCCAGAGGCTTTCATTTGCAGCCCATTTTTCCCATTTTTCTGAAAAAAACTAAAATTTCACTGTATTTTGCTTAATTTCTGGGACCCCTCCAAGGGAATCCACGAACCCTGGGCATCTTTAGAATCCACATGATGTTGGAAGAAAAGGACGCAAATTTGGCGTGGATACCTTATGTGGTCAAAAAGTTACAGGGGCCTAAGCGCGCACTACCCCAAATCGCCAAAAAAAGGCTTAGCAGATGAGGGGAAAAGGCCTAGCAGCGAAGGGGTTAATACATACCATAAGGAATAGATATTTGGAAGGAACGCCTTTAAAATGCTCCTTCAAAATAGCGATTCCTTAATGTTTCATAAATAAATTCAACAATCTGGGTAACCTTTTCCCAATCGATAAATGTATTTAATATATTTTAAAAAGGATTTTAGCAGTCAGATTTACCGAAACAGGGAGTTTTCAAACCCTTAAAGACCTTATGGGGAAACGGCCACTTCAGCGCAAATCTGCACGGACTCTCATTGTGAAAGTTTGGCATCCTTTTTCGTGGAGAAAGTGCAGGTAATCTACCGTGGATTTACGTCTTCTGTGCCCGTCGCTGAGCAAATTGGTGAGGTGACTTCGGAGTATGAAACTCTGTCCTTTCTGCCAGTGATGTCTGGTGAGGTCTTTGACACTCTGAGCCTTAAGATCAAATCCGGCTCACCATTAGATCCGCTGAAGCCTGAGCTATTTAAACTTCTTCCCCCCCTAGGTCGTGAGTCTATTTTGAATTTGATCAATTTATCACTCACATCGGGTGTGGTTCCTCTTTCCTGGAAACGGGCAGTGGTCACTCCAATCCTGAAGAAGCCTAACCTGGACCCCCTTTTACCAGAAAACTATCGGCCCATTTCCCTCCTGCCTTGGACCGCGAAGGTGGCTGAGGCACATGTGAACTCCATCTTGTCCGCCCACCTCTCTCGTAATAACATTCTAGACGAGACTCAGAATGGTTTTCGTGCACAACATAGCACCGAAACCGCATTGCTCTTTATGATCGAGCACTTACGTTCGGTGCTAGATGCTGGGCAAACTGCGGCGCTCCTTTTGTTAGACCTGAGCGCCGCGTTTGACACGGTGTCTCACGACATTCTGATTAGGCGGTTGGAGGAAGCGGGAATTGAGGGGTCCGCTCTCCAGTGGTTTCGCTCTTTCCTCTCGGACCGGTTTTTTAAAGTGGCTATTCCACCTGGTCAGTCCTCATTCCATCATCTGGGGCTGGGGGTTCCGCAGGGGTCTGCGTTGAGCCCCACCCTGTTCAACCTATATGTGAAACCGCTGGCTGCTGTCGTCAGGCAATGTGGCCTAACTATGACATCGTATGCCGACGACACGCAGCTGGCGGTGACACTTAGTGGTGAACCTGAGGTGAACGCTCCCAGATTTCGTGCAGGACTTATTGCCGTGGCAGACTGGATGCGAACGAACTGTTTGCAGTTAAATGCCAAAAAAACCGAGGTCCTGATTTTAGGAAAGCAGGCGGAGATTTGGGGAGACCAATGGTGGCCTCCAGAATTGGGGATGACTCCCATCCCAGCTGCCGAAGTTAAGAACTTGGGGGTCTGGCTGGATCCAACACTCTCCTTTACCAGCCACACAAAGAAGGTCGCAGCTACCTGCTATGGTATTCTGCGAGGGCTGCGACCGGTTCTTAAATTTTTTGACCCCCCTACTCGGCAGTTGGTGGTCCAAGCCTCCATTCTCTCGCGGCTGGATTATGGGAGTGCGCTACTGCTCGGGGTGAATCAGGCAGAGGCTACTAGACTGCAAAGGGTGCAGAACGCCGCGGCACGTGCCATTGTGGGCCTTCCAAGGCAGTGCTCTGTCTCCGCAGTTTTGACCTCACTCCATTGGCTGCCGATTCGACAGAGAATCAAATTTAAGGCTCTTTGCCTGACATTTAAAATCTTGAAACTCTCTTCCCCCCCTGCCCTTGCTGAGCTTGTTTCCTCTTACGTTCCTACGCGGTCCCTCAGATCGGAATTTCTTCATCTGGCGGTTACTACACGGTTCAGATTGAGTAGGATGGGAGGCCGCTCCTTTCGTGTATTAGCGGCGGGACTGTGGAACTCTCTTCCTGTCCATATTCGAGCCCTGAACAACCTCACTCCCTTTAGGTGCGCCATAAAGACCTTCCTGTTCCCATCGGCTGTATGATTCCTTTTCTTTTCCCCAGTATCGATTTGTTATGTTGTTGTACCGGATCAGGCGCCGGGACGCCCCTTGGCTGGGGCAGCTGAGCGCCTTATAAAAGTTATTAACATAACATAACATAAAAGCCTTAAAACGCAAGGTCACAAATCCTTGTGTTTTCGTTAGCTTTTACAATGATCAATAGAATAGGATTTTTCCAGCCTTCTTTTTTTTCTCAAGTGATAGTGAGGTGATATTATGCCTTTCTATAAGTGATCCCCAAATTAATATTTCTCTACGCTTTTATATCATCCACCAAACAATATAAGCCAGAAACTACTTCTGAACCTCTTACCATCATTTTAACATAGATTTATCAACAGATGAGGTATCCTTCTGGATATTTCTCAACCAATCTCATAAAACTAAGAAATCATTGCCGATATATCCATCACATCTACCAGATAACGCATTTGCATGCTGGAGTGACATTCCCAGGAGACAACATTACACCTATATTTCTCCCTTTCAAGGCCTCAAACTAAGCAGAACCAAAGTAAACAATGTTTTTGAATCATACACCTTATTTAGTGTCTTTAAATCTGCATCATTATTCAGCACAATCTCCACAATCTATTGGCGAAAACTATTACTTTGTAGTGTTGTGATGTAATATGCAGATTCTCCTTGATTTCCTGCATGCAAATTATTCCTTAACATCAGTAGGAATCAACTCTCTGTAATAGGTGACGATGTAAAAAATACTTCAATAATGTTCTAGTTCCTCCATCTGCCTAGAACAGAAGATTCGCTTCAGGGTAATTTATGGAGATAATATTTAATTTTGGCAACATTTATCAAGTTATCTTTGATAAAGCTTTGCGATGAGATATCCCGATTCTTTTCAAACAAGATAGACCTGATCTATAAAAAAATCATGCACTCTAATAAAATCATGACCTGCGAAGAAGGCCTTGCTTCATACGAAATTGAGAGTAACCACAATGATCACACTTTGGATATTTTTCCCCCCATTACCCCAAAGGAGCTGTCAGCACTCACCATGCAAATCAAAAGTGGTAGTCCCAATGATATAATTCCTGCCAGACTTATGCCCTCTTTGCTGGAGGTACTATGCCCCACAATGGAAAAACTCATCAATCTCTCACTTAGAACAGGCTCTGTCCCAAAACAATGGAAACAAGCGTTAGTTAGGCCTATTAGAAAGAATACCGCCATTCCTTGGACTGAACTAACAAATCTTAGGCCCATCTCTCTGCTCCCTTTTTTGGGTAAGCTGACGGAAAAATATGTAAATCAACATCTTTCCCACTATGTTGAAAACACTGGCGGCCTAGACTATTCCCAATCTGGGTTTAGGCCGAAACACAGCACGGAATCTGCCCTCTTGTCTGTCTCCGATGATTTACATATGTTTCAAGACAAAGGCCATTCCGTGATTCTAGTGTTATTAGATCTGTCGGCAGCGTTCGACACCGTGTCACACAACATCCTTATTGACCGGTTGTCGAACGTAGGAGTCAAGAACAGAGCCCTTGATTGGATAAGGAGTTTTTTAACCGAGCGCACCCAGACTGTCACCATGGGTGCCCACCGGTCAGCAGAGGTGGAGATTTCTAAAGGGGTGCCACAGGGCTCATGTTTGAGCCCAACACTTTTTAACATCTATGTGGCACCCCTGGCAAGAGTGATGCGAAAATTTGGTTTCATCCCCGTATCTTACGCGGATGATACGCAGCTCCTCTTCCCTTTTGAAACTCTCACCGCTGAGAAAAAAAACTCCTTCTCCGCTGGTATGAAGGCCGTTGCACAGTGGATGTCCACTAACTATCTACAGTGCAACGTTAGCAAAACAGAAGTTATGCTATTTGGTGAAGCCAAGCTTCTATGGGCCCCGGACTGGTGGCCTTCCGATCTTGGTGTGGTCCCAGAACCCAAACTGGTCGTGAAAAACCTGGGGATCCGCCTCGATCAGGAACTGTCTTTAAAGCAACATACCAACCTTGTCGCAGGTTCGTGTTTTCATGTCATCAGCATGTTGCGAAAATTTTTTCCTTTGTTGCCAGACACGTTTAGAAAGACCTTAGTGCAAACCCTTGTTCTGAGTCGTATCGACTACTGTAATGGCCTGCTCCTATCTGCCAACGAGGGAGTATTGGCCAGACTTCAGGTAGTCCAGAACACAGCGGCGCGCCTAGTCCTGAATGCCCCTCCAAGAACAGCATCCAAACCTCTCCTACATCAACTTCATTGGCTCTCCATACGACAAAGAATACAATTTAAAATTTGTTGTATAATACATAAAAACATAAATGGACAAGGCCCTACCTATCTGCAACAGAAATTCATCCCCTACATCCCGTCTAGGCCACTCAGATCCAGCTCAAGTCATCTACTGGTGGTACCTCGTGTCAAAAAGATCAGACACGGAGGTAGAGCACTGTCCGTAGCAGGACCAAATCTATGGAATCGACTTCCCCTAACTCTCAGACTTTGTACCTCTCATTTACAATTTAGAAAACTCCTCAAAACCGTTCTATTTAAAAATGAGATTTAATCCATATCAGTATTCTCTTCTGTATTTGTTAAACTGGCCCAAAAGCGCAGAGATACTCCAGCTGGAGTCGATTCCAGCGCTATATAAGCTTGTAAATAAATAAATAAATAAATAAATAGCGCAAATACTTACATTCTAAAATAATTGCATGATCTACACACAATAACTATGAGCTGGGATGAGAGTCATACATGCAAAGAAAAATGTGGCTGTGTCAAAGAGCAAGACAAGTCACCTAAACATAAAATACAGGAGTGCAAGGATAAATCATTGTCAAAGCTGATTGACTTCATTTTTACCTATCAGTGAGCGGACCAGGAAGCTTTTCACCCTGCAATGGTGTAGCTGAGTGTAGTTGAAAGTATTATAAAGACTTATCAATAGACAGGTGTCATATGTTTTCTGAGAAATATGCTGCCACCGACTCTATCAGATGCAGTCCTCAAGTCTATGAAGCAGCAGCACTATTTACTGGCTTCCTGCCTAAAAAACAATTTCTCAAAATGGTTCAAGACCACACATTGATCTAATGTTAAATGCCCAGGTCCTAAAACAACTTCTCCACAGAAGCAAGCTTTCTGATTTACAGGAAATGTTGAACAAATGAATTTGCTGCAACATTCCCTCAAGGTGTGAGGTAATGAACATCTGTGATAGGGCCTGATTCCAATCTCGCTAGGAAAACCCTCCGTATGACTCAGATTCGGAAGGCTTTCCGAGTGAAACGTGCTCAGGGACTCCAAACGAGCGAGTGCGATGCAGGCGTATGCTTACGGACTCGGTTCGCCCAGACTCCCATTGAATTCCATGGGATCCTGTGTACCGACACGCACACAGGCTCCCATAGCAAAAAGGAGTGGGTGGGGAAAAGCATACACCCTGTGGTGGGCACCCCATGGTGCCTACCACACTGTGCATGATTGGATCGGGTGGGCCCATGGACACACCCCTGTGACAGATTCGGAGGGCCCTGGGTGAAGGGGGGCTAAAGCCCCCCGAAGTATGATTCCAACAGCTTTTTTGTCTCGCTGAGACTGAGGCGATGCGGCTGTTCAAACGTGCATCTTACTCACTCGGTCGGAATTAGGCTCCATAGCGCTGCACGATTTGGCTACGAACAAGTCGTACGAACATATTCGGGTCCTGGAAACGATTTGGTCAATGTGTACGTGATCTTCGCATCGTACTTGGTCGTTCGGACCTGTGTACGATTCGGTCATGAACAAGGGCTATGAATCGAATCTGAGAAAGCCAAATCCGATTCAGAGGCCTTCCGAACGACATCGAAATCAAGCATTTAGTTGGGCTCTAGGGCATGACTCACCACAGCATGCTTATTGTGATTCCTATAGTTTTTGCATGGTTTTCCATTTACACTAAGGGCCCTATTATGATGCTGGTGGGAAAGCCTCCGACCGATACCCCTGGTTGGATTTCCAACCGCCTAATTGTAATGTAGGTGGTCGAAAGTCAAACCAGCTAGTCATTCCGGCTGGCTTCCGATGGGTTCAAGGAGCCCGTCGTCCAGTCGGAACAGCAACGTAATCGCTTTAGGACAGCGTTTCCGTCATCGGGGTTACAATGTCAGTTTCACACAGCCTTTTCATGCCATCCTTTTTGACATGGAAAGGCTTTCGAAAAGCGACTTTGAGGGCCCTTACCCGGGCCCACTTGCCTCCGCAGCCTACAGTTGTGGGCCTTGGGGGCACCTATGGTGCCCCCTCTGTAAATCCCTACACCCTCTTGCAGGCACCATGAGGTGCATGCTACACTGTGCAGGGATTTACACAAACTCCAATTTCTTTGTGGGAGCTTGTGCTGTGGTCAGTTTCCAACTGCAGCACAAGTTCTCTTTGGGAAATGGGAGTGCGCAACTGCACCATGTGCGGTTGCATCATAATAATGTGGTCCGGACTGCCAACTGGAGGTCGGTCGGTCGGTCCCGATTCCAAGGCGATGTCGGTCGGAGGCAACGCCGATCGACATCGTAATTAGTCCCAAAGCCCATGTCAGATTTAGTTGTTTTCTCCTGCAGGACTCAGTTTGTGGAGAAACGCCTTGTAATTCCTATTACAGCTGCTGTGTTCTGCATGCCATGTACTGACAACATTCTCTGATGGAATTAAATAAAATCATATCAATGTACATGTCTTATTATCTTGTCACAACTCTATCTATTTATTGAACTTCGAGGTAGAGAATTTTATTTTGAGAGGCAGACGTGCTCACAAGTGAAAAAGACAAAAAATGCATCTTCTAGGCCAACCTCAAAGTCCAATGAGCTTGAAGGAGATTGTGAAATGCATTAGGTGGGGAAGCCTCATGTTATGATGTCAGGAGAGCAGTTAATCACACCAGCATGTAAGCAGCACCATTAACCTCTACATGACTCAAGAATGTAATCCCTTCGTGACCAGGCACTACAGATTCATGAAAGTCAATTATAGACTTGGGTCGGTGGGGGCCCTTGAGTGGACGTCTTCATGATAGAGGAGGTATCTTCCTCAGTGAGTGTTCTCCAGTTATTTATGTGTCTGTCTGAGTGTAAAGTGTACAGTTTGCTCTGTGTTCAGTTGCATTTTGAAGTTATTGTAGATCTTTTCAAGTTTGTTGTTGTTGAAGTCATTAGAAAAGTTGCCTCACTGTTTCTGGGAGTGGGTGATGGAATTGGTTGAGGCCCCTGAGGTGGTGAATTCCTTGATGGTGACAAATATCTCTTTGCTGCTGTTGGAATTGGCTTTGGTGCTGTCCGTGAGGGATCTTCTCTTTGTAACTCTAAGGAGGTGGTGATTGTGCCTGAGGGCAGCTTTGTAGGTTGAAATGGCATTGGCATCATGGTTGTTCTCTACTTACTTTCCAGCTGTTTGCAGATTCTTTTGGCAACCTAAAGTTCTTCCGTGTACCAGGATACCTGGTTGTTGGGTCTGTGATGTTTGTGAGCTTTGATGGGTGTGAGAGCATCAGCGCAGTTAGAGTTCCATTGGTTGAAGTTGGTGATGTCATTGGCTAGGTTTTTCGTGGTGTCGGGTTGGTTTACTTTGAGGATGTGGCACAAGTTTGTTTCCATTATTCTGCTTAACTTGTTCTGACTGGGTTGGTTAGTGTTAATGAGAGCTTTGGCTTGTGGTGGAAATGTTGAACTGGATAATATAGTGGTCGGTACATGTGAGTGGAGAGGTGGAGCAGTAGTTGATGCAAATGCTGAAGGTGAAGATTTGGTCTAAAGTGTATTTTGAGTTGTGAGTAGTATCCGTGATGAGCTGGGAAAGTCCTATGTTGTGTAGATTCTTAAGGAGGTCGGTGGAGCAGTGGTCTGAGGGGTCTTCCAAGTGGAAGCTGAAGTCACGAGAAGAAGGAAGTTCTTGCAGTTGATGGTGAGGGAGGCCATGAAGTCTGATATGTAGTTTCTGAAGTTGCCCCCCGGACCAGGTTATCTGTAGGTTAGGGTACTCTTCAGGGTAGTGTTGGTTGCTTGCAGGTTGAAGTGTATGTGTTCCATGAAAGAGGCGTGTTGGTCAGCAGTGGTATTTGAGGGTGTATGTATATGATGGAGACACTTCAGCTGGGTTTATAGAGCCAACCCTGGCATTCAATTTTGTTTCCTGCTGGAATGATCACAGCGGTGTCAGGTGCTCGGCCGGCGTTCATACATGTTTTCATTAGGTAGAGAAGGTCCAGTGTGCTGTTGTTGAGGAGGCCCTAAGTTCCGATGAAGTTTTTTGATAGACCAAGTGTTTAGACGCATGCATGTGAGGGTGTGCTGTAGGGCAGGTGTGGTGATGGGTGAGGTGAGGTTGTGAGCTTGCGACATGAGAATATGTGTTAGAGAGGTGTGTGGTGCAGAGTTGCCGCAGGTGAAGTGACAGGGAAAGCAAGAAAAAGGTCCAATTGTGCTGTGGGGTGCAGTGTGGCATGGCCAGGCACAGACTGGAGTGTAGGGCCGCTGTGTGTTGGTGGTGCTGGGTGATCTGACTAAAGTTGTAGAACTGTGTGTGGTTCATGCAAGAAAAGGCGCAGATGAGTCTGCCTCTAGTGTGCCATCGACACGCCCCCTATGGGGTTGCCTGGGAGGGGGAGGAGTGCGGAGAGGCAGTGGTAGGGGCTAAGCGGAGGTGCGAAGAAGATGCAAGAAGAAGACATGGAAGGAAGACGGAGAAGAGCAGGTTAGAAGCAGGGGAGTCGGGAGGAGGTTCGGGGTTTGGGGGAAAGATGAAGGCACAAGGGGAAGATGCACAAGGAAATGTAGCTCAAGGAGCGAGGCACAATGATGAGAGGCACAAACAAAAAGAGGCAAAAAGGCACAAAGCAAAGGCCGAAGCATGAGAGTAAGAGGCAAGGTAATGGAAACAACTGAGAGAAAGATGCAAAGCAAAGGCAGAGCTTGAGAGATAGAGGCAAAGTAATGGAAATGATTGAGAGAAAAAGGCAAAGCAAAGGAAGAGTGAGAAACAGAGGCAAAGTAATGGAAATGAATGAGAGAAAGAGGCACAAAGTAAAGGCAAAGATTGAGAAAAGAGGCACTAAGTAAAGGCAGAGAGTGGAAGAGAAAAAGGAGTGTGAGAGAGTGAAAGAAAAGAGAAGAATGCACAAGGCACTGAGAGTGGTGACAGTGGGCCAGGTTCAAATGGGCCGTAGACTGGTTGGAGAAGAAGTCCCAATAAAGTGGAGAGCTGGAGCCTACGCACCTGCTCAATGGGGTTGCACAGCAGCTACCATTAAGTAGATCCTGGAAGGGGTCAGGAGCTCATGGGGTGGAAAGGGCTAAGGGGATGCCAGAAGGAGATGTGAGAGAAAGATGTAAGCGAGGAAAAGGGCAGGAAGGGTTGGTGGACCTGGTGGAGAGATAGAGGTACAGGGTGAAGGGGCACAAGGTAAAGCATCTCACACAAAGAGGTACAAAGAAAAAGAGGCACAAAGAAAAGATCAACAAAGCAAATGACGAAACATGAGAGATAGAGGCAAAGTAATGGAAATGAGTGAGATAAAGATGCAAATCAAAGGCAGAGCATGAAAGAAAGAGGCAAAGTAATGGGAAAGTAGCAAAATAATGGAAATGAGCAAACGAAAGGCAAGGCAAAGAGTCAGAAAAAGAGGCCAAGTAATGGAAATGAGTGAGAAAAAGGAGTACAAGAAAGAGAAAGAAGACAGAAGAATGCAGCGAGGTGTGCAGAGCAGTGGCAGTGAGGCCTGGTCCGAAAGGGCCTTAGACTGGTTGGAGTCCTAGTTCTAGGTAAGTTGGAAGCTAGGTCCTACACACCTCAGTCATGTACATTAAAAAGTTTGAACACAACTACAGTCCAAACTGCTGTACAGAATTACCCCAAATTTGGCAGAAAACTAACTGTTGCTCCAGAAAGAGTGATTTTTGTTATTTGGTGGAAATCCGTTCAGTAGTTTTAGAGTTATTATGAGAAAATCACATTTGTATATAGAGACGCAACACCTCTGTAAATCCTCTTGATAGTGTGCAGAGATCTGATTGTCTGGCAACACTTCAAGCAGGAAGTGTTGGCATCTATCTTGGGACGCAGACTCAGGCAAGCCCCTAACGAAAAGGTGAAAAATAAAGACAAGGGGGCACAGTAGGAATGCCCTGACCCTCTAGGCCTGGTGCTGGGGTCCCACCCACCAGGGCTAAATAGCATTTTTTTAATGTTTGCAATGAAAATCGTGATGGATTCATGAATTTGCAGAAAAAAAAACAACCGTGGGCTAACGCTCTTGTTAAAAAAAGCCTCTACGTGGGCTAGGTCATGGGGCATGCACATAGATAAAAAAAAAAGAAAGGAGGGGCACACAAGGCCCCCTCCTGAGGCTCCTATCAGCCCTGGGGACCACCACCTTCCCTGGGTTTTGTGGAAATTAAGGAGGGAGGTCACAGGACCCTCCACCATTGGAGTCTAAGATCGCCGGTAGTGATCCCCTGGGCTTTAATACAAACAAGGGAGCGGGGCTGCATGAACCCCCCACCCCCTGTTCTGGTGCTTACATATGCCTAGGGGACCATCATCTCCCCAGGCCTAAATAAATACTAATGAGGGGCCCTGTGGAGGGGACCCTCGGGCCCCGAGTACCGCCCCTTCCCTGGGGCCAAACACGTATTAGAGAATGGTAGGGAGGCCCGTGTTCTCACTCCCGGACAATATAAAATGGCAGGGACGACCACCTCCCAAGGCCGGCTCCTGCTATATCACAATTTGCCCACCCTCTGGAGGTAGCAGTTTGCTTTTGCTTGGAGGAGCTGTGACAGTTCCTGCCAAGCGAGAGCAAACACTAACTCCGCTCCCAGCAAGTGCGAGCTGTCAAACTGAATCTGCTTGCTGTGAGTTGAGTTTTCATCTGTTTCCCCGCTCGCTGTCATGCAGGCAGGGAAACAGATGAATACATTACTCAGATATTCAGGGAGCTGCATATTTATCAGCTCCCTGTGTGTAGAAGCAATATCATCTCCCCCAGGATGCGGGGAGCTGTCTGGGCCCACAGGTGCATTAAGGATCCCTCCACGGTCCCCATAAAAGCACAATGCATGCACTGGGTGGGGTCAGGGCACCAAGGTAGACATGGCCGGGCCCCGAGGAATGGGACCTCATGGCAAAATTGGTATAGCGAGGGAGGCCACACAGTCCTCCTGCCCCAATGTCACAAAAGGGAAAACAGAGGGCAGATAAAAGAGCAGAAAGGGCAAAACAGAATAAAAAAGCAAGCAGAAAAGTCAAACAGAGCAGAAGAGGGCAAAACAGAGGACAGAAAAACTACCAGAAAAGGCAAAGCAGAGGGCAGAAAAACGAACAGAATACACATAACAGAGGGCAAAAAAATAAGCAGGAGAAGCAAAACAGAGGGCAGAAAAATGACAGAAAAAAGACAAAACAGAGGGCAGAAAAACAAGCAGAAAAGACAAAATGGAGGGCACAAAAATATGCAGGAAAGGCAAAACAAAGTGCAGAAAAAAGAGTAACAGAAGGCCAAAAAATGAACAGAAAAGGCAAAACAAGGCAGAACAACAGGCAGGAAGGCAAAACAGAACAGAAGAGGGCAAACAGAGGGCAGAACACAAGCAGGAAAGGCAAAACAGGGGGCAGAAAAACAAGCATAAAAAGGCAAAACAGAGGGTAGAAAAATGTGCAGAAAAGGCAAAACAGCAGAATAGGACACAACAGAGGGCAGAAAATAGAGCAGTGAAGGCAAAATGCAGGGCAGAAAAACTAGCAGTAAAGGCCAAACAGAGGGAAGGAAAAATGACCAGGAAAGGCAAAATAAAGGGCAGAAAATCAGCAGAAAATGAAAAAAATAAAAGGTAGAAAAATTAACAGAATGTCCAAACAGAGCAAGAAACTAGCAGAAAAGACACAAATGGAGTGCAGCAGGTAGATTGGCAGTCGCGGGTAGCGGACTGTGGGCAAGCTGAACAGGAGAACTGTTGCAGAACTGTTGCAGCGGAATGCGGCATGAAGACCTTCCTAATATTTACAGAAACCTAGCCTTAATGGGAAACACTTTCATATATATAAGCATAGCAGGTGCCCCAATTGAAGCTCCACTTCTGTAAAGGGCAAATGATCTTGACCTCCTGGGCTTAGCAAAGGCAAAGCAAGTGTGATTTTTTGGCAATTCCACATTGAAAGACAATCTGAAATGTTTCCTGGAGGTGAATGCATCATTGATCTATTGGAGCGCAATGTATAGTGACTGTGACAAGTGGGTTCTTTCTTGTCCTTACCTGGTGAGAGCAGAGGCCATGGTTCTCCTTTAAATGACTACCACTATTCAAATGTGCAAAATCACCTGAAGCGCCATCTGTTTGGCCCTGCCCCTGTCCACCTTAGTAGTATGCAGTGGTCTACCTGCATTTTTTTTGGTCCTCATTGTGCAATAAACAGAAATAGGAGATATAATTGGTCCCGATTCTAACTATTCCGTCTTGGGTCTGCCCTTAATTGTCCAGATCACTGCAGGTAGAATTAAGTCTTCCTCCCTGGCTGAAATAAATGACCAGTACCAACTTGATACCTCCTTCTTTAGCACCTCATTTCCTTGGATCTTTCTTTCTAAGTCTCTATTTCCTGACCCATCCTTTTCTAAGTACTTGGCACAGCTTGCTAGTCGGTAATAGTTGCATTTTGATATTGTGTCAATAGTCATTGTTGAGATCTGAGTCCATCCAATTAGAAGATTTCCATCTAGGAGTTGAGTCCACTTCATTATCACTTCTACTTCCAGTGGAAATGCAAGCTTGTCTTTTAGACACTCTGGGATTGCTAGAGAGGCCCAGATTGGGGCAAACTCGCTATAATATGATATTTTCAACGATCTCCTGATTTGGTGCCATTTATTTAGAAGCGGACAATAAAAGCTTCAGTTTTACCTTTTTGAAAAACTTTGGGTGACCGAATTTGTATAAGAAATGGCTTCCTTCCAATTGTGTCATTGCTTGCAGATATATTGGGTAGGTCTGATGCTCTTTTAGTAGCCAGAACATCGCAGTCCATTGAGGAGCCCGGTCGGGAGCTCCCAGCTCTCCAGGCAGAACGAAAAAATGAAGCGCATATAACCTTTCTCCACTTACAGGAAAATTTCAATCGAAATTAAGACATGCAACTACATACTTCAGGCTTGTCGGGGGTCTGCGGAGGTGCATTATGGCACCACAGTGGCCGCGAGGAATCATCAGGTTTTGGCAGACCGGTGGGCGGATTATGGGCGGAGGCAGCCTCAGCTTGAAACAGCAATCGGAAGACTGTCGCTCAGGTTCCCTACCTGGGCAAGACGAACGCTAGCCTCAGTGATACGGCAGCGGGACCTTTGAGATCAATTGCACTGCGGAAGGAGCATACAACACCAGGGAGGGAGCTGAGGGAGCACATGTGCATGGTAAGTGACCAAGGAGGCGGAACAGCACAGCACAGGACCGGTAACTAGACATAATATCGACTCCACAATATCGAATGGATAAAATATCGAGTAAAAAATATCGATAATAATAAAATATTGAAAAAAAATATATTGTTGATAAAAATATCGAATGAGATAATGTTAACAAAATATCGAGTACAAAAATATCGACTCAAAAATATCGTCAAGACAAAATATCGATATATAGTCAAAGTATAAAATATCGATAATATGTAGAAAAAAGGTAATAAATGTTATTTTTTAGTAATAGTAATATAAATAGTAGTTAATGTTTAGGAGCGGGATGTTGGGTTAATAGGGGATAAGGGTGGGGAGTAATTTAAAATAAATAATTTATTACTATATGTTTGTAATTTTTTTTAACATTAATTAATTGGTAAATAATTATTATTAATTACTTAATAAATTTACTAATTAATATTAATTAGTTAATTAATTATTATAATTATTGTACATATTTTACATTATTAATTATTTGGTAAATAATTAATTAATAAATTAACTAATTAATATTAATTAGTTAATTAATTATTATAATTATTGTACATATTTTAAATTATTAATTAATTGGTAACTAATTAATATTAATTAGTTAATTAATTAACTAATAAATATAATTTAGTTAAATAATTTATATAATTTTTTAAAATTAATTGACAATTAATTAATATTAATAATTTTATTACATTTGTATGAGTTAATTTTTATATATAGTATATTTTGTTATTGTTACGTAATTAATTAGGAACAAATCATACTAATTATTGAATTAAATTATTTACAGGTATTGTGCTACTATATAAATATTTTAGGTATTGTTATAAATTGTGTAATTAATGTTTAGGAGCGGGATGTTGGGTTAATAGGGGATAAGGGTGGGGAGTAATTTAAAATAAGTAATAAATTAATATATGTATATAAATATTTATAATTATTAATTAATTTGTAAATAATTATTATTAATTAGTTAATTAAATTTATAATTAATATCATTAAATTAATTATTTAATATATTTTTTACATATTTTTTATTAGTAATTAATTGTTAATTATTTTATATATTTTTGTTTATTATATTATTTAGAGAAATTTTTCTGTATTTATTTTTAGTTATTGTTAATTAATTAATATTGAAAATATATTATTAATTATTACATTACACTAATTACAGCTAATGTGCTCATATATTAACTTCTTTGTTATTGTTAATTAATAATTAATTGGTAATTAAACAATAATAAATATTTTTGGGTCCAGGAGTATTTGTAGGGTTCAGTGTCAGTTTTGTGTTTTTGGGTAAAGGGGTATTTATAGGGTTCAGGGTCAGTTTTCAGTTTTTGGGTAAAGGGTTTATTTTAAGGTTCAGGGTCAGTTTTCAGTTCTTGGGTTAAGGAGTTTTTTTGGGTTCAGGGTCAGTTTTCAGTTTTTGGGTAAAGGGTTTATTTTAAGGTTCAGGGTCAGTTTTCAGTTCTTGGGTTAATGAGTTTTTTTGGGTTCAGGGTCAGTTTTCAGTTCTTGGCCAAAGGTGTATTATTTTGGTTCAGGGTCAGTTTTCAGTTCTTGGGTTAAGGAGTTTTTTTGGGTTCAGGGTCAGTTTTCAGTTCTTGGGCAAAGGTGTATTATTTGTGTTCAGGGTCAGTTTTCAGTTCTTGGGTTAAGGAGTTTTTTGGGTTCAGGGTCAGTTTTCAGTTCTTGGGCAAAGGTGTATTATTTGGGTTCAGGGTCAGTTTTCAGTTCTTGGGTAAAGGGGTATTATTTGGATTCAGGGTCAGTTTTCAGTTTTTGGATAAAGGGGTATTTTTAGGGTTCAGGGTCAGTTTTGGGGTTTTGGATAAAGGGGTATTATTTGGGTTCAGGGTCAGTTTTCAGTTCTTGGGTAAAGGGGTATTATTTGGATTCAGGGTCAGTTTTCAGTTTTTGGATAAAGGGGTATTTTTAGGGTTCAGGGTCAGTTTTGGGTTTTTTGATAAAGGGGTCTTTTTTAGTGTTCAGGGTCAGTTTTCAGTTCTTGGGTAAAGGGTTATTTTTTGAGTTCAGGGTCAGTTTTAAGTTTTTGGGTAAAGGGGTATTTTTAGGGTTCAGGGTCAGTTTTGGATTTTTGGATAAAGGGGTATTTTTTATAGTTCAGGGTCAGTTTTAAGTTCTTGGATAAAGGGGTATTTTTAGGGTTCAGGGTAAGTTTTCAGTTCTTGGCTAAAGGGGTATATGTTTGAGTTCAGGGACAGTTTTCAGTTTTTGGGTAAAGGGGTATTTTTAGGGTTCAGGGTCAGTTTTGTGTATATAAAGTGTGCTACAAAAATATAAAAATATTAAATTATATTGAAAATATTTTAGTGACTACAAGTTGCTAATTTTTAGGCTAATAAATTTTTTTGGTACTACTCAGCAAAAAATATACTCTAAATATATGTACATAATATTATTAAAATATATATAATTATTTGACAATATTTTATACAATAACATTATACTAAAGTAGCTATTCTAATTTATACATGGTCAGTGTCCAGCATTTTTCTAGATATTAGTTTCACTTGAGTAGGAATAGCAATTATTAATTGGTCAGTGTCCAAAACATTTGCATATAATTGTACATTAGCGTGTTATTATATTAAAAAATAATGCAAAATGGATGTTTTCACAAAACTTTATTACAATTTTTTATTTTTTTAATGTGTACTACAATACAATCACAATCAAAAAATACATGAACATTTTTGGAAATGTAGTATTTGCACAATAACACATTATCATTTATGTACATGTTGTAATTTGTCACACAAAATTATTTCACAACATTTTTTCTATCAATAACAATATTTATTATCATCAACTTTGAGTAACAAGTATTTATATTGAAATAAATAAAATAACAGTTACTTTTCTGTTTCTTACATTTATATTTAATAATGTTAATATTATGTATTAATATTATTAAATATTTACTTTTCGTAATTTACATTTTTATAAAGTAACATGACAATTATTATATTTGCTCAAGCTATGGAAATACAAATTAAGACAATTTTTGGCACATATTTCTGACAATGTTTTTTAAATTAAACATATGAATATATTATGTTGTTAACTTTATAACTGTAAAGGGGAATAATATGTTTAATAATAATATCTGGTATTGGTAAAAGATTATTTATGAAATTATATACTTTTATAATACTTAGAAATTATTCAAAATCAATTTTTAATAATTAATAAAAAATAATAACAAATACATTTATTATTATTATTATTAATTAATAAACTTAAACATTTATCTTTTCTTTTCAGAAATACATACATTCAGAGAAATAAAAATACATTATTTAAGGGCATTATTTATATAGTGAATGGTTATAATTTTTTATTAATAACAATAAATAAGTTATATTATTTATTATTATTAATTAATTAAATAAATAAACAATAATAATGTTTAGTTATAAACAAACACAAAGTTATTCCGATAAATGTACACAATAAGAAAATATTTACATATATTATTTCAAGTGTTACATATTTTTTTTAATATTATTAATATATATTAATTACTATATATTAATTAATATTAAAGAAATTTATATTTTTTAAACAGTTTAAATTATTATGAGTCTAGTGTATTAATTTGTTACAATAACAATGTGTATGTATTATATTTATATACTATAACATTGTATTTTCTATGATACCTTTTCAAAATTGGGTTAAGGGGACTACTTTTTTACCGCGTAAGGTTATTGCGCTCCATTCAGGACTGGAGAAGCTCGCGGTTGGGAGTTGCTTCGTGTGGAGAGAGGTAAGGTTAATTTTACATACAATTTATAACTCAATGGTAATGTTTGAGGGTATATTCGAACTGTGTAGTGTTTTTGTGTGTATATATGAATTGTTTATGTAGAGTTTAGGTGTAATGTCGGCGTTATAGATGCGTCGTGTATGTTTTAGTTCTAGTGTTATTTTAAGTGTTGGGAAATGTTTTTTTACATGGTTAATGTTAATTGTGAGTGTATTTACATATGTTATGGGTTATTTGTGGGTGGGTTTCGTTATCTATGTTTTTTTACAGGTTCCGGTTCCTTGCATGAAAACTACATGGAAGGAAGCGTGTTTTTTTTCGGAGATACTAATGTATGACTTATTGTGGTTATATTTTGACGTGTATCTCCTATTTTTCATGTTTGCCAGGAGCGGATTTTATATTTTTTTACCTTTTTTCGGGTTTTTGGAGGGTTTCGTATTGGATTGATACATTGATTTGCGTGACCGTTTTTTAAAAGTTGTGTGTATATCACTTTAAATACTAAAGTGTCCACACTACTGGTTTCGGGATTTCCTGGAGCGTTTATTTTATTTTTACATATTTTTCGGGTTTTTGATGGTTTCCCATATTGGAATTGTCCTACATTGTAATGGATTGTATGGATAGTATTTTGCTTCATTACGTCTTTTTCATCTACAAAAATTGTAAGTATTTAAAAAACTTTTTTTATTGGGTGGGAAATGTCGATCTTTATGTAATGTGTATGTGTGATGTAATTATAAATATTGCATATTTGTTCAGAAATAATGTCCAAAATTATGATAACTTTGTTAAACAAATATGTATTACTTATAATTGTTTACTAATGTTTTTGCTTTTTATATGTACCATTATTGTAAGCAGACATTAGTATATTTTGGAGACATTTTTATAGAAGGGTTTTAGCTATTAATGACAGGTATTCTAATCCTCTAGTTGTAGGATATAGTGTGACTTGACTTTGCAGTAGTTGGAACATTTGTTTAGTTTGTTTACTTAGTTTTGGACCAATTTGGGTCACAGATTGTTCCATTCTTAGTTCTTGATAGCTTTGTTCTTTTATCAAAGCATCTAGTAGGTTATGGAATGTGGGTCTGGTTCTGCTTGTGGTAGCTTGGAAAGCATTATGCCAGCCTTCTACACTGTTGTTTGTTTTAGCCTCTTGGTTTAAAGTACTAAGGTAGACATTCCACCAAGGTATTTGGAATTTGGGTTGGCGTCGATGTCCAGATCTGTGCAACCTTCCCACCCAAGTATCTTCAAAATAGTCCAGTAATGGTGTTAGTTTATCTTCATTCCTCTTGTAATATGTGCTGTCAATTAATAAATTATAGTGTTCCGCTACATCGGTAACAGGAACGTAGGCCAGTGCTATACATTTTTTTATTTGATAGGCAAAGGTGCTATCTGTTGAGTACAAAATACTTAAAGTTGATTTCTGGAGATGTCTCATATGCTCTGATTGAAATGATAGTAGCAACCCTGGATTGCTGTGTGGGGAAATGTTTTCAAAATGCTATTAATCATAGCTAATTCGAAATCAATAATTATTTTTTCTGGAAAATAATTATTCATTTCATTTTTGAGAACATTTAATATTTCTGTGTAAGTGTTTTGCTGTTTGTTTGGTAGCAAGCAGTAAATGAAAGGGATGTTATAGTTATGGTATAACCCGTGGATGGAATTTAGTTGATAAAAAGGTTTTGGGCATGGTTTAAATGTTCCATCCATCATCCATTGGGGACACTGTTGGATTTTTCTTAAATTACTTGCAGTTGCAAACATTATGATTCTGTTTGTACTGCTTTCATTGTCAAAAAGGATAAATTTGTCTTTATTGTGTGTGATGGACATTTCTGGTGAAATAATAATTTCCTCAAAAGTAGTAGGGTTGGGTGGGGTTGTGGAAGTGCGTCTTTTAGTGTATGCAATTGTGCGTTTTAGGGAGTCAATAGAGGGTAGTTGACCTGAAGCATGTGCTGGGACTTTTAACAGTTCCTCTTTAAGGATTTGTGTTGTTGGTTTATCACTTTGTGTGCTAGCAGTTTTAATACTTTCTAAAGCATCTCTTATTTCAATTTCTGTGACATTGGGGGGATGATTGTGTTCCCTGGTAAATAACACATTAGTTTCCTCAGTTGTAGCCCTTCCATAACATTTGTTTGAGTAATATTTGGTACATTTCCAGAAAACTTTTCTACCACTTTGTCTTACCTGATTATAAACATAACCCATATAACATAACAGTAATTTATTTTTCTGTGACATAACAAATTCTGCACCTTCTGTCATTTTGTTTTACTTGTTCTAGGAAAGAGTAGAAAGAAACAACATCAAAAAACATATATTTCACTTGGTGGTGCAAACATAATTAATGTTGTATTTATACTTACAGTTTCTAGAAGTAGTAATCACAAATGCAGAACTGTATTTTGAAGGATTGTCTTGTATGTATTTCTTTATTGACTGTTGGTATGAAAATATAGAAATGCTACGTTAATGTTTACACATAACAAACGTTTTTCAAAGGAAAAACCACTTTTTAATTTTGCTTAGTAGTACATTTGATGTGAACATTACATATACTTACTTGTTTAAATAGTTGCGTTGTAGTATTTGGTGGAGTACATCAAGGTAGTAAAGTTCAGATCTGTAGAGAAGATAGAATAAATAAATGTTAAATAATATAAAAATTATTTAGAACCGTTGGGAAAGTGGAAATCTTTAAAAGTACACTAACTTCTAAATAAGTAGTTTTGTTTGCTGTAGGTAGAATAGATGTATGATGTATTCACAATATCTGTAGAGGAAATATAAAATACATAACATGGTGTTAAGAACATAGTTCTCGTTTTTTTCGGAAGTAAAAAGACAAATTAGAAGTATACTTACATTTTTTACAAGGGTAGTCTTGTCTTTTGGTATAGTTGATGTTGGATGATTTTATTGGATCTGTAGGGAAGATGTAATGTGCAAGATATGTTGTTTAGAAAATAGCATTTGTAATATTGGGTGTTTACTCACAAAAACATATATACTTACATGTTTAATTAGTGTAGTTTTATACATTTGTAGTGTTGAAATAGGAAAATCGCTGATTATCTGTCAAAAAAATGTTTAAAATAAAGTATGAATCTTGTGAAATAGTGCTTAAAAACAGCAGTTGGTGTATAACAGAGCATTAATATATACTTACTATCTGATTTTCTAGGTGAAGAAATAGGAGCATGTATTAGGAATTTATTTGTAGTAGTTTCTATCAGACAAGTAGGAGGAGATAAAAATTAAATAAGTGCAAGAGTTAGGAGATATAAGTTAAATAGTACACTACTAATTTAGATTTCTAAATAATGCATTGTAACTTACTTGAATAATTGCCTAGTAAACTGGATCTTTAAAGATGTTTGTTCAGGAACAATTTCTTCAGAGTGTTGCCATCTTCTTTTTATAGAGTTAGCAGGAGCAAATGGTATAATGCATGTATCCCTTTTATAGTATGTGTATTTTGTGTGCTTTGATTTGATTGGTTGCAGGATGAAAGAAATGATTGTGTAGGGTAGTTTGAATTTTTTTAAGTTAATTGGTGTGTTTGTTGATGTGAGAATGGTGGTATGTGGTGATTTCCGCATTAAAGCAGGTTATTTGTTAAATAAAATAGATGTGTAAGTGCAAAAAAATATTTAAAATGTTATTTACATGTAAAGATTATTTTTCAAATGATATAACGCATTTAATTGAATGTATAGTAAATGTAGATAAATAGGAACGTTATAAAAGTAACAGGTATTATATGTAAAATGTTTTTTGTATAGAACAATGACTTTTATAGACTATTATTATGGTATTTTAGACATGAAAGGGTACAAAAAAGAACTCGATATTTGTTTTGAAACGATATTTTAGCCCTCTATATTTTAGTAGTCGATATTTTTGTAGTGTTAGGGGTAATTTCATGAACAACGATATATTTGTAGTCGATATTTATTAAGGCAATATTTAAGTACTCGATATTCTAAATACTCGATATTTTTTAATCAATATTTTTGTAGTTGTTGTAAAAAGTATAGAAAGTCGATATTTTTGTAGTCGATAATTATTCAACGATATTTTAGCAAGTCGATAATGTGACCGTCGATAATATTTCAGTGATCCCACAGTACCCTAGTGCTCTCGTCTCGATTGGGGATAAGAAAGGGGGCAAAAGGCATTTCCTCGCAAAATCAAAAGCAAAGGACCTGATCCAAAGGAGGGGGATAAGCTAATCCCTAAGAAACAGGAGCTTAGCGGTTAATATCCCCCATGACTCGGTGAAGATAAATGCATTTCTAGTCCCTTAAAGTTATCAACAAGAAGGGAAAGGAAGCCACACTAACTCAAGACTCCGGGACCCCCACACGTCAGTACGAGGTAAATTAGCAGCCTGCAGGGTAAAAATCACCCCCTCATTTTATTAGTTTTTCAAGGTGCAAGCCAAACAAGATATTCCTTATTCAACTGTAGGTGAATGGCAAGTAAGGTTAGATTGCCTAAACAAGGCTGGGGAGAGACCCAGTGGGGAGGGGGTCATGAGTAACAACAGATTTGAAGTATTGGCCATAGAGGGGACAGTAGAGGGAAACAAATACTGAAGGATCTTCCCTAGACCAACAAGTGCAAGCAGAGCCCCAGGGTGAGCCACAAATAGGGGGCATTAGGGGGCCCTAAATCCCCCAGGAGTGCAAATAGGCATGAAAAAACTGACTGAATTCATGATCTTGGAAATGAGGGCCAATTTTGCCAACTCTGAAAAAAATCAATTGAAAATAGAAGGGACATGCAAAACTCTAGAGACTTTGATGGAACGAGTATCAACAGTGGAAACCTCTCTAATGGTTCTAGGTAAGGAAGTAGAGGCGAGTCAGGCAGAAATACAAACTTTGAAATCAAATGAAGAGGACCTCAGGGAAAAAATCAAAACCCTAGAAAATCAGGCAAGGAGAAACAACTTGAGGATCCTGAATGTCCAGGAGGAATGGAAGAACACTTTCCGTGCGTGAAGTTGATGGCCCTGGCGGGAGAAATTCTGAAGGTGCACTGGGACCCCCACGGAAGGGGAAAGTTGAGGAAAAACCTGAGAAGAATCTTGATCAATTTCTAGACTTATGTATTGAAAGAAAAAAATCTTAAAGGAGGCTCTTAAAGCTGGCTCTCAAATCAAAGACGAATGGGTCTTTAGAATTAGGTCAGACATTTCCAAGACAACACAGTGCAGGCAATTGGAATTAGGACAACATATGCAAGAACTATGGTCCCTGGGAGTAACTGTCCAAATGCGCTTCCGAGCCACCTTGAAAATAATGTGGGGGGATCAGATGCATAATATAAGGGAACCCAAAAAGGTGGAGTCTCTTATTGATTGATTTAAAACACAACACAAATAATAGATCTAAGGCCTGGAGAGGAGAGAGCTCAAAAAGGGCAAAATGTTTTCTCTGGTGCCCATCGCAGTTTGTCACACATTGACTGCTTCCTTACACATCTGTCCTCAGTGGGTAATTTTGCCCAGTATAAAGTCCCACCTAGAGGAATTTCAGACCATTCCCCAATTTGGACGGAGTATACACAATGGGACCATCAACCCCCTGCCACGATAGTGATTAACCCATGGCTTCTGCATGTCCCAGATGTTAGAGACGAACTCCGTACGCAAACAGGGAACTACTTTACGGAAAACGTGGGCTCCGTAGAATCCGCACAAATAGTCTGGGAGGCCTTTAAAGTGATGATCAAAGGATTAGCCCGATCGTTAAAGATGGGTTACATTGCTAAACAACGAGAACTTCTGGTTAAAGTGGAAACTGAATTCCTTGAGCGGGAACACTCGCAGGATCCCTCACCCGATACTAGTCATCGGCTTCTCCTAAAAGAGGACGAGTACCGGATAAAAACTAGGGAATTCAATATTACATTCTTATAATCAATATTCAAGAGATAAATGTTCTGAATAACAAAATGCAAGAAACCCTAAATGAACTGAATGCCTATGTCCACCTCCCATGATTGGCCCCTTGGCTAATCCTCTCCTCTTCTGACCACAAGTAATGCACACCTTGTTGATGCTCTCGACACCTGAATTTGCTTCTCTGATAGATTGAGGAGTACCTCCTTTTCCACCAAAACATGGCTCCCCGAGACCTCATGAAACTATCTGCGTAGCTCCTCAAGTTCCTTCTTTGCCGGCTTACTGCCCCGTGTTCATTTGGGGACTGTGCTTGCATCACCCTTCACAAATATAGGGACAGTGATTTTTGAAAATCCCTCAATGAGTTGGTCTTTTACCCCTTCAATTTTAATCATGCTTCTTTATCTGATCTATTCTACATGTCCTTATTCACAGTTACCAAAAAGATATGTTTTCTAAGGTATGTTTTTTCCTGAACTCTTGTCTCTAGTATTACATCCCTATCTTACAACACCTTTTATTCCTTCCTCCTTCCCATCACTGGGCCCCAATAGCCTTTCCCTATGGCACAGTTTCCCCCACATATGTTTTTACCACTTTTGAGCTTGTGTTGCAGTGCCTACATGCATGCTGTGCTAAGGTGACAAGTGCCCACAGACACTGTTCTAGGAATGAGCTTTAATATCATAATATTATATATTTACAGCTTTGAGAAAACCCCACACAATCTACCATAGAGGTGAAACATGTTTCAACTGGTTAAATCGTGAATAATTGTTGCGTCCAAATATAATAGATTTCTCTGGAATTATAAAACTAGTTTTTGTGGCCCAGCAGCTTCATGGATTGTGTTTTCTTTAGACCTTATAAAATATGCACCAATATTAAATTAACGCGACTAAGGCATAAGATCTGTCCTAACTTCTTGGTAAAACTCTAGATCATTAACCTTCATATATCTCAAACTGGCCAGACATAGCACCACAGACTCCACTTGCTAAGGAGAGGGAGGATCCAGAATCTACAAACCATGTCCTACTAAAATGTCTTACTCACCAAGTGTGCAACTGATGCACACTTGGTGAGTTGAATATAAAATGCTACTGAACTATTTAGCATCCTACGCTAGCATGAATAATATAGATAGCTTTTTTTGATAAATATAATTCCAGGTTAATCGCGATTTCTCAAGTCACACTGAGTTTCCTATTTTCCCCCAAGAGCTATCATCTGTGAAGGGATGGGTCCCTTTCACAAGGCCTCTATGCAATCTACATACTCTGTGTGTCACATCATGTATGTCCCTGATTAGGGCTAAGTCATGAATGATGTTGAAATGAATATCTATCTGAAACTGGATGAGGGATTACGTGAAAAGTTTATGATTCTGGGTCCAGTTTACCATTATCCTCTTCTCTTGGCTTAACCAGGTTCCATAGATACACCTTCAGTGGCATTTGTGAAAGTATGCCCTGTTTGGGATGTTCCTCTTCTTCATCACTTGAAACACTGCAATTATCATAAATGCTTTGCCAAGCCACCAATTTGCCCTTTTTCTTGTTGTGTGACCATTTATCTTGACTATCATAGCAAGTTAGTTGATTCCCCTAATTGCCATACTGCAAATGGGATATTGCACTTAGCTCACATTGAAGGAGATGTCTGATTTCAAGACATATTGTAAAGTCATCGAAAAATTAATGATGGCCCCCAAGAGTGCATAAGCAAGCTATTTCAGCCCTAACATCTGACAAGGTGCCTGAGCTCACCTCCTGGAAGCTACGTTTCATCAACTTGTTGAGATTCATAAATGTGGTGGCATTTATTTGTATGTGAAGGAACTCATTAACCCCTTACGCGCTGATGACAAAGCCAGCTCGTCATGGGCGTTACCTGCGCTACGCGGATGACGAGCTGGCTTTGTCACAAACCGCGCATTTTTCAAAAATACCCTTCCTCCATCTGTGGCTTGATGAGTAGTTTTAAAGTTTTTGAGGACTTCAACTTGTTCCACTTATTTTGATGCCTGAGTAGGCAAAGAAGGTTCTATCTTTGCTTCTAATAAGGCCTACACTAATTGTCAACATTCGTCCAACTGTTTGTCAAATACCTAACACCAGTCCTGTACATTCTAGGCTATTACTAGCAAGTCTCCAGGGAGGGACTTAAAGATTTCAGCCTTGGCTTGCAATCAAAATACCACCATGTATGAAGGACTGGGTAATGCTCCTTACCACTTTCCAGAACCGTCCTCTAAAGTGCTCTCAGATGGCAGAAATACTGTATGCCACTGCACAAAAACTCTAAAGTACTAATAAAATACATAAGGATAAATTGATCTTTAGTTTGCATTTGCTACCACATTATTGTTCTTGTGTAACACTTGCAGTACCTGGTGCCACTGTGATCCAAATCAAAGGTACACAATTCACAAACCTTAAAAGGATAGATCAGCCCTGCTCGGATTAACATCCATGACTTACAAGTTTTCCGACTATGTCACTGTTGAGCTCTTAACTCAATGAGCTAACTCAGGCAAGCAAATTGCAACCTTCTTAAGGTCAAACATGCCTTGGATAAAATATCACTCAAATATACATTTTCCAATGGTTTTATTCGAAACTTACCTGTACTACATTTCTAATGGAGGTATTTAAAAAAAAATGTAATTTCCCTTCAATAAAAACCCATCACTTCAATAGCTTTTATGTGATATAAAAATGACCTATGGAGCTCTAAAGCTTTTTATTTGTAAGGCAAAAAATCAATACCCCAGCTGTGGCATTGTCAATGTGTTATCTCTTGAGATTTATACAGTGAATAGGCAATAGAAAGCTCTTTAATCATTAAGGAGACTAAGCCCTGGGAACACGAAAGGAAGATCTTTCTGACAATACAGTTGTACAATCCAGCACTGAAATGTGTTGACAATGAAGAACAATACCAACGACAATCTTTTGCACATTAAATATGTATTTAATATAAATCACTCTCTTTATAAGTTCTGGATGCTACTTTCCAAGCCATTAGCAAGTGTAAAGCTTGCTTGGTCAATTAAAAGGCTGGAGAACCCAATTAACTGAATGGTGGGTACGAATAAATATTCAATATACTGAAGTAGCACTAATTCGCTTATAAATTATTGTCTTCTGTCATTTGGTATGCTAATATTCAATTGGGTTGGATGGAGGCACTTTGACTGAATTATTACACGAAAACTCAAGAATGAGTACATCTCCGTAAAAAAAATAGGACAGACGCATATCACTGCCCTATCTGAAGCTTGTCACTGACTGACATACCACAAACAATCAAAGCGTGGCTATATAAAATGGAGCCCATGTAGTGGATAAGGGGCTACACTTCGGGCTTTCTGCAGACCACATTGCAACTCAATCAAACATCTTGTAATGATTCACAATCTTGGATTAAAAACCACAACACATAAATTTGAAATAATAAATGCATGAAAGACTACTGCTTCTATGGCCCTAGCCAACTTGTCAATCATTTTGGAACAGTATAAGTAAGTGACTAGACCTTAGAGTTTGACTAAGATATTTATGGGACACGTTAGCCTCTTAGCCCCTTTTCCAGGATGCTTGCTCCATCATTGCATTGTTTCTGCAGACAGGAGCAAAACATACCATACATTAAGACACATAATTGAAAGCCGAATTGATTAGTAAGTGCTAGTCAGACAAACCAGCACTTTGTCAATAGGTGCAAGTGTCCACACCTGTACCCTACTGGTGTCACACCACAGACGCCCCAACAGCTTTGTCATCAAAAACCCCATACCTACTATGGAGTGCACTGTACTATCCCACTGGATTCCTTCGTTGGCCTAACAGATCAACACTCTACTGTCTTGTTCCTACCCATTGCTATTTGACAGGCAAAAATCATCAATGTTACAGGGAAAAAAGGTCCCACAGTGTCTTCATCAAATTATTTTGTCCAAACTGTAATAATCATAGGCCTTTTTTGCCATAAGTGCAACAAACATTCAGGACTTTAACAAAGATTGCTCCCTATAATTTGTTGGCAGTTACAGAGACCTGCATGAATGACACAAGTGCGACCTTACAGATCTTCTCCTAACAAAATCCACCATCTTGTCCAAAATTAAAGTGACGTTAGAGGAAGTGGTGTAGGCAACATCAACATAATGCAATAACCTTCAAGGAAATGCATAGTCTATTATTCAAATTCTGTGTGTACCTGTGCATTAACAACCTATTTGTGTCCTTCCCAAGTTTGCTGGTCTAAATCAACTGGAAAATGGGTCACTCGTGATAACACGCCCTACATTTTGTCAAGAACCATTTAATTCATGGGGCTCTTAATATCTGATCGATTACAATTTAAATGTTGACATCCAAGGAAGGACCGAGAACACAGATGATTTAAGCTTCCTGTTAGTGTTACGAATCCCAGCTGAGAACCTCTGCTCTCAATATTTCCAAATGGTACATATTTCTGGTTACATGCTCTTTTCTTGTAAGGGAAGTGTCAGCATCAGATTCTTCATTTAAGGAAAGTTTGAGAAAAAACCTGAACCTGGACCAAAACCAGTCCCAGTGCAATCTTTACAAACTATCCTGATCTTTGATTATTGACCACCAAAAACTTATATATAAATTTGGAAGACTAGGAAAAACAGTAATATCAACCCTCCTGATACCCACAGAGAGTAAAGAAGCAATACACATGGAAACTAACTGGTTCAATAATGATTTCTATTAACTGAAACACAGTAACAAATCACTTAAGCAATGCTGGAACAAAACTATAGTCAGACTCTTGTGGGCTTACAGTGTATCCCAACTGAAGACATAAAAGAGCCATTTCCAGGCTAGTACCTTGAAAATAGGGAATTCCAAAGAATCGTTCAAGGGCTAAACACACTGCTTGTCTCAAACATTCCTTCATCAGTGTGCACTACTAATGAATTCAGTGACATCTTATGTTAATCTTGTGAAGTAAAACTGACACCCTTAAAGCTATCCCTGTGAGTGTTCTGCTTCCATTACACAGCTAGGCTTTAAGTTCAAGTGCCCACCACCCTTTCAGGAGATTGCTCCCGCAAAATAATCTGAAATTGTGAAGCTCCTCTCATCGCCTTGGGATGAATCCCAAGAACAGGCTCCCTATGTTGCACCCACCTTAAGTGAAAACCACACACTGGAGATAACACCTTACTAATAAAGGGAGCTTTCAGCACCAAGAAGCCATGCAAATATTATACAATACACTTTGTAAATGCCACAGACCTCAGCAGATGGCAATGAGCTATCTCATCTCTAGGGAAAGAAGAAAGGATTAAGTAGATAAATTGCAATAAATAGTAGAGACACAAAAAGTTAAAATCAGAAAAAGTGATGGCTGGAATACTTGACTTACTCTCATCGGCTGGTAATCACTCTATACTGTGTTTCGGAACAATGAGCATATTCACAAAAGCAAACAAGTAGTACTTTAGTACACCTATTTTACATGCTCACAAACGCTATTCACAAACCTCCTGGCGTAGATCTCGGCCTACATTGTTATGCGCAAAGATCTCTGCCACAAGGACTGAGATTTCTATATATGTCTTCGTAGTAATAAATGTGGGAGGGAGAACCTTGGCTGGTGGGAAAATGGGGAGTGGCTGTTACTAAATATGTGGGGTTAAAGGGAATCTAAGAAGCGTTTTAGTGAGGGACATACAGATACTAAAAAAACACACCCATGCAAGAGTAAGACAACACTTATATATAAACTACACTAGCACTACTCAGAACATAGGCTCCAATCTACTTCAGCCAACCCTTGGAGTAAGTCAAGCCCCACCCAGGGCAAATCACTTCAGCATTCACCCATACAAACCAGTGAAGGGAGGAAGTAATGCTAACACCACGTAGGAAGATATAGAAGAATATTTCAATAATGTAGACATTTTATTTTTCTTATTTATTTCAAATGCTAAAACTATTTTTAAAATATAAAAACTATATTTATGTACAAGTAATATAATGCACATATTGCAACCAAGCTTCAAACACATTCAGTACAATTGATAATGCAAGGGGAGTGGCAGTCATCAGGTAGTACTCTGTCACACCCATCAGCAGCTGAACAACATTGCAACATCAACGACACAAATGGCCCTCATAAGCAAGCAAGGTCCACACACCAAAAACAGATTGATTCACGGTGGCAAAGAAATTCTGTGCCATTGCCACTTTCTTCTGGTATCAACTGCCATTGATTGGGCCCATGTGGTACTTCACATACCCACTGATTTGGAAACACCATTTCCTCAACAGACATCACCAGGACTCAATCAGCATGCTGTGGGATCTTTCACTGATGTTTAAGCTGCCTTTCCTGAAGGTACACATGACAGCCACATCTTTCAAAAATCACTTCTTGCACAACAGCTGATTGTCGAGGATTTTGGTAACATGTGGCTAATAGGTAAGTTAAAATTACTCACACTATGACTGTACGTACAGCTAAGAAATTGCATTTCAAATAATGTCACTGCCAAATCTAACCTATCACTATGTACAGTGCCAAGGTTGCCATTGCATGCATGCGTATACAGAATCGTTGCAGCTTTTACGATGTACCTACATCTTTAAACAAAAAAAAATCACTACTTTGTTGCAGTTGATGCCCAGTATGGCATCAATTCCCATCTTTTCTCCCTTTCTGATGTCCAACAACACAGCCTCAATAGGGGTACACAGGCACACATATGCACATAATCCATCGCTGAGCATCATCATGTCATGCCTCAGATGCTTTGATCATACAAGGGAGGGACTGTAGTATTCTGTGCAGTTCTGTGAAAAGTTATTGTTGTTGTATGTTGTATATTACACAACATCGCCATTTGACAGGGCGAATATGTAGACATAACTTCTGAACTACAGCCCCATTCAGGATCCCATGGAAAAGAGTCACGGTCTGTAGGAAAATCTGATTTGTTTATATATTTTGAGTGTCATGTCCCTTGTTGATATGATTTTGAATATGTCCATGTTGGCTGCTCCATCTGTTGTCCTGTGAAATGTGTTGTGAAAGCCATGCATTTGTGTAGATTTCAATGTATTGTTTTGAAAGAACATCTTAACAATTTGGTAATAACATCTTGGCACAGTGGAAATTTAAAATGGGAATGTTTTGTAGCATAAATAAATCTTTACCCATTGTCCTATGGCTTTAGTTTAAACTTCCATAAACAAAAGTGTTATATGCATTTACCAGTATATGCATTTTAATTTAATTTCTATCATGCTAGAAACAGATCCTAAATAATAGACAACACAATCCTTAATCATATTTATAAACGTTGACCCACAAATGGTCATTATCTAATGATCCAGTACAATGACCACTTGTAATAGTCAAACATCACATGTCACGACATTCGCCATGGATGATTCAACCCTTAGTCATCATCATTTGACCAATGAGTCATAGCTTAGTTCTTGCTTGCCATTGTAAGTAAATATAGGGCTGGCATTGCACAAGTTATTCAAGGAATCCCACATGCAAAGATGTATTTTGACCATATCTTACAGACAAATAATAATATTTGAGCGTAAAGTATAATTTATTTCTGTTGTGTATTCATTCTTTAATTATATACAACCCACACTGGGAAGGCTATTCTTACACTCTGTCACTTCCTAAGTAGGCAGGAGGCTAGGGGGCTGCTACCTGAGCTGAAAGGGCTGCCATGACACATCCCGCGACACAGCTGTGGTTCCTTTTAGTTGGAAACAGGTCCAGCTCATTTCTCTGTGAAAAACAAAAAAACAAATGCTGATCCTGTGGTGTTGAGCAATTTTCGATCAATTTCTCTCTTGCTTGCAGTATCCAATTTTTTGTAGAAAATAATAAATATGTCCAATTGTCTCAATGTCTCAAAAACTATAATCTGAAGCATTGCACAAAATCTGGCTTTCGTCCATGCTTTACTACAGAGTCCACTCTCCTGGAAGTTGCAGAAAACATTAGGAGCAATTTCTATTGGGGACTCTCATCAATTGCGGTCCTTATAGATTTGTCTGCAGCCTTCAACACCGTATCATATACTATCCAGCTCGTGGTCAGCAGATTTGGGGTTGAAGGACAACCTGTATCTTGGAAACAGTCTTTTCTAGCTGATATAACTCAAGCTGATTACCTTCCGCCATACACCTCAGCCGCCAAGCCACTAAGACACGGAATCCTCCATGTGCCTCTTCTAAACCCAACATTATTTAACCTAGATATGGAGCCATTAGCAAAGCTGGTAGTGTCTTGGGGTCTCCGGGTGATCTCGTATTCAGACAATACCCAACTTTCACTGCCTTTACATGAGATCAACTGAGTGATCCGGGACACCTCTAAAGGCTTCCTGGTGTCAGTGGTAGACTCGATGAAAAGAGCTGCCTCAAGCTAAATTATGAGAACTCTGAAAGTGTATTCTTTGTCATTCATTCAAGAAATCTTTATTTCGGTAATGTACCATAAAAGTAGACAAAAACATGTCAAAACAGTAGCGATAGATGACAGTATAGGTTAATTGTAGCAAATATAGTTTCCAAGGCATTTTCCAGATAGACACAATTGGGCAAAATTCATACAAATAAAAAACCCCTTTAAAAGAGAGAACAATATATAGATTTCTATAAAAACACTAAATAATTTATGAAAAAACAGTGTATGTCCTTTTGGCTGCCATTCCATACTCAAGCTCAAGCAATTAAAAGTCTACGCTTATGCCACATTGCTACCAGAAATTGCGAGACGGCAAATACAATGGGTCCAGTTGTGTCTGATTTTAGCACTCTGAATGCATGCATGCATTGCCGGAAACCCAGATTTTTGCACAATGGAACGAGCCAGTGCTTCCTAGGCTTGTGATACGCCGGACAAAAAGAAAAGAACATGAAGGTCCGTTTCAATATCACAGTTGCATCCAGGACAGTTTTTCAGAGCAGGAGATGACCACCTACTAGTAAAGGCTCGCAAGGGTAAAACGCCATGCCTCCACTGTACATACAGTTTTTTTGCTAGTAGAGGATATATGTCATCAAGAAATCGCTCAAAAAGATAAAAATCTTTGACCAGTAAAAAAGAAGCATTTAAAGGGCCGATATGGTGGTTACATAATGCAGCATTAAGTTTGTCAGCACAAAATATTTTTGTGAGTTGGGTGTGTGAGATCATTTTACAGCCCCTCTCTTTGTGCTAAATCATCTCCTTGGTGGAGCAGTTGGAGTCCAGAGAAATGGAGCCCCACCCCTTATCCTGCACTCATTGTTAGGAACATAGGTGTCAAGTTTAATGCAGACCTAACGTTTATTCCCCAAATGTTAATAGTGACTTCTTTCTGTTGTGCTGTCCTCAGGTCTTGGAAAAAAATGCTTCAATTGGTCCCCGATCAAATGTAGAAGTTGATTGTTCACTCTCTAGTTACCTCAAAATTGGGCTATGTCATTGCGCTCTACTGAGGGTTGCCAGTGTACTCGGTACGTAAGTTATAGTAATCCAAAATGTAGTGTACAGACTGATCCTTAACATTTGTATTGGCAATCGATCAGCCCTCATCTGAAAAGGTTGCACTGGCTTCCTGGTGACAAACGTATTCACTATAAAGCCTGAGTCCTCACTGATAGGGCCTTTTTCAGAAAGGTCCTTTGTAGCCTGGAAAAAGTCTCATGTCTTCTATCCCAGTTAGATCACTTAGAGTAGCCTAGAGTGTTCACAGCCAGAAAGGACGTCATTCTTTGCCTTTTTGGCTGTAAAACTCTGGAATGTTAAAAAACTTTCCTCAGAATATATTGCTAAAATAGGTTGAAAACCTTCCTATTTCATTAAGGACTGATAGGTGCCACCTGCCTTTTTCTTTTCTTTTCTTTTCTTCCTTAGCTCTGTACCCCTCTGTATCCCTGGGACGCCTCTCCTGAAGCAACTTTGCATTTTACAAATAGTTTTTTATTATTATTATTATGACCCATTTATGCCCACGTGTCTCAGTTCTAATTGAGATATCCTCCATTGGGACTGGTTTGAATGCTTTACCCAGGGCTGAAGACGATTTTCAATTTTGCCCTTCGATAAACCACTGTTGAAAAGTCGAAGGTGGAAATCACAAAGTTACATGGCAAAAGGGAGTGGTGTGTATTAGAATGTCTCTCTATCACATTTACTATTGTTTTTTCTGAAGAAGTGTTTGAATACTCATGATTATTGGACATGTGCACTCATCATTTCTTCCTTTTTTCGCCACTCAATTTCAGTGGACAGTGCTGGTGAGTTAACAGAAGAGCAGGAGCCGGTCAAAGAAAAACAAGGAACTTAGGTGCTAGGTAGGCATGTCAATTGAGTTCCAGAAGTTAGGCAGAGGCACCTACAACCAGCATGGAGAGTCACTCACTCTCAATCCAAAAGAAACTGGGTGGAGGCTGTTGAGCCGACTAGTGGGATAATACATCTGGACATCCCATGCTAAGAGAAATCAGGTGTTGGGGCTGAACTGGACAAGAAGATGATATGTCATAGGTGTCCCAGCAGCAGACCCCACTTTTATTCGGGCCTGTAGTCACTCACTCCAACCTTCTAGAGGCCCTTGCAATAATGTGGTCTCCAACTGCACGACCGGCCATAACTCCTCCTGCTACAAGTACCTGCCTGGAAGAACAGTGGCTGAGGGTAGCATTTGCCCCAGAAACCCTGGCGCCCTCATATGTTCTCTTTACAAAGAGATGACCCAGGAGTTTCAGGCAATCTGACAGATGATAGTTGACCAACATCCTCAAATGTGTAGCATCCTGACTCCTCAATTAAAGGCACATCATCAACTTCGTTCCCTCTTCTCCCCACTTGCTGTTGCACAGTCTCCTAATAAGTCAATTGAAGGTGCTTATACTCATGCCCTAGTGTGTCTAGCACTTCAGATGGTGTCAGTCGTGTCCTTCAAGACCACCTGCCTGTGTCTGAGGAGGTGTTTGTTTAAGTGGCAATGTTGGAGTCTCAGGATGACTAGAAACATTTACCCCAACCCAGGACAGCAACTCCTCCACACCATTAGGCAATGCTTTTAGTTTGCTGTTGAACTATTGACTTTTCCTTCAGCAACTGACTTTACTTTAGGGCTTTTAAAGTATAATTTCTACTTTTTTTGGAGGACATTTTCCCATCTTTTTTATATGTTCCCCTTTTCACCATGTACCATGTAAATAGGCTAGTCCCCTGACATTCTAGACTTGTTCTTCTATTGCCCACATTCCTTCAAGTAGACTTTTGCTGCCGATTTCTTCATCAAATATGTAGATATCTATATATATATTACAGACTGGTGGTCATCAGTAGGTAGTTATATTTAGGACCTAGTTTCCATAAGAGAAGTGTTTTTGTATTGCCAATAACCTTGGCGCCATTTGACGAATCTTCACGAAATGTTCGAATCTAGTTTGTCACTTACTTCAGCTGTTGTTTGGAAAGTTTAGGGGTGATCCAGCAAGTGAGTGTCAATAAAAAGAGGTGTCTAAAGTGCGTTTTCTCCATGCAATTTCCCATGGGGATTTTGAAGACAACTACAGCCCAACCCGCTGGACGGAATGACAACAAATTTGTCAGAAAGCTAGCTCTTGGTCCAAAAAGAGCCATTTTTTGTGATTTTGTGTAATTCCCTTCAGTAGTTTTGGAGTCATTAAAGTACAAAGAAATATAGATATCTAGGGACTCAAATCCATCATGGATCCACAGTGGCCCTGATTAGCTGGCCTCAATCTCAGAGAAAAGTTGCAGCCTCTATTTTGTTTATTGGCTCAGTGCGAGGGGGAATAAAAGTTTAACAAATCCACCAACTTTTTGGCCCTGCTGCAAACCCCCCGCTGTGCTGCCCAAAGACCATGAGTGGAATTGGGATGGCAACACATGGGAGGTTACGGCACTGCGGACAACCCCCTGCAGCGCACGACAAAGGCATTGCGCGGTGTCGGTATAGGCGGGCACCCCCACTGCTGTGCTAAAAAAAGTAGAAATTCACAAAAAACAAATATTACAGGGACATTATAGTTAGGAATTAGCAATTAAAGAACCTTAGAAATTCACTGGAAAAAACAAAGTTTACAGGCACGTTCTAGATAGGTTCTGAATTGACATACACACATTCGTAGAAATTCAGCTGTTAGAGTAATTTCAAGTTACTGTAGGTCGTGGCCTTAAAGTAACCATAATGCACGCCCTCGCCATGCACAGCTAATTACCCCAAATATCACACCATTCGTGACATCTTCTATGGCATCAATAATATTATCACTGCAGCATTTACAATAAATTATTGATGAGAAAATTGTGCATAGCGGGGGCACGAGTTATAGTTGCCTTAGAGCCTTAGATACTGGAAATAACTCCAACCATAACACCTATTAATATCTATTGTTTTTTGTGAGTAAATTCAGAACCTAACTATAACGTCCCTGTAACCTTTGGCTTTTACAGTGATATATATAGATAGATTATTGATAGGTAGATAGATAGATAGATGGATAGTTAGATAGATATGGTTCAGTATTGCCTTTGCAAATCTCTGGTACGCCTTGAGACCTAAGGCAGAGTGATTTTTAAATGTCACCAGTACCTCGAGACTAATGTTTATTTTATGGCAGTTAGCTTGACAAAGCTGCATTGTTCAAAGTGCAGCTACTACTGAGTGGAATTAGAATAATTTGCATTTCTTTAACTTTTTGAATAAAAAATGTATAAAATATTGGGCAATGGCAAGGATCTGTCTATTTCTGCGGTTCTGTGGCTGCAGCATTTACTGCATGAATATGGATGTAATGCATTTGTCACATAATTTGCCAAATTTTCAGATTTCACCAAAAATATTGTTTCTATCTCAGTTGGATGAAAACAGCTCTGACAGAAAATGTGTCAAGTAATTTACATTTTTGCAAGATAATTTATAGTTAGGTGTTGAATGAGATACGGACGAACATTTAAAAACCGAAAGACCACTGAAATTTGCCACTTATCATCTGATGAAATAATACAACATGCACCTCTCTCATGCACTTCTCATGACCTCACATATTCCAACACTCACATATTTTAAAAGACATCATTGATTACATCAATGTTTTATAATCATCTTTATTGCCGCATCTCCAATCAATGTGGCCCTTATCTCTTACATGTGGCCCTTATTTTGTGGTCTGATATGATACTTGGAATATATTTGCTATACTGTTATGTGCACATTTCCAGGTCTGTGAGCCCACCAATATGTTTCTTTCAATGTATTGGGAGAGTAGGGTGATATGTGTCTATGCTCCCAGGGCCAAGGGTATCTGGGACATGACCCACAGACATTGTGGGTGTGCACTGCAATATATTTAATTGTGAATGGGTGCCATTAGGCCCATCTCCCCCGTCCCCCCATTCCCTGGTTGTTACTCACCCTGGTGGTGTTGTGTCTGGTCATGTTGAGCATTATCTGTCCTGGAAATCCAACCACCCTCTCCTCACTGATGACTTGGGACACCTATTCCTCCAACGGATCCAGCTCCTCCTGTGGCGCTGGACACCCACCTCCTACTGCATTGCTGCTTTCAGATTGGCTGCAAGATTCTGCTTGGTCTTGCGCATAGCAACATCCCAGCGCTTCTTGCAGTCATTCACTGTCCTCCTCACCTCTACGACAGCATTCACCTTGGCAGCGATGGACTGCCATATTGCATTTTTTGTGCCCAATGACACTGTGGAGCTGACAAAAAGTTGTTGTTGGTTTTCTGTCACTTCCGTAATCAGGACCTGGTTTTCCTGCAGACTGAACAGGATCTTCCTCTTCCTCTTCTCCTTGCCCTTCCCCAGGGTCTCTGGCTGGTCCTCCTGGGTGTTTGGGGGGTTGTTGTTGGCTTTTGTACTGGGTCCAGCTTCCTCCATAGTTCTTCTCAATAGTTTCCTTTTTTTTTCTTTGTGTTTTTTGTGTTTAAGCTGCTTAGCGGGCATTTTATAGGGTTTTTTCCCACCTAACATTAAAAAAAGGTGCGCTGACGCTAATTAGCGTGCCGTTCCCTGATGCTAATTAGCCCATTGCCACTTTTTTCACGTTGGCGTGATGATTTTTATTGCTGTGCCGCTAATCTTATCGCCTGGCATTTCACCCGGTAGGGGAAACTATCGCCTGTTAGCGGTGTGTTGTGAATACGCTGCTAACACAGCAATAGTTTCCCGCTGTACATGGCGATGAGAAAACACGCGCTCACTGAGGCTAGCAAAAGTTTTCGCCATTTGTTGAGAATATCCCCCTTAGCATGGCAAAACACAGCTGACTAAGTAGACGTCCAAGTTTTATGTACATCTGTTGACGGAGTCAACTAGTTATAGACAAATCAAAAAATGCCTTTTAAATGGATAATGATCTTAAACATAAGTACACAGTGGCTACATTTGTCAATCACTAATTCAAATGTGTTGATTCTGTTTCCTGAATGTGTGTGCCTGCATGTTAATGTATGTAACAGTATTGCAGTATTGTAAAATGTTACACCATACAGACTTAGAGGTACATTACTGTAGCGTTATCTCAAACATCTTTTCTAAATGGATAGTAACACATGTAAACACACTGATGAATGGCAGGTAAAAGTGATGTTTGTTTACAAAGGTGCTAAAAACGTAAATTATTTATCCAAATGTTTGAGATAGGTAGAAGTAAACATTTTTGGGGTATTGTGAGGATGAGTCAGTGAGGGTTTGGGTGAATTGTACATGGGTTTGGTGTTGGCATTGTCCATGTGGTGGGGGTGGAGAGGTATGAGGGGGTATTGTCCACATCTTCAGCTATACAATAATGGACTCTACTCAGTGGAAACTGTAGTTGAATTTGTGGATTTCAAGGTGTTGAGTTTGTGGATGATGCAGGTAGATTTTTGGTAGTGGTGTGACTCCTGTCACGTGGCTGCCTCCTTTGCTTAAATACTTTATAAATACATACATAAATAAATAAATAAATAGAGACAGACCTTGTATTTCTTGTAATGATCAATAACAAGGGCAACAAAAAGGCCTGCCTCCTTCTCTTCACTGAAGTCCTTCTTCTTCTTGAGTGTTGTGGACCCCGAAGTCTGAATGTGGCTCCTGGTGTCCTTGGGGTCCCATAGTTCAAAGGGAAGAGGGCAGAGCCTGCGGTGTGGGCTGTATTTATGTATTATAAGTGTGTAAGTGTGTCAGTGGCTGACTTATGTGCCAGGTGTAGTGTGTTTTCCTTACATTCAGAGTTCTCGCTTTGCCATGGAGATCTCCTCAAACAGGAGTGCAGTAGAAATTTACCCTTAGTAAGTTTATGGTTCAAATTCTCATTTGAAGGGGTGGATCTCTTTAGTCTATGATTAGGCCGAGATTTCTACTTGGAGTTGGTGTATACCATTTTTTGGAGAACTCTGCCTAGGAGTTGGCAACACCTACATTACGAATAGCTATGAGACACAAATCAGCTCTGGCCGTTGGTCAGTAGGAAGAGTTCAGCCCGAACTGCCAAACCATGCCCCCCCTGATGGGAAACCGTAGTAACCTCAGACCAGTTTCATTCTTGTTGAACTTCATCAGCAAACTGCAATCTGAGACTTATGGCACACTGAGCTACTGGACCCACATCTGGGCATACCCGTTGCACTTACAGCATCACACTGAAAGCAACAAAACAGGCATAGGTGGAATGCTTCAATAAATCTCAGTCAATGGTAATTATTATAATTGAATTTAAATGGTGCTTATTACCCCTGATGAGGTGTTGAAGTGCTTTTCGACGAGTAGCAATCTTCTCTGGAACCCAAGGTGTATTAGTGGTGGATTAGTAACGGGTAATATAAGTTGTTAATTGGAGGTTAGTGCTGCATGTATAACATAATTATATGCTCACTTGCCACTAAAGACTCAGGGCCTCATTTATGAGAAGTGATGCATCGCTGCTGGAAACCAGCGATGCGTTACTTCTCAGTGCGCCCTCCTTGCGACATGATTGATCCGTCATATGTACTGTATGATGCATCATGTCGCAAAGAGTTACAGATACCTTAGTATTTCTGACATATCTGTATGGCGCAAAAGAGACGCATTGCTGGAGTGTGTCACAAAAGTGATGCAACTCCAGCAATGTGTCCTTTCACACTGCTGTGAGGCAGGCGTAGGATATTGACGCATTTGCACCCTAGAAGTGGTGCAGTGAAATCTGGTAAATTTCACTGCGTCACTTCTACGAGACTTACTTATGTGGGAACGCCCACCCTGCATACATTATACCTGATGCAGGTATAATGTAGCGCAGGAGTTTACAAAGTGACGCATCTTCTTAGGTGCGTCAGTTTGTAAATAGGGCGTAACAGGAGACATTTTTTACTCCGCCGAGGTGTCAAAAAAAGTGACGCAACAGAAGCGCAATACTGCCACAAGGCCTCATAAATAAGGCCCTAAGTGCAACCATATTCAAACCAACCTTCGCTCAGATGCTCTTTCTGTGCTTAACATCGGTCCCTGACATTCTGGCCTACATAATCAATGCTTTTCCATTTAAAATTGTTACTCCATGGAACCCCATTTAAAGATTTCAGCCTCGAAAACCAATCCGACCCTTGTACGAAAGACTGGGAATGCTCCTTTAATTTTTCCCTCAACTCTCTCCTTTGTGCTCCCAGGTTCCAGAAAATCAGCATACCACCACTTCACGAAAATCTTAAAATAAAAAGAAATGGAGGACACAAGTATCCTTAAATTGCATTTATTACCACAATATTGTGCTTGTGTAACATTTTCAATTGCCGGTGCTACGAATCTCCTAATCAACAGTACTCAATCCATCCACCTTAGAAGGACGGATAAGTCTTCCTCGGATTAGAGCCCATGACATGCAAGGTATCTGCATACAAAAAATCAAATGGGGAGGGATCACTTGTCCTGCATGAACCAGGGTATGCAGGAGATCGTACAACGGTGTCTCCAATAAAAAACCCTCATGCACGTGTTGGGTAGTGTGGTAAGCGGTATATCTTGGTTCTCCGCTCTTCGAACACGTGTGTGCATAATCATAGGGTTAGTTTCGGTATGCAGCCTCCACCAGGAGGATCTTACCCTTGGTAAAAACAGTAGTGACCCAGTGATGTGGAGAGAGTGTAGAACAATTAAAAATCCCCCGGATACCCAGTAGTAGGAATTTTATTAAGTCTGGGTTCGGGTGGATCCCATTAGGGGAATGCTCAAGTGGCGTGCGCTCTATTGAAAAGATTAGGTTTTCAGGACGCACTAGCATTCAAGGAGATTTAAAATGGCCATTTTAAATCTCCTTGAATGCGAGACTTAATAAAATTCCTACTACTGGGTATCCGGGGGATTTTTAATTGTTCTACACTCTCTCCACATCACTGGGTCACTACTGTTTTTACCAAGGGTAAGATCCTCCTGGTGGACGCTGCATACCGAAACTAACCCTATGATTATGCACACACGTGTTCGAAGAGCGGAGAACCAAGATATACCGCTTACCACACTACCCAACACGTGCATGAGGGTTTTTTATTGGAGACACCGTTGTACGATCTCCTGCATACCCTGGTTCATGCAGGACAAGTGATCCCTCCCCATTTGATTTTTTGCATTAACCTAAGGAAATTGAGGGATCAGCGTTTTCCTTCTCCCCCTTCCATTTGATTAGTATAGGAATCTGCATACGTCATGGTCGAGCACTTAGATCACTGAGCCATCTCAGGAAGTAAGCAGTTAATGTATTGATCCAACCTCACCTTGAGTAAAATATCACTACAATAAGTACAAGTGCAATTATTTTATTTAAATCTTACTTACACTAATCTTCTAATGGAGGGCTTCAGGAAATAAATTGCTCCAGATATCTGAGACAAAATTACAGTGTATGAAAAATACTACATTTTACTTTAGGATTTCTCGGGGGAAAATACCCCACTTCACAGCCTTTTAAGTAATGTAAAATGTTTTATCGAGCACTATAGCTTTTCACGTTTAAAGCAAAGGATCATTGCCAACATATTATCTTCCGAGGTGAATAAAAATGAGAAAGCTTTTTAATACTCATGGGGACACCGCCTCGGCAACAGGAAGGCAGGCTCCATCCACAATGCAGCACGGAAAGGTTTTGACGATGAGGAACAATGCCAGCAACAATCTTCTGCACATTAAACCTGCATTTAATAGAAATCATACTCTTTTATTGTGTTACTTTGTAAGGGTTACCTTTCAATCCATTAGTAAGAGCGCATGGAGTTGGTTTTTAAAATTGGAGTTTGCTTGGGAAAGCGAGATATCCTGAGAGAAGACGTCCCACAATCCCTCGTCGATGAACTCATAATGTTTTTTAATTTTCAGTTGCTCCGGAACAACCCCTGTTAGTACCGCAGTCATTTTAATAGATCAACTTGAAAAAAAAAATCCAGAGGAAAGGAGCATTCCATTGCATCTTTCATACTAAGAAACCAAAGATAATCATTAAAAATGCATGTAATTTAGAATTGTTCTCATAATGGCACATTTCATCGTTGCCTAATTTTTACTTGTTATGCAGTCGTCTGGACACAAGGCAAGGGTCAGAGAAGACAACAACGTAAATCAGATCTGAGCCTCAGAACTCCTGGAAGCGAACTTACATACGTTTTGCCCTGGGTTTACAGGCAGGTACAACCAACATGCTGACAGAAGGCTTGCGTGACGTAGGGGTTAATTACGATGGCGGACGGACTTGAGTCCGTCTGCCATCGTTACGGGAACTTGGACTGTCCGCTTATATGGCAGCAACCCTCGCCCATGGAATCACAATGCGACGGCCATGGTGGCAGTTGCATTGGGCATTTTTGCCATTGCGGTGGGTGCTGCAGGCTACAGCGCCCGCCGCAATGGTAAAAATACAGGGTCTGCATTTCCCTGCACTATGTGGCAGGTACCATGGGGTGCCTGCCACATAGTGCAGCGAAATATAAGGGGGCACCCCAAGTGCAGTAGGGAAGTGCCCCTGCTGAAGGGGGGCCCGCAACGGGCCCCCAAAGTCAATATCCGCTAGCCTTTGAATGACGGATGAACCGCCATTCTAGGCTTGCGGAGTTGAAGCATCCTAATATGGCGAACGGTGCCTGTTAGGTACCGCCACCTATCTAGGTATACTTTGCGAGTCCCCCAGGCAAGCTGAACGATTGCCTGTGATGGACTCATGCCTGATATGATTCCTGCCCACCAGAAACCCACCTGCCATCATAATTTGGCAGGTGGAGAATCGCGTAAACAACAAAGAAACCTGAAGGTCGGTGTCCCAGGGGCTCTGATGTACTAGGAGGGTCGACCACCGGTGTGGGGGCCGCTGGCTCAAATAGAAACACGGGGGCTTTCAGTAAAGGTTTCAAGGAAGGTTTAATCGCAATATATGTTTTCTTCATGAACACAGAAATCAGTCTCTAGTCATGGGATAGCGGGTACTGCCGTGGTGCCTTCTGGTCGTGGAGGTCCTCTGCCTGATCCGTCTCAGTTCGAGTCCCCCGAGGTACCACAAAAAGAAGAAAAAGAGAAGGCGAATTACTGCCTGTACTCGGGCATTACCATCAAGGACCGGGAGAGAGGGACATGCACCCTTGTGAAGTGCTCAACTTTACAAACGGGCGTGCAGGGGGTGCTGGTGCTCAGGACGTTGTGCCTTTGCGGGGGAGGTTTACGCCGGGGGCTGTCTCCGCCTCCCAACCCAACCCGCGACCCGGCCCCGTACCTCTCTTAGCCACGCTCCTCCCGTGGGCGCGTGGCAGGGCGAAGCGTCCGACCGTTGGCCTCCCGGCTTGACGTTCACGTCTGCTTCTCGTCCTTGTTCTCGCTCCGTACTGCTCTCCGCCTCGATGTCCTCAGCCAGGGAAACGCCGTCCGTCCTCGATCCTGAGCTTCCGGCTTTTGACGTCATCGGGGGCGAGGCTCCACTGTCATTACCATCGGCCTTAAAGGAGCCGTACACGTTTACCCCAGTGGGCCACTCGGTCTCGGTGTTTTCGTCGTCCTCGGGCCAGGTAGCAGGCTGTTGCTGTGGAGACAAGGCGCAGGGTGAAAGTGGGGTGGCGCACCACCAGTCAGTAGAGGTAAGGGTCTCAGGCGAGTCAGACCCGTGACACACCTCCCCCCCTGGCTTCTCCCGATCGGGGAGAGGGAACACTCTGGACAGAAAGTCTGCGTTCGCATTGTCCTTTCCTTTCCGATGGAGGACCGTGAAGGAATAGGTTTGCAAGGACAGAAACCATCGTAGCACCCTGGGGTTATGACTGCTATTCTGGTGTATCCACTTCAGGGGAGCGTGATCTGTGTGGAGAAGGAAGGGTTTGCCCTCGAGGTAGTATCTTAACTTTTCGACAGCCCATTTTATGGCCAAGGCCTCCTTTTCGATGGTAGAGTATCGGCACTCCCTGGGGAACAATTTCCTACTGACGTATAGGATCGGATGTTCTACGCCGTCTTTGCTCTGTGATAACACAGCTCCTATCCCCAAGTTGGAAGCGTCCGTGGACAACAGGAAGGGTTTGTTATGGTCTGGAGGAATCAAGACCGGAGCCGTTGTCATTGTGGTTTTCAGTAGGCGGAATGCATGTAAGGCCTCTGTGGTAGGGTTGCTAAAGTCCTTAGCTTTGGCGTCTTTGCGGAGCAAGTCGGTTAAGGGAGCTGCCAGCTCAGCAAAACCTGGAATGAAGCGCCTATAATAACCCACCAGGCCAAGGAAGGCTCTAAGCTCTCTTTTGGTACTGGGGAACGGCACTGCGGCTATCGCTCTTACTTTCTCGCTGTGGAGCTATGGTTCCCTCGCCCAACACATACCCTAGGTATTTCACGCTTTGAAAAGCCGCCCGGGATTTTCTCGCGTTGATGTGTAATCCGGCTGCTCTAAGGGCTGACAGTATGGTTTGTAAGTGCCGCAGATGATCCTCCCAAGTCTGACTGTATATTACTATGTCATCCAGGTAGGCTGAACAGAAGTGTGTAAACGGATGCAAGATCTTGTTCATCAGGCGTTGAAAAGTAGCCGGAGCGCCATGTAAGCCGAAGGGCAGGACTGTGAACTCAAAGGCTCCTTCGTCTGTTACGAAAGCCGTTTTTTTTCTATCTTCCTCACGAAGGGGAACCTGCCAATACCCCTTTGTGAGGTCTATGGTGGTTATGTACTTGGCGTCTCCGATCCTTTCGATCAGATCATCGACCCTAGGGATTGGGTAAGTGTCAAAGTGAGAAACTGCATTCAAGGCCCTAAAGTCCATGCAAAACCTTTTGGTACCGTCTGGTTTTGGTATTAGGACAATCGGGGATGACCAATTACTCTGGGAAGGGCGTATGACGCCCAATTCGAGCATGTCCTGTACTTCTTTTCGGACGGTTTCTTTCCGGGCTGCCGGAATGCGATATGGTCGTTGCTTTACCACTTCTCCAGGAAGGGTTTCGATGCAGTGTTCCGCTAATTCCGTTCTCCCAGGCAAGTCAGAAAACACATCCGTGTACGGGGTTAGGGTTTTGGTCAACTCATGTCTTTCCTTTGGGGACAGCTCTGGGTTCACGACCAGCTGTTCCAGCGTGGAGGTATGTCGGGCGTCCATCTGCCCTACCAGACGTCCCGTCCGGGGTATGGGCCCCAACCACTCCTTCAAGAAGTTGATGTGGTAGATTTGGGTTCTGGTAGAGGATAACCGGAGTCTGTAGGTGGTGTTTCCAATCTTTTCCGTAACCCGATATGGGCCTTGCCACTCGTTCTTGTTTTTGTGGGTGATGGATGGCAATAGAACGAGCGCCCATTTTCCCACCTCCAGTGTTCTTAGTCTCTTGCCCTTGTCATATGCTTTCTTGTACCTCTCCTGTTGGTGCTCCATGGAGGTGTTGGCTAGTTCTCTTAGCTTTCCTAGTCTGGCTCGGAGCTGAGTGGTGTACTCCAACATGGATATCTGCTCTTGGGACGTCTCTTGTTCCCACATTTCCTTCGTGATGTCCAGGAGGCTCCGGGGCAGCCTACCGTATAGAAGCTCGAACGATGAGCACCCTAGGCTGCTTTGTTTCTGTGCTCTTATCACAAAAAAATGGCAATAGGGAGGAGTCGATCCCAGGTGGGTCCTTCTGCCGTCAGCATCTTCTTTAGGGTTTGCTTCAGTGTCTGGTTGTACCTCTCCACCAATCCATCGGTTTGTGGATGATATACTGAGGTCTTCAAATGTTTTATATCCAGGGAGGCGCACACTTCCTTCATTAATTTCGAGGTGAAAGGGGTGCCCTGATCTGTCAACACTTCTTTAGGGAAGCCCACCCTTGTAAAGAGTTCCACGAATTTTTCCGCTATGGAGGCTGTGGTAGTCGTCTTCAGTGGAAAGGCTTCGACGAACCTGGTAGCGTAATCTACGATTACCAACGCATACAGAAATCCTCGCCCCGTCTTCAGTAGGGGCCCTATTAGGTCCATGCCCACTCGCTCGAATGGGACCCCGATTATGGGCATCCTTTGCAGGGGAGCAGCTGGAGGACGCTGGGTGTTTCTCCGTTGGCACACCTCGCAGCTGGCACAGAAGTCTTGAACGTCCTTGTAGATCCCCGGCCAATAGAAGTTTCTTAGGATGCAGTCGGTGGTTTTTTCCTTGCCGGCATGTCCGGCCATCAGATGGGCATGTGCAAAGAACAACACTTGATCTCTAAACGACTGGGGTACCAACAGTTGCAACTCGGCTTCCGTATTGGATTGTCTATACAGCAACTCGTTCTTGATCAAGAACCTAGGGAATCTTTGTGACGTCAGTTCGTCTGAAGAATGGGCGGATTCCCAGGCATTGCAAAGGGTTCTATCTTCAGCCTGTGCGAATCTAAAGCTACGATCTATAACCCAGGGTTCTTGGGAGAGGTAGGAAGGAACAGACACCCCAGGCTTTGGCTTGGCCAGGTGTTCCCTAAAGAGGGACAGGAACTCAGGATTATCAGTCCCCAGGATCATGTCTTCCGGCAGAGAATCAACCACCCCCACAATAACCTTACAGGGACCTCTATCTTGCGGGGTAATGGTGATCGAGGCCACGGGGTAGGGCTTCACGTACCCATGGACACATCATATGTACACTGGACTATTATGCTTCGTCTGGACAGGAGTAATGAACCTGGACTGTACAACGGACTGTCTGCACCCTGAATCCAACAATGCTTTTAGCTGATACCCATTCATCCTTATACTCACGTAAAACGTGCTGCCCATTTCAGCGGAATACATCACAGTCCGGGGCAGATACCCGACTTCCATGGGTTCCTCATGGCTTCTTCTTTTGGGACACATCCGGGCGATGTGGCCCCACTCGCCACAATCGAAGCACTGGGGTCCTTTTGTCAACGGAGGCAGTATTCCGGCCGGTTTGAACGGCCGGGGGACCTCGGGTACTGGTTTCGGCCTCTTGTCCGTTTTGGTGATAGGACCACCTTTGGATGTCTTTTCAGGCTCCCACGGAATGGCTTTTGGCTGGGCCCTGGCATACTGAGACGCCATTTCTATGGCTTGGTCGACTGTCAGACCCACGTGCTGTTTCAGCCAGCGTTGGGTCGCATATGGTAGCGCCTCCATGAACTGCTCTACGTAGATTTTGTTCAGTATTTCTTCCTTTGTACAGACATCCGGGCGTAGCCATTTATCAGCCGCCATTTTCAGTCGAAAGAACAGAGTTTTTGGGTTTTCCCCCGTAACCCCTTTCTCTTTTCTGAAGCGGACTCTATATGCTTCCTGGTCCAGACCAAGGTGATGCAGTATAACCATCTTAATAGTTGCATATGGGGTAGTCCCCAATGGATTCGCTGCTTGGTAGGCTGACTGTGCCTCGGCAGTTAGAAGAGGCGCAAGAAAGAACGGCCATTTCTCTTCTGGCCAGCTCATGGCCCGAGCTGCCCTCTCAAAATTCACTAGGAAGGCGTCAGGATCCTCGCTGGGTACATATTTCTGTAGGGCCATCCCAGAAGGGTGGGGAGTGTGTATCCGTCCCTCTCCCGTGGCAGCTTGTTGGACGGGGGTCAGGGGTATCGACTTAAGGCCCTCCACGTATGCTGTCATGGTTTTAGTGAACATGTCTCTGTCGGCCTGGGCGATGGACAGCTGATTTTCCACAGCCCACTCTAGCTTTTCTTGTCCTTTGATGAGGTGGTCGATCAGGGTCTCCATCTTGTGCTCGCAGATGGTTGGTGGAGGAGATCCCACTTCTGACACCACTTGTCCCAGGGGCTCTGATGTACTAGGAGGGTCGACCACCGGTGTGGGGGCCGCTGGCTCAAATAGAAACACGGGGGCTTTCAGTAAAGGTTTCAAGGAAGGTTTAATCGCAATATATGTTTTCTTCATGAACACAGAAATCAGTCTCTAGTCATGGGATAGCGGGTACTGCCGTGGTGCCTTCTGGTCGTGGAGGTCCTCTGCCTGATCCGTCTCAGTTCGAGTCCCCCGAGGTACCACAAAAAGAAGAAAAAGAGAAGGCGAATTACTGCCTGTACTCGGGCATTACCATCAAGGACCGGGAGTGAGGGACATGCACCCTTGTGAAGTGCTCAACTTTACAAACGGGCGTGCAGGGGGTGCTGGTGCTCAGGACGGGGTGCCTTTGCGGGGGAGGTTTACGCCGGGGGCTGTCTCCGCCTCCCAACCCAACCCGCGACCCGGCCCCGTACCTCTCTTAGCCACGCTCCTCCCGTGGGCGCGTGGCAGGGCGAAGCGTCCGACCGTTGGCCTCCCGGCTTGACGTTCACGTCTGCTTCTCGTCCTTGTTCTCGCTCCGTACTGCTCTCCGCCTCGATGTCCTCAGCCAGGGAAACACCGTCCGTCCTCGATCCTGAGCTTCCGGCTTTTGACGTCATCGGGGGCGAGGCTCCACTGTCATTACCATCGGCCTTAAAGGAGCCGTACACGTTTACCCCAGTGGGCCACTCGGTTTCGGTGTTTTCGTCGTCCTCGGGCCAGGTAGCAGGCTGTTGCTGTGGAGACAAGGCGCAGGGTGAAAGTGGGGTGGCGCACCACCAGTCAGTAGAGGTAAGTGTCTCAGGCGAGTCAGACCCGTGACAGTCGGAAAAGGCTGAAATGCTTAGACTAACACTGGACTTAACGCACCTAGATGCGATACATCAGTTATCACAAGATAAAATGGCACTCAACATGACAGTTTGAGTCCTATCAGCCCACCCAGATGGCGGAGCCTCATCATGTAGGACATCTTGAACTAGGTCTGTGTACTATAGCCCAGATGTATTTTGGCTTCGTATCACTAGACCATAGTCCGGTCACCGTAAGTGTCCTTACCAGTGGTGGAGCTGATGAGTGCAGTGCAAAAAAATTATAAAGTGATGTGTGTTAAAATGACTATCGAGGCAAACAATGAAAATGTATTGGTGTTCACCTAGACGTCAGTCTAAAAAACAATGTGAGGACAGTGTGAAAAAATCACTGTCTAATTTGCTTGGTAGTAAATAGGGCCAACATGTTTCTGCCGTGAGGTGGATATTCACCGGCATTCGTCAGGGCCAAGCTCGTATATATGCTACTGCAAAATACACTATAATTTGTGCACAAATAAGGAACAACAAAAATTCTAACAGACCATACTTCAATTATCAAGAGTCGAACGAGTGGTCACTGGGACCATCCTACCATATCCTCCTGATTGGTGCAGGTGTTAGAAGAAGTCTTCCCTGTGAAAGGTTACAAAGAGAAGAAAAACCTTATGGTCAACTCATTAACATTCTACTGATTACAAATAAAAAGTGCAATAAATCTACAGCTCGCACTTAATAGGAAGTGTCTCGTGTGCGAGGCCAGTGATAGTCAAACAAATCAAAACCTCTGTTTTGCCATTCACAGATAATGATGGCCACTTGAAATGTGCGCTAAGCTAAGTCGCCAACAGATAATCTGTGCATCATTTATCAACATTATTAAACACTTACCCAACTCTGCGTGGGAAGATAGCCTCACCTCAACCGGCAACTGCTCGGAGAATGAGGCCCCGCTCTAAACATATAAACAAGGACACTTTCAGGAATTGATAACTGTCACACTCCATGTCTCTATACATGCTCAAGAACGAGTTTACAACAAACCCAACGTTTTCTGACGTAGCCCCCCATGATCGCCACACCCCTGGGACCATGATGGGAGGCATTAGCTTGTTGAGTAGAGACAGATCTGCTATATCAACCCAAGCACAGTCATTTGACATAAAATGCTAGAGGATTGTTTTTAGATCTAAATTTGTTAAGCGCTCCCATCATGGTCCCAGGGGTGTGGCGATCATGGGGGGCTACGTCAGAAAACGTTGGGTTTGTTGTAAACTCGTTCTTGAGCATGTATAGAGACATGGAGTGTGACAGTTATCAATTCCTGAAAGTATCCTTGTTTATATGTTTAGAGCGGGCCTCATTCTCCGAGCAGTTGCCGGGTGAGGTGAGGCTATCTTCCCACGCAGAGTTGGGTAAGTGTTTAATAATGTTGATAAATGATGCACAGATTATCTGTTGGCGACTTAGCTTAGCGCACATTTCAAGTGGCCATCATTATCTGTGAATGGCAAAACAGAGGTTTTGATTTGTTTGACTATCACTGGCCTCGCACACGAGACACTTCCTATTAAGTGCGAGCTGTAGATTTATTGCACTTTTTATTTGTAATCAGTAGAATGTTAATGAGTTGACCATAAGGTTTTTCTTCTCTTTGTAACCTTTCACAGGGAAGACTTCTTCTAACACCTGCACCAATCAGGAGGATATGGTAGGATGGTCCCAGTGACCACTCGTTCGACTCTTGATAATTGAAGTATGGTCTGTTAGAATTTTTGTTGTTCCTTATTTGTGCACGAATTATAGTGTATTTTGCAGTAGCATATATACGAGCTTGGCCCTGACGAATGCCGGTGAATATCCACCTCACGGCAGAAACATGTTGGCCCTATTTACTACCAAGCAAATTAGACAGTGATTTTTTCACACTGTCCTCACATTGCTTTTTAGACTGACGTCTAGGTGAACACCAATACATTTTCATCGTTTGCCTCGATAGTCATTTTAACACACATCACTTTATAATTTTTTTGCACTGCACTCATCAGCTCCACCACTGGTGAGGACACTTACGGTGACCGGACTATGGTCTAGTGATACGAAGCCAAAATACATCTGGGCTATAGTACACAGACCTAGTTCAAGATGTCCTACATGATGAGGCTCCGCCATCTGGGTGGGCTGATAGGACTCAAACTGTCATGTTGAGTGCCATTTTATCTTGTGATAACTGATGTATCGCATCTAGGTGCGTTAAGTCCAGTGTTAGTCTAAGCATTTCAGCCTTTTCCGACCTTCAGGTTTCTTTGTTGTTTATTTAGTTCTACTGGGGGTATTTACCTGAATGGTCGCTAAACATATTTCCCTCTGACCCTCTTCTGAAAGTTGTTGTTTAGGTGGAGAATGGCCTCAATTTGGCAGTGTATCCACCACTGGCAGGCTACCAGTGGTGGATTCACCGCAATCATAATTAGCTCCTTAGTATCATAGACCTTGGTTCAGAGGCAGCAGAACTGTCATCACACGCCCTTTGATCCCAATGACATCATAGGAGGTGACATCATATGGCCTGTGTTGTCTTCTTGGAAGTGATGCCACATGACCGTTGACCATGGTGATGGCACAGAAAGTATATCACTAAAGGTATTAATTCTATAATTAGGGCAAAATCAATAAAATGGATATACCATTTATACCTTTATCATATCATTGGATGCCTTCCATTCTCCATCTGTATGAATCAACCAATCAATCATGGGAATTGTAAGCACGCTACTTACCCATGAGGGTCTCAAGGCGCTGGGGGGAGGTAAGAAGCTCCGTTCAGTCGAAAGCCAGGTCTTGAGTGTCTTACTGAAGATGTTCAGGGAGGGGGCACGTCTGATGTCTATCGGGAGCTCGTTCCAGGCCTTGACCGCGATGTAGGAGAACGCTCTTCCACCTCTTCTGGCTCTGCGGATGCGTGGGGTTTCTGCAAGGGCGAGGTTGGTGGATCAGAGGTTTCTTTTGGGTACGCGGAAGGTGATCCTCTCATTGAGGCAATGGGGTCCGGTGTTGTGGAGGCATTTGTGGGTGTGGGTGTGGGTGAGTATCTTGAAAGTAACTCTTCTTCTCATTGGGGAGCCAGTGGAGGTTCCGCAGGTGTGGGGTGATATGTTTGTGTCGAGGGATGCCAAGGACGAGTCTGGCTGTGGTGTTCTGTATGGTCTGGAGTTTGCTGAGCAGATACTGGTTGATCCCGGCGTAGAGGGTGTTTCCGTAGTCCAGTCTGCTGGTTATGAGTGCATGTGTGATGGTCTTCCTTGATTTGTGGTGATCCATTTGAGGGTCTTTCGGCGGATGCGTAGGGTGTTGAAGCAGCTGTAGGCGACAGAGTTAACCTGTTGGGTCATGGAGAGGGAGGAGCCCAGTCCATTGCCGAGGTTTCGGGCGTGGTCTGTGGAGGTGGGAAGGCTGCCGAGGGGCGTTGGCCACCAGGTGTTGTACCGTGCAGAGGGGGAGGGTATGAGGATGAGGACCTCTGTCTTCTCTGAGTTGAGTTTCAAGCAGCTGCTGCTCATCCAGAACGTCCTTCATTCCTTCCTGGAAGTTGAGTCTGGTGGTGATGGGGTCCTTGGTGAGGTAGAGGATGAGCTGGGTGTTGTCAGTATAGGAAAATATGCTTAGTCTGTGCTGTCTTACGATGGCGGCAAGGGGGGCCATGTAGGTGTTGAAAAGTGTGGGGCTGAGCGACGATCCTTGGGGTACTCCGCAGTTGATTTCCATGCGTTCGGAAAGGAAAGGTGGCAGTCTGATTCTTTGGGTTCTGCCGGTGAGGAAGGAGCGGGTCCAGTCGAGGTCAGTTCCCTGTATGCCATCATCGTGGAGTCTGGTGGTGAGTGTGCGGTGGAAGATGGTGTCCAATGCTGTGGAGAGGTCAAGTAGGATCAGGGCAGTGGTGTGTCACTGGTCGAGGAGGGTGCTGATGTCATCTGTGGCGGCGAGTAGAGCGGTCTTGGTGCTGTGGTTGCTGCGGAATGCAGATTGGGAGGGGTCAAGGATGGAGTTTTCTTCGATGAATTTTATTAGTTGGTCATTGACGGTCTTCTCAGTGACTTTGGTCATAAAGGAGAGCAGGGAGTTGGGTCAGTTGTTCTTGAGGTCCGTGGGATCTGCTGAGGGCTTTTTGAGCAGGGGTCCGACTTCTGCGCGTTTCCAGATGCCGGTCTTGAAGGTGGAGTTGATGGTGCGTCATAGACCTTGAGCGATGGTGGTGGCGGCTCTGTGGAAGATGTGCGGTGGGCAGGGGTCCGTGGGGCTTCTGAGTAGATGCCTTTCATGGTCGAAGAGGTGTCTTCGGTGGTGACTGGGGTCTAGAAGGAGATGGTGGGTGAGCTGGCATTGTTTGAGACAGAAGTGGCTTTGGTGTCAGGTGGCTGGTCGTTGAAGTCGTCATAGCGGCCATTGATTTTCAGATGGAAGTAGGATCCAAGCTTGTTGCAGAGGTCCTGGGATGGGGTGATGTCCCTGGTTTATCTGGGGGGTTTGGAGATTTCCAGAATGACGCTAAAGAGTTCCTTGCAGTTGCTGTGTTTGGCGAGGATCTTGCTTTAATGAAGGTCCTTTTGGTGGATCTTATCCCTCTCTACCTCTCATATCCCTGCCCCATGATCCCTCTCACCTCCATATCTGCTGTCTTCTTATCACCTTCCTTCCACATCTTCCTATAAACTTCACCTTTTCATGTCATGCTTCAGCACCCCACATAGGGGCAGTAAGTGCTAATTAATGTTGCAATACAATACAAAACAATATACTAATGCGTTCTCCTATTTTCCAGTTTACCTCGTAACCGATTCCCAGTAATCCTGTTATATCGAACTCTTTCTCTCATTCTCACAGTTCATTAACCTGTTCACTCTCACTACCACCTCTACTAACCATTGCTCATATTTTTGCCTTATTTCTACCACTCATCCTCTCATCGCTGTAAGTGGTGGGTTCGCTCTTCTCTTTCTCCTGGGTTTTTCTGTATGCCCTTCACTGCCATTTGGATCCATATTTCAGTTTTCCTCCCAGCTCTACCTCTTTCACTATCACTACCAGCCACAATTCCCTTAGACTAGCATGTTTTGAGTGCTCTAAGATCTGTCAGATACCGTCTTCACCTCTATCTTTGACAGCTAATTTTTGATATCTCAAACATTCTCTGACATCAATCTTCCTTCCAGATTCCATCTTTCTCTGTTAGGCTGCTTCTTCAAAAACTCCCCTCTGACTGCATCAAGGATTATGCTATCAGGTTATAAAGTGCTTGAAGTTCCCATTCTCAAGTAAGGAAATAAGTACACTGCTATGGCATCCAACTCTTGTTACTGCAGTGTGAGAGAGATTTAAGAATAGTGTCATTGATTAGGTGCAAGAGGGATACCGAAGGTGGACAGTCGGGTTGCCCATGTCTTAGCAGCCTGGCCGTACACAGTTTTGATCAGCCAATTCCAGGGCTATATTTTACTGAGGGCAGCATGATGCCATATTTCCTTCTTCTATGCATGATTGTGCAAGGCTAATATAGTTGCCAAATTTCATCAGTTCCATCAGCTCTGTGATAGTAAACACCAGGTTAGTAGCCTCATTGCATGTTCTTATGCCTTACACGAGAATTGGTTTTAGAAGTGTCTGGGGTGGTTTCGAGAGTGCAGGGCTAAAGCATAATAGTTGATTAAAGGAATCACACTTGTAATCAGATAGTCTGCAGTTTTAAGTTTTGTTTAGTGACTGTCATCTGGGATTTACCTCTTTAGATTGGAGTTATATAGGTCTGGCAAACATTACTTGCTTAAGGCATGGTATCAGAAGTGACCAGCTAAGACAGAGTTGGGATCTGAAGCAGTGCAGGTGAGCACTGGCACACGATTTCTCAACTGCTAACAGTAGCTTTCACTTACTAAGATTGTCCATGTCTCTTGCTGTTGACAGTATTTTCATTTGTTTTTTCAGCGTTGCTTTATTTGCGGCACACGAGAGCTTCAAGCTATCCAATATTATCTGATCGATTTGAAGGATGGCAATTGATATTTGAAGGTAAAACGACTATAGGTTCCCTTCTTGGGTGAAGATATTCTGAAGAACAGCCTTCATGGCATTAGGTGGGGCTTTTTTGACCCTTTAGCACTGGTTTCCAAAGGATGTCATGCTTGATCATATTTAGCCTTCAATACCAAATTCCAGCTTTATTAAGGAGCTCCGGAGATATGTTGGAAGTCTAAAAACCATTTTGTATGCCTTGAGCTGATAGTTATCCATGATATTTACTAGTTGGCCTGGATAGGCTGTGTGGCTGTACTTGATCTTTGGTAGGAGGGTACCTCCTAAGACACGTCTTATTAGGAAGGTGGAGGGCTTTCCAGGACATTGTTGTACATACACATTCTGATTACTATTAATTCCGCCTTGACATGGTGTATATCAGATGCTTTTTGGCACCGCCTTTTGTTGATACCCAGACACCTAGGTAGTTAACCCCTTGAGTGCTACCGTCGGTCAACGGTCGTCGCGAACACTACCTTGCCAGTGCTGCGCACGTCCGTTGGCTGACGCGGCCGCACCCGTTTCTTCGAACGTTCACCACTGGCGCAGAACGTGCGAAGCAGCAAACGGGTTAAAGGCCTCTGCTGTTTCAATTTGTAATGGCCCCGGCTCCAGGTACCGTTTTTTTTTTATTACCGGAGAGTAGTACTTCGGTCTTGAGCCATTTGCCACAATTTAATTATCCAGGTTGGACTTTTGCATGGCATTGAGGGCCCTCTGTAGACCTACTTTAGAGTGGTCCAAGAGAACGATGTCATTGCTGCATTGGAGCAGTGAGACCTTAATGCTTCCAATTGTGGGTGGAATAAGGTTCACTTGTTTCAGTAATGCCCCCATGTCTGCAGTGTAGAGATTGAACAAGAGGGGCACGAGCATACAACTTTGCTTAAGGCCATTATCTGCCTGGAGTTTCCTGGTGACCACTGTCGGTGCGAACTTGACCCACAACCTTGCAGAAGTGTTTAGGGATATAATGGCCTGGAGCAGGTTGTTCGGGAAGCCCCAATCTCTGAGCTTTCTCCATAGGCTGTTCCTGTCAACGAGATCGAAGGCAGCAGAATAGTCCACAAAACAGCCAAAGAGAGGGAGTTATTTCTTGTTCATTACACAGTGGATTAGGTAGGAAAGAGTCACAATGTTATCCAGTGTTGAGGAGTCTGCCTGAAGCCTGTTTGACAGATTGGGATTATGGCATTCTCTTCTGGCCAGTATTCCAGAACTTTCAGTAGAACAGAGGCAGAAGCCTTTACGTCTGTGTCTAGAAGGCCAATAAGGCAGTAGTTGGATGGAGCCCTTCTGTCGACCTTCTTGTATATGGGGTTCAAGATCGAGACCCTCCCCGGGGCTTGCGTGGGTGTTAGGCAGGTTTGATAGAGGAGTTAGTATCACAGACCACATGTCCAAATCTTCTTTAAAGACCTGGGCAGGTATGCTGCTTGGGCTTGGAGTGCCTGTCACTGTAATTTTCTTCAAGATTTTGGAGACAGGTCATCTGTAATCAGAATCCCTGAGTTTTGGGTTTCCAGTTAGAAACTCATAGCGTCCAATTCTTTGTCTGCTGGGGGTTTCGAAGTGTATAGGTTTATTACATGCTGCGTCCGTTATGATTTGGTGACAAAAATAATTCTGGCTATTGGTGGGCTTGTTTTAGTCTTGAGAAACCTCCATAAGTCTGCTTACCCCTGTTTTCCCGTTAGTGTGTACACTTGCAACCATTTAATTTCCACCTGCGCACGCTTTGGTTCCCAGACCATCTATTTGTGCTGTTTATTTAGGATATGCAATCTTATTTTTTGGTCGTCTTCTGTAATTTTATTTTGTTATGTTTTCCACGCTTTTTGGAGAAGTCGAGTCTTCAATTTACTAAAGGTTATGTGTGACTTTTTTCTTTTCTGTGGAGTTTGGAGAAAATCTTATGGGCGGAAGGGTTGTTGTCAAGGGTTTGCTGTATTTCGTTAAGGATTAAGGCGCTGATAGCTAATAGCAGTTTACCATTCATGCTCTTAAAGTGCGTGCCTCTTGAGGATTCCCATTTTTTGAGTTTCCGCAGGTTCAGTAGCCCCCATTTTAATTTTAAGGTTGAGTCCACTACTGTCCTGAGGTTTTCAAATCTATCAGAGCTGATTTTTAGAGAAGTGACTAGAGGAGATGGTCCCTCTTGCAGAGGATCGGGACATGGAAGCGTGCTAGGGCGTCTTGAATTTTTCCGGTTGTGAACAAATAGTCCTATGTGCTTATTCTCTTATTTTTAGACTATGGGTGTTGGAAAGAAAGGCGAGCGGGACTGATAGACTGGCTCACTGTGTCCTCAACTGATTGATAAGCTCCCAGGTGGCAGAGACTACTGCTTCTTGGTTTAACTTCTTAATTCCTCATCCATCTTGCACTAGATAGCTCCATACCTGTCGTTTCTACTGTCTTCTAGATCCTGGATTCTTTCTTGTCCTTACACTCGTGGACTTCTCATGCTGTTTCTCCCATGTTTCCACCTGTATCTTCATAGACTAATCTCTCTGCTCTTCTCTCCACACATTTTCCATTGACTTGTGCTCAGACAGGTTTTTGAATTCTACGGAATAAAAGCTTGATGTCTTCAGCAGGTTCAGTGGACTGGGAAAGAGTTGAGCCAAGATACCTCAGCATCTCGGGAGCACTGCTGAAGGATGTGGGTTTGCTGCACTTTATGAGCCCTCCCATCTATCAGAGGCGAGCCATGGACTCAGTGCATTATGGCGATGCCCCCACCCCATGTAATTTCTGATTGCTGGGGGGGAATGGGCAACTCCTGGGGTTGAGGGGGGGGGGGGGCTGAAATTACTAGGCATGAGTTGTAGACCGAGTATACCTCTGAAAATGAGGATTTACCCAGGAAATCATTAATATCACACCCGGTTAATGCCACATTTTGTCACAAACTTTCACCCAGTCTTTTCTAATGTTATCAATGGATGAAATAGCTGGGTGATATGCACCGGCCTCGTGGAGTTCCCACAGATCTTCTTGCCCTGAATAGCTGGTAACTGCTGTTACTGGCCGCATCTGGATTACCATTGGACTTGTAGTGAGGCTCTCAGAGACTTGTGTTGCTGGAAGTTATTTCCTTCTCCAGGCATCATGGAAAGTGAACCAGACTCTACTGCTAGTTTACTGTCCATGCAGGAGGGCTATGGGCCCCACCTCAGAATTGCTCTATGCCTTCCATGTAAGGACATGCGGTGCTTGGGGGTCTATCTAGCCCTCCGTGCCTCCTTCACTAGCCGGGGTTAAAGCAGCTGAGTCCTGTTTCTTTAGGGAATGTTCTTTGCTTTTGCAGGAATAAGGCTTCCAATAAACAGTGAAACATGGCACCTTGGAGGCAGCAGTGTCTATGTCTGTTACACTTGGGTAGGACAGCAACATCTGAATTTATTAGTTGGAGCACTGCAATTATCTATTTTGCAAAATACATAGGGCCTCATTTATGAGAAGTGACGCATCGCTGCGTGAAAGCAGTGATGCCTCACTTCTCAGTGCGCCCTCCTTACGACATGATTGATACAACATATTTACTGTATGACGCATCATGTCGTAAGGAGTTACAGATACGTCAGTATTTCTGACGTATCTGTATGGCGCAAAAGTGACGCATTGCTGGAGTGTGTCACAAAAGTGACGCAACTCCAGCAATTTGTCCTTTCACATGGGGCAAGCCCCATGTGAAAGAGCCTGCGTCAGTCTTACGCCTGCTGTGAGGCAGGTGTCAGATATTGACACATTTGCGTCCTAGAAGTGGCGCAGTGAAATCTTATAGATTTCACTGCGTCACTCATATGACCCTTTCTTGCGTAAGAACGTCCCCCTGCATAAATTATACCTGGCGCAGGTATGTGGCGCAAGGGTTTACAAAGTGACGCATCTACCTAGATGCGTCATTTTGTAAATATGGTGCAACAAGGCTCATTTTTTACGCCGCTGCAGCGTCACAAATAAATAAGGCCCATCATTTTAGAGGTGGAGCAGCAGAATGCTAATTTGAAATCCGTCTTATTTCTGCTCCTGGCACCCACTTTTGTATTTCAGGGGGTCACAAAGGCATTGCTATCAGTCACAAGGGGCACGCTAGGTGTAGAAGCTGCTAGCACTGGTGACCGTTAATGACATCCATTAAGTCTTCCTGACCTCACGGTCGACTCTGGTATTGCTTTGGCATCTCTCTTTGGACTCTCAATTAAGTGCTAAACGCTAAATCAAGTCTTACTAGGGTAAAGAAACCATGCTCAGACGCATTTCATTGGGTATCTCTGGTCACCAGAAGTCCTGCCTCTTAGGGGTGGGATCTCCACAGGCACCGAAAAGGAGCATTATTTTAGCGCCACAAAGCCTTAGTGGGCTACATTTTGCTCTGTATACATATTTTACTCACTCACTCAGGAGTGCATGGTGGCTGAGGACTGCTGTTTTTCACAGTCACAAGAATGTATTTCGCTGTTGCAGAAGTTCTCTTTTTCTTCCCCCTTTAAATTAATAAAAAATTAAATTAATAAAAAAATATTTACCTAATCAATTAATTCTGCCATAGTTTTGAAAGCAATTCAATAAGGTTATGAGATCCTCGCTTCTCACATCTGAATAATAAAGTGTCACTCAAAGGCCCTGATTATAATTTGAGTGGAACAGAATTCCTATGTGGAATTTGCTCCACTCTATCAAGAGTAGGCTGTTGTTCCGGTACCCGGATTCACCACGTGCTGGAGCAATGGACTGGTTTTTTCCAGCCGTAGAATTACATTAGGAAATGGCAGCATTGTAACCGCGACCTAATGCCTGAACCTCAAGCAAGATGGTAGCGTGGTAAGGTCTACCCACCAGCCAGAATCTTCCCTTACCTTTTAAACCCTTACTAATGTGGAGAAGCGTGGCTCAGTGGTTAGAGGCGGCAGACCCGGAAGCTGAGATCAGCCGTGGACCAGGGTTCGATTCCCCGCCTCGGCGGGTCTCGGGCTCAAAAATTCCACGGACTCGACAATTCTCGCTCCGGTGCCTACTCGACTCACGGGGTCACACTCTGCGACTCTGGGCAATAGCTTGCTTAATCTCCACTACGGCCCCTCGCGGCGGGATGCCTGGCTTTCACCTTGTGGATACCCTGCCGGGGTATCTCACAGGGGAATACCAGGACGGGTTCCCTAAGCAAGCGCCTTGATACCTTCGGGTGATACGTGCGCTATATAAGTCACAATACATACATACATACTAACCCACCACCTCACCCCCCTACACAGAAGGCCCAACATACATTTAACAGTGTGCTAAACACCTTTGAATAGTAAATACTGTGCAGAATTATGCCCGGTATTTCGAGGTCCACGTAGTTATTCCCCATTCTAAGGGGTTTCATTCATACGATGGTACTGGTGGGCTATTACTGCAGGGTACCAGCAATTAAGTTTACGTCATCCCAGTATAGTGGAATTCGGAACTCGTACTAAAGTAGTATAAATCAGGCATTGAAACTTCACACAAATAAGCAAACAGAACACATGGCAGCTATGTAATGCTGCAGGAACGCAAGCACACATTGGTTTAAATGCATAAAGTAAAATTATACTACTTATTGGGAATTCAATGCTGTGATCGATGGCAGGTTGCAAAACGCTTCATTCTGGAAAAGTGCAGGTCACATACCGCACAAAAGAGATGGCAGGACAGACCAGTCTTGAAATACACAAACATGTAGACCTCCAGGCTGAACATAGTCGGCCTGGAGGCCTTTAAAGGTGCTGCTAGGCAACAACTTAGGTGTTCGGACTAGATGAAACAATTACAAAAATTCAAACTGTGCTCTGTGCCCATCAGCCTACAGAAGTTGCTGTTCTAGAAGGAGAGCAATAGAAAATACCTGCCCCTCTATTTCTGTTAATTCCTTTGAAAACCATGAGGCCAAGGATTGTAAACTAAGTGCCATAGTCTTCAGGGGTGAAGCCAGGGGTCACAACTGTGACCACTGGCTTCCCCTAATTATTAGTCATGCCTAGAGGTGGTTGGTAAACTCTGCTCCTCCAGTGGAGTTCGCAGATTTCTGCCCCCTCTGCACTACAGTGTGCAAAAACTCTGCCAATCACCCTGTGGTGGAGTTTACTGACCACCCCTAATATGAATGCATCTCTGTGTACCCACAAGGTTAGCTTCACATAACATACAGGAGAAATGTGTCTGCGATTGGTAGAGGCTGCAGTATATATGCACACTTGTGTGCACTGCGAGGGTAATGTGAACAACTTGTTTGAGTGGGCACTACCTCACTGGTGAATGCCTTATCAAGTGTTATCCATGGGTGACGTGTTGAAATCATGGCTTTCTTCTGCATGACAGAAAGCTGGGCGAAACCGTTCGCAAGGTAGGGGGATTTGGTTTCACTTTGGTCAAACCTCGCTCCTGGCTGATCGTTTTAGTGATAGCCTGTCTGCAAGGTCCTTTTTACTTTACTCCAAGGGACTGAAACAGACCGGTGCTTGCTCACTGACTTGCACCACTCTTCAACCTGCCTCCCTTCCTGTGCTGGGCTCCTGTGTGAGCTTGTCCCAGCCTAGGCTCCTCTCGGTCCTTCTTTCTCTTCATTCTTCATGTCTCACTCGCCTGGAAGTAGTTGCCCTCACCTGACTTTCTTTGACTGCACTTGGGTCTTCATGGATCTCTGGACAGCCCCCCTTAATGCCTACTCTGGCCCGCCCCATCGCACAATGGCCTTGGTGCGGATGCTGTTCTGGCGGCTGCTGGTGGTGTGTGCACTGAAGGTGAGTGTGCACGGGGCAGTAGCAGGGGTGCTGGGCGGCGTATGTGTGCAAAGTTTGCCAACGATGTGACCATCTGCCCAAGAAAGATAAGACGGTTGCTGTTGGTGGTTTTTTGCTCACTTTGTACCCTCTGGGGTGGTAGTGTCTCCCTCACATTCCTTGTAAACTGTTTTTGTGGTGGGTTGGGTGTGTTCATAGTTCCCCCTTGGCAAGGTAGTGGTGATTCTCCTATGTTTCTTCCTCAAGGTTAGTAGGAGGTGCTTTGCCCCAATCCCGGAGTGGGGGGTCTATTTTGGGAAGGGGGGTCTGTGGCGAGTATTGACCTTTTGCTGCCTGTGGCGTCCCCTGTGTTTGCTGCCCCGTGACGGATGCAAGTGAGAGTGGGGGGTGCTAGTGATCCCTGAGTTTGCTGTGGCAGCCGCAGGAAAGAGCGGGGGGATCAACTGCCCTCAAAACGCATGCCGCTTGGGGCGGAACAGCCCCTGCCCACCCTTGCTATGCCACTGAGGGGGTTGGCATGGAGTTTGTACATTTTGATAGATCACATAGGGGTGTTATATTGAAAGGAAGGACTGGGCATTCAGCAGCTGACCGTTGAGGGCAGTGGGCCATGGGTTAGTTTAATAGTGGCGGAATTGCGGAAAATTCAATGTATTGCTTTGATTTGAGGGACATTTTCAGAGGCTATGTCAGAAGCATGAGCATGCAAACTGTGAGCTTTTTCCAGCTTCCATAATAATGCAACAAAACTAGTGATCTGTCCTACCCAACACACTGAAAGAGAGCACATTACAAACTCATAGACTCGTGATGGAAGCTTAACAACTTACAAATGTGATATTGTCACCCTTCATGCTAGAAAACTGGAACATATCAAGTTAGGTAAGATGTGCTTCTCTTTACAAACACAGGGGCATATTATCAACAACTAGCGATATTTATTGCTAAATGAACTTAGCGATATTTTTTTTAGTGCCGCGCATCGCCAGATTTTATCGCAGAGATAACGTGCTATTAGCAACGTTTATCTCAATTGCGATAAAATATCCGGCGATAGAGGCTCAATGCGTGAATATCGCTGGAAATCCAGCGATATTCAGGTATTAACGCCAATAGGGTCTTAACCTGAATATCCACCTCCCATTGGATATACAGGTTAAGAAGTGGTCTGAGCAGGCGTTAGTTTTTGGCGATATTCGCGCTTAGCGCACATTTTTTTATCGCTGTGCCAGCGCTGATAATAGGCAATAGCGATGTTAGCGACTGCTTTCAGTTGCTAACAGGTGGGGTACGCCCACTTTGCATGTCATTAGCGATAAATATCGCTGACATGCAAAGCGGACCCCAAACCGCTCGCTATCGCCTACAAACTGTCGCTAACTGCTGTTAGCGACAGCTTGCTAATAGGGCTATGAAATTATCGCCGCTTTAGCGGGAAAAAGTCCCGCTAAAGCGGTGATAATGCCCATGATAATATGCCCCAAAGTCGCCATTTGTGTGTAGCGTCTCCGCAAACATATAATGCAATATTTATAAATGGAGAATGGTGCACGCACAGTGCCTTATGGCTGCAGTAAAGTGACACATTTCTTTTCTATAAACGCTGCCAAATGTCTGTCACTGGCTCATGAAATCATGTTAATTCCTTGGAACAACAACAGGGGAGCATCTCCAGCTGTGTGTGTGGTGCACTTGGAAGATCAGCTTTTTAAAGAGCATGTGGAAAGTGAAACTAGGGTTGGACAGCACTCCGGGGAATCTCACTGAGGGACATATTTACAAGCCCCTCTCACCACAGGAATATCACTTTTTTCGATGTTCCTGTGGTGATAGGAGCTTTGCCTTATTTACAAGGCAGCCTTAAGCCACGTAACGTGGTTTACCGCTGCCTTGTAAATAAGGTCCCCTTTCACACTATGCTTAGCGTGAAAGGGAAGGGCAATGGGTGTTGAGGTGGGCGTTCCACTGCAACACCCATTAATTCTGATGCTGCCTCCTATTTAAAGGGAGGCGTAAATAGGAGGCGGCGCCAGAATTAAGACTAGGGAAAACCTGGTCTTAACCTGGCAACACGAGGAGAAATGTTCAACTTCTCCTTGTTTTTGCTGTTTACATGTGTGCTACGTTGTGCAGCACACATAAAACAGTAAAACCCCAATGATTGTTGATGTACAAGAGGTTCTCCCTTCCTGCATACAAAAAATAATTTAAAAAAAATGTCATTTTGCAGTTTCTGTGTGTGCTACATTAAGCATTACACAAAGAAGTTACAAAACAGCATTTCAAGATTGTTTATGAACAATCTTCCCCTGCATGCAGACACCCTTGCACTATGGTGCAGACACCCATTCAGAAAAGGGGAACCTGTCACATGATTCAAAGGGCAACCTGTTACATGATTCACAGTCCCTTTATTATTTTAGGTTAAAACCTCCTACAAAAAATTACACAAACCGAATGATTGCATTTATTTATTTATACAGTTTTATGTAGCTCAAATTTAGCCCAAGGGTATTTGAATGCTTTACATTTAGAACAATACAGAAACAACGTAGGTCATATACATTAAGAGACACAATGAGGTGAAGCTACAAGATATACCTGACTATATTCCTGTATGATCTAATAGTTTTAAAACGGTCAATTAAATTTGAGGCAAATGTAAACCAGATAAAATACACTTGTCACAAACTTTTCGTGCACTTCAGTTCACAGTGAATTCTCGCTACAAAAAGTAAATAAAGTTAATCACTGTTGCACACCAAGCGAACAAACTTTCTTTAGACACTGAATGTAGGAAATTGGGTTACTAGTTGAGGGGGATGGAACCGACTCAAGCTGCAACCACAATTATTGTCAGGGTGAAACACAAGCAAACCCCAAAATAACCTGTGCTCAACTCTCTGGTAGCTTGGCACAAAACCAGTCAGGCTTGGAAGTCCGTCGACGTCTTGAAGAGACCGGTCTAGGTCCGCATCACCGGCGTGTGGGGAGAAAGGGAAGTCCCTGTTCGGGCGCCAATTTGCTGTGGTAAATATTTTAGTAATTTACCTTGATCGGAATTTCTAGGCAATATCAATAAGTTCAAGTATGAAGAGCAGAGTCCGTGGTGGTTCGAATTCAGGGTCTTTATTCAGTAACTCGAGTTAAGGGAGAGCTCCATCACCTGAGGAGGATCGGAAGAATCTCTAACTTTATTGTCTGAACACATGGTATTTATAACAGAAAAAGAGGAAGGAGCTTCCCTTCAATGCATGCCCGGATCATACGTAAACATAAAACAGAAGTCGTGTAGGCCCGGATCATATGTTGCAATAGAATAGAAGTCATGACCATAAAAGGAGGCAGCGTCATAAAGGAGTGAAGACTGGTAGGGGAGATAAGGCTGAGTCATGATTTAGAATGAGGAAGCACAAGAGAGGCGAAGGTGTGGAGAAATAACACTAGGCTGGTTCCTTAGATAAGGGAGAGGTGGTCGTGACAGGATGTCTGTTTGTAGTGTTTCAGCATTCGGGGGCTCTTCTTCTCGGAATTGGTTGTCGTGGTTTAACAGAATGGGGCCCATTTCTCGGAATTGGCCTGATTATAGGGAAATGGTTACAGATGGGGGGGTCTTGTTCTCGGCATCGGCTTAACCACAGTAATGCACGGTTTGAGTGAGACAGTTGGTTCTCGAAATTGCCTTGACCATAAGGATGAGCGTTTGACTTTCTGGGGACGGAGAGCGCGGGTGTGACTACATGAAGCGCATGATCAGCGCGTGATCGGTTCGTGCTCGTGTTCTCGGGTGTTCGTGTTCTCGTGTGCTCGTGTTTCGGCATGATAGGCTTGGGGACGTGATGGAAGAGGGTGTATGATGGGACATAACTGTACGATAAATAATCATTTTCCACATTCCCTCCTTGTCCCATAATATACCCTTCTAAAATTCTACGCCTTTTTCTAATCCACCTCTATACTCATTAGGTCATTTACTTGTTCCTGTAACATGATTCTTTCCCTTTCTTTCTTTCTGGACTGGGTTTTGGGAATGCAGGTAGTGATACAGAAATTACAGAGTGCTGGACCGCACTGAATACAGAGGCAGCAAGTGAAGAGAGTAGCTAGAGCAAGACCTAGGACTGTAAGCACCTTCCATCCCCATGAGGACAGGAGGCTCCAGAGCCAACCCGTCAGGGACCAGGCACTAGTGTCTGCATCTAGTTTTCTGGAAAGTATATGAAGGCGGGAAATAGCGGCATACACCGAGGGTGCATTATCTGGGATAAATATACAGCAGCTGGACCTGATCAGTTCACATACACCACCACGGTCAGCCAATATGATGTCTAGGACCATACGGTTTTGTAACGTCATGAGTCTGTCGGCAGCCATCTCAGCGGTGATGTTACTTAATGCACCGGCTGTTTCGTTTATGGCTCCCTGGACTACACGAGCCAGTTGTCTTATGTGGCGGCTGTTTATCATAGGCCCCCAAAATGGGATGATTCCTTTAAAAAAATCACCAGCCTCTTGGCCCGCTGTATCTTCAGCATCTATGGCCCCCCTTCGCCGTCTATTAATTACGGTCGGAGGGTCACTGAGATGATAATCTGCTGGGGCGGTGTAGGTAGGGGGAAGGAGGAATGCAATGTAGCATTTTCCAGACCAGCCTTGAGGTAGCCAAGTGCACGCTTGAGGTCCACAGATAAAGTAGGTGTTAGGGGCAGTGGCCATCGTTGGGAAATTTGGATCAGGTAGAGTGTAGGTCCTGTTACATTCACTATCTCCCATTTTCTGACCCTTGCCCTTTCCTCTTACGCAGAATAGGCCCGGGTGGGGCACGGCCCATCCTCCCTGGGCTGTCTGTCTTTTCTGGACTGAAAATGTCTCCCTAAAGGAGGTGGTGTCATTAAAGAGGGAATAACTGGTGTTTTCGCTAATGTCTGCTCGTCCCCATGTTGCTGTGAGAGTTACCATCCTTGCGACGGCTCGTACTGTTTTTGCTTTTATCTCATTCCAAGTACTAGTGTTTTTGATCGGGGTCTCAGGAATGTTCCTAACAGAGGCGGAAAATATCATAGAGAGTGCATAGGTAGATCCAGCATAGCCAAAAGGGAGAGGAATAAAAGGCATTCCTCCGTGCACATAATGTGGCATTAAACCACAGACCCAACAATTTGTTTTGTTAATCACCAACTGATGTTGGTGGAGTGTGGAGATGAACGTGTTATTGAAGAACTCTTTTCTTCTGTTCATGAGGTGTGGAGGAAGATCTACGTGTGAATGCATAGCAGTATTGTTCAAGGGCGCGGGGGAAGACGGTGGGAAAGCTAGATGAAGGAACCAACCTAGACAAGCCATGATGCAGAAAATAAGAATCATGATAGAAAGGAAAAGGGGAACTTTGTCATGTAACAGTTTCGCACAATGAGTCTTTATCTTCATAATTTTGGCTGCTTAGTCTTTGAGAGGAAAAAAATGCACCAGTAACCGGACTCTTCCCAGCAACCGTTTCACCAAGCGTCCGTCTTGGGCTTAAATAGCCACTGGCAGGCCGGATTCAGATGCAAATGTCTCAAGTCTGTTTGGGGTAGGATCGCAGCCGCGATTTGTACTCTTCTTGGGGTAAAAGTTCTGGAAGGGGTGAAATAAAGTCTGTCGTTTCAGCGTCTTTAAAATCTGGTTTTTCAATGTCTCTGGTCTCAGGATTAGCAACAGTGTCCGGAGTTGGTCCGTAGAAGGGCTTGCAGTGCGACACGTGCAACCATCCTTTTCGTCCCTCGACTTTGATGGCGGTCCTTGTCGTCAGCAGCACCAGCTTGGGGGACGTCCACCTTTTCTCCAGAGGGCTGGTTCGATCAAAGTTTCTGATGAGCACCCATTGACCAGGCTGAAGGGGGTGCTCATCGGGCGCGGTCTTGTCTGGAAAGGCTGCAGCCACCTGTGAACGGCAAGAGCGTAGTGCAGACATCAAAGAAGCCAAGTAATCTGTCAGTACATTTGCATCAATATCAATCAACCTTTTAGGAGATGGGACACCCCAGATATTCGGGGGCCTCACAAATGTAATTTCATAGGGGGACAGACCCGTCCGGGAATGTGCCACCATTCTCATATAGAAGAGGGCAACCGGAAGAGCTGTAACCCAGTCTATTTGCTTGTCAGCGCATATTTTTGCTAATTTTGTTTTTAATGTCTGGTTGTGTCGTTCAACTAAGCCTGCTGCTTGGGGATGCCTAACACAGTGGAACTTCCAGGTGTATCCTAGCAGTAAGGAGACAGCTTCCATCAATTTTGAGGAGAATGGTTGTCCGTTGTCAGAGTAAACGACTCTTGGCAACCCGTAGCGAGGGAAGAATTCCCTCACCAATTGCTTGGCAGTCATCTGGGCACCATAGTCTGGGACGGGGTATGCTTCAGTCCATCGAGTTAAGGTACAGACTACTACGAGGACATACTTATATCCCCGACATCTTTCCATCTGTATGTAGTCCATTTGTAGGACTTCAAAGGGGTGATCTGGAGGATGGAACCCTCCTTGTTCAACGGATACACTTTTCCCTGGATTGAACTGACAGCAAATCATACAGGTTCGTACTTTTTGTTTGGCTGCTGCACGCAGATGCTTGTTGTGCCATATCAGATTCAGACTGTCTAACATTCCTTTCTCTCCTAGATGTGCGGGACCATGAGCAGTTTCTATCATTATGGGAACCATTAGGTCAGGGAGAAACCATTTGGACTTGTCCTGTGTTACCCAACCTTGACCTGTGTGTGAACCTCCCTCCTCTTCCCATTTTCTCTTTTCGGTTTCTGTGGCTTGATTTTGGATGTCTACTACATCCTTGGTCGGATCGATAACTGGACAGATAGTACTAATGGTGGTTTCGGTGGCTAGTGATTTTGTCTGAGCAGCATGTTTAGCTGTGGCGTCGGCCAGAGCATTACCTCTGGTGATAGAGTCTACAACTTTGGTGTGTGCTTTACATTTCAGTATGGCTATTTCTGTGGGTTTGTGTATTGACTCTAGTAGCTGGAGGATAAGGTCTCCATGTTGGATCTTGGTTCCATGAGAGGTCAGGAAACCTCTCTCTTTCCAAAGGATGCCGAAATTATGAACTACTCCGAATGCGTATTGTGAATCGGTGTAGATGTTGACTCGTTTTCCTTTGGACCATTCACATGCTTGGGTGAGAGCTATTAGTTCTGCTGCTTGTGCAGAATGTACAGGTATTCTGGCTGCTAGAAGGACGGTGTTTTCTGTAGTGACAGCATAGGCTGCTGAGAGTTCGCCTGATTGGAGGCGCATACAGGAACCGTCTACAAACAGTGTGTGTTCTGGTGTATTTAGAGGGACATCTGTAAGATCAGACCGGGGTTTTGTAACTAGTTCGACTACCTCTAAGCAGTCATGAATTTGGTTGTCAACTTTGACAGTAGGTAGTAGTGTAGCTGGGTTGAGGATATTGCACCTTTTGATGATAATGTGGGGTTGGAACAGAGTGACTTCATAACCTGTGAGGCGGGCTATGGTTAAATGTTGTGTCTGTGTCCTATTCAAAAGTAATTTTACTGCATGTGGAACTTGTACTTCAAGGGAGTGTCCTAGTACTATGGAATCACTTTGTCGTATTGCTAGAGCTGTAGCTGCAACAGATTTCAAGCAGGCCGGCAAACCTTGTGCAACAGGGTCAAGAGTGCTAGAAAAATAAGCACAGGGACGGTGTTTGTTAGCCTGTGTTTGTGTGAGTACTGACAAGGCTGTACCTTCCCGTTCTGTGACAAAGAGGACAAAAGGTTTGGCATAATCAAGTGTAGCTAGAACAGGTGCAGAGCATAATGCTTGTTTGAGGGTGTCAAAAGCAAAAGTGTGCTCAGGTGTCCATGGCAATGGGGAAGAGGTTGTGGTCGTTAGCTGTATCAGGGGTTTGGCCAAGTATGCAAACTGGGGAATCCACTGTCTACAGTAGGATGTGAGACCAATAAAAGCACGGACTTCTTTCTGTGTCTTGGGGACAGGAATGTTAAAAATGAGTTGAATTCTTTCAGGTGTGAGTGCCCTACCCTCCTTTGACAGCAGGTGTCCTAAGTAGGCCACCTGCTGTAAACATAACTGTAATTTTGAGGGTGACACCTTGTGGCCATGTTGTGCAAGGAACATTAGGACAATTCATGAAGCTTGTTCACATTCTGGTTCGGAGTGTGCGGTGATCAGTAGATCGTCGACATATTGTAGCAATGTCGTGTTGGCGGGCAGAACAATGTCATCTAGCTGTCTTTTGAGTGCCTGACTGTAGATACTGGGACTTTCTGTATATCCTTGGGGAGCTCTTGTGAAACAGAAACTACGACCTTGTAGGGAAAATCCGAATAGGTACTGACTGTCTTGGTGGATGGGTACACTGAAGAAAGCATTCTTCAGGTCGATTACAGTAAAATGTGTAGCCTTAGGATCTATGGCTGTTAACAGAGTACTGATATCTGAGACCACAGGGTATTGTGGTACTACACATTTATTGAGTTCGCGTAAGTCAACCACGAGTCTGTAGACTGGTGGCGCACCATCATCAGTTTTCTTTCTAACTGGCAGGACTGGCGAGTTACATGTGTTGGAAGGTACTTCTCTGACTACTCCTTTTTGTATCAGGTCATCGATAATCTGAATAAGGGCTTGTTCTGCATCTGGAGGTAATTTGTATTGACGGATGCGGGGTAGAACAACGCCTTCCTTCAGTGTCACTAAGTGTGGTGTAATATCCATGAATCCTACATCTGTGGGGTCAGTAGCCCATAGTGTAACAGGAATGTCTCTTAGTCTGACATCTAGTTCTCGTGTGGTGAAATGACCTTTAAAATCTCGGAGGAATAGTCAGACTCCTTCTGGGGAACAACATATTATAGCACCTAGTTCTTTTAGTGTCTGGATGCCAAGGAGATTTTCGGGACAGGATTTTGTAAGCACTAAATCGGTGGAAGTTGTAAGAGGACCAACTTTAAGTGAAATTGGTTCAGAAACTTTGTTGATGACAAGTGTACCAGAAAAACCCAAGGAAATACTATTTGAGCCAGAGAGGGGTACCTTGGGAACTTCGTTGTGCTGCACGGTCGTCCTACTAGCCCCGGTGTCAATCAGAAATTTTGCTTCCTTACCTAGGAGTTTAGCATGTACATAGGGACCCTCTTGGTCAACCGGGACCGGTATTAGTGGACGATTATCGTGTTCCTCCCAGCTGTTTCATGAGATCGTGGGGAATTCAGGATAGGATGACACTGGGTACTGATAGAGTTGGGTGGCAGGTTTAGCATCAGTTGGAGGAGCAGAGGAACGAGGGGGGTAGTTGCGAGGTTGTGTCTTCCCAGTGGCAATATTATGTTGTAATACTGGACAGTCATGTACGAAATGTCCTGGCTTTTTACAGTAATTACAAGTAACTTTTTCTTGTGATACTTGGGGTAGTTTAGGGGTCTGTTGGATCGTATTAGTTTGTGCTACTAATACCTTCATTTTAGTATCTTTTGTTCTCTTCTTTTCTTGTTCTTGTTCATCCCTAATTCTATTTTGGTGATATTGGAGCATCTGAAGTGCTTGTGAGGGGGAGCTCGCTTGCCAAGTACTTTCTACCTTGAGTACCCTATTTTTGATCGTGGGCAAGGCATTTTCTACGAGTTTGGAAACAAATAATCGACTATAGGCATCTCCACCGGAGGAGAGGCCGCTGTTGATGAGGAAGCATTTCTCTAACCTGGAATAATAGTCCCCTATATCCTCATCTGGTTTCTGTTTACATGCAGAGATAGCATCCCAATCTTCTTTCTTAGTGGTCAGCAACTGAGACAGTATTTTAGGGAGACAGCGAGGGAGTTCCTGAACTAGGGGTCCCAAACCTTGTCCGGGATTACGAGTGGCATCTTCTTTTTCTAAGTCTGCCCATGTTACCTTTTTCCCTTAAATCTCCCAATCTTTTCCTTTTAGCTTGTCGTACGTTCCTTGAGGTAACAGGACTTTAAGGAGAATATTGAGGTCTTTATAAGTGAAGGAACCCATTTGAAGAATGTCCTTGAGTTCCCTATGGAAACCCGAAGGGTCTTTTTCGTGGGAAGGGACCATTTTCTTCATCTCGAGTATTTCTAGTTTTGTCAAAGGAGTGTACACAGATGTTTGTTGCAACTTTCCATCGGAATCTGCAACGGGATGTACTTCTCGGAGGGGGAACTGTCCTTGGTCATAGGGATGGGGATTTGTATCATAACTGTCTGTAAAATATTTGATATATCGCTCTCGTAGTTCAAGGAAGACGTTAAGGAATTCTTGTCCCCTAGCCACCCACCTCCCTTCTAAACAATCTCCTAAGAGAGAATGCAATCTTTTTGGTGGGCAACCAGTATCTTCGTACATTGTAATGAGGTGCTGAACCATATAGATGCTAACTAATCTTTGAGATGCTAGAGGGATCGATAAAAGCATTTGAGCAACTATATCAGAGCCATATATGGAGTATTGAGATACCCAATGGGTGCTTGATCTAGCGAGTTCTTTTTCTTGTTTTCTTGTGTGGTGAGTGGAGGCTCGTCGTCCATCCAATCATCTAGAGCTTCTTGCGTTCGTTGGAACAACCTATCTGTGGGGGCTGACAATTTCTTAGTTCTAAGTTTGATTTGTCCGTTATTCTGAGAACGAGAGATACGGGGACGTACTGCACCCTGAAAAACAGTTCCTTCGTCTCTATCCTCGCTCGTACTCTCATTTTCAGTTCCCTGGGTAGGGGTATCTTTGCGATGGGAATCGGAAACCTTGCTTATGAAGAGTGGAATAAAAAGATCTATTTCTTTTATTTTATTGTAACTCCCTGCGACTACTGCTTGGTCTAGCTGTAGTAAATCATCAGGAACTCTTTTTCCTGCACTAGCTATCATTCTAATAAAACAAGTGATCATGAATCGTGAGAGGCATTTTCTATGTGCTATGGGTCTATTTTTTATAGCTTCCTGTAGAGTTTCTAAATTTTCTCCTGTTCGAAGTGCTTCATAAATTTTGTTTAGGCAATTTGTGACATTCGGTACTTCTCGTATACCTTCTAGAGCTTCTCGTAAGCGAAGGGAAATATCTGCTTGTGTACCTTCCCCTGGGATTGGGTCATAGTCACATTCTAGCATAGGTGGTACACCACCCGAAGTGTCAGGGATGGATTCCGTCCGAGTAACTACTCGTCTGGCTGTTACTTGATTCGTATAAGCAGGAGGAGGCTCCATCAAGTAAGTAGTGATAAAGTCGTCGGGTACAGAGGGAACCTTAGGACGTGGAGGTGCCGTAGGGGTACTAGAATCTGAGTTAATCTCGGACCCTGTTTTTGGTGAGAGGACAGGATATATACCGGTTACTGAGGCTGAGACCTCCCTTTTCTTTTGTTCAGAACAAATATCATCATCTTGATCCTGTAACTTTTTCATCTTACTTTCTTCCGACATTCTCTTTGCTTTCTCAACTTTCCCTTGCTCTTTCTGTTCCCTTCGATGTGCTTCCTTTCGCCATATATCAACACTTTCTAACATCGAGGGTCTCGCTTTCTTTTCCCAACATCTTTTCTCAACTGCCATAATACAGTTCAAATCCCAGGTGCCACTTTTTGGACATCTGATCGCAATATCTAATTCTTTGGTGTAACTTTCCCAAAGATCCAAATACAAGATGGTACCAATCCCATACTTTGTGTACATAAAGTAACCAGGAGTATCCTTCGGGGGGGACTGGTACAGACTGTTCCAGTAACCCCTTCCGGGTACCCAGTTTACACAGCTTAGAGAACAAAGGCATTGTATCAGATACAAATAAAAACTTTACACTTGAAAAAACTCGATATATTCTGAGTATCAGAATACAAACATACCGTTTTCTAGAAACCTAGAACCCGTCTTTACCGTGCTCTGAATAACTCAGAACCCGTCTTTACCGTGCTCTGAATAACTCAGAACCCGTCTTTACCGTGCTATGAATAACTCAGAACCCGTCTTTACCGTGCTCTGAAAATTCAGAACCCGTCTTTATACACCCCCAGCGGGACTCACCGAGGTGCAGAGAACTTGAAGATCTGGAAGATCTGGACACTTGATTACGCAGCGCTCGTGGACAGGGACTGGTCGGGTTTCAGACGACCTCGGACTCGGCGATCTTCACAGGTTTCGGGCTCTGGGTCGAGACTTCCGCTGTCGTCCTCACCGCCTCGTATGGATGGCTAGGCCGTGGCTCGGCCCCTCTTCGACACGAAGGAGTTCATGCAGGAACACCCTGCAGTGTGCACTTGGAAGTCCGTCGACGTCTTGAAGAGACCGGTCTAGGTCCGCATCACCGGCGTGTGGGGAGAAAGGGAAGTTCCTGTTCGGGCGCCAATTTGCTGTGGTAAATATTTTAGTAATTTACCTTGATCGGAATTTCTAGGCAATATCAATAAGTTCAAGTATGAAGAGCAGAGTCCGTGGTGGTTCGAATTCAGGGTCTTTATTCAGTAACTCGAGTTAAGGGAGAGCTCCGTCACCTGAGGAGGATCGGAAGAATCTCTAATTTTATTGTCTGAACACATGGTATTTATAACAGAAAAAGAGGAAGGAGCTTCCCTTCAATGCATGCCCGGATCATACGTAAACATAAAACAGAAGTCGTGTAGGCCCGGATCATATGTTGCAATAGAATAGAAGTCATGACCATAAAAGGAGGCAGCGTCATAAAGGAGTGAAGACATGGTAGGGGAGATAAGGCTGAGTCATGATTTAGAATGAGGAAGCACAAGAGAGGCGAAGGTGTGGAGAAATAACACTAGGCTGATTCCTTAGATAAGGGAGAGGTGGTCGTGACAGGATGTCTGTTTGTAGTGTTTCAGCATTCGGGGGCTCTTCTTCTCGGAATTGGTTGTCGTGGTTTAACAGAATGGGGCCCATTTCTCGGAATTGGCCTGATTATAGGGAAATGGTTACAGATGGGGGGGTCTTGTTCTCGGCATCGGCTTAACCACAGTAATGCACGGTTTGAGTGAGACAGTTGGTTCTCGAAATTGCCTTGACCATAAGGATGAGCGTTTGACTTTCTGGGGAAGGAGAGCGCGGGTGTGACTACATGAAGCGCATGATCAGCGCGTGATCGGTTCGTGCTCGTGTTCTCGGGTGTTCGTGTTCTCGTGTGCTCGTGTTTCGGCATGATAGGCTTGGTGACGTGATGGAAGAGGGTGTATGATGGGACATAACTGTACGATAAATAATCATTTTCCACATTTCTGCTGAGATGCATCAGCGTCAAGGACAAGCTGCATTACACTGGGCCGGCATCAATGGCAGGCTGCGTAGAGCTGCGTAGTGATGCATGGAGTTGCGTCAATGTCGAAGAAGCCTGTTCGTCCCTGTGGCTTGAACAGGGGGCCAGCCAACTGACCCTTGAAGATTTTTTGGTGTTCTGGGGCCACACATTCAGGCTGATCCAGCAGGGCAGCTCACAGCAGCAGAAGAGTCCTGGTGCAGCCACAGCTGTCCCTGGACAGTAGAGCAGTCCTTGGTCGCCAGGCAGGTAAGTAGGGCAGACTTCACAGCTGGGCAGTCCTTCTTCCTGACAGAGTCTACATGTCCAAAATTGATGTGAAGAGTTGGGTCTGAAGGTCCACTACTTATACCTGGTGCCCACTTTGAAGTGGGAGGAGCTTCTAAAGTCCCCATTTAGAGGTGTCTGGAGTTCTATTCTTCCCTTCCCTGGCCTCAGCTTGTCTAGGGACACATAAGACTAGTGTGAAATCCTTTGTGAGTGTGATGAGGAAGAGTTTTTGTAATGTGCAAGTGTGTTGGATAACAGCTCCCCCTTTTCATCCTGATAGAGATAGTCCATCCAAACACACACATTCCCCCTTTTATGTTACTGTCTGTAAGTGATACACAACAACCAACTGCCAGCTGCACCTACTCATGTGAACCAGTATGTAGGCTGCAGGTGCCAAATCGTGGGGTCAAGAAAATAGCCACTTTACAAGAAGGGCATTTTCAGAATTGTGACTTAAAATCCAACTTTACCATAAAAGATGGTTTTAAATTACAATTATTTTAGAGACCAAACTCGACTTCCCTTCTTGCTCCCAACTCAAAGTTGTAACTTATTAATTAAATGTAATAAGGTATCAAATGTTTTGGGAGTGGTAGGTCTTGCAGTAGTGAAAAAGGGATTTAAGAGTTTTTCATTGCCACAACATGCAAAGGCTAAAAGTATATGGCCAAAATTTTTAATACACTGCACGCGGTCCATGGGCTGTTTAGGGGCTACCCTAAGGGTGACGTATGTATTAAGAAGGAAGGTATATCTCTGGAAATAGATTTATTTTTCCAGGCCGAAATTGCAGTTGAAAACTGAACACACAGCTCGCAGTGGCGGATGTATGGCGTTACAACGCATAATTTTACAACGCCTACCTTTACAACGCAACATCCTTTACAACGCATTCCATTACAATGCATGCATTTACAACAAACTTTTAAAAACTACCTTTACAACGCAATCCCTTACATCGCATACTACCTTTACAACGCATACCATTACAACGCATAATATTACTTTGCATGTAAGGTAAGTATTGGATAGTGTAGGGGTAATAATTACTATTCTAACTCCAGGGGGTGCAACAGTAGGGTAAGTGTTGGATAGTGTAGGGGTAAAAATTACTATTCTAACTCCAGGGGGTGCAACAGTAGGGTAAGTATTGGATAGTGTAGGGGTAAAAATTACTATTCTAACTCCAGGGGATGCAACAGTAGGGTAAGTGTTGGATAGTGTAGGGGTACTATGTGTTGTAATGCTATGCGTTGTAATGGTATGCGTTGTAAAGACTGCGTTGTAATGAAATGCGTTGTAGTGGTGTGCGTTGTAGTGTCATGCATTGTAATTGTTGCGTTGTAAATGCATGCGTTGTAATGGATGTTGCGTTGTAAAAGTTTTGTTGTAATGGTAGTGCGTTATAAAAGTTGCGTTGTAAAGGTTGTTTCCCCTCGCAGTGGCAGGCATAGGGCATGTTTTAAAGGGCTGCTTAAGTGAGTGGCACAATCTGTGCTGCAGTCCCACTATTACCATTTCTATTTACAGGTCCTGGGTACATGTAGTACCACCTTACTAGAGACTTACAAGTAAATTAAAGGTGCCAATTAGGTGGAGGCCAATCTTATGGACAGGCAGCAAAAGCACTCTAGTGCTGGTTAGTGGTTGTAAAGTGAGCAGTGTCCTAGGCTCGACCAAACATAAAGTAAGCAAAATAAAACAAAAAATAGGGAGACTGAAGGCACAAATGTACAACGTTGTGGTAAACCACACAATTAACATGTTATGTACAACACCAGAGCTTATTCCTGGTAGATCTGCGTGCCTCATAACAGAACATTTGGCACATCAGGTAGCTAGGATCATTCAAACAATGGTTAAATATTTCAGACTTCAGATTTATATTCTATCGTTTTAGCACACAGTTCAGTTACTTCCTTCACCTGGCTAATACCAAATTATTCTGTCACTTGTAAATAAATGCCCAACCGTTCAGAAATGCAAGGGCTAACGCTTCATTAAATAGTTGGTTGCGAGGGCTAAAAGTCTCACAGGGCAACCACAGTTTTATCAGACCATGATCATAAGCATTTACTGCTTCAGAGTTGAATATTGTAGGCTACTGCTCCAACATTTCCAAATTCATCAGTGGATTACCTTTCCCTTAGTTATCTGCTAGCAAAAGCTTCTCATATTTTAGCAGTAAGCGTAGAGGCGTTAAATGGTTTATTTTCAAGAAGTACTACAAAATAAACACCAACTCCCATACACACCAGTCCTCTCCCTTGTTCAATTGTAATGTTGCTGAAAAGTGTAGACTTTCATAGATGTACAATCACCGTAAAGCATTACGTTCAATTAAATCAAGTTTCTTGCTAGCCATCCCATTGTATTTAACAAATGAGTTCAATACGATTAATATAATGTACCCAATTTAACTATGAAATGATCTGAGCAAAGGTTCAGCTGAAAAACAGCCATCAAGATGGTTTAAGATTTTGAGACGAATAGTCGCTTCATTATTTTTTGCAGCTGCTTCCGCAATTTGTGTAATGTATAAGCCATTATCACATTCAAGAGTTGTATGCCAGATTATAAAGGACAAAAATACCGACCTGCCAAAATATTGTGGCCAAAATATTGAGTAAGAGAGAAATTAGTAAAATGTATATACATATATAATTCTGTGAGATGATTGCCGTAATAAAATAACATCTTGCCTGAGATTCCGTGGGTCCGTCTCTCCACCATCGCCACCTTCCACATGATCCTCACAATGATAGTAAGTAGTTTGCGGAGTCAATTGCTTATAAAGTCAAATTGCAGCGTGCGTCTAGTCTGTTTAGTTAGGTAAGAGGTCAATCCCCCTGATAAGGGATACACAGCTCTCTCGCAGAATGACTGCCCTCCCGTTCGTTTAAGGTGCAGACGTAATACATAAATAAGATCTAGTGGAGAAGGGTTGAGTAATCAACCCCTTAACTGTAAAGTGACACTAAAGTAGATATATCAGAAAATGAAGATCTGACTCAATTGGAAAGATTCAGGTCGAAAAAAACACAAATACAAACCACAAAGTCCTGAAGAAGCGCCAGTGTTGGGTGTGTTGTTGTAAAAAATGACTAATCGAAAGAAAAAAATAATGAATGACGTAAGAAATCATCCCAAGAATATCATCATTGTAAACCAAGTCAGCGGCCAGTGTTGACTACACTGCATGTCGGAGATCGAAAATTCATAGCTGTTTGGGCCCAGAGATTTACCTGTGGTCTGACATAGGTGGCATGCTAGGATTAATAATTCCACCAGACAATGTAATTGCCGGAGCTATATTATTTGTTTGTTGTCATTCCTCTGTGACTCTCATGTGCGAGGTTGATGGTTTGCAGGCATAGGATCTGTGGCATGATTACCCTTGTGCAACGAAAGAGTATATCTTGCTCTGTGTCAGACAGTTCTTCCTGTACTTTTTTTTATTGACCTCTCTCTTGTACTGGCTATTGTTGTTTTTGTGTCTCCACCATCGTTTCCTTATGATGCTTCTCACTTCTTTCACTGTGATGACATTTTGCAACTCCTCCAACCTAATCTGTGCTGGGGTGTTCTGACATATCAAAAAACGTATGCATTCCTCTAAAAGCAAGGGTGTGGGTTGGATGCTTGCACAAAGTGTTGGGATAAATAGACAGTAGGGTTGTGTTCTCTTCCATGTTTGTAAATGATTTTGAAATTGTAGTTTACCGGGTGTATTCCCCACCTCTCAATGAGTGATGGAATATTTGCTCTTCGGTTTCCATAGATAGTTACCAGTGCTTGATGGTCTGTTATGATGGCAAATAGTTTTTCAAACAGGAGCAGGGGATGATGTTTGAATGCCCATACAACAGCCAGGCTTTCTTTCTCAGGTTGCAAGTATGCCTTTTCCACTTCTGTAAGGCTTCTGCTAGCGTATGCAACAATTCAATTGGGGAGTCTTAGCCGGGCTTATGTTGAGCTAAAATGGCCCCTAGTCCTACTGGACTGTATCTACTGTAAGTTCAGTGCATAGGGAGGCGTCAAAATAGGGCAAATAGTCCAAAGATGCTAAAGCTTCTCTGATGCTCATAAAAGCTTTTTCATATTTTGAGTTCCATATGAACGGTTTCCCTTGGTTGGTGAATTCTCAGAGTGGAATGCTCAGTGTGACAAAATCTTTGATGTAGCGAGAGCAGTAGCTTGCTAGTCCCAGGAATGATCACACATCTGCTATGTCGGCTGGCGCCTGGGTTTTATCATCTCAACTTGCTTGGTTCTAACTGTATTCTTTGTGCCCAAACATAATGAGTTCATCTTTCTCTAGCTCACATTTATGCTTACTCGGCTTCCTCCAGTTGACTGCACACTTCCTTTAGTGCTTTGTTATGCTCCTTATTTATGCAGCCAAACACCAGAATGTTGTCACTGTAGTTCAACAGGTTTTTACAGGCCTTATTACTCTCCTCAACATTTCCTTAAATTTTCGGCTGCAGACGACTTGCCGAAACTGTGGCATTTGAGGCGAATAGTCCCTGGTCTGTGGAGAAGGTTGTCATGTATTGTGATGAGGATTGAGTTCCAGCTGATGATAGCCTTTTAAGAGGTCAAGCATGGAGAATATGCAGGCTCCGTTTAGGCACCTGATCATAGGACGGGGTGTCTCTCTCTTTCTGTTGCTGTGTTTGGGTGACACATGTCAATGCAGACGCGTATATTTTGTATATCTCACTTCAGCATGAATACGAAGGGGGATTCCCATTAAGTTGGTTCATCGGCTGGTTCAATGATGTCTTGTTCTGGCAGACTCTGAATTTCCTCTTCCACCTGAGGCTGTAGGTGTACTGGAATGTGTCTGTGATGTTGAGTTGCTGGTTTGATTGCATCATTAATATGAAGTGTGACTTGCATTCCCTTCAGCTTTCACAGACCTTTGGATAGCACTGGATGTTCCTTCAGGATGCAGCGATGTGCCAACACTTTGTATGTCATTGCTATGAGTCTCCTGAGTTGTGCCGTAACATAGCTGAGGAGGCATGGTGCTGGCAGATCACATCTCAGGGCATGTATCTTCTCTTGCAGTGATGTTTTGTTGTATGTGAGTGTCTCAGAAAATTTGATCAAGCTCTGTTCTTGGTCATTTTGAACCCCACTGAAAGACATCAATGTTGAATGGAGTCAGTCGGAGTTTGTGTTCCATTTCGTCATATTCTGATGCGCACATTATGAAACATGTGGCTCAGTTATCTAACATGAACAGAGCTGTGTGTTTTCTCACCTAGAGTTACACAGTGGCAATATTATATCGCTTTATTCTCTAGCATCTGTATGAGTTTCAGTTGCATTTCCGGTGCTGTCGCTTCTGCCATTAGATACAGATGCTCTCCAGTTCCTCATACAGAGACAAAGGGAGAGCCTGGGAAGGGGCTGCAATTGTATATTTCCATTTGTCCTGCATGGCTACTTGAGTTTACCCTCTGCTTAACAGGTCATCCTATTTCTGGTTCTAGGTGCCCAGTTTTGCATACGTTTGCAAAGTGATTGTCTTTATTGCACTTACACCACTTTTGTTCTATGCCGGGCAGGTGCCAGCATGTGGATATGCTAGGCCAAAGCAATAGCATGCTTTGTTATTCTTGGTGGCTTTCAGAGTTTGTCTGTCAGGCTTATTGCTTCCACCCATCATGCGATGAACTTCTTCTGGTGTTCTCATTCGACCAGTTTCCATGTTTATGGCATGTGTCGTGGCCCTTGCATCCATCATTGCATAGCTAATAGTTTGTCCAGTGTGTAGAAATATTTTAGAATTTTGATTTGAAACCCTGTACAATAGCACCTTCCAATGAAGCACAGTAGTATTGGTTCTTCATTGTTGAATTTTTCAAATTTGTAGTAGGTTCCTCGCTTCCACAGTCTGATTGTGAAATCGCCTAGAGATTCAGTGGCTCTTTGGCATGCCTTGTTGAATGTGTAAGATTCATAGTAAACGTTACTCTGTTGATCAAAGCTTTCCATGAGGCGAATGATCAGGCCTTTGTAATTGGTGATGGATTTGGGTGGGAATTTTACGAGTAAGACTCCCACGTCACCTCTGGCCAGGCTGCGTAGTAGATCTTTGGTTTTGTCTTCCATATGGCTCTTGTGTGTAGCTCGCAGACAGTGTTAGAATTGTTTGATCCATTTGTCCCAACTGGGAGTCTGTGAGGTCAAATTGTATGGGGTTTCACAAAATGGAGCGCAGTAAGCCTTCTTCAGCCATTTCAGTAGTTTTTGTCAAGGTAGTCTGGTCATGGTTACTTGTTTAAGGCTAATGAGGGTGAACTTTTGCTCTTGTGTATCTTTGTCAGCTCGTTTACCTCTCAAAGCCTACTTTTGTAGGTTGCTGGACTCCAAAAATGGTGGCTTCTATTGATTTCTATAGGATTTGGGTCATGCCTGACTCCAAAAGAGCCAGACTCAACAATGGCTCTGAAATCTTACAAGACTTGTGCTTCTTTTGACTTGCACAGCCTCCTGGGGTGCTTTTCCTTGCAGATGGTTGCACTCTTTTCAACCTGACATCCTTGTCATGGTTTTCCCCCTACATTTCTCCTTCCATCCACCTGTTACCCAGTTCTAAAGTGCTTTGGCTCTCTCTTATAAACATGGCAATATTGGCTTACACCAAATTGCCACATTTAATTTACCTATAAGTCTCTAGTAAAATAGTGCTAAATGTACCCAGGGCCTATAAATTAAATAACACTAGTGAGCCTGCTGCACTCATTGTGCCACCCAATTACATAGTATTTTAAACATATCTTCGGCCAGCTATTACAGCCTCTGTGTGAAATTTGAAACAGTCATTTTAACGTGGCAAAATTAACCTTTTACCAGGCCTAAAGCTTCCTTTTTAATCCATATAAGTCAGCCCCAGTGTATGCCCTAAACAGCCCATAGGGCAAGGTGCAGTGTGCGTATTTAAAAGCTGGACACCTACTTTTAACTTTTACATGTCCTGGTAGTGAAAAACTCTTACATTCATTGTTCTCTACTACAAGGCCTTACTTTACCGTAGGATAACGTTGGGTTACTTTATTACATTTAATAAGTATTAACTTTCAATTGGGAGCATGTCGGAATATTGAGTTTGATGTCTGAAGAATTGTAATTTAAAATCCTCTTTTATGGTAAAGTCAGCTTTTAAGTCATAATTCTGAAAATGGTTGAATTCATTTCAGCCCCTGGAAAGTGGGCCGCATCTGAATCCATCATTTTTTGCCCACCATGCCACCTCAGATTTGACTCACCCTGAGCAAACCAGTCTCGACCCTGCTCATGATGGGAACAGTCCAGTACAAACTGCCAGGCCAGGTGTTCCTTGAATTGGAACCCAAGCAATCTAGGACTGGGTTCGCCATAGTCAGGGCTCTTCAGCCAGGAATTACTTGGCTCCAGTGGCACAGTGAGCCGGGACCCAAATCTGGAAATTGTTTGGGCCTCATCTCAATCCATCAGTCAGTGGCTGAGATTAATTCAAGAATTCCATCCATCCCTTGTTGTTTTTGCATTTGCTGCTCCAAGTGGTCTGGGCAAGCCCAAACGTAGTTCCTGGTTGCCACTGGGTAGTTATAGATAGGATTTTTTACATTTTACATAGACAAGGCCTTTTTTTGCTTTGCTAATAAGTTTTGCGCTATTTGACAATTCTTCACTAAACATTTCAAAAAAAGCAAATCAACCTCTGCTCCTTCCTAGAAAGTTTTGGGGTGATCTGTCAAGCAGTGGCCAAGAAAACAGGAGCGGTTCAAAAAGCTAATTTCCTCATACATTTTCCATAGATTTTTTTAGGCAGTGCTACCACAAAAACTACTCAATGGAATTATATTAAATATGGCAGGAAGCTAGATCCTGGTACGCAGATTGGGCTTTTTGTGATTTGGTGTAAATCTGTGCTATACAAAAATATTTCTATATCTGGATGGTTAAGTCCACAAGAGGCTTGCGAGAGTCTTGTAGAAGTGCTGATTTAAAAATAAATCATTCTAATTGGTCCAGGGAACTTTTTTTCCCTCGGGTCATCTCGATATTGCGTGGAGTCAGACTCCAGCAGCAGCGAGTGCGCTGATGAACTGCAAGCAACATAAGAAAAAGTTGCTGGCAGCCATTACAGGACCCAGGGATTAAATCCCCTGTCCTAAAGGTAAAATCAAAATAATATAAGGGTCCAGGGTAGGGATACCCTTCTCAACAAGGCTCATTGGGGTGGCCCCGAGGGACAACTGCCCGACTGAGGCCAATATAAAAAAAAAATCAGCAATTTGTTCAGTGACCCCGCTGCAGTTCCACAGCTCTTGGCAAAAAAATAAAAAAAATGGTGGCTGCCATTTTTTAACTTAAATACAAGGAGGGAGGCCTCAGTAGGGCCCCTCTTCCCAGTCCATTTAGAGCGGAAGTCCCAATCTTAGGGCAGAATATATTTAAGGGGAGGGGCATCAGACCCCCTTTCCCGAGCCAATGGTGATCCTGGGAACACCCTCCCATGCAGACAATTTGCTAAAAAAGGTGAGGAAGCTGTGTGGCCTCCCTATATATAACTATAACTTGTGCCCAAAGGTCCCTCCCTCACCATCCTCTGCTAATTACCCCACATATACCATCAGTCATGACTTTTATGACATCATTGACAATTTCACTGCAACATTTGCAATGAAATTATCAATAGGAAAACTTTGCATGCTGATTGCATGAATTATAGTTATATATTTTCAAGGTATACAAGGTTAGTTGATGTGAAGTTAAGAATAGGACATGTATACTTAGATATGTATACTCACCTTCATGAAATTGTGGTAGTCAATATTTTGGTTTAGATATTTTGGTAGGACAATATTTTTCTTCGGATATTCTAATATACGACCATTCTAGGACATGAACCCAATCAGGGCCAATCTTCTGTTTTTATATTAGCCAATGTCCTGCTAATGCCCTTTCTCAATAATGTACAGAACTTCCATAGACAAAATGTTGATACTTTGGTATATCAGACAAAAAAAACGAACGCATTGAGGGGTTTGTAATTGTCTCTTTCTGCCCTTACATCAATTAAGTGCTATTTTACCCTTGCAAATGTAAAATAATCAAAACATGTATAATCAAGGACAATTTTTGTGCGTTTTCTAGATATTTGAGCCTGTATTGTAGATCTGTCCTGGGGAATTATTCTTTTGTCATTAAAGAGGCTCAGTCAGAAGCTGACCATAATTACAATGCCTTTTGGGGTAAAGTATGGTTTGATTTATTCACTAGTGAAAGTCAAGGCCTTCCAAGACGGGATCCTCTAAAGATTTGTAAAACCGATGTCTGTTCAAGTCACTAGTGACGTGCAAAAATCAACACCATGGCCGTCCAACTCAATAAAAATATCTCAGATAAATTCCTGTGTGAGGTTTGAGCTAAAACAGATAATTTGGGCCAGAAATACATTCAATATATTAAGTAATCAGACACATTTTCCTGACCTAATATCTCATTATCACAAAAACAGACCTTTTGCTTGCAAAGTTGCCCCATGCCAACACGTGATACCTTTTGATTGTACACATGATCAAGAGAACTAAAACATGCATACTGATGACAGGGCCTTGAGGACACAAGCTGAATGTGTGCTACAAAGGACTACGACTTTTTATCAGGCAGTTTTATACATCAGCCACGGCCTGCATTAGATACGGGAGAGAAGGGGAGTGCACTAGAGCATTTCCAATCAATGGAGGAGTCCGGCAGGGCTGCGTACTCAACCCATTTCTTTTTTCTATCTACACTAATGGGGTAGGACTCAACACCAGACGTCCCTAAAATTAACAACGTTCGCACCCCAATACTCCTGTAGGCTTACGACGCAGTGCTAATTGCCCACAAGGGCCTGGCCCTACAAAAGCTACTAAACATTTATGTAACTTACCTGTAAAAATTAGGGCTTAAAACTAACGAAGCAAAGTCTTTTATCCTAATCTCTGGTCAGAAGGACAGGAAGGTTCCAAGCTTTTACATTTCTGGAAAAAAAAGCCCATAACGATACCTTTTCTTACCTAGGTGTAACATTTGATAGGCAACTATCATAGTCCCATATGCACGCTACCAGGGGCTTATCACTTGAGAGACGTATCATTGCTCTCCACTCATTTATCAAAAAATTGGGGGCGAAACCTATTGACATGGTAAAAAAAGGTCTATGCAGCTAAATCGGTGTCAGTAGCAACTTACAGGGCAGGCATATGGGGTTATACCAACCCATCTGCCCTCCATGTGATAGAGGACATCTTTTGGAAAAAAATGAGTGGGCCTCCCCGTAATCTGCTCCATCCTTTATATCCACACAGAATTAGAGGTCCCATAATTGACCAATACAATCTCTTTGGCACCAATTATCTTATGGCAATCTATCTGGAGAAGGGAGTCTATTCACATTACCCAAAAACTAATTGAAGACTGTTCATCCACGAAACATGTCCATAGGATCACATGGATTTCTTCTATCAACAATTCTACTCTCTCTCTCTTCCTTAGGTTTAGAGCACTTATTTGTTACCCCTAGGGACTTTTAGAGTCTTTCAAAACGGGAGATCAAATCCCGTTTTCTTAAGCAAAGGGCAGATGCCAGACTGCAAACAAATTGTGCAAAGGTATCAGTAAAATTATACCTTGAAGGTCCTAAGGCTCAGGAAGGGACAATGTCATATTTATTTACTGTGACAAACTCATGCCAAAGATTATTTTTAATCAGATTCCGATTGAATTATATCCCTTGTATGTTGGCACACTCTGCAGGAATCTATTCTATAAATGAATTACCCCTTTGTCCCTGCGATGGTACCTCTGCACAATCACATCTACATATTTTTTTCTTCTGCAAATTTTATAGGGAACCTCGCAAAAGATTTATTTTACCCCTGATGCACAAATTTCACTTTAAACAATGCTGTGTAGAAATGTTTTTTTAACAATCCCTGCCTAATCCTATGGTTTGCTTCTCAGTGGCATCCTTTTTAACTCAATCATGGAAGATCAGGCTGCTGTATAATGGTGGCGAATGAATTTTAAACAGTTCTTACTAATTGTTTTTTCATTGTGATTGTTTTACCTTTGTTTTATTATGTTTTTACTGACATGTACATAATTTTCGATTCTGCACTGATTGATTGATGTCTTAAATTGTATTCATCTGTACTTTTATAGCCTTGTATTATAAGTATCGAATGAAGTAATTTGACTGACTGATTGACTACCCATGCATGTGAGAGTATCCCTCACTCTCTTCCAATGACAAGTCATGTGTGTGGCACTGTGAAAACTCTGACAACACATGAGTTGTTGGGTTGCTAGGATAGGTGAAGAGTCAAATGCACAAAGGCACATGAGGGAGGCCTTCTGGATCCATAGTAAATTAATGCAATTCAGTACTTTTCTTCCATCATTATGACCCCCAAGCCCCTCAATGGTTCGGTGTACTGCTCCCAGAAATACACAGCCATTACAAGGCATGGGCAAAGTATGCAACTGTCCAGGGCCCCCACCTCCCAAAGGTCTCCTTAGGAACATTAATGTTCTCTCTTTTTGAACCACTGACTATCTTATTCCTGTATCTAAACCTCTCCCCATCTCCACCTGTCTCTACCTCTGATTCTCTAGCCAGTGCCATCTTAAGGGTTTTAGGGCCCGACAAAGACCTATTTCAACTGTTTCTGGGAGACCCTGCTAAAGTTTGACTCGTTATTTAAAATAGTTTTGCTTAGAATAGGGGAAGATATTAAAATTAGTTCAATATTGGGGACCACAAAATGTGTCTGCCCCGGCCCCCCAAAATCCTGAAGATGACACTGCAGAAACACTAAGCGACAAGTGAACCATCGCTTCATCTCCAAGTCATGAACATGCCCCTACACCAGCACTAACTCTCAGTTTGCAAGTGTTAAGCAGGACTGTCCTTTTTGTTTTAGGGTCTCCAGACCTGGTCTTCACATCCTAAGGTAAGTTTGACTGTTCTCAATTCCAAGTGAGGGAAGTGAGCCACAGTGACAATCTGGCGTCAGTCTCATGTCACAGAAAATAACCTTGGAGACAGCCAATCTTTCTACTGAAGTAATCATCAAGGACTTCTGCAAACTCAACATTAATATGTTTTCTAGTCTTTGGTCACTTTTAGTGATGCTCTTGTTGCAATGTTTCCTCCTCCTTACTTAAATGGGGGCGTTAAGCCACTTTGTGCATTAATGCCGCCAAGCTGAACTCAGACAAGACAGAGGTCCTCATCCTCGGACCCACCCCATCAGCCTGGGACGACTCCTGGTGGCCCACATCACTAGGCACTGCCCCGGAACCCACCGACCACGCACGCAACCTGGGGGTCAGTCTCGACTCCGCCCTCTCCATGACCAAGCAAGTCAACGTCGTCTCCGTGTCATGCTTCAACATCCTCCGAATGCTCTGCAGGATCTTCAAATGGATCCCCCCTGACACGAGAAAAACCGTCACCCAGGCCCTCGTCACCAGCAGACTCGACTACGGGAACGCCCTCTACTCAGGAACAACAACCAAGCTCCTCAGACGACTACAACAAATTCAGATCGCCTCGGCACGACTGATCCTCGACGTCCCCCGACGCAGCCACATTACACCCCATCTGAGAGGCCTACACTGGCTCCCCGTCAACAAGAGGATCACCTTCAAACTCCTCATCCACACACACAAATCGCTACACAACACCGGACCTACATACCTCAACGACGTCTCAGCTTCCACACCCCCACCCGCAGCCTCCGCTCTGCCAGCCTTGCCTTCGCCTCAGTTCCTCGTATCCGGAAAACCACCGCCGGCGGCAGATCCTTCTACTACCTCGCCGCCAAGACCTGGAACACTCTCCCTACCAGCCTACGACAGACCCAGGACCTGCTGGTCTTCAGAGGACTCCTCAAGACCTGGCTCTTCGATCAGTAGCAGCCCCCCCAGCACCTTGAGACCCTCACGGGTATGTAGCACGCTTTAGAAATGCAGTGATTGATTAATTGAAGTAAATAAGACTCCTTTCCACGCTTCACGTAGCGTGAAAGGAGCGTGCAATCAGTGTTGCAATGGGCGTACCGCTGCAACACCCATTGCTTTTTATGCTGCCCCATATTTACAAGGATGGGGCAGCGGCAAAAACTAAAACGAGGTAAAACCTGGTATTAGGATAGGAAAAACTGGAAAAGGGACTCTGTGAAGACCAGGCCATACATACACCTTTAAATTCGATTGTGTAGTTTAATAGAAGAAATCATTTTGTTTTGAATGCTCAAACTGAGGTCTAAACTTAATCTGGGCATGATGTCAATGCCGCTGAAAGTTCCCCTCAGGGGAACAAATGATCAATGGTAGAAGAAGGGCATGTTTGAGTGAGTAAGATGGGGAAAAGACGAGATCTGAGGAACAACAAAGTGCACCGTAAAATAGGTTACAATACCATTTAAGATAAGCTATTCCACTGGTCACAATGTTCAAGATAGATGAACAGTCTACCTCCTTCTAGCATATTTCAATGGCAGGCCCTTTGTTTATTCCTATAAAGTACGGTGTTTTTTCTTTTGAGTTTTCAAATGCTGATGTCACTTGGTTGTCGCCTTATTGTAGATGTTAATTTTGACCATTCAGGGCCATACTGAGTATATATATATGGGTGGAAAGCAGGAAGAGATTCCCTGACCTCTTTTCCAGTTATAAGCCACATGCAGTGACGTTATTGTAGGCAAATCTAGCTTTAAATCAATCACCTCTCACAATTTCCCCCCCATCAAATCCCTTAATAAACAGATGCACTATAGAAACATCACGAAATTGACCACTAATAATGAAGGATTTTGCCTGCTTTTTCATAGCGTAGTTTTGCTTCTTTTCCTTGAATAAATTAGATATTTCCCAAGATCTAGCTTTTCAGCTCAGGATTTTGTAAGAATAGGGCAGCGTTTCTCTTGTTGTCTGTCAGTGATCATCCACAACCAAATAATGTGATATGCCCCATCTCACTGACAAGGCCTTGCTGCTGCTGGATAGGAAAGACAGACCCCTCTATGGTTTCTGGAGAGTCAGGTCGGTTTTCTACTCGCACTGGAGAGGTATATGCAGGGACATTTTAACGATTTTTGGGACCCTGGGCCAAATGTATTTGGGGGCCCGTTTTGAATTTATGATTCAATTTCAGCTCTTTAATGGCGTCCTTGGCCAAGTCACTTACACTGCACAGGTGCACAAAATCGAACTCTAAATGTGTTTAGATCTAATATTCAGGGATCGTGGCATGCGTTCTGAATATTGCAACTCAGCAGCAACTCAAAAATGTTGCTGCTAATAATCTCTGTGACACCCTCCCATTTCTCATATGTGAGATTCTATTATCATCTAAAACAAACATTTTTTATGTATGTTGCATGAAACATAAACACATTTCTCTGCAAAATGTCTGTAATAGACTCTCACACATCACTCACATAAAAACGGTATTCCAAACAATTTGTTTTAGAATTATGCGAGGTCATCAGGGCAAGACCCTCTGCAAAACAAAACTAGAGCTGGCTCTATCAGGAGGCCCCTGAAAGGCTCGCGACCTGGGTCGGAGCCCACTTTGCCCATACCTTTTAAGTCTCTGGGTGTATGGATGTGACGAATACAAGTTACTTTATGTATTATAGAGGATGGCTAGTTCTACACCAGGCATACGAATTACCAATGTTGACCGAGAGGTGTCATAATAAACAAGTGCAAAACACCTGTTTCTTTCACATCTAAGGATGATCCTCAAATAATGTACCTAAACATGATTTTGATCTTAAAATAAAAATTTTAATTGTAAACTCTAAGTCTTTGGTTAAATGTAAATATTTACAATTCCAACTCAAAACAGAAGGTGTAAAAGATGCGGTGAGCAGTCGTGGCCAGCATTAATCGTGGGTGGGGCGGCGAGGGGTCGCGCGAGGAAGAAGGGGGGAGGATTTAATATATTAATTAAAAAAAACGTAACCTGTCCGCCGGCTGGGTCATGCGTTTTCTCAGCCCCAGTCCTTCTCAGCGCCTGCTCCTGCTCTCCTGCCTCTGGCAGGAACCGAAAGCAGGCAGCCTCCCTCTCCTCCTTTAAGCCAATCACATCGCTGCAATGACAGTGTTGTGAGTGGTGGGGATGCTGCCCAGCCAGGAGATTACGGGGAGGATATTTTCTCCATGCAGGCTGCATTGCAACCTGTATGGAGAAAGGGCAGAGTGTGCATGACTGGTTTGGGCGACCCCAGAGGGCCGACCAAACAATCACCGCTCCCTCAGGAGTAGGCACACCACTCCTCCCCTGCTTGCAGTGCAGCCCTGCCCACCCTCCCGCCCGCAACCAAGCCCTTCTGTTCTGCTTTCTCACAGTGCGAGAAGCAAAAACATAAAATGGTACTTATTACCATTTTATGTTTCTGCTTCTCGCACTGCGAGAATGCAATGGGGCAACGCTCCTCTGCCCCAGTGGAGGAGCCGCCCCTGCTTTATGAGTGCATGAAAACTATCCTAAGCTGTGTGAGCTTTCTTGGCAAAGGCAGAATCAAGCGTCTGTTTAATGCTGTTTCAGGGTGAATTATTTTCACCCGAGTTAAGGCTTTAATTAAGGAGAGCGCAGCTCAGAAGCAGGGAAGCCTTCCTCGTTGCCTTTTGACTATACTATTTGAAAATAAAGCACAAACTCAGAGAAATATTTAGTTACATTATTTCACTTTATGCCCTGCCAGTGCGCCCGAAAAGGCCATCATGTTAGGGCGCCTGAGATGCTTCTGCTAATTTATTCTCTGAGAACATTTGTGCGCTGAAGAAAACTTCATTAAATGACATGCCTTTGACAGTAAGTAGGTTCAGTTTCCCTGGCACCCCTTAATTTACTTTGGGAATGTTTACTTAGGCGGCCATTTTGTAATAAGGCCATAACCCCTAACCTGCACACAGAGTATTGTAATACTCCATTTCTTAAATGATGTCTGTCACGAAAACAGACATTACACTGGGTTTTTGAGAGTTTTATGAATTGAACTGAAGGCACCTGGTTAATGTTATATTTCTTTTTCTACATCATGGTAATCACCTTTCCATCTGTTGTAGTGATTCATGCATGTTATGTTTTGACCCTGTCTCCTGGACTGCTTCCAGATTGGAAAGTAATAAATCAGTCTCTTTTTTATTGGATTCCGAAGCTGTGGCTGCCTATTTCTGTACCTTTACAAATGATTCTCGCTCTCCATTTCTCATAAAGGTCTTTCTTTAAAAGGGGAAATGCAGACGGCGTATAATATTTTCCATTTTAAAGAAAATTCCCTTTTATCTTTTATCGGTAATTTAATTGAGATACTTAAACAAAGGAAAAAAAGATAAAAAACTTTGTTTCTGGCAATGATTTCAGGATAAACATGCCCTTATGCGGGAGCCTCGATGCGTGGAGGCCCGTGACGTTTTGTTGAAATGTAGGCCTTTAAGTTCTAGCACTGCCACTGTTCTTAACTGCATTTGTTATCTGGGCCAAAAGCTCTGGAACACGCTGCCCCATTCTCTGAGAAGCTGTCAATCTTTGACCACCTTCCCTAAAAGTCTTAACACATCTCCTTCTTTCTGGCTAGTGGCCTACCTCTCTCTAGCGATGGGACATCCTAATGGGTAGCTAGGCACTATATAAGACTTTATAATAATAATTTGACAGATTCCAAAACATAAGACTGAACATGCCAAATACCTAAACAAGTTCCATGCATTTGCGCTATATGATTTGCACATGAGAAACTCTTCCTGAGTAGCAGAAAAATACCATTAGGCATTGCCCAAAAGTTTAAATCTGGCTAAAACTATGTGTACCATTTTCAAAACCCAGCAATAAGAATCATACATTTAAGAATTAAAAAAGGAAAAACGCATGAGAAAAAACCTGAAAAATGGTTATGGTCAAACTAGGTGCCATTTCTTTTTTTCAATGTTTTCCATGGATTGTTGAAACGCTGGGAGTGTCTTTCACAACCCGTTTCTTGCTATGCCTTATGTGCCAGTGCAACTATCCAAATTGTGTTTTTATTTGTGTTTTTGATACACCTTTATGGGGCAACTTTTGTACATGTAATAAAAAAATAAAAAAATCTAAAATACGACTCCTAGTTTTCCTGCATGTCATTTGATGATGTTGCTATGGTAGGTTTTTGGAAACACTACTATTTTAGTATTTAAATAAAAATATTTTGCTCTGACATCTGACAATTTGTTGCGTTAGTGCACCTACTGTACAGATCTTGAGATAGATTAGTTTTTAGGTCAGGCATTAGCCTAGACTTTTTGATCTTACTAAAATTATACGCATAATATACATACTTAAAGGAGCTTTCAGCCACCTCTCTTCATCCATTGGTCTTTTGTGTCATTCACATTTTGCTTCCGCCCACTACAACATACACAGGGTTCTCCAAAGTTGGTCATAGAAGGGCGGATCCATGCCAGATTTTAAGCAGAGCCCCATTTTGATAGATGTAATTATCTTAAAAATCGGGCATGAATCTGCCCCTCCAGGACTGACTTTGGAGAACCCTGACATACAGCACAGGGTAAGGAGCCAGCCTGCTTCTGCCACCGGTGTATTTCAGTTTGAGTGACAGCATTTTATTCTTTCACAATGAGCACTTCTGCACATAAAAACGTTCCCTTCAGTGACAGTGTTTTTTTGTTTTGACTTTTTAATTAGTTTAGCGTTGCCTTTGTGTTTAGAGGCTGAGGTAAAAGCAGGACCTTTCTACCAGACGTGAGCATTGGCCACATTCCACATCTTATTAGTTCCTGTCACAAGCTAATTCTGTTGTAAATTTCTTTTAAAGTGTCCTTTGTTTATTGGACTGCCAGCAATACAGATTGGGTCCACTTGATACGGCTCTGTATTAAGTTAATCTCCTTTTACTATGCATGCTGTACAAAAGCCGAAAGCCTCAATATTATACATGTGAATTCATAAGCAGACAATTCTTCAGAAACTTTTTATTCCGAAGTCAATTTCAGCTAGGGTTCTTTAATTTATTGGCTTTAGTTTACAGCACTTGTGTTAGAAATTGAGTTTCTGGTTGGCAGAGGTGTGCACCCTGTCCAAGCAGGAACCACAATCCTAGTCAGTGTATTTCACAAACACACCCTAAAGTAACCTGTACTCAGCCTCAGGTAGCTTGGCACAGAGCAGTCAGGCTTAACTTAAGAGCCAATGTGTAAAATAATTGTGCCATACTTCAAATAATAACACTGTGATAACACCACAAAAAGGCTCCACACCAGGTTAGAAAAATAGAGTGTCATTTGATAAATAAAACAATATCAAAATTACAAAAATCCAATAAGTAGAAGTCGAGATATTTATTTTTAAAGAATAAACTGTAAAATAGTGCTTATAAGCAGCAAGCGCTTATGTGGGTTATCCGATCACACCCGATTGGGACAAAGTCAAAGGTTCAGGCCAATCGCAATGGAGCAGTATACAGTGAACCAGTTACGTATGCTGAACAAAAGTTGCTTGGCAAAGGTTCTGTCACTGTTGAAGAAGATGCAGGTGTAGCCAAAACAATGTGTAAATGTATAGCCATGTGTGAAAAGTTGGCCTGGCATATGATGCCCACTATTCTAGTGGGCACCTTGCACCAGTCCAAATGACCCTTATTGATGGTAGGTTTAAAGTCAACCTTTATAGAAAGCTGTCCTAGTGGTAACTGTGGAGAGCAGCCTTCGGGCTAAGACTTAGAGGCGAGTTAAGCTAGTTGCTTTACCAATTATAATCTCTTCAATGATCAAATGAAAGCAAACCACACAAAGTATATATCACATATATATGTATTTATTCTAAACACAACCCCTCTGGACTCTTTATGAGGTCAGAGGTAAAGTACAATACAAGGAACTTAATTAGCATACGATAAGTTGCACAGTAGGGACTAAATACAAAAGCGGCTATTATTAATCTTTCTGACATAATTCTAACAGAAACAGAACAGGCAGTCCTTGAGAAAGGCTTAGGCTTTGCCATTAGCGCTAAAACTAATAAATATAACTTAGAAAGAGACCTACAAAGCTTCTTTAGAAAGATTAGGCTACAAGACTTTTTCAGAGATAAACCCCCAAGAGAGAATATCACCAATAAATCGGGTCTCAAACCTAAATCTACATGGACACCCAACATTGGGATGGTAAACAGACAAGTAGATCTCTTTGAAAAAGTAGTGGAAAATAACATCTCTGAACTCCTGACACACCCACTAAGAGGCATTAACAACTTAAGCCCTGCTGAAAGAACGGCTCTAAAAAACCTTGAAAAGAATGACCTCCTAACAATTAAACCTGGTGACAAGGGAGGTAGTATTGTTTTAATGAACTCTGATGACTATGAAAAAAGGATGATGTCTCTTCTTAATAATGAGGAACATTATTGTTCCTCTAGTAGATCTGAGTGGAATGCACTGATCCTTAAAGTAAATACGCTTCTAGACTATGCCAAAGAAGATGAGATAATCTGCATAGAGGAATATAAGTTTTTAAAAAACGTGGCACCTATTATTCCTGCACTCTACGGACTTCCCAAAGTCCACAAAAGCATCACTGACCCACCAATGAGGCCTATTGTGTCGTCGATTGATTCCGTTACAGAACCCCTAAGTAAATACATTGATAAATTTCTCCAACCGATTGTATGTAAGCAGAAAGCATATATAAAGGACACCACTTGTATGATCGAAAAAGTAGAAGGTGTGCCATATGACATTTCATCACAATGGCTGGTTACTTTAGACATAGAGGCCCTCTATACAAACATCCCACAGGATGATACCATCAGAATGTTAGAGGGCCTCTTAAAAGTGGGATCGGAAGATCTAACTGAACATGCAACTTTCATTGTAGAGTATGCGGAAATTATATTAAAAAATAACATTTTTCTTTTTAAAAACAGTTTTTTTAAACAAACAAAGGGGACCAGCATGGGGGCCACCTGTGCCCCGAGTCTAGCATGCTTATATGTAGCGGCCTTTGAGGAAGCGCACATTTTTAATGATTTGGCTCCTTTTAGTGAAAACATCACAAATTGGTCGAGATACATCGACGACATTTTCTTTATTTGGTCTGGAACCTTAGAATCGCTCAACGAATTCATCCTCTGGCTGAATCTGGGGGACAGAAATTTGAAGTTTACCTCCAATATAAATAAGGAAACAATAGAATTCCTAGACATTAGAATTAGAGCGAACAATGGTACCCTAGGCGTTGATCTCTACACCAAACCCACGGATAGAAACACCTTGTTGCACTACAAGAGCAACCACCCTAACAGTCAGAAAAACAATATACCGTTTGGACAATACCTGCGTATTAGAAGAAACTGTACCAATATACAAGATTTTAACAAACACGCAGATGTTCTATCTGACAAACTGAAACAGCGGGGATATCCAAAAAGTCTAATTAGACGGGCTTATAAACGAGCAAAGTATTATAATAGAGAGACAATTTTTGAGAAAAAGAACAATGAGAATAAAGCTGACAACACAAAAGATAGACTAATCTTTGTAACTAACTTCAGTGCAGCCAGCAATAAAATTAAGAATATTATAAACCGCAATTGGTCGTTACTGAACACAAGACCGGGCGAGAAGATTCCGAAACCCATGTTCAGTTTCCGGCGTAACAGAACAATTAGGAATTGTTTGGTCCATACCTTTAAAGAGAAAACACGAACCAACAGAAGTACCATCAACAATACACCACTCCCAGTCGGGAATTTTACTTGCAATATGTGTCTAAATTGCACATCCCTAATGAAAGGCAAGTTAGTATCATATAACGGTGTAGAACACAATATAAAAAACTTTGTGAACTGTAAAACGAAAAACCTCATCTATATGATTAAATGCCCTTGTGACAAAGCTTACATTGGGGAAACTGCAAGAGAAATTAAAATAAGAATAACGGAACACAAGTCCGCCATTAGAACAAACAAAAAATCTGCCCCACTTGTTGAACACTGGATAACAAACAACCATAGAGTAGAAGATCTTAAATGGTGTGTAATAGAAGCCATTTCCCACAACACCAGGGGTGGCAATATGGATAATAAACGAAAGAAAAGAGAGCAGTTCTACATGTCTCTCTTCAATACCTTCCGCACTGGATTAAACAATAGGGAGGAATGGGAGAGACTGGTCTTATAATTAGAAAAATAATACAGTGAACGAGATAAGGGGCAAGTCCAGAGGACCCTCATTCTGTCCCTGTGTCCCTTTATTCCATATTAATAATGTATTGGAACTATGAGATTCAGTAGAGCTACCTCGGGACTATACAGTTTACAGGATTCACAAAAAAACCCACAGAAAGTACTACCTGTGCATATGTAAAAATGTTATTTCCAGTAGGCACCTGCAGAGGTATAATACTGACCAGGGAAGGATAGTCTTGGATATACTGTTTTTAATAGATGTGTAACTTTGTTATTCTTCTGTTATTTGATGTATTCCTGGTATTATTGACATATGACACTGAGATAGCTGTTCTAAAAGATTACCCCTTCAATGTACATAGAATAATGTGTATTACAAAACAACGCTGTTAAGCTAAACAATCTAAAGCAAGGGGTGAATGTAATACAATTTAAAATAAGATGAAAATATAATGAAAAACAATGTAGAATAATATGCAATGTCAAAATACATACATTTTCAAAACAGGAGTGGTGATTGATATTCTGAATTTGCATAATATTGTTCTAGAGAATTTAATGTGAAAACACAGCAAAAGTTGTGGACTATTTGTATCTATTGTGTGTATTATTGCCTGATCTGCACTCGATATTTCATGACGTGTGTGGATCCCTCAAAAAATGGTATTGCACTTTACCCGTTCCAAGATGGCGGCCGTTATAAACGCGGCATAAATATCAAATAATACTGCTATCACATCGCGATATACAAAGAGTTTCTTTAATCATAATTCCAATATAGGTTCAAGAAATATCGCGTGGTTTAATAACTTAATTACTAGGTCGATAAAGTCCCGTTTTTTTTAAGAGAGTTTCTGTTCTTCGGACGAATGCTAAATTATGTTGTCCGAATACGATCCCATGTCAAATTCTTTAAGTTCTTTGAACATTTGGGCGATATTAAGATTATTATGATTCTGGATAAAACGGCGTTTTTTTAACAGCCGGATTACTTCCGGGTCTAGCCCGACACACCGGACATAAAAAGGTCGCTCCAAAACATGTGCGTCACTCTTCTAATCTTCAGGAAGACGCCAACACGGAGGAGCAGGGAGTCCACACTTGAGACACAAGGTGAGACACGGGCACAAAACTAGCAGACTCGAATTAGTTTAAATCGTTTTGATAGGTAACCTCTTTAAATAATATCTTTAAGAGAACGATTAGTCTTGGAAGTTTTTTCCATTAGTACAAGACTGTAATTTGCCTACTCCAGGGTTTTATATGTACATAGAACATGCCTTAGACCTATAAAATGGGGGCAATTCTCAAAAAACTGTGCCTTACAACATAGATATAAGTCCTTCCTCATCGTAAATTTTTAAATTAAGAAACTTAAAAATACATAGCAATACAGCATGAATTTATGTACTATTAGAAAAACTGTGAGCTTTCAGTGAAATCTACCTTAGAAAATGGATGTTTTTAATACACATATAGATATTTGGATCCTGGATGAAAGAAATCCTGACATTGGGGCCGCGTACCATATAATTTTCGCGGATGTCCATAAGAAATCGGCCAAAATTACAACAAGGTTAGTAACCTGGTTCTCTAGTTATAAGGATCACCAAAATCGGTTGTCCTCTAATAAATAATAGAATCAATTAAAGAATCCAGGGAAATATATTTCAGCTTGGATATTTATACACTTCCAGGTTCAAAGACAATAAGAAGTTCCGCCCTGACTGATGGTGGCTCCTCCGTGTATATATAACATAGAGTTGCTTATACTAAGAGGTAATATTGATAACTGTTTATGAACTCAACAGTCTAAGACATGATCTTTTTATACCTGTTACTCAATCGAGTTTTTGTTGTTTATTATCAGTATAGCTCAAGGAAATTGAAATACCTGAGCATCTCGCAAATACGTGTGGAATTATTTTGAAATGCATCAATTTTAAAATACAGGTATGATGAACATGTTATCTTAAAAAGTCTAACAAAAAATGTATCCTAATGTCGAAGAAAGTGATGTATAAAATTAGACAGAGTTCCTAGAGGGATATTGTCCCAGATATAATGTTAAGTCAGCCATAGGATCTCGAATCTGAGCTCCACTATGCAAGAAAACTCTCTGTTGTTCGAATGAAGTGGTCTGGTAGATCCAGTTGTGTATAACAATAAGTAGTGGTAATACTAGGTCAAAACGATGAACTTGTAAAAAGAGAAATACTAAAACGCTTTCATTTATTTTTAGAAATAATGGAGTCAAATGTTTTAAAGTCCTGAAGAAGGTGTGAAAAAAGAAAAAGCACCGAAACGCTGCGTCGACTGTTTTCTTATTAATCTTTGACTTTTTATATGAGATTGTATAACCATGTTATGTGGTTTTTTAATTTTCCTTAAAATTGTGATAATGTGTTAGATTGTAACCCAATTGGGAGGTAAATAAATCCTTATGATCATTTTTAACGACAAAAAACTTTTTTCTGTTTGGTATATTTGAGTGCGTTTGTAAGTTCATTAAGTTGTAGTATAGTGCTCCACCTAGTAGGTATATCTGCCCCCTATAGAGAATGGTATAGAATATTATCCCTCTTAAACCAGACCACTTCCATAAGTACTAAAACCAGCTATCTGCTGTCTTGACAGACAGGGATTTCCAAATTTTTCTACAGTTTGGAAGGCTAACCAGGGGTGGCACAATACATGCTTCAGCCACTGGTAGGCCTCTGGGGTACCTATGCCCTGGGTACCTAAGGTACCATATACAGGGACTCATAAGGGTGACCCAGTAACCAAGCTGGTATGTACCTAAAGTAGATGGTATCAATTTGGAGAGAGAACAGCTAGGCTGTGGTCCTGATTAGCAGGGCCACAGCCATACTAAAGTTGAAAAACCAGTGAAACACAGCAAAAAGTGGAGGTAACGATAGGAAGCAGACCCTGCTCTCCTACATAACCCCCGTCCCCAATGCAGGGACATTAAACTAATCTTGACCAGTTGAGCCTTCATGTTCTAAGTTGAAATATCTGGAGAGCCCATCTGCACTGGCATGGTTACTCCCAGGTCTATGTTCCACTGTATAGTCCGTCCCCTGTAGGGAAATGGACTACCTGAGCAGTTTGGGATTTTCACCCTTCATATGTTTTAGCCATAAGAGGGGCTTATGATCTGTCTGAACTGTGAAGTGAGTACCAAACAAGTCTGACCTCAGCTTCTTCAGAGTCCAAACCACAGCAAAGGCCTCCCTCTCAATAGCTGACCAACGTTTCTCTCTAGGGGTCAGCCTTCTGCTAATAAAAGCTACTGGCTGGTCCTGACCTTCATCATTAAATTGTGATAGCACAGCCCCTACCCCAACTCAGAAGCATCTGTTTGTACAATGAATTCTTTGGAGTAGTTAGGACTTTGCAGAATTGGTGCAGTGCACATGGCCTGCTTCAGGTCATCAAATGCCTTTTGACAGCTGACTGTCCACTGAACTTTCTTAGGCATTCTTTTAGAAGTTAAGTCATTCAGGAGTGTCACTATGGAACCATACCCCTTGACAAATCTCCTATAGTACCCAGTCAGGCCCAAGAAAGCTCTGATCTGAGTCCGGGTGGTTGGAGCAACCCAGTCCATTATGGCCTGGATTTTGCTCTGCAATGGTTGAACCTGACCTCCAACTACAAGGTGGCCCAGGTACACAACCTGACTCTGCTCCATCTTGTACTTAGTAGCCTTGATAGTTAGGCCTGCTTTTTGCAGGGCCGCCAAACATTTTTTAGGTGGATCAGGTGATCTTCCCAGGTGGAATTAAAGACAGAAATGTCATCAAAATAAGTAGCACAGTAGTCTTCCAGGCCTGTGAGGACTTTATTCACCAACCTTTGAAATGTGGCAGGTGCATTTTTCAGACCAAAGGGCATCACCACAAATTGATAATACCCACTAGGGGTTGAAAATGCTGTCCTTGGGTTTGCTCATAACACAAAAGAGTAAACCTCTCTGAACACAACTGAAAATCACACAATCTTTATGTAATAAGACACATAATCACAGTACAAAGGAATTACTTCATTCCGATTTATGTTTCAATAAATGCTAAAAACATGTGATGAGTGACTGTAGTGAACAAAGTGACTAGTGCATTACATTTAGTGACACGTATATACAAATTTGTACAATGGAGACGGGGAGGGGGAGGGGTATTTTCTTTGTTTCAGAGGCCAGTGTTCAGAATTAGTTCTCCAAGGAAACAGATGGTTACTGTACAAGTTCCTGGAGATATCTTGACCAATTATAAGCGTCGACGTTTCGACCCTGGTGCGCCCCAATTGGTGGTCGCGGCGGGTCTTTATCAAGACAAGGGATGGGGGAGGGCCTGGAAGGGAAGGGAGAGAGGTGTCAGAGAGGTGTAGGTAATAGTCGTCAAAAATGACTGTAGTGAGTCAGTGAATACTCACATGGGGGTCTGGTAGAGTTGGAATAGATCTGGAGGGGAGCCGGTAAGTCAACCTAGAAAGAATCAAGTGGAACTGGTTGGGGTTCTCATTTACCGAAAAAGTATCATGTTAGGTCCCTAGTAATCGAGTGAGCCCAGTGGAGTGACATCGAATGTGACACATAACTGTACCGCTTATGATGACATACGGTGTGACGCGGTGACTAAGAAGGGTGCCTAATGCTAAAATCTAAGTGAGCACTCTAAATGCTAGACATGCAAATTCCCAAAGAAATAATAATTAGGTAAAGCCGCGCATAACGTAGCGCCTGCCCGGGAAATATGCCACCAGCTCATGGGTATATTCGGTTGACCAAGTGTGCAAGGTAACTACTTAAATCAAGGGAAAGCTGCCGAGCGCGCTACTCGATGTGTGGGGGGCAACAATGCCACAATAACTAAGAGAGGTGCCCATTGTTAGAATGTGGGGAAAGGACACTCTCAATGCTGAAAATATAGTGAGACCCCAGCTCGTGTCTATAATGGGCTGATTAACTGTGCAGGCAGAATGACTGGTGCCCCTATCCGGCGCGGTGAACCTATGACCCTTAATTGTATTCTGCCCAAGTTGAGGCTGCCGAGTGCATGGGAGCACCGTGACCGGCATGGAACTAGCTTACCCCAATCGTTGCGAGGGCGATCAATGCAAAGTCAGAGCGCCGTCTGAGCTATCAGGATTGTGCTCGAACTGGAAGGGTGAAGCCGGGAAAGTCAAAGACGTTATGTAAGTTGGTTGCCAGGCAACGCGAGTGAGTAATCTGGCGCGCTCCGGCAGGACCAATCTCTGTGCAAGTGGGCATGAGAGCAAGGTCCTCGAGGACGCAAGGCACGTCGGTTGCCGGGCAACGCTGGTGCATCAGTCTGACGCGCCATGACGGGTGAATGTAAGAGCCCTTAATTAAACCTGTCAGGAGACACGACGTACGAATCAGGGTGTGTTCAAGGGCCGGAGAATATTTCAGGACGAGTAATTTAAAACTGATTACAGAGAAAATAAAACTTCAAGAATACCAAGATATACATTAGCGCCTAATGCTGCAACAGGCATTGGTAATATCAAATGTGACAAAGTCAAGGGTTTCAATATTATACAGGACCCGTGTGAAATGAAAGGTCTAAGTTATACATTAATGTGGGACTAAGTTATACATTGGGATAGTTCATGAAAACATATGTCTGTACTGCTGTAGAACTTGTCTGCAACTAGTCTGCTGCTGATTAATGAGGCTGCCTGCCAAGGCTACTCCATCAACTAATCCATCATCAGGATTCTGAGAGAGCAGGCCTGGGAGAGGGTACTCTCTTCCTCTTGTCCTTTATCAGTAGCCATGAGCTAGCCCATGTCTGCCCTGTCAACAAATGGTTTCAGTCGGTTGACATGAAGCACCCTATGAGGCTCCTGGGAGTTCCAAGATCTACCAAATAGGTAACCTCTCACTTCTGTTCAACAATAGTGTGGGGTCCACTCCACTTGTCTTGGAGAGCTGCTGGGGCCTCAGGCTCCAACACTCACACTTTCTGTCCTGGCTGGTAAACAGTCAGTTCAGCCTTTTGGTTATGCCAGGCTTTCTTTAATTCCTGGCTAGCCTCAAGGTTTTTGGTTGCCTTTTTCATGTACTTTGTAATCCGGGAGCAGAGATCAAGTACATAGTCCACAATATCCTGTTTAGGAGGTTTGAGAGGTAACGTCCATCCCTCCTTCACCAGACAAAGTGGTCCTCTAACAGGATGTCCAAAAAAGTTAGAATGGGCTGTAGTCAACCCCCTTCTGTGGAACCTCCCTGTATGCAAACAAGAGGCAGGGTAGCAGGATATCTCATCTCTGCCTGAGCTTTTCTGGGAGACCCTTGATCATACCATCTTTCAACTTGATATTTCTATTAAAGCTATGAATGGAGTTTTGGAAGTGGAGCTGTATACAAAATCAATGGCGAAAAATACATGTCTCCACTTCTCAAGCTTTCATCCTAAGTCTCAAAGGGACAGCATCCCCTTCATCCAGTTCCTTCAGCTGAGGAGGAACTGTTCGGATCTGAAAGATTTTTATCAACACGCAGAAGACCTGAAGCGCAAATTTAGAAACAGAGGCTATCCGAAGAAACTTCTGTCTCACTCACTAAAGAGAGCTAGGTTTTATGACCGTGAGGCTTTGGTGAACAAACCAGCATGTGAAAGAACCTCCTAACAAAGTGGCGTTTGTAAGTAAATTCGCAAACATCAGCAATCAGATTAAAAACATAGTGAATAGAAACTGGCACATCTTAAACCATGATGAGGAAGTCAAATTAGAGAATCCTTTGTATGCATTCAAAAAGAACCAAAACTTGAGAGACTTGTTAGTGCATACGTATCGTGAGGATAACCATGAAACACAGAGAACAATCTTGAATACCCCTGCAATAGGAAATGTCAGATGTGGGACATGTAATATATGCCCACAATGTCTTCAAACAAAATAAATCACCTACAATGGTTGTGTCATGAAATCAAGAACCTTAAACAACTGCAGAAGCAAAAATGCCATTTATCTCCTACTGTGCCCATGTGGGTTGGGCTACGTGGGGGAGACGGGTAGAGAGGTCTGTACCAGATTTCAGGAACATAGATCTGCCATTAAAACCAAACAAATCACCTCACTCCTTGTGCCCCATTTTTTGGAATAGGGCCACGGAGAGAATGATTTCAGGTGGTATATTTTGGAAAAGGTGAAAGTGGGTAAAAGAGGTGGAAACATCCAATCTAAGCGTAAGGCCCGGGAGTAGTGCTATATTTCCCATCCTAATACCATACGTAAGGGGTTGAACTCCAGGGAGGAATGGGAGCATTTAATAGGAACAACATAGATACATATAACCAGCTTTTCTGTATTCTGTAGATCTGCACTATTGTGTAGAGCCCACTAACATTAGTGGTTGTCCGTTAGTGTTAAAATTGGGGGTGGGGTCGCACACTACTCACACACCAGCGGTATCGCCCCTAAGGACTATGGTAAATGTAGTTACGTGTTCCGCGATGCATCTTCTTTCGATTCTCTGCTATCTTCGCTGTCTTCGCAATCCCTGGACACGTGTTTCGGGGTATCACCCCTCGTCAGCAGGGATAGGCCATGTTCTGGGGTTGCCGGTGGCTGCCAAATATCTGCCAGGTTTAGTACCAATCAGGCGCGTAGGTGCGGGGTCCCAGGCTCGTCAGCCAACTGCTCGAGGGAGCTTTAACATTACAATTGGGGGTGGGGTCGCACACTACTCACACACCAGCGGTATCGCCCCTAAGGACTATGGTAAATGTAGTTATGTGTTCCGCGATGCATCTTCTTTCGATTCTCTGCTATCTTCGCTGTCTTCGCCATCCCTGGACATGTGTTTCGGGGTATCACCCCTCGTCAGCAGGGATAGGCCGTGTTCTGGGGTTGCCGGTGGCTGCCAAATATCTGCCAGGTTTAGTACCACTCAGGGGAGTAGGTGCGGGGTCCCAGGCTCGTCAACCAACTGCTCGAGGGAGCTTTAACATTACAATTGGTGGTGGGGTCGCACACTACTCACACACCAGCGGTATCGCCCCTAAGGACTATGGTAAATGCAGTTACGTGTTCCGCGATGCATCTTCTTTCGATTCTCTGTTATCTTCGCTGTCTTTGCCATCCCTGGACATGTGTTTCGGGGTATCACCCCTCGTCAGTAGGGATAGGCCGTGTTCTGGGGTTGCCGGTGGCTGCCAAATATCTGCCAGGTTTAGTACCACTCAGGCGCGTAGGTGCAGGGTCCCAGGCTCGTCAGCCAACTGCTCGAGGGAGCTTTAACATTACAATTGGGGGTGGGGTCGCACACTACTCACACACCAGCGGTATCGCCCCTAAGGACTATGGTAAATGTAGTTACGTGTCCACGATGCATCTTCTTTCGATTCTCTGCTATCTTCGCCATCCCTGGACACGTGTTTCGGGGTATCACCCCTCGTCAGCAGGGATAGGCCGTGTTCTGGGGTTGCCGGTGGCTGCCAAATATCTGCCAGGTTTAGTACCACTCAGGCGCATAGGTGCGGGGTCCCAGGCTCGTCAGCCAACTGCTCGAGGGAGCTTTAACATTACAATTGGGGGTGGGGTCGCACACTACTCACACACCAGCGGTATCGCCCCTAAGGACTATGGTAAATGTAGTTTCGTGTTCCGCGATGCATCTTCTTTCGATTCTCTGCTATCTTCGCTGTCTTCGCCATCCCTGGACATGTGTTTCGGGGTATCACCCCTCGTCAGCAGGGATAGGCCTGCTGACGAGGGTAGGAAATATAATATATTTCTGTGAAAATAATCACCTCAATGATGAATGTGTAGGGGTGGAGATATATAGAGTGAGGTTATGATGGATGTTATCTCTTTCCAGATTATATTTAACCATGCAGTTCTGGAATTCTTCCTGATACATGATAACAACGGGTGACCAGTATCCAATAACCGTTACATAGGATATTGAGCTTTTTATCTGCTTGAAGGTAATTATCATTAAAGCTACGTTTGTTTAATGAGTCTTTGTGCCTAATATAGATGGATTTAACCCAAATAATGTATTAACTAGTCCATATAGGTACAGATGACTTAGAGCACTCGGTGGTAGTGCTTTCTGGAAACTTTTTGTGTTCCCAGAATTTACAGGTATAACAACAAACTTTATTCTTTATACATTCATTCCAGTTATATGCCACGGGTGCGGGCAATTTTTATTAAGAAAACAGTCAGAGAGAAGTCTCTGGAATATATCCAGAGACTTGTGTATCTTACTTGTAAGAACCTATATATGGGCGTGAAAACAGTTGTATTCCTAAAATCCAACATACATATAGTGATATATTGATGGAGGACTAAGTAGTTCTGAGCCCACAAATAGTCCTTAGTATTTGATTTCTGAGCATATGTTGATGAATGTGTTGGCCTCACTCTTGTCACTAGTGGGTTGTGATATGGACGGTGGGTTGTTGAATTAAAAAAGAGGATTGAGTGTTATAAATTTGTGAATAAAATGTGTTCGGATTTGAAATATTCACTGCAATGTTTATGTTTTTCAGATGTTTACTGGGATTCGGACTTTTATATGTTAAAAAAAAAAAAAAATTCTCCTGAAGAAGGCGTTGGCCATAAATAAGCGCCCGCCGAAACGCGTCGATGGTCTTTGAAGGAAACTGTGTAAAATGTGGGATGACAATTGTTTCAAATTTCAGCATCTTTTAAAAATCATTTATTGCTGTTACAATTGATGCACGTTTGATTTGCCGGCTTCCTTTTAAAAAAAGGAATTTGTTTTTCCTTCTGATGTTCCCAAGAATCTATGTGTATAAATGAGCTTTGTACACAAATGTATTTTTTTTTAAAAACAAACATTTGATTGTGTTACAGACTTCATGGTCTGATTTGTATGATTTGTATGGTTTAGTACACATCAGTAATTTTTATGTATCATGATATGTATAGTGTCTCTTTTTAATGAATATATTTGTACTTTTTCAGTTTTGTATTCTTTCAGATTGATCTTTTTAACTGCATCCCCTCTGTCTTGTGACATCCTACTGGTGAAGAGGAGGTTTATGTATGAAATGCGTATGAATGGTGTGCGAAGAGTGTATCAATCCAAAGGGGCCCCCCTTTTTTGTGACTTTGGTCTTTCGTGGTACCCATCCCTTTGGATGGTGGGTCCCTCTCTCTTATTTTGAAATCTTTCAACTAGACCATTGCACTGTGGATGATAGGGTGTGGTGAACTTGTAGTTCACTTCACACTCCTTCCACATTGCAGTTATGTAACTTGACATAAAGTTTGCACCTCTGTCAGAAACTACCTCCTTAGGGAAACCCACTCTTGAGAAAACTCTCAAGAGGGCTCTTGCCGCAACAGGTGCTGTAGTGGTTCTAAGGGGAATTGCATCTGGGTACCTGGTGGCATGATCCACTATCACCAGGGTAAACCTGTGCCCAGATTCAGTTTGGGGATCCATTGGTCCAACAATGTCAATCCCTACATGCTCAAAGGGAACCCCCACCACAGGGACTGGTATATGGGGGGTCCTTTGTAGTGCCACCTGATTTGCCACCGGCTTGGCAGGTGACACAGGAGCAACAAAACTCCTTGGTGTCTTCAGACATGTGGGGCCAGTGAAAGTGAGGGACAATTCTGTCCCAAGTCTTGTTCTGACCCCGGTGTCCTGCTAGGGGAATATCATGGGCTAGTGACAAAAGGAAGCCCCTGAATGCCAAAGGTATGACCAACCTCCTGAAAGCACCGGGCTTGGGGTCTCTACTATCTGAATACAGGAGCCCTTCATCCCAATAGATTCTATGGGTGCCACTAGCATTCCCAGCAGCCTCAGCAGCAGCTTGCTGTTTTAGGGGTTCAAGAGAAGGGCAGTCCAACTGCGCCTTACTCAGATCTGCCCTGGTAGGGCCCCCTCTCCCTAAGAACTAAACCTGTTCAGGTTCAAGCTCCTCTGGGAAAGTTCCTTCTTCAGGCTCACAATCAGCTTCCTCAGAAGGCTGATCCTCACTCTAAGTCAGGGGGGAAGGCCCAGCCTTAACCCTACTGCGCCTTTTCTTGGTAGGCAACTGGTCCATTATTTCAGAATCCAGAGCCTGTTCAGTGTTAGACTTTTTGACCTGTGACCTAGTCACTGCAAGGACATGTGCTGAGATTCCTAACATTTCTGCATGAGTCCTAAACTCCACTTCAGACCAGGCTGAAGTCTCTGGGTCATTGCCAAGCAAACATTCTACAGGGAGGTCTGCACTAATCACAACCTTCTTAAGGCCAGTTACCCCTCCCCAGGAGAAAGTAACAACTGCCATACTATGGGTAGTACTGACATTGCTGGCATTGGTCACTTGGTAAGTTTTACCAATTATCACGTGTCCAGGGTCCACAAAGTCAGGTGTCACCATTGTGACACTGGCACCTGTCTCCCTATAGGCCAGAGCCTTTTCCTCATTGATTAAATGAGTTTGTCTGTACTTGCCCAGGTTACTGGGACTCACAGAGGAGGTCATATCCATGCCCCCATCACAGATCAAAACAGCTTGAGTTGGCACTCTGACTATGCCAGAGTCCATCTCAGTTCCCAGGGTTAACCCTTCTACACCCTTCTGTTGAGAACCACCACTTGGAGCTGAACTAGGGGGAACAGTTGCCTTAGGGTCAAGGGTGGCTGGAGCTGTCTCCTTCTTGGTGCACTCACTAGTCCAGTGAGTAATATTCTTATAATTCTTGCACCATGGTTTTCTTGGGCCTTCTTTATTTTTAGATTGGGGACCCCCACCATTAGAAGCTTTTTGGGGACCTTGTGAAGACTTCTGGTCTTTAGCTTTCTCCCCACCCTCTTGGTCTTGCTTCTTCTGGTCACCACCTTGGTTCTGTACCTTCTGCTTCACCCTGGTTCTGACCCATTTGTCTGCCTTCATTCCCAATTCTTGGGGAGAGGTCAGATCAGAGTCAACCAAGTGCTGATGCAACAACTGTTTTTGACAGTTATTAAGAATCTGTTCTCTCATTATTAGATTATACAATCCTGTATAGTCACACACTTTACTGCCCAGCAACCAGACCTCCAAAGCCTTAGTAGCACAATCTACAAAGTCAGTCCAGTCCTAAGTCTGTGTCTTCTGGGTATCTCTGAACTGCAACCTAAACTGTTCAGTGGTTAGGCCAAACCCATCTATCAGAGCACTCTTAGGACATTGTAATTGTCAGCATCCTCTTCTCTGACAGTGAGGAGCGTATCTCTACCTTTGTCTGCAAAGGAGAGCCACAAGATTGCTGCCCACTGCCCTGATGGTACCTTCTGTACTTTGCAGGCCCTTTCCAGTGCAGTTATCCATTTGTGGATGTCATCCCCAGTCTGATAGGGAGGGACAATCTTGCTTAGGTTTCTATGGTTATAAGACCTATCCCTACCACTAGGGATATTGCTGCCACCATGGGACTCTAGTCCCATCTTTTTTCTCTCTCTCTCAAGAGCTAGGGTCTCTTTTTCTAAGGCTACTTCTTGTCTCCTTATCCTAAGCTTGGCTTCCTTCGTCCTAGCTTCATGTTCCCTCTATGAGCAGAGGCAGAGGACCCTACAGGTGAGCCAGAATGGTTGGATTCCACTGAAGGTGATCTTTCCCTTCTAGGCACACCGACAGGTCTATGTGGGGGGATGGAGGGAGGCCCATTCTGACCCACGTCATCTCCTGGTAGCTCTGTGTTTCCCAGGTTGAACCTGAACATACAACTGTAACCGAATTAGGATATGGCTGCAGTCATCGTTACCCCATACCCTGTGCGCTTCTATTAATCTGTGTGCCCCAGGTTGAGTCTACTGAAATCATCCTGGTCTGCATCATCATCATCATCATCAGAGGTCTGGTGTGGCACCCACTAGTATCCTCTTCTGCTGATGGATGCACCCCACTCCCATTACCCAGTCTATCAGGATCTGATGCTTTTTCTAAGTCATTTGCCACTAAGATATCTATCAGGTGTTGGGTGGTGGGACTTTTAGCTTGCTTTAATTTTCTTATGGCACAGAGACCCCTTAACTCTTGGAAGGAGAATGTGTCATACTTAGATGGCAGCACTGGGCTGCCATCTGGCAGAGACCCACTAGGTCCTGCCTTTAAAGCCATGACTAGTGAGGCGCTGTGTGTGCACCTACCTACACTACTTGGTTTCCTACTAAACCTCTCTAGTAGTTGTAGTCATAGTGTGCTAAGCCCTTAACACCTACAAATGCTAAGTACAGTAGAACTTATGTATTTTAAGCTCGATTTATATGTACCTACTGGTACCTTAATGTGATTTTTCAAATGATATTCTCAAGATTATTCGGTAAAACAATGCAAGCTCTAATCCCACACGCTGCACACCAATGTGAGAAGTTGGCCTGGCATATGATGTCCACTATTCTAGTGGGCACCTTGCACCAGTCCAAAGACCCTTATTGACTGTACGTTTAAAGTCAACCTTTATAGAAAGCTATCCTAGTGGTAGCTGTGGAGAGCAGCCTTCAGGCTAAGAGTTAGAGGCGAGTTAAGCTAGTTGTTTTACCAATTATAATCTCTTCAATGATCAAATGAAAGCACACCACACAAGGTATATATCAAATACATATGTATTTATTCTAAACACAACCCCTCTGGTCTCTTATGAGGTCCGAGGTAAAGTACAATACAAGGAACTTAATTAGCATATGAAAAGTTGCACAGTATATGTTATGCCCTAGGGGCCTCACAAACCATTTACTAAAATAGTGGTATAAGAACCACGTGAGGGTTAGAAAGCAGGCCTAGGGCCTGTAGAACCGCTGGGCTACCAGGAACCACCCAAGGTAAGGACACAGGAGGCCCACGGGGGACGCGTGCAGTGTCTAAACACAGCCGCGGATCACCATTGACTTTCTATGGAGAACGAACAAGTTACAATTTTAAAGATTAAGGGCACTTAGAGGTGAACTACGATGGAACCCTTTTAGACTAGGACACTTCGAGAGTCAAGACCCACGGGAGCACTGGAGTGCTCTTGTTACCTCACCCAGGGAAGCCGTGTGCATAGGTATCTTTTGGTGTCGGGTTTCGTTGTCGATTTCTATGGAGAGCTGCAAAGAAATGCCTCAGGCGACCAGAGGAAAAGTGTCCGGGTGGATCCAAGGGTGGATTGGAGATGTGAAGAACCTAAAAGCAGAGGGGACAGTGTCTGGTCACTAGCCAGTGACCAGGGTTGTGATGGGAAGATGCCAACCAATGTCGGGCGATTTCAAGTGCTAGAGGTGCGAGCTTGACTCTTTAGCCATGAGGACCAGGAGGCGTTGACGACAACCAGGAGCTGGATCTGAGCTGTCCCACAAAGGATATCAAGTGCTCCAGCATCAGAATCCGGATTGGACCCAACAAGCCTTGGCAACAGCAACCCACACAAGATGACAAGATTGGCTTCGGTCCAGACCAGCAAGGTCTGGGGGACTCCTCCTTTGGAGGGGAGTCAGAGCAGAGCAACCGGGAAAGCTCAAGAAATCAAGGATTGGCCTTCGTGGGGGCTCAGTAGCCAACAGACTAGGAACTGCAAAGGGGCCTCAAGCTGCAGTGAAGAAAGGGGACTCAGGGGTCACTCGTGGAGTGCTGGCCTCTGTACTTCGGTGCAAAAGGTGCTTGGGGCAGGGGCTTCAAATACCCCAATGCACAACTTTGGGATATCTCGGGAAGTAGTGCAAAAATGCAGGATGTCCAGGAGTTCCAGTCCCACGTCTCTCATGTCAGTTACGGGTCTCAGCTTTTGCTGGGATCTTGGGTCAGCTTCAGAGATGTTTGGAAGTCAGTGTCCTGTGTCGCAGATTTTTCTTAATCCTGCTGGAGCCTCGAAAATGCAGACCGGCAAAGATGCTTTTGTTGCCTGTTTGAACAGGGTGGTCACTCCTTGACCACAAAGGAGATTTCTTCCATCTTCCAGTCAATATTGGATGTCGAAGGTCCTAGATATATGTTGCAGAGTTTTGTCCAGGGTAATCTAAAGTCCTAGGGACTGGGATCCGATTCTTATAGCAAGTTAAGGGGTTGGACTAACTCTAAGGTCCCACCTATGGGTGGACCTGGGGAGGGGTGGTTACACCCCTTCCCCTTTGTCCAGTTTTGCGCCAGAGCTGGGGATGAGTGCCCCAGCAACCGGTTTGATTTGGGAAATGCATGGAGCACCTTGTGTACCCCAGGCAATGTCTGAAAAGCATTCACTGAATGCAACCCACCCTGCCCCAATACATTAAAGTCTTTCTGATCTGCCTGGACAGGAAACCTATTGTCCAGGCCTCCCTTGCCGGAGTTTCATCCAGCAGCAGGAGGGCAGACTCATGTCTGTGGCAGCAGCATCCATTTTGTGATGCTGGGGTTCTGTTTAACTTTAACCGGGTATACTAGTGTGTACATGTCTTCTCCCTCTAGAAGGGTGGAATGCTACCCCCAGTGCCAGAACTGGCTGGGGGTGGGGGTATTATTCTAAAGTGTTTGACACCTTACACGACATGTTTTGATAAAGCCAAACCAAAGTTAGCATTAACCGCGAGGATTATAATGCACTTAAGAGTATATGGTATGGGTATATCATAGAACAGCTATAGGGATATATTTCCGAAAGCTGCAGAGGGGCTCAGCTCATGCTAGGGCACCCTCTCACACAAAACCAAGCACTCTGCCTTTAGGATTGTCAAGGCCTGCCATAGGAGTGACTTATAGGTTCCTATGTGTCTATATGTAACAATAGATATAGGTATACTATATCTAAATAAGGGGTGTTTAAACCATCTTACCCAGGCTGCAAGTGCAGACCTGTGGTGTCACTTTGGAAGGCTAACCAGGGGTGGCACAATACATGCTTCAGCCTCTGGTAGGCCTCAGGGGTAACTATGCCCTGGGTACCAACGGCACCAAATACAGGTACTCACAAGGGTGACCCAGTAACCAATCTGGTATGTACCTAAAGTAGATGGTATCAATTTAGAGAGAGAACAGCTAGGTTGTGGTCCTGATTAGCAGGGCCACAGCCATACTAAAGTCGAAAAACCAGTGAAACACAGCAAAAAGTGGGGGTAACCATAGGAAGCAGACCCTACTCTCGTACACCAGGCTATAGAGATGCTTCGATTTTCTCCATGCAACAGCAGAGGTGCATCAGGTCAGAGTGGGATGTGCTTGTTCTGCCCTTGCAGCAGAGGATGGGTCAATTCCGAGTGTGATGCGCTGGTTCTGAATGCAATAAGCTGGTTCCAATTCTGCAACAGCGTTGATGTGCTGGTTCTGATCCAAACAGCGGCATTGATGCGCCAGTTCTAGAGAGGATGCGTGGCTTTGGTTGGAGCAAGCACCTTTGGCCTCGCTTTCAAGGGTCCACGACTGGGGTGGCACTGCTTGGCAGGACAGACTCACATATGGTAGAATCCAGGTGTAGCAGCAGAAGGGTTGGAGGTATTTTATGTGCCTGAGATAAAAAGGCAAGCCAGCAAGCTCTTGGAGTCACTCTGGCTTCAAGTGATGCAGGTTGTCAAGTCCCTCTCACCCAGGCAGGGGAGCAGCAAGCAGCAGGGCAGCACAGAAAGAAAGGAGTCCAGCAAAGCATGAATCCAGCAAAGCAGCAGTCCAGAAAAGCAGTCGTCCAGAACAGTGGTGGTCCTCTCAGCAGCAAAGAGGTTCTTCCTTGCAGAGTGGTCACAGGTGCAGAAGTGTACTGAAGTCATGGTGTCAGAGGTCCAGTACTTATACCCAGTTGTGCCTTTGAAATGGGGGAAACTTCAAATAAGTATCTTTGAAGTGCACAGAGGTCCTCCTTACCTGCCCTGGCTTCAGACTCACTGGGTGTGCAGTCCTTTGTGTGTGAAAATTGCAAAAAACACAGTTGATGGACAGAATGTAGAACAATGTCATACATTCACCCCAGTACAAGGATCTGGGCCTAAATCCATCGTTTTTTTGCACTCCACACCACCCTGGGTTAGACACTGGCTATATGCAAATCAGCTCTGACCCTGTGCCATGTATGACATTGTTCTACATTCTGTCCATCAACTGTGTTTTTTGTCCTTTGTGTGTGGGCAGGACACGGCCTATTGAGGTGCAAGTGCGAGTCTGTGCCCAGCTTCTCCTTTCCATCTCCCTGATTGGTCCATCAAGTCACACCTAAGCTCCCTTTGTGTGAGACTGTCTAGAGGGAATACACAAAGCCCAGCTGTCACCCAACCCAGACTGGACAGAGACAGACACCAAATGGCTAAAGAAAATACCAGCGCTCTGAAAGTGCCATTTACAGTATTGCAATTTAAAATCCGACTTCACCATAAGTTGTAATTTTAAACTGTGATTGCAGAGACACCAGATTTGAGGGTTTCATCTCTTCCCAATTGGATATTTCACTTATAAATGGCTGCTTATCTAATTACGGGGGCATTTTGAACTTACCGACCTGGACACCTGATCCTGCTGTTGCCTCCCCTGTCTGCCTCCCGCCGCCGCAGCTCGTCACCTTGTGGCCGCCGAGCGGAGGGAGACTACAATTCCCAGGCTCCCTAGCGCACCAGCACCGGAAGGGGCAAGCACAGTGTCCGCGCCCGGAGGCGCTTTAAAAACTCTGCAGCCCCGGTGGAGCGGGCGCTGCTTATCTAATTATGGGGGCATTTTGAACTTACCGACCTGGAGACCTGATCCTGCTGTTGCCTCCCCTGTCTCCCTCCCGCCGCCGCAGCTTGTCACCTTGCGGCCGCCGAGCGGAGGGAGACTACAATTCCCAGGCTCCCTAGCGCACCAGCACCGGAAGGGGCAAGCACAGTGTCCGCGCCCGGAGGCGCTTTAAAAACTCTGCAGCCCCGGTGGAGCGGGCGCTGCTTATCTAATTACGGGGGCATTTTGAACTTACTGACCTGGAGACCTGATCCTGCTGTTGCCTCCCCTGTCTCCCTCCCGCCGCCGCAGCTCGTCACCTTGCGGCCGCCGAGCGGAGGGAGACTACAATTCCCAGGCTCCCTAGCGCACCAGCACCGGAAGGGGCAAGCACAGTGTCCGCGCCCGGAGGCGCTTTAAAAACTCTGCAGCCCCGGTGGAGCGGGCGCTGCTTATCTAATTACGGGGGCATTTTGAACTTACCGACCTGGAGACCTGATCCTGCTGTTGCCTCCCCTGTCTCCCTCCCGCCGCCGCAGCTCGTCACCTTGCGGCCGCCGAGCGGAGGGAGACTACAATTCCCAGGCTCCCTAGCGCACCAACACCGGAAGGGGCAAGCACAGTGTCCGCGCCCAGAGGCGCTTCAAAAACTCTGCAGCCCCGGTGGAGCGGGCGCTGCTTATCTAATTACGGGGGCATTTTGAACTTACCGACCTGGAGACCTGATCCTGCTGTTGCCTCCCCTGTCTCCCTCCCGCCGCCGCAGCTCGTCACCTTGCGGCCGCCGAGCGGAGGGAGACTACAATTCCCAGGCTCCCTAGCGCACCAGCACCGGAAGGGGCAAGCACAGTGTCCGCGCCCGGAGGCGCTTTAAAAACTCTGCAGCCCCCGCGTCGCGGGATCGCGCGCAGACCGGGCGAAGCCCGGGCAAAGAGCGGGCCCTCTGTGGCCCTCAGAGGCCTGAGGAGACTGGGCTGGGCCAAAGATCCTGGCCAAAATCTCGCCGGTGGACCCTGGATCTGTAAGCACCTTTTTATATATAGTGGACTGAAATCCTACATATTGGGAGTCAGTGACATTGCCTAAAAGCTTATACTTAATCTAAAAACTTTGTATACATTTATACTTACGTTTTCTGCCTAGGATTGGTACTTATCATCTTGCCCATACCCAAATAGCCTTTTCAAAGTCATATCTTCTCTCTTCTTGGTGACTTTTGACAAAATGACACGCGAAACTAGAAGTAAGGCTGCAGCTGGAGGGACAAAATTGACGGGAACTCTTGACGATTTTATAGTACGCACAAACACATTGATAGACCAAGGAATTGTGCTTATGGAGAGAAGGGTATCTCAAGATCTCGCGTTTGCCAAGAGGTCGTCTATGGGGCACATTGCTGTTGTTCGTAATCCAGAAAATGTTTTAAGCACCTCCACCTCTCTGCAGACACATGCGGAGATCCATAATATTACTTGTACTCAGCCCACCATTCGAGACTCTATCCCTTACGATACCCAGGTACTGGCACCTTCGGGAAATATCTTGATTGCTACACAAATAGATACCTGGGCTGAAAGTAGCAGCTATGAGACGAGAGGGAAAAGGGAGGGAGCAATCCCAAAAAATAAGCGTACTAATAATATTAAAACTACTGCCAAGAAGCCAAAATCGGTAACAGTGAGCAAAATTAGAGACGATACCAGTAATGGAGCAGCTAGGGGAGTTCCTGGGGTGAATTCAGGGAAAGAAGAGGTTGGTTCTAGAATCTTGCCTTTGATTATTCCAGATGACTCCATCTTAGATGATACTTTAGCTGACATTTTCAATAACAGCACGACAACTAATACCACCGCTAATAGTACAGGTAGCAGTCCAGATAGGGAAGATTTTTTAATAACTATACTGAAGTCACTAATCAAATCCTTACTTACACCCCTAGAAGAGAAGCTTTTGGTAATAGAAACTCAACTTAACGAGCTACACAAGGATATAAAGGCTTTGCATACTACCCAGGCCAAAAAAGTAGCCCAAATAACTTTACCTGCTAACAAACCCCAAACACTGGATAAGTGTACAACTGAAGGTAAAAAAGCAGCCCCGAAAATCCCATTGCCGAACCTCAATCGCCCCGAAACAAGTAAAACCTGTGTTAAATCCACACCGGCCACTGAGGCTAAGACAAATAAACCAGTTAGCCTCAATGTTCCCACTCATAGTTTGGATAAAACCTATCAAGATAGGACCGAAAAGCGTAGAAGCATCAACTTACCACCAGAAGCATGCCCATATGTGGTAATTTTAACTGGGGTCCCAGAATTGGCACCTCAAGTCGTGGAATCCTTCTGGGCACTTAAAAATAAGGTGCTCCATTGGTTAAATTATAATCACCCTTTACCACCAACATTACTCAAGGCGACTGTGTGGTCGTAATGTTTGAAGATCCACGAACAGTGGACCATATTTGTCTGGGGGCACCTAGAAACAACGAAACAACCATCATGGCAAGAGCACTCTCTTTTTTCTACATGCCAGTACAGCAACCAGATAATAGATGGAGCTGGATGAGGGGCACTAATTACCCCAGGGGAGGTTGGGGGCATGAAATGTTTAGGGATTCAAACCAAAATGTTTGGGGAGGGGAGGGAGATGATGGCTGGACACTAATCCAGCGAAGAGCAGGGAGAATACATCATGGCGACCAACAGCATCATGGAGAATGGATGGGTCTACAGTACGTTCCACCCATCACCCCTTGTTATAACAGGTTTAGTGAATTAGAGGCTGTGGATTGACGTCCAATGCACAGAGAGGCCCCACAGCCTTCCTCTCTAGATAAGGATATGTCCCCTGTACAGACAGCTGTTACTTCTGTGGCTGGCAACCCGGGAAAATTGATCCCAGCTACTATGATAACCTTCTCCAATGTGGGCCCGGAGGATTCTAGATCTAGATTAGGTAATGTTGCTCACAGTGAGCATGCTAATTGGCCTCCCGATCCAAGAGTGTCCATGGGCCCAGTTAACCTTAAGTCAAAGGAGTTGATCCCTCGACCTTCCCCTGTTGCTGCGGAAGGAAACAGCTGTGTGATCTCCCTGCTCTCCTGGAACATAGCAGGTCTCGAAAAGAAACTGGCCATCCCAGAATGGAATGAGTTCATCAGCCAGTATGAGATCTGCATGTTTCAGGAGACATGGAGTATGGCACCGCTGTATAAGTCTGGGTATTCTACTTTTTTCATCCCGCAATTAATTCTGGAAAATGGCGACCATCTGGAGGTTTACACATATGGATCAGCGTGGCACTAAATTGCGACATCTCTAATCATAACTCAGGCTCGAGTGACATAATGCATTTAACTTTAAGAAGCCCTCATATCATATATCGATGGAATTGATTAATATTTATGCAAGAGGCACCCCGGGGGGACAAAGTTCAGACACTATAGCAGTTCTTGAAACTGCATTAGCTGGTGTCCCACCTTTGCTCTCTTTCCTTCTTTCATTTTTCTGACCTTTTTTCTTTCATTTATCCTTTTACCATCTTTTCTTTTTATGCTTCCTTTTTTGTTTACCTAGTTTTTTTCATTTTTCCTTCTTTGTTTCTTGCCATCTTTCTTGCCTACTTTCCATCTTTCTTGCATTCTTTATGTCTTTTCTTATTTCCTTCTTTCCCTTTTCCTTCTTTCTTTTCTGTCTTTTTCTTTCTTCTCTTTTCATTTTCCTTCTTTCTTTCTTATTTTTCTTTCTTTCTTTCTTATTTTTCTGTCTTTCATACTTTCTTTGTGGAGAAGTGTGGCTCACTAGTTAGAAGCGGCAGACCCTGAAGCAGAGATCGGCCCGGGACCAGGGTTCAATTCCCGACGTGGCAGGGTCTTGGGTCAATGTCCGCGAACTTGATAATTCTCGCCGACGTGCCTACGCTAACCCACTCTGCAACTCTGGGCAATAGCTTGCTTAATCTCCACAACGGCCCCATCAACGCCGGGGATGCCTGGCTTCACCTTGGAGATGACCTGGAGGGACCATCTCACAGGGAAAGCCAGGACGGGTTCCCCAGCAGTATACAGTGCCAGGACACCCCGAGATGGGGTAACAGTGCGCTTTACAAGTATACTTACCTTCTTTCATGCTTTCTGTCTTGCTTTCTTTCCTTGTTTCTCACAAGCAAAAGGCTGGCAGTTAATGGCAGAACAATTGTCTTTTTAATGTCTGTGTTAGCCAAGACCTTTTGATTTGACTACAATTATGTGTGTGACATAGGTACTTATAGGGGGTTTCAGACGCACTTTGTTTGTGGTTGTGTCACTCACATTTTTCTCCAAAACACTCAAGCATACATCAAAGGGCTGTAACATGCCACTTCAGCCATTGAACAAATTTACTATGAGTACATACACACACAAAGTAATTTACTTCCGTGCCAGGGAGTACCATGGAACTGGGTGCTTTTTAGATAAAAAATGATATTTTTGCCATCAGTCAATGAACGTTTTTTACGTTGACAAGCACCTAGCAGCTTCCCTAACAATAATGTTTTGCAAGGAGTACCATGGAAATGAGGGGTTTTTTGGGACCCAAAAACATTTTTGCCTTTAGTCAATTTTCTTTTTTAGGTTGACAAGCACCCAGCAGCTTCCTGAACAATAACGTTTTGCAAAAGCTATGAGAAAACAAGAATTGCCAAAAGGCTTACAGAAACACCAGAACTATCGGCTGTGCCAATGCTTGTTTTTCTGGTGCATTGTTCATTTATTCAAAAAAGAAATTGCGTAAGAGCATGAAAAACACAAAACTTTGCCAAAGTCCTCAAACCTTCGCCAAAATGTGACTGTACAGAAGGACCACTTTCAGTAGAATTAACGACCAAACATGTTACACTCTGGTTGCGAGGCACAGTCTGTAAGTAGCAGCCTTATGGACAGGAACTAAATAGAAATAATGGAAGAAAACAAAAAATATGCTTTAAAGACGAGATGCAAATCCTCGTTGCTGAGATCAATCAATCAATCAATCAATCAATCAATCAATCAATCAATCGACAACACTTTATTCTTTTTTTTTTTACAAAGAGAACCATAAAAATCAAGCAAACACCATTAAAAATTTATATCACAGGCTAAAAGCGGGCAATACTATATATCCATCGTATCCCCAAAACTGATGTCCAGAAGGTAAGCAACTCCAGAAATAGAATAACATGATCACAGCCCCAAAAGAAGCGGAATGAACAGAACAGACCCCAGGACACTCCCCACTCCGCACGGCTCCTCAGCTGTGAGCGTGTCACTGCCCCGGGCGCCACAGGTTCGCCCCTGGCCTCGGTGTCCCCCCGCCGCTACTTTCTCCTTTTTCTCCGCTGTTGCCCACACTTGGGACCTAATTTGTGCATTTTTGTCTGTTTTTTAGGCATTTCTGTTTTCCTCGTAGTTATTGTATCCCTGCCCTCTGGTGTGTCCCCCTGCCGCTACCTTCTCCTTTTCTCCGCTGTTGCCCACACTTGTAACCTAATTTGTGCATTTTTGTCTGTTTTTTTAGGTATTTCTGTTTTTTCCTCGTAGTTGTTGAACCCCTGCCCTCTGGTGTGCCCCCCCCGCTCCCCGCTTCCTGCCGCTGCTCCTTCGCGGCCCCGCCCCCTTTTCTTTCTGTACCCACCGCCCATTGGCCGCCCCGCGACCGCCTCCCAGCTGCTCCTCCCTCACACTTCGCCTCATATAGAGGCCACGCGGCGACCGCGCCGCTGGCGCGCCAAAGGCGCGCCTAAGGCAAGCCCGTCTGCGCCCGTCCGTGCCTGGACCGCGCCCAGCGCCAGGACCCCTGGCCTTCACGAAGACCTGCCCAACCGACGAACTTACGACGCTGCCACCCTCCACGCACTCAATGCCGGCCGGAACCCCGCCTGCTACCGAGCCACCCCGAAACGGACCCACGGACCCTTCAACTGCCAAACCTGCAAATTCGCCTGCCTCCGACCCTGCCCGGCACCCGCCAAGCCTAGCACCAGCAACCACCACCTCAAGTGCATCCTGCTCAACACCCGCTCCGTCCACAGGCACGTCGTCGAACTCTGGAACCTCCTCGACACAACAGCACCGGACGTCGCCTTCCTCACGGAAACCTGGATGAATGCCTCCTCTGTCCCCGACATCGCCATAGCCATCCCGGATGGCTACAAGATCACCCGGAAAGACCGCGTCAACCAGACCGGAGGAGGCATTGCCATCGTCCACAAAAACACCATCCGAATCACGACCAACTCCGACGATACCCTCACCGCCACCGAGCACCTTCACTTCCAGATACACACCGACCCCAAGACCACCCTCAGAGGCACTCTCATCTACAGACCACCGGGACCACGCACACAATTCAGCGAAGCCATCGCAGACTTCGTCAGCCAGCACGCCCTAACCTCCTCAGACTACATCCTCCTAGGGGACCTCAATTTCCACCTGGAGAACAACAATGACAGCAACACCACCACCCTGCTGGACAACCTCGCCAACCTCGGACTCAAGCAACTAGTGGACACCCCCACCCACTACGCCGGCCACACGCTAGACCCCATCTTCTCCTCCAGCAAGCACATCTCCTTCAGCCACTCCACCGGACTTCACTGGCCAGATCACAGCTGCGTCCACTTCAACTTCAGGAGAACCACGACCCACCACCACCCGCAACAGGTACCCCGCAGAAGCTGGACCAAGATCACCACCGACCAACTCACCACCTCCCTCAGCCAGCACCCTCCCACCAACTCGAGGCACCCCAATGAAGCAGCCCGCAATCTCACTCAGTGGCTCACCAACTGCGCCGATGAACTCGCACCATTGAAGAACCCTCCCAGCAGACCCGGCAGCAAGAAAACCTCGTGGTTCACCAACGACCTCAAAAACTCCAAGAAGACCTGCCGCACCCTCGAGAAAGCCTGGCGCCACGACCAGACAACAGAAAACATGACAGCCCTCAAGAACGCAATCCGAAAACACCACCAGCTGATCCGCACCACCAAAAGGACAACATTCAAAGAACAACTGGACAACAACACCCACAACAGCAAGGAACTCTTCTGCATCGTTAAAGAGCTCTCCAACCCCAGTGCCTGCAACAATGACATCACACCCTCGCAAGACCTCTGCGACTCACTCGCCTCGTTCTTTCACCGCAAGATCGCCGACATCCACAACAGCTTCGGTCGCACAAACCACGCACCCAACCACCGAACCAGTGCCCCCCACCACCACCCTCTGCACCTGGACCCCGGTCAGCACCAAAGACACCACCCGCACGATGAACACCATCCACTCCGGCTCCCCGACCGACCCCTGTCCACACCACATCTTCAACAAAGCCGACTCCATCATCGCACCCCAACTTCGGGACATCATTAACAGCTCCTTCGCATCCGCCACCTTCCCGGAGAGCTGGAAACAACTCTCCGCCCTCCTCGAGACAAACGGATCCCTCGACACCTCACAGTCCGGTTTCCGAGCAAACCACAGCACTGAGACCGCCCTCATCGCAGCCACCGATGACATCAGGTCCCTGCTCAACAACGGGGAAACAGCTGCCCTCATCCTCCTGGACCTCTCAGCAGCCTTCGATACCGTATGCCACCGCACCCTAATACAGCGCCTCAGCAACACCGGAATCCAAGGAACGTCCCTAGAGTGGATCATCTCGTTCCTCACCGGAAGAACCCAGAGAGTCCGCCTCCCCCCGTTCCGATCCGCGGCCACCGAAGTCATCTGCGGCGTCCCGCAAGGTTCTTCGCTCAGCCCCACCCTCTTCAACGTCTACATGAGCCCCCTTGCAGCCATCGCACACCAACACAACCTAAGCATCATCTCCTACGCTGACAACACCCAGCTGATCCTCTCCCTCACTAACGACCCCACCACCGCCAGAGCCAGCCTCCAGGAAGGAATGAAAGACGTCGCAGAATGGATGAAGCTCAGCCGTCTGAAACTGAACTCAGACAAGACGGAAGTCCTCATCCTGGGACCATCCCCCTCGGCCTGGGACGACTCCTGGTGGACCCTGCCCTGGGCACCGCCCCCAAGCCAACGGACCATGCACACAACCTGGACTCCTCCCTCACGATGACCAAACAAGTCACTGCCGTCTCGTCATCTTGTTTCAACACCCTGCGCATGCTCCGAAAGAGAACGCTTCGGCACAACTCATCCTGGACATCCCCCATCACAGCCACATCTCTGCCCATCTGAGAGACCTGCACTGGCTCCCCGTCAGCAAGAGGATCACGTTCAGACTCCTCACCCACGCACACAAGACTCTCCACGACATGGGCCCCAAATACGTCAACAGCCGCCTGACATTCTACACACCCACCCGCCAGCTCCGTTCCGCCAGCCTCGCCCTCGCCACCGTCCCACGAATTTGCAGAACAACTGCCGGAGGAAGATCCTTCTCCTACCTGGCGGCCAAGACATGGAACTCCCTCCCCACCCACCTACGGCGGACCCAGGACCATCTCTCCTTCAGGAAACAACTCAAGACCTGGCTGTTCGAGCAGTAGCAACTCCCCCTCCCCCCAGCGCCTCGAGACCCTAGCGGGTGAGTAGCGCGCTATACAAATTAGCTGATTGATTGATTGATTGATTGAATATTATATCAAGCACAGTAAGACTATTCATCAAGGAACCATATACTACAAGATGGATTACAGGGACTAAGTTAAAAACAAACTTGTCAAAATGATAAAACCATCCATCTTGGCCCGATAAGATAAGAAATAAATAATTAAGAGATCTCATGTCACAACCATAACCATCTATCCTGAACCCGTAAAAATAAGATAAAGAACAGGTGCTTTATTAAGAAGGATCTCAAAGCAAAACTGTGCCCAAGATTTGTGCATGAAAAGCTAATCACAGCTGGACCTGAGACTGATGGCGGCCCTTAAAAAGCTAAGAACATACAATACAGTATTGTTTGAAAGTAATTGTAAAAAGATAAAAGCGTGTCTAACCTGCCAAAAACTTGCTTGTGTAGGAATAGGAATAATAAAAGACTTTCTTGGTACCTCAGAAAAACTAAAGAACATTAAAAAATGCATCATAACCTGTGGAGACTTCCCATCGCAGCCACAAAGTGGAAGGTACTACCCTTTATGCACCCCACGAGTGTGGGACAAAGAGTAGTGAAAGAGACACAAATGAAATCTGGTCAGAAGAAGAGTGTCATGGGTACTTTTGAACCATAAAAGATAGGGCTCCTTTAAAGGCACAGTTTACATAAAGGAATGCGCTTGGACACTGGGCTTACTCAGCTGTACTTCTTCTCTATCCCAAAATGCGTTTTCTAAAAAAGTTCTCCTTCATCCAATGCAGGTCCATTCTGCAGATTTTGTCAGGGTTCTCAAATAGATCTAACCTTCCCAAGCTGGTAAAACTTTCTCTGACATACTGAGCCAGCAAATACAGTTGGAATAATCAAGAGTAAGACAGTCCCTTAAGATATACTTGCTTAGGGTGGTTCCCTTCTTGAGCCAGAATTTCAACCACAACAATGAGGGGCGAGTAGCCAATGCATCTGAGACAAAGGCCATACCTAATTCTTCATGGGTTACAAAGGATGATGTACCCTGAGGTAAGCAGAGTAATCGTCTCAAAAAAGTGTTTTCAACAACTTTCAATATATCATGCTTGATGTAGCCTCAGATCTCACTACCATAAACAACCTTGGAGATACATTTAGCCTTGTACATTTGCAGAAGGGCCCGATGGGTTTACTGCCCAGTCTAAAGGGAAAATTGTGAACAGAGGTCAACAAACACAGAAGTAAACTCTTAGTGAGTTCCAAAAAGATGCATTGTGGTTTGACATTCTTGTAAAAAATCAAGGCAGTGGCACCACCTAAAGGGCCATTGAAGAAAATTATGAAATATAAGTTAGGGCATAAAGCGATAAGCAAAAGACAAATTGCCTAAAAGAAACAGGGCAATAGTTTTCCTGATCTACAGATGGAGGAACATAAACACAGGAAGGACATAGTGCATCAACACAAATCAGCTACCCTTCCTATCATGTGTTGACTTTATAATTGTGTCTCTTCCTGTACAGCTCTCTGCTGCCTTTCGTCTGGGTTCACAATACAAATATCACCTGCATACATACATGAAGGCAGGCAGACAGACATACATACCTAGATACACAGTGCAAACTAAAAACAAGTAGCAGCCACAATTGCATCCTAAATGGTGGTAGGAATAGAAGGCCTAGCTCCTGCTGACACAGAGGAGGATCTGAAAGCAAGTAGGGATAAGCCTCCTAGCTCCATGCATAAGGGACTTGTCTAGCCTATGTCCAACTTTGTCTCCTGACGATTATTGGACTCAACTCCTAAATGTATTGCATGTGTTACAAGAACAAAAACAGGTGTAAGTAATGAAAGCAAGTACATGCAGGTTGCAAGAGATCCATACAAAGTGTGAGACAATCACATGGGAATGTAAGCCCATTGCCATAACATGTGTTACACTGACAGAGTTATGAATCACACTTGTGAACATAATCTTAGGCACATATCACCAATATTTATTTATTAAATATACTGAGCAGGAAATCTTTGTTATGCATATGTCAGATATCATAAAGAAAGAGTAGAAATGTTACCAGACATCAAGGAGCCACTTTGATCAGTCATCAGGAAGATCAGCAGTTTTGAACAAGGCATATATGCCGTGTGTGGTGTAACTGGAGCATCACAATGGAACTATCTAGGTCATAATGGGAGATTGCATTGGTACTGCAACACAAAACTGAGCTGCAGGAACATTTGTGCCCATACACCATCATTACATCTCAGGGCAGGAGGCGCACAACCATATCCATCCAAATCAACATCAACAATGGAGTGAAGGCCAGTGATGACAAGCAATTAGTATCATGTTGTAATGTGAGTAGGAAATGATTATATGAGTTAACACACTTCATATTACAAAGATTATAAATGTTGTCCCTTATCATCTATTTTGTTCATGTTATCTCTCTTTTCAGTTATGGTTGTATAAATGTCATTAACTGATCCATTGTGAATGTGGTCTTATTTACATGACTGACTGACATGCCAGAATAGGTCTCTGTCATGATATCTACTTATGTGAGGGATTCATATTAATTCTATTGAAGTTTAAAAAAAATATATGCATATTGAGAGAAAAGTAGTGATGTAGTGGAAAAATAAACAACCAAACACATCCAAATAAATAATGGAGAGGGAAAGGGAAGAGGGAGATAAGCACATAGGGCCTGATTCACAGAATGAACTTAAGACTCAATCCTAAACTTACTACTATTTTGGTATTCACAGAATGAACTTACTACTTTTGGTATTCACAGAAGTTAGGATTTTGTCTTAAGTCTGTCTTAAGTCTGTCTTAAGACAAACTTAACACAAAATCCTAACTTCTGTGAATATCAAAAGTAGTAAGTTCATTCTGTGAATACCAAAATAGTAGTAAGTTTAGGATTGAGTCTTAAGTTCATTATGTGAATCGGGCCCCCTGTTCATATAATACACTGTCTGATCAAAAGCACACTATAGGTCCTAACAATGAGTAACAAAGAATAAGAAGCACTAAAGTAATATTTCAACAGTGGGAAGCCAAGGAGGTTTTTAATCTTCCTGAGTGTTGGGTGAAGGAGCAAAAAGACACTTTTGCAGAGTTTTCAAGGAACTGTGTAAAGGGTGACCCTAAGTCCTTCTGCCTTAAAACAAGGGATAAAGGTTGCATGTATGCAGTATCTAAGCGGTGGTTGTGACATGCTGCATACCACCATGCTTTGGCTGACAGCTGAGAAAAATCTTTCCAATGTCTGGTGATTTGTTGAAAGCCAATTGCTAATAATATATCCAATACTCTTACATTAAAGGAAGCATTTACCCATACATCAGATACACCTCCTAAAAATACATTAAGAATAGAATACAGCACATTGTAATGGAAAATGAAATTAATCTTGAGCCAAACTTGTGACCAAAAAGAAGCAACAGAGGGACAAGTTAATAATAAATCGATCAAATCAGCTGATTGTGTGCAACACGTCTAGGAGGTATCTAGTATATCCGAGATAATCTTATGTAAGAATTCTGGTGTCATGAAAAGTCTACTATATATGAACAAGGCAATAGTGTTGTGTGAGCTGTATGGGGGGATTTCCTAATTTTAATGCAACTCTGTTTCCAAGTGGATATGAATAGAGTGATTTAGAGATCCATTTCACTTGGGTCTATTACTGAAGATATCTGATAAGTGTGTATATATGCTGGAAGCCTTGAGATGCTTATGTAAAACATCAATGAGAGGCTTAGGCGATAAACCGATAGTTGGGGAAATTGACTTGAAATGAGAATATGCTTGAGATACTGAATCTTGCAAAAATGATAATTCATTTAGTAAGCTGGATGGTAGACCAAAGAGTGGCTGAGCTTGAAGGAAAGAAATAAGAGAGTCCTGTTGAAATAATTGGCTAACCCAGATCAACCCTTTAATTCTCCAAGGGTGCCAGTAAAGAGATCTGTTCTTCACTTGAATAAAATGATAATACCAAATAGTAGAATTAAGGAAAGAGCGTAGGTATGTGAGTGAGTGTGAAATAACAGAGGCTAATAATTTACAAATATTCTTGAATAAAGGAGTAGAACATATTTGAGGTTTAAAAAAAATCCTGAAATGAGAACGGAGATAACAATGTATGTTCCAAAGCAACCCACAGTGGAGTATAAAATAATGAAAGTTCAATCCAATGTGCAGATTGTTTTAATACGAAGGATTTGTGGTATTTGGAAAAATCTGGAAAATGTACTCTGCCTTCAGTCTAAGGGCATTTTAATTTGAGTAAAGACAAGCGAGGTTTTCTTGTATTTTAAAGAAAGGAAGATAATATTGAGTACATTTTTGAGTAAGATTTAACGGTTTGAGCGAAGTGCCAATTTTCGCCCTGTGTGGGCGATTTAGAGAGTGGGTGGAATTCAGACGGCCCCTGGCCGTCCTCTGCACACACCCGCCTTGACGTATTTCGGCCGGGGGCCGTCGGAAGATCCAAAGGGGTTACGTGGAAAATTTAGGGGAATATTGGAGAGGGTAAAAAGAATAATGGGAACAAGCATCATCTTGATAGGTTCAAGCCGACCCCTCCAAGACAAATGAAGAGGAGGCCATTTACTAGTCTAGGAAGTTAGTTTATGGATATACACAACTATATTAATAGAAATGGAAGAGGAGAGGGACTGAGTAAATTGGAGACCAAGATATTTAAGTTTTTGAGGTTGCCATTTAAAATTAGACAAGGAGAAATCATGCTTAAACGTGAATTTATTAAGAGGTAAATTTTCGCATTTGTCTGTGTTTAATGTATATCGTGAAACAGAAGCAAAACAGAAAACATCCAAAGTAAAGACTGAAAGAGATGAATGGGGCAGGGACATAAATGATAAAATATCATCCACACACACAGCTAATTTGACTTGTTGAGACTTACAGGTGAAACCGTGAATATGTGCATTTGTTAGATCTTAGACAAAAAAAGCTCTAGTGCTAAGTTAAAAATAAAAGGGGAAAGAGGACAGCCTTAACGAACACCTCTGTGAAGAGGGAAATCAGAGTACTTCTTCCAATTAGCACATATGGTTGCTTGAGGAGAAGTATATCAAAGGGAGATTAAAGTTGTGATTTTTGGGCCAGAACCAAACCAGGCATATGATAAAACGTGCATGCTTGTCGATCCATGGTCTTCCTCGCTCTAACTGCTAGATCATTTTTGAAAACTAGATAACCAGGGCAATCTAGGATGGGGTGACTTGTGCAACTCTCACCTGCTTTTGTTACCCAGAATCCCTTGCAAACCTCAAACTTTGCCAAAAAAAATGAAATTTTCCTCACTTTTCTGTGGTAGAAAGTTCTGGAATTTGCGGGGAGCCACAAACGTCCACCCCAAGTATTTCCCCAGTCTCCCAATAAAAATGATACCTCACTTGTGTGGTTAGGCCTAGCGCCCGTTAATGGAAATGGCCCAAAACGCAACTAGGAACTCATTGTCATTAGTCAGGCCCAATTGATAAAGCAATGAAGGACAAGACAGGTAAACTTACGGTGACTTCTCACAATGTTAATTTCTATGCCATTGATGTGGGAGTATTCAATTATGTTAATTCCACATGTTAATTTGTCAAGGCACATTCACTGACATGCATCAGGGAGTGATATGCAGAAATGTAGGGATCATATGTGAGTGTCTACGCTCAGTAATACAATGTAATCTGTGCTCGTGAGACAAAAAGGTACTGTGATGTCCCTTCCCATTAGGACACAGGTTCAACTGACTCTTCATGTAATGGAGATTCCTTGAGCCTCAACAACTGTAAATGGTCTATTGGCCTTAGGTATGCAATGTAAAAATGCTGATTCATTATGCTGAGGATGTTTGCAGACAAATCTCCCAGATATTTGGGCCAGATTATCTCCATTCTACATAGCTAAGATACTTAAATACAGCTTTACTGAGACTATACCGACAGTGGACATATTAGGAAGTTTCAATTAGGAAGTGTCAACAGGCTGAAATGAGCATTTCTGCCTTGTGTGGAATCTGTAGAAATGAATCTGTCATTGCCATCGTATTTGATTACATCAGTTTACTAAGGTATACTAGAAGAACCCGCTTAAACAAGTTGATAAAGTATTCTAGTACATACATGAGTATGGATTTGAGACAACTTCACTCATAACATCGGTGCTGTCTGTGGTTATGACTTCACTGTGAGCTACTGTTTCCAGGTTATGTTGTAGGAGGATTTAGAATGAAGAACCTGATAAAGTTTTGAGTGTGTATGCTTTGGAATGGAAAAAGAGAGTCTAAAAGGCAAGTTTCACAATTCTGGAGTGCCAGCTTTATTAACCTATACACTCAATCTAACTTAAGCAATCAAGTGTCCAAGGACACGCACACGCAGACATAAATACCAGAAAACATACAAGCAGTCATCGACTTATATGACACTCACCCCCTCAGTGCCACACCCACAGACACCACACCCTCAGACACCACACCCACAGACTCATCAACAGCTAGCATTACAACAGACACCACACCCGCACCTAAAGACTCATCCACAACACTAAGCACTACAACAGACATTAAGACTCATCCGCAACACGTCAGCAGTACAACAGACACCACGCCTGCACCCACAGACTCATCTACAACACACACCAGCATTAGAACAAACACCACACCCACTGACCCATCCCCATAGCACGTCCACATCACATACCCCCAATAAAATGCAAACTCACACTCACTCAAACAACAGACACCTACAAAATGCAAACAAGAAACATCAGACATACAACATACCTACCCATACCTAACACTTCCATTTTCACTCCCTCCACCTCCCAACCCCTACTCCCTCCCAAACACCCCACCCATTTTCCCCATGAAAGCATCTTATTTGCTCTTGCCATTAGTCCTGTCAAATCTGACCTCCCCTCCCAAACCCAAAAGTACCTCATCCACACCCCAACCCATCCTTTCCACAACAAGATTCACCCCTGAGAAACCTGACTCCCCACCCTTAAAGCCAGCCGTACCCCTAAGAAAAGCAAAATGTCTCCCAAAAACAAAGACACTCCTCCCAAAACCATACCCACCCCTCCCAAGACCGGCTCAACCCCTCCCAAGTAAGATCTTCGATGGGCCTGCCATTGGATGCCCCTTTGTGAGGAGGTTCCCTGGCAGTGTCATGAAGGGCAAGTTTAGTGGCACAGCAGTGTGCTGGATCACGTAATGTGAAAATGGACTGGTCATTGGCCTTTGGTTTAGTACATGTTCATGTGTTTGCAAAATTAAACATTTGCTTTATTTAGAACACATTTGTTTAGCCATTACTTTTCTACCTATTTGATATTATTGGATACTTTGTAACGTGTGACTACAGTTGAGTTTGTTTCACCCTGATTGCTGATCCATTTGAAGTGGTTAGTATGATCGGACCTTGGTACCAGTACTGGTGTCACACAGGACAAGGAGAAATGTTCAATGGATGTATATGTGGGATGAAATCCAATTTGGGCTGACATTGCATTGGGTGATATTTCATAATGGTATGTATTTCAGCTTGGCTTGGCCAATGTCAACAGCATTTAGCTTGCACTTCTACCTATGATGTAGGTTAGATATGTGTTTGATGTGTGCAAGTTACATATTTTGTTATCCACACACGGAGGGTTTTGAATTGCCATACCTTTGTAGACATTTTTATGGACATGTGTACATTTTTATGTGTGTACCATACACCTACTTTATCTAAATGTGGAAAAATACTGTTAGCGTTGTGTTTGCTTTCCTGACTTGCACTTACACATTTCCCACATATGCATGGCACTTGGTAATGCTATTGGTTGTCCCTGATATACTTCAATCCACAGATCCTATGCACATACAGGTTTTGATAAATGTGCAAAGTGGACAGTGGCCAGGGCCCCAACCTTTCAGGGGTCCCCGTGGTAGAGTCATATTTATTCTACAGAGAGTCTTTACAATGTGCCATTTGAATGCTTCTCACGTTTATTATCTGAAATCCCATTTACCTGACATTATGTTTTATTGTGGGTAATGTGTGGGGGAGTCCATTACAGAGATTTAGCAGAGAAGGTGTGTTTCAGTTGCATGATACATCCATAGAGATGCATCGTTGATATCTCAACAGGACCTACCATGTGAACAATGTGAGTGTGTCACAGAGATCAAAAGGTGTGATCTACATGAGGAAGTGCTGTTGTGTGACACATTTTAATACACACATCACTTTTCTGATAATGAGATGTGAACACATGTCCACTTTGGTAGAGTGGGCCTGTGCTGTGTCAGTGACCTGGGCAAAGAGGGCACAATTGAGCTTTAATTGGATCATGCATTGTGAACAATTCTGAACAGGTGTCCACAAAATACGTTTGGGACAGGGACCCCAAACCACTTGCCAGCAGGTTGATGGCGGGGCATCTATTTGCTGAGAAGTCTATGAAAATGGGCAAGAGTTGAGTTTACTCTCAGTTGCATCCACAGCGTTGTCGGTTTTGGACATCATCCCGCTGGAGCAGCAGCAACAGAATGTGTAGGACCAGCTCCATGGTGGCACAGGACGTCTGAAGCTGAGTACAGGTGAATTTCCCCGTTATATCCCTCACTTTCTGCCAGCACAGATGTGGTGGTTGAGCCCGCACAGTCCCATTGTCTGGAAGGCACACTATAATTTGGCTGATGGTAACTTTGGCGGCCCATCCTCTGACAAAAGCATTGACCTATCCTGCTAACTCAACTCCTCAGTTGAGAATTCTTGGCAGCAGTGGGACAATGGCTGTCTTTCCTCTATGAAACTGCAGGTATCGCAAAGGGACGGTCGGACCGCCAGTGGTGCCCCAGTGATTCCAACAGTGTTTACTCTTCCCTGAGGAGTAGGAGACATGGGTGGGTAGTGTTAAAAGAAGACACAGAGCAGATGCAAGACAGGACATGCACAGGGGAGGTGAAGTGTGAAATCCAAAAGCGATGTGTCGAATCCTTAGTGTCCAGGGAGCGGAGGCGTCAGTTCCTTCTGCACAGCAGGGGAAGTATTGCTCCGATTCCTTACTGCAAGGGGAGGTGAAGCATTGATTACTGGACATGCAGACTTGGGTCCGTACTATGGGACTATGTCCTTGAAGAGGCTGCGTCAAAGTATGATGTGTAGAAAAACCAGACACACTGGGTCAATCCATCGATTTCCCTGCAGCGAAGTCGGAGATGAGGCAATTCTTCAGCCGTTCAGCAGAGTCTGTGTCGAGGTCAGAGCATGTGCTACGGACATTGGTGATTCAGTGCTTGTAGCTCAGGCTGCATCAATTCTTTACACGCACAGCAGTGATGAGTTGCTTCTTTAACTGCATAGTGGTACTGCATCCGAAAAAATAGGCGCTTGGAGTCAATGCATGGATTTTCTTCTTTCTTTTCAGCAATGCCACCTCCAAGGGCCCAGAACTGGAATTGGCACGACTTGGCAGGTCAGAATCCCAGCAGAGGAGTTTAGGGGCTGCAGGTGAAGTCTTTGATGGCCCTGAGACTTCTTAACAGGAGCCAAACACACACAAGCCCTTAGGGAACCTTGAAAGGAGGATACAGAAAGCCAGTCCTTTCATTGTCCAAGACAGAAGCAGCAGGCCAGCACAACACAGCTACAAGCAGAGTGGCAGTTCCCCTCCTATACCTTCGCTGGCTCTTCTTCTTGGCAGAATTTCCTCTCAGTCCAGAAGTGCTCTAAAGTTATGGGGTAACAGCTTCAGTACTAATACCAGTTTCTGCCTTTAAAGTAGGCAAACTACAAAGAGAAGTCTTTGTGGTGCACAAGACCCTGCCTTTCCCCGATCTGGTTCCAGACAGACTATATGGGGGTGGAGACAGCTTTCTGTGAGAACAGGCACAACTCTATTCAGGTGTCAGTGGCATCTCCTCCCACCACTCTAGCTCAGGAAGACCCATCAGCCTGGTGATGGGCCATCAGGATATGCAGAGCACACCTCATCTCCCTTTGTGTGACTGGCTAGAGTGAATGCACAAACAGTCCAATTGTCACCCTCCCTCAGATGTTAATTCCACATGCAGGTAGAGGCACAGCATGGTAAAGCATGAAAATGCACACTTTCTAAAAGTGGCATTTCCAAACATGTAATTTAAAAACCAACTTCACTAAAAGGTGTATTTTCAAATTGTGCGTTTAGAAACCCCAAACTCCAAATCTATATCTCTTCCCAATTGGAAGTTACAGTTGCAAGATGTTACAAGGCAGCTCCCATGCTAACCTATGGAATAGACAGCCTTGCAATAGTGAAAACGAAATGCCCAATATTTCACTATTAAGACATGTAACACACACTGGCACATGCCCTACCTTTCACATACACTGCACCTTTCACATGGGGGTACCTTGGGCCTACCTTAGGGGTGACTTGCATGTAAGAAGAGGGAAGGATAGGGTCTAGCTAGTGGGTGCACTTGTCAGGTCGCCATGGCAGGTACAAACTGCGCGCCAGACACTCAAGTGGCAGGTCTGAGACATATTTGAAAAGCTACTGGTGCGGGTGGCACAATAGGTGCTGCAGGCCCACGAGTAGCATTTGATTTACAGGTCCTGGGCACACCCAGTGCACTTTACTAGGGACTTACTAGTAAATCAAATTTGGCAATCATGGCTAACCGATCGCAAACAGTTTTTACACAGGAAGTATTCGTGCTTTACTACTGATCAGCCATGTTAAAGTGCCCAGAGTTCTAAAACCAGCTAAAACGAAATATAGTACACAGTCAAAAACAGGAGGTCAGAAGCAAAAAGACTGGGGAAAACACGCCAAAGATGCCAGATCTAGCCATCAAATAGTCTTTAGAGTAAGCCGGCGTGCGTCTTTTGCGTTTATGTTTTTCGTAGCTCTAACTAAAGTGTGACGTTTGCTAGAATAGTGTCCACCATCTCGTTTTGTGTTTTTTTTGGTTAGTTTTATATACCGCAATCTATACCCGAAGGTATTGGTGCGCTTTACGTGAGTAACAGTTATATTACACAAGGACGTATTCATTGTCTTGTAGGCACGGACGCCGCTTGAACCTCAGAGAGCGAGTGCCTACCTCGCATACGCTGCTAATCCTCTTTTCTGGAGCCCGGAGCCTGTTGGTCTTGGTCCCCCTCCCGCAGCCGCACTTACCAACCTGAAGCGGCCGCCGAGTGGAGGGGACCACAGGACTACGTATCCCGGCCTGCCCCGCAGCGGAAGATGCCGCAGAATTCGCGCCAGGCGGCGCATAATAGCGCGTCACCCCGGTGGAGCGGGTGACGCCGCTTGAACCTCAGAGAGCGAGTGCCTACCTCGCATACGCTGCTAATCCTCTTTTCTGGAGCCCGGAGCCTGTTGGTCTTGGTCCCCCTCCCGCAGCCGCACTTACCAACCTGAAGCGGCCGCCGAGTGGAGGGGACCACAGGACTACGTATCCCGGCCTGCCCCGCAGCGGAAGACGCCGCAGAATTCGCGCCAGGCGGCGCATAATAGCGCGTCACCCCGGTGGAGCGGGTGACGCCGCTTGAACCTCAGAGAGCGAGTGCCTACCTCGCATACGCTGCTAATCCTCTTTTCTGGAGCCCGGAGCCTGTTGGTCTTGGTCCCCCTCCCGCAGCCGCACTTACCAACCTGAAGCGGCTGCCGAGTGGAGGGGACCACAGGACTACGTATCCCGGCCTGCCCCGCAGCGGAAGACGCCGCAGAATTCGCGCCAGGCGACGCATAATAGCGCGTCACCCCGGTGGAGCGGGTGACGCCGCTTGAACCTCAGAGAGCGAGTGCCTACCTCGCATACGCTGCTAATCCTCTTTTCTGGAGCCCGGAGCCTGTTGGTCTTGGTCCCCCTCCCGCAGCCACACTTACCAACCTGAAGCGGCCGCCGAGTGGAGGGGACCACAGGACTACGTATCCCGGCCTGCCCCGCAGCGGAAGACGCCGCAGAATTCGCGCCAGGCGGCCCATAACAGCGCGTCACCCCCGCGTCGCGGGAGCGCCCGGGGCTAAGCCCGGGCAAAGGGCGGGCCCTCTGTGGCCCTCAGTGGCCGAGGTAGGCCGGGCTGGGCCCCGGTATTATCTACTTCTTTTTTGTTTTAGTTTTTGTTGTACGCTCGTATAAAATATACAGATTGATATTCTGCGAGGAAATACGCCATTCGCCTGTACGAGCGTTTACCTTCTCTCCCTGTGGATTCATTTTTTACTGACTGTTTGTTCATATTCTGGATTTATAAACCTGCTGTATGGCTAGATTCTCTTCTGTCATCATGACTGCAAAGAAATTACGTTCTGGGAGAGTCCTAGGGGGGAGGTCATGTATAAAAACAAGATCCAATCCCCTGAGAAACAAATATGAAAATAGCGTACAACTGAAAGGTCAGATGCAGTTGCTGCAAATTTGGGAAAAAACTGCCAATAAACCCATAGAAGTCCCTATAACAACTGATGTTGAAATAAGAACACAATCGCAACTGCAATCCAATGTGTTGAAAGATCTTAATCTTGATCCAACGATGGAAACAAATAAGCCTTCTCTGACTCAGTCTAACGATGTAATCCTTTCAGCATATACATCAAAAGGAGTCGACCCTGATCCCATGTTAACAAATTCGAAAGTAGTTCAGCACAATACTTCTAAGGGAATAGAAAATGCGGAGGAGGATATAGGAGAAGTATCTATTTCGTACAGTATCGATCTTGAACTCTGTGGTCGCTATATGGACAAGAGAACTTTGACTCAACCTGAGCACAGTAAAACTCCTAATGGAGCAACGCCATCAGGACTGCTGCTATATAGTAGCACTCCTTCCTTCAAATCTAATGACATCCTTTCAATGCAGAGTGATTTGAAATCTCCACAACTTAATCTATCGGGGATCTGCTCTTTTACTCCATCCGGCTATCCAAAAAATGAAAAACCGATCTCTGAGTCTCTGATAGCACTTGAACAAATACTGTCTTCTATATTACTTTTACTTGGTAGATTTGCAGTGAGCTCCGACTGCATTTTGACTTCAGTTACCGAGATATTGAAGGCACTGCTGGCTAAAAACGCAGAGAATGTGACTATTCCTCCTACTGAATTTGTTGTCCAAAAAGTCGTAGATAACACTAATTCTTTGGATAAAAATGCACCGTTGGGGATGACTATAAAGGTTGATATTCATGAGCCCTCCGAGACCCCTACCCTATCTTCCTTAAAACAGAGAAAAGATTTAGAACCTACCGTGAAGGAAGAAAGTTTGGTAGAGGTATTACACACGGCCGGAAATGATCTTTTTCCCATCTTTATCCAGGAAAAAAAAGAACCTGAAGGAACTTTGACGACTAATAAAACAGCAAAAGTAAAAACTAAAGGGAAAAATAGGAAGTTGCTTCGTAAATACAAAAAGAAAAGACAGAGGCAAATTATTTTCCAAAAACACATAATATCTGAAGTGCCTGATGTTATAGAAAGTGCAGAAAGTTCAATATTGGATACTCCCGCCAAAGAGGTAGTGGGTTGTATCACTAACAATGTATTGGAAGGTACCCCTGCTGAAGGTACCATGAATGGGGTAGTTCCATGCTCTGTGGTAAATGTACTAGAACCCCTAGCATCAGTTGTTGAAGATATAAGAAACATGCCTATAGTAACAAAGGTACTTAATCCATCTGCACCTACTTTTCGGCCCCAACCTGATGTAGCTAGGAGTTCAATTATTCAGCCAGTGAAAACACCTATTTTATGTGTGGATACTTTGACATTGGATTTTCTTCCCTTATTTGATTTAGATCTAAAATTCAACAGATCTTGGTTGCTTAACTGCTTTAAAGAAATAGAAAGCTTAAAACTAATTTTGTCAAATGATATTGATTTGGTCTCACCAATAAGATCTGTAAATGGGCAACGAACAAGGGTAAAATTCTACTCTAAAATAATTGCTAATCTTGTATTCCAACAAGCGGAAGTTTTTCAACGTAGAGGGATTGATGTGTTACCTATTGTTAATAATGGACAGTGTATTCCCTCTAGAGAAAGAATTACAAAGTTGGGTTCTAGGCAGGAAGACCCATCCACTTGTAGTAAAGATCTAAAAATCTGGGTCTCTAGAGGTAAACGAATGGTTTCTCAGGTACTCCCTCTACCGGACAACATTGATACTTCTCTAATAGAAGACAATCAGATGTGGAATTGGTTGCCAGGAGTTCTATCAAATAATACAACGAACAACCCACGACTATTTCAACATCTTTAACAGTCATTTAAAAATTGTCTCTTGGAATGCTGCAGGCCTGCATAATTGCCCAGAGAAACTTGATTTTTTACTTTCTTTAAAGGCAGATGTGCTATGTATTCAGGAAACATGGTGTAAAAATCTCCTATATGGAGGGAAAGATTATTTTGTCCTGGAGGCCCCTGCTACCCCTTCTAAAAAAGGCCATGCAAAAGGTGGAATTGCCTGTTTGTTATCTAATTCCTTACAATGGCAATTCTCCCATTACACGGACACTAGTAATCTTTTCCAATCAATAACTATTAATAATCTAGCGTCAGTGGGTAGACGGTCTTCATTTATAATTTTAAATGCATATATCCCACCTGAAGATATTTTTAATACTGTTCTAAAGCGAATGTTTTCTTATGTTAAACAAATATTAGAGCTCGATCACCCCCCTATATTTTACTCGTGGGTGACTTAAGTAGCAAAGTGTCTAAATTAAGTCTAGACATGTTTAGAAACAAACCTAAGGAAGAAGCATATAATATACCACAAGCACTCTTTCCTACTAAAATAAAAACCAATAAAAGAGGAAAGATACTGCTTGAGGAACTCAGCCACTTAGAAGGGCTTATCGTAAACGGTAGGATGCCTTCTGACACTCCCGCTAACTTTACACATGGATCATTTAGGGGTGAATCTATTTTGGATTATGCAATCACGGACTACGATACGTTCTCTTTTGTCCGAGATATGGTGATCTCTCACTCCTCTTTGAGCGACCATAAAATGATTAACATAACTGTCTCAATAATTCCTCCAGAAACTAATTCTTGGTCCTTAGTGAACAGAGGAATGTCTATTAAATGTAAGTCTGGAAGATGTTTCTGGGACCCTATCTGTATGAAGGATGTACAAAATATTCTTGCCCAAACTTTACTAGAATTAGATGAATGGCAAGGTATGGAATTTCTACATCTCGAAAATTTTATAAAGAAACTTACCAAGATAGCTAAGAAAACTGGAAATTCTAAAAAGTTACACTTCTCTCCTAGCATATTATTAACTTTAAATAAGGAGATAAATAAACTTGTGAGGCAACAGTACCTTAATAGATCTAGGGAAAATGAGCGTAAGTTAGCCTTATTAAGAAGAAGGAGGGTCAGATTGAGATCTAAGTTAAAAAGAGAAAAAGAAGATTCTCTCTGGATTAGGCTAAGAGAGGCTTCGACTTTTAACAACTCTAGAGATTTCTGGTCCATAATAGGGAAAGGATGTGGATCAATAACAACCCCCATCCCTATCTCTATTGAGGAAGATGTCTGGATACTATTGGTAACTAGCTTATATGCACCCAACGGTACAGTGAGGGATAAATGGGATCCAGCCCCAAATAGAGAGCATAAAATAGAACTCCCTACCGAGAAATCCATAGCTACCGTGATAAAGAGTATGCGCTCTTCCGGAGCAATGGGTCCGGACGAACTGCCCATGTCAATAATTAAGCAAGACGTCACCACCTGGAGTAGGATTCTTCTCCCAGTGTTTCAAGCATGCTTTATATCAAGAACAGTCCCCGATTCTTGGAGGGGAAGTATATTAATCCCCATATTTAAAAAGGGTGATCGGGATAAGCCTATTAACTATCGTCTAATAGCTTTATTGGACTCAATAGGAAAAATTTTCGCTAAATGTTTTTTAATGCTAATAACAGATTGGGCAGAATTAAATGGTATTTTACCCATGGAACAAACGGGATTTCGCAAAGAGCATGGAACTCTAGATAATTTGACATTATTACAGGTGATTGTGGACAAGTATGTACGTGTTCGTGGTGGTGGCATATACGCAGCATTTATAGATTTCTCCACAGCGTTTGACAAGGTGGACCGTCCAACGCTGTGGAGAAAGCTGGCTGCATTGGGTATGCCAGTGTACTTACTCGAATTAGTTAGGTCTCTTCACACGAACACGTGGTGTAAAGTGCTACAAGGCGGAGAAAGGGGTCTTTCTCAATCTATCCCTTCTCAGAATGGGTTGAAACAAGGGTGTATACTGGCCCCTATATTGTTTTCTCTATATACGGCAGACCTACCATCTTCCATTGCAGCTTGTGAGGGACTAGCCCCGACAATTGGAGGGTCATCCATATCGGTCCTAATGTATGCGGATGACATACTGGTTTTAGATTTAACCCCGAAGGGTTTATCTAATCGTCTACATGCATTGAATCAATTTGCTGAAGCACATTACATGAAAATCAATATATCGAAAAGCAAAATCATGTGCATTTTTGGTAAGAAAAAATGTAGGTCTGGAAGTTATAGTTGGGCTATAGGTGGACAAAAATTAGAGGTGGTTAAAACCTATACCTTCTTAGGCAAAATAATCTCAGCAAACCTTAGTGAGAATCCCCATATTGAACACAATTCACGTAAAGCGTCGGCCCATGGCATGGGGTTATGTTCCTTGTACAATGCTACAGGGAAGAGACATTTCTCACTTTTTCTGGATGTATTTAGAGCAAAAATTCCTGCAACTCTACTATATGGAATTGAATTAGTGGAATTGAAACAATGGGGATTTCTGCAAAAAATGGAAGGAAAGGTTTTAGGAAAAATCTCTTCCTTTAATACAGCATGCTCTACATCTTCATGCAGGCTGGAATTCGGACTCCGAAGTTGTTGGGTACAGGGGTTGGTAGCCCTCGTAAGATGGATAGCCTGTCTGGCCAGAGGTAAACCGGGTTCCTTACGAGAAGCCATTAAAAAGGAACTCTTGGGCAATTTTAACGAGTTCTCTTTGTTAGTAAAAAACTTTAGAAAAGCAGTATTTTTGTTAGAACTGGATGAAAGCACTTTATTCCTACTCTCACCTTCTGAGCTAAAGTCTAAATTAAAATGTGCATCTTGGGAACTCTGTTATAAATTGGATATACTTGCCCAACCTAGACAAAAAGAAAGGGAATCACTGGTAAAAACATATATCCCAAAGCTGGCCCAACAATACCTCATTTGGAATATTCCTCATAGAGTCCGTAGGTTATGGTACCTTTTAAGACATGACTTGCTTCCATTAAATCTCCTTTTAGCAAAATGGTATGGGGTATCGCCAATATGTAATCTCTGTAATAATGCTGTACAGGATCGTAATCACGTCTTATTTATTTGTCCCGCATTGCGCCCATTGCGCTATAAATGGTTAAAACCAATTTGTCTACAACTAGGAATTTTAAATGTAAAAATGTTCTTCCATGCACTTTACTGTCCACCAAATGAAATGTTTTGTTCCAGAATTTTTAATTTTTTTAAAGGGTTTTTAGATATTTATTAATGATGTACAGGGAGATATTTGATGATCGCTTGACCAGTAGATAAGTAGTGTTTCCTTTCTGTCTTGTTTTGTGATTTATTTGTAATTAATGTTGTATAATTGTGTGTTTATTTTTAAGTGGCCCTCATTGAGAGCCAAAACATAATAAACTTTTTGACTTTTGTAGAGTAAGCCTTTTATTTGCTTTGACAGGTGAGTTGTAACGTGATGTGGAGAGTTTGTCAACATTTCGGTCTCTTTATGTTTTTAAAAGCAGAAGACTAATTTCAGGTCTGGATGTCAGGAAACAAAAACGACCAACTTCTGTTAAAATCCAGGTATTTACAGTTGCACTACATTAAATGTGCAATAAAAAACTCCAATGTTGGGGTACCTTTAGAAACAACTGGCTTATTTACATTAGTCATATCTGAAACTCTCTGCAAGGGAATAAAAAACCCAGCAGCTAATACCGGAGCGACCCAAGGGTCCCTTACACAGCGTTTCAGTCGGACTTAAGTCAGACATCAGCTGACATAGCAATAACCCACATACTTGACTGAAATAAACATCAGCATAAAAGGGGTGTATTTTTGTAATAGGAAGCTAAAAAATAATCAAAATACATCTCGCAAAATGAGTTAAGAAACAACATCTTGTTCAAAGTGATCTAAACATTGCAGGATAAACGACTTTCATAAAATACAAATATTTTAACAAAATATTATGGTCAGAAAAAAGATCTACAAAATGTCCCTCTTTTCATTTGAATCTCATTTAATTTCATGTAGGTGTTAGACCCAGAAAATAACATTATGCGTATTTAAACGTCCGCATTTTTGTTTTTTACAGAGATTGTCTTTGCACGTTAGATTTTGTAAGCACTTCCAGTGTCAGCAAATAGCAGGTCCCAGGAACTAAAATAGTTTGCCCTATGAACTATGAGACAAGAGTTCCAACCACTGCTAGGAAAGCAGTGGTTGGAACTCTTGTCTCATAGTTCCACAGCTCCCATGTGGGCCACTAGACTGCATGTTCTGGCATAAAATGGGTTCATGTTATGTTACTATGCCGCTTACTGGACAGAGCCAGGTGCTGATGACTTTAGGTTCCAGCACACCTTACAGATAAAGCAAGTATCAAGCAAGAGACCAGGTGGGGCCAGCAGGATCAGGACTAGGCAATGGGGAAAGTAGGAGAGGTTTTCATCAGTTATGAAACGATTTGTGGGGCATATCAGCAAGGGCTTTATCCCCTGCTTTTTTGGCTTTAAAAGCCAAAAAAGCAGAGATAAAACTATCACCCTGTTAACAAGTGGCTGCTAACATGATTAATCGACCCTTTTTCCCTACGCCTCCCTTTGCATCTCAAATGAGATGCAAAGTGGGTGTTCCTCCCCAAAGTAACTGGAGAAATGTCGATAACCGGCATTTCTCCAATTATCAATCGGCACGCTAACAAGCATAGCGATAAGTGCTACTTTCCTTACGCCTGCTTTTAGTTTGACTTAGCCATGATATCCAATGGAAGGTGGATATCATGGTTAAGTTTGCCATGCCCTATCAACAACATAGCACCAAACTTTGTGCGATTATCGCTAGAATCCAGCGATAATTGCACATTTGGCAGCTAACTCGGGTATTTTTATCGATCTGTAGATGAGTGTCGCTGATAGCGTGCTATCTCCGCGATAAAAACAAGCGATAGCCGGCGATAATTATCCTAGCAGTAGGTGCGCTTAGCGATAATTATCGCCCGTTGTTGATGATATGCCCCTGTGTGCGCATTTTATTTGCAGATGAGTCTGCTTTCTCGCCGTAGGGTCTCACGAACAGTTGTTACATAGAAACAGAAGACGGAAAATATAACTCAACCGCCTACTTACTCTTCTAGTTAACATGCATGCTGATTTCTGGAGTATCCGGTCTAGTCTCCGGATTTACACTTAATTACTCTACTACTGTTCGTGTCTCTAGCCTTCTTGACTTCTTTCAAAGATTTCGTCTCCACTCTTCTGCTACGTTTATGTTACTTTCATCTATTTAATTTTGAATGAAAAAAACGTTTCCTAATTTTGCTCCATGAACTTCCCGTATCCTCCAGTCTTACAATTATGCAGAACAATGTCTGCTTTTTCTATTGAGAATATTTCATTTAGACAGGGGTTTAGAGGGACAGACAAAGAGGGAGACCACCTAGAAGGGAGAGCGGGAGATATTTGAAAATGATAAAGTGGGAGAGGAGGAAAGAGAGTTAATGAAAGGATGAAAAACGTTTTTGGTGGGGGAAAGCAAGTGGGAGTAAGCAATCCATCATACAGATGATAAAAAGAGGAAGCATGATAGAGGAGAGAGATGATAAAAGAAGGAGGAAGAAAGAGACGAAACAGAAGACAATAGAGGGGATTGGAAGAAAGCCCCAGTAGGTGAAGAAAAGGCTAATAACGAACACATTTGATACAGGAGAAAGATGAGCAACAAGAAGGTGAGAAAAAGAGGATGCGTGCTAAAGAGACAAAAGAATAGCAAGCGAAGCAGAAAAAAGGATGGCAATGGAAGGGAGGGTGGGAAAATGGATGAAAGGTATATGGACTACAAGGTATAAAGAAAGAGATAGAAACAGCAAATGGGTCTGGTAGACAAAATGAGCAAAGACAGGAAAAAAAACATATTGGAAAGAAAGAGGTGGGAGGAGACAGAGAAGGAAGAAAAGACTTGGAGGGCAAAAATGGAGTGAGGAGGTTGAGTGTAGAGAGAGAAGAGGAGGACAGAGGGAGAAACAGAGGAAAGGTAAGACACAGGGATGAGACAAAAGGGGAAAGGGGGATAGATAAAAAGGTGAGAGGGCTTAAGGAGAAATGGGGAAGAGGGAACAGGGAGGGAAGAAAAGAAGGGGGTAAAATATAGCAAGGAGTAAAAAAACGAGAAACAGTGTATGAGAGGAAGAGGGAAGATAGAAATGTGAAAACAAAAAAAAGCTATAGGAGAGAAGGACCTGAAGGACAAATGGGGCAGACATAGGTATTATATATGAAAAATTAGAGGAGGATCCGAGGAAATTCTAAGGACCTGCAAGGATTACATCCCCAATTATATACTTCCTAACAACAAGAAAATCCTTGGGTCTGGAGATAACTCAACTAGCATGTAAAGTGATGCACAAATTCACACGGGAAAACCCGTGGGATGATCCCTTTCAGGACGAAAAATGCCTCACCCACCATAGGTGGCATGCTTCATCATTTAGGTTTCTCCTCTCAGTGAGAATTCCTAGTCTCACCTAGGGCTACAGCTCCCTCTCTGAGAGGGAGGAGCTCAGGGATGTTTTTGTATTCCTACACTAGCGAGGATATACTAGATCCAATAGATGAAAGACAACGGTAAGTCAGGTGAGAGCGCAGCGCAACTTAACCTTTTCCATGCTCATGACGAGCTGAGCTCGTCATGAGGCACGGTGCTCCGGTGCTCATGACGAGTTCAGCTTGTCATGAGCCATGGAACGTTCAGGTGCGGGGAGAATTCCCCTGCTGTGCTGAGCGCTCCACGGGAGCCCGTGCACCTGTGATGAGCTCAGCTCGTCATGAGCACAGGAGCGCCGTGCTCTCGTCATGAGCATGCGGGCGCTGTGCGCACCCCCCTCTCCCCAGCACAGCGGGGGAATTACCCCCGCAGCGAAGGGGTTAAGAATAAACTGTGAAGGAGGAGATCTTAAAACTAACTAGTGGGAACAAAAAAGGAACTTTTAATAACTTGTTCTCTCTGTCAGGATTAAAAACAGTGCACCTTCAGTATGGATTTAAAACTGCATGTGTGAGACGAAGGGGTCTACATGTTTTAGCCAGGGTGCCCATATGGTGTCAAGGCTTTCGTCAGGACCTACAAAGGGCGCTGATGTTCAAATATCAAACCAGTGATCCTGCCAAGTCGGATCCAGTTTATTACTGGTCATGCCTAGTGAAAGGGAGAAATAAGACATAATGGAAAACCATAAATACAGTCACTTTAAACATGCAAAAACAAGCGCTTAATAAAAATAGTGTAGGATATACTTTTCACCACATCTATTGAATGCAATTTACATCACAGGAAGAGTGGATAAATATCTTTACCCATAGTGTACGGATAAGTAGCCTCACCTCTACCTTGCGACAGCTCAGGGAAGGTGGCACTGCTCTGTAAAGAAGGGGGGGGGATTTTAAAAAAAATGTCAAACATAACCAACATAATGTTGACAACATTTCATCTATATGATTCAAACGAGGATCAAATAGATCACCAAGAAACCAGGCTAAAAATTATAGGTATGTCAGAAAGAAGGCTGGAAAAAGATAGAAAGACCAGAGAGAGACGAGCTAAGACAATATGTATATGTAAAAAAGGAAGGACTAATGCAATATAGTGAGGGCAGGTAGGTTAATGGATGGGAAGAAAGAAATGTAGAAAGTGAGAGGAGAGAGTGAATTGGTGGAAATAGGGATAGAGAAAAGGGTGAATAAAAACAGGAGGAGCAAGAGAAGGAACGAAAAGAGGAAGAAAAGAGAGACGGACACATAAGAGGAGGAGAGAGAAATGCCAGGTGGAAGTGATTCTGGAATAGAGAGTGAATGGGTGAAACGGAAGTAAGAGATGGGAAGAAAGAGCAATTGAGATACGAAGAAAGGAAAGACAAATTACAAACTCATCAACTTGTAGTTAGGGACAGAGCTGTTGTTTGTGCATTAGGTACATACGGCGGTGGTACTAAGAGGTGAGAGTAGCTCATCCAATGCACTCCAATTATGTCTATATTTCAATACCGACTTTGGAAGGGGACCGTGGGGGTAGGGGTTCTTTATTTGCATTAGGCCTGAGATATCTTTGCTATGCCACTGGAAAGACGGTGCACTTGGGTTGAAGTGAGAAATATCTCTTCTGTACCTTTGCTTTTTCTAAATGTAATTTTTCTTGAAATAAGATCTAGACAAATTAATGCGCTTTGCAAGGAACGATTTTAACATGCAAATACCTGAACTATGCATTTTACTCGAGAATGCATAGTGTGTTCTTTCCTAGAACTACAGTGTATCCGAACAGACTTGATTATATTAGCAATTCAGCATTTATCAAAACAAATTGAATAAGAAACTCATTTCTTACTAGGTTTGCTATGTTAATATTCATTTAACACCTCATTTATTCTTTCTCATTTCAGCCAGGGAACAATTGAACACAGTAAATACACAGGCATTGACGAATGTGGATGTCGGAGCTTGATTCAAGGCAATTTTACCAAGACAAAGACAGGAAGAGTATTGCCTCAAACCATTCATGCTACAGTCAGCCGCGGTCGGTAGGGGAGTCCCTGCCGGGGCGGTGACGTGGGGAGGGGGAGGGGCAGGGTGGGGGTTAGTAATGTATGGATAATGGAGGTTTGCAGGTAAGTAAACATATAAATAAATCAGACGAATTTCGTTGCGTGCACTGCATCCCCAAATGCAGTGCAGTGCGCGCAACGAAATTCGTTTGATTTATTTAAATGTTTACTTACCTGCAAACCTCCATTATCCATACATTACTAACCCCAACCCGGCCCCTCCACCTCCCCACGTCACCGCCCCGGCAGGTACTCCCCTACCGACCGCGGCTGGCTACAGTACACCTAATCAGAATGCAGGCAGAGATGTGAAGTTACAATTTCTTACAATTGAAATATAATTGTAATTGTTGGATGACTGGGGTATGAGCCCTGGTCAAACAGTAGCCACAGTCCTTGTCAGAGTAAGGCACAAACAAACCCTAAATTAACTTGTGCTCAGCCTCCTGGTAGGTTGGCACAGAACAATCAAGTTTAACTTAGAGGCAATGTGTAAAGCATTTATGCAACACTTCAAACAGCAACACAGTGAAAACACAGTACATAAAGCGTGTTGAAACCTTTTTTGCATGGTTACCCCACACTTTTTGCCTGACACTTGATGCGCTTTGACTTGATGTGCCCTGGGTCACTGCCAATCAGGTTCCCAGGGCCTTTGCTCTTTCCCAAAACTGTACCTTTGTGTCCACAATTGGCACATCTCTGGCCACAGGTAAGCCCCTTGTAAAGGGTACCAAGGATACCGTAACCAGGGAAGGTCTCTAAGGGCTGTAGCACCTATTTTGCCACCCTTAGAGATCATGAACCTTAAGACCCACACACTGCCATTGCAGATTCTGGGTTTTAGTGCAGAGAAAAGGGAAGAGTCGACATAGTACACATCCCTGTATGCCATGCCTGCAACCCACTGCCTGGGGCCTAGATAAGTCACCTCTCTAGCAGGGGGCACTAGACCACAGGTGAAGATACAGTCGCATGTGCACTGTACATCTAATGTGTCTAAATCCATTCTTAGCAAACACAAGGAGAGGATGGACGAAGCACTGAAACCTTTCAGACACACAACCCCAGTCACAGATCAGGGTTGAATCCATCATTGTTCTTTAGCTCACTTCTCTACCCCAGTTCAGACCCAGTCATATGCATCTTGACCTTGTTTCTCGTGGGAACAGTCCAGCCCAATGCATAGTGTGTTCCTTCCTACAACAAAGGTGTATCTGAACACATTTGATTACATTAACAATTCAGCATTTATCAAAACAAATTCAATAAGAAACTCATTTCTCACTAGGTTTGCTATTTTAATATTCATTAAACACCTCATGTATTCTTTCTCTTTCCAGCCAGTGAACAATTGAACACACTAAATACACAGACACTGATGAATGAGAAGATCGGAACTTGATTCATGGCAATTTTACCAAGACAAAAGACAGGAAGAGTATTGACACAAACCATTCATGCTACAGTACCTGTAATCAGAATGAAGGCAGAGATGTGAAGTTTATAATTATATTGCAATTGTAAAAAATTGGGTTGTTGATTGACTGGGGTGTGAGCCTGGAGGGTAGGAATGGGCTAAGGAGTTTTGATTGGAAGTTCTGGAGAGGAGCTATTGCTCATATGGTAATGACTGCGACGGGGAGGTCTGATGAGGAGGTAATGCCAAGTGCTGTTGGTTAAATGGATGGACTTAGTATGTAACAAGTAATAAGGGATCACAAGGCAACAATCTACCACCATGGCCATGATTAGAAGCCTATTCGAATGGCAAACTCAGAAGCTCCTCATTCAAATGTCAGTCTTAGCAGCAATCCGCAAAGTGTTTACTTCAGTATCCACAGCCCTTGCCCTGTTGGCGACAAGGCCGGTATCTATATTCCAGTGACTATCAGAAAAGAGTTAAAGTCAGCAGCCTAGTTCCACATAGCTGATCAACAAATGTGTATTGAATGAAATGAAGTGTTGTCAGCTTTAATAGGTGCCTTTTACTGAGCAATTGCAAAGTGTCCTACTGATTTCCAAATTGAAATAAACAAATATTTGTTCTTGCTTTTTCAGAGAGGGTGAGTCACATGCTATGAGATAACTTGAGGTAATACTGATGCAAGTTTTTATACCATCAAGGTCCAGTCAATTGTCTCCCTGCAGATCTTTGCAAAGCATGGCAGAGGTAGGGGTGGGGATCAACATCACTCATCTCAGAATGGGGTGCTAGCTCTGAGGAATAATTTACAACAAGGGGTGGTGAGGGACAGAGTCTCTGAATTAAGCAGAATACTCTCACCCAGTCAAGAGATCAGGGCTAGATCCAACACCGTTTTTTAGCTCATTGCACCATTAAAGAATTGGCTTGGTAGTTTGGTCTGCCCTGTTCCCATGATGCACTGGGCCAGGGACAGACTAATTTGCATGTAGCCAGGTTCTGAACTGGGATGGTGCAGTGAGCTAAAAAACGGTGATGGATCAAGCCCTGATCTTTTGACTGGGTAGGAGTGTTCTGCTTAATTCAGATACTCTGTCCATCACCACCCCCCTTTTTGAATAGCTCTGAGGAATAGTCCACTGTAATAAAGATTCAAACCATGTGATGTGGAATATATCATGGGAGAGAACATTGCTGGAAAGAACATCACTTTTTAAAGTTGTTTTAATATATTTGTTAAAAAATAGTAGTGCTTAGTACAGTTGTACTGTTTGCCATTGCTTTACCTATACTGAATATATATTATTATTTAAAAAATATTGTGACAATTTTTGTAACGTATGTTATATTTTTTATTATAATTTTAGGAGAGGGATGTTGGATCTGTAGAGGAAAATGGTGGGGAGTAATTTATTCATTTTCTTTCTTTCATAAAACTTTATTTCGGTCAAGCGACCATAAAAGCGTGCATAGAAAAAACAGTACGTTAACATTCACGTCACTTTAAAATTATACAATAATTACCATATTTGTTTACATGGATCTAGTTACAGCACCTCCATGGTTCTAACAGTAGAAACAAATATACAATGGCACCTCACCTATATACAATAATTATTGAGCTCATGTAGGTTGAGTAATTACAAAGACAGAGGCACTGGCTGAGCAACAAAACCCTGGCAGAAACCCATGAATATGAACAGTCATGGTCCAAATAGTATGAAATTGTCTAAAAATATAAGACAGCCATGCAGTGTCATTTCCTTAGTACACATTATGACTAAATAAAACCAGACAGTGACTTATACCTCTAAAAACATGCAGGCTTCATTGTTTTTTTGTGAATTGAAGCTAGTGAGGAATAAAAATTCTTTGAGGGACCTACGGTTTATGAGGACAAAATTAATTGTATTACTGTTTGGTCTTGTCTACAAACTTCCAGCACCTGCGCCACATGGAGGTCAAGTATGTCGATACAGCAAATACAATGGGTCTACAAGTGTTGCATGTTAAAACTCTGAATGCCTCTGCATAGTGTGCAAACCCTAAATTACTACACAGATTAACAATCCAAGACTTCCTTGCTAGTTTGTAGGCTGGGCATAAAAGATGACTTGGAGCCCAGATTCATCCTCCCGGCTGCAGGCTGGGCACTCCCTCCGTACCGCGCCTGTCCATTTACCGAAAAAGGCGCGGAGCGGGAGGGTGCCCAATCTAAACTGAACATAAAGTTTCCTTGTCAAGGGTGGATGGATATCAGCTAAAAAAGCCTCAAATAAATATTCCTCCTTCAAGGATAAGAATTTAGCTATCAATTGTCCTGGGGACGGGTTCCCTTGTACCTGTGTTAGCTTGCTCATTCGATAAGCATTCACCGCAAAACTGCAGAAAAAACTCCAACGCATCCAAAATGCTTCAGCCAGACTCATACCAGACATCCCTCGCAAAGACCACATCTCCGGTCACCTGAAAGACCTGCACTGGCTCCCCGTCAACAAAAGGATATCGTTCCGTCTCCTAACCCACGCACACAAAGCCCTCTACGAACTTGGTCCGGACTGCCTCAACAAGCGCCTTTCCTTTTACACCCCCACCCGCCAGCTACGGTCGTCCAACCAAGCCCTCGCCGCCGTCCCGCGCATCCACAAAACCACCATGGGGGGAAGATCCTTCTCCTACCTAGCGGCCAAAACCTGGAATTCCCTTCCCATCCACCTCCGCCTCACTCAAAACCACCTAACCTTCAGAAAAATGCTTAAAACCTGGATATTCGATAAGTAACCCCCCCCCCCTTCCTCAAGCGCCTTGAGACCCTCTGGGTATGTAGTGCGCTATATAAATTATTATTTGACTTGACTTGACTTGACTAAATCAAAACAGGAAATTGAAGGCTCGGTTTGCCCAGCCTGCTGCATTCTTTTTTTACATGAATGAACCAGGGGATTTTTGCCACACCAGGAATACTCAATATCTCCTTCAGTACCGTTCTGTAGACAGTCAGCTCAGGTGTCACCTATAATCTGCACCTAAGTGTGAGGGGTTTCAATCCTATTTCCTCCGCAAATGGTCTGATCCCCAGGTCTAGCCGAAGTGGGATGAGAGGTGTGCTGGAAGGGAGACCCAAGATTTGCCTCATAAAGCTATTTTCTACTTTACTCAGATTTTGACAGCAGCAATGCCCCCATAATTCGGCCTGTATAATGTCACACCTCTGGCTTGCATCTTGTAAATCTCTACCACGGCGCGGGCAGGTTTGGAGGAAGAGTTACTTAATAATTTAATGATTCCCCCCGATGTCTGCGCTAACTAAAGTTTCGATTCGGCAATTCGTTGGCCCCACTCCATGTTTTCTGTAAGGGTGACCCCTAGATATTCAAATACCGTCGCACCCTGTCCCGTCTGGCGCCATCTAAATTGGGGTTGGGGCAAAGTGCTTTGGGTGAATTAAAAACCATAAACTTGTTTTTTTTAGTATTTATCTCCAATCCCAGTTTATTGCAAAAGATGGTAAAACTGTTCAAAATCCTTTGTATGCCCATAGGAGATTTAGACATTAAGAGGGTGTCATCGGCAAAGATGATTCTGGGGACCTTGGTACCTGCCGGTTTGGGTGCATCGTTTTCCCTCACCTCAGTAAGTTGGGCCAGTAAAGCGTTGACAAAGAGGCAAAACAAGGTTGGTGCAAGCACGCAGCCCTGCCTTACACCTCTGTCAACTGGAAACCATGCTGTAATTTCTCCTCCTTTCCCACATCTTACCTGTGAAAAAATTTGTGTCATGTAGTCTAACAAGTATGGTCACAGTTCTATAAGTACCTCCCACAGTTTTCCTCTGGGCACTAAGTCGAAGGCCAACTTTAGATCTACAAAAATTACATAAAAGCTTCCACCCTCCATTCCCACCATTTTCCACAGAATTAGTTGTAGTCTATAGATTTGATTAATTGTGGAGGTGCTATTCCTAAAACCAGCCTGATATGGGCTCAGGCTCACATGGTCATCCATCCAACCTTGTAGGAGGTCAAGAATTCGTCTTGCGAAGAGCTTTTGTGCCACATCAATCAGACTAATCAGTCTGTAATTGGCTGGTAGGAGAGGGGAACCATTTTTGAAAATCTGGACTATTTTAGCTCCTGCCCAGGTTTCGGGTATTGGCATACCCTTCAGAATGGCATTGAATAGGGTCTTTGAATAAGGTTCCCAAATTTTTGGCTCGTGTTGGAAGAGATCTCCCGGGATCTTGTCCAGCCCAGGAGCTTTGCCGGGCGGGAGTTTGTTTATCGCTTTTACCACCTTTGGCAGAGTGAACTGCGAAGCTTCTTCACAGTTATCCCTGTACAGTGATGGTGCGGGGAGAGGAGCCTAGAGTTTCCTTGGTGGTGTACAAAGCATTAAAGTGCACTTCCCACACTTCTGCAGCTACGTTGAGTTCCACTGCTAGTTTGCCCTCACTAATGCCCATGCTGACTATTGACCAGAACCTCTTTGAGTCTTTAGAGCTTAATGCAGTTTTTAAATGATCCCATCCGTTCAGTTCCCACTCCTCTTTTGCAGGCATGTGATCTCTTTATACAACACACTCTTTAGCCTGATAAGTGGTTTGTTGTTGGCTTTTGTAGCCGCCAATAGATCCTGCTTGGCCTTGCAGCAGCTATTATTCAACCAGGAGTAGATGACTACTTTGTTCCTCTTAGTATGCATCTCTGGGTGGAACACGTCCGCTAATTTAGATGTCATCCCTGCGTGCAATGCTGCAATTTCTTTAAATAAGTCAGGCGTGGGTGTCCCTGAGACCAGTTCACTTAATTTCGTTAGAACCGGGGCTATGGCTGCGTATAACACAGACAGCTTCCCTGGAGACTGATGTATTTCCTCCCATTTTATTCTTTTCCTGTTGTTAGCCAACGTTAGCCCACTATCTATGGTGGGGGTAGCGGTCGGAGCAGTTCCCAGGTCTGGTAAGTCCAATACAAGGGATAAAGCATTATGATCGCTGTCATGGTGAGAATATACTGCAAAATCAACAACTCTGTGCCAATGTTTTGTCTCCACTAGGATGTAATCAAGAAGGTAGGCTTGGCCAGTTCTATTAAAAGTGGAGTTCCCCGGTGAATCTGAGGCTTTCTGGCCATTGCATGCTCTCAGAGAATGTGTCAGCGTAAATGCATTTATCTGGATTGCCAGTGGGGACCAGGCCTTTATTGGTGTAATTTGTGGTTCAGGGATGGACCAGTATGCATCCTCATCATTAAGGGTTGAGTCGGTCATATCAGGAAGTGGCTCAAATTGACAGTTAAAGTTCCCCCCACTATTACCCAAGGAATAGGGGGAATCGTGGGGATAAAAGAAGTCAGGTGATCAAACGTTGGTGATTCCTTGGTCACACTAACAGGGCGGGGGTAGACGTTGGTGAGAGCCAGTACCACGTTCATTTTCTTTTTCTATTGTAGTAATTGTTTGTCACTGAAATGTTTTTAAATAGTGCTTGCAAAACAAGGAATAATGTTTTTAAACTGCAGAATAAATTAATGTTTATATTATGATTGTTTTAAGTTCTTGGTTGCATGATTTGTTTTTCAGTTATATACATAATTTAAGTTTATTTTAGTTTGTTTCTGGTTGAAATTAATGTCATATAATTATTAGTTAACACATAATGTTAATATTTTGATTAAAATGTTAAATAATGTTTACTTTGATGCTTTTATATATTTTCTTATTAATTTATGGTTCTAATGTATTGTTTTTAATATTATTATCACAATATTTTGTGATAAAATTCAGTTTGAAAAATGAATTTTCTATTTAAACTTTATTTTTAGTTTTTTGTGAATCTTTACAATTTTTTTAAATATAGATTTTAATGAGCATTATTTCTCATTATTTAGAATGTTCTAAGTTTTCTTTGTATTATTGTACTTTGTCACTGTTGGGTGCTGTTTTGCCTATTTTGTCAAACGCTTTCCCCAATGTGGCAAAGTTTGGTGTAGGAATAGTAAATATGACCCCTGCAAAGCCCATTGCTTTCCTCATCTTGGCTATGTTTGGAGTGGAAATAGTAAATCTGTCCCCCCTCCATAGTCTAACACATTGCCCAAGGTGGTTAAGTTTGGAGGGGAAATAGTAAATTTAACAATTCCAAAGTTCAACACTTTCTTCAATGTGGTTACATTTGGAGTGACAGTAGTAAATGTGACCCTCCCAAAGTCCAACACTTTCTTCAATGTTTGTGTGTTCTTGTGTCTTGCAGGCCTTCTTTTGATGTTGCCACAGCAGTGCCCTGAAAATGGGCATTTCAATTGGACCGTCTAAAACAGTTCCTGCATGGCATGGACTGATAAGTCCTTGCTGTACAGGAACTGGGGTGCATGCACACCGGAGGTCACATGTTGTGCCCCCTGCATGCACCCTAAGTTTCCTCTCTGCCATGGTTTTCATGAAGGCAGAACCACCATTAAAACTGTGCCAGAGAGGAAACTTGAAACATACTTGGCAGGACCACGGTGGTCCCGCCAAGCATATTGCAACCTCAACACCCCGAACCACTGCCAGGGAATTGCGGTTCACTGGTGGCTGCAGTGGGGCAATGGGGGTCTGACCACCCTAATTGTATTATGGCGGTAAAAGACCGCCTCCATCATGCCTCTAAGTTTGGAGTCGGAAAAATAAATCTAAGGAGTGGAAACAGTAAATCTATCCTCTTTCAAGGTCCAGCACTTTCTGCAATATAGTTAAGTTTGAAGTGACAGTAGTAGACCTGACTCTCTCAAAGTTCAACCCTTTTCTTAATTTCACAAAATTTGGAATGTGAATAGTAAATCTGACCCTCCCAAAATCCAACACTTTTCCCAATGTGGTTAAGTTTGGAGTGACAATAGTAAATCTGACCCCTCTCAAAACCAACACTTTCTCCAAAATAGTAAGTCTGATGACCCTAAAGTCCAAAACGTTACCGAATGTGGCCTACTTAGGAGTTGGAATGGTAAATCTGACCTTGATAAAGGTTTAACATTTACATATATACTATCATTTTTGCCATAACATATTTTTTATTTAATCATCTAATTTTAATAACTTTATTTCTTTACATTATCTAGTTGAACACATTTGATAAGACTATCTTTTAATCTATAAATTTTTGTAAGAAAATTGTTAAATAATCAAAATAACTTTATTGTAACACATTTTACAATAAAATAATAGTTTGTTTTTACTGCAAAAAAACCATTTCATTTTCCATACAATAGTCTTTTGGTAGACACACACTTTTATACATTGTAATAGAATTTTTTTAAACATATTTTATAGTAATTCTTTACAGAAAGTCATTTTTTCACATTATTGTTGTTTTTTAAGCATTTCAATATATTAAAGAGTACTGTAAAAAGTATGAGGACTTGTTTTTCTGCATCTTTTAATATATATGTATTTAAATTTTCTAGATTGTAATTAACGACAAATACATAGCAACATTTAAAAAAATGTATTTTGCAAATATTAATAAAAAATATACATTTTCCCATCACAGTTTTCCAAAAGGTAGTGGCTATTTTATTTCTGTGTGGTTTATGTTTGCACTTTTGGGGATCCCTTTGGAATTGATTTTTTTCGGGTCATATTTCATTTACAAGGACTTCAGGAATGAAACCATAAATGTAATTTTAATTTTAAAGATTAGTGGGAAATGTTAACTTGTTGATATCATTTATGCTGTGATACCACATATTTATATGCTATGTATTATGCTAGTTTATATGCATAGGAGACCGAGAAACGTTTAGTTATTCAAACAAATTATGGTTTTGTTGTTGGTCTCTCTATATTTTTATTTAAGCTTATGTATTGTTGTAATTATTAATTATCGTTCTTAAGTATTATGTACGGCATATACATTTTACTTTTCAGATTGATATTTAATTTTTAAATATCATGTATACATTAATATTTGTAAACAATGGGGCACATTTACTAAGATTTCATGCAACGTAGTGCAGCAAGGGTCGCTGCTGTGCAGTTTTGTGTGGAAGGGAGAGATCAGGCATGACATATAACTAAGATATGGTGCACTTCTGCTCTCTCATAGCTCTGGCAGTGTGCAGGAAGAAATCCCGTCTGAACAAAAACAATCCTTAAAGGTTGTTCCTCTTTCTATATGTGCTGCAAAATTCAAGACACAAGGATAGTGGAAGTAACATGGAGAAATAAAGATATTTCTCTTCATTATGCCTCTCTGTGGTAGACTCAGGAGTTTGCTACAGCCCCGGGTTTCCTGACCGTAGTAAATCAGGGACTATATCAAATTCAATGGGTGGATACACAGGGATGCCAATGCTTCATCCATGGAACGTCTACCATGACAAAATGTAGCCATTGCATTGCATTGCATTTCTTTTCAAACCCATGCAAGGCAGTGCAAATCGCCCCTTGCGTGGCTTTGAAAATCTTACTGAAGCTTTTGTGTTGCATTGCGCTGACTTTTGTCATGCAATGGCAAGACAAAGGCTTAGGAAATCCGGGCCTATGTGTTTTCTGTTATTTGGAAGGTTCAAACTGAGTTGTTTTGTGCAGTGGTTTTCAAGTATGGTTCTTGCTTTTGAATCTAGATATAGTGGACTTGTTTGTTAGCAGACATTAATACTTTGCATGCTAAGATTTCATGTATTGTTTTGCTTGTTTAGATATTTTTGCTTTGAGTTCGGTAAGGATTGCTCTATTCTTAGTTCCTGGTAGCTTTGTTCTTTTTTTAATATTTCTAATTATTGGTGTATCATAGGCAGTGGCGTAGCTAGACCTTGTGCCGCCCGTGGCGGTCCCAGCTGGTGGGCACATGTAAGAGGTGGGGGTGGGGTTGGTGATTCCTGCCACCACCCGCAAATCTTTTTCTGCCCGGGTCGGGCGTCCCCCATTGCCACGCCACTGATAGTAGGGTAGCTTCTTCCAAGTATTCTTTGGAAGGAATTGTACCACCCTTCAATTGTGCTATTTGTCTATGCTCCATCTGATATGATGCTGTTCTAGATATTCCACCATGGAATAGGATAATTGATTTGGGGTCTTTATCTTGATCTGTGCAGGCCACTAACCCACGTTCCTTCAAAATAATCCATTAATGGGGCTAGCTTTGTTTCATGCTCTTGATAATAGGGGTATTCAATTCGAAAATCATAATTTTTAGTGACTTCTGTTACTGGTGCATATGCTATAGCTATAGATTTTTTTATTTCATATGTGAATTGTAGGCTAGTTATGTACTCTATACTGAAGATGTTGCAATCCTTAAAACCTCAATGATATTCACTTTGAACACACCCATGCTGCATATAACAATAATAATTGAATCTGAAATAATAATAACACCATCATTTAGAGACCAAACTAGTAATTTATCCACTTCTGGACCAATACAATCAACTACAGTTGTTCATCTATAACCCCCCCCGTCCCTCCCTTGAGATTGAGTCTTTCATTTATCCTGAGGACGTTTCCATTGTCTGTGGAATGTGTGTACTCTTTGATTAAAGTTACTAGTAGTAAAGTTGATAGTAGTAAAGTTAATACTAGAGAAATTACTAGTAGTAACTTACCTTTTTGAATACTGGAAAGTAGTAAAGGTAGAATTTTGGTCTAACTTTACCTTTATGAATTTGGCCCAATTACTTGATGTATCGGAACCACGCTCCATAGACTATCATTGGTGCTTGCTTAGTGATTTTTGCCACTATTTTCACATTATTTTTTTTAACCATTACAACTCCAGTTCCCTTAGAGGCTTTTTGTCATTTTGGTATCTTTCTGTCATTCAAATGTACTATTTTTATATAATTTGTTTTGGGATTTTTATTGTTTGGTGTTTTGACGTTATTACTGTTTGGGCACTGGAGAAATACTTTATACATTGCCCTATATTAAGTCTGTCTGCTCTGCTACATTGCTATTAGGAGATGGAGCACATGGTAATTTAGCGAGTATGGGGTTCATCCCAACAAGGTAGTGTTATTATTTCTTGAGGTGGGTGATCACTCATCCCAAATAATAATCCACTGTCTTATAGTGGTGTTCATTGGTTGGATCCAGGACTTGTGTTTTGCAGTACCGCAGTGATTTAAGATTGAAATAAAAAAATGTCTTTCTGAATAGCAATGTTTTCCTTTTTTAGATTTTAATTGTTTTTTTAATTTAATTGGGTAATATTAGATTTTTTCAATATTAACTCTGCCACTCAATTTTTGCACTTTTAAGCCTTTCAGGAACATTGGCGTCAATCTGAATACCCTGGCTACCCTTACTGTGGCAGAGATGAAGGCCCTCCACAAGTAGAGGGAGCTCCTGGTGAACATGAATGTCAAAAAGGGGAAGCATGAGAAAGCCCTCAGGGCCTGGGAAGAGGCCCGCCAAGCACAGATCACCTCAGAGGAGTGTGAGGCTATCACCCAAGTGAAGGAGGAAGATAGCAACCCAGGACCGCTGCCACCTGTGCTGCTCGGGGCAGGGAAATGTTTATCGTCTGACAGTCTGACACCCTCAGAGTTGGAAGTACACAAGCTGGAATTGGTGGACAGGTGGGTAAGATGGCCCATAAATTGAAATTGGCAATCCTTGCCATGAAGGAGAAGCAGACAGCTCTGACACCTGAGTAAAATAATTTAGCTTCAGTCCTGTCTGCTAAGCAGAAACAGACCTCTATCGCTTTTGCCTTGAGGAAGTGGAAGGCCATATTAGCACATAAGAGGGGTCACAGGAGGGTGGACTTGCAGTCCCAGTGTGGACCAGAGTCTAGTGTTGAATAAACATATTTAAATTGGCTTACTCCTAATAGACATATTTAACTGGCTTATAAGTTCCTTGTATGTGGTGTAGAAAATGAACCCAAGGCCTGGAAGTTAAATGCCACCTGTGGAATGCAGAACACATTCTGTCATCCAGAGGACTGGCCTGTAAAACATGGCTTCAGGCCTAGGATGTGTAGCCTGACTACAACAGTTTAAAATATGGTGTCAAGCTTGTAAAAATAACTATTTTTGCCAATCCGAAAATCCTGCTTTTAAATATTAATTTCACCTCTAATAACACATTGTCACCCACAAGGTAGGTGCCTAGTATTTAAAAAGGAAGAGAGTGAAACTAAAGTTGGTACGTCACTCCAGTTACTAGACCCCAAAAACTATTTTCAAGAGCAATGAGGTACCTGGATTATGAAAAATGTCAAATAACAGATCATAAACGTTAATCTGCAACTTCCACCAGGAAATGGCTAAAATAGTCATTCAAAGTCTATTTTCTTAATTTATTAAAGCTCCAATTGATTAAAGAAATTGTCTTTTTATTAAATATTTAGAAAAGTAACGTTTAGATAGTTATCTTTTCCCCGCCTGACGTTCTGGGGGGCTAATTTGCATTATCCTGACAGCAGCTGTCCAGCCTGTGCTTCACCTTAATTGACAATTGTTTGGTGAAAGGATGAAGTAGGTGTGGGGCATGTGATCCCAATCATTTGGGGTGTGCCCATGAACTTTATTAGTTTGAAAAGGACAGAAGTGAAGCCTAACCATTCATTGTTTACTGGCAAGAAGGACTGTAGAAGGAAAAGCCTTTGTTCCTAAGGCCCACACTACCAGGCTGGTTCCAAACCCAATAGAAGGGACATTACTAGCAGAAACATTTCAAGTGGACACAAGGAAGGGGACTGCTCATTTCGCTAAACACACCCCTGACTGGCACACACTCTTCCACCAAGTTCAATCTTCCTGTGCAATCTTGGATTTCACTTAGAATGGTGCAATTGGGTAAGTTTAAAGTCAGACAAACAGAATGTGCTACAAAAGTGGGGAAGGTTTCTACCAGGATTTTTTTTTACTACTGGTTAGGGAGTGTTAAGGAACCATCCCACCCCTGTGCGAAACATAAATGCGCACCAAAGCAACCCTACTCAGAACACTTTATGGGCCTGTGTAAGGTCAGAGGAAGACTGCTAGTTGTGACCTGAGAGGAGCCCTGAAGAACTGGACATGTTACCTCCTGTATCCAGGACAAAGAAGTGGATGCCTAGGGTCGTTTGGCTGAATTCATGTGTTCTACTCGGACACAACAAATTGCAAGGGGCATTTTTCATGAAGTGATCAGTTGACCAGTACCAACTGGACCTGGACAGGACCTTGCAGGTGGCCTGTGCTGCAGGAGCCCTTGGTGATTGTCAGGCTCCTATGCATTGTCCCTGAGGCCCTGGGAGCTTTAGAAATCAAACTAGAGAGTTTGATCCAATGAAAACAGTATACCAAAATACTCACTTTGAGCACTGTGAATTCCTTCTTTTCTTTTTTTCATTTTGGTTTAGCCTTTGCTTCTTCTTTTTTCTGTTCTTTTGGACATGGGACTCTCCGTTTGTTTCAACCTTGTTGAACATAAGGCTTTAGTTGGAATATATTAATTGTCAATTCCTTTATTTGCAGAATACTACCCCTGAGTAAGGGACCTGTGAGTCCCGAAATGCATTGGGCTTTGTGACATCTATGGGCCACCTGAAAGCTAGGCAACAATTGAGAGGGGAATTGTAAAACATGGAAACATTGTATCGGAAAATTGCATTGTACAATACTATAATTTATTTCAAATTTAAGGATTTGTTTGGTAAAAGTGCATTAGGTTGTTATTAGAAGCAAGCATAATAGCACGCTGATGAATGTAAGAATTGCCTTACGTCTAATGATTTATTGTTCAATATTACGTTTTTGAAAAAACAGAATAGCGATTGAGTATGTTTCTATATTAAAAATAGTATGTTTACCATTAGAAAATGTTTGCTCAGTAGGAACAGTGCTCACTACAATCAGGGTCTACCCTGTAAGGTCTTTAGTTTCATTAGTGTGTGTCGTCAACACACAATAGTAGTGTCTTAAAAAAAAATGTGTAGAGTAATTTTGCATATTTGGAGTGCAACCTATTCACATAGATAGCTTTAGAAATGACCCACTGGAAAGCTGCTCTAGAAACCCTTAAAGGATGGGACCTAGAAAACTTTCAGACTTCCAAGACCTCCAGGCTGTCAGTGGGATCTCATGCCAAAGGTGTCCGATTTCAGAGCAACTTCATCAGATACAGCTTCAGGCATGTCTCCTGGAGGATTTGGAGCTCCATGCAAAAGATTAAGGGCTGATTTAAATTTGGCGAATGAGTATTTACTCCTCCAGGGAACAGAGTATGGTACTGCATTGCCCTGAGGGAGCCCAGACCACCAAATGTTGAGATGTCTGCCATCCTAGCGGATATCTCTTGCATTTACAGGAACCAAAGTTCCTTTAGATGATTGAAAGTTTGGCATATGGCTCTGCCACCATGATGCAGCCATGTAGCAAACTATCAAAGTTTGTTTTATTTTCAAAAAGAAAATCCAAAAGTCGGATGTTCTTTTTGAAAATTAAAAAGCTATGATCCCCCAGTCCATGGGAGTTTTCTCCCATGGACTGAGGGTAATTTTACAGTTTTTACTATCCCTTACCACCAGGATTACTTGGTGTTAATGGACAGTGAAAACTGGCTATTTGTCTGTCCACTCAAAATCGGGTGGACAGATGAATGGCCAAACCTCCGACTGCTGTTACTCTGTCAGGCCATTGGAGGTGTATGTCAGTGGCAGAGCCAGAATAGTCTCTGCCTTCAACGTACTGAAGGTCCGTACCAACTCTAAATGAGGTGGACGGACCTTCAGTTTGGTGGGGAGAGTATTCCACTGCCATTGTGATGGAGTACCCTCTCCGCCAAACTATAAATCGGTCCCTACGTCAGAAAGTAACCCGCTTGGTGTATTTGATCTACGCTCGATCAACGCTGACCTGAAATTCAAACACTATCATTGGCATGTGATTTTTAGTACTATTTTCACCTAAGTGTTGAAAAATTCATATCTCTGGTTCCGCTTGTGAAAATGTACTCTATTTTTCAAATTCAGTTCAGGATTTTTAATATTTGGTCTTATGAGTTTTTTAACTGTTTGGGCACTGCAGACTTACAAAACATAATGCATTATGTAAGTTTACCCTTTCTTCTCTGTGCCATAGCTACCAGAGTGCAGGTTCATTTAGCGCCTTTGGGGTTCAGCCTGACAAGTTAATGCTATTATTCCTTGGCGTGGGTAACTTCACAACACAAGTAGCAATCAGCTTTCTTACACAGATATATATTTAAACTGTTTCTGATCGCCATTCAACAAACACACACTTTGTGGGTGATGAATACAAAAAGTTTTGGTATTTGTCCTTGAATAGAGGCTATGATTCACCTTCTTGCATATTTCTCTGAGGTGTATTTGGAGTTTACAAGACTTAAATCGTCATGTGCATTTCATTTGTGGGTATGCGAGAAGCAAGACGTATAGTAAATTTTTCTGTGTTTAGGGCAGTCAGTAAATAGTAACACATAGGGGCCGATTCCGATCTGGGTCGGAAAGCTCTCTGACCGAGCCGGATCCGGAGTGTTTTCCGACTGTGCCGGGGTCCTGCAGTCCGACCGAGCGCGTACGATGCAGCCGCATGCTGCCAGACTCGGTTCGGTCGGACTCCCTTAGAAGTCAATGGGAGCCGGTTATACGACGCGTACATGGCCTCCCATTGACTGAATTGGTACGTCTCGCACAAGGGTGCCCCCTACAGTGGGTACACGTTGGTGCCATCCGCACCGTATATGCCTGTGTTGGGGGGACACTTGGGTCTCCCCCTGTGTCAGAGTCGTAAGGCTGCGGGTGACAGGGGGTCTGACGCGGACCCCCAAAGGCAACTTCCCAGACGTTTTGCAAGCTGGAAACTTCAACTCGCACCGGCTGTCCGACGCGTGCATCGTACTGGCTCGATTGTAAATTTCATCCATTGCACGTCACGGTTTACTGAAGACCTTTGGGCGTTGCATGCTAGCCTCTTTAAGCACTTCACCCAAAAGAGAGGCAGCCAGGTGTGTGCACACTGCAAAAACGAGTGATGCACACCTGATCTTGCACACACACACAGTGCATTGCTGCCGTGTATTTTATTAAGAGTACTCAAATGTGCCCCCACGGTCAGGTGCACGTCTTGCAGCTCCTCAAGCAAAAATGAGGTGCCCAGGTTTATGCCCAGCAGCCTTGAAGAGGAACGCCTATTTCACCAGGGCATTCATTTGCGCACCTTGAGGCAAAGCCTATGCCCTACGATTGTGGCTGGTGGCTCCAGGGGCAATCTGCTGCTACCCACCTAGTAACACCCAGGGCAGCTGCCTCGTAGCTCCTTACAGCAGCACCGTATCTGGAAGCGCAGTGCTGACAGGCAAGTGTGTTTGCTGCCAGCATTGCACACTTTCACTGATGCCAATGGTGAGCAGTGGTGCACACAATTACGTGTTCTCTCCTAATTCAGTGGTTAAATGACATTAAAGTTACGTAAATGTGCCCTCTTGGGTTCATTGGTGCAGAGGTCGAAGCTGCTGATATGAGGGGCCCCCTCTGCTTGGTTCAAGGGGCCCTTGCACTAGTGACAGGGCCCTCGCATTGTGAATGTTCAGCCTTTGATTTCTGAATGTAGAGACGACCAACAGTGTCAAACGTGAAGGCGATTAATTGAAAGCTCCTTTCAGCACATCTAATCCTGGCCAAAGTGGGAACACATGTTGTGTGAGTGCTATGTGCCCGAGGGTAGGCCCTTTCCACGCTCGTGTGCAAGTAGCAAAGAAATTCAGAGGCGAAACTGCAGTCACGTTGTGTCCTCTGCAGGCTACCGTAGCTGGCAGAGGTGCAACTAGAGCCAAATTTTGGGGGGCGTGGGGCTAATTTCAGGTCACTGAAAGTACACAGGTGCACTTGTTTAAATTCTAAATGTGTTTACATTTAATATTTAATACATTTAATATTCATGGCTAATGACAGTGTTTTCAATATTGTAGCACAGCAGCAGCTCACTAATACTGCAAGTAATCTCTGTGGCAAAGTTTTCAGATGACTGTATTGTGTTTACTTAATTTGGCGCATATATACATATAGCTAAACCCTATAACAACCGTGTGCACTGTCTATTTAAATAAATGTAGAAAAATACTAGCTGCTACATCTTTTTTTGCTTGCCACAAAAATAAATACAGATATATACAGATAAAATGACAAAAAAAGAAATATGGATTAATACAGACGGGAATGTTAAAAAAATAAATACCATAAAACCGGGAGCCCTTATTATGTAGAACAATTATTTTAGACACTTATCAAGTAGACAAGTGTGATGAGGGTGGTAATGTCTCCATGGTGTTTGGAATAGAGCTGTGACCAAAGATAACGGCATCATGAGATGAACCAAGATTCCTAGTGCAGTAGTATGTGAAGCATCAAGATAAGATATTCATATATAACACAACATTTTGCGTTGATGGCATTCACTGTATATGCCTCAAGGGTAAACACAGTGTCTGTTGTTAATGTAAAGAAATGCAGAAATCACTTGCTTCAGTGTTTTAGATAAAGTAGGCTGCGACTTTGCAGGCACCATTGAGACAGTGTGCTGCATGCAGCCTGTTTGTAGAAATTATCTGACTGCCAACATTTTCAGTAGGCGAGATATAGTAGCACACATGCCAAAGTTGGCCTTAAGCTCATCTCCAAGTAAGTAAGGCAGGTGCTGTATCGAACCAATGCCAAGACTCCAGGCAGTAGGCAGTGTCAGCTGGAAAGTCTGCTGATTAGAGGGGAGAGAAAAAGGTTTAATTTTTTTTTAAAGTACATAAATATAATTAAATACACAAAAGAAATAAAAAGGTACTTAATATGTTGTTCTAACTCCAGTTGTGTTCTTCTCTTGACCTCAAGTCACGTCCAGCTGGGCTTAACCAATCCTGGTGCTGCATGAGAGCAGTACCAGGATTGGAGGGAGCATCCTCTCTCGCCTCTCCTGAAGACAGTTGAGTCTTGTGTAACTCGGCTGTCTAAGACAGCTGGGTTGAGAGGTTTATAGAGCACATGTCAGGCTGGACATCGTAAGAAAGCCGGCCAATGGGACATGCATACTATAAATTAGTGCACAGTCAGGCAGTCCACAACTGCTGCCACTCATCAGGCCCTGCCCCGTCCTGACACTTGATTCAGGATGGGTTGATGGAGAAGGTAATGAATTAACTAAATTACCATTTTATTTAGTGATTCGATGCTCCTCCGCTCAAATGGAGGAGCCGCCCTGGGAGTAGGTATCTCAGCTCATGTCAGGTTTAGTGGAACTAGCCATGCCAGGACTCCTTGTTAATGAGTAACATGTAGTATCCAAAAGTATTCCAGTCCCAAGGAAGGAGTGGAACATTCTGCCCACCCCTAAACATAAGGTGGTTTGAACAGAAAAAATACATCCGGCTAAAGCACATGAAATCATCACTGAGAAGACATTTCTTTAGATTTGGCATCCAAGAAGAGGTGGCAGCGAAATAATACTTTAGAGTTATTTGGATTAAAAAGAAGCTGGACACTAGGTAGTCACATTATCACAATTAAACAATACTGTTGACTAGAATTGCTTTCTATTGCTGAAAGACAGTATGGCTGGTTATGACTTTGGCGGTGGTATGCCACTGCACGCTCCCGCACCACAAAGTCGAGCACCACCGGCCCCCCCAGATTGGAAGACTTCTGGTCTGGCAGGTGGGTGTTCCTTTGGCATTTCCATGGCAGTGCCTTTAAAAAGGGCACAGCAATGGGAACGCAAAAGCAAGTTTCCGCACAGCATGGAGTGTTCAGTCCTTGCCATGCAGGAGCTTGCATTGCAAGCTCACAGAGGGGCACGCCATGTGCCCCCCTGCATGCATCCCAGTATACAGTGGCAAGAAGGGGCCCTGTAGGGCCTCCTTTGTTTCCCCACCATCAGCCTTTTCATGGCGGGCTCACCGCTATAAAAAGGCTAGGAGTGGGGAAACTCAGAATATGCTTTGCGGTGCTGCAGCAGCACTGCCAAGAATATTGCTGCCCCAGACCACTGCGCCAGCGCCAGGGAACACAGTTAGCTGGAGGTTGCGGTTGTCCTAAAATGGTTTGGCTGCCGTACTTGTAATACGTGGTTGTACCACTGGTGTGTATGTGCCAGATTGCCACTGCACATCCACCACTGGCTCGGTGGTTCAGTGGTCCGATGGACCGCCAAATTTATAATCATGCCTCTAGACTGTGGTGTGCCATGCAAGATGGATAGAGAATGTAACATCGGGCAGAAAATGCATGTTGTAGTGGCTGAGGAGCCTAGAGTAACTGCAATTGGAGGCAAAAGAAAGAAGTTTAAGGGGCACATTAACAAGGGCAATTTCGCCGCTTTAGCTGCACTTTTTGCCGCTAAAGCAGCAATATTTTAATCGCCCTATTAACAAGTTGGTGCTAACATGCATTATCGCATGTTAGCGCCCGTTTTCCCGACGCCTCGGTTTGTATCTCCAATGAGATGCAAAGTGGGCCTCACTAGGCAGTACTGCTCGTAAATTATCGCTGATGTGCACATTGCGATATTTACAAGGAGGCCCAGGCATTTTTGCAGACGTTTTCGCCAAGTACTAACAACTGCAAAAATGCTGACTTACCTATATTTTACATTGGAGGTGGATCATGCTGATACGACAACAGGGTGGTATCTGCAAGGTTATCGCCGTTTCCCGTAGAACATCGCTGGAAAACCAGCGATGTTCCAAGGAAAACATCGCTATGGCAGGAATAATTATCGCCATTGCGCTAAGCATTGCTAATGCAGCGCTTGCATGGCGATAATTTCCAGAGATAGCTGGCGATAACAATTCTCATGCTAAGAGCGGGGCAGCGATAATTATCGCTGGCCGTTGATAATATGCCCCTACATTTTTTAGATGGTAATTTACAGTAAGGTGGATGTGAGACATTTGCTGCAAACTAGAAGATGCCCAGCATCCTCCACACTGGTGGTTCCCTGATTCATTTAGAATTGAGTAAACTACTATCAGGGACATTTTAAGGATTTTGGGGGCCCTGGGTCAAACGTATTTTGGGGTGCCCTATTCAAAGCAGCTTTGAATTTATGATCCAATTACGGCTCTTTCATGCCTTCTTTCGCCAGGTCACTGGGAGTGCACAGGCCTACTGCTCCAAATTCTTAATGTGTTTCCATCTAACATTCAGGGATTGTAATGTGTGTTTTTGATAGTGTAAAACAGCAGCTGCTCACTAATATTATTAGAAATATTCTCTCCCGTTTTTCATTTGTGAGGTCCTCTTTCTATCTGAAAGAAACTTGTTTCTGGATGTTGCTTCGTGTAGAAAAACATAAACACAAGGGGGCATATTACCAACAACTAGCGATAATTTTTGTCTCTAACTTGTTTAGAGACAAAAATTATCGCCGCACATCGGCGATTTTTATCGCAGATAAACCTTGCTATTAGCAAGGTTTATCGCAAATGCGATAAAAAACGGCCGCAATGCATGAATATCGCTGAAAAGTCAGCGATATTCATGCATTATCGAGCAAATGCTCTTAGCCATGTTATCCACCTACCATTGGTTAACATGGTGAAGAACTGCTCAGGGCAGGTGTTAGCTTTTGGAGATATTCGCGCTTAGCGCGAATATCTCCAGAAGTTGGTAATAGGAGATAGCGATGTTAGCGACTGTTTCCAGTCGCTAACATCTTGGCACGCCCACTTTGCATGTCATTAGTGATAAATATCACTGACATGCAAAGCGGGGCCCAAGATGGTCGCTATCTCCTATTAGCTGTCACTAACTGGTGTTAGCGACAGTTTGGTAATAGGGAGATAATTTTATCTCCGCTTTCTTGGCTTTTAAAGCCAAAAAAGCGGAGATAAACCCCCTTGATAATATGCCCCAAGTTTTTCTGCTAAATGTCTGTAATAAGCTCAAACACATGATCGGTGTTAAATATATATTAAAGGAAAACGGTATTTAACAATCTATGTTTAAGAATCATTGAAGGTTGAAGGTCACATTTGCGGAGTCTCGACGTATAAAAAACAAAAGAACTGTCCTATCTTTTTATATGCAAAACTCCACAGTCCTGAAAATGCTACTAGTAAAATTCCTTTGTAGATAGAAAACAATTGTATTTTTTTATTTTTTTTATTTGCATCACGGGGAACAACCCAGAAGAAGAATTCTTACATACAGCAAAAACAAAATCAATACAAAAACATATCCTCAGCAAGGTAGTAATAAAGTAATAATAGGGTAATTAAAGAAACACTTTCCGCTTAGTCTGCAGACCCCTTGTATTCGCAAGAGAATGCTCCATGTTATATATTTCCTTGACAAGGCTCCACCACTCAATAACCGTTGGTGGATTTTGTTGAACCCAAACTCTAGCAATAGTCAGGCTCGCCCATGTAATTAAAATGTTCAACAAATCACATAACACACTGTTTCCCCCTGACACACCCACAAATACATCCATTAATGAAAATATAATAGGACTAACGAGTCTAGTAGACACAACTTTAGTTACTCCATTCCAAAATTCAGCAAGATGCGGACAAGAGAAAAACATGTGAATAATATCAGCCCCACTTAGATCGCATTTTGGGCATTTCGTACGATCACTAAAGTTATTATTTGTTGCCCATTTGAGAATCCTGTCCGGTGTGTAATAAAGTTGACATATAGTTTTAAATAACTGCAATTTAAGATTTGAAGATTGAACAGAAAGATTGAGGCTATTTAAAGACGAAATGATCAGATCTGGTGGTACATTCATCGCCAACTTACTACTCCATTTCTCTGCTAGCTTAGTAATATCTTTAGTGTTGTAACCAGAAAATATTTTGTACCCAATACTGATCAGTGCTTTATCTGTTTCTCTATAAATACAGTTCCAAATTTCAGAATCTGTCAGAGTGGTAAATTCTAACTTCCTCAAAAAATAGTCCCTAATCTGATAATATTTAAACCTAGCCCCCTCTGATAAATTATAACAAACCTTCAATCTTTCAAATGCAAAAAATCCCTTGTGGTCGTATAAATCTCCCAATAGTTTAATACCACATTCTGATAGTACACGACCAGCTGGATCCTGAAAAATTTCCGGTAAGCCCGGATTGAACCACAAAGGGGTTTTAAAATGAAACAGAGATACTTTACTCTTGACAAGAACGAAGCGCCAAATATTAACTGTGTCTCGTACCGTCTTGAACTTTACACGTTTAAAGTAATTGGGGTCATTTAGTCTGTAAAGAAACATATTTGCATTCACTCCTAACAAAAATCTGTGAAAATATAAACCTTTATCAGTGATCAGCAAACTACGAAAGCGGGTCAAAAAAGCAGACCAGTAATAAAGTTTAATATCTGGAAGACCCAGTCCTCCTTGATTAAAAGGAAGTTTGAGAAGTGACACAGCCCGCCGTGCTTTCTTATAGCCCCAGATAAAGCTACTAATAATACCTTCTAATCTATGAAAATAAGAGTTGTTTACCCGTAGAGGGATAGAGCAAAAAATATATAAATATTTTGGTAATATTATCATTTTGACCAAATTTATTCGGCCAATAATACTAAGCGGTAGTTTATGCCAATTCTTAAATAATATAGCAGTCTCCTTTAATAACGGTTCATAATTTAATGCCGCAATTAAATCAATATTCAATGAGATTTTTACCCCCAGATAAGTTGCTACATCACATATCCCTATCACCGAGGCTGGTAGTTGATGATTCAAAATAATTTGAGTTTTGCTAGTATTAAGTCGATAACCTGACACTAAGCCATATTTCCCTGCTTCTGCTATAATGCCCTTCATAGCTTCGGACACATTGGTGGAATAAACTGCAACATCATCCGCATAAACGGTTATATCAAGAAAATTTGGGCCATTTGCAAAGGGGCGAATAAGAGCCTGGCTCTGAAGTGCAATCAGAAAAGGTTCCATTCCCAGAGCAAATAGCAGGGGGGATAAAGGGCACCCCTGCTGCGTCCCTCGCATAATCATAAAAGTAGAGGAACATTTTCCCATATAGCAGACCTTACCCAACGGCTTATCATATAGCGATTGAACCCATTTTAAAAATTGGCCTTTTATACCAAATGCCTGCAAAGCCGCCCATAAAAAGCCCCACCCCACTCGGTCAAATGCCTTCTCTGCATCTAATAAAATCATACCGAGTGGGGTGAGCTGAGTCCGTGCCACATCGAATGCAGAAATGGCCATATTAATATGTACCGTAGTGTCCCTTTTTGGAATAAACCCATGTTGCTGGGGTGACACCAATTGAGACATTAGTGGTGCCAGTCGGGTTGCCAGTATTTTTGCAAAGATTTTTGCATCGCTATTAATAAGCGAGATTGGTCTGTAAGCGCCTCTCTCCTGCGGTGGTTTGCCCTTTTAAAAAAAAAAGATAATTTGAGTAAAATTCCAAGACTTTGGAGCTTGCTCCCCATTGCCAATAGCTTGGATAACTTTAATTAACAACGGTATCAGCTCTTCCATACAGTTTTTAATAGTTCCAAAGGGATAGAGTCCTCTCCTACAGCTTTACCAGCTGCTAAGGAATTAATAGCTATTCTAATTTCCGCTGTTGTAATGTCAGCCGCAAGTTGGTCAGATTGTTCAACCTCCATAATTTTAACTCTATTTGCCGCTATATAGCTTTTGATATTATCTTCCATGACTACAGTTTCTGGCGTATAAAGATCTTGATAGAACGATGCAAACTGTTGCAGTATTAATTTGGGATCCTGAAATATCTGGTTATTATCCCCTTTGATTTCCTTGATAACATTCTGGGCTCAGTCTTCGGCCACCTTATAAGCTAAAACTTTTCCAATCTTTTTCCCGTTTTCATATTGGTTAAGTTGATATTTTTTTAATTTACTAATACTTTTTTCCCTAAAAAGATTTTTCAAAGCTACTTTTAGTTCAATTAGTTTGAGATTTAACACATCCAGATTCGCTACCCCGGTTAGTAAAGCTTCAGATATTTGATGTTCAATATTAAGTATTTCTGTAATCATTTTATTATTTTGGCATTGACGCTCTTTATTTTGCCGCCATATAAACTGCTGTGTGAATCCACGTATACTTGCCTTGCATGCATCTCATACTATCATAGGTGGAGCTGAGTACATATTTATATCTATAAATTCCTTTATATGCTCTTTCAGTTGATTCACAAAATTAAGATCCATAAATAGATATCTGGGAAACGAAAAAAGACGGGGAGTAGGTCTTTCTGTTGTTATCTCAAATGTCAAAAGAATTGGATTATGATCCGAGGTTACTCTTGGGCATATTACTATGGTGCTGGTTTCAAGGATGGAATCTGTAACCCAAATCATATCTATGCATGAGCATAATTTATGTGCAGCAGAATAGTACGTATAGCCGGCTACATTGGGGTATAAGCATCTCCACGCATCCTTAAGTAGATGGATTGCCGCAAGATCTATAATTGCAGCCCTAGTCTTCCTCATTCTCTGAAATGAGCCTTTTCTAGTTGTATTTAGATTATAGTTCATGATACAATTAAAATCTCCAAGTACTATATACTCCCCATCCCATGCAAGCAGTTCCATGTTAACTTGATCAATGATTTTTGGTTCATCCTGATTCGACGCATAAACCCCACAGATTGGGATTGGGGGAGACCCTCCGGCGGATTAACAACTTGGGTAAAAATCACAAGAGGCTTGTCCTTTGAGCAAATTGATATGAATGATCCCGACATTTTATTACTTAAGCTAAAAAACACTAAGGGTTGTAGTACCTACGTGATCAGTGTTTACAATAGACCACATCGATCATGTAAAGAATCAACAATGATAAATCATCTGAACAGTTTTTTGGCGGGACTTGATCAAAATGCACAAATAATTATAGGTGGTGATTTTAACAGAGGTTTTGAACCTATAATAGGTTTAGAAGACATCTATAAGGATGAGGACATCGCCAATAATATCCCCCTAGTAGATACAAACTATAAAGCACCCTGCTCTGTGAGCGCCTTACAATTATTAAACTTGACATTAGAAATAGGTCTACGCGCATGCAATGGGCGGTTGTCATCAGACTGTCCTAGTAGACCAACGTTTACTAGAGGGGCATACTCCAGCCATTTAGATTATTTACTAGTCTCCCTGAACTTGTGGCCTATGATCATCGACCTTACTGTGGATGATCGTATGGAAAGCGACCATTATCCTCTGATTTTATCTGTTCAAACCCAGATTTTTAAAACCCTTGATAAAAGTGCAAATAGCACTTCATCCTTGCCACAAGATCCTCTAGTGGCAAATAATCGTAGATCCCTGAAATGGCCAGTAGTACTAGGCAACTCCAAAATCATTAATCAAATCTATAATGTTTTTGTGAGTCATATGTCTTCACTCCTAGGCAACAACACTGATATCCAAAATCTTAGTTTGATAAAATCGCATGAGCATTTAACTAACCAACTTGGCGGGATCCTGACCAGGGCAATAAAAAGATCACACAATGCCCAAAAAAGTAAACACACAGGGATTTCCTGGTATAATCAGGATTGTAGAAAAGCCAAGTCAGATTTAATTATAGCGGTTAGGGGGGGCTCAATGGATATTGTGAGAACCAGGAGAGTACAGTATAAACGAATTTTATTAAAGGCTAAGAGAGAGTGGGACGAAAGGGTTTGGTCTGATTTATTGGATGCATGCAAGCGTAAAGATCAGACCACTTTTTGGAGCCTCATTGCTAGAGGCACCAGGGGGATGGAAGAATGTAAAGATAAATTTCTAGAGGAAAAGACATGGGTCGAGCATTTCACTATGTTATACTCATGTACAAGTTCAGGTGTGAGTGAAGGCTGGGATAGTCTGCAGGCTCCATTGGTAGCGTATGATGCACCTCTTGTTTTTTCTCTAACAGAAACTATCTCTGCAATTAAGGCAGTGAAGTCAGGGAAAGCACCAGGCCCTGACAGAATACCAGGCGACCTGTGGAAACACGAAAATTATATTTGGGCTCCCTACATCAATTTATTATCTAACGAAATTGCTCAGGGAGCTCCTATTCCGGAAACCTGGAAGGGGGCAGAGATTGTGACTTTGTTCAAGAAGGGTGATAGGTCAAATCCTTCACATTACCGACCTATCAGCCTTATTGACGTGCTACAAAAATTTTTTGCACGGCAGGTCCTTGGTCGGCTCACTTCTTGGATTGAAGAACACTCTATTTACACAAAATATCAGGCTGGTTTTAGATGTAAGATAAGTACAGTAGACCAGGTTTTTAGGTTTTTATGTTTAGTCTGGAAATATACCATTATAAGGAGTTCCCACATATACGTGGCCTTTGTTGACCTAAAGGCAGCTTTTGATATGATACCCAGGGCAGCCCTATGGAAGACACTAAATGAAATGGGCGTCCCTGGTAATATCCTTCAAATTCTAATTAAACTTCATGAGAATAATTATGCACGTGTTAGGTGGGGCCCGAATGGAGAAGTCACTGAAAAAATAAGAATAGCAAAAGGGGTAAGGCAAGGGTGCGTAATGGCACCCACCTTATTTTCCTTATATGTCAATGACATCCCTGATACTCTTTTGGGCTGCGAGCATGACTCTCCCAAATTGAGTGGGCAAGCCGTTCCGGCACTATTATTTGCAGACGATACAATCTTAATTTCTCAGACACCTAGGGGGCTCCAAAATCTTTTAAACACATTTAGTTTGTATTGTCATGACAAGAAATTAGAAATCAATTCATCAAAAACAAAAGTTATGACAATCAGCCCCCATAAAGGCTTCAATAAGGTTTTTAAAATAAACAATGAACCTATTGAAGAAGTTTCTAATTTTAAATACCTGGGTATTATTTTAGATAGTGATTTGACATGGAAAACACAATTGGAGAATTCAAAACTAAGGTTAATCCAAAATCAGGTTCCAATCTTAAAGAAGCATAAGAATAGCCATTTCAAAGCGGTTTCACCAGCCATTGAGTTATTTAAATATAAAGTTCAATCTTCTTCTCTTTATGGCGCAGATCTCTGGGCAAATGCTTCAAAGGATACCTTTCGAGTGAGGGAAAATTCCTTCATTCGGCAATTGTTGGGGATACCACGGTCAACACCATTGACACCTGTATTATGGGATCTCAACTTTAGGCGCACAGACGACTATGCTTCGCTTCGCCCACTACTCTATTGGGTCCGTTTATGGTCCACTGAAGAGCTGGTCGATTATAGAGAAGCATTGCAAGAGATACTGGCCATAAAGAACATTACACATTTGCCGTGGCTGGAATATGTTAAAAAATGGTTTGAAAAATTAGGTCTATGTGATTTTTGGCTTGACCCTGATTCCCTTACAAATAGCTCAAAAAACATCTTGAAGCAAAGGTACTGGGACTATATTAGAGACTCAGTGTTTGCAAATCCTAGAACAGGGACCCTGACCTCGAAGTTCTTTGAAATTAAAATGAATATGCAATTAGAGCCCCTCATGGATGAAATTCACCCACCTTTGGCCAAAAGCCTATATTTAAAGTTCCGGTATAGCATTTTGCTTTTAAAAGATAGAACATCTAGCTGGAAACGTAATAAGGGGTTGACTGGGGTCGATGCCTCTAATATATGTGAGTTTTGTCAAATGGGGATGAAAGAAGACGAGTCCCATGTTTTGTTCACATGCCCAGCATACCTCAAAGCAAGGAAAAAATGGCTTAAGCCAATTTGTAACAGGTTAGGCCTTAGACAAATTAAGGTTGGACTCAGGATATTTAAGGGAGATACTGCACAACCGATTGTGTTCAGCCTAAGTCGTTTTCTCCTGTGTGTTGCTCTGATCAGGAGAAAGAAAGATCAGAAACTTTGAATGTAACGAGCTATTCTATCATTTTATTAATTGTCCACTAGCTACATTGTAGCCTGTCTGATCGCTATGGTGTATATTACCCCTTTTTAATAAATAGAAATTAAATTATTATTTTATCATTGTTATATCTATCCAGTGTTCGCAATAGAAGGAGGACCGATCAGGATCTATGTAATCTCAGTTTAGATGAATTTTGCGTATTTTTCACAAATAAGATGTGATATTATCTTTTTACCCACTGCTGTATTGTTATGTATTATAATGATGTGTATGACATGTTTTTGTTTGGTTTTTATGTATTGTATCTTACAAGGTTTTTTAAACCGAATAAAGATTTAAATGGTTAAATGGTATATTTACAGCCTTCCAGTATTATCTGTACGATTGCCCACCTACCAGCCTTGTCGGTTAATGTTCTACTTATTTCTACCTTAAACTGTTTATGTTTTAGTATTGCCACCCCCGAATAGAAGCATTAAATTCAGTGCATACCATAATATCATATCCCAATTGTTTGAGCAATTTTTTATCCTTATATGCTATGTGAGTTTCGGTGATGACTACTATCTGAGGGTTATACATCCTGAGTTCCTCGTACACAAGATTTCTTTTAATCCTGCTATTTAGGCCCGCCACATTCCATACTAAACATTTTACTTGATACATTGTGTGAAGTACATATCCCTATCCTTAAATCCACTACAAAAAATCATATCAGCCTTGCTGTACCTCCAAATTATATCGTTGCTTAACCCCATGATGCCATTTTTACCCCAAAAAGAACCACCCCGCTCCGCCCCAATCCAATAACTACCTACAGGTCCCCCCGTTGAACCAGCTGCCGTTGTACGGGCAGCCAAGGAACGGAGTCAACCGCCTCGAGGATCCGGGCATTCAAATATAATCTCAAATATACAATACCACGTATAACAGTATGTAATACTTTATACTGCCTTCTAGCCCATTGTGTCAAAGAGAGAAGGGAAATAAAATAACATTAAATCCCTGGATAAACACCCATATTCCACACATAGATATCATGCCCCATCACCTGTTATAACATTATTGAAAAAAAAGACCAAAATATATAGAAAAGAGCATTATTCAATGTCCATTTTTTTCCAATTTCCAATTAGCCAATGCTCGTTCCACCTCATTCTCTTCCAGGAAATAGTGTGTGCGGCCATTTTTTAACACTTTCAGTTTAGCTGGTTCTTGCAGGAAAGCCTGGCCACCCAGCTCCTTTATCGGATCGATATACTGTTTCAATTTCCATCGTCGTTCCATAGAAAGTTTACTTAGATCAGATCTTACAAAAAAAGTAGTTAGGTCAACGGTGACTGGAGTATTTGGTCTCGCTTTGAATGAGATTGCCTGACGAAGCAAAAAGTTACCAATACAAATCAGAATTGGGCGGGGGTATTTGCTGCCCTTGTTTCATTGAAAAAGTGGGAGCCGATGGGCACGTTGTATCTGTGAGTCCCAATCCCAATTTGATAGTTCAGGAAATGCTTTCTGAAATAGTCGAACAATAAATGCTCTAGAGTCAGCTCCCTCAGCACCTTCCGCAATTCCAAATATGCGTAAGTTCTGTCTACGTTGCCGATTTTCTAAATCTTCAAGCTTAACTTGCATTTGACCCATCTGGGCCTCGTGTTTATTCACAGCTATTTCTGAACGGAGTGATTTTTCCTTCGTTAAAACCACTCTTTGCTGAAGCTCTTCCATTTCCTGGGAAATAGCGCCAAGTTTACAGGTCATTTCCTGCAAAGAAGATTGAGTCTTGCTACTATCTTCCCTCATCTGCTGATAGTGAGACTGGGCTTCCTGTTTTTGCTCATTTAATAATTGTAAAATCATCTGAAATGATGACTACACCTCCCCTTGAAGGGTCCAATCCACAGGCAGAAATGCATTATTCTGAGAGGTATTCGTCAAGTGTAAATCATTAGTATTCTTTAGCCCAGCTACACCAGATTCCTTTCTAGGTTCTGCACTCAAAGCTGTCTCAGGCACTGCCGCTGTTGCTGCTGCTGCTGTTGCTAAACTTGCTACAGCCTGTAAGGTGTTAGTGGAAGAGAAAGCGCTAGAGATTTCCACAGACGCTATTGGTGCTAGCATTATTGCTAGCTGAGGAGCCAAAAGGGAAGAAGGTGAGACTTCCATTGAGACTTCCAAGCCCATCCACTGATACCAATGTAGGAGTTGGAGTAGTAGTGGGAGTAGAAGTAGATTGTACATTTTGAGTTACAGTAATTACATCAACCACCCCCTTTGCAGGACCCTCAGAGCCTGTTAAATCCGTCACAACATAAGGCCACTAATATCCCCTGATGTAATGCCTGACTCAATAGGGCTATTTCCTGAAAGTCTCATGGCCATTGATTTGACACCACCTTTAGCTTGTACCCATTGTCTAATAGGACTATTTTCTGCTATCGCCTTTATAGTAGTGGTTTTAGGTTTATTTATAACCTTCTTAATCTTATTCTTGATTTTGCCTCTCCCCTTTTTAATACTAGTAGCTTTATCTTTAGGTGAAAGTGAGGGTATTTTGTTGCCCAGGTCGGAAAAGTCACAGTACTCCTCATCTGTTTCTGCACCATCCGTATGTTCCAGGTACTCTGCCCCTAGAGTCTCCTTTATTTCTTTTATCCCCTCTATTTCATTACTTAGCTCCACTTCAGCTAGCCCTTCATCTGCTAATACCAATATGGGTATAGCCTGTGTAAGTTGTATATCATTCACACCAATATTTTCCACAGGTTGTACCTCCGATTGAGACTGGACATTGCTGATAGTTACTGTTGGTAGTATAAGTTGAGTAGCCATGGCAAGAGTGCTAGTATCTGCTATAGTTTGTGTATTAATGACAGTATCAGCCATTGAGGCACAGTCGCTTAATATGTTATTCACACTCATAACATCGTTAGCATTGTTCGCCTTAGCTCCCAAAGCAGCATTCACTTCCTGACTCTTCCTACTAGCTACAATGTTACTCCCTGCTCCAGAGAAATCATTTAAATCTGAAGACATCAGTGGGTTAGCTTCCGTTAGTAGCAACAAATTAGATTTAGCAACATTGGAAAGACGAGGGAGCGGTTTACTGGTGGCTAGACAGCCCCCCAATCTCTCCCCCAGTTTCTCTTGCCTACCAGTGATTTTCTTGCCTGCGTCCGGAACCGCCTCAGGTATTGCCGTTTGAGTTTCCAGAGTCATTGCCGCACTAACGACATTCCCAGCAGGAACTGAGTCCGTGGTACTAGTTGTCAATGCTTGTTTAGCCACCGTCGTCGTCCGAGTGCTCCGTCCTTGAAGTTTCGGCGCCATCCCCCCGCACTTCGTTGCCGCTGTAGCCGTTGGTGAGCTGGAGCGCCGATGAGTCTGTAGACCAAACCAGCTGACTGCCGCCCACCCCTTCGATGTTACAGGGACGAGGCGTGGCAGTCGTATGGAGCGAAGTAACCCCCTCACCTGGCTCTCGATCAGCCGAAGTCGCAGCATCCGCCCTGACTCCGGCCACGCTTCAACTCCACTCAGCCGCTCACTGACAAGAACCACAAGTAAGCCGCTCTTAGCCCGATCCGCACTGCGTTTTCGTGATCAGCTCAGCCGTACCAGCCCAGTACAAACGGCGTAATCACAGTCAGCTCTGTCTCCCGTTGAAGTAGATAAGCTGCCCAACACCGTCTGGTTTCATTTAATTTTTGCCAGCAGTATAGTACGATATCGCCCGAATTCTAAGCGAAATCAGCAAGAAACGCGGTCCGCCATGACCACAGCCCGGACCCTCAGCAAGCGTTCCTCCGCACCGGCGGTGTCAGTCCGCCATCTTGGACCCCTCTCTTCCGGATAGAAAACAATTGTAAACTTACATAAAATGATACGTTTTCCTTTGAGAATCAGGCCCTATATGTGGGTTTGATAATACTGAAAAGCTTGCATTCAGGATAACGTCAAGCCTTTTTTAATGAAGGATGGAAAAATGAAGTAAAATTCCGAAGTGAACATGTATGGTGTGGTTATGGATAGGCAATGTGAAATTAAATGTTTTGTGGTGTGTGTACCCCTGAGGCTTTTTAGACATTTTTAAGGAGAATGGACTGAAAAAAATTATAATTTTGCCATGATTTTCTCAAAAATATCTGAGGTCGGGTGAGCCTGAACAACTTAAGAGTAGGCTATGGCTTAGTTGAAACAGCATGGAAATGACATTTCATAAGTGCCATTTCCAAGCCCTTGGCTTTAAACAAATGTATACAAAAAATACTTTTTTCCACATAAATGTATTTGTCCCAACTTTAAAACACATTTTTTGGAGGAGAAGTTCTAAGCCTGCTTGAAAAAGGCAGGCTCACTTCACTCTCAATGTAATCGAGGTCAGACATTACACCCCACCACACCCTGGCTCCCCGTGTCCCATCGAAAAGATAGAGAAGTAGTCAGACTAATGAAGGATTACAGTAGAGAATATGCAGGTTGTGTGTGTGTGGACCCCACCTGTGTTGGAAATGGTGGACATTAGTGGTGGAAGTGAACGGCTTTGTTGGAAAAAAGTTTGGGCACTTTCTCCAACCATTTCATGAACTAGATGGCTACACCGCCTAAGCAGACCGAAAAACTGCAAAGGAATGAAAATACAAAACAAAAAATAAAAATACACAAACAAATTAAAAATATCTATTATTAATAAACAATCAAATTATTTTGCCATAAAATAATACATCTCATAGTCACTGTATTTGGAGAACCTGGGCATTCAGGCAGACTTAATGCCATGGATGGTGGTTTCATCCCAAGGGAGTGACTTCCAAAGCTTCACTCCAGCCACATTTATAGGTATTTCTCCCAGGCGAAATAAAAAATGTGTGGCCAATTTGGAGTCCAGCCGACAGACTTAAATGTTGATTTCGGCTGTGGATTCTGGTGGGGAATTGCACCAAGATATTCTGGGCTTGAGAGCTTTTTGCTTTCCACAAATTTATTGACACCCACTACATCTCCTGGCTAGCTGTAAACCAGCAAATTTTTTCTGATAGCAAGTTAGGAGCTCAAATATACTTAGGGGGCTCACTGGGAACACTGCTCCTGCCGTGTTCTCAAAATGTTTTTGGTGCGGATATGACATCTGGATTGCCCTTGCGTCAGGTGTGAATCTTCTGGGTGCATATGCACACAGTGTGCATTTATGTCTGCTTGGACCATAGATTATTATTATGAGTTCTTATATAGTGCTCGATTACCCGTAGGCATCTCGGCGCTTGCCTTGGGAACCCGTCCTGGCTTTATCCCTGTGAGATACCCGTACTGGGCATCCCCAAGGTGAAAGCCAGGCATCCCGCCGCGGGGGGGCGTAGTGGAGATTAAGCAGGCTGATGCCCAGAGCTGCAGAGTGTGAACCCGTGATTCAAGTAGGCACCGAAACGAGAATTATCGAGTCCGTGGATATTTGGGCTCAAGACCCTGCCGCGTCGGGAATTGAACCCTGGTCCCGGGTCTGACCTCTATTTTCGGGTCTACCTCCTCTAACCAGTGTGCCACACTTCTCCCAGAAGAACCACAATCCCTGCAATAGACTCCAAGGGACGTCATATAAAGTAGCCACTGCTAGTGCTAAGTTAAGACACAGTTCATGCCAAAGCTTTGGACAGTGTTATTTTACAACCTTAAAAAGTGCTGAGTAGTTGCTTGTCACAGTACCTTTCAAGGCATGCGTCGTTTGTGACTGAAACGGTAGCACCATTTTTTGACTAGTAAACAACAGATCATAACAAAATAACATACACAAAACAACATAACATATACTAATTCACCACTAATTCTCTTTGGGTGCCAGAGTAGCGTGTTACTCGCTGAAAAGCACTTCGACGCCCTCTTCAGGGATGGTAAATGCAATATAAATACGATAATAAATAGAATTACCTCTATTGTACAACACAAAATAAAAGCTGCAATCATGCAGCAACAAAATAGCACACAAAAAATCTACCTAAATCTTTGTGAAGCACATTGCCAACCAGCTCCAGAATCCTGTTTTATAAGACATTGGTAAAATGTGTTGGCACTAAGCACTTCCTTAACGTACCACCGAGGAAATGAAATAGCTCGTAAAAATGGTTTTTAAACTGGCCACATGAACTTCTGTGGCAATAAACCAAGTAGGAACTGCGGTTCAATTTACCAGCATAGGTGGGGCCCTACGTCATGTCTTGTCTTTGAGATTCTTTCTCTTTACCCACCAATACGTCTTCTTTGAAAAACAACTACATGTTAGGCAGCCATGGCAGGTAATTTGCTCCTCAATGGAATTTTTTCCAACCCCTCTGCATGTTCCCTACGGTAATACCAAATCGGACTCTTCTCCTCTATGGGCTCCTCTAACTTTTAGAACTAAACGAGTTATAAACTAGAAACAACCTAATCTACAAAATCCTTCTCCAACCCACAGTAAGCAGAAGTAAACCACACCCACGTGTATTGTTATATCCAAAGTTCAGCATTAATTTAAATTATTTCCAAGAAATTGTCAACTTTTGAAACATTTTTGGACACACCAAAATTATCACTTGTAAGTCTGTTAATATTAAAAATGCAAGTACAGAGCAAGTGTCACTTTGAGCCTGTTGGCATAATACGTGCTTCAGCCCAGGAGAGGCCTCTGGGGTACCTGTGCCGGGTACATGTGTATTGTATACTAGGGACTGATAAGGGTACCCCAGTATCCAATCTGGAGTTGTACCACAGTACATACATCAATTTAAGGTAGAAAGCAGATAGGCTCGGGTACTGAATAGCAGAATCCCAGCCAGACTAGTCAAAACAGTGGGTGCAAAAAGCAAAAAGTAGGGGTAACCATAAGAAGCAGATTCTCCTTTCCTACCGAGCCCTTTATCCTTTGGTAGCAAGGCACAGGCACAAAAAACTGGGCTACAGGGACCCTTCTTTAATACCGACTGTGGAGGCGCTGTAGGAGTGCCCATACATACCAAACGATCAAGAAGTATGAAGAATTATTAAAAAACACAAACATTTTAGCAAAAACTAGAAGATAAAGAGCTCCGCTTGGAGGTAAGAAGTTCAAACATTACAATATCAAACACATAATTGTCAGGAGAGGAGCTCAAATTATAGCACAATATTTTAGTGATTCAATAATGAAAACTAATGATGCGTCGCAAGCCTATTAAAAAAGACATTAGCTTTATTGCAAAAACGTTTTGTACATTGTGGTTTGGAATTCCAGCTCTAAAGTGCAGGCGCTAATTTGGTTTTGTAACTGTATAGTGACTTTCTCATGCTACAAAGTGTTTGTTATTTGTTATATGGTGAATCGTTCAATGCTTTGGGTACCAAACTTCCCACCCTGTTTTTCATATATAGGGTGGGTAGGGGTTTGTGGGTGTCAAGGGTATTTTTAGGGTTTAGGATGAGTGAGGACATTTAGGTAGCAAAGGTATTTTTAGGGTTTAGGGTGGGTAGGGGTATATGAGTAGCAAGGGTACTTTAAGTATTTTGGGTGGGTGAGGGTATTTTGGTAGCAGGGGTATTTTTAGGGTGGGTCGGGTTTAGGGGCTGGGGTGGCTACAGATAGATAGATAGATATGCATATATATTTATGTCCCAAAAAAGCCCCCGAGCTTAAGGAAGCACTCAACTGCAGGATAGGTCATCTGAGCTTTTATTTATGAAACCGTGCCAAACTTCTCCAATTATTTAAATGCCCCGGCGCGTTTCCGTGCACCTGCACCTTCTTCATGGGGAGGGGGATGAGACGAAAACACGGACTGCATTACGTTTTAAATCCATTTCCAGCCTGCCTTCTCCAGTGAACTGTATGCTGGGAAAACATAGCGCCAATAATTCCCCATCGGTGGGGTCCGTGCCTTTTGTTCATAATTCATGCCCCCAATCAAAATTAAATGTCTATTGAGCCCTCCGGTGGGCCTCAGAGTAGTTATTCGGTTTCCATTTTTAAGATCCTGCATTCTGATGAAAGACTGCCCACCCAATAGACATTTAACTTTGATTGGGGGCATGAAGTTCACTGGAGAAGGCAGGCTGGAAATGGATTTAAAACGTAATGCAGTCCGTGTTTTCGTCTCATCCCCCTCCCCATGAAGAAGGTGCAGGTGCACGGAAACACGTCGGGACATTTAAATAATTGGAGAAGTTTGGCACGGTTTCATAAATAAAAGCTCGGATGACCTATCCTGCAGTTGAGTGCTTCCTTAAGCTCGGGGGCTTTTTTTGGGACATGTATATATATATTCACTGAAAAAACCATAGGTTATAGACCATATATAGTTAGGAATTAGCATTTACAAAACCTTGAAAATTCACTGAAAAAACCATAGGTTATAGACTATATATAGTTAGGAATTAGCATTTAAAAAACCTTATTTTACTCACACAAAACCATTGAAATTCCATATATAGTTAGTTGCACTAACTATATATTGCGCACCCGCAATCCACTGCTGATGATGTCACATATTACATCATTCATGACATGGTCAGTGACATCACTGATGACATCACTGATGACATCTCAAATGACATCACTGATGACATCTCACTTGACATCAATGATCACATCACTGATGATATCATTCATGTGACAATACAATGCATCTCCTCACATTTTAATATAACCTCTGTTTCACCCAGTGTTAAAAACAGAGTATAATTTTTGAAACCATTGACACACCAATACTAGTTACTACATACGTACTCACTGATTCCTACGTCTACACACACATTCACTCATTCACCCATACAATCATTCATACATACAATCACTCATGTTTACAACACAATCATATGCACTCATACACCTATACAGACACTCACACTCTGCCACTCATCCATGGAGTTACTCACACACCTAGTCAGTCCTGTAAAGAATCAATCACACTTCCATTTTCTACTCTATACAGTTAAACATAGAGCACCTTACGTTTTCAACCATATACTAACACATACTTACTCTCTTATACAATCATTGATACAAGTACACATTGATCTGTACAGAGTCACACACCTCCCATCCAGCCACACACACACTCAGTCTCCCATGCAAATACTTGGGCAATCAATCAATAACCCATATAGTTACTCATATAGCTACTGATCAACACATGCAGCAGTTTACAGAACAACAGACATAATGATGCACAAATTAAGACAGTTTAGTCACTAACCCATGCACTCAGTGAGACACATTTAATCACTCACTCATACATTCAGTCATGCACCTACTAAATCCTTCGTCCAGACACTTATACATCCACTCATTCTTCAATATGTAAGACATATTTTAACTTTACAGAAACATAGTCACTGGATGTTGTCATCAGTGATGTCATCAGTGATGTCATTTGAGATGTCATCAGTGATGTCATCAGTGATGTCACTGACCATGTCATGAATGATGTAATATGTGACATCATCAGCAGTGGATTGCGGGTGCGCAATATATAGTTAGTGCAACTAACTATATATGGAATTTCAATGGTTTTGTGTGAGTAAAATAAGGTTTTTTAAATGCTAATTCCTAACTATATATAGTCTATAACCTATGGTTTTTTCAGTGAATTTTCAAGGTTTTGTAAATGCTAATTCCTAACTATATATGGTCTATAACCTATGGTTTTTTCAGTGAATTTCAATGGTTTTTTAATAGCAAATATCATAAGCTGTTGAATGTCAAGTACGTGGTAAGAATTTTTTTTTTCGTGTTTATGCACACTGATCTGCTTTGATTGCTGCCCCCCACCCCTCATTTCTATTAGGAGTACTCTCTCTTTGCAGATAGTGAAGGGTAGTTAACGCAGCCCTTTCCCCCTTTGTAATCCGTCGTGCCTGCTTCTCTCTCCATTTGATTGATTGTTCTCTTTGGTTCATTCTCTATTTACAAACAAGCACAGAGTCGCAATACTCTGTTTAGTCTTTGCAGATAGCGAAAAATCGTGTAAAAAAACAAAAGGAATCGAGCAAAATCAGTAGGCCACTAATGGGATCTCTTTTGACCTCGCTAAAATAGAAACATTAGGAACAACCTGTTGAAAATAGCAATGCGTATGTATATAAGCGGCGTTCATTTGTGTTCACAGTACCCCTTGTTGATTGTTTCAATCGAGCATTGAATTGTTCGAAGTTAATTCTCTTAACGATCTTCTCTACCTGCAAACGAGGAAGAATAGGAATATTCTATCTCCCTTTGCAGATAGTGAAGGGTAGGTAACGCAAGCCTTTAACACGTCGTACCTATTTCATTCCTCATTGATTGATTGATTGTCCGAACATTGACTGTTTGGGAATTAGTTCTTTTTGGAGGTATTCCCTGTTTGCAAATAAACGTAGGAAAATCTTTGCAAGTAGTGAAAGGGTACGTAATGCGGACCGTTCTCCCCCGTTGTAATCTGTCATGCCTATCTACTCCCCACTGATTGATGCACCTTTTTCACCCGGACCATTTACTAGAGATACGTCATCTGGCCCGACCAGAGAGCACCCCTAGTGAAAAGGACATATGCAATAATAACGAAGTGATCACTGTATCCTGTTAACAGAAACTTTACCATGAAACAACCTGGAAAGAAAAAAATAGGAAAACGAAAATCAGTAGGCCACTGATGAACATGAACTTTTATTAAACAACGAACAAAGAAACGATAACATAACGTAATGATAAAACCTATTAATGTCCTAGAAACAAGAAAACGTTAAAATATGCCAGTGGTGAGAGACCAGAAAAACAGTAAGAGAAACCAAATCACCCCTCGCTGTCCCACCGCCTGCCACGCCAAAAAAATCGATAGACTAGGGAAAATGCAAGTCAGTAGAACATCCACCCCCACTCTGGAAACTTCCAAGGTGGGGCAGGGTTCCGGCTACGCCCAGCCGGGAGCAGCCCATATAAGGCAGGTCCTGCTGCCACGCCTCGGCCAGGAGATCCTAACGTAGGGTGTAGCCGGAGGAGAGGCCGAGACCAGCGGGACCCGGCCAGGGGATTGCCTTTACAACGCTGAACAGTTGCAGGGGGGGGGAATGTCTCCTCGACCCTCCCCTCTCTCTCCCAGTCCGGCCGCGGTGGCCCTTGAGAGTTGCAGGTAGTCCCGCCACATGCTCTTCCGGTCCGACCACCAACGGTCGGGGGGCCGAGGCCGACGGGATCCGGCTGCAGCCGATAAACCAAGAAACCCGTTCATGGGGCCAGAGCCAGGGGCGTCCGGCCGACATCCACCGGAAGCCCGGCCCGAAGACGGACGGGACACTTCTTTCTTTTATAATGGCTGCGACAACACTGGAGGGGGATGTCTTGCACATGCCTCCGACCCCCCCTCGTCCTCATCGCCTGGTCCGGCCATAACAAATCTCAAGCGAGACGCCGTGGGGTGCACTGGGAGGGAGAGACGGTGCGAACAGGCCTCTCCCGCCTCCCCAGGTGGAGGCTTCCCAGCTGCACCCTCAGCGCTCCAGGCGGTGGCATCCTAACAACTACAGTGCTGCACAGTTTCGGAACGACCTAGATAACGGTTCTTCCACTGTGGCCATGCTGCAACGTCTCGCCCGGCAGGGTGGAGCCCGTCCGCTCATGTGACCCCGCGATCGCCGGTAGCTGCCGAACTCTCAAAATGGCGGTCGACCTGGCAAGAGCGGGCCCAACATAAAGAAATGGCCCGGTCACTGGTTGACTCCACCACCGTAGTCCTCCACGACCTTGAAGATTCTAGAGGAGCCGCGGGAGTCTCCGACCCCCGATGGGGAATGACTGCCATGATCGCCCGTGGAGTGACGAAACTGTATCCGCGGGACGTCGGCGCTCCCATGCTGGCGCCAGCCTCACTTTGAATTACTACAATCCTGCAGACCTCACTTCCGGTGAAAGCACAGTGTGACCCGGTAGGAAAAATTATTGCACCCCCTCCCCTTTTTGACTGATAGTTCAAACCACCGATCCTTTCCTTTGCCCTTTTAACGGAACTTTGGACTGCCTCCCCCTCTTTTACATTTTCTAGAGAAAACAAAACATTAACCACTACATTAGCATAGCAGTTGACACCAGAACTGTTTTCAAATTCAAAACCAACAACATCTTCAACAGAATCCTTTTTGTTTCTGCTGTGACCCTGCTACAGCACAGGCATTGTCCCCAGCAGTAATTCTGCAATGCCGGTAAGAATAGCTGTGGTGCCTACTGGACTCACTCACCCCCGCGGCGCCCCACGCCGTTTTTTGCTGGGCGGCAACTTACTAGACATCACTTTCGTGCCATCTAGATTTCAGCGCGTTCTGCTGCCTTGGAACTATTCGCACAACAGACCGCTACTGACAAGAATATTTCATTATTGGTGCTGTCAATTTCAATAAATCTATTGGATAATTAAAAAGAAATTGCCACGGTCTCTTCGTTGTTTAAATGTTTTTACTGTTTTTGTTTTGTTGTATATATTTATATGTTATTAAAGTTTTATATTCCTACTACTTTGTTGGAGTGCTATATATTTTTAATGTGACACATAATTGTAAAAACTTTGATGTACAAAGAGTCATTCCTGGAATCTTCCGCTTCAGGCTCGGTCCCCTCCCCAATCACAATACAGGATGGTTTTCAGATAGTAGGAACGCGTGTGCTGTGACGGATCACATCGGGTGTGGGCCTTGATCTACTATAACTCCTTTGAAGAGGGGTGATTCTTTACAGCTGGGGCCATAAACTACATCTGCAGGGCTAGCTGATAGCCTAGGACCGGCCTGGACATTCGGACACAGAGGAAGAGGAGTGTCAGAGGGTGCGGTAGTGAATAGGGCGAAAGGGAGGTGTCGGGCGGGCACAGAGTGTGATTCTCAGGGAAGAGCAGCGCAGATGGGGGAAGGTTTATTGCCCATGCATAAGACAGAGAGCGGTGGTGACCAGTGCCTGGGGGAGATGCTTACGAGGGTGAGGAGCCATGCTACGAATCGACAGCGTGCAGAGAGTGGGTCTGGTCAAGACATCTAAAATGGCTGCCGTGCACGACAAAAGTGTGGCATTTGAAAAAAGACAAGATGGCGCAGACAATGTTTTTCAACACTTCCTCATTTCCTTCGAATCGAACGTTAACAGACGTTGGGGCATATTACCAAAGTTAAGCGATATTTATCGCTAACGATGCTTACCAACCAATTTTTTACCACTAAGCATCGTCAGAAATTATCGAAGATAAACCTTACTATTATCAAGGTTTATCGCAAATGCGATAATAAACGGCCGCAATGCATGAATATCGCTAAAAAGTCAGCGATATTCATGCATTACCGAGCTAATACTCTTAGCCATGTTATCCACCTCCCATTGGATAACATGGCTAAGAACTGCTCAGGGCAGGTGTTACTTTTTGGAGATATTCGCGCTTAGCGCGAATATCTCCAAAAGTTGGTAATAGGAGATAGATATCTTGCATGTTGTAATGCAAGTTATTGTGGTATATGGAACTCATACCATAATCTCTCAGGAAAGCAGAAACTGATCCTTTTGGGACCGCCTAAAAAGGCCTAGGGGGTGAGGAGTACTCTACTTTGCCCCCTTTTCACGTTCCGAACTATTTTATTTTACTCTCTTCTGTAATTACACAAAATACCACCGATAAGATGCATCGGAGACACACAGTGAGAGAAAGGAGGCCGGAGATGAAGAAGACATGTCAAATACACATTGGAGATAATATAGTGGCAGAAGGGAAGTAAATATGAGTAAACTTACCATGTAACATAAAAATGTTGCACTCTATACTATAAGTCTCATTTTATACTACAATCACTTCGCTACAACCTCATAAATTAAAAATAAAAATAAATAATGTCTCAAACAATTTTTGATTTCTAAATATAAATTTATTCTTCAGAATTTTCTAAATTTGAAACAACTAGTAACATGTCCTCATCAGTAATTTCCTCTTCAATCATCTCATCTGGAATCTCCTCATTAAAAGTCTGCAATGATGATTCTTGTAACTCTATGGTCTCCAAACACTCGATAAATTCGCCATCAAGAGATTGATCAAAAAAATCATTCAAGTCATCTCCTCCTTCTGACAATATTTCATTATTGGTGCTGTCCATTTCAATCAATGTAGTGGAATCATTCAAGTCATCTCCTCGTGACAATATTTCATTATTGGTGCTCTCAATTTCAATCAATGTAGTGGAATCATTCAAGTCATCTCCTCCTTGTGACAATATTTCATTATTGGTGCTGTCCATTTCAATCAATCTAATGGAATCATACAAGCCATCTCCTCCTTGTGTCAATATTTCATTATTGGTGCTCTCAATTTCAATCAATGTAGTGGAATCATTCAAGTCATCTCCTTGTGACAATATTTCATTCTTGGTGCTGTCCATTTCAATCAATCTAATGGAATCATACAAGTCATGTCCTCCTTGTGACAATATTTCATTATTGGTGCTCTCAATTTCAATCAATGTAGTGGACAATTCAAAAGAAATTGCCACGGTCTCTTCATTGTGAGCCATTTTATTTTGAAATTGCTTGCTGTAAATTGCAGAAAAAAATAATCACTTTCATTTATCGTTTTTAGTAATACATAATATAAAACTAACTTCATCAAGTATTTAGTATAACAGAAGGACTGCAAATAAATAACAGAAAACATTTTTCAAATTATCTTCAAGTGTACAACATAGTTCCCCTTACAAATTAACAACTCACCTTTTTAAAAGTAGCAGAAGTGTTAGTACTGTGTAAATCAAACACCAGAAATTCACCACCAAAAATTCCTCACAAATGTACCTCAGACAGTAGTATCACAAAATGGCTGTGGTTTCCTCTCATTTGACATATATACATAACCAATTAACTTTCATCACACACAAATACAAAACCAAAGTAACATTTTAATTGGTTCTAAATTTCAACACTTTCAAATGTGTTTTCCCCATGCAATTTTCCATAGGACATTTACATACGTCTACAGCCTGAATGGCTGAACGGAATTACACCAAACTTGGCAAAATGGTACATCAAACCTAAGAGGTCAGGAATGATCTACTATGCCCCCTTATGGTCATTTCCCCCTTCGCTTTGGCCTCCTCTTGTCTCTCAATCCTACCGAGGGACAAGATGGCGGCCGCTACGGACTGTTTGGAATGTTGACAGACGCCGGAGAACCAATCAGCTTCGCAAAGCTCCGTAACGCGAAAAGTACGCGAAGCGGAGCGCTGTTACAGATATATATCTTTTTTTCAACGTTAATTTCTCAAAATCCACTGGAGCACATATATTGAGACCTAGCAAAGGCACATCGGGCTACCAGTCCCTAATATTTTGCCAAGTTTCGTGCAAATCCATTCAGCCGTTCGATTATTATTATTTTGTTTTTTTTTTGCCCCGCGGGGCCCTTTTAAAACCTCCACATCAAACCTAGGGGGTCAGCGAGGATCTACTATGCCCCCTTATAGTTATTTCCCCCTTTGTTTTGACCTCCTCTTGTCTCTCGATCCTACCGAGAGACAAGATGGCGGCCGCTACGGACTGTTTGGAATGTTGACAGACGCCGGAGAACCAATCAGCTTCGCTTCACAAAGCTCCGTTGCGCGAAAAGTCCGCGAACCAGAGCGCTAACCGGTCCGCTGTTACAGATATATATCTTTTTTTAAACGTTAATTTCTCAAAATCCACTGGAGCACATATATTGAGACCTACAAAAGGCACATCGGGCTACCAGTCCCTACAATTTTGCCAAGTTTCGTGCAAATCCATTCAGCCGTTCGGGCTAAAAGTGAGGCCAACCGCCCTATGGAAAACTCAATGTTAAAAACACGTTTTGGGACCCCCCTTTTTTCTCGGCCCCCACTGGACGAACCCCCCCCAAATTTTCAAGGGCTGCTCAGAAACAAAATGTGCCATTTTCCTGAAAATTTCAGCCGATTCCGTCCACAAACGCCAAAGTTATTAGACATAGAATTTTCAAAAAACCCATAGAGAAAAAATCCTAACTATATATACCTACTGGCGACCGCCAGTAGGTAATATATATATATATATATATATATATATATATATATATATATATATATATATATATATATATATATATATATATATATATATATATATATATATATATACACACACACACACATACATATATTTGATGTGTGTGTATACATCTATAAATATATATATTGTTTGGGGGGAGCAGGTACTAAATAGATGTGATATTAATGCAGTTTATTCAAGTAGCTCAGTAGATACATCCAACTCCTGCCAGGCTCCTATCCAAGTGTGAAGCTCTTTTGGAGCATGAAATCGCCAGCTCATCAGAACTCTCACAACAAAGCCTAGTTGTCAGGTGACAGAATCAAGTAATAACAAACATATGATACATAAGATATAATACATCCACCCCCCTTTCCCAACAAAACAAGTAAGACTTACTAAAATATGAACCTAAAATAATAGTGCTTAATTTAGACACGCATCACAGTTCTTTTTTTTTTATGTACCAACATAGGCCCTGATATTAATGCAGTTGGTCCGACCGCTGTGGTCAAATCAGAATTGATCAGACAGCCATGCAATCGTCGGTCAGACCATCGGATTACGATGCATACATCCTGTACTCTGACCGCCCATTGAAAGGCCGCTGACTGCGGCATCATCCACTCCGACTGCCTGCTGAAAGTCCGTTGACTCTGACAGAAAGTTTCCATCCCCCGATCCGACAGTTGGAGAAAAGCAGCAGCCGTAGGGCTGCACAGGGATCTCTGACTGCCATCCTGATTAATATGTGGGTTTCCGACGACCCGACCGGGGTGGTCTAACCTCCTTCCTCGAGTTGTCGGAAATGACGGATTAGGGTGCATACTCACCCAAATCCACTTCTAACCAGCTATCTCCAGCGTGGAACCCTTTCTCCAGGTCCACCCTACACCTGAGCAGCTGAACCCCAATGACTATGATCTTGTGGTGCTGGAATCCAGGTAATTCCTTATACAGTATGTATCCCCATTGACTGGACTATGCACATTCCACCACACTCCAGCAATGGGGTACATGGTGCACAAGGCTTATCTCCACATAAGTCATGCATGTGTGTACAAATCAAATGTTTTCTGTGATTTTGTATGCATTTACAGCTACATATTTGGGAATAAGTGCTCTGCTGTAGATGCGATTGCCGCGGTCAAAGAGATTCATATTGAGAACTTGAATGAAAATTCTCCGTGACCTCAATGGAAGCCACTGGAACACTTTTTTAAGCAGGCACATAATACCAAAACAAGTGCCACAAACGAACATAACCTGCTCTTTCATAGAACATTCCTGTCGAGCATAAATCCAAGATTTTTAACTGCCATCCTAGGACAAAGAGCTGAACCCAACTCAGAAGGCCACTGGTCATCAGACCAATAGGCCTGTGCCTTACCAAACAGCAGATGCAGGTGCCTTACCAAACAGCAGAATCTCTGTCTTGTCTCTGTTAAATTGAAAGCATTTGAGAGTCATCCAGGCAGCTATCTTCCTCAAGCAATCAAAGCATCTGATCTCAGTGTTTTCTGGATCTTTCCCAAATGAGATGATTAATTGAGTATTGTCTGCAAAGGATATTATCTCAACGGCACATAATTTACCTGTCTGAGCAAGGGGGGCCACATAGAAGTTGAATGGAGCAGGACTCAGGGAGGAGTCCTGAGGGTCACTCATGTCTAAAAACATGGTTTGAGATATAGAAGGATCAAGTGAGATCATCTGAGTTCTATTTTCCCCAAAGCTCTTTGAACCAGTCCAAAGCTTTGCCATGAATACCTATCTCATAAAGTCTTCAAACCAGAATGGAAGGAGAGACAGTATCAAAAGCAGTTGACAAATCAAGTAGAACCAGCATAGCGGAAGTGGCAACATCTAATAAAAGTCTGATGGAATCGACTACTGCCATCAATGCGCTTTCCATTCTATGGAAAGCTCTAAAGCCAGATTGACTGGGGTCAAGTAAGTGGGGGCCCTCCAGGTAAAAAGAGAGCTATTTATCAACAAAACCCTCCCAAATCTTAAGGAGAAAGAGTGAAATAGGCCAATAATTGGCAAGTTTGTTGGGGTCAGCATTGTTTTTCTTTAAAATAAGGGTAACCCGCACAGATTTCCAGTCCAGCGGCCAATTCGCTGAGTCTACTAATAAGTTAAAAAGAAACTTAATATAAGGCGTTAATAAAGCTAACAAAGTGGCAACTATGTGCGGGGAACACAGATTCGAGGACGAGCCAGATTTAACTTTGTCCAACATTTCCAGCACTTGCTCTTGAGAAACGGCCTCAAACTTCGTTAGCAATATGTGGGGCAATTTGGAGGCGAGAATTATAGTTTGGTGAATCAGCAAGATCCGCTAATGTAATAAGAAAGTTCTGATATATTTTTGTAATTTTCATATTGAAGTAGTCAGCAATTGAGTCACACAATACTTGTGAGGAGGGAATTAATAGCTGCCATGCATGCATGAGGCTTGGTGAATTCATTAAGCACCCTAAATAATTATTTGGCAGAATTGCCAGCCCATTCAATTCTATTAATAGTATGAAGTCTGTGCACTTCTTTCTTCCCTCTGTGATAAAACACTATAGCTAGTTTGTAAGCTGTTTTATCTGATGGGGATTTAGTGACATGCCATCTCCTTTACAGTATTCTACAGGTTGTTTTCTCGATTCTCAGTTCCTCCAAGTACCAAGGGGCATGATGTCTAATGGAATTGAGAAACCCTGTTTAAGGGGGGGGACTGCATCAAGGGCCTGTAGGAAAGAGTTGTGGTACTCTGTTAGGGCAGTGTTAATATTGTCACTATTCTTTATCTCAGGAGAACTTTAACTAAAGTAAATGTAAAAAAGGTGCCCTGAACAACTTATACATAGGAACACCTTATTTTTTAAAGGCATCTTGCACTTATCATGCAAATATATGAGATTCTCTCTTCAAAATTTGAAGGGCATTCATAAACATGAAGAAGTGTTTCACTTTAGTGCATGAGATGATTAAATCACTGCATTGGGGAGCATTTATTAGAAGTGATAATTTTCAAACATGAACTGAACTTAGAAACATTCATGCTGCCCCGTCCTGACAACAATGCCATTAGTGAACCAAGAGGCAAGTTATTTGCCAGGTGCAGCCTAGGTTGTTATTACAATTGAAACAATATTATAGTTTATTAAATCAAACACAGACGAAGGTTTCCTACAGCACACACCCTGAACTTGTATATTTAAAGGTGCTCTCATGTGGTAATGAAGTAAAAGGACGCAAAGTGAAATAAAACAATTGCCTAGGGTCAGACATTGTGGTCAAGTGGGGAAGCCGGGATTGAACTCAAGTTTTTAGTTTAATCCTTTCGAAATTAAGGCACTAGCAAACTTATTTACAAGCTACCCTTTGAGACGTTCCAGTGGTGCACAGGGCTTAGCCATATCTACAAGGCCATGTAAAGCAACCCTCCGTAGCCTTTTCATGGCATTGTAGATATGGAGTAAGGCAAAGCAGTACAAGTCGCTGCCTTGCCTTTTTCTGCGTCAAAGAGGCATTCCATGGGTGTTGATGTTAGTTTTCCCACACAACACCCATGGACTTTGAGGGTGCAGAGACAGAATATCGAATTAAAAATATCGAGTTGCACAAATATCGAGTTGCAAATTCTGTGGGTCAGAAATATCGACAGCAAGAATATCGTGGTCAAGAATATTGACTTAAGGTAAGTAATATACATTTAAAAAATATCGAACTATTTAATATCGCTTCCAAAAATATAGTTGTTAAAAATATCGTTTGTTTATTAATGTTAGATATTTTAGTATATATTTTATATGCATTTGGTGTATGTTTTTTGTATAAGAATTGTTTGTATCTTTAATATATGTGATACATTTTTAGTAGTTATTATTTTTTTTTTTATTTGAATTTTGCATTTTTAGTTCCGTAGCAGGTTGTGGGCTTATAGGGGAATAGGGTGGGAAGTGACTTTAATATACTAAATGTATTGATACGTTTCTATTTATTGATATTTGTTTAATGTGTTATAGTGTTAAATGTGTAAAATGATTTATTATTAATTAATTATGAATTGGTTATTAATTAATTAAAACAATTAATTCGTACCTAATTATGGTAATTGTGTAATCAATTTTAGGCGTGTGTTGTGGTGTTCATGGGTGTTAAGGGTGGGAAGTAATGTATTTTTAATTGAGGAATTAATAATTGGCTGTTAATTATTTTTAATGAATTAATTGGTCATTAATTATGGTAATTGTGTAACTAATTTTAGGTGTGTGTTGTTTTGTTTATAGGAGGCAAGGGTGGGAAGTAAATTATTTTAAATTGATGAATTAATAGTTGGCTGTTAATTCATTTTAATTAATTAATTGGTAATTAATTATGATAGTTGTGTAATTATTTTAGGAGTGTGTTTTGGTGTTCATAGGAGTAAAGGGTGGGAAGTAATTTGTATTTAATGAATTAATATATAGTTGTTAATTAATGTTAATTATTTGATATGTATTTTGGGTAATTGTTTATTTTTGTGTCTGTTGGTTTTACTTTTAAAGGGGTAAAGGGTGGGTATAAAATACATTTTAATTAATTTATTATTAGCTGTTAATAGTAATCGTTTTTAATTCATAAGTACATTTTAATTGTGTTCTATTATTTTAGTTTACATTTGTTTTGATTCGTTTTTTGTATAAATAATATTGTTTACATTGATTATTAATTATGTTAATTTTGGGAATAATTGTAATTAAAAATGTTGAAGTGTTTTGTTATTGGTGTGGTGTTACAGGGTACGAAATACAATCTATACATTTATGTATTGATTTATTTGTTTGTTAATATTTTCTAGTTTTAAAGATGTTTTGTTATAAATGTATTTATTATTTATTATGTTATATTATGTATTATTTGTTTTTTATGTGTAATTAATTTTATTATATTTTTTCTTTTGATATATTTAATATATTAGATTTTTCATTTCTAAATATTGTTTATTTATTTTTATTATTTGTTTATACTTTTTCATGTGTTTTATTTTTGTTTTAATTGTTTGTAGTGAATAGTAATTTTTACCCCTCCTCTATCCAACACTTTCCCTACTGTTGCTCTCACTGGAGTGGGAATAGTAATTTTTACCTCTCTGCTGTCCAACACTTTCCCTACTGTTGCAAACACTGGAGTTGGAATAGTAAATGTAATTATTTTGCTATCCAACACTTTCCCTACGGTTCCACTGATTGTATTGGGATATTTAAGTTTAAATATCGTTCAATAGTTTGATGTATTAATTTATTATAGAAACTTTTTTATATTTTATATTATTGATATATATATATATATATATTATTTTGATATAATTGTAAAGTTTTGAAATCAATTAAAGATAATAGTTTATTAATGATTTTAATGTAAATATATATATGTATAAATTATTATGTGTGTGTGTTTATCTTTTTTTTATTTAAGTTTATTTGTTATATTTGGTTAAAATCTATACTAAATGTAATATATTTTGCTAAAGTTAATATTTATATATATATATATATATATATATATATATATATATATATATATATATATATATATATATATATATATATATATTTAAATCAATCTTTTTTACATCCATATTTTTGATTCAATATTTTTGAGATTTTTGTAGTCCATATATTTTCTTTCGATTTTTTGAACATCAGTATTTTTGTCATTGATATTTTATCAGTGAACCGACTTTGACGCTACCCCAGCTTTGCAATATCTTGTAAACCTGCAGCCATCGCACGCCAGCACAACCTCAACATCATCTCTTACGCCGACGACACCCAGCTGATCCTCTCCCTCACCAGAGACCCCGACACCGCTAGAACCTGCCTACACGAAGGGATGAAAGACGTCGCCGAGTGGATGAAGGACAGCCGCCTGAAACTGAACTCGGACAAGACGGAAGTCCTCATCCTGGGATCTTCGCCCTCCGCCTGGGACGACTCCCAGTGGCCCCCAGCCCTGGGCACCGCACCCAAGCCAACCGACCACGCACGCAACCTGGGCTTCATCCTGGACCCCTCCCTCTCGATGACCAGACAAGTCAACGCCGTCTCCTCATCGTGCTTCAACACCCTGCGTATGCTTCGCAAGATCTTCCGCTGGATCCCGACCGAGACCAGGAAGACTGTCACCCAGGCACTCGTCACCAGCCGACTGGACTACAGAAACGCCCTCTACGCCGGAACCACAGCCAAGCTACAGAAAAGACTCCAGCGCATCCAGAACGCCTCCGCCCGACGCATCCTGGATGTCCCCCGATGCAGCCACATCTCCAGCCACCTGAGGAACCTGCACTGGCTCCCCGTCGACAAGAGGATCACGTTCCGGCTCCTCACCCACGCACACAAGTCTCTCCACGACCTGGGCCCCAAGTACCTCAACGACGGCCTGACCTTCTACACGCCCACCCGCCAGCTACGGTCCACCAGCCTCGCCCTCGCAGCCGTACCACGCATCCGAAGAGCCACCGCCGGAGGAAGATCCTTCTCCTACCTGGCTGCCAAGACTTGGAACTCCCTCCCCATCCACCTTCGGCTGACCCAGGACCATCTCGCCTTCAGGAAACGACTCAAGACCTGGCTGTTCGAGCAGTAGCATACCTCTCCCCCCAAGCGCCTTGAGACCCTCCTGGGTGAGTAGTGCGCTATACAAATGGCATGATTGATTGATTGATTGATTGAACCTGGGGCAGCACCAAAACCTTCGCCCCTCCTAGAGCAGGAGTAACCAGAAGTGCTTAGATTTCTCCTTGTTTTACCTCTTTACACATGTGCTGCATTCTGTAGCATATAGGGAAGCAGGAAAATGCATCTTGCGATTGTTTTTGTGCTGTAAGGGACACCTTCCTGCACAAAAACAATCATGCAAACAACACAGAGACCATGGTGCAAGTGTGTCTGCAGGCAGAAAGGACAAGAATGCACCGTATCTTGGAAATACGGTGCATTCCGGCCTTATTTATGAAGGCCTTGCGCCGCCGGTGCGTCACTTTTTCCCATTTTAAAAGTAGCGCACCGGCGGCGCAAGGCCTTCATAAATAAGGCCCCTGGTCTTTCTAATTGGTTTAGCGCAGCGCAGCAAAATGCCTTGCGGCGCTGCTGTATGCCAGTTCTTTTTAAATATGCTCCTAGATGAGTATCTCTTGACCTCTCACATTTTACATCATATGCTGATGCTTTGTCTACACCTTACACCACCGGACTATCACCCTGTTGACATCAATGGGGCGCTCAGGTATGCCACAGTCCATACTTTTTGGAACCCTGAGGAAACGTTTGCGAGTACCCATGTTCTAAGATGTGAGACTTCTGTCCATATGACACCTACACTCTGCACACTCCTTCACCTCTTCCTCTCCTGAAGTCATGGTCAAGTTCAAGGGCTTTGGAGTAGCCTGCCCATGTGCAGGGGCCATCATCTCTTTGTGACAAAATCTCTTCCGAACCTGCATCGAAGGGATCCGCACTGAATACCTACATGCCTGCCAGACACCACCCTTTCCACAGGGTGGATACACAAAAGTAAAGTGAACTAGCATTTCTTAGGTCTTTGCTAGAGGCCAAGCTAGTGCAGAAAATGTGCAGGATCATAGTTGTAAATATTACAAGAATTGTGGCAATAAGGAATGAAGATAAAGCAACAAAATATTTTAAAAAACGATAAACCGTCTTTACATAATATTTCCCTTGCTTGCGAGCATTTGCTTTTTAAAAACAAATATTTGTAATGACCATTTTGCAGCATTAAGCTGTGCACATAGAGGTGATATGAAATTCGGCATGTAACATTGCCAGTGTTTGCCCAGGCTTACAACTCGAGTCATCTCAATACCTGACAATTGTTGCATTCTGTATTACACTCAATTTAATAGGTAACAACGTTCCCCGTTGTGGTAAAACGGGACACAAACAGTTAAACTATAACAATTACTTTCAGCCCATAACTTGATGTATGGGCTAACAACCTGGGAGGGGGTAGGAGGGTCGGGAAAGAACACCCTGGGGACTTGAGAGAGGCCAACCTAGTCGTGCTGCGGGCACAGTCTGCTTGCATCTTATATCGAGTTATTCCTGAGGAAGGTCTTGCGTGTGATATGCCCCCGATAGAGGTGTTCAGCGGGAGGACCCATCAGTCCCATTGTCGCTTGCCAATGTGTTTATGTCAAAAGAAAACTAGTGCATCTGCCTTTTATCTCTTTTGACTTGTACTGCTGCTTGGAGGGTCTCCCAGCGGTCCATCCTAGTGACATTGTGGCAGTCCAGTAGTGTTTTGGAATGTCCTTATCTCAGCCCTAGTCCATTTCCCCACATTCCCGTAACCACTGCATGGCGTCAAGGGGCTGTCTTACCTTCCTCGCCATGGCTATAGCGTGCTTAGCCATGACGAGCGCCATATGTATGAATTGCCGCTGGCAGCGCGACACGAAGGGGAGCATGGGCGGGACAGCGCCTTAGTACCACACGGCGGGCGAGTGGAGCCTGCAGCGCGCCAACCCACCTGAGCCGCCCTCCTCGCCAACGGCCAATAGGGAGGGCTCTCCTGGGGATGGGGGCGTTCCTGGGTGCATATAGCGGCCCAACAACAGTGCTCGGCCTCTCTTTCCCGCGTCTGTTCCCCAGGCTGCTCGCTATCGTTTTAATGACTGAATTTATTCTGTACCTTTGAACTTCGTGGCCACTACCTCTCACGAGACCTTTCCTCTGACGCAGAGAAATTGATACTTTAAACTGTTGCATTCCATTTAGTTTCATTGTGGGCTAAACGCCACAAGATTTAATCTTCACGATGCGGCTTTTATAAAGGTCTAAGTAACTCACGAGGACCTTGGCAGACGGAAGGTCGCTATGTGTATAGCGAGGTCGAGGGCATGGCGCGGAGTGCCCCTTAGCGTGTGCAGTGTTTACCTCCAATTGGGGTTGGTTTTCAGGGAGAGAATGTGGCCTAACAGTTAGGGCGGTCGACCGCGGAGCTCCGGGTTCGAGTCTCGGTAGGGATGCGCAACATTACGTGATTAATTTCTCCGTGCCTGATTAAAGTGAAAGTGTCCGTCTATGCCCTAATCAACATGCTGTGTTTCCATTTGTGATACAAATTATTTTATGTAAACTTAATGCATGCAGACTGTTATCATAATAGTTGCAATTTAGTGTTAGTTGTAAGAAGAGCTCGTAATCCGGGTGCGAGTCTCGGTAGGGACGCATGTGGCTGTCTAGCAAATAGATGTGTTCACAATTATTGTTACTGCGCTGTCTGACTAGTGCCACAAAGCCTCTGTTAAAACACAAGTGCTTTAAAAATATGATCTCCGTCAAAGCATTCACTGAGCGAAGTAACTGCAGTGTTTCCCTTTACGGTCTGGTCTGTCCCCCTGTTGTCCTTAGCTCAGCACCTTGTTTCGTAAGTTCACCTCCCACTATAGGCTGCCCGCCAAAGACAGTACCCCAGAGCCTGGATGGCGCAGTCGGTGGAGCAGCGGAATGTAGACCTGAGCGGCCTGGACTCGGGTCCCAGTGCAGGCGGTTTAGTTGACGGGATAATATTTCTAGGACGTCCATATAATACTAAAACTAGTACGTCTGCGTCGCGCGCGGCCTCCAGATGTTTACAAGCAACACTTTCCCCGGTAATGCAGTCGGCGGCTGGTCACTGGCGGCTAGATTCGGAATGCGGACATTGGCATTAGCGAACGACTTTTCCTCATCATTTCGTTGCTGGGCTGAAGAGTCACAGGAAAAGTGATCTGGGAGTAGTTAACTTGATCCCCCTCCTGTTCGGTCTGGTTCAGTTTCACTCCAGCGAGGTCGAGCGGCGGTGGTTGGTTCTGATACACTCCTTCGTCCTTGCCTTCCTATTTCAGTTGCGCGTTAGCTTGAATAGAATTCCGATTGCCCCCCCCCCCCTTCCAATCATGCGACTGGGTTTCAGATGCTTTTAAGAAGATCTGGTTTCACCATAATTTATTATTTGATTATTTGGCCTGCGCGGGAAGCGAGGGGTCTGTGGTCTATGGTGGTTCACGATCACGGGCTCGCGAGGGGGGGGGGGGTGAAGGGCCCAGCGGGCTGCCCGGGTCGCGTAGGAAGATAGGGCCTTATCCCCCCTGGACGGTAGGCGCCACAAAATGTGGAAATACTCCCCCTCGGGCAATCTCACTGCGAGTTGGTTAATTAAACAGGTCGCACCCACTTACCGAAACTCGGTCACCAAGGTAACCGGGGGTTGGCGCCGAAACCCGGACCGCCACTCCGACCCTTTGTTCTAGGCCCTGCAAATACCAGGCCCGCGGCTCGGTCCTTCAGCAACCGCTCAATTTCGTAGTAACTTCTAGCGGTGCCTTGTAAATGCTTATTCGATTTAGTTGGAAGATCGTTGACTCGCTGCGAGTCAGGCTGTACAGTAGATGGCACTCACACATTTCATGTGATCCGCACCTTTCAGCTGCGTGCCAAATTTTCTGTGTAAAAACATTTCTGCAGCACTTTAAACGCATTCTAAAGTCCAATTCTAACATGATTTGTGAGTCTAATATTTATTTTAATCTAATTTCCCACACCAGTTTACCCTGCTACTGAACGTTTCGTGGAATAGGGAGGTCAGGGAGTTTTGGCAACTCTTTCCACCGTAACTCTCGAAAGAAATAAGGCACATATCGCATTGCACGGAAGCATATTGTACATTTCTCCAGAGTGTTTCCACTTATAAACATTTTTGGGACAAAGCAAAGGATGTGTTTTTTCCATGCAAATGGAAAGGTGCCTTTCTAAATGTCAGTAGCAATGGTTGCGATCTGTTTGGTTAATAAATATTTTACCCAATATGTACATGCCATGTTACGGTGCGATACACTTCTTACTCCCCTGCGGGAGAGAAATGCATTGCGTTTTTGGGACACTTATGTTAAACTGTGTGGATGTTGCTCATGCGGTAACCCAGTGGCGTAGGGGATTGGGCATCGGTCTTCAGAGTTGATGTAGCGAGTTCGAGCCTCGTCTTGGTCGCAAATGGCGAATTTCCGGTGTGCGATCCATGCAGGGTTCCTCGGGTGTTCCTCGGGCGTTACGGGTGTTGTGGTTAGTGCCGGGAGGTGCAGCGTTTGGTTGGATCGACTGGATGTTGTCAGTCATTCCAGGTCGCTTGTTGCTGGTCATGCACCGCGAGGGCTCGGTGGAGGCTGCACTCCCATCCGAACCCGGAGCACTCAGTCGGGGGTGCGGCCTGCCTCCTCGCCTGCCTCCTCGTGCACATTGCGGCAGCCCGGTCTTTCAGTGGTCACTACTAGCAGCGAGTTGGGAGGAGATGATCTGTGCAGGGTCCGATCACGGGGGACGAAGGCTGAGGTTGATGTGCACTTTTGCTGCGCGGTACAAAGGAGGCCTACATGTCAGCTGACATATATGTGCATGGTTCCGTTCTGACACGGGTGTATTCACAGGGAAGCTGGGGCGTGTTGTGCTGCATATGCTGGGCTGTCTTGTCTGAGCGGTATTGCCAGCTAGACGGTACAAGTGATAGTCCTGCACCAAGAGGTGGATTCTTCAGTGTGTGAGACGTGGGCAAGGTGGGAGAAACATGGAAATGACCATGCCACCGGGGTGATGTGCAATAAAACGTACATGTGTAGTATTTTAGATGGGTGAACATATATGTAGTGCAGCTCCGCCCACTGGTCTCTTATTTGGCCTTCATCTCCTAGTGAGGGTGTAGTTTAATGTATAGCGATGCGTGACCCTCATAAAGTGAGGGTGTAGTTTCATGTATAGCGATGCGTGACCCCCATAAAGTCTGCAAGCGCTTTTGAGTAATACGGTATTATGCTACTCCTTTTGTTCAGCCTGGTTGAAAGTGCGTGGTTGTATAGTGCTGTCGCATAGAATAGAAAGCGCCGTTGTAGGGTGCCATGCTACCACTAAAATGAATTATCGCAGAGCTAGTCAACCATCGCTCCTTGGGAATTGTGAAACATGAGCGACCTGATTCCATTTATAACCGTTTGTTCCAGAAACAAAGTCGTTAAAATTCTTTCGGCCTGTACTACCTGTGTATTCTTTGGTGAGAGCAGTACATTTTCGAGAGCAGTACATTTTCGTCACTTACTTTCCGGGGGAGTCGTTGTGTCTCGTCCTGGGTTAATATTGGGGCATAAGCAGTTAGGTTTGCGATCAAGCTAAACCTGGTTAAAGGGAGTTTATTCAATAGAATATTTCTATCTATAGGCGCGAATGAAGCTATTCCTGCCCCTTTAACGTCACTGGATATCAACACGCATGTAGAGCCAAATGTGATTCCAGCAATAGATTAGCTTCGTTCACTGTTCTTGCATGTGGGGTCTATTCATTGGGTTCGACTATGTTACCTGAGATCCGGCAACCTCTGTAGTAATTTTTAGAACACAACCCAAATTGTGGCGGTTGAATTTTAACGTAATTTAAGAACACAACTCTAATTGAAGCAGTTGAATTTTGTCGTAGCCCTCCTTTTTAATATCACATGGGTTCATGGTTATTGTAAACGATACGATTCATGTATATGCCCCATACTTTTGGGGTCGAGTTCGCGCTGGAGGACTAGGGTCTCTTGCCTAAGGACCGCGTTCGCAGGTTTCTTAATTCTGCAGGCATAAATCCAATGTGTTTAACTCACACATGTAATCCTAAAAGGCACTGCAGTATTATGCAGTAAACCACATCACTTTCTGGAGTGTCCATTTCGGATGTTTTGACATATTAATGCAATATCATCCAACAAAACGTGCCAACATTCAGAAATAGCACTCTATCCTCGAATTATATTTTGCCCTTATTTTAGCCGGGTTCAATGCCACTGAAAGCATCGCAACATCCACCAGGAAACCATTATGACCCAAAGGTGTCTTCATGTTTTAAAGGCATCATAAAGTTAAGTTTGGTTTAATTTATACCAATGTCAGTAACATAATTGCTAAGACTTCTACTATTTGAAAATACATGAGGGAGCAAACAGTGCATTACAGAAGGTTAAGTGATAAGTGTGCAGGTTGCAAGAGAGACACAGTACAAGTGGAGGTAAAATACTGCAATATGTGCTAGACACTCAGGCCTAGAACAAACGTAATGTAGGCGATGGTGGCATTGTGCAAGCAGTAAAAGCAAACAACATGTGAGAAGTAGCAAACAGTGTGTTACAAGAGGAAATGGCGGGTGCATGTTTCAAAACAGTACAATGCTGCAATAAATGGCAGATACTCCGCAGGGACTCAAGAAGGCATGCCTGCGACTTGTTCACTCTATAGATATGTGCGGGCACTGTAAGAGTATCAGGTAATGACTCTTTAGGGTATGTTGAAAAGGTGTACACACAGCATTTCCCAGTACAAGCTATAACAGTAGTATCTGCACACAAAAATTTCACATTAACCGCAAGATTCTCTATGAAATGATAAATAGCGATTTAATTGAAAGTACGTTTAAATGTGTGGAAAATGTGTACTTCCGTATATTGGTTCATACAGCTTGAAGCCGAACACACCTTTAAGCACCAGACCTATCACTAGTGTGGGAATTCCACTGCGTAATACTACTGAAGGATGGGAGTGTCAACCGGGAGGAATAAGTAGAATTATAAAGAAAGGGTCACAATTGTGAATACCTTGCCTTATTGTGAATCGGGCCAAACATAAACCCGAACACTAGGTAACAAGTGCAATAAATGGCATGTCAGCCCTAGAATACTGTACAGCCAATGCCAATACAGTGCATTACACATAAAATGGGATTGCTTTAGCACACATTCTCAACATCGAGAACATGTATAACCTCCTAGCTTCAGGTTAACAGTGTAAAGCTTGATGTTCGCCTAGAGGAGAATTAGGAGTGCATTATGCTTGCCGCAGGGGCACAAGCGCAGTCCGGAAATAGGAACCTTACACCAATATTCTGGGAATGAGTCCAAACCCACCACACATCAGAATGTGGACTCGTTAGCGGCTTGCCCCGTGGCAGACGAAAAGTGAAGGCAACTACTATGTGCCTGTAAGAGGTGTGGCTTATGCAACTAGGGGCGTTGCCTAAGAACCGTATCTAAGCATTCCCCATTAGAGGTGCGGCTTATGTAACCAAGGGCGTGTCCTATGAACAGACCTAAGAAAATCTCCATAAGTGGTGTGGTGAAGGGTACTATGATAGAGGTGCACTAAACAGCAACCGAAAGTAGCTAGGTGGGTGGGGGGCTCTGTCATCGACGGAGGCCTCCTCCAGAGCTGTGGCGGAGTACAGGGCGATCTGGAAGCAGATGGACAGTAGGGGTACCTCTGCGGCAGAAGGATACAGTCTAAATACCTCTGCCTGGCACAGTAAGGGTGCCTGAGCCAAGAACCTAGAGCCGAGGGGGTTCCAGGAAACAGCGCCGGCGCCCCGTTAGTCCTTCGGGCGGTCGGGGGGCCTGAACCGACCGGGGGTGTGCCTCATTACTCCGCCCTGACAGGGGGGGCGGAGTATAACGAAATAAAATGGTAATTTACTGCACCGTCAGAGCATCGACTCGCCGTGCAAGATGGCTCCTTAGGCATGCGGGTCAGCGAGGGGCTGCCGCATTGGATCGCCTGTAAGATGACCCACCTTATCAGCTACCTGTTGTACGAAATAAACCTGCACCACTGCTTTCCCACAAATATGTCTCTTGAGTTTCCTTGGTATATAAGTGTTAACGTGCGCAGTGCGGAGCAAGCGCTGGCGGTGTGGGCACTATGCCGCTGGCAGCACGACACGAAGGGGAGCATGGGCGGGACAGCGCCTTAGTACCACACGGCGGGCGAGTGGAGCCTGCAGCGCGCCAACCCACCTGAGCCGCCCTCCTCGCCAACGGCCAATAGGGAGGGCTCTCCTGGGGATGGGGGCGTTCCTGGGTGCATATAGCGGCCCAACAACAGTGCTCGGCCTCTCTTTCCCGCGTCTGTTCCCCAGGCTGCTCTGCGCTGAACCCACCCTGAACCCTGACCCAGCTGCAGAGCGGCGGGCGAAAGTTGTGAATCTTTAATGGTCATGTGTTGTGTTGCAGGCGGAGTCACAGGGCGATCTGGAAGCAGATGGACAGTAGGGGTACCTCTGCAGCAGAAGGATACAGTCTAAATACCTCTGCCTGGCACAGTAAGGGTGCCTGAGCCAAGAACCTGGAGCCGAGGGGGTTCCAGGAAACAGCGTCGGCGCCCCGTTAGTCCTTTGGGCGGTCGGGGGGCCTGAACCGACCGGGGGTGTGCCTCATCACTCCGCCCTGACAGGGGGGGCGGAGTATATCGAAATAAAATGGTAATGTACTGCACCGTCAGAGCATCGACTCGCCGTGCAAGATGGCTCCTTAGGCATGCGGGTCAGCGAGGGGCTGCCGCATTGGATCGCCTGTAAGATGACCCACCTTATCAGCTACCTGTTGCACGAAATAAACCTGCACCACTGCTTTCCCACAAATATGTCTCTTGAGTTTCCTTGGTATATAAGTGTTAACGTGCACAGTGCGGAGCGAGCGCTGGCGGTGTGGGCACTATTGCTTGTGTGCTTATTTTTCTAGAGGCGTGTTAGGAGGCCTAGCAGCCAGGTCTTGATGTCTAGAGCAATTTGTCTACCTGCGTTCCCAGTATATTGAAATTGCGTCACAGGACCGTCCATGTGTATAAAGTCTGCTCGGGGTGTTGAGCAACATGGGCACGTATCTAGAGCCTCGGGGTACACTTAGCTACCCATTTCGGTGTGAGATATGTTTTGGACAGATTGATGAATTGAGTATATTTAAAATGGGGACTTCTCACACTTTTTGTGTCGCCCAAGATCTTGCCCCAGTCACTTTCTGAGATCTAGTAAGTCCTCCCATTTTAGTTTGAAAGTTTCGAGGCTCGTATACAGAGCAGTGGATATCAAACCCTGTAAGGTTGCGACAGCCCTCCCTGTGGTCCCATGTGTAATGGGAATGCATGGCATAGCGTCTGATGGTGGTCTGACCTTATCTACATCCCATTGGTCTCTGACCATAGCCAACAGAGCGTTGTAAGTGAGGAATTGGCCAGTCCTAGGGACCCCCCCCCCCCCAGTTTTTTTACTAGGGTATCATAAGTGAGCAGGGTGCCACTGGAGAACAGGTTTCCGACAGTAAGCACTTCTGGGTCTGTCCTCACTTGATGGTTATAGTGTGTTGTCAGTATCTCTGGCGCATATGCCCTGGTTTACTGTGCTCATTTCATATAACATTGCCATCAACCCCTCACCAGCCATACCTCCCTGGGGCCCTAAGCCTCTAGAGGGGCATCTTCCAGCATTGCTTTTTATAGAAAGATGAGCTCCTTGCTCCTGTCAGTTCTCTCTTCAAGCCTTCACCTCCCGGCATCAGCCATCTTATCAGCCATTGTAGCTGCGCCTTTAGGTAACAGGCCTCGTAATTCAGAACCCCACGGGGCATATGCATAGTGGGTTGCGTCACACCTACACCACTTAACGTGATGCATTCGCGATGCAAGCCCAAAATGCGATTTTATGAAGCCAGAGAAGGCTACCTTGCGTAGCTTCATAAATTCAGAGTAACGCAATGCAGCTCCAATTGGTGTTTTGCATTACTCTGCGCCAGGGAAGCATTCCATGGGTGTTGCATGAGTGTTCCCATGCAACATTCATGGATTTTGATGCATTCCCAGATTTACCAAAAATGGTAGACCTGGGATTGCACCAAAAGGCTATGCCTTCCCATTTGAGGCGCAAGGAGGAGAACATTTCTCCTCGTTTTTTCCTCTTTCTATGTGCGCTGCATCCTGCAGCACACAGAATCCCCTGAGGCAGGAAAATGCCTCAGGGGATTGGATTTGGGCAGCAAGCAGCCCCTTCCTGCACAAAAACAATCTTCATTACAACACAGGCATGGTGTTGGCACTGGACAGCCAAAACTGTGCAACTGTGAATGCACCATATTCCTTTAAATATAGTGCATTCCTGCCCTTTCCCTGTCACGCAGCGTGGTGCAACAAAATGACTTGCTGCCCTGCATGACTTTGCCATAAATGTGGCCCCATGTGAGTAACATGGGGCAGGCGTATTCCCCAATCCTGAGCTCTTCAGTGAAGAACCTGTACCAAGCGGTTTCATTGTTAGGGCAAACAGGAGGGGGGAAGGGCAGCCCTGCCTGGTCCGCCTCTCTATTGGCCATCATGGTGACACCGTCTCATCTGTAAAAGCCGTCGCCAAGGGGCGTGTGTAGAGAACCCGTATCCATCATAGGATGTTGGGATTGTATCTGAATGATCGCAGGACTGCAAAGAAATAGGGCCAATGGATTGTGTTGAATGATTGTGGTGAATGTTTTTCAATGGCTGCTGAAAGAAGGACCGAAATGCCTTCTTCATGTGTCGGTTTATCTATTACATGGAACAGTCTACGGTGGTTCATTGCTGTGTTTCAGCCAGATATAAAAACACAATGATCCTTTTGGACCAACAAAGGTAGGTATTTCTTAATGCGTAGAGCTAGCAATTACCCAAGAGTTTCCTGTCTCTATTAATCAGTGACAGTGGGACCGTCAAGAGACCGTCAGGGCGGGGTGCTTTCCTTGTTGGAAGCTTTTCAAAGACTCGCTATTTCTTGCAGTGTTACTGGGGCCTCCAGAGGTTTCCTCTGGGAGTGGTTGAGCTTCTGAAGATGTACGTCCTACAAATATCAGGCTGACTCCTTTTCGGAGTAATCAGAGAGAGGAGAGTTAACGGATCAATACTATTGGCCATGACGTAATTGTTTCCAGCGTGGGCCTGTTTGAGTTGCTCCATTTCATCATGAATTATGCAATTAGGATGTTTAGTTGGTCAGCCTTCAGAAGTCAGGTGGGTAAGAGCCCTGCTCTATTGTCCTCACTGTGCTACCTTGTGACGCATTCCCGATAATGTATATTGCGCAATCCGGTAAAGCTCCTATCGCATGTTCCTCGTGCAGCCATCAGAATCGGGAAGTGTGTTGGGTCAATGACAACCCACAACTCAGTATTCTGCATCTCCTGCTCGAATGCACCCAGCGGTCCATCCAAGTGACATTGTGGCAGTCCAGTAGTGTTTTGGAATGTCCTTATCTCAGCCCTAGTCCATTTCCCCACATTCCCGTAACTACTGCATGGCGTCAAGGGGCCGTCTTACCTTCGTCGCCATGGCTATGGCGTGCTTAGCCATGATGAGCGCCATATGTATGAATTTGCTTGTGTGCTTATTTTTCTAGAGGCGTGTTAGGAGGCCTAGCAGCCAGGTCTTGATGTCTAGAGCAATTTGTCTACCTCTGAGTGAAAGCAATGTTGTTGTGATGCGTTCCCAGTATATTGAAATTGCGTCACAGGACCGCCCATGTGTATAAAGTCTGCTCGGGGTGTTGAGCAACATGGGCACGTATCTAGAGCCTCGGGGTACACTTAGCTACCCATTTCGGTGTGAGATATGTTTTGGACAGATTGATGAATTGAGTATATTTAAAATGGGGACCTCTCACACTTTTTGTGTCGCCCAAGATCTTGCCCCAGTCACTTTCTGAGATCTAGTAAGTCCTCCCATTTTAGTTTGAGAGTTTCGAGGCTCTTATACAGAGCAGTGGATATCAAACCCTGTAAGGTTGTGACAGCCCTCCCTGTGGTCCCATGTGTAATGGGAATGCATGGCATAGCGTCTGATGGGGGTCTGACCTTATCTACATCCCATTGGTCTCTGACCATAGCCAACAGAGCGTTGTAAGTGAGGAATTGGCCAGTCATAGGGACCCCCCCCCCAGTTTTTTTATTAGGGTATCATAAGTGAGCAGGGTACCACTGGAGAACAGGTTTCCGACAGTAAGCACTTCTGGGTCTGTCCTTACTTGATGGTTATAGTGTGTTGTCAGGATCTCTGGCGCATATGCCCTGGTTTACTGTGCTCATTTCATATACCATTGCCATCAACCCCTCACCAGCCATACCTCCCTGGGGCCCTAAGCCTCTAGAGGGGCATCTTCCAGCATTGCTTTTTATAGAAAGAGGAGCTCCTTGCTCCTGTCAGTTCTCTCTTCAAGCCATCACCTCCCGGCATCAGCCATCTTATCAGCCATTGTAGCTGCGCCTTTAGGTAACAGGCCTCGTAATTCAGAACCCCAAGGGGCATATGCATAGTGGGTTGCGTCACACCTGCACCACTTAACATGATGCATTCGCGATGCAAGCCCAAAATGCGATTTTATGAAGCCAGAGAAGGCTACCTTGCGTAGCTTCATAAATTCAGAGTAACGCAATGCAGCTCCAATTGGTGTTTTGCATTACTCTGCGCCAGGGAAGCATTCCATGGGTGTTGCATGAGTGTTCCCATGCAACATTCATGGATTTTGATGCATTCCCAGATTTACCAAAAATAGTAGACCTGGGATTGCACCAAAATGCTATGCCTTCCCATTTGAGGCGCAAGGAGGAGAAATATTTTTATTTCTCCTCGTTTTTTCCTCTTTCTATGTGCGCTGCATCCTGCAGCACACAGAATCCCCTGAGGCAGGAAAATGCCTCAGGGGATTGGATTTGGGCAGCAAGCAGCCCCTTCCTGCACAAAAACAATCTTCATTACAACACAGGCATGGTGTTGGCACTGGACAGCCAAAACTGTGCAAGCACAGGGACAAGGGCATGAATGCACCATATTCCTTTAAATATAGTGCATTCCTGCCCTTTCCCTGTCACGCAGCGTGGTGCAACAAAATGACTTGCTGCCCTGCATGACTTTGCCATAAATGTGGCCCCATCTGAGTAACATGGGGCATGCGTATTCCCCAATCCTGAGCTCTTCAGTGAAGAACCTGTACCAAGCGGTTTCATTGTTAGGGCAAACAGGAGGGGGGAAGGGCAGCCCTGCCTGGTCCGCCTCTCTATTGGCCATCATGGTGACACCGTCTCATCTGTCAAAGCCGTCGCCAAGGGGCGTGTGTAGAGAACCCGTATCCATCATAGGATGTTGGGATTGTATCTGAATGATCGCAGGACTGCAAAGAAATAGGGCCAACGGATTGTGTTGAATGATTGTGGTGAATGTTTTTCAATGGCTGCTGAAAGAAGGACCACAATGCCTTCTTCATATGTCGGTTTATCTATTACATGGAACAGTCTACGGTGGTTCATTGCTGTGTTTCAGCCAGATATAAAAACACAATGATCCTTTTGGACCAACAAAGGTAGGTTTTTCTGAATGCGTAGAGCTAGCAATTTCCCAAGAGTTTCCTGTCTCTATTAATCAGTGACAGTGGGACCGTCAAGAGACCGTCAGGGCGGGGTGCTTTCCTTGTTGGAAGCTTTTCAAAGACTCGCTATTTCTTGCAGTGTTACTGGGGCCTCCAGAGGTTTCCTCTGGGAGTGGGTGAGCTTCTGAAGATGTACGTCCTCCAAATATCAGGCTGACTCCTTTTCGGAGTAATCAGAGAGAGGAGAGTTAACGGATCAATACTATTGGCCATGACGTAATTGTTTCCAGCGTGGGTCTGTTTGAGTTGCTCCATTTCATCATGAATTATGCAATTAGGATGTTTAGTTGGTCAGCCTTCAGAAGTCAGGTGGGTAAGAGCCCTGCTCTATTGTCCTCATTGTGCTACCTTGTGACGCATTCCCGACAATGTATATTGCGCAATCCGGTAAAGCTCCTATCGCATGTTCCTCGTGCAGTCATCAGAATCGGGAAGTGTGTTGGGTCAATGACAACCCACAGCTCAGTATTCTGCATCTCCTGTTCGAATGCACTGAGTTCCCCACAAACTCTTTTTTAATACCGTAAGTGGTATGTACACAATGGCTTCTAAGCACCACCCTAAATACATCCCACTCCGTCCCTCTGGATCACATCGATTTGGCATTAATGGTAACGTTTTGGTCCATGTGCATCCCAATTGCTAAATGAAAAGGGGTGTCACAGAGTGCCTTCACTGACAGGGTCTGGGGTCAACCTCGAGTCCAGTGCAAAGCAATTAGCAGAGGATTTTTTATGTGAATCCATCAGTGCCAGGTAGTGGTCCTCCTCCACTGCTACTGTCATCCCAGTGTCCCCCAATAACACACCCAGAGCGTTGTGGACCCTCTGGACCGGGGAATAAAAGGAGGATTCCCTGTCCACTGGGTGAAGATCCCTCGAAATATCAAGAAGTTGCCACTGGTGCAGCCAGGATGTGAACCCATTTGGTAGTGTGTAGGATGGGGCCACCCATAAGGAGAGTAAGATCTATCCATGGCACAGTCCTGTATCATATTGACCCCCCCCACCATAACCATGAAGTCACAACATATTGGAGGAAGAGAGGTTCCAGAGCCTCAAGAAGTTACATGTATTGTACATTTAGTGCAAAAAGGCTTACTATGACCAGTGCTGTCCTCCAATGTGCCCTCCAACACTGTGTAGAAGCCCTCAGCATCTATATGGGTAGTGTGTGTAAAATAGGGACCCCTGGAGTTATCCACATTACGGCACCTCTAGAGAATGAGGAAGAGGTTGTGCCATGTAACTGTCCATGCCACTTTTTCTTCAGTTTTGTGAGCTTGGGGAGGCTTCTATTTTCTGTAGTAGGGATATCTTGACCTGGAGTCTTTTAAAGTATGAGAGAATCCGGTGTCTCTTGGGTGGCCAGGAGAGTCCTCTAACATTCCAGGTGATTCATTTGAGGGTAGTCATTATTGTACAGTGTAGTTTGCGTTGAGATGTATTTCTCCCTCCCCAGGTGGTCATCCATTCACTAACCGCCACGATACCAATATTGGCTTCACCTTCCCAAGATCCCTCTCTGACTCCTGTCCCATCTAATTTTCATTGCCCAAGATTGGAACAAGTGGATCTGAATAAACACCCTCAGCAGGCCAAGATATGACAACAGTCTCGGCAACCCGAACATGTAACAAAGTAACAAAAACCTGCCCAAGTCAAAGGGGCTGTAAAATGAGTGTAATTGGTGTCTATGGCTTGCATTGCTTGTGGGGCAGATGTGAGCCATTTATGTACTCCTCGGGCACGTCCCGCACCAAATGTTCAATAGTGGCTCAGAGTGACCAAAATCAGTTTATATACAGCATCCTCTGCCCGCCCACAGTACCCATCTCGAAGGTATGGAAGTTTCATAGCAGTCCTTAATTCCCAGACCCCATGCCTACACCTGGAGCAGCGTGTCCTGCAGCACAAAGCAATGTCCTAGACACCGTGACCCACCTCCCCAACAGGTACACATTAAAATATAATATTTTTATACATGGCCCTCAAATTAGTTCATCAGCAGTCCAAAGAGTGACCATTGGCCGCTCATGAGTCCTCCAGGTTCGTAGGCTACACCTTTTCCACTGTCATTGTATGCGCCCATGTCTGAGTCTGTGGAGGGTCTGGGAGATCTGCAATGCCGTACCAGGGGGAGCCGCACCTCTCCCCCTCGTTACCTGTGACTGCCGTGTCTGGCCTGCTGCTGCTGCCAAGGGTTCGCCGCTGGTGCGCCCCAGTACCTGTCTCTGCTGTTTGCTCCTTTATTTTATTTTATTTTACTGCTGATTGTTGTTTGTTTTACTGTTGGTTGGCCCTCTGTTTCGCCGCCCGTCCGGCGCCCCCTGTACCCCCCACCCCCGCTCCCCACTTCCTGCCGCTGCTCCCCTGTGGCCCCGCCCGCTTTGCCTTCTGTGCCCCGCACCAATCGCCCATTGGCCACCCCGCTCCCGCCTCCCAGCTGCTCCTCCCTCCCACTTGGCCTCTTATGGAGGGCACCGCACGGCAGTGAGTGTGACCTGACCTCCGGTCACTCCCCACGCCGCACAGCTCCCCCTGGTTGCCTGTGACTGCCGTGTCTGCCCCTGCTGCTGCTGCCAAGTGTTCGCCGCTGGAGCGCCCCAGTACCTGTCTCTGCTGTTTGCTTCTTTATTTTATTTCATTTTACTGCTGATTATTGTTTGTTTTACTGTTGGTTGGCCCTCTGTTTTGCCGCCCGTTCTGCGCCCCCTGTGCCCCCACCCCCACTCCCCACTTCCCGCCGCTGCTCCCCTGCGGCCCCGCCCCCTTTGCCTTCTGTGCCCCACGCCAATTGCCCATTGGCCACCCCGCTCCCGCCTCCCAGCTGCTCCTCCCTCCCACTTGGCCTCTTGTGGAGGGCGCCGCACGGCAGTGAGTGTGACCTGACCTCTGGTCACTCATGAGTCCTCCAGGTTCGTAGGCTACACCTTTTCCACTGGCATTGTCTGCGCCCATGTCTGAGTCTGTGGAGGGTCTGGGAGATCTGCAATGCCGTACCAGGGGGAGCCGCACCGCTCCCCCTGGTTGCCTGTGACTGCCGTGTCTGCCCCTGCAGCTGCTGCCAAGGGTTCGCCGCTGGTGCGCCCCAGTACCTATCTCTGCTGTTTGCTCCTTTATTTTATTTTATTTTACTGCTGATTGTTGTTTGTTTTACTGTTGGTTGGCCCTCTGTTTTGCCATCCATTCTGCGCCCCCTGTACCCCCCACCCCCGTTCCCCACTTCCCGCCGCTGCTCCCCTGCAGGCCCCGGCCCCTTTGCCTTCTGTGCCCCGCGCCAATCGCCCATTGGCCACCCCGCTCCCGCCTCCCAGCTGCTCCTCCCTCCCACTTGGCCTCTTATGGAAGGCGCCGCGCGGCAGTGAGTGTGACCTGACCTCTGGTCACTCCCCACTCCGCACGGCTCCCCCTGGTTGCCTGTGACTGCCGTGTCTGCCCTTGCTGCTGCTGCCAAGGGTTCGCCCCTGGTGCGCCCCAGTACCTGTCACTGCTGTTTGCTCCTTTATTTTATTTTACTTTACTGCTGATTGTTGTTTGTTTTACTGTTGGTTGGCCCTCTGTTTTGCCGCCCGTTCTGCACCCCCTGTGCCCCCCACCCCCGCTCCCCACTTCCCGCCGCTGCTCCCCTGCGGCCCCGCTCCCTTTGCCTTCTGTGCCCCGCGCTAATCGCCCATTGGCCACCCCACTCCCGGCTCCCGGCTGCTCCTCCCTCCCACTTCGCCTCTTATGGAGGGCGCCGCGCGGAGGCGCAGCTGACGCGCGCAGTGTGTGCGCCGCTGGCACGCCAAAGGCAAGCCCGTCTGCGCCCGTCCATGCCTGGACCGCGCCCAGCACCAGAACCCCTGGCCCCAGTCGTTGCCAGGGCATCCGACTGAGGTACGACACCGCCACCCTCACCGCACTCAACACAGGACGACCTGCCGCCTGCCACCAAGCCACCCCGAAACGCACCCACGGACCCTCCACCTGCCAAGCATGCAAATTCTCCTGCCTCCGAAACTGCACCCCGCCCACCGAACACAGCAACGACAACAACAACCACCTCAAGTGCATCCTGCTCAACACCCGCTCCGTCCACAAACACGCCATCAAACTCTGGGAACTCCTTGATAGAACAGATGTCGCCTTCCTCACAGAAACCTGGATGAACGCCTCCTCGGCCCCCGACATCGCCATAGCCATCCCGGACGGCTACAAAATCACCCGGAAGGACCGCGTCAACAAAACTGGAGGAGGAATCGCCATCATCTACAGGAACACCATCAGCATCACGACCAATGCCGAAGACACACTCACCGCCGCTGAACACCTAAACTTCCAAATCCACACCGACCCCCAGACCACCCTCAGAGGAACGCTCATCTACAGACCCCCGGCGCACGGACACAATTCAGCGAAACCATCGCCGACTTCATCAGCCCCCACGCCCTAGCCTCACAAGAGTACATCCTCCCAGGGGACCAGAACTTCCACCTGGAGAACAACAATGACAACAACACCACCTCCCTGCTCGACAACCTCGCCAACCTCGGACTCAAGCAACTGGTGAACACCCCCACCCACTACGCCGGCCACATGCTCGACCCCATCTTCTCCGCCAGCAGGCACGTTGCCTTCAGCCACTCCACCGGACTACACTGGACCGACCACAGCTGCATCCATTTCACCTTCAAGAAGACCACATCCCACCCCCACACGCTACAGATCCCCCGCAGATGCTGGAGCAAAGTCATCACAGACCAGCTGACCACATCGCTGAGCAAGAACCTACCTGCCGACACCCCTGACACCAACGACGCAGCAGACAATCTCGCACAGTGGATCACCAACTGAGCCGACAACCTCGCTCCACTGAAGAAACCCCAGGCAAGACTAGCAACAGAAAAACCTCATGGTTCACAGACGCCCTCAAAATCTCTAAGAAATCTTGCCGAACCCTCGAAAAAGCTTGGCACCTCGAACGGGTTTCAGAAAACATGACAGCCCTCAAGAGCGCCACCCGCGAATACCACCAGATGCTCCGCACCACCAAAAGGACATCGTTCAAAGAGGGGCTTGACAACAACTCCCACAACAGCAAGGAACTCGTCAGCATCGTCAAAGAGCTCTCCAACCCCAGCGCCAGCAACAACAACATCACACCTTCGCAAGACCTCTGCGATTCCCTCGCCGCATTCTTCCACTGCAAGATCGCAGACATACACGAGAGCTTCGGACCCCAGACTCCGCCTCCAGCCACCAAACCAACAACCCCCAACTCCAGCCTCAGCGCATGGACGCCCATCAACACTGAAAACACCACCCGCGTCATGAACACCATCCACTCCGGCTCCCCCTCCGACCCATGCCCTCATCATATCTTCAACAAAGCCGACACCATCATCACACCCCACCTCCGGAACATCATTAACAGCTCCTTCTCATCGGCCACCTTCCCTGGAGGCTGGAAACACGCAGAAATCAACGCCCTCCTGAAGAAACCAACAGCGGACCCCAAAGACCTCAAGAATTTTCGCCCCATCTCTCTTCTTCCCTTCCCGGCTAAAGTCATCGAGAAGACCGTCAATAAACAGCTGACCACATTCCTCGAAGCTAACAACTCGCTCGACCCATCCCAGTCAGGATTCCGAGCCAACCACAGCACCGAGACCGCCCTCATCGCTGCTACCGATGACATCAGGACCTTGATGGACAATGGAGAGACAGCCGCCCTCATCCTCCTGGACCTCTCGGCATCCTTTGATACCGTCTGCCACCGCACCCTAATAACCCGCCTCTACAACTCCGGGATCCAAGGAAAGGCCCTGGACTGGATCACATTGTTCCTCTCGGACAGAACCCAACCGATACTCTCCCTCACCAAAGACCCCCTCACCGCCAAAGCCAACTTCCAGGACGGAATTAAAGATGTCGCAGAATGGATGAAGCACAGCCGGCTGAAGCTCAACTCGGACAAGACGGAGGTCCTCATCCGCGGACAATCCCCATCCCCTGGGACGACTCATGGTGGCCCACGACGCTGGGGACCGCACCCACACCCACGGACCACGCTCGCAACCTGGGATTCATCCTGGGCTCCTCCCTCACGATGACCAAGCAAGTCAATCAATCAATCAATTCTTAGCTTTATTCGATTTTTGTTTAAAATCATAAAAGCGTACAAATAAAAACACTCATAAACAAAAAACTTAGATACAAAAGCACAAGATATCTAAAAGATAAAAACATTGGTCCAAGCTGCAGGAGTAAGTTCCTTGGTTCCATATGAGAATTCATGGTTTTCCATACTTATGGCCAATGTGCATTGTTACTGGGTGATTGAAGGCAGAAAAGCCACAGCCACTCAATGCACAGGTGCTTCTACCCCTCGGGTATGTAGTCTCTGCCTTTGGTCTTAGTCGAGGGATGTGTGCCAAGCTTGGATAAAAGTCGTGTAGGTCCCAGATGGATATAAGGCCGTCACCTTCTCGGGGATGCAAAGTTTGCAGGTAGGGAACGATTACACTACTTCTAAATTTTATTAGAACTAGGTCACCGTCAATGTCTTTTTGTAGGGGACCTAACCAGCCCACCCTTCTAACAGACATGATTGTACCATCAAGTTCTAGAGACAGGGGCCTATTTTTAGTTAGCCAATACGTGACTTTATTTAGTAGGTCTTGTTCCCATTCGGTTTTTCCTTGTTTGAGTACTGGGACTCCCGCAAGAACACACACGAAGGGTGCAGCCTCCAGAGGTAACTGTATGTGAGTGGTATTATAACGCTCTACTCTTGTAGCAGTATATTGTGAAGGACCAGGTTTGGAGTGGACTTTAGGGGCAGTAGGGGATGGTAAATTAGAGACTAGAGGATGAGTTTGATTATTACTGTTTGTACCAGGTGGGTTGGAACAGTTTGGTGTTACAGATTTTTCAGTGGGAGGTAAGTTGGCCTTAATACTTTTCTCTATTCCCAGCAGCCTATCCTCTAGAATAGTAATTTTGTCAATCAGTGGAGAAATGAGTGATCTAACCATTTGTTTGATCTGAGGCAAAAAATTCAAATTGAATGAAGTTACCAGTTGGTCTAATTTTACTTCCGAATTTAGGGGGGGATTAGTTACAGTCAATGGGGAGCTAGAGCACAGTTTTTGTAATTTGGGTTTATTCTCTATGGGATTGACCCCATCCCACTTCCTTTTACTGGATAAGAGCTGGGGAAGTACTATGTTTTGCGTGTTTGCGTTTTTGGGTAATGGGGGGTGTTCCAGTGGGCTGACGATTGGAGTTGATATGCTGGTTCTTTTGGCGGGGCGAGGTGGGGGACTTTTGATTTCATTTCTAACTTCCACAGTGACATACCTAGTTTTGCAAAGGGAATTTAACTCGTCCAACAGCGAGATGTTTTGCGCTATACCATTCGTTAGATCGATAGATTGGTTGGTGGATATGCTATCTGTGATCTTGCAGGTTTCATTCGTATTAGCGGTGGGCGGAGATGACCTACCACAATCTTGTGACCCAGGACGTGAGCCTCTCTGGCTGGTAGGTTTTTTGGTAGCCCCCTTGCGAGTCATGATGGAGTGTGCTAATATTAGAGTATAGCAAGGCCACAAGGGGATATTTGGGAATTTTTAACTAGTATCCAGTAGGTAAATCCCTTGCCAGTGTGTCGGGAGGGGTCAAAAAGTCGTTACCTCAGTGATGTGATAAAGTCAAGGGGGGTGGCCCGTCCCGTCCTCCTCCGGCCTCCTCCGGCCTCAGATGGCCCGCCCTCTGCCCGGGCTCAGCCCGGCGATACCCGCGCGCGTCCCGCAACGCGGGAGGAAGGGCTGACTAAAGTACGCCTCCGGGCGGAAGCCCCAGCTGTCAGACGGCGTCCCCGCGACGCAGGGGACGCTGGGAGTTGTGGTTTTTGCTGCCCTGCCCCTCTCGGCGGCCGCGGTTGGTCGGCGGCCGCAGGGGCAAGCAGTGGTGACTGGAGACCTTAAGATGCAGCAAACAGGTAACGGGATCCCCAGGGCCGGTAAAGAAGTTCCCCGCTCCACCGGAGGAAGGGCTGACTAAGGTACGCCTCCGGGCGGAAGCCCCAGCTGTCAGACGGTGTCCCCGCGAAGCAGGGGACGCTGGGAGTTGTGGTTTTTGCTGCCCTGCCCCTCTCGGCGGTCACGGTTCGTCGGCGGCGGCGGGGGCAAGCAGTGGTGACTGGAGACCTTAAGATGCAGCAAACAGGTAATGGGATCCCAAGGGCCGGTAAAGAAGTTCCCCAAGCAAGCCAACGCAGTCTCGTCCTCATGCTTCAACACCTTGCGCATGCTCCGTAAGATCTTCCGATGGATCCCCACCGAAACCAGAAAGATTGTCACCCAGGCCCTCTTCACAAGCCGACTGGACTACGGGAACGCCCTCTACGCAGGAACCACAGCCAAACTTCAGAAACGGCTTCAGCGCTTACAGAACGCCTCCGCATGACTCATCCTCGACATCCCTCGCCGCAACCACATATCCGCCCACCTGAGGAAACTCCACTGGCTCCCCGTCAGCAAGAGGATCACGTTCAGGCTGCTTACCCACTCACACAAAGCACTCAACAACATGGGCCCCGAATACCTCAACAACCGCCTCTCGTTCCACACCCCCACCCGCCAGCTCCGCTCCACCAGCCTCGCCCTCGCCACCATCCCACGGATTCACAGAGCCACCACCGGAGGAAGATCGTTCTCCTACCTGGCAGCCAAGAAATGGAACTCCCTCCCCACACACCTACGACTGACCCAGGACCATCTCACCTTCAGGAGACACCTCAAGACCTGGCTATTCGAGCAGTAGCGGCACCCCCCCCCCTTCAGCGCCTTGATACCCTCACGGGTGAGTAGCGCGCTCTACAAATGCAGTGATTGATTGATTGATTGAATGGATCAGATAATCTAGGATCATGGCACCTTCTGTGAAGGCTTAGTCACCAGTCACTGGCGGCTCACATGGGGCTCTCAGTCACCATCTCTCCTGGGTGGTCTAGACCTGGTCTCGTCTGAAATATCCATTACTTCAATGCCCAGCGCAAACTTCCTGGAGGGTTTTGAAGAAGTGAGCTTTGTACTGCAGACTACACATAGCTTGACACGGTAAAGGCCAGCATACAGTTGCTACAGTTGACATCAAATTCACTTCACTGATTGGTATGATCTGCGCGATGTCTCAATTTCCGTTTTGTAGTCTGATGATTTCTAGCACTGTGTCTCAGCCTATCTGCCACGGGAAATTATACCATGTGCAATGCAGAATCCTATCTCTGTCTCTATAATTTAACAGCTTTGCCACCATCGCATGTGGCGGCCCATAAGGAGGGTGCTCGTCTTGACACTCTGGGGGACCCCTCCACAGATAACAGTGTCATGGGTCCATCGCCATACACCTCTGCTATCGGCCAGTCTTTTAAATACAATTCCGGACTGTGGCCCTCTGTTCCCTCTGGCATGCCCAATTTTTGTATGTTGTTCCATCGTGACCTGCTTTCAGCATTTTCAGCTTAGTCCCGTAGTTTCGGAAAGTCTAGGCGTTGTTGCTCAACCGTGCATTTCTGAGTCTCAGTGGTGGAAGTGATCACCTGCATTGCACGTTCTTGGCCCTGCACCTGCTTCTTTAACTTCTTGTGGCTGTCCCATAGTGGGGCACTATCAATTGTTACTGTTACAAGTTTGTGTTTCAAGGGCACCTTGTGTGTCTAGTTTGTCTAGCAAGATCTCTGTGAACTTAGTGGAGTGCTCATCAAACTTGCCTTCTAGAGACTGGAGGGACAGTTTGTCCATGGTCGGTGGTTGGGCGGCAGGAGGATCTGAAATCTTACGGAGGCCCAGCTTCCCCTGTTTAGGTTTTGTAATGACTGCAGTGTCCGGCTAGTCGGTGCTCACATAAGGACTGCCAGGTAGCGGGGATCTCCCTGCACCTCGGGAGCACTTCCTGAGCCAGTCAGTTTACCCGGGGAAGGTGAGGGTTCATTTGCTGTGTCAAAGCTCCATTAAAGTGTAGATACCAATATGTTTATTTACCTTCTTGGGGTGGGCCGTCTCTCAGTTCATCACCCGCATACCAGTGTGCCCCCATGTTCCATCTGCAGCCCTCAGGAATCCGCAGAGAAGAGACCAGTCTGCAGCTTTAGAGTCCTGCCAGAGGCTTGAACGGGAGTGCTGCATTGCTGGGGAAGTCAAACATGTCCCTGGCCGAGCTCATCTCCTGTAGACAGTATCTGAATCAGGCAATCTGGTTCACGTTCTCTTATTTGTGCTGTATGGCCTGCACCAATTAGAGAGGACATCACTGTGAACCCAACAACTCAAATGGGGGGATTTCGAGTCAATTTGCTTGGATTTAAACTTTCTCTGAGCCAATCCATTTAGGGCTATTCGGAGACAGAATTAGGTTTCTGAGCTGTCTAAATATACGTAGCCCGTTTGGTCCTGTCTATGTGTCGGTCACAGTATTGCGTTGGGCATTCGCAGGAGGGGGTGCCAACACAGGTGTACCTTGTGTAGGCCTAGGTCCCTGCCAGTCTGTTAGTATGCCCTGGGAGGGTCGTTGAGGATGCACCCTCTGAAGGGCTCAGCACTAGTTGTGCAGAGAGTGAGTGCGCTCAGCCCAAGACCCAAGCTCTCTCCTCTTCTTCGGTGTGAAGGCAATGTGCGACCAATCTTATTTCTCCGCCCACTCGGTAATATCGCTTTACCCCCAGTTGGTGGACAGGCGCACCTTTTGATGGCACAGGAGGTTAGCAGGAGCAGAGTTGTGAGCACAAAGTTGGTGTGTGACATTTTGGTTGGGACCATGGGCCGTTCTCAGTACAGCGCGGCTACCACCTTCGTCAGCCTAACTCAGACGAGCTGTGCTGCGGCTCCAGGTCAGTGCCTTGCACTGATTTGGATGTCCACCGTCCGCCTCACCATGTATTGCCACCTCTGCATGGGCAGCGCTGGTCTAGATTTAGGAGGATGCTTGAAGGAGCCGTGCATTGTGGCTGGGAGCTCTGCAGCAGTGCCTACTATGCCATTGAGCTTTTGGCCACTCTACCCTAGAGTCTTTGCTAATTAAAATTAGTTACAGTATGTTATAATTACCTCGCTAATTGGCATTGGCAGACTGCCCTGTGCCTAAAAGTTCAGGCTCCCTCTGCGAGAACATAGCTTCTGTGCTTCTGTCCTTGGTGGAGAAACAACCCATGAGGAACCTAAGATGTGCCTTTCTCCAGTGAAGGAGTTGAGGGTGCTGTATTGTATTGTTTCACTGAGTGATCATGAGGTAGGGTCCCCGTGATGATGTATTAAAAGAATCTCGTGGGAATACTTACCTACAATTGTCTAAATAGGAGACAACTAAGCCCACCTAAAACAGCACACATCATATGAATATATGGACTAAAACTACACTCTCATAATACATGAAGCAGATACGTCATAATGCTGTAGCGTATCAGCATAATGTAACAGAAGCAGCCGCGTAGGCATTGAATGTCTGGGGCCTTAGCCCATTGCGGAGTGGTGTCAGATCCAATATAGGCACCTATGCTAATAATGTGCAAAACATAACATATTCTTCACTTTGTGCTCTTGGATAGGAGGCTGATTAAAGGACATGATTTCACTCACACTCTTCCTCTTTAAATTCACTTTTGGTACTATCTGCCTTAGTTTCTTATCGCTCTTTCCAGTTTACGCCAACCCATACTCATGACTTGGCAGCGGCCACAGCAAAGAATAAAGTGCAGTATTCATCGCTTTCTCTTTTCTATTTTGCTTTCATTATTTTTTTATTTTTTTATTTTAATATCTTTTTATAGTGTTGAAATCACATCGAGTTTGCTTTCCTTTCATGCCTACTCTGCACACCACTGTATATATATTTTTCCATTGCTCGTAATTCCTCCTACAAGTCCTCCTTTTCTAAGCATTTGCTTCCAGAGCACTGCCAGACCTTCTCCTCTCGCTAGGTTTTCGTTGTTATGTGTTGAACTATAGGGTTCTGAAAGGTTTGTTTTTCTCTTTTCTGTGCTCTGTATAATATTGTCGTCTTATACATATTTTGACCGTGTTGCAATGTCTCCCTTGTTAATTATGATACTGCAGACCACGGTATGTCAAACTACAAACTGTTTATCTCTCATAATTTAGCAAGAAGACTGCTGTCTTGGCGGAGGGACTGTTAATCCAAAGTATTACAGTAGGGATTAGCAGCGGGGAGTATATTGAATCTGTAAAAAAGCTTTATCGTAAAAAATCTCAGAAATAAAAGACAGAACACAATTTGTTCAGAACAGAAGCTAAAAACTTGCTTTTATGGGCACTTACATTTACAGTTTGTCAAGTGTATAATAAGTACGAATCATACTGTATTTCTTGTTTATGTTATTGAATATGTATTATGCATAGTCTTTCAGATCAGATGGCGGTGCCTTAATTTATCTGTTGACTTAATTATAGGTAAAATGGAGGGCTGTCATTTATAATTTGGTTACTTCACAGCTGTATAGTTACACCGGAATTCATGTGTTGCTTTTCTTACCCTCACCAGCAGGGACCTGAAAAGTCTCTCTAAGGCAATCTAAATAATCTACCGATCATTCATTCGTATTTAATTTGAAATGCTTTATCCTTCCCCACTCTGCTTTGTGAGGACACACAGAAGTTACAGCATTCAATATTTTGTCACATGCATCTTCTACCCTCCTGTGGTGTATGAGGCTTTATCTGACCCAAGGGCGGAGTGGGAACCTAAAGGAGTGGGAACCTAAAGCAGCCCTGGCAATGTTGACGGACCATCCCCTGGTGCTTTTGTTACTGGGGCCGATATAGCAGTACAGCTGCAAATCCGCCCCCGGAAACAAAAAGGGCTCCCACCATTGCAAAATAGGCCTAAACCCTTCCAGTCTCCCGGGGAAACGCCCAATGCCCACTTTGGCCAGTCAGGCCCTGATCTGACCAGGAGGCCACGGTCAGGAGTCTTTGGGCGCACCTCTGGGGCAAAAAACAGCTTTTACGAATTGATTTACATCTGCCCAAGTACGGTTGTAGCAGCTAACGACAGTCCCTGGTTCCTCCTGAAACCTTTATGTATAATTAGCTGAGGTCCCTGTTTGCTCCTGCACTCCCTATAACTCAGTTTGTACCAGACCCTTTTAAAAAAAAACTTGGAAAGGACTGAGGTTGTGTAATGCTTAAATTCTTATTTTTTGCGATGTCTTTTTCTAAACAGCATTACTTTAGGTATCTCACTAGACTCGGGGCACAATCACAGTTCATTAGAGGAAGAGGAAGAAGAAAGAAATGGACAATAATGTAAAACAAAACAGGGGTACACACATTGTCCTGTAGGCCATGATTTCACCACACCCCTTATGTTCAAGGAATAAAACAATGAGAACCTTGGGGCAGCTAAACCCGGTGCTCAGACCTGGTCAATTGTAATGTCCTCAATTTATGCCTGACACATACACTTCCAGAACTCAGGTAACATAAATCTCCTGGAGTCATTGGGCATGAGTTCAGAGAACGGGCCCGCAGACACAGCTAAGGGGACGCATTTCATGTTTGGCTGTGCAGGAGCGGGAGCGGGGGCGCCTCGCACCACTAAACCCATGGTTGAACCATCTGCCAGATTAGGAGTTTTCGCCTGTCTGCCGGGCTTTTCTTTGGCGTTGCCACGGCGGTGCCTATGAAATAGGTACAGCAATGGGAATGTTGAATTCAGTATCTTCATGGTGCAGGCACTGGACCCCCCTGCATGCACCCCATGGTGCAGAGGCACACAGGCCCTATTGGGTCCCCTTTATTTCCTCACAAACACACTTTTCTGGGCAGCCACTCCTCCATGAAGAGTGTGTCGATGAGGAAACTCATAATGTGCTTGGGGGGGCTGCAGCAGTCCCACCAAGCATATTGATGCCTCAAGACTGCTGCGCCTCTGCCAGGGATCCTCGGAGTTTAAAGTAGTCCAGGGTGGTCCGACTTCCCTGGCCATTATAGGGCAGTCGGAAGACTGCCACTGTGCACCACCATGCGCCACCACAAGTATGGCACTCCACGGACCTCCAGACTCATAATGAGGCCCTTAGTCCCTCCCTAAAATGACAGAATAGAGATGTTTATACATCTACAATATACCAAGCAAGGGAGAATCATCTGCTCTGCAGCTCTTGAGCATTCCTGTGCTTGGTGATTGGAGTCATAGCACCAAGCTCTGTTGAAGGTTATCATCCTTTACCCTACTCTTCACGTATTATTAGGATACACTTATGTTTAGGAATGGCAAGCACTATGCAAACCTAAATAAGGATCGCCGGTCAGCTACCAGTCTCCTGAGGAGACTGAAAAGCAGCTGGCATTTATACATATCTCCACGGTCTGAGTTTATTTGCTTCCTCACAAGTTGAAGCCTGTACAAACATAGGGCCTGATGCAGTGTTTGGTGGACAAAGTACACCGTCACAAACATGGGGGGCGGCTCACCAGCTTTCTGATGGCGGTGCGTCAACTGTCTCTGCTCTTGAAAAACGTATTACAACAGGCCAATGGAGACAAGGCTGTTGGAGAATGACATCAGACTTCCAGCCGTTTTTAGAGCAGAGAGTGTCTGATGTCTTTTTTTCTGCCCCTCACCACCAGGAACATCCTGGCCGTCACAGATTAAAAAAAGGACCAACACATCCTGGGAGAAAAGCCCCAGGGTGTTGGGGTCAATAGTTTTTTGTTTTACAGAAACATACTCTCCCTTTTTGAGTTTGTTTCTCAAAATAAATGTTTGGTGAACAGCAGCAAAACAGATGGTAAGCATCCACCAAACTTGTAGTGCCTTCAGAGGAGCCACCATGATGGTATTCCTCTCTGGGCACTGAAATCACTGATGGGCTGGTGGTGATTTCTATATATTGGTGGGCTAACTTTGGCAGGCAGTACTCCTTCATGCTGGGGGGTTGTAATGAACACCGCCACCCTGATGGTTTGTGAAGCACCCACCAAATAACACATCAATCCCTTAGTGTTTTAAGACTTGGCAGATGCAGCTTTTCAAACATGATAGTAAAATGCTTATCTTTAATTTTGTACAATAGTATACCTTAAGCAATATGTATGGACAGCAGATGTAATATTAAAGGAGAAAAGCATTGGCTTGAATATTCCAGGGTCAGCACATGCGGAAGCTGATCTGGACATGTATTATTGGCATTGGGAAGAGAGGCGTAGACCAGCAGGTCACAGAACACAAGTATAAACCTGCATGCATACATTTTCTGATACAGAGCAATGTTGTGCTTTCCACAAACTTGGGAGGGAATTGAAACGCACCATGTAACACCCTTACATTGCAATACAATACCTGTGAAGATGGGGAAGCTGGAATCTATTCGATGAAAGTTGAGCTCATTTCAATATACTTTAGTCTCTAGATCCGAATGCATATTAATCAGTTGAAGTGATATTTAAACAAATTAGAGGTAATGATAATTATAATAATAATGTGTTATAGTAACTATGTTTTTCACTCTCCTTCCTACTAGGCTTCTCATTATTCAGAAATAGATGAATTAACATTTTAATATTCATACACTTGCCATAGAGTGTGATAAAAAAGCAGTCCTGGAACCCTACCTGAAGGAGCTGCCTAATTACTGTTTAAGGACAGAAGAAATATTTTTTTTAGAAAACGAGGAGTACTCTAGAAAACAAAATGCTGTTTTGCCTGGGGATCTGGAATCTATGCAGTTCGCATAGAAGGTCCATACACCAACCACTGTACAGGCAACGCACTTTCTTGAAGGACCCACAAGGTGCCTTTACAATCCACCATTTAGAAAAATGTAAATACCCTTTCATGTTCATGTTCATATATATGATAGTAATTGAGGAATTGAAAAAACTCCAACTGGAAGGCCCCAATTGAAGTCAAAATAACATTTCTGAAAAGCAAAGGAAGGCAATCATGGATCTCAAAAGTGATGAGACGTTAATCATTAAGCCACTGGACAAAGTGGGGGGATCATGGTTTTAATCAATAAAGAACAATACAGCAACAAAGCACTAAGACAACTCTCTATGAAGGAAAACTATATGCCAATCACAAGGAGGCAGTATGAGAAGAGTGTTCATCAGTTTTACACACTCCTAGAAGGTTGGTGAGAAATAAAAGTATTGGAACTAGGAGATTACTAAATTATGTACGGTGAATATCCAGAACCAACAACCTTTTACCATCTACATAATGTTCAGAAAGATGCAACAAACCCTCAGGGGTCCTATAGTTTCTTACAAAATCAGTCTCCTTTCTCCATTTGTGAAAGAGCTTAGTTCATGTGTGAGAGATAAAAAAGACTTTCTAAGATTTATTGGAGGTGTAAAGTTGGAGGAAAACATGTTACTCATCACTCAGACATCACAAGTCTTTATACCTACATTGAGCATAAAAACAGAATATAAGCCATAAAATTCTTCTTGAGTGTTATAGCTCATAAATATCAGGAACATAATCAGATGCTATTGGAATTGATTTCATTCTGCTTTAACAACAACATTTTTCTGTTGCAGGACAACTTTATCAGCAGAGGCAAGGTAATGCTATGGACGCCTGCTTCGTCCCTAGTTACGCAGGCTTGTTTGTGGGTGGGTCGGAGAAGCACGTGGCCTGGGCAGAGGAAAATGAGCAATGGATGAATAGCGTGGCCCACTATATAGATCATTTGTTTATCATTTGGAGAGGTCCACTTATAGAGGCTGAGAGATATGTAGCAGGCCAAAATAACAATATTTTGAACCTGCAGTTTACTGGCTGTATAAATTAAGTCCAAATAGTGTATTTAGATCTGACTGTCCATGTGGAAAATAATACTCTACGTACAACGTTGTTTTATAAACCAACAGCAGACATTGAAAGCAGAATGAAATGCAAGGAAAACACATAGTGAAAATGATTACAGATTGTACAGCAAATGCATCTGAGATAAATCAGATTTTTTAAAGATATTGGCATATTCTCGAACATGACAATATTATTGGGAAACACTTATCGCCATCACCAACAATCACTTATAGAAGGGGCTCCTCAAAAAAATATCATTTGGTGTGGAGCCATAACTTGGAAAGGACCTGTAAATGCGATCCTGTAACATTTTTCTTTCCCTGTCTAAGATGCAAAGTATGTAAAAATAGTCAAAAGGTATGTGAGTACAATGTCCAAGGGAGGAAAAACAAGAGAAAGTAAACATGTTATTAAATTGCAATTCTAAATTTACGATTTACTGCTTGGTCAGGCCTTGTGGAAAACAGTATATAGGAAGCACATCACACCCCACGAAAAAGAGAATATTTGAACATATGCGGGTCATCACTAATAAAGATCATACATACACTGAGGCCCGCCATTTTGAACAAGAACATGACAGCAATTGTGGTCTCCTAAAATATTTTAGTTTGGACGAGATACAGAAAGAAGAGAGGGGACAAGATAGAGTGAAAAATGTATGATTCTGCAGACCAAATAAATAATTGAGCTACAAACCAAGGCCCCGAAGGGATTGAATAATGAAGAAGAGTTATGGATACACATCAGCGAACCGTGTGGCTGTAGAACAGCCAGGGTACCCCATTCAGAGTATTTACAATGAATTACGAATATAATCTCCCAACATGTTTTCAACATTTAGGGCTAGAAATGTTAGACACCCCTAAAAGGATTGCTCCGCATATAAAATACAAATAGGGTACCAGCAAGGAATGAATGAACAGCATGCCAGCCCATACAGGGCACTATTTTAGGATAAACTTTGATCTAATTCAAAGACGGAGGCATGGAGGTGTAAGATCACTGTGGGCTAGTGAATTCAGGGCATCATTTTGGAACAAGGACAGCTATAAATATATTGCTTTATATATTGAATATATTGAACATTGAATAAATGTGATCATTGAAAATTAATATACATGATTTCTGATTTAAATAATAGGGCAATTATTTTACAGTAATCACTGAAGTTGGACAGGTTACCCATCACTAGTATTTAGTCTTTTTGTATTAGATAGAGACAATTTAGATGAAATTAATTGTTCTTTTGATCACTCCAAGATGGCTGCCACAAAAATGTGGATTTGTAATATAATGTGAGTCCTCTTTTATGTCATTAGAATTTTAATGATCTGCCTCTTTACCTTTCAAATCTTTAAGTAGAACACAATCGCACTGACATTGAAAAAGGGGACAGTGCCGAAACGCATCCGTTCAGTGTGCTTTTGCGATGTGGCAATAAACCTTAATTGAATACAAACTCCACAGAGTGCCCTTCATCTTTACGTGGCCAGGACGGGGCCACAAATTCGACATTTATATATATATATTCACTGAAAAAAACATAGGTTTCAGGCCTGATATAGTTAGGAATTAGCATTTAAAAAACCTTAGAAATTCACAGAACAAACCATAGGTTTTAAGGGTGTTATAGTTAGCTGGGCATTTCACTCGTACAAATCCATTGAAATTCCTCCGATATAGTTAGTTGTACTCACTATATATTGCGCGCCTGCAATCCACAGCTGATGATATCACATATTGCATCATTCATGACATGGTCAGTGACATCATCAATGACATCTCAAATGACATCACTGATGACATCACTGATGACATCATTCACGTGACAATCAAATGCACCTCATCATACACTAGTATAACCTTTCATCACTCACTGTAAAATACAGAGTACCATATTTGAATCCATTGACACACCAATACAAGTTTCTAAAAACCCACTCAGTGATTCCTAGATCAATACACACATCTAATCACTTACCTATAGATTCACTCATACATGCAGTCAATGATCAATAAAACACTATCAAATATACTTATACACCTATATCGACATTACACACCAGCACACATCCTATTCACTTATGCAAACAATGGATCACACTTACATTTACTTAGCTATACACTTATACAAACACCACTTTATCTATTTATGTAGATAGTAACTCATACTTAGTGTGTTATAAAATCACTATTACAAGTATACAGTTATCCATATAGTCACACATACAATCACTGAGTCTTATGTATACTTATTTATAAACAACAACTGACACATACACTGCCTTTTATTTTTCTAGTTTGTTGGACATGTACCATTGAGAGGCATATTTGCTCATCACCACACCCATAAAGATATTCACTCGCCAAAACAACTGTTAGAACATGTAGTTTTAACTTCATATACCTACTGAATTAACTATTCACACATCTTTGGGCAGTCACACCCCCCCACCGAACCACACACACATTCACTCTCCCATACAAATACTCAGTTAACTAATCAAGTTTTTAAGTACAGTAGTTACAGTTGTTGCAATGGGCAACACAATTTCAAACAACACAGTGCAACGTTGACCTCAATGTTATCCTATGGCGGGAAATTCCTTTAGCAGGTAAGTAGTGCTATTGTCACTTTTTCTTACTCAGTGGTGGATCCTGGATACAGCACTTGTGCATCTCCTGTAAACAGTTGAAAGAATGCGTTTAAGTCATACAGGCACTTTTTTAGGAATATTTTTAGTTTGTGAAAATAGACACTTAGAAACTTTTCTGGTGAAAACCAGACAATTGATTCCTATGGAAGGAAATACAAGTTACTGGTAAGTATGGTTAGAATTACTTTTCAGGGTCAGTGCTGAGCTAAAGGATGCAGCACTGGGTTCTCTCCTAATAACAGGTAAGTAAATCGGAATTTGTTGTTCGGATGATTTTAGGTGAATATTTTAAAGTTCCAAAACTCCACACTTAAAAGAATTTCCAAGTGAAGCCAGTCAATGTTAGCCTATGGAATGAAATTCAAGTTACTGGTAAGTATGGTTAGAATTACTTTTCATGATTAGCACTGGGATCAAAGATGCAGCACTGAGGTCTCTCCTGATAACAGGTGAGTAAATCGGAATTCGTAGTTCTTCTGATTTTATAGGAATATTTTAATGTTCCAAAACTCCACACTTAGAAGAATTTCCAAGTGAAACCAGTCAATGTTACCCTATGGAAGGAAATTCACTTAGCAAGTAAGTAGGGTTATCGTTATCTTTTCTTACTCAGTGGTGGATCCTGCATCTCTTGTAAACAGTTGAAAGAATGCGTTTAAGTCATACAGGCAATTTTTAAAGAATATTTTTAATTTTTGAAAATAGACACTTCGAAACTTTTCTGCTGAAAACCAGACAATGGATTCATATGGAAGGAAATACAAGTTACTGGTAAGTATGGTTAGAATTATTTTTCAGGGTTAGTGCTGGGCTAAAAGAAGCAACACTGAGGTCACTCCTGATAACAGGTGAGTAAATCGGAATTCGTAGTTTGGCTGATTTTAGAGGAATATTTGTATGTTTCAAAAATCAACACTTAGAAACTTTTCTGCTGAAAACCGAACAATGGTTTCCTATGGAAGGAGATACGAGTTACTGTAAGTACGCTTAGAATTACTTTTCAGGGTCAGTGCTGGGCTAAAAGATGCCGCACTGGGTTCTCTCCTGATAACAGGTGAGTAAATCGGAATTCGTAGTTCAGCTGATTTTAGAGGATTATTTGTACAATGGTGAAGGAAGGGGGTGGGCCCTGAGGTGACATGTGTGCAAACACGCCCTGTGGCACGTTTTAAGTTGCGTGATTAAGTGCCCTTGAATCCTGGGGTCCCCTGGGGGCCAACTAGCCCACAAGGTACCTCCAGTATGTGCCAGGAGGCTGCGTTGCAGAGAGGTGTTCAGAGGCCACGCCGCTTTTTATAACACTCTGCAACGCAGTTCCCTGGCGCTTACTGGAGGTAGCTGGTGGGCTAGTTGGCCCCCAGGGATCCTCAGTTTTGACAAGTAATTAATTCCCCAACTTAAACCGCGCCACAGGGCGTGTTTGCACACATGTCAACTCAGGCCCTACCCCCTCCCTTCACCACTGTGCAAACGCGCCCCATGGCACATTTTAAGTTGGGGGATTAACTACCCTTGAATACTGAGGTTCCCTGGGGTGCAACTAGCCCACCAGCTACCTCCAGTAAGCGCCACAGAGCTACGTTGCAGAGAGGTGTAAAAAGGAGCGTGGCCTCAGAACACCACTCTGCAACGCAGCTCTCTGGCGCATACTGGATGTACCTGGTGGGCTAGTTGGCCCCTAGGGGACCTCTGGATTGAAGAGGAATTAATTTCCCAATTTAAAACGCCCCACAGGGCCTGCCCCATTCCCCAGGGCCTGCCCCCAATTTTTATTTTATTTTTTTAAATCAGGAAGGGGCCCACATGGCCCCCTCCCGAGGCCATAATTTGCCCCATCCCCAGGGGCATGGCCTTTTAAAAAAAATATATATATTTTTGAGGGGGGCTGCGTTGCCTCCCTCCTACAGCTAGTACTGGCCCAGGAAACCCATCCCCTGGGTCTTTTCTTTTTTTTAATTGTTATTATTTAATTTCTTTGAAGAGGGGCCACGTGGCCCCCTCCTGGGCCACTACTAGCCCCAAGGACCACATACCCAGGGGTTGGCCCTCTTCGTTGGGGACCGTGGGGGTGGTCCCCAATCCGCCCACAGTCCCGCCGGCTCCCCGCCTCCTGCAGGAGCCGGAATTGCTTTTCCATATGGGGAGCAGCTAACATGCTGCTACCCATATGGAAAAGCAATTTGCTTTGCTTCATTGAAGCGAGAGCAGGTTTCCCTGCTCTCTCTTCAATGAAGCAAAGCAGTTTGCATTGGCAGGGTGGGAGCCGCGAGGATCCCGTCCTGCCATTGCAAACAGCAGTGTCCCGGGGTTGGGCACTGGAGCCGGCCCTGGGGGGTGGTGGTCCCCAGGGCCATCGAGGGCTCCCACATTTTTGAGAAGCCTCGGGGGCTGTTGGACATGTGAAAACTGAGTGTAATGCAGCACCTTACTTTTGGTTCACATACAAAAGTAGAAAAGAAACGGGGCATTGATCTTGGAACTCACTGCACCTGTTATAGGGTATGTGACACATTCAATCAATTCCTTCTATATTTGCAATCCATATAAACTAATGTGGTTGCATAGTTGTTGCATTTTTCACATCTGCATGTTGTTTGTAACTTTGCAGCCAGTACAGTCTGCACCATTAGAGAGGTAATATTTGATGCCAGGGATAAATCTCATTCAGTTTTGCCCCAGAAACTCCTCTGATTCCTAATATACTGGGCAGAACCACCTTACAAAATAGCCAAACCAGGTTATCAAGTATGACAAATCAACCTATCCAGTTGAATTTTGATTCACCTAGTACCTTTGTACCTGAACATTCTGTTGTGGCATAGGAGCTTGTGGCATTTTACTTTACTTTATTACATTAGAATTCTGCATTCTCTGTCCTTGCATCTGCTGAATCTGTCCCATGTTATACCTTTGAGACTGTGCGTAATCCATATTCTGCATCTGATTTCCCATATTATTCAAAACAGACTTACACTCGCATCTCCAATGTTCAAGCTTCCTGCACTCATGGCATGGATTTGTCTTTTTAAAAATCGACAACTCAATACCCATTCTAGGATCCACAGGATTACCATGACTTCTATCTTGCTATGGGAAATTCTGCTGCTGAAAACCATTAACACCCTGCATCATCTGAATCTGAATATAACCTCTCTGTTCTTGTCCTGTGTTCTCAAAACCCAACTTATTTTGTCCTTTCTGCATCCACTTTATCTATGTAATCATTAACTTCTCCTTGAGTTTCTTGTGCCTAAGATCAATATCCTCTGCACAATATTTAGCAAAACACAATATTTCATCCACTGATTTACTCTGCCAACAAAGTATCTACTGTCAAATTCTTTCAGAAATCTCATGTCTTAGACCCATGACAAACTTATAAACGAATTGTCCCACATCTCTCTCAGCTAAAGAGTCTAAACGCTGTACTGCTTGAAAATCTGTACAAAACTTGCATAAAAAGCATGTACTGACTCTTTCCGCTCTTGGGTCATCCTTTCAATCTGCATCCAACCAATTTCTTTAGGGACAACCTTAGTCTTCAGGTGAGTTATCACATGATGATGTTTCCTCTTTTCCTCTGGAGATGGTGCACCTGTTCTAGAAACCCTTGGTGGTTCTCACTCTGGCCAATCCACAGCAATTGTTTTGGCTCATAAATCTGCTGGAACCACTATTTCAGACAAAGTATTGAAACCAAACCACAAAGCCTTCGAGATTTTCACAAACCATTTGACCTGTCTGTACCATTTTAATGTCTTTTCTTTCAATCTAGGGAAATTGTTTCTAAATGATGAAATATATTGTGTCTCATTTACTCATTCACTTTTTTGACGCTCCGGTGGCGTAATGTGCACAGCATATTTACAAGGCCATGAAAAGCCACTTCACATGGCTTTTCATGGCCTTGTAAAAATGTGGCAAACAAAGGAAGACTGGGCTGTTCCTGGGGGATCAAACAGTCATAAGGAAGTGGGTGGGGGGGGAAGTGCTAGAAGGAGAACTATCCATTATGTTGGATATAATGGCCTCACACACCCTTGCGGATGTCATGCTTCATCATAGGCAATGCTCCTCGTTGGGTAGGCAGTGCAATTCCCAACGGGCTACACCTCTTGACAACACTTCCTACACTTTAGTACTGTCTCGCGCATGGAAACGTAAGTTCCAGTGAGTACAGACTAATCTCTAATTTTAATTGAGGCAAAGGACCACCAGAATAAAATTGTTTTCCGGTACCTTCTGCTTTATTTTACCCCCACCTACACCGTCTACATTGTTCTGGCCCCACACTCCCACTTTACCCATAGGCAGTTGGATAAAAAGATCTCCGCCAAAGAGCCCCTCTTAGAGGTGTAGCCCGTTGGGAATTGCACCGCCTACCCAACGAGGAGCATTGCCTATGATGAAGCATGACATCCGCAAGGGTGTATGAGGCCATTATATCCAACAAAATGGATACCCGGGGATAGTTCTCCTTCGAGCACTTTACCCCCCCCCCTCCACGAACTTCCTTGTGACTGTTTGACCCCCCAGGAACAGCCCAGTCTTCCTTTGTTTGCCTCATTGTCTAGGGCTCTGACTGTGGCTGGACCTTCCGCTCGTCCCCGAGTGGTAATCTCAGCCCGCTGGATCATATCGATCCCCACCCTCCCCTCCTCTTTTCTGGGACTTGTAAAAATGTGCTCCTTTCACGCAGAACACTGCATGAAAGGGCCCTTTGATGGGTGTTGCTGTGGGTGTTCCCATGCAACACTCATGGAATCTGAAGCATTCCCAGATTTACGAAGAGTCGTAAACCTGGGAATGCTTCAGATTTCTACTTGTATAAATGGTGAAACGAGGAGAAATACTTGCATTTCTTCTACTTTTATCCTCTTTCTATGCATGCTGCATTGAAATAAAAAAATTCAATCAATGATTGTTTTTGTGCAGGAAGGTATACCTTCCTGCACAAAAACAATCATCCCTGCAATGCAGGCAGACTTGCAACATGATGCAAGGATGTCTGCGTTGGTGCACGGCTAATGTTTGTGCACCAGCGCTGGGGAGAAGGACAAGAATGTGCAATATCTTATAGATACAGGGCATTCCTGCCCTTTTCTTTTAACATATGGCAGCACAGCAGGAAGGCCTGCTGCACTGCCATGCATCAAAGGTTTGTAAATGAAGCCCCTTGTCTGCTCCATGGTACATGGACATATCTTCTTCCAGGTACTTCCCTCATAGGGAGCATTTGCACATCACTGCTACAATAACAATAAAGTGGTGACTGTACCTAAACTCGCTTTATTTCCTTCTTTTTGACCATCTGCCTCCCCACTTTTTTCTGTCATCCCATTTTCTGACTAATATCATTAGCTCTTTCATATGCAATTTCCTTCCTAGTGCTCTCATATTCTATCTCAATGTCTTTGTCAGTAAAGTCCAACCTATACGATCTCTGTAAACCCTTTGAATTTCGAATATCTGCACCATATGTCCATGCCAATTCAAGCAATCTCCCACAGGTCAATGTTTTTACAGAGAAACAATAGTTCCTCCTCTTCATAAGCCTCTAATCTCACAGGACTAGGGGCCAGATGTAGGTAATTCATATTTACCGACTCTTAAATACCGAATTTTACCGATTCGGTATTTGAGAGTCGGTAAATATGAAGGGGGGAGATGTAGGTATTTCCAGATGTTGAAATACCGAATCTTTAGAATTCGGTATTTACCGATTCGGTAAATACCGAATCGGTATTCCCTATTGATTCCTATGGGCTGTGAAGCCCATAGGAATCAATGGGAAATACAGATTCCATAATTACCGAATCAGTAAATACCGAATTCTGCAAGGGTGCAGCGGGTGTCACTTTGACACCCTCTGGCACCCCAAAAATAGGCATGTGTGCCATGTGGCACACAGACATGCCCTAAGGGCATGTCTGTCTGTCACATGGCTAGGTATGCATGCACACATGTGCATGCACACCTAATTTCGGTATTTTAACACCCAATTGGATTGTGTGTTAAAATACCGATTTTGTAGGGCCTTTGGGACTCAGAAGAGTCCCACCTACATCTGGGATTTACACAAATACCGAATCGGTATTTTACAGAATCGGTAAATTTACCAAATCGGTAAATTTACCGATTCTGTAAAAATATGCCCCTACATACTAATTCTTCAATACCGGTCGGTAACGGCCGAAAATACCGATTTTCGGCCGTTACCGACCGACCTACATCTGGCCCTCAGTGTTCCCTGAATTTATTTATTTATTTATTTACGCAACTTTTATAGCGCGACAAATACCCGAAGGTGTCTCGGCGCTGTGGAGCAACTGGAGTTTGCCATCCTATCATCCTCTTACTGATTAAACAGCCATGTTTTCAAAAGCCTGCGAAAGCTCATCAAATTCGGGGCAGTTTTAATGGCCAATGGCAAAAGGTTCCAAAGTTTTGGAGTGGCCACAAGAAAACGCCTGTCTCCCCAGGTGACCGATCTTGTGCGTGGCACAGGGAGGAGACTGGTATTGGCCGATCTTAATTGCCTTCTGGGAGTATACAACTGAAAGGCTTCGATCAGGAATCTAGGTCCTATGCCGTGTACAGCCTTGTAAGCAATACAGAGGGCCTTGAACTTAACGCGGCTCTCAACTCTCAGCCAATGAAGTTGACGAATACCAAGAGTGGTAGATTTGCGGCGAGGAATGTTGAGAAGAATCCTAGCAGCCGCGTTCTGAATGGATTGCAGCTTCGTTATGACACGCTTCTGGGTATGAAGAAAGAGAGCGTTCCCATAATCTATTTTTGAGAAGACTAGGGTAGAGACCCGAGTCTTCCCAGCTGACGAAGGGAGATAAGGTAACAGCTTCTTGATTTTTTTCAGAATGAAAAATGACGACGATACAACCTTATTGGTGTGGAGGTCGAAAACCAACTTGTTGTCAAAGATCACTCCCAGATTTCTGGTTTTTTCCACTGGGACAGGTGGAGGGCCAAGCTTTTCTGGCCACCAACCAAGAGACCATTCAGGGGAGAGTCTTCCGAAGGTCATAATCTCGGTCTTGTCCGAGTTGAGGCGAAGGCAATTCAAGGCCATCCAGGTACTGACCTCAAGCATAGCTTTCTGGAAGTTAGCTGCTACAGTAAGGCCATCCTTGTGGATACCCAGCACCAGCTGGGTATCATCTGCATACGATGTAAGCTGTATCCCATAGGCCTTTATTATCCTCGCTAAGTCCGCTACATAGATATTGAAAAGCATAGGACTTAGCGAGGAGCCTTGTGGGACTCCACAAGGGAGTGCAGAGATAGGAGAATAAAAATCTCCCAGCCTTACTGTCTGGGTGCGGTTTGCCAGGAAAGATGAAATAAGATCCTTGGCCAGACCGTTGATCCCCAAGGCAGTGACACGGGCGACTAGAGTGGCATGGTCGACCGTGTCAAAGGCTGCTGACAGATCCAAAAGGATAAGAACAGCCGCCCCTCCCTGATCCATAATCGCCCTGATCTCATCAGAGGCCTTTATCAAGGCAGTCTCTGTTCCATGCCCTTTCCTAAAACCAAACTGCGTTTCGTCGAGAAGTTGGTGAGTCTCGACGAACTCTGAATCGTTTCTTCTAATTCAACTTTTGACCGGCTCACATCTATGAGTGGTTAATTTTTCTGCACTGAATTTTGGTCTGAACTTGGGCCTTCAACCACAACCGAAATATGAACTGAACTAGAAACTGAAAGTCTGAGATGGGATTGAATTTAGAGTTAGAGCTGGAACTGCAACCATTGCAGAACTCTGATTATTTGGGGTACTGTATCCCCTAAGCAACTTGTCAAATTCTTAAGGAGTAATCACTTATTCCTCTCCTGTATTATTTAAATGTAAACTTCCACTGGTAAAATTTGCACTTGTTCCAGGTTCCACATTTGGTACAGATGAATCTGGAACCGAAGCATCCGTCAACACGCTCATATCAGAAGCATGATAATTCATTTCAGGAGGTCCATTTGGCTTGCAACAATAAAAAGGTGGAGACCTCTGCACCATTCTTTGTGTCACATCCACTTGTGCCTGATTAGGGACAATATTCCCATTAGCAGCATTATTGGCCTGTGTTAATCAGTGATTTCACTGTCAAATCTGAAAAACTCCTGTATACTGTTTTTACTCCAGTGTGTATAGCCAAATTATGAATCGTATTTACCTGTAGCCCTGATTTGTAAAGGGGCACATCAGGTCCAATATTAACAGGAACAGTCAATGCACCTGGAGCATTTGAATCAATCATATTTAGAGGAGCTGACTTTTCTGTCCTCCTGCTTACATGAGAAATAAGCATTGGTTTCTTTGGTACTTCAGGCATCAAGGTAGCATCAGGTCCCTCAGATGTTCTAATTTGCATCAGGTCTCTATTAGGTGGCTCATTATAAGGTGGTGGGCTATTTAGTAATAAAGTATTTAAAAGTTTGTCATCTATGTCACTCTTTTCTCCCTCTTTCACTGTTTCAGTTTTGTCTGTGTCTAGATACTTCTTTATCTGCTTTCTCTTGCCCCCAACCCCTTCCTCAGCCTCCAACACCAGATACAAACATGTTCTGTATATTATATCTGTTATCCACATTTTCTGTTGAGCATCCCATATAGCTTCTACGTAATGATCCATTGTTCTCCTATACCTTCCTTGGTATTTCTCTCTATCTTTCTCTTGACCAATATGTTTCCAAGTATTTAAAGTCTCAAGAACCGTAGGTCTAACAGGCACTTTCACTTCCTATTTTATTTTTTTCTAAAATCCTGAAATGAAATGCCCTATAATGAAGGAACTGTAAGTCCTGGTCCTTCTCAGTAAATGTATGTCAAAACTCGGGCCACAGACATGAATGTAACCCTTTGTCCTTCATGACAATGTTTCTTGCCATACCGTCAGGTGATACCTCTACCTTTGTCTTGGCAAATGCTGTAATCAACTCCATATTAACAAATTTCTTCCGTAAGTTCAAGAAATGTTATTCTCCAACATTCCACCTGCTCAGCAATCTCAACCAATAACAGCATGATGTTCATGATGTTTATGATGTAGTCAACCAATCCCAGGGCAGCTTCACAACATGCGACCAATCACAGCACGGCACACCGTGATGTCAAATTCACTTCGCGCAGCAGCTCACTCTCTTTCACAATTTCTTCTGCATGTTATTCTGCAAGCAACATATGACAATACAATGCAAGCTATCTATACAAAAATGGAGAGGGGCCCCTTACCACCAAAGGAGTAGGGTGCCAAATAGACCTAGGTCAAAACAGTAATCCCTTTGGGTACTTTAATAAACAGAACCCCCTACATTCATACTCGTAATCAAATCACCAGAATATAACAAGAACACCATCAAGGGACAAGTGCTCAAATAGTATACAGGGATTTTATTTAAATATCTATTTTGTTTATATATTTAAATAAAATACATTTATACTATTTGAGCACTTGGCCCTTGATGGTGTTGTTGTTATGTTCTGGTGATTTGATTAAGAGTATGAGTGTATGTGGTTCTGTTTATTAAAGTACCCAAAGGGGATTACTGTTTTGACCTAATACAATGCAAGCAACAAATAAAACAATCTGCTCCACTGAAGGATATCCATACTCAAAAGTTAACTACATTTCCTACACTCATTCACTGCAATGAAACCTCGAACAGCGAAATCTCACCCTTAATTAACCCCTTCCATGCTCATGACGGAACGGTTCCGTCATGAGCGTCGGTTGGCCTGTGCTCATGACGGAACCGTTCCGTCATTAGTCCATAGGCTCAATAGAACCTTCAGCACTGCAGCGGAATTCATGCACTGAAGGGGTTAATATAGTTAGTTCCTGTGCACCTGAGATCAACCATACCAGTCATTTACCACTAAAACATGAAGAGAGCCCTTACCAGAGGTTGTAGATTACATCTCACGATCAACACCACATACCAGCAGATAACGTACTCAGTGTCTTCTACACTGGGACAACCCATGGGTCAATATCTTGAGATCGTAGGCCACGACGGACCTGTTTACAACTTAAACTTTGCACAAAAGTGCCACAATCCTACAAGGACTTTAACCATTAAACTCCACTCAACAACACATAGCCATTTTCAAAAACTGCACTCTTAAGCAAAAGCAATAGCACAATGCATCCCTATTGATACTCACGCTCCTTTGCTGCTGCTACACATTGATTATATCCAGCGGAATACTCCATCAAACTCTCTCTTTGCTGAACCAAATATTGTGGACTCTTTGGACTGGGAGAAGGACTATTTTAGGCACCCTAAGATCTCACTTCACCAGGCAAAACCATAGCTCTGCTACCAGATCCATTGCAGCTTGAAGCATACTCTCCTTACTGCTCTAACCTAACTGGGCCTTTTATAATTAGACAGTCTAAAGCATTTCATTACCACAGTGGTACGGATGCTCGGATGAATCTTTCTCTGTTGGCAGGAGGGTTGGAAATTAGGGTGACCAAACTCCACATTAGCTGTGCAATGAGGACCATTAACTGACAGACAACTCACAAATTTCAAATCAGATTTAGATACACCACTCTCAAAACCATGCTGAAGAATTAAAGATTAGCAACTGAAAGACCGAACAACCTAAAGAACTTCAGTCGAGTAAGGATTATGCAAACCAAAAACTCTGCAATAGCAACACAGAATAAAAGAAGTAAAATCTGATAGAGCTTGTTGATTCTCCCTACAACACATTTAAAACATCAGTACAGTAGCACAGTTTAAATGGAAGAACGAAAAAGACTCACAAACAGATTTTTACTAATTTATTGTTGTATTAAAGATCCAAGATTCATTAAAATAAGCAATTTCTTATGTGCTTTGGTCAAAAATATCACAGCTTGCATTAAAGCACCAAACATAAGGAACATATTTTTTGAGTGGTTATAAAGTTCTGTTTGCAGAGTTACAGAGTCCCACAACCCTTTAAGACATACGGATGGTTCAAGTTCTAACATCTCTAATCGTATATAAAAAAAGGGGAAAGGTTCAGACTTAAAGTCCATTAAGGGTGAATCTATTAGTTTAGAGCTAAAGATATAATGGATAACTGAAAAATAGAAATGGTATGGCAAAGAAGATCTCAGTCCATCTGCTTCTGATTGTAGCGTCAACAACAAACCAAAGTAAAAGATTGTTCAGTACAGCATTCAGGTATCAATGTAGGAAAAATCTGAACGGCTTTTTTTGCCCCTCCCTTGCAATTTATCTTCTTTTATAGAGTTTTTCGCATTGTCCAGTGGCGTAGCATCACACCACCATTGAAAGACTATCGCATGTCCATATTCACATAGTGCTACCTAAAGCAGCAGTAACATTGAGATGGTTTCTCATTCTAGTCATGAGAAACAAAGATTTGTGAGTTCACACAAGCCTAGTATCAAATAAAGAGATGCAAATTAGTCTGCCCATAGGCATAGCTGAAATCCCATTCCCACAGGAATATTTAACGGTGCACATTGAAGAAACATTCAGAAATGTCAGGGTGTAGTCATGTACAGGACAAATAAGCAACATTTAAACATTGCATTAAATCAGGGGAAAGGTCAGTACTAGAGAAAAGTTTTTCAAGAAGTCCTTTAAGTTAGCATTGCACGCTCAAATGAAATGAGCTTTAACTTTAGCGTCAAATATAATGAAATTAAATCAATTCAAATTAAGATTGTTTACATTTTCACAAATTATTATTACATGGAAATGGCTAATTTTAGAAAAGCCCTCCTACCACAAATGATTACAGTATTCATATAAATGCATTCAATTTCTAATTTCATTCTACAAAATTCATTATTAATATTTCATAAACTATTTAATCTCTAGTATCATGTTACAAAATATCAAGCTTGTACTACATAGCAAATTTTGCACCGACTTTTCTCTCAGCAAAGAGCATGAAAAACACCACTTCACGTAGTGTCACAGTTTTCATTAATATACCCTAATAAGCAACATATGCATTAGAAATTAATTACGGCTACTTATTTATAGATATCAGGGTTGTCTTATAAATGGGCTTTCTTTCTCTCACCTTTTAAAGCATGCATTTTACGATGTATCTACTACATTTGTCTCTGTATCATGTGTCACTCTGTCTAACGTGTACTTTCAACCTTTCACGTCTAACATGTATAAACATGTCCTGTATCATGATTTGTTAAATCATGCTGCATCAGTAGTGTGGCCAGTCCAGGCCTGGTGCTTGGTATCATTCTGTGAGGAAGAGGGCTTAAATTACTCATGAGGTGACATTTATGTCAGAGTATGGCTCTGAGTGTCACAAAGCACTAAGTGTAATATGGGTAATCTCCTGTGGCTGCCTGTTGTGCACTACAAATTAATTTTTACCACTGTGAGTACTGACTTTTTATCCAGAACACTTTGCATTCTGGGTCTTGTAGTTTTCTCTTTCCTATAATACACGTTGGCAATACAATTCCCAGCATGCAAACTACACCTGGTTAAACAAAACATGACTGGGATCATGCACAGGCACATTCCTTCCTGAAGGAGATTGTGTTCTGTTTCCTCACTAAACTACTGGAGTTTATAAAGCTGCAGGGCATGGCTGACCTTCAGCACGATGGTCCACTGAGAAAATGTACTGGTTAATGCATTCACTTAAGATTTCTGTGTCCGCAACCAGAGAGAAATGGCAGAAACAAGGGGAATAGTGGCTTGTGTCTTTATAGGGCTACAGGGCCCCAGCCTGTGACAGAAAACACTATGAATATGCAAATATTATTCACAGTATATGATTGGCTGCAATGAAATGTTCAGGGATTGTGGAGTTATTAAACATACCCTTACATTTTATCTCAAAAAGAATAGATATGTTTTTCACCACCATGAAGTTTCAGGTGACTCCATCAGACTATCACTACATTTTACAACGTGATCAGCTTACAAAGGGACAGTAGGCAAGTGAACTTCCATTTCAAGTGCTTTGCAGCAATTTCAACATCTTTTTAGAGCTTCTTGTTGTTCAACTCCTCCGAGGCATGCAAGTTCATTCCCCTCTCCTTCTTGGCTAGACAATGCACCCCCTTTTCCCTTAACCTCATTCAGAAGGACAACAGTTTATGGACCTTGTGAATGGCCGTGAGACCTGGCCTTGGCTGCAAGTGCCGGTTCGCTTGCCCTGGAACCTTGCTGACCACTCATCTGCTCACCGTACCTCTGCCGTGTGGCATCCCAAGGACCCTGTGTGAGCAGCCCTTCTATTCTGGATGTCTTTTTGGTGTGGGTGTATGGTTTTCCAAGGCGAGACCAGTTGTGTACAAGGGGGGGCCCTTGCCCCCCCTTTTGACCTTTCCTTTCTCGCCCCACTCTTGCTCTCCTAGTGGGTGTCTCGTGACTTTGAGTCCAGCACCCAATCGCTGTGTGATACCTTTAGCGGGCTTTCTGCCTTCAACCTTTGTGTGTGTTCCTGCCACCGGAAGACATTCCCTGTGGTCTGTAACTGGTCCGAGTTTGCCTCCCCGGCCCACGCCACAAAAGTGAATAATTTCTGATATTTATCACTTCCCATGCACTTGATTGCTTGGTTTACTCGTGAAAAGTGTCACTATAAGGGGCATATTTACAAGCCCCTATTGCCACAGGGTAGTGATATGTGCATTTGCCTTATTTACAAATAATTAATAAGAAATGCCTCTAAAACCATAAATGAAACATTACTCATGCCGCAGTAGGCCTTTTTATTAAGTCTGGGCTTCGTTCATTTGAATTCTATTTTGATTATTTTAAATGAAGGTTCTTTACACATGGTACATTAAAACATACACCTCTAAGTTTTTATACAAAAGATCAAGAAAGCTGTGTCAAAAAAACTGTATTTACACAACGGACATACATTTTGTCACTAATAAAAAAAAATGTTTTACACACACAAAGACAACATCAAACACTACTCAATCAATCAATCAATGAACTTGTAAAGCGCACTACTTACCCATGAGGGTCTCAAGGCGCTGGGGGGGGGGGGGGGGGGGGGTGCCGCTACTGCTCAGAGAGCCAGGTCTTGAGGAGCCTTCTGAAGGTGAGCAGGTCTTGGGTCTGTCGCAGATGGAGCGGGAGGGTGTTCCAGTTCTTGGCTGTGAGGAAGGAGAAGGATCTGTTGCCGTATGTTGTTCATTGGATGCGCGGGATGGCGGCCAGGGCGAGGCTGGTGGAGCTGAGCTGGCGGTTAGGGGTGTGGAAGTTGAGTCTGTTGTTCAGGTAAGCTGGTCCGGTGTTGTGGAGCGTTTTGTGTGCGTGGGTGAGGAGTTTGAACGTGATCCTCTTGTCGACGGGGAGCCAGTGCAGGTCTCTCAGGTGCGGGGAGATCTACCGGTGGCGGGGGACGTTGAGGATCAGTCGGGCAGAGGCATTTTGGATGCGTTGTAGTCGTTGCAGGAGTTTAATCGGGATTCCTGCGTAGAGTGCGTTGCTGTAGTCCAGCCTGCTGCTGACGAGGGCTTGGGTCACCGTTCTTCTGGTTTTGGGTGGGATCCACTTGTAGATCCTGCGAAGCATGCGGAGGGTGTTGTAGTAGGAGGAGGAGATGGCGTTGACCTGCTTTTACATGGAGAGGGAGGAGTCGAGGATGAATCCTAGGTTGCGTGCGTGGTCTGTGGGTGTAGGAGCTGCTCCCTGCGTGGTCGGCCACCAGGAGTCGTCCCACGCAGAGGGGGTGGGGCCGAGGATGAGTACTTCCATCTTGTCCGAGTTCAGTTTCAGGCAGCTGTTTCTCATACATTCGCTGACGGCCTTAATTCCCTCGTGGAGGTTGGTGTTGCCGGTGTGCGGGTCCTTGGTGAGGGAGAGGATGATCTGGGTGTCGTTGGCGTAGGAGTTGATGTTCAGGTTGTGCTTGCTGGCCACTTGTGCGAGGGGGGCCATGTAGACATTGAACAGAGTTGGGCTGAGGGATGAGCCCTGGGGTACGTTGCAGATGATGTCAGTGGTTTTGGTTTGGAAGGGTGGGAGTCAATTCAATTTTCAATTTTCAAGCTTTATTCGACTATTAAAAACAATCACAAAAGCGTACAATAAAACACAATACAAACATTATGATAAAACAATAGCTCAGAAATGAAGAATTTAGGAAGATTTAAAACACCAAACATTTCCTATGGGAAATGGCTTTAAGTAAAAAAGTAGCAATAAAAAAACAGGTGTCTGCAGAGTCAAGTGCAAATAGCAATTCCATGGCTTGGGTAATAGTATACACAGATAATCTTAAAAACATAGGTCTGAGATAGAGACGGCGAAGATGCATATAGAGTGGACAAATAAGCATAAAGTGCCGAGTACTTTGCCTAGTCTGACCATCGCAAGGACAGGGGGAATGGCTAGGAACTTTCATCTCAGGGAAGGCAACTAAGTTATGTACTATACCAAGTCTGAGACGTGTCAGAACAAACTGATGAGACTGCTTGGTTAGGAATTTTAAGTACATAGGCATGCCCTTTCCTTCAAATTTAGTGGTGTGATAAAATACATAGGTAGACATGGTAGAACACTTTACACTACGCATATCAGACATAGTTTGGATGAAAACATCTTTAAGTTCCTTTTTTGATACAGTAACGGCACAATAGGGGTCCTTAATGATGTCAAAATTAAATACCTTGTCATAAGTATAAGAAACATAACTTAGCCAGGGAATCTTAAGGACATTGTCCAACTTCAAACAATCAGTAATAATCTTCCTAGAAAAAGTAGTCTCTTCTTTAGCCCATATTGACCTCCATACCATGAGGGGTCTTAAACCCGTAAGATCAGTCAGATAGTTTAAACAGACTTCGCTATGGCACAGTACAGTAGGAGCCGAGGGAGGTAGACAAAGCAATCTTCTAAGGAACCCATTCTCGGTATTTTGCAGTGTCCTATGCTGACTGTAGCCCCATATACCGGAACCGTACAGAGCAATAGACGCACATCTATGCCTGTAAATGTCTACCATATCAGGTATACGGCGGCTTCCTAGCTTTGCAGCGAATCGAAAAATACCAGATGAGCTTTTGGCCATTCTACCATTAACATTTAAGATCTCCTGGGACCATGTCCCCTTGTTGTTAAAGGTAACACCGAGGTAGCAGAACCTATCCACTACCTCAATAGTATGATTGTTAAAATGGAACGGCATAACAGATTTCATCCGTTTACCACAGGCCATAATAAAAGTCTTGGTGTTATTTATTTTCAATTTCCTCGCATTAATAAAATCAAAGAAAGTGTTCATAAGTTTCTGTAGCCCATTTGGAGTACGCGAAAGGAGCACCGTATCGTCGGCATAAAGCAGAACTGGTACGGGGAGTCCACCAACTTGAGGGGAATCCGCCTGGACCTTTTTGAGTTCAGATTCGATGGAATTGATAAAGAGGGAAAATAACAGGGGGGCCAGTACACAGCCCTGCCTTATGCCTGACTTAACCCTGATTTTCTCGGTACATTCACCCGACGGACCAAAACGTATCTGGGCCGACAGCTTATTATAGAGACGGGCCAAAAAGTGAATGATTGCCTGGGGGGCGCCCATGGCCAATAAAGTGCACCACAAGAGTTCATGGTCCACAAGGTCGAAAGCGCTCGAAAGATCGGCAAAACAGAGAAATAGGGACCCTTCTTTCGCTCTCGTATATTTCCCTATAAGGAGATCAAGGTTGAGGCACTGCTCCGTAGTCCCCAAGCCTTTGCGAAAACCAAATTGGGATTCAGCCATGATATTATTTTCTTCAACCCACTCCTCGAGCCTTATAAGGAGAACCCTACTCATAATCTTCAGGGAGGAATCAAGAAGGGAGATAGGGCGATAGTTCTTAGCCTCACCTCTATCTCCCTTCTTGTAAATAGGTAGAATCAAGGATTCACTCCAAGTAGGAGGGGTGTTCTCCAGGACTGATGCATTAAACACCTGGGTCAGGAGTGGGCACCAGAGACTGGGGTTAGATTTGTACAGATCTACCGGTACCCCATCGGGTCCCGGTGCCTTTCCACCTTTACTCTGGCTTAGGGAGATAACCACCTCTGGTAGGGTAATATCCAAGGGTATCCTAATCTCAGACATCGGGATAGTAGGACCGTTAAGGTCTCCCCCGAGTGGATTAAAAATACCAGAAAAATGGGAGACCCAATTGGCTTCGCTAACCTGCGCTGATAGTTTGGGGAACTCTTCAATGGCAAGGAGAGGGCTATTAACCGTAGACCAGAACAGCCTACTGTCCCGTAGTACCGAAGCTTGGTTCAGGGCATCCCAGGCCAGTTCCCTTAGTTCCTGCTTCCTACGTACAAGATTGCTTTTATAGGTAAGCCTAAGTAATTTGACGGCCTCCCTATCTCTCGGGTGTTTTGTTAAGGCCAGCTTGAGTTCCCGTAGGGATTGAGTACATAGGCTATCAAACCAGCCCACATTTTGGTTCCTAATTCGGGCTTTAGTAGTGGTAAGGCACCTTTTTACAGCATCACCGAGTGCCACAAAATTAGTTATAATACACCCGTTAGGGGCCTCAGGATTAAGGCAACTATAAATTTCAGCAAACCCCTCTTTAATAATTCTAGCTTGCAGTTTGTCGGAGTTGTCCAATTTCCACTTTATTCGGAAACCATTCTGTCTGCATGGGGTAGCATCTTCTAATACCAAATAATCACTCCTAGCACAAGGCCCCCATGCAGAAATAAGCATGGTGATTGCTTGGTGATCACTACCTCCCAAATCGGTAACGACGGGGACTGTACAGTGAGGGGTGAAATGCGTAGAAACCAGTATGTGATCAATGGCAGAGGACGAATTGGGTCCTACAAAAGTTGGAACAGGCATACCATCTACATCTAGGGCCGGGGAGTGGATCATAAGATCCAGGTTCAGCACAAGGGAATTAAAGGAGTCACCATGGGGGGAGTGTACAAAATGTGCTCTGTTTTCCCCGTTGTCTCCATCAAAACCACAGGTTCTAGAAAAGGAATGTGGGCAAGTACGAAGATTAAAATCCCCACCCCAGATGATCTCAATTGGCTTACTAACATCGTTTCGTAGGTTCTTCAAAAAAAGGACCCAGCTCCTCTGCCACCGATGTATCTGAAGCATTAAACAAATTGTTATAGTGGTTAACCACCACTAGGACATGGCCCTTAGGATGTTCTAGTATTAAAATTTGGGAGTGGTGTCCCACAGGGAGGTAGGAAATCACACATAGTGGAAGTTTGACTGAAGTAAAAATCACTAATCCCCCTTTAGCCCTACCCATACCTGTCCTTATAGCCTGGTTGTTATAAGACACAAACCCATTGAGTTCAATATCAGCGGTTGCCCAAGTCTCTTGAAAGCATAAAATATCAAAATCCGAGAGGATCTCTTTCCACCCCAATGAGGCTGATTGCCTGCTCCACCCTGCAACATTCCAAGTAACAAACTTCAGCCCTGGGGAGCAAATGGGGGGTTGAATGGACACTGGTACCGTGGTGATTAAAGCATTAATGACAGGTAGAGGGTCCAGCAATATTGGATAAGTCACGGGGATTATCGGGGCAATTTGGGACATTGTAAGGTCTTGGATGGGAATAGGGCTAACGTCGGGCAATACCGTAGGCACTTTATCAGAGGAAATAGTGGGGTCTACAACAGTGGGCAGTCAATCAACACCATTAAGGCCACTCAGACAATTAAAACGATTGTAATTATGGAAGGGTGTCATAGGTGGTTGAGGAACAGGTTGTGCTGGATACCCACAGAGTCTACCCCTCCGAGCAACCCTTGTCCATTTGTCCTGAACTTGATCACGATGCATTTGTACCGGAGGGAAGAAAAAAGATACGGGCAGGGTCCGGATGGTGGATTCAAATGATCTATTCGACCCCGAACAGATGTGATGAACAGTCCTTGGGTCTCTAAAACTCACCAAAATACAATCCCCAACTATTGACTTCCTGGTCTTGCCCAGCCAGGGTACCCTCCTTACCATCACAATTTCATTATTAAAATATACAGGAAGAGGTCTATTCCAGTTCAACCATTTAATTACTTGATTTTTTATTGAGAAAAAATTCTCACCTTCCCCCATCTCCAGGGGAGGAACCCCGGCCATAACTACCATAAGATCGTTTGCTTCGGGGGGAAGGTCGGGTCTCCGAACTCTAGGGGCAGGTTTCTCCGGTAAAGGGGGTGGAATACCGTCACCATTTACAAGCCCATTGGGATTTATAACAGGGAGAGTAATACCTGCTGGTAGTAGTGGGGGAATAATAGTTTCCCTATGGCGTGGAGGAACTGGTATGGCCATGAGGGGTTGCAAAATAGGGGTGGCAGAAGTCACCACAGTTGATTCTGGAATAGCTGGGGGGGGTTGTGAGGTGGGGGGTAAGGTGGGGAGGGACATAGTCTCTGGGAGTCTTCCAAGGGTATTAACCTGCGAATTCAAACTACTTAAGGTAGCCTCAAGAATGGTTAGACGGATCTCTACTCTCTTAATACTCTCGGTGATAGGCTGCAGCAGAGATCTGAGTAAGAATTCTAGGTTCCCCTGGGGGGCAACTGGGGGCGGTAAAATAGGCAAGCTATTCATAGGGGGGGGAACAGTACCCGTATCTTCATTAGACTTACCGGGAACAGGAACAGACTTAATAGGTTTTCCAAAATCGGTATAGGAAAGTTTGGAATTACCCTTACTTGCCCTCGACTTCCTTCTACGCTTATTAGGAGGAGGGCCGTGTAGCTCGGCCACAGTAACTAATTTGGGCTTAGCTTTCCTTAATTTAGAGGTCAGGGTAGGTTGGGATATAAGATCAATAGCCGTACAGCAGAGGCTAGGGGAGGAGCTGGGCACCGGAACCTGACTGGGACTAACAGTACATTCCCTCAGCAAAAGAGGGACTCCTTCCTGTGAAAGAGATTCCTCACTAGCAATCATCGAAGTGCCACCATCTACAATATCTACCAGGGGTCCACGTTTCAGATTCTCAATAGAGCGTCGGCGCTCAGCCCTGCGTTCGGCAAGGGTAGTATCCAAATGTCCCTCGTCCTCCGCCATGGAGCGTGGAAAATATGTATCCAGAGTTCTAATCTTAGACCCCCCCAGTTTCACTATGGATTTGTCCAGAACTGGTGAAGGCATGATAGGTGAATGGTATATGTTGGACAACAGGGCTATGTAGAAACCGGTACCAAAGAACAAAGGGACAGGAAAGTAGGACCGGTCCGGCCTACTCTGGCCTATGAGGGACTAAGAGGGTCCGCCCTTAGTCCGGGCTTTGTCCCGGGTGATGTCCCGCACACGCGTCCCGCTGACGCGTAAAGACTTCAGGAATTAAGCCAAATGAGGATAGAGGGGGCGGAGCCACGGGAAGAGGCGGCAGGTGTGCTGGCTGGTACACGCACAGCCTGCTGGCCCTCGCAGTCCCGTTCTCTTCGTGAGCAGCTCCCCTCGTGATGACAATGCCCAGCGGCGCTCCTGGCACAATGAAGAAATGCCCTACGGGGCTCCTGGCAACAGCAGCAAGCAGGGATCAAGGACTCCTCCACGAGCGGCACCCGCGGTGCGGGGGCTGCGAGGAGTTTTCAAGCAGGCAGGCAGGCAGGGGGCGGAGCCACGGGAAGAGGCGGCAGGTGTGCTGGCTGGTACACGCACAGCCTGCTGGCCCTCGCAGTCCCGTTCTCTTCGTGAGCAGCTCCCCTCGTGATGACAATGCCCAGCGGCGCTCCTGGCACAATGAAGAAATGCCCTACGGGGCTCCTGGCAACAGCAGCAAGCAGGGATCAAGGACTCCTCCACGAGCGGCACCCGCGGTGCGGGGGCTGCGAGGAGTTTTCAAGCAGGCAGGCAGGCAGGGGGCGGAGCCACGGGAAGAGGCGGCAGGTGTGCTGGCTGGTACACGCACAGCCTGCTGGCCCTCGCAGTCCCGTTCTCTTCGTGAGCAGCTCCCCTCGAGATGACAATGCCCAGCGGCGCTCCTGGCACAATGAAGAAATGCCCTACGGGGCTCCTGGCAACAGCAGCAAGCAGGGATCAAGGACTCCTCCACGAGCGGCACCCAGTTCTTGGCTGTGAGGAAGGAGAAGGATCTGTTGCCGTATGTTGTTCATTGGATGCGCGGGATGGCGGCCAGGGCGAGGCTGGTGGAGCTGAGCTGGCGGTTAGGGGTGTGGAAGTTGAGTCTGTTGTTCAGGTAAGCTGGTCCGGTGTTGTGGAGCGTTTTGTGTGCGTGGGTGAGGAGTTTGAACGTGATCCTCTTGTCGACGGGGAGCCAGTGCAGGTCTCTCAGGTGCGGGGAGATCTACCGGTGGCGGGGGACGTTGAGGATCAGTCGGGCAGAGGCATTTTGGATGCGTTGTAGTCGTTGCAGGAGTTTAATCGGGATTCCTGCGTAGAGTGCGTTGCTGTAGTCCAGCCTGCTGCTGACGAGGGCTTGGGTCACCGTTCTTCTGGTTTTGGGTGGGATCCACTTGTAGATCCTGCGAAGCATGCGGAGGGTGTTGTAGTAGGAGGAGGAGATGGCGTTGACCTGCTTTTACATGGAGAGGGAGGAGTCGAGGATGAATCCTAGGTTGCGTGCGTGGTCTGTGGGTGTAGGAGCTGCTCCCTGCGTGGTCGGCCACCAGGAGTCGTCCCACGCAGAGGGGGTGGGGCCGAGGATGAGTACTTCCATCTTGTCCGAGTTCAGTTTCAGGCAGCTGTTTCTCATACATTCGCTGACGGCCTTAATTCCCTCGTGGAGGTTGGTGTTGCCGGTGTGCGGGTCCTTGGTGAGGGAGAGGATGATCTGGGTGTCGTTGGCGTAGGAGTTGATGTTCAGGTTGTGCTTGCTGGCCACTTGTGCGAGGGGGGCCATGTAGACATTGAACAGAGTTGGGCTGAGGGATGAGCCCTGGGGTACGTTGCAGATGATGTCAGTGGTTTTGGTTTGGAAGGGTGGGAGTCAACTCGCTGGATTCTGCCTGAGAGGAAGGATGTGGTCCAGTCCAGGGCCTTCTTCTGGATTCCAGCTTCTTGGAGGCGTGTTCTTAGTGTGCGGTGGCAGACTGTGTCGAAGGTGGCTGATAGGTCCAGGAGGATGAGGGCTGACGTTTCGCCGTTGTCTAGTTTACGCCTGATGTCGTCTGTGGTGGCGATGAGGGCTGTCTCGGTGCTGTGGTTTCATCTGAATCCGGAAGCAAGGTTGAGCGAGGGAATGTGTCTACTGTGGACATTTGAGATACATGTTAACATGGAGAAGAGTATAAGATACACAGGCGCCCTCCAATTTATTTTAAAAACTATTGTGTTAGATTAACACCCAGTATAGCAATTATTGAAACACTCTGTGCCATGATGACTTTGAAGCAGGAAGTCAGGCTAAGTCAGGCTAGATGTCTACCGAACGATACGCACACAACTACGTCAGACGCACGTAGGCGGAAGGAAGAACGACCCAGCATTTGAATGAATGCCCATCGGTGAAAAACAAACATACGCCTGGAGAATCAAGGAGCAGCAACCCGAAGTGTCCATACGGGAGCGCTGAGACACATGAGCCCATCACGAACGAAGAGCAAGGTATGCAGTATGCGCTGCCGGATATGCTGGCGTATACAAAATCTTAACGCTGACCTTTTGAGCATGCATGGTAAAATCTCACCTATGTTACCACTGAAAATATTTGACGTAACGCCTAGCATCCTTTTGGCATTTAGCATACTTAGGCGACAGTGCATGCCTTAAACTGTATATAAACCCTAAGCCCCGACACTAAGGGATCATTTTCTCTTTTTCCCTTTGTTAATCCCAAAACGCCTAAATACTGAAGGAACGAAGTTCTTCAAAGAAAATACAGAACTGACTTGCCTGGGTGATTATAAATAACTGCACTCTGCCGGGTCGTTCTTCCTTCCACCTACGTGCGTCGGACGTAGTCGTGTGCGTATCGTTCGGTAGACATCTAGCCTGACTTAGCCTGACTTCCTGTTTCAAAGTCATCATGGCACAGAGTGTTTCAATAATTGCTATACCGGGTGTTAATCTAACACAGTAGTTTTAAAAACAAATTGGAGGGCGCCTGTGTATCTTATACTCTTCTCCATGTTAGCATGTATCTCAACTGTCAACAGTAGACACATTCCCTCGCTCAACCTTGCTTCCTGAGTATGTATCGTCCTGACACTTTGTAGTTCAAGCATTGCGGTACAACTCATTAGCATGGGATGATATTGATTGTGAAGAACCAGGAAACGATAATAAAGCCTGCGGATAAAGGCAGAGCAATTGTGATCTTGCAACGTTAAAAATACGAAGCTGAAATCTTCCGCCAACTATCCAATGAATGCCATTACCGAAGAACAGATGAGGACTGGAATAAAATGATTAAATCAAAACTAACCAATTTAATATCTACTGGAGAGAAAGAAGGATGGCGAGCAAAAAATGAAGCCCAATATCTAATAAATTACAACCCTAGGACGCCGATAATGTACGTCCTCTCAAAGATACACAAAGATTTGGAAAATCCACCGGAAAGACCCATAATTTCCAGAGTTAATTCCCTTCTTGAGAGACCGGCAAATTATGTTGATACATTTCTTAAACCCTTGGTGAGTGAAACTGCCAGCTTCACAAGAGATACCATGCAAGTGATTACATTGCTGGAAGGTCAACCCTTTGAGACCGAACAAGAGTTACTGGTGACCTTGGATATATTTAGTCTATATACTCACATTCCCCAAGAAGCGGGACTTGAAGCCCATCACTTCTTCTTGGAGAAATAAGTACGGCCCCACAATGTGCCCACATTTTTTCTATTACAGCTAGCTGAGATATGCCTCAAATACAACTTTTTCACTTTCATTGAAAATCAATTCATACAAATCAAGAGGACCACAATGAGGTGTCCTTTCACCCCAGAAATGGCTGTGATGTTCATGGCTTTATTTGAGGATAAATGGATATACAGCAACAACCCTTATGATGGGCACATAAACATGTGGCGTTGCTACATAGAGGATGTGTTCATGCTTTGGAGAGGAACAGTGGAATATTTAAAAGATTTCTTAATCTGGCTTAGCAACAGGAATCCAGATATCCAGTTCACCGTAAATTTCAGCAAAACTTGGGGAAACATGAAGAGGGGATCTTATATACCACCCTATATACAAAGAAAACTGACAGCAACACACTCTGCATTTTTCAAATTTTCTGTCAACAAAATTTGCGCGATAATCTACCATACAGTCAGTTTTTAAGAATAATGTGCAACTGCACCAAGAAGTAGGATTATTTTAGCAACGCCAAATTCCTTCTAAATGAGTTGGCTGACCGAGATTATCCAAGAAGGCCGCTGAAGCTCGCAATGAAAAGGGCATGGTATACCCCTAGAGACACTCTTTTGATCCCAAAAGAAAAGCCAAACAATATGCCACTGGTCTGCGTTACCACATTTTCCGCTCTTACAAATGAAGTGAAAAAATTGGCTGAAAAAAATGGAACACGGTGACGGGACTAGAACTATTCCTGACCACACCAATCTTTGCCTTGAAGCAGAACAAAAGCATACAAGACAAGCTAGTGCATGCAAACACTGCAGCAAAGAAAAGTGCTCAGTCCCTCCGCACAATGTTGCCCTTACCTCCAATTAAAGATCATGGGAGGTGTGGAAACTGCACTGCATGCAGCATTACCATTGAGGGTACCCAATTCACATATGGTAATTAATATGTGAAGCATGAAGAGTTTATAAATTGCAACACACATGTCATCTACTGTAATATGCCCATGCCCAAAAGCCTACATTGGAAAGACCACACAGCAAGTGTGTAAAAAAGAGGATAACCCAACATCGTTCACGAATGAGATGCAAGGTAGTGAATGCATCAATGGTAACACACTGTATCATAAAAGGGCATGGCCCCAACAATACTAAATGGACAGTGCTAAAGCACGTAACTGGAAAAAACATTGAAAATCTACTACCTAGATTTGAAACTAAAACAATAATGTATATGGGAACGATTGAGAATGGTCTGACCGAAATGAACGAGATAACACTCTGTGGATAACTGTGATGATTGGAAACAATGAAAGAAGACCGCATGATGAAGAGTTTACAGTCGGGTGAAATTGCCACACACAATTAATATTGTCCCATGCTAATGAGTTTCACCGCAGTGCTTGAACTACAAAGAGCCAGGATGTGATACACACTCAGGAATCAAGGTTGAGCGCCCATCATGAAGAAAGAGCGAGGTATGCGGTATGCGCTGCCGGAAAAGCTGGCGTATACAAAATCTAAACGTAGACCTTTTGAGCACGCATGCTAAAATCTCACCTAGGTTACCACTGAAAATATTTGACACACCGCCTAGCATGCACTGCTTCACAGGAAAAGCAATAGGCAGCCGTATGTCCCTAACATTTGATGCACTATTCAGGACTTAATGACTTTCAAGTGGGCTAGCACCCAAAGCTTAAACTCCACATGGTACACACACTACCTTTTTCACCCCTGTTACTCTAAAAATCATGAAGGACGTCATCCTTTGGAAATTTAGAAAACTTAGGCGACAGTGCATGCCATAAACTGTATATAAACCCTAAGCCCGACACTAAAGGATCATTTTCTCTTTTTCCCGTTATTAATCCCAGAACACCTAATTACTGAAGGAACCAAGGTATTCAAAGAAAATACAGAAGTGACTTGCCTGGGTGATTATAAATAACTGCACTCTGGCACACCAAGAAATTCATACCTGGTATGTAAGGAGCTCATCAAAAGCAATAATTCAGTGGCAAAAAATAAGAGGTAATAGACTTAAAGTATTATTATTTCCATTCATTCAGGTAACATACATCCTACTTGAACACTGCCCTGCCCTGATGAAGACCTTCTTGTAAATACATCGTCTTGGGCTCCCAAGGAAGGTCGAAACGCGTTGGATTTTATCTGTATGAGGCCAAGAGCGGCCAAGGAAAACAACACACTAAATACTAGTTTTTCCGGGCTTGACTGAACAAGCTAAAGAATAGAGTTTGAAAATAAGACTCTGATCTCGTTAGGACAATGAAATAGATTGTATTGAGGACACGAACAAAAAGGTCCTGATTCCAAATATAAGCTAGTAGGACAATAAGTTATAATGGGAATATGATTATTTTGAAAACATTTGAATTACATGTACAGTAGTGTTTGATGTTGTCCTTTATGTGTGTAAAAACCTTTTTTTTTGGTTAGTGACAAAATGTATGTCGGTTGTGTAAATACAGTTTTTTGACACAGCCTTCTTGAACTTTTGTATCAAAACTTAGAGGTGTATGTTTTAATGTACTATGTGAAAAGAACCTTCGTTTAAAATAATCAAAAATAATTCAAATGAACAAAGCCCAGACTTAATAAAAAGGACTACTGCGTCATCAGTAACGTTTCATTTATGGTTTCAGAGGTATTTCTTGTTTAATTATTAACAAATTGATTTCAGCCTCTGTACTCCTTAACCAGATCACTCCCCTACTTTGGTATTCGCCTTATTTACAAGGCCGCGGTAAGCCACTTAACGTGGCTTATGCTGCCTTGTAAATAAGGCACCCTTTCTCACTATACTTAGACAATGGATGTTGCTGTGGCAGTTCCACTGCAACACCCATTGATTTTGATGCTACCCCATTTTTACAAGGATGGCTTAAATATGGGGCAGCGCCAAAATTAAGACCATGGAAAACCTGGTCTTACCCTGGTGCAACGGTGATAAATGTTTTATTTCTCCTTGGGGGGTTCTCTTAACGGTTCCAGTGTTCACCGAGCCGCAGCACCAGCAGCAAAGAGCCGGGCTTAGCTCCGCCTCCTCCCCGGCCGGGCTTGGCTCCGCCGGGTCCCTCCCACCACCAGTGATGCCCTGAGCAGCGCCAGGAGGCGCATAAAGGCAGTGCCGGTCCCTCGTCCCGCGGGAGGCGTGCGGGCGCTTAGCCGGGAGAAGCCCGGGACAAGGGCGGGCCGTCTGCGGCCATCAGAGGCCAGAAGAGGCCGGGCCGGGCAACGGACTTTGGGTCATTTTTCTGGGACATTTAAGAACCGTGAGTGTTTATTGTTGGGTGTTTTCGACAGGCTGCTAACTGAGCCGCTTTGATATGGCTAAATTGCGTTCTTCAAAAACGCCATCATTGTCTGGGCCTATAGATAACTATATGGTAAAAGTTGTGAGTAAAATGAACACAGCACGCCACGTGTCTTTAAGTCGAATCAGCCAGCCTGCTTCACCTACAAATGGTTTAGTACTACTACAGTTTTGTGATCTAGCTCCAGGGGGGACTCAATGAATTCATACAGCAGCGGATATAGACACATCTGCTATCTCAGCACCTACTGTGGCGATATTAGATAACTCCCTGTCTTCTACAACACAACCTTTACCAACATTGTCCCCGGAACCCTCTCCGGTACCACCGCAGGCACGAAGAAAAGTGAGAGCCTGTAGAGGGTCACAAAATAAACGGGGAGGGTATAAGAGAGTTAAGAAGGCAGCCAACATACTGGATGATGAAGTAGGAGTCCTCCCTGATAAACCAAATGAGGTGGATACGACTAAACTGAATAGCGATCAAATCGACTCTCTGATTAACATGTTTGTGCTGAAAATGGAGACTATGTTTAGACCATTGGCAGACAGAGTCGAACAGGTCACAAAAGAGGTATCCAGATTAGGCACTCTTTTAGCTTCCCACTTGGCCACCTCAAAAAATTCCCAAAAATCTAACGTTAACGCTAAAGAAAGTAAGGGCCCTGCTGTTCCCAGTAAAGGGGTTGGGGACAAAATGGACCAGGTCTCAAAGGAGGTTTCTAGGTTGGGTGTTCTCCTATCTGCACATTTGTCTTCATCTAAAACAGCTAGGAACACTAATATGGGTACTGCTGTAAATGAGGGGGCTATAAGTTCCTGTAGTGGGGGTCATAAGGCAACATACATCGTGCCAGCGGTAACACCTGCTCAGCCCCCTAGCAATCAAACTATCCCCCCACCCATCTTGGGAGTTAACTCGCAACCCATTGTTGCAGGGAACAATTCAGGGCTGAGGGAAGGCAAGCAAAGACCCCTAGTGAATCTTCCACCAGATTGCGCCCCAAATATAGTAGTGCTAACCAATGTCCCCGGGGTAGACTCGCGGTTAAATGACGCAAGGGGTGAAACGTCTGATTCCTTGAACTATAAAGTAGTAGCATGGCTGAGTAAATACTGTGGCTTTCCTGTCACATTTTGTAATGATATTATATCGACACATAGAGTGGCCTGGATAGGCAATTCAAGAAAAACGATTGGGGGGACTGCATCATCGTAAACTTTAAGCACCCACAGCATGTATCTACTGTTCTGCTGAGGGCTGCATCTCTATCAATTACAGATGATTTTATATGTGCGCGCCCCCTTGGGTTTTTCTACAATCACCTTAGTAACATCTCCAAGCCTCATGCTGTCCAACAAAATCGATTAACACCACCATCCATGCAGGGCACTGTGTCACGTGCCCATCTGGCTATCAAAACTCCTTGCCAACGGATTCTTACTGTTATAGTTTGTGTAGGCCAAACTTTCAAGCTGAACAAATTCTCCCATTGTGTAATCGGTTTGCGCCTTTGGCATCTCTGGAGGAAAATGATTGACTGGTAAACAATTCTAGGATTAACTCACAGTCTTGCAGAATTATGACCTGGAACGTTGCCGGGATTAGGGGTAAAGGTGAAAATGAAATATGGATTGATTTCTTGAAATCTTTTGACATTTTGGCATTTCAGGAGACCTGGGACACATTGAACAGCTTTTCCTTAGATGGATATAGACATTTTTTTATTCCGGCCACAAGCAGTGTGGCAGGTAGATCAAAAGGAGGTTTATTAAGCTTGTTGAAACTTGATCTAAAAGGAGTGTTAACCCAGCTTGAGTCAGGTTGTCAAAATTGTCTAATTGTTGAATTGAATTCCCCCAATTCATCTAATATTTTTTTCATTAATTTTTAGAATGCAAACGCTAATGAAAGTACCAGATATAATCTGGGTTATCTGGATAATTTTTTGTCAGCTTATAGAACCAAAGTAAATTGCTTTGAGATAATTCTCTTAGGTGACTTTAATATTCACCCCTGCAATCAGCCCTGTGCCAACTCAGTAGAAGAGGGACCACCCTGTTCTACAGTTACACATTTTGAACATTCAAAAAGAGGGGAGGCACTTGATGATTTCTTGGCGGTGTGGAATCTGTATGAATTTGGATGCGATGAGGGTGAAAATAAGGTCCCTACTTTTAAAGGACATGGTGATGGTACAATTATTGATTTTATTTTTATGTCTTGTTACATACTAGGTAAAGTGGTAAGGTATAAAACAGTGGTCTCAGTTTTTAGTGACCACAACCCGGTCCTAGTAGAGGTATTGTCCAGGGACTTTTTAACCATGAAATCAGTGTTACATAAGGGAGGCCAAAATGTGATTTCCATAGACCAAGGTCGCGGTTAAAGTGGTCGAATATTAACCCTGAAACTATTGTACAGGATGTTTTGGCTTGGGCGGAGGATGATGTAGCTATTTGCCTAGACACAAGGGCACTAGGTCCCCAAGTAGTTGTGGCGTTTGATAACATCTGCAAACAGATCAACCAAAGCTTAACTGGGGCAAAGGGGCCCCTCAAACAACACTCAAAGAGATGGTTTGATCATTCATGCTCAAGGGCACATGCTGATTTACTTAAGGCCCTGAAGACTAGTCCAAAAGACCATGCCCTAATAGCCAAGTTAAGAGTATGTTATAAAAATACTATGCAAACTAGGAAGAACGAGCTAAAGGAAAAGGCCTGGCTAAAACTACTGGAACCAGAGATATTAAAAAATAGCAGCCAGTTCTGGGAAGTAGTAAACCAGCCACTTTTCTCAAACGAGGAGAATCGCCCCCTTGAGTTCAATATTCCTGATGATGCATGGATTAAACATTTTGGGAATATATACTCTAACACTGCCCAGCAGGACCCATTAAATGAAACCACTATAGTAAGGAGGGCACCCGTGTTACCTTTGAGATCCTAGAAGTGGAAAGGGCGATAGACCAGACCTTGATAAATAAGGCACCTGGTCGCGACGGGGTCCCTGCCGATATTTTTAAATATGCCCCAAAACTGTGGTCGAAGATCCTATGCAAGGTTTTTAAAGCACTAAATCATAATAATATCCCAGCATCTTGGAAAGAATCCATTATCGTCCCAGTCTTTAAGAAGGGCAACAGGGTAGACCCAGCCTGTTACCGACCAATTTCCTTAATAGACTCGTCCGTTAAATTCTTGGAACGGGCCATTTTGCACAAATTACAGGGCTTGACGACAAAGGGATACTGTCAAATGTGCAATATGGATTCAGATCCAAAAGAGGTACTTTGGATCAGTGCCTTAATCTACAATTGCTGGTGGATAAATATACCAAGGCCAAGGATGGGTCACTATATCTGGGGTTTATGGACCTGTCCTCGGCCTTCGACCTTGTAAATCGCACAAAACTTTGGCAGATCTTAATTGATTTAGGTCTTGATCTTGCCCTGGTAAACTTTTTAGCGGACCTACATTCTGGTCTTTTGGCTTCTGTTAGGGTGAACGCAGAGGGGCGTTGTTCTAGCCACTTTAAATCAGGAAGGGGGGTCAGGCAGGGGTGCATCATGGCCCCCCTTCTGTTTACAGTTTATATAAACGCCCTTGAACCCGTGCTTAGGGAGGCTACGCTTGACATACCGCATATAGGGGAACTTGGTATACCGGTTCTCCTGTATGCGGACGATGCGGTCCTCCTAGCACGGACCGGGGTCGTGCTTCAACGTTTACTGGACGCTTTTGGCCTCTTTATGACTTCCCTGGACCTCAAAATAAATGTAAAGAAATCTCAAATCATGATCATGGGAAGGGGTTCAAGAAAGAAAAACCTGAGAACGTTTTTCTGTTGTGAGGGAGAACTTAGCAGAGTCCCCACATTCCCTTACCTGGGGATTACTTTCGAGGAGAAGGGGAACTGGGGACCCCAGATTAAAAACAGAAATGCTGCCTTTGCTAGAACCTCCTCAGCAATCATGGGCTTTAGCAAAAAACTGGGGGCTAGGCCCATAGTGGCTGTGCTGAACATTTATAAAGCCAAATGTCTGACGGTAGCCACATATGGCTGCTCATTATGGGGTTATAGCGCTATAGACTGTCTACAAGTCACTGAAAATAAATGTATGAGATCGATCTTATCAGTGCCACAGTCTACCCCATCTTACACTATTCACTCAGAGCTAGGGGCCGGTTTTATAACAGACATGATAAGAGTTGTGTGGCATCCTGCTAATGCAGCTTGTTGCCAGGTTGCCTCATGCATTAGAATACTCTGTACCGGTTCTGAGATTGTTTGATTGAGACTATGTAGGCAGTTAAGCCTGGATCTTTCTACTGCTGACAGCTATCCTGTGGATGGGATCCTATTCTATATTTAATACTTATTTTATCTTCAACCTACTCTTGAACTTCTTTACATTGGCGACAGGACGGGATATAAAGAAGAGAAAGAAAGGATCTCAACAAGGATATCTTCATTTACTTTATTTTGAAAATTCGCTAAAGGTACTGTAATTATTTATACCTCTAAGCTCTTGTCAACCCAGCAGCCTTTCCTCAACTAAGGAACTACCTTTATGACAGCTTGTTTTTTTTTGTACATGTATATCCTTTAAACCACTTCTCATCCAGCGCATTTAGTGCTCTAAGTGGTAGGATATTCCTTTCTAACTTTTGTGACAGCGCTACATCTAAACTGTGTGCAGCCCCTCTTTCTCTCTTAAGGAAAGCGCTTTGCATTTTTCGTCACAATTGCTCTGCCACATTTTGAAGGGAAAGCGCTCCCATTTTGAAGGGAGGGCGCTCCGCTTTGCATTTGCTGTCTGATCGTGTCTTGCTCTGGCTGTTTGGTGATGGTGTTCAGCGTATGTGTGCAGCGCTCACGATTCTGAGCTGGCAACTTGGAGGCGAGAAGACGGCACAGCCTTTTTGCTTTGGCATCTTTTGAAAAAAGCCTCACCGTGTGTGTCTCCTGCTCGAGCGCTGCAAAGTTCTCCCTGCTCGAGCGCTGCAACGTTCTCCCTCATCAGCGCCACAGCGTTTCTTCTAACCGACATCACGGCCTCGCAGTCATCAGCGCACAAGTGAATTGTGGGTAAATCGTCATCACGCAGAAGCGTCATGACGTAATCACGATGACGTGGCAGCCATTTTCTCCTCACAAGAGCGCTTTCTGAGCTATTTTCTTCATTAGTTGGCAGATTCATCAAATTTTTTTTCTCTTTATTGCTGTCAATTTCACTTCGGAGTTATCCGGAGACTGTGCAGTGTATCGACGACTCAAAGTGACATTTGCAGAGCACAGAGGTATCGAACTATACTGTTTGTTTTTTTTAAAAACAAAAGGAGAAGACCTTGATATCAAGTTTTTTTATTTATATATATAGTTTCACTAAGTGGAAGAAAACTTTCATTTAAATCTGGAACTCACAGTAGACATATTTTATCTATGTTCTAAAAAGGGATGTGTATTATTGTTTTGTTTAACATTATCTGTCCTTACATCTTAATTTATATAGTGAGTACTTTGCCATAATTGTATTTAGTCTGTATAATTGTTATACATTTGTTTATAATGCAGAATGTGACAGCACCTCCCTTCTTCTTGTAATCTCCTGGAGATCCTCCCATCAGATGGAAAAAATGGCGTAAGGTCTTTGAGAGATATGCAAAAGTTTGTGGAGCCAACTTAAGTGCAGAAAGAAAGACGGCTTTATTGTTGCACTGTTTGGGATCAGAGGGTCAGGAGGTGTTTGATCATCTTCCTGAACTACAAGATCGGAATTTGAATGAGTACGAGATTTGTATAGCAATGCTTGATAAACATTATCTCCCTAAAGTATCACTATTTTAGAGAGATACCACTTTGGTCGCAGGATACAACTTGAAGAGGAAAGTATAGAGAACTATATAACTGCGCTAAGAAAGTTAGCATCGTCTTGCAAATTTTCAGCCTCTATTGATGAAAGAATAAGGGACCAGTTCATGCTGGGATGTAGCATTGAACGTGTTAGGGAAGAGTTATGGCAGAAAGATGAACCTGATTTAGATGATGTAATAACCATAGCAAAGAGAATTGAACATTCTATTAAGTGTGTAGAAGTTATAAAAAAGAATGGTGAAAGCAAAGACAAAAGCACTGTTAGTCTTGTTAAAACTTCGAATGCAGTAAAAGAGAATACCAGTCAGAGAAGTGGTGCAACTAGTAACAAATCTCTCAATGATAAACCGAGTGGGAAATTTGATTTTGCGCAAGTAAAATGCTTTAGATGTGGCAAAATGGGACATTTTGCGAACGACAGACAATGTCCTGGGTGGAAAGCCACTTGTAGCAAGTGCAAAAGGAAGGGACATTTCTCAGTCGCTTGCAAGGGGATAGAGTACAAAGGCAAAGTTAGTGAAATTTATTATGATTTTGATAAGATAAGTGAAGGTGATGAAAATCTTGTTTGTGGTCAAATTCTAGTTCAAGTGGTTTTTGGTCCTCAAACAAAGAATTGTCCTACTGATGAAATTTTAGTTAATGGTCATTCCATTAGGGTACTATTTGATTCAGGTGCCAAAATCACCATTGTAGCGAAAGAGTTTTATCTCAAGAATTTACAAGGAAGAGTTAAAATGTTTCTCCCTGATATAAGACCACTTGCTTATGGTAGGAAACCTATAGAGCTTTTAGGATACTTTCTAGGAAGTATTGATTACAAAAGAAGGCTTACCAGCTCGAAAATCTATGTTTCACAGAAAGGAGATAACATCTTGAGTTGGTTTGATCAAAAAGATTTGGGAGTGATGCTTGATCCCAATTCCTCCCCACCCATCATCTTGAAAGATGATCCCATTGTAAATACCAATGCTGCCAATGTGAACCACAACTCTGATGACTCTTTTTCGCATAAATTGAAAAAAGATTTTCCCAATGTTTTTAATGAAAAGTTGGGTTGTTTAAAGAACTATAACCACCATATCAAGTTAAAGGAGAATGCCATACCTATTTGTTGTAAGGTACGTAGTGTTCCTATTACTGTTAAAGACCAAGTCAAAGCTGAGTTAGAAAAACTAGTTAAGGAAGGTATCATAGAGGAGGTTGAAGCAACTCAATAGGTTGCTCCGATTGTAGGCGCTAAAAAGTCGGACGGCTCTCTTCGTTTATGCATTGACCTCAGGGAGTTGAATAAGAGTGTGGTGATAGATCACTACTCTTTACCTAAAATACGGACATGTTAATGTTATTAAAAGTGGCTAAAGTCTTTAGCACGGTGGATTTAAGATCCGCGTATCACCAGATAAAACTTGATGAAGACTCTAAAGATTTGACTGCTTTTATAACACCTTTTGCCACTTTTCGCTTTGTGAGACTTCCCTTTGATCTGGTATCAGCTGCTTCAGTCTTTCAAAGAACTCTGGAAGGTGTTTTAAAAGGTTTAAAAGGTGTGAGAGTATATCAGGATGATATTCTTATTTTTGGAGCTTGTGATGAGGAACATGATCATAGACTGGATGATGTTTTGAAGCGGTTGAATGAATCTGGCCTGACAGTAAAGATGGAGAAGTGTAAATTAAAAAAGGACTCTATAGATTACCTTGGTCACACAATCTCGAAGGGTGGTATTTCGCCGAAAGCTAGCTTAATCAGCACCATGATGAAGATGCCTTCTCCAAAGAACAAGGAAGACTTAGTTAGTTTTCTAGGTATGGCGGAGTACTATAGTAAGTTTATAAATGGTTTTGCTTCTTTGTGTGTAGCTATGAGGTCGTTGTTGAAGAAAGGGTGTGAGTTTGTGTGGAGTAATGAGTGTGAAAAAGAGTTCATCTTTCTAAAAGGGAAATTAAACAGTGCTCCTAAATTGAACAGTTTCGATCCTGAGAGAAAATCTATTTTGATAACAGATGCGAGTTTAAAAGGATTAGGAGCAGTTTTAACACAGGTAATTGAAGGACAGTAGGTAGTCATCTTATTTTTATCAAGAAGTTTAAGGGGCCCAGAGTTGAGATATTCCGTAGTAGAACGTGAAGCGCTAGCTGTTTACTGGGCTATAAGAAAATTAAAGAACTTTCTATGGGGAAGTACTTTTGAAGTGAGAACTGATCACAAACCGTTAAGTGAAATCTTGAAAACCAAAGGGATTGATGCAGTGTCTAGTAGCATCGCCACTCTGGGTTGAACAAATTTGACCTATTCAGAGACCTACAAAGTTTTCTCCGAAAAATCAGATTAAAATTCTTCTATCTAGGACAAGACTGCCCCATGGATGAAATGAATCGATCCGGGCTAAGACCGAAATCACAGTTTACACCATCAGTGGATCAATTGCCACCTCAGGTCGCTATCTTTGAAAAAGTCATTAGTGATAAATTCACTAATGTAACTAACTTCACCCCTAAAACACCATTCAACTTGAAATCAGAACAATATAAAGCCATGACAGATATCAAACAAGATAACGATATCACAGTGAAGGCATGTGACAAAGGGGGAGGGATTGTAGTATACGACACATTGAGCTACATTACCAAAATGGAGGAAATGTTAAGCGACATAAGATTTTATGCCCCTATAACAAAAGATTCAACTGCACAAACCAAAAACAAAATAAAGAAATTGACAGACAAGGCCTTGAGGGAAGAAGAAATTTGCAAGAAAGAATGGGAATACTTAAATGTGAATAATCCGAGACTTGCTAGCATCTATGGAATCCCAAAGGTGCACAAAAATGCAACAGATCCGCCCCTTAGACCTATAGTCACAACCATTGGCTCAGTCACAGAGCCACTAGCGAAATATATAGATGCTATTCTATGTCCATATATTTCCAGGACCCCAGGTTATGTACAAGATACAAGACGGATCATAAATCTGGTGGAAAATGTCAAATTTTGTAATACATCACAATGGCTTGTTACCATGGACATAGAAGCACTATACAGCAACATTCCCATAATGGGAGCTCTTGAAGCCACCCATTGGTTCATGCAGAAATACAATGTTACTGGTCCAACTATATTCATCTTGGAATGCCTAAAGATTGTCCTAACGGACAATATTTTTGAATTTAATGGGAATCTGTATAAACAACAACAGGGTGTCAGCATGGGAGCTTCTTGCGCCCCAATAATTGCCAATATATACATTGCGAGGTTTGAAGAACAATTCATATTCAATGAGGCAGCGCCGTTCTATGAATCCGTGACCTCATGGTCACGGTACATAGACGACGTCTTCTTCATTTGGATAGACAATGAAGATAATCTGGAACTGTTCCTTCAATGGATTAACCTTTGTGACAATAACATCAGATTCACTTATCATGCAGATAACTCACAAGTGGAATATCTAGATATCATGATTAAGCACCATGATGGAGCCCTAGCCGTGGATTTATATGTTAAGCCCACGGCCAGGAACACATTATTGCATTATGATAGTTATCACCCCACAATTCAAAAGAACAGTGTACCTTTTGGGGAATTTTTACGTTTAAGACGTAACTGTACCAGTATTTTAGACTACGATAACAACTCAGTCATGATGAAATCCAAATTTTTGGCTCGAGGTTATCCCAAAAAAATAATACGGGATTCATATAAGCGGGCTCGCTTTTATGACAGACAGCACCTCTTAGAACCTAAGGCGGACAAAGATACACCCAGCCTAGTGTTCATCACTAAACATTCAGTGCTCAACGAAAGAATTCAACAAACTATATGCGCAAATTGGCATATACTGAATGTGAATGTCGAAAAAGAAAGTCAGTTGCCTAAACCGATGTTTGCGTATAAAAGAAATAAGTCCTTGAAAGATCATATTGTTAGATCACGCATGACATCTACAATATCAAGTAGTCAACATTCTTTGGTAGATCGGCAACCGGTACAAGGCACATATAGTTGTTTGAACTGCAAATCTTGCACCACAGCGATTCAGGGTCCCACATTGCAGTTCAACAGACGATTAATTAGACCAGCAGATCTTAACAATTGCAGAAGTATCAACGTAATCTATTTGATAATTTGCCCCTGTCAGAAAGGATACCTGGGACAAACAGGGCGAGCACTCAACGTCAGATTGACAGAACACAGGTCTGCTATTCGAACAAAAAAACTTACAGCACCTATGGTTGCCCACTACACAGAGAAGAATCATACACCTGAGAACATGTCTTGGTACATTTTAGAAAGGGTACACCACAAGATAGGACTTGATGTAGACAAAATCAGAAAAATGAGAGAGGTATATTGGATTTTTATTTTGGGGACAGCTACCAATGGATTAAACATGGACATACCGTGGGAACAAGCAATATTATAATATGCGCCAGCAGGCCTAAGTAATGTAGATGGTTAGTCATATGAACGATTATGTACAGTTATTCTAACGTGTGATCTTGACATTTTTGCAGATACTAGCCTCATTAATTAGCCACTATTAAAACACCCGTATCTCTGATGCATTTGTTAAATCTGCAACATATATAGTTGCTTTCGCTCCCCTGGTTCTAGCATTGTGATAGTCACCTACATAACTGTACTCATCGCAATGATACAAATCCAGATATACTGGAATGCCTTTAAATGACATATCTCACTCCCTTTCAATATGGCGGTTACTAAAGTCATGCATTAAACGAGGAGGTCAGCAAGGGCTTACCTTTAATCTTTATACAATTAATCTTTTAAAAAGGGATCGTTATCATCACAGGTCCCTTTATTTGCTGATGCTTAGTTATAATTAAGCACATCTGATCTTACTAAAGCTAATCCGACGACTTCGAAGTTCGTTAGATAAAATTCTATTAAGCTACATATCACGAGACCTTGCGTCGAGCGCGAAATGGAGTGTCTTATAAAAGTAGGCTTGAATATGATGCGCAAGGGCTTACTTTTGAACTTTATATAAATGATCTTTTATAAAGGGATCGATATCATCATAGGTCCTTTTATTTGCTGAGGCTTAGTTATAATCAAGCACATCTGATCGTATATCAGCTAATCCGACGATTTCGTATTTCTTAAGATAAATCGAAAGTCCAAATGACCACTTTAAGATGGCGACTATGCTAGCAGAGTTCCTCTAAGTAACTCTTTGGGTTACTCTTCTTGCTACATATCGCGAGACCTTGCGTCTGGCGCGAAATGGAGTGTCTCATAAAAGGAGGCTTGAATACGATGCGCGGTAGCATTCATAGAAGAGAACATCGCGCGGAAGAGATCCACAGCTTTAATATTAGTAAGTACGGGTTTGATACTTAGGAATTACTTGACTGTCAGGGTGGGGATGATTGATGTAGCAGGTTTGTTAGATTATGGATAAAGATCCTAACTCTACCCGTTAGAACTGTGAGTTGTGGTTCATTAAATAAAATTGAAACGATAGAAGTAACTCGAGTTGAAATGCGGCCGAAATGAGACCAAGGGGGCTTTAAACGCTCGACAACATCCCTCTTTAACCTGACTATCTATCGGTCAAATAATACTTATACAGAGTCTTATCTTTATGTATTAAAAATAGACCAAACTTAAACCTAATGGTAACATGGATTCATCCATCTTAGAGTTTACATCATGGAGTATAAGTAGTGACACCTCCGCGTATTTCTTGCTAACAGATGGAGCTCACCTAATATCGATCCCCGTGTGTTATGCGGATAGCTTATAATGAAGTCACTTTTATTATCGCATCGATCCATGGACAACTAATATACCGTAATATTCTGGGATTTACAGATCATATCAATTTTGTACTCCATATGGGAACGCATACTCTTGCCGAGACGCGTCACCGTGATATGAATGATTAACCGGAGATTAGAATAATACATGACCGCCCATTCACGCAAAGATTTAGGTGGAAGAAGGTATGTAAGCTTTAAATACATTTATTATTGAAAGATTAGATTAGTTGAAAAAGTTACCTAGCCCTTTACTGAACATATAATTATTATTCTTTTCTCATTACTTAGCAATTGCCAAAGAAATGTAAACAGGACAGACAGCTTTGAGAATTCTCGGTGCGTGACAGAAACCAAGGCTCCCTCCAGTATCGTTAGAAGGTACATTACTGTGTGGACAGAGGATATTTATCCAATAGGGTATTATCCCAGCCTATACTAAAGCCATGTGTACCTCTCCCTCCACAGACAATCCAGTAGCTGGCTGCAGCCCTTTCCCTCATCGGTTTGAATAATTGAAAGAGGCATAACCCAGATATATAACACATATCTCAATTGGAGCCATTACCTTCTCACAGACAGGTTTGTCCTCCTCTCCTTCTTTGCACAGCTGGAAACCTATTCCTCCGCCATAAACTTATTTTAATAATCTATAGGGTGGTCCCCACTCCCCTTAAATTACCACACAAATATTGTTATCTGCAGAAATGTATTCTCTGATCCCATTTAGGATTACTAATCCACATCTTTGTTTATATTGTATATAGTGTAATTATGTAAAGTAAAAATGGTGAGAAGTTTTTGTATATAATTGTACAGTAATGTTGTATATATGTATCACTTAGTACTAAGATGAGTTGGTCTGACCGAGCCAGAACCTAACGGTGTGAGAATAGTTCCTCTAGATAAAATCAGGAAGCACAGACTTGTAGTCTATGTAAATAGCACAACTGAATGAACGCTGTTTTTTAAGGTCAAAATGTAAGAGAGATTAACTGTAAATATGATTCTCTTTTGTAGTATCAACGTGTACATACAGAAATCCTGAGGAAGGCAAATCGCCGAAACGCGTTGAAGGGGAATTAGTTCTGTATTAAATGAAATGACTCACCATGACCATGTCTGGAATTGCAATGCATAAATTTGTATATAATTGTATTTAAACAAATAATAATAGTTGTGTAAACGATTACTCAGTTATTTATCAACAAATGTCAACAACAAATGAGAAAGATTTATAATTAAAATAAAATAAAAGAAAAATATATTTTCATAAAAACTTAATTAGTAATTGACTTTATTATTTAGCGTTCACTTGTGTGACTCAAATATATGCAAATAACCCGGTGCAACTTTTTCCTTTTTTTCTAAAAGTGTCTAGTAGCATCACCAGATGGGTTGTAGGACTACAGGATTACAATTTTGAGGTCAAGTACCTGCCAGGTGTTGAGAATAAAGTGGCAGATGCTTTGTCTCGCCTTGTTTCTGAAGAGGTGGTAGATTTGGAGGATGATTGGGAAGGCGAAGATGAGATGGTATGTGCTGTAGGTGAAAGTATCATTGATAAATGCAAGTGGTTGGAAGCTTTACAAGAAGATTTGAGTCTTATGGAAATTTTGAGATTGATCGAAATTGGTTGGAAGGTCAAGCCAAAAAATGATGATTTGTTAGAGATTTTGGCATGTTAAAGATCAACTATCTGAACATGAAGGCTTGCTTGTTAGAGGCACTAGGTTGATTCCTCCAATGTCTATTAGGAGTGAGCTCATTTTATTGGCTCATAGTGGACATATGGGCATTTCAAAGACAAAAGAGAATTTGAGGATGTCGTACTGGTGGCCTAGCATGGATTTGGAAGTGGAGAGGAAAATTAGAGATTGCATGGAGTGTGCTTTGAGTGAGAAGGTAGCGAAACCTAAAGTGCAGCCCATGGTCATCAGAACACTTCCTGACAAGCCTTGGGAAGAAGTTGGCTTAGACATTCTTGGGCCAATATATTCAGCAGGATCTGAATGGTATGTTCTGGTTTTAATAGATTTCTTTTCTAGATGGCCAGAGATTGCCATTACTCGTGGCATAGAGTCTAAGCATGTGATAGTTTTTTTGGAAAAACTTTTTGCTAGGGAAGGTATTCCTGGCATCATTTTGACGGACAATGGGAGTCAACTTGTCTCTAGGGAGATGGAATCATTTTTGTCTAAACATGGCATAAAGCATAATAAATCGTCTTTGTACCACCCAGAGACGAATGGTACTGTGGAGAGATTTAACCGTGTGCTCAAAGAGACAATTAGGATGTCTAAATCTGCAGGCTCAGATTGGAGATCAGATGTTTTTAATAAGGTTAGGCTTTACAGGTTATCCCCACATGGCACAACGGGTAAAACACCGTTTGAGCTCTTCAGATGTAGGCGTGCCAATACTATGGTTACTCCACCTTGGGTCAATGGGCTAAATCTGAAAGCTTCAACTGATAATGACGAGTGGAAGCTAGGTCAAGAGAGAAAACTTCAGGCTAGAAAGAGGATTCATGATTTGAGAAATTCGGTAAAAAGAACAGTGGTGCATGTGGGTGATTGGGTTCTCATAAAAAATCCTTGTAAGAAGAACAAAATGGTATCTGCTTCATTTTTGAAACCTATACAGGTTATTAAGGTTTTAGGCAATGCCATCAAAACAGCTGATCATCGCATTTGGAACTTGAACAGGGTGGTGGTGATCAAGAAGGACTTTGTAGACAACTCTAAGTCTCCGGTGTCGTGTTCTCCTTCTGCAAGTACATTGTCACATCGGGCCATCATTGGTCCTGCCATCGCCAGGAAGTCTTCAAGGATTACACGTGTGCCCACTCATTTCAATGATTTTGTTAAATAGTGTTTTTCTTTATTTTGTTATTTGTTATAAGAAGGGAGATGTGTGGCATCCTGCTAATGCAGCTTGTTGCCAGGTTGCCTCATGCATTAGAATACTCTGTACAGGTTCTGAGATTGTTTGATTGAGACTATGTAGGCAGTTAAGCCTGGATCTTTCTACTGCTGACAGCTATCCTGTGGATGGGATCCTATTCTATATTAAATACTTATTTTATCTTCAACCTTACTCTTGAACTTCTTTACAAGTTGCCCCTTTGATATCCTGGCTGAAGACCTGGTTGAATGACGAACTTTCCCTAAATCATGTAATCCTTAAAGATTGCCTCTTATTAGACAATGTAAATAAAATTAAGTGGCTATCCTATGTTAAACAGTGGTTTCACAAATGAGGGAGACCGGAGCTCTTTTTCTCACCAGATAAAATAACTCGTAAGGACATAGCATTAATAAAGGGGGCTATGTTACAGATACTGTCCTTAAACAGAGAGGAAACTGAGCTCAGAAAACCCACTGTAAGGGCTAACCTTATTGTTGCTAATCCTCCAGGACCCGAACTTTACCTTGTTTTAGTTAATCGTTCCTACCACAGGTTTCTTTTAACAACGTTTTCGTTTAAATATGATCCATTTGAACTTAGCTCTTTTTTCTGAATGGAGCAGTCCTGAACAGGCACCACCGTGTTCTTGCGATAATTTTTCAACGCAGGACACAACACACTTTTTGATGTTTTATGGTCATTACACGGCTGTAAGGAGAAAGTTTCTTGTTCCTATCCTTAAGGAGGTAGGGTTTTTTCAGGTTAAGCCCGCTCTCCTATATTTACAACTACTAAACAGCCCCAGGGTTATTTTTTATATTGCCACTTATTTGGTGGGTGCAGTCAGGGTTAGGAACAAGAGATTGAGAAATTGTAATTGATTGTATTTTTATAAAGTTGGATTTTCCGCATTGTATATATTTTTCTTTTTATTGAGAAATGTAACATGGCAGTTAAATTTACTGTAAAATGATTTTTATAATATTTATGAAATTTGTGGGATATTTTTAAAATATATGAATTGTAATTGTTTTTAAAGTTTATTTGATTGTATAGTATGTATCACCGTCTTTTTATGATATTGAATTATCGAAATAAAGTATTTTGACTGACTGACTGACTGTATGTCCGTTGTGTAAATACAGTTTTTTGACACAGCCTTCTTGAACTTTTGTATCAAAACTTAGAGGTGTATGTTTTAATGTACTATGTGAAAAGAACCTTCGTTTAAAATAGTCAAAAATAATTCAAATGAACAAAGCCCAGACTTAATAAAAAGGACTACTGCGTCATCAGTAATGTTTCATTTATGGTTTCAGAGGTATTTCTTGTTTAATTATTAACAAATTGATTTCAGCCTCTGTACTCCTTAACCAGATCACTCCCCTACTTTGGTATTCGCCTTATTTACAAGGCCGCGGTAAGCCACTTAACGTGGCTTATGCTGCCTTGTAAATAAGGCACCCTTTCGCACTATACTTAGCGTGAAAGGGAGGACGATGGATGTTGCTTTGGCAGTTCCACTGCAACACCCATTGATTTTGATGCTACCCCATTTTTACAAGGATGGCTTAAATATGGGGCAGCGCCAAAATTAAGACCATGGAAAACCTGGTCTTACCCTGGTGCAACGGTGATAAATTGTTTATTTCTCCTTGTTTTTGCTGTTTCCATGTGTGCTGTGTTGTGCAGCATACATGGAAACACAAAACACCAATGATTGTTTTTCTGCAGAAAGGTGCCCCTTCCTCCACATAAACAATCATTAAAAAAAATTACCTTTTGCAACTTCTAAGTATGCTGCATTAAGCAGTACATATAGAAATTACAAATGCCATTTAAACATTGTTTATGCACAGGAAGGGACACCTCCCTGCACATAGACAATCACTCCCCTCAACGTAGGGACCCTTGCACTATGGTGCAGGGCTGCTCCATATTATTGTATTTATGGTGCAGCTCTGTGTTTCTAAAGTGACAGAGCGTGTCGCTAAACTTCTAGGCTTAACGACATGCTACACCACTTTCCCTGTAAATATGCCCCCAAGTTTCACACTTGTGGTAATTGAATACCCCTCATAAGTGTGCTGAAACGACAGAAATGTCACACATAAGCAATGTGAAAACTTGGCAGCTATAGTGAGCTCCTGCAACAAGTGCGTCAACCGAAGATGTCATGATTACAGAGTGAGAGGTGAATGTGACTAAGACTAGATTAAACCCCTGCCACACGTTAATAGTATATCCCTCAAAAACAAGCATGACAGGTGAGCATCATCTACTTCTGAATCCTATCTAACTAGGTTCCCCTTCCCGGTCTTTTAGCTTCTCCTGTCAAGCTGGCACTGCGTACTGTGCTTCTTAAGCACTGCTCTCTCACCTGGAAGCTATCTTTGGTGCCCTGCCTCGAGTCTTTAGAGCTCTGTCAGCAAATGTTTTCAGCCTCCCTTCACGTCCTACAGAAAGCCTTCTCATCTATCTCACATTACCCTTCTGCACAGACATTTATTTATTTAATGTAGTTTTATAAAGCGGGGACTTACCTAAAGGTGTCAGAGCGCTCTACAATAGAACCAATTACGTAACAAAAGAAGATATACACACTAACAAGTTACAAATACAATCAGGCTAATTGAAAAGTAAAAATAAAAAAAGAGGTGGCAAAATTAGGGTACTACAGGTATGGAATACATATTTACAACGTTGAGCTCAAGGGAATGCCAAGCCGCCTAGAGGGGCATGAAAAAGGGTTGAATTAATCCTGGAAGAGCCTTTGGAAGAGATGAGATTTAAGATGATTGAAGAGATTTGTTTTGATGCTTTGTCGTGATGAGATGCACCTCGGAAACCAATACTAACATTTTATTCAGATGAGCACCCAAACTCATTGTATTTCTTGGAACACATGCTTTCTAATAGCATGCAAATGGGTTCAGACAACAACGGGAACAACTAAGATGGAGGATGAAAAGGAATGAATAGTAATTATGGGTAAAAGGTGGCAATTTACCCGCCATTACGGTACAGAGCTGCTTTTAGCAGATCAAACACAATGTTTACTAAAAGCCCACATTTTCTGCTAATGCTGTGAGGTATTTAAATAGCAGACAGTGCTCACTTCGGTCATTTCAACTCAATATATGGCACACAGAGGTAGAACTAACATATTGCAATGACCTACCTTCAGGGGACCAGGGGGCGTGATGTATGTTTTGGTATCTCACATAAGCCACGTGACCTTGACCCACAGCGACGCAACGAATGTGTGACTCCGTTATTACTCTAAATATAAATAACAATGAATACTGCAAAGGGACAGTATACCTATTCCCCAGTTATCCTGTGTATAAATGCCAACAGACTCGATTCAGACGGGAAACTCTTAATTTAGCTTTCTCCTGTGTGGAATTTCCCCCACTTCAATGCAAGTACAGGGCCTGCTTTAGTGCAGTGCGACTGGTGAAGCCGCACTGGGTGCTGACCTGTGGAGTGGGGCGCTGTGACCTCTGGGGGGCGCTGTGTTTAGCAATGTCTTATGATGTGAGAGATGAGGGGAACTTTTGCAGGTAGTAGTGAGAGAATCCGAGGAGGTGGTCATGGGACGAGGGGGTGCCAAAAGTGATTGACGTACTGGGCGCGACCAGCGCTAAAGCCTGTGCAAGTCAATGGGGAACATACACATCTCAGATGTGTTTTTAAATCTCACAGAAAGAGCTGAGCTAGAGCCGAGCCAAGGATATGGCTTGGCCCTAAGAGCCTTTGCACGAGCCCAGCCCTGCCCCGAAAATGTTTAGCATGCAAAGAGCAACTAAGATTGTGTAAAACTCTGATGAAGTCTTTTTAAAATACAAAAAAGTGTATTTGTTTACCAAGAGGATGCATTTTGCCTAGTACATCAGATTTTATTACTGCATTGAGAGACGTTGATTATGAGTGATAGTTTTAAACATTCACTTAGTAACATTCATGACCCTATGACAACAATGCCACTAGTGACCTAAGAGGCATACCACTTATCCTATGTACCCTATATGTAGCCTAGATGTTTATTATGCATGAAGTAAGATTATACACAAAAGGTGTTTTGTAGTGCACATACTGAACATATATGATTTTGATGGTGCTCTAATATCTAATATTGAAGAAAACGAATCTGGGTGAGGTAAAATATTTGCCCAAGATCACACAGTTTGTTTAAGTGGGAAGCCAGGATTGATACCAGGTATTCGGGTTTCACTTCCTGCCATTCACATACTAGATGACGGGGCCTGATTCATTGAACTAACTTAAGACAAAATCGTAAACTTACTACTTTTGGTATTCACAGAAGGCATTTAGTAGTAGTAAAGTTATGATTTTGTCTTAAGTGTGACTTAAGACAAACTTAGGACAGACTTAAGATAGACTTAAGACAGACTTAAGACAGACTTAAGACAGACTTAAGTTAGGATTTTGTCTTAAGTGAGTCTTAAGTGTGTCTTAAGTCTGTCTTAAGTTTGTCTTAAGTCAAACTTAAGACAAAATCCTAACTTTACTACTACTAAATGCCTTCTGTGAATACCAAAAGTAGTAAGTTTAGGATTTTGGCTTAAGTTAGTTCTGTGAATCGGCCCAACATCTTCATCCCCTGTTTAGCATCAAAGGTCACTGATTTGTTTTTAACTCTTTGTGCATGAGGTTAGAACATGAATGGCTGGCAGAAGCCCCATTTCTCAAGGGGGCAAAAGGACCTTGAACCGAGCCAGAGCCTGCCACCAGGTTCGAGCCCACCTGTACCACCAACCTTTTGCCCCTGCAGAATCCACTGCAAGTGGGAGTGTTTGTCTACTTCTTACCCTATCTGAGACTCCATCTAGGCTCTTGAGAGAATCAGCATGTTCAAAATGTGAGTACTAGCCAGAGTGTGTAAAGTCGAAAAGTTGATTTTATGGAACCTTTGTAAAAACTTTGCAACTCTGCTTAGTTTGCAAAATATTAAACTTTAGGACATGAAATAGAAATCATGATTTTTGACACTATTAATTTAAACAAAAATATTTCCACAAATATTTTTTCTGACACACAAATACTGCAAACTTACAGAGGTAAAACTCTGTAAACATTTTCCAGAAAGAAAACATGAAGGAAATAGGCAAGTAGCATGATTCACATTCTGTGGGTCACATTGGCTGTAATGCTTTACATCAAAATGCAAACCTAATTGCGATAGCTGGATGTCCAAAGAAAAAACTCTGCTTAAATGAAAGAAAGCAGAAACCATGAAAAGTAGAACCTTGGAACACTGTAAAACGTGGCTGCCACACCCCCAGCCATTTCAGAAGCTTCTGTTGTGCTAGGGGCTTAGTTTAATTTTCAAGCAGCATCTCGTACTTCAGATAACATGTATGCTAGGGGGGAGAGTTTGGTGTCACTTAGTGGTATTCATGTGTTAGCTGCTTACCAAAGGATGCCTCATACCCACTTTTTTCAGGATTGATGTCCTTCTTCAGCAGAGAGTAAAATAACTCATGTTTGCTTGGAAATTGATTTTTTGGTTTGCTAATAAATTTAGTGCCGTTTGATGAATCTTCAGGAAACTTTCTAAAACAAAGGTTCATCCACCTCAGCTCCATTTTGGAAAGTTTGGGGGTGATCCATCAATGGGTGGGTGAGTAAACAGGAGGGGGGTCCCAAAACCTATTTTCGCCCACTCAATTTTCCCTAGGAAAATGTAGGTGTGATACAGCAAAAAACTGCTGAACAGAATTATACCAAAGTTGGCAGAAAGCCATATCTTTAACCAGAAAGCAGGATTTTTGTGAATCTTTTGTGAATTGGTGTAAATCCATCCAGGGGCTCTTGAGAAATTAAGTTTCAAAATATACGTATATATAGAGAGGTAGTAGTACTGAGGCTCTGGCAGATCAAAAGATAAGATCTGATTAGCTGCCTCCCATCAACATAGATATTTGGCAGCCATTTTATGACTCAGGGACTCTAAGAAGAAAGTAATAAAATATATAGGGGGCAGGATAGGGATACTCTGATCTCCAAGTCCTGATGGTGAAGGGGTCCCTCTAAAAATGGATTTTTTTTAATGCTACCATAGTTCCTCAGTAGCATTGCTTATTTAAATTAAAAGCCTGCCGCCGTTGGCCAAGGCCTATGGGTATTATTTTTATATATTAATTGGGGAGGGGTTGTGCTTGGGGCCCCTCCTCATGAACCATTATAGGTAATGAGTCCCCAACCCCAGGGGCTGCAACACATGTTTTAAATATTCTTTGGGGAGGTGGATGTGCTTTGCCCCCATCCCGAGGCTATATTTGGCCTGAGTATCCCATTCACCGGGGCCAAACATCATTTTATTTTTTGGAGAGGGTGGGATGTTTGTGGCCACCACCCCTCAGCCATTTATAGGCCCCAGGGTTCCTGGGTAAGTATAGTTAGGACATTGGGAGGGGAACAGCAATACTCCCGCCAGGTGGGAGCAAAGATTTACTTTCCTTTCCAGCCCACAAGCTTGAGCATCTTGCTGAGTTACGTGATATGGCAGGAATGCTTCATATTTAAAATTATATGGTGCATTCCAGTCCTCTACTTACGCTGGCGCACTATTTGTTGCCTAGCGCCAATGCAGACACCGTTGCATCATGGTGCAAGTACGCCAGCATTGCAGGCAGAATTGTTTTTGTGCAGAAAGGCACGCTTTCTTGGACATAAACAATTGTTTGAGGCTTTTTCCTCTTTCTATGTGTGCTCCTCATGGAATGCCTCCCTGGGGATGATTACGGCAAGCCAACGACTTGCGCTGCCTTACATTACTCCAGATTTGCCAAGCCATGCAGGGCCATGAAAGGTGGCTTTGCATGGCTTGCTAAATCTCATTCTAGGTTTTGATCCGCCCTAGGTCTGCTTCTGTGGGCAAACGTAACGCAAGACCTTTTATAAATATGCCCCTGAATGCCCATATGTTCACCAAGAAGTTTTAATGTTATATTAACAGTTTCTTATTTTAGCCTCAACAACGCAGTGACATTGTTAATCCTCTAAGGAGGGTAGGAGCTGAAAAATAGGTAATTTCAAGAGTGGAGAACCTCTGTGATACTAGAAAAAATTGCATCGCTAAGTAGGTTACATGACATGACATGAAAGGTCAGGAGTAACTGATATGTATTTGTCAGGTAAGACATTATCACTCAGTGCTAAAAGTGTTTGTTGTAAATGTTGGAATATGCTTAAAAGGTTTTAAGGTAAATCTAAAAGGCTTTCACATTTTCTTCTATATCTCCTCCCTGCAGTAAACTTCCTAAACCCTTCACATCATTTGGCCATATGACTACACAAGTATTTCTGGAGCTGGTGCCGCCAAAAGTTAGGATTCTGCGACAGCGCTGCCCACTGGTATTCGGACCTGACAGCCAACACGCCAGTCTTGGTATAATATTGCACTGTGCAGTGAGAATTGCACCTTTTATCTCACACCACACTTAGGATATGGAGACAGAATGCAGTGGACATGTCCTATATGTTGCATCCTAAAGACACAATCATCAATCTGTTTAGCAGTTTTTTACTTCTTACATTCAAAACATGGGCATCATTCCTAAACATTCTTTTATGTAGTTGTTATGCATAGAACACATTGGAACATGAAAAACTTCAAGGCTCATGCAAAATCTGGTCAGTGTTATGCTGATTTTTTAAATCCGTCACATTCTAGGTATGGATGTCTCTGCAGGACGTCTAGCAGTAGAGGATGTTATCACTGGGGCAGAGTCACCCGTATGTGTGCTGGTGTTTTCGAGACGTATCCTGCCACTATCAGTGATAAAGTCATAAGCTGCCGTCTTTGAGAGGCCCCCAGAGCAGATATATATGCAGTCAAATATAATCTCAGCACCTTTGACTCCTGAGAGCTGTTGTGGAATCAGTCAAGCCAGAACTATTCTCCTGAAGGGTCTGTATTGTAGGGTAATCTGTGAGTCCCACATGCCATGAATATCTATGTGTGGTATGCATGCAAGGGCACGAAAATGTAAAGTAGTACAAGCGTATTGGTTGTGGAAAATGATTATTTTTCGTTATTTATGTCCCATTATACACCCTCTCTTTCACGTCCCGAGCTCACCATGCCGGTAACTAGAAAACCCGGGCACATCAATGTAAGGTTGCACGCAAACACATCTCTTCCTCAAACTGCAACTGTACATTCTTATGGTCAAGCCGATTCCAAGAAACGAGCCCCCGTTGTAACCACCCCCGCTTATGGTCAGACTAATTCCAAGAATAAGCCCCCGTTTGCCAAGACACGACAACCAATTCCGAGAAACCAGCTCCTGTTTGCTAAACACATGACACCAGACATCCTGTCACGACCATTTCTCCTTTTCTTATCCAAGGAACCAGCCTAGGGTTATTTCTTAACTCTCTGCCTCTGCCTCTGCCATGACTTCCTCTTTATTTTGACACAGTTTCATCTCAACTGCCATGATCTCTGTATGATTGAAATTTTCGTAACTGAACATTACTCAAGGAAAGCTCCTTCCTCTTTTTTGTATATAATTGTCATGTTTTCTGTGATTAAAGTAGAGACTATTCCCGAGCCTCCTTAGGTGACGGAGCTCTCCCTTAACTCGAGTTACTGAATAAAGACCCCGAATTCTAACCACCACGGACTCTGCTCTTCATGCTTGACCTTATTGATATTATAGAAATTCCGATCAAGGTAAATTACAAAAATATTTACCACAGTTAATTGGCGCCCGAATAGGTACTTCCCTTTCTCCCCACATGCCGGTGATGCGGACCCGAACCTGTCTCTCCAGACATCGACGGACTTCCAAGTGCACACTGCAGGGTGTTCCTGCATGAACTCCTTCGTGTCGAAGAGGGACCGAGCCGCGGCCTAGCCATCCACACGAGGCGGTGAGGACGACAGCGGAAGTCTCGACCCAGAGCCCGAACATTGTGAAGTTGCCGAGTCCGAGGTCTTCAGAACCCCGACAAGTCCCTGATCAAGAGCGCAGCGCAACTAATCCAGTGACCAGATCTTCCAGATTTTTCATGGTCTTCAAGTTCTCTGCACCTCGGTGAGTACTGCTGGGAGTGTATCAAGACGGGTTCTGATCTTTTTCAGAAAACGGTCAAGACGGGTTCTGATTTTTCAGAGCACGGTCAAGACGGGTTCTAGGTTTCTAGAAAACGGTATGTTTGTATTCTGATACTCAGGATATATCAAGTTATCAAGTGTAAATTTTTGTTTTATTTATTGACGAAAATGCCTTTGTTTTCTAAATTGTGTAAACTGGGTACCCGGAAGGGGTTACTGGAACAATCTGTACCAGTCCCCCCAAAGGATAGTCCTGGTTACTTCATGTATACGAAATATGGAATTGGTGCCATCTTGTATTTGGATCTTTGGGAAGGTTACACTAAAGATTTAGAAATTGCGATCAGATGGCCAAAGAGTGGCACATGGGATTTGAATTGTACCATGGCGGTTGAAAAGAAATGCTGGGAAAAGAAAGCAAGACCCTCGATATTAGAGAGTGTTGAAATATGGCGAAAGGAAGCACATCGAAGGGAACAGAAAGAGCAAGGGAAAGTAGAGAAAGCAAAGAGAATGTCGGAAGAAAGTAGGATGAGAAAGTTACAAGAACAGCATGATGATATTAATTTTGAACAAGTGAAAAGGGAGGTGTCGGCCTCTGTGACAAGTATATATCCCGTCCTCTCGCAAAAGACAGGGTCCGAGGATAGTTCAGACCCTAATATCCCCACGGCACCTCCACTTCCTAAGGTTCCTCCCATGCCCAAAGACTTCATTACCACCTATTTAATGGAACCACCTCCTGCTTATACTAATCAAATAACAGCCAGACGAGTAGTTACCCAGACGGAACTCATCCCTGACACTACGGGTGGCGTTCCACCTATGTTAGAATCTGAGTACGACCCGATTCCAGGGGAAGGTTCACAAGCAGATGTCTCCTATCGCTTACGGGAAGCCCTAGAAGGCATACGGGAGGTACCAAATATCCCGAATTGCCTGAATAAAATTTACGAGGCCCTCCGAACAGGGGAAAATTTAGAAGCCCTACAAGAGGCTATTAAAAATAGACCTATCGCTCATAGAAAATGCCTCTCACGATTTATGCTTACCTGTTTTATCCGCATGATCTCAAGTGCTGGAAAAAAGGTTCCCGACGATCTACTTCAGCTAGATCAAGCAGTGGTAATGGGAAGTTATAATAAAATAAAAGAAAAAGATCTCTTTATCTCTCTCTTCACCAGTAAGGTTTCGGATTCACACCAGAAAGATGCCCCTACCCAGGAAACAGAGAATGAGGGTGCAGACGGAGGCAGAGAAGAAGAAACTGTCTTTCACGGAGCAGTACGTTCCCGTATCCCTCGTTCCCAAGGTAGCGAACAACTCAGGAGTAAGACTAAAACATTGTCAGCTTCTTTAGATAGATTGTTCCAACAAACACAAGAAGCCTTGGATGATTGGATGGACGACGAGCCTCCACTCACCACACAAGAAAAAGAACTCGCTCGATCAAGCGCCCATTGGGTGTCTCAATACTCCATATACGGCCCTGACATAGTTGGTCAAATGTTTTTAACGCTCCCTATGACATCTCAAAGACTTGCCAGCATATATATGGTTCAACACCTCATTACCTTGTACGAAGACACTGGCTACCCGCCCAAAATATTACGTCCTCTCTTACGGGATTGTCTAGAAGGTAGGTGGGCGGCTAGGGGACAAGAATTCCTCAATATTTTCCTGGATCAGCGACAACGTTATGTCCAATGCTTTTCTGATGCATATGACTCAAATCCCCCTCAGTACGGCCAAGGTCAATTTCCCCTCCGAGAAGTTCACCCCGTCGTAGATTCTGCAGGAAAATTACAACAGACGTTTGTCTATACTCCCTTGACAAAATTAGAAATATTAGAAATGAAGAAAATGGTCCCTTCTCCTCAAAAATATCCTACAGGATTCCATAGGGAACTTAAGGATATTCTTCAAATGGGCTCCTTTACTTATAAGGATCTCAATATCCTCCTCAAAGTCCTGCTACCCCAAGGAATATACGACAAATTAAAGGGAAAAGATTGGGAAATCGAAGGGAAAAAGGTAGCATGGACAGATTTGGAGGCAGAAGAAAACACTCGTAATCCTGGACAAGGCCTGGGACCTCTAGTCCTGGAACTCCCTCGCCTTCTCCCAAAAATACTCTCTCAGTTGTTGGCCACTAAGAAATAAGATCGGGATGCTATCTCTGCATGCAAACAAAAACCAGATGAGGATGTAGGGGACTAATATACAAGATTAGAGAAATGTTTTCTTATCAATAGCGGTCTCTCCTCAGGTGATGACGCCTATAGTCGATTGTTTGTCTCAAAATTTGTAGAAAATGCCTTACCTATGATCAAAAATAGAGCATTAAAAGTTGAAAGCACTTGGCAAGCTAGTTCCCCTTCACAAGCACTTCAGATGCTCCAGTATCATCAAAACCGAATTAGGGACGAAAAAGAACAAGAGAAAAGAAGGACAAAAGATACTAAGATGAAGGTATTGGTAGCGCAGACCAATACAATTACTCAAACCCAAAAGCAATCTCCAGTACCACAAGAAAGGGTTACCTGTAATTATTGCAAAAAGCCTGGCCACTTTGTACGTGACTGTCCAGTATTACAACACAATATTGCCACTGGAAATACACAACCTCGCACCTATAACCCTCGACCCTCTGCTCCCACATCAGCTTCCCCCGCTGATACTAAACTAGCGACACAACTCTACCAGTACCCAGTGTCTTCCTATCCTGAATTCCCCCCAATTTCATGAGACAGCTGGGAGGAAAACGATAGTCGTCCACTGATCCCGGTCCCGGTCGACCAAAAGGGTCCTTATGTACATGCTAAGCTCTTAGGTAAAGAAACAAAATTTCTGATAGATACCGGGGCCAGTAGGACGACAGTGCAACACAACGAAGTTCCCAAGGTACCCCTCTCTGGCTCAAATAGTATTTCCTTGGGTTTTTCAGGTACACCAGTCATCAACAAAGTTTCTGAACCAGTGTCACTTCAGGTTGGCCCTCTTACAACTTTCACCGATTTGGTACTTACTAAGTCCTGTCCCGAAAATTTACTTGGCATCCAGACATTAAAAGAACTGGGTGCTGTGATATGCTGTTCCCCGGAAGGGATCCGACTATTTGTCCAAGATTTCAAAGGTCATTTCACCACACGAGAATTAGATGTCAGATTAAGGGACATCCCAGCTACCTTATGGGCTACTGATCCAACAGACGTAGGATTCATGGATATTACACCACACATAGTCACGCTAAAGGAAGGTGTTGTCCTATCTCGTGTCCGACAATACAAGTTACCTCTAGATGTGGAACAAGCCCTTATTCAGATTATCGATGACTTGATACAAAAAGGAGTAGACAGAGAAGTACCTTCCAACATATGTAATTCGCCAGTTTTGCCAATACGAAAGAAAACAGATGACGGCGCACCACCAGTTTACAGACTCGTGGTTGACTTACGTGAAATCAATAAATGTGTGGTACCACAATACCCTGTGGTCTCTGACATCAGTACTCTGCTAACAGCTATAGATCCTGATGCCACACATTTTACAGTTATTGACCTTAAAAATGCGTTCTTTAGTATACCCATTCACCCAGACAGTCAGTACCTATTCGGATTCTCACTACAAGGTCGTAGTTTTTGTTTCACAAGAGCTCCTCAAGGATACACAGAAAGTCCCAGTAGCTACAGTCAGGCACTTAAAAGACAGTTGGACGACATTGTTCTGCCCTCCAATACGACATTGTTACAATATGTTGATGACTTGCTGATCACCGCACGTTCCGAACCAGAATGTGAACAGGCCTCACGAATTGTCCTAATGTTCCTTACACAACATGGCCACAAAGTTTCACCCTCTAAATTGCAATTGTGTTTACAGCAGGTGGCATACTTAGGACACCTGCTGTCAAAGGAGGGTAGGGCACTCACACCTGAAAGAATCCAACTCATTTTTAACATTCCTGTCCCTAAGACACAGAAAGAAGTCCGTGCTTTTATTGGCCTCACTTCCTATTGTAGACAGTGGATTCCCCAGTTCGCCTACTTGGCCAAACCCCTGATACAACTAACGACCTCCGATTTTGCCACCTCTTCTCCATTGCCATGGACACCTGACTATACTTTCGCTTTTGACACCCTTAAACAAGAATTATGCTCTGCACCTGTCCTAGCCACACCCGATTATGCCAAACCTTTTGTCCTCTTTGTCATGGAACGGGAAGGTACAGCCTTGTTAGTACTCACACAAACACAGGCCAATAAACATCGCCCCTGTGCTTATATCCCCAGTACTCTCGACCCTGTTGCACAAGGTCTGCCTGCCTGTTTAAAATCCGTTGCAGCTACGGCTCTGGCAATCCGACAAAGTGATTCCATAGTGCTAGGACATCCTCTTGAAGTACAAGTCCTACATGCAGTAGAATTACTTTTGAATAGAACACAGACACAACACTTGACCATAGCTCGCATCACAGGTTATAAAGTCACACTATTCCAACCCCACATTATCATCAAACGATGCAATATCCTCAATCCAGCTACGCTGCTACCCACTGTTCCAGTAGACAACCAAACTCATGACTGCCTGGAGATAGTCGAACTAGTCACAAAGCCCTGGTCTGATCTTGTAGATGTTCCATTAAAAGCACCAGAACACACACTGTTTGTAGATGGCTCCTGTATGCGCCTCCAAACAGGCGAACTTTCTGCAGCTTATGCTGTCACTACAGAAAATACAGTCCTTCTGGCAGCTAGAATACCCATACATTCAGCTCAAGCAGCAGAACTCATAGCTCTTTCACAAGCATGTGAATGGTCAAAAGGTGCCGAGGAAGAGGTGTGGCGCCGCGGCCAGGGCGACTGACTCCGGAATCTGGGGATCCCGGTTCGATCCCTGGCACCGGCGGCAGATTAGCCCAGCACCATGTGACTCTGGGCAATAGCTTGCTTAATCTTCCCGACGGCCCCCAGCGCCTAGAGACCCTAACGGGTGATTGTGCGCTTTACAAATGTGGATTATATATAAAAGGGAAACGAGTCAATATCTACACCGATTCGCAATACGCGTTCGGGGTAGTCCATAACTTTGATACTTTATGGAGGGAAAGAGGTTTCCTAACCTCTCATGGAACTAAGATACAACACGGAGATCTTATCCTTCAGCTACTAGAATCAATACACAAACCCACAGAAGTAGCTATACTGAAATGCAAAGCACACACAAAGGTCATAGACTCTATCACTAGAGGTAATGCTCTGGCGGACGCCACAGCTAAACATGCTGCTCAGACAGGAACACTAAAAACTGAAACTACTGTTAGGACTGTTTGTCCAGTCATTGATCCTACCAAAGATGTAGTAGACATCCAAAACCAAGCTACAGAGACTGAAAAGAGTAAATGGGAAGAAGAGGGAGGTTCTCACACAGATCAGGGTTGGGTAACAAAAGACAAGTCCAAATGGTTTCTCCCTGACATAATGGTTCCTGTAATCATAGAAACTGCCCATGGTCCCACACATCTAGGAGAAAAAGGAATGTTAGACAGTCTAAATTTGATATGGCATAACAAGCATTTACGTTCAGCGGCTAAACAAAAGGTACAAACCTGTATGATTTGCTGCCAGTTCAATCCCGGGAAAAGTGTCTCAGTTGAACAAGGAGGGTTCCATCCTCCAAATTACCCCTTCGAAGTCCTCCAAATGGACTACATACAAATGGAAAGATGTCGGGACATAAGTATGTCCTCGTAGTAGTCTGTACCTTAACCCGATGGACTGAAGCATACCCCGTCCCAGACTATGGTGCCCAGATGACAGCTAAACAATTGGTGAGGGAATTTTTCCCTCGGTATGGGCTGCCAAGAGTCATACACTCTGACAACGGACAACCATTCTCCTCCAAACTGATGGAGGCTGTTTCCTTACTGTTAGGATATACCTGGAAATTCCACTGTGTTCGACACCCCCAAGCGGCAGGCCTCGTCGAATGACATAATCAGACCCTAAAGACCAAACTAGCTAAGGTATGCGCTGACAAACAGATAGACTGGGTTACAGCCCTTCCGGTTGCTCTTTTCTACATGCGAATGGTGGCGCATTCCCGGACGGGTCTGTCGCCTTATGAGATTACCTTTGGGAGACCTCCGAATATCTGGGGTGTCCCATCCCCTAAAAAGTTAACTGACATTGATTCTAATGTACTGACAGATTACCTAGCTTCTTTGATGTCTGCACTACGTTCTTGCCGTTCACAGGTGACTGCAGCCTTTCCAGATAAGACAACGCCCGAGGAACACGCCATCCACCCTGGGAACTGGGTTCTAGTCTGGAATTTCGACCGCACCAGTCCCCTGGAAAGAAGGTGGACGTCTCCCAAGCTGGTGCTGCTCACAATGAGGACTGCAATCAAGGTTGAAGGACGAAAAGGATGGCTGCACGTCAGCCACTGTAAAAAATTATTCGGACCAACTCCTACTGACATTGTTGCTAACCCCAAGGACATCGTCATCGAGACAACAGACTCTGTTTCACCCCTTCCTGAACTTTCCCCCCAAGAAGAGCACAGATCGCGGCTGCGATCCCATCAGAAACCAGCTAGAGACATTGCATCTGACCTCGACCTACCGGTGGCTATTTAAGTCCAAGACGTAGTTTTGGTTAAGCGGTTGCTGTGAAGTGTCGGGTCACGTATGCAAAATTGACTCAGACTAGCTGCCAAAACATGGAGAATACATTTTGTACTAATTTATTACGTGACAAAGTTTCTATCTTCCTAATCTTTATGATTTCTATCTTTTGTATCACGGCTTGCCTAGGTTGGTTCCTTCATCTAGCTTTTCCACCGTCTTCCCCCACGCCTTTGAACAACACAGCTATGCACTCACATGTAGACCTTCTTCCACATCTCGAAAATAGAAGAAAATAATTCTTCAATAACACGTTCATCTCCACACTCCAACAACACCAACTGGTTATTAACAAAACCAACTGTTGGGTATGTGGTTTAATGCCACATTCTGTACACGGAGGAATGCCTTTTATCCCTCTCCCTTTTGGCTATGCTGGCTCTACCTATGCCCTCTCTATGATATTCTCCGCTTCTGTTAAAAACATTCCTAAGACCAAGGCCAAGAATGCTAGTACCTGGAACGAGATAAAAAAAAAACAATACGAGCTGTTTAAAAGATGGTAGATTTCACCATGACATGGGGACGAGCAGATAATAATGAAAATACCAGTTATTCCCTCTTTAACGACACTACCTCCTTCAGGGAAACATTCTCAGTACAAAAGAGACAGACAGAACAGGGAGGATGGGCTGTGCCTCATAAGGGCCTATTCTGTGTAAGAGGGAAGGGCAAGGGTCAGAAAATGGGAGACAGTGAGTGTAATAAGACATACACTTTACCTGATCTGAACTTCCCAACGATGGCCACTGCCCCCAACACCTATTTCATCTGTGGACCTCACGCACGCACATGGCTACCCCAAGGCTGGTCCGGAAAGTGCTACATTGCATTTCTCCTTCCCCTACCTACACCGCCCCAGCAGATTACCATCTAAGTGACCCTCCGACTGTAATTAATAGACGGCGAAGGGGGGCCATAGATGCTGAAGATACAGCAGACCAAGAGGCTGGCGATTTCTTTAAAGGAGTCATCCCTTTCTGGGGGCCCATGATCAACAGCCGCCACATAAGGCAACTGACTCGTGTAGTCCAGGGAGCCATAAACGAGACAGCTGGTGCATTAAGCAACATCACCGCTGAGATGGCTGCCGACAGACTCATGAGGTTGCAGAACCGCATGGTTCTAGACATCATATTGGCCGACCGTGGTGGCGTATGTGAACTGATCGGGTCCAGTTGCTGTATATTTATTCCAGATAATGCACCCTCGGTGTATTCCGCTATTTCCCGCCTTCATGTACTTTCCAGAAAACTAGATGCAGACACTGATGCCTGGTCCCTGACGGGTTGGCTCTGGGGCCTCCTGTCGTCATGGGGATGGAAGGCACTTACAGTTGTAGGTCTTGCTCTAGCCATTCTCTTCACCTGTTGCCTCTGTATTCAGTGTAACCCAGCACTCTGTAGTTTCTGTATCACTACCTGCATTCCCAGATCCCAAACTAGAAAGAAAAACAAGGAAAAGATTATGTTACAGGAACAAGTGGACAACCTACTGCACACAGAGGTAGATTAAGAGAAACAATCTTAAAAGGGTATAATATGGGACAAGGAGGGAATGTGGAAAATGATTATTTTTCGTTATTTATGTCCCAGTATACACCCTCTCTTTCATGTCCCGAGCTCACCATGCCGGTAACTAGAAAACCCGGGCACATCAATGTAAGGTTGCACGCAAACACATCTTTTCCTCAAACTGCAACTGTATATTCTTATGGTCAAGCTGATTCCGAGAAACGAGCCCCCGTTGTAACCACCCCCGCTTATGGTCAGACTAATTCCGATAAATAAGCCCCCGTTTGCCAAGTCACGACAACCAATTCCGAGAAACCAGCTCCTGTTTGCTAAACACATGACACCAGACATCCTGTCACGACCATTTCTCCTTTTCTTAGCCAAGGAACCAGCCTAGGGTTATTTCTTAACTCTCTGCCTCTGCCTCTGCCATGACTTCCTCTTTATTGTGACACAGTTTCATCTCAACTGCCATGATCTCTGTGTGATTGACATTTTCGTAACTGAACATTACCCAAGGGAAGCTTCTTCCTCTTTTTTGTATATAATTGTCATGTTTTCTGTGATTAAAGTAGAGACTATTCCCGAGCCTCCTTAGGTGACGGAGCTCTCCCTTAACTCGAGTTACTGAATAAAGACCCCGAATTCTAACCACCACGGACTCTGCTCTTCATGCTTGACCTTATTGATATTATAGAAATTCCGATCAAGTTAAATTACTAAAATATTTACCACATGGTGATGCACATGGTGAGTCAGTATTTCTGGACAGACACTATGTCTGGGCAGAGTCGGTCACATAGTATGGCTTGAGTTTAATATATGGTGTGATGATCGCAGACCTCGCCAGTATGTACTGGACAGGTGAGGAGATCTGATCCACTAAATTTCCTGAGTGTGCTGATCTTTTATAGAGGGAGTCTGCAGTGCATGCAGTCTGTGAGTGATTCTTGGTGTGCGGCACTGTGTCTGCGAAGTGAACGTCATAAAAAACACACAAGCAGAATCACGACAGACCACTCGTACCAGGATGCCACAAGACTCTTTTTAGTCTTGCAATGGTGGTGGGCCATCTTTGAATCATGAGTATTAGGTTCTCATGTTTTACAGCTTTCTTTCCTTAGCAATCAATATACTCTTCCCATATTTATCAATATTTCATGCAACACAATGCATGAAGCCACCTTGCTGTGCTGTGTGAAAGGGAGAGGGCAGAAATGTGCTGCATTCCTGCTCTCTGTCTGTGCTGGTACACAAACTGCTGCCTAGCGCCAATGCAAGTACCATTGCACCATGGTGCAAAGGTATCTGTGTTGTAGGCAGGATTGTTTTGGTGTGGGAAGGGACACCTTCCTGCACAGAACAATTGTCAGAGGTATTTTTCTCTTTCTGCGTGAGCTACACAATTCAGCACACTTCAGCACACTTAGAGCACACTTAGAAAGAGTAAACAATGAGAAGAAATAACTATATGTTCCCTCCTTACGTGTCTGATGGAGAAGAGTACAGTTCTGACACATTCACAAGTGTACCAGTGCTGGTAAATCTAGGAATGTGTCATAATCCATGGGTGGATGTGTTGGAAGACCCACGCTCTACTGATAGCACTCCTTCCTGCTACAGAGTAACACAAGGCAGTGATTTGCGTTGCCTTGCCTCACTCTAGATTCATCAAGCCATGCAGGGTAAAAGATTTATCGTACCTGGCTTGGTAAATCTAATTTAGGTTTAGCGTCACCCTTGCGTTCCCTTGCATGGTGCAAGGGCGATGCAAAACCTTGATAAATATGGGGCTTTGGATTTCGAAGCACTTCTCCTGGGGTAATCAAAGATTTGCTGTTACACAGAAGTGTTCTCGATTACATTTGAGATAATGGATTTAGACTTTTGTTATTGCCCATTATTAACCAGAGTCCAAATCCCAAGGGTTATGAACTCTAGTTAGAGCTTCTATTCTATGAGAAGAATCCTGTATGTACTTTGTTTATATGTTTATATTTTTCTTTAGAGTCATATGTGGTATTAAGGTATTAATAATGCATTGAAGTGACTGCTTGCTGTCAAGAGGAAAAGTATAACACTAATATGTGTTCATCATATTACACCGGATACATTTGTTACATTAAAAATCATTAAGGCTCATGTACAAATCACTAAAGGCAGTTATCAATATAGAAATGGTGATTGTAGTTAAAGTATTTAATTGCATCCATTGCAAAGGTTTCATTTGTATTTCAGCTCTAGGAAGGTCCAGAGTTTGAATCACTTATGGAAAGTCAGAAATACGGAAGTTGTCAGAAAGTATATCATATGTCATGTTAGGAATTGTGAACTGGGATTTCAGCTGTGATATTGATGTTTCTGCAGTGTAGTTTAAAGCCAGCAGTAATAACAATGAGAATGAAAATATCCAATGTCTCTGTTTCTCTCTCTCTCTCTCCCCCTCTGTCTCTCTTTTTCTCTCCCTCACTCTTGTGCCACCTCCCCTTTTCGTGGGGCTGCTGCTGACCTGTATGGTATCCTTTGGATGGTTGCCAGTGGGTTCAAGGAGGTGAGTAAACATAAATATAGTAATAAATAGAATAAAATACTCTGAACTTCGGCAAGTATGGGTTATGCCAAAGTATGCCATGATACAAAGCATTCAATGTGTGCAGTATTGTAAAATCACATTGAACTAACCTTGTGAATATTAGGAGAGTTGTTACATGTGTAAAGTAGCTATTACATGCAAATAGTGAAACATGTTTTTCTCCTGTGCTATAATGTTGTAATAAACTAGAATTTGACCTTCCACTATAGTAACATGTGTTAATGTGGGTTTAATAGTACAGCTGCTCTAAATAACATGTGAAATTCAGTCACATTTAATGTTATCGCCATTACATAAATGTATGTGTGTGTTATGGAATGCTTGTCTGAAGTGCGAGATATGGATTGCATTCCTAACCAAAACTTGCAAATGTCAGTAGTTGTAAAGTTTTACTTCACAACCATACCCACACTTAAACTGACCTTTTTCAGTTAACTTTAAGGTATTTGTCCCCATATGTCAATGTGGTATAATCACTGCTCACCTTAACTTCAATCTACTCTTTGTGTTCACAGCACATTTTTGGAGCATTTTGGGGCATTTTTATCATATACCACTTGTAACAGTTATTTCCATATTACCAGCCATGGGCAGCCAGCCCCAGCATTTGGTTGTGCATAATGGGGGTTGGCCACAGGGAGTGACCTACAGCCAGGCCAGGGCCTAATCCTCCATGGGTCTTTTGCCAGACCCCTTCAGCAAGACCCTGGGGGTTTGGGGCTTGGAGCTTCCATGTCCTGGGGTCATGGTGTTTTCTGAAACCATATATCCACAACATACCTGCTTTTGAACAGGATATAAAATATATTTTGAAAACATATGATAATGTCACCTAGAAGCATTCTAATATTATGTTTGTTACCTTAGGTGTGGTAGAGGCCTAGGGCCCGATTCACAGAACTAACATAAGACTAAATCCTAAACATACTACTTTTGGTATTCACAGAAGGCATTTAGTAGTAGTATAGTTAGGATTTTGTCTTAAGTCTGTCTTAAGTCTGTCTTAAGTTTGTCTTAAGTTTGTCTTAAGTTTGTCTTAAGTTTGTCTTAAGTTTGTCTTAAGACTGTCTTAAGTCTGTCTTACCAAGCTAGCGCACTGCATTGAATGGGACCTTTTCCCTTCCAATACATCGTTTTCAACCTTGGTTGATCAAAACTTGACCTTTTATTCCTTTTTTAATCCATCTTTTCAATGACAATACCACGGAGACAGCGAAATTCCAAATGGTTGTTTATTGCACATTTCAAATGCAGCTGCTTTCCATTCCAGGCTTTTAAACAACGGCACGTTAATTAATAAACACCAACGTATGCCATGTGAATGTTGCGCAATTTATATAGCTGCTCTTGTTGTATTTTTTTCAGAAATCCCCTGACGAAGAGCCTCTGGCTCGAAATGCATTGGGTAACATTCACATGGCCTACGTTGTTTAAAAGCCTGGAATGGAAAGCAGCTGCATTTGAAAATGTGCAATAAACAACCATTTGGAATTTCGCTGTCTCCGTGTCTCCCTCGCCTGCTCCCAAAAATACTCTCTCAGTTGTTGGCCACTAAGAAAGAAGATTGGGATGCTATCTCTGCATGCAAACAAAAACCAGATGAGGATGTAGGGGACTATTATACAAGATTAGAGAAATGTTTTCTTATCAATAGCGGTCTCTCCTCAGGTGATGACGCCTATAGTCGATTGTTTGTCTCAAAATTTGTAGAAAATGCCTTACCTATGATCAAAAATAGAGTATTAAAAGTTGAAAGCACTTGGCAAGCTAGTTCCCCTTCACAAGCACTTCAGATGCTCCAGTATCATCAAAACCGAATTAGAGACGAACAAGAACAAGAGAAAAGAAGGACAAAAGATACTAAGATGAAGGTATTGGTAGCGCAGACCAATACAATTACTCAAACCCAAAAGGAATCTCCAGTACCACAAGAAAGGGTTACCTGTAATTATTGCAAAAAGCCTGGCCACTTTGTACGTGACTGTCCAGTATTACAACACAATATTGCCACTGGAAAGACACAACCTCGCACCTATACCCCTCGCCCCTCTGCTCCCACATCAGCTTCCCCCGCTGATACTAAACTAGCGACACAACTCTACCAGTACCCAGTGTCGTCCTATCCTGAATTCCCCCAATTTCATGAGACAGCTGGGAGGAAAACGATAGTCGTCCACTGATCCCGGTCCCTGTCGACCAAAAGGGTCCTTATGTACATGCTAAGCTCTTAGGTATTTTTTTGAAAATCTGTTTATTAGCAGGATAACCAGAGCATTTGCACAGTATCAGTAACATAGGACATATTCAGAATTAAGATAGCTCCATCGGGCTCATCAACAGTGTGAATAGTATACATTTTAACTTTTGTTGTGATTTCAGGCAATTAGCCAAACCCCTTAAGAATTGCAGTAATCCCTCCCTCCACCCACTGAAAAAGTCCCACCCTAGACACTCCCATTGTACGCATGTAGACAGTAGTTAGTACCAGGACGCACCCAACAGTCAGAACAAGTCTAATATTCATAGTTTTGCAGTTTTACACAACCAGCCAGTGGCTTAAGCAGTAGTATCACGGGGTACCCCGTATCACAATCTAGTGCAACATGTTCGTGCAAGGCACATGGAAGTCCATCAACAGCAATACATATTACAGTTTACGGTATTGAAATATCAGACTCTACATCACCCCCTGTCTCAAACCTCCATAGTATAGTAAACCAATCTAACGAGATCGGTGTTTTTCTGAGGCCTCTGCGTTCTGCGCGCTGTAGCGCTTCACCTTCTGCTTTGCCCCAGCGTAACATTTCCGTTTTCCATAAATCGGGGTCAGGTGGTGTGGGGGACTTCCACCTCATCGTGATGGCACGTTTCGCAAGCAACACGGCTATATCAGCAAAACGCGTTGCTACGTTTCTCTTACGCGCCGCTGGACCCAACCCCAGGAGCGTGTATTCGAGGGTGAGTGTCTGTATCAACACACCTGCGCCCGTAAGTGAGTCATTAATAGTAGCCCAGAAATAACCCAGTTTGGGGCAGCTCCACAACATATGTGTCAGTGACGCATCACCTATAGCGCACCTAGGGCAGGTGTCAGTGGTGTTGGGGAACATTGCATGTAAACGGTGTGGTGTTAAGTATGCTCTATGCAGGACCATTAGTTGGATGAACTTAAATTTGGGGTTCCTGGCTACTTTTTTGGGGAAGTGAAGGATCCGCTCCCACTCCTTGTCTCGCAATGGCCTCCCTATATCGCCCTCCCACTTGGTTCTGAGAGGGACCAGTGAAACCGCTCGCCTTGTTCTAATGCTAGCAGTGAGCCATTTTGTCAGATGACTTCCCGTTCCCATGAGGTATTGCATCGTCAGCAAGGGGTTCGTGGGTGGCTCCACCCCCCCAGGCGCCCACCTCTCCGGTACATAGCGGCGGATGCCAGCATGCAGAAGGAACGATCTCCCAGGCACGCCATGTGCTGTCCTGAAGTCTGCAAACGACAGCATCCGCCCTTCAGCAAAGAGGTCTCCTACGTGTGTCACCCCTGCGTCCTGCCACGGCACTAGTTGTCGTGTCGTGAGCGGTCCCGACCCCAAGGGCATACCCAGCAGCGGAAAAGTGGGGGCATAAGATGACAGCGGGGTCGTGTACTTCATTGCCTTCCGCCAGTATTGTATTGCAAGTCGGAGAAGTGGTGAGGTGTCACTCGGTAGTTCCGAGCAGGGTAGGAGTAGGACATGGATCCTCCCCTTAGTGCGATCGTCTTCCACCATGTCAATCTCATGTAGGTTCCTACCAGCAAGCCAATAGGCCAGCCATTGCAGTTGACATGCAAAGTTGTAGGCCCTGAAGTCTGGTACACCCATACCTCCCGCGCTGGTCGTGAGTTGCAACTTAGCGAGGCCTATGCGCCTCCGCCCCTGTCCCCACACGAGTTCCGTAAGGAGCGTGTCCAGCGCTTTGAACGTCATGGCAGGGATCATGAACGGTAGATTTGTAAAGTAGTAAATGAGACGGGGAAGCATCACCATCTTGGAAATGGCGATCCTGCCGGCCACCGAGAGAGGGAGCGACAACCAGAATTGTATTTGGGATTTAAGTGTCCTCATAGCCCTTCCAAGGTTGCCGTCAAGCATCATTTCGGCGTCCCTGTAAACCTGTATCCCGAGGTAGCGGAAGGTAGTATACACCATCTGAAACTCGTGTGGCGCAAAGGGCAGCGGCGCAGTCGAGTCAGCGGAGGCAAAGGTAAACCCGTAGGACTTAGGTTCGCTGATGGTGAGGCCAGATAGCGATCTAAAGTCCTCAAATATAGAAGGGATAGGGTCCAGGTCGCCACGCAAGTTATGCAGGTATAGGATAATATCGTCCGCGTATGCGGACACTATATGTATTGTTTCACCCCTCCTAATCCCACGACGATGTGGGGCCACAGTCCGGAGTTTACAGAGCAGCGGCTCGAGCGCTAGAATGAAGAGGAGCGGGGAGAGGGGACAACCCTGCCTCGTACCCCTTGCTATGGCTATGGAACCGAATGTATCTAGACGTGCGCACCCGAGCCGTAGGGTGTGTATATAGCAGCTTGACCCACGCTATATACTCTTGAGGGATTCCGAACCTCGTGAACACAGCGAACATGAAGTCCCATCTGAGGGAATCGAAAGCCTGCTTTCCCATGTGCTGTGCTTGAATAACCGATCCTAGTAAGGAACGGGAGCAAAAAATGCGGTCTATCCTGGTGTGGAGCCTGTGTGGGGGGGAGAAAAAGGTATATTCCCTGTCCTGTGGATGTGTACTGCGCCATGCATCCGCTAAAACCCAACCCTCCGCCCACTGTGTCAGTGCATCCACCTGTCGCCTGCTTTCCGTGGCGTGTAGGGGGGGGTGCGATCTGTCCAGGGCAACATCCAACACCGCATTGAAGTCCCCTCCAACCACCCAGTGGTGTTCCGCCCAATCTGCAAGGACCATGTTGATATTGATCAAAAAATCAGATTGTCCCGAGTTTGGAGAATATACACAGCCAAGCACAACAGTAGCCCCATCCAGTAAGCCCCTCAAAAATACATATCTACCCTCCTTGTTAATTCTTTGCTCCAGTGGCTTAAAGGGGACAGAATTACGGAGCCAAATAGCGGCCCCCCTAGAGAATGCAGAATAGGACGTAGCAAAAAATTGGCCCTTCCACTTTTTATGCAGTTTCAAACTTTCAGCACAGTTCAGGTGTGTCTCTTGTAGGCTGGCCATCATAACGCCCCTGCGGTTCAGCTGGGCAAGTATCCTGTGCCGTTTATGGATCGAGCCCAAGCCCCGCACATTCCAGGTGCACAAAGTATAAACATTAAGTGGCCCCATGACTGGTCGTGAAGTGCAGCATAAATGAGTATGTGGGCACACGCGCCTGGTACTTCTTATTGCAGAGGAGGAGTGTTAAACAAACAGTTAAGCCCTGAATACAAAGGTCCCCAGGCCAACGGGCTCGAGGTCCGAACCATGATGCCCAACAGGGGCAGAAGTCAAACAGTTCCATGTGCCTGCGGTGGGGGGCGCAGACCATTATCGCCGTACTTGGATCGGCCTGCGATGACATGGCGGCCCTTCTTAAATCAATCCCTCAAGCAACCCACCTTGTTCCACCGTAATCCCCACATGTTGGCGCAGCCATCTTTGGGTTGCATAGGGCAACGCCTCCAGGAATTGTTCAAGATATACTTTATTTAGGATGTCTTCTTTACTGCATAAGTCTGGACGCAGCCATTTGTCAGCCGCCATCTTCAATCGGAAGAACCGGGTCTTACGGTTCTCCACTTGGATCCCTCTCTCTTTTCTGAATCGTACTCGATAGGCCTCTTGATCCAGGCCTAGGTGGTCCAGGATGACCATTTTAATGGTCGCATAGGAGGTCGTACCCAAGGGGTTGGCTGCTTGGTAAGCAGATTGAGCTTCGGCTGTTAGGAGAGGGGCTAAGAAGAACGGCCATTTTTCCTCGGGCCAGCTCATAGCGCAGGCGGCCCTTTCGAAGTTTAACAGAAAAGCGTCGGGGTCCTCGCCTTGTACGTATTTCTGGAGGGCCATCCCGGTGGGATGGGGACTGTGCAGGCGGGCTTCGCTGGGAGCGGAGTGAGTGGAAGGCGGCACGTTTCTAAAGCCTTCCAACTGGGCGCTTATGGTCTTCGTGAACAGTTCACGGTCCGCCTGGGCCATTGTAAGCTGGCTTTCCACGGCCCATTCGAGTTTTTCTTGTCCTTTAATTATGTGGTCGATAAGGGCCTCCAACTTGTCCGAACAGATGGATGGTGGAGGGGATCCCACTTCTGACACCAGTTGTCCCGGGTGCACCGGGAGGGGAGGGGCCTCGACCACTGGCTCTGTACTAACTAAGGGAGTCTGGGTGAACAGAAATACAGGTGCCTTCAATAGGGGTTTGAACGATGGTTTTATTGGGATATAGGTCTTTTTCATCGGGACGGGGACTCAGTCTCTCAAAAAGGGATGTCCGGTTCAAATCCACAAGAGCGTCCTCCAGAGTAGTCGGGAACCGTGTGATCTGTGTCCTGGATGGGTGGTCTCTCAGCTCTCGCTTCTCTCCGGTACCCAAAACAGAAAGGAAACTCGGGTCAGCCTTCAGAGCCACACAAGATACCGTAGAAAGGGCCGGGGTGAGGGAAAAACCACTAGTGTGAAGTGCTCTGGTCAAAAACGGGAGTGCGAGAAGTGCTCGTGCTCAGGCAGTCTTTAACAACTAGGACTGTACACTATTTACACCGGGGGCTGCCTCCTCCTCCCAATCCACCCCGTGACCCGGCCCGTACCTCTTGAAGCCACGCCCCTCCCGTGGGTGCGTGGCGGGGTGAAGCGTCCAACCGCGGGCCTCCTGGCTTGTCGTCCTCGATCTCTCGGGTCTCTCTATACCGCCTTCCGTCCTCCTCGTTCACCACCGCTACCAGGGAATCGCCGTCCGTCGTCGTTCCGCTACTTCCTCCTTTTGACGTCACGACGCTTGTAAGGGGCGGGGTCTCGTCCCTCGAAGACGTTTCCTTAAAGGAGCCGACCGTTGTGTAATCGTCCCGCCATCCGGACTCCGGTTCCTCGGTCCAGGCATCCTGTGGGAGCTGTGGGGAGAACGTGGAAGGTGAGAGGGGGGCGGCGGACCACCAGTCCAAGGGGGGAGTCCCTACCTGGCCGCCCGCCCCGTCACAAATAGTAAATTAAACTATTCACTATCCAGCGCCCAAAAGCATTATGCGTTGTAATGGTATGCGTTGTAAAACTTGCGATGTAAAGTTAGGCATTGTAAAAGTATGCGTTGTAACGTCATACATCCCTGCTAACAGCTATAGATCCTGATGCCACACATTTTACAGTTATTGACCTTAAAAATGTGTTCTTTAGTATACCCATTCACCCAGAGAGTCAGTCCCTATTCGGATTCTCACTACAAGGTCGTAGTTTTTGTTTCACAAGAGCTCCTCAAGGATACACAGAAAGTCCCAGTATCTACAGTCAGGCACTTAAAAGACAGTTGGACGACATTGTTCTGCCGTCCAATACGACATTGTTACAATATGTCGATGACTTGCTGATCACCGCACGTTCCGAACCAGAATGTGAACAGGCCTCACAAATTGTCCTAATGTTCCTTGCACAACATGGCCACAAAGTTTCACCCTCTAAACTGCAATTGTGTTTACAGCAGGTGGCATACTTAGGACACCTGCTGTCAACGGAGGGTAGGGCACTCACACCTGAAAGAATCCAACTCATTTTTAACATTCCTGTCCCTAAGACACAGAAAGAAGTCCGTGCTTTTATTGGCCTCACTTCCTATTGTAGACAGTGGATTCCCCAGTTCGCCTACTTGGCCAAACCCCTGATACAACTAACGACGTCCGATTTTGCCACCTCTTCTCCATTGCCATGGACACCTGACCATACTTTCGCTTTTGACACCCTTAAACAAGCATTATGCTCTGCACCTGTCCTAGCCACACCTGATTATGCCAAACCTTTTGTCCTCTTTGTCACGGAACGGGAAGGTGCAGCCTTGTCAGTACTCACACAAACACAGGCCAATAAACATCGCCCTTGTGCTTATTTCTCCAGTACTCTCGACCCTGTTGCACAAGGTCTGCCTGCCTGTTTAAAATCCGTTGCAGCTACGGCTCTGGCAATCCGACAAAGTGATTCCATAGTGCTAGGACATCCTCTTGAAGTACAAGTCCCACAAGCAGTAGAATTACTTTTGAATAGAACACAGTGTAGTGTAGTTCCTATTATCCCAATAGGCTCTGCGCATTGGAATAATATCTTCAATAGTATAGACTTAGGACAGAGGTTAACTAGGTCTTCTACTGACGATATTAGACTTAAGTTTTGTGTGCCAGCTAGCTCAGAGTTCACTAGAAACTTTCTCGAATAGGCGAGGAGGAGTTTAACCTCCCTGGATAGACAAGAAGGGATTTAGTTTCTGACAACCATAGAACATGACAACTTTGCTCTCCCTAATCAAGAGTATATCTCTAGAGTCGTGTGAAAACAAAAGACAACTATTTTACTCAGTCAGTACGTGCATACTTAGTTCCACCAGATTGTAGAGAAAGAAGAGATGGGCGTGTTCAATAAAAGGTGTTATTTATTGATCAGTCTCTTTTTCTCATACAAGAGAAATGAATCGCTACAGTTGCAATACTTAAGGTTAAGTAAAGTGCATACAGTAAAAGCAGGATTATAAAATAATACTGTAAAAGCATTGATATGGTTTCTTAGCCATATGATACTTTAAAATGGATAAAAGATATACATACATATATACATTGACTAATCGTACTCAACTGGTGCTTCTAACTACGCCTACCCGGTGTACCTGACCTAAGCCTAATACGTGGGAGGGAGTAAGTAAGTAGCAGTTTAAGTTAAGTTTGTTTGCCAAGAATCTGTCTCAAGAATTCTCTGTAAGGGGTTAGTCAGTTCAGTACCTGGGATTTAGAAGGCAGGAGGGCTGGTATCTCTCTCTCAGGACTCGGTATCCCAGTCACCCGCGAAGGTAAGCCGGAAACGCCGGAGGCTGGATTTCTCGGCAGGAGAAAAGACAGCGTCTCTCTCAGCGCGTCAAAAGGGAGGGGCAGCGTCCGTGGGCTTCCTGCATCAGCTGGGCTCTCCGGCAAATAGCGCTGCTCCAAGCTCATCACCACCGTGTGTTTGCTTAGGGCAGCGTTGGTATATTTATACCTGAAAGGTGCCGTGTTTGACGTAAGGATGGACATAATACGTCAGTAAGGATGTCATAAGAACTGGTCGTTCTTGCATTTTTTACAGGAGTTCTCGAACGAAATTAAAACAATAGCTACGGGGGATTTCCCAGGTCTGCTGGAGGTTTGGTTTGTTTTGAGAACTCGGTGTGCTTTCTAGGGGGCTGGAGGAATAGGGCTTGCTTAATGTGACAGCATGCGCTATGACTTAATCTGAAAACGGGATTCTGTGCCGTTGTATGGATATTAGTGAATTATTAACCGGACAAGGGTCAGAAATAGGAGTATCGATATAGGTACCTAGATAAACACACTACACCCACTCCACGCTTTTATGTCCATATTTACTAACTAAGCAATAGTAAACATAACTAATAGTGCATGTGCATACCGAACCACCCCAAAATAAATTTTTTGCATTTGAAAAATGGCTTTAGCGAAATACACGAAAATGAGTATAGGTACTGTATGAATTCAAGCAGTATAATCATTCAAAAAGGAGATGCACATTTTATATCAGCATGAATGATTTGCGAAAATTACACATGAAATGGCTCTTAATACAGAAAAAAAGTGCGAGACCACTTCATCACATATAAATATAATTATTTGTAAATAAGCTAGAGGTTGAGTTAATGTCTCTAGAGTTCATAAAAATAGAAGCTCTGTTCTCTAAGAATAGTTCTATTGTAAGCAGAAGACAAGTGCAAAAAAAAAAGGTAAATATTTTGGCTTGGGAGAAAGGTTTTCGCTTTTCAGGGGAGAGGAGAGAAAAAATAGTTCACAGTAGCTTTGTTTTCCCAAAGCTGAAGGCCAAATTCAGAGTTCAGGGAACGCTGTGTGTTCGTTTGTTTAAAGTTATTCTCTCTGTTCGGGTGAAAACATCATTCCAGACAGACTCTCAAAAAAGCGGTCTACCCCTTCTGGTGAAAGTTCGACCAAGTTGGAAAATGTCGCTACCATGCAGTCATGCGCATGTTCGCTTTCAGTGATGTTTAGATCAGCACTGCTTACAGAAGGTCGTACCTTGTTTGATGCTGCTCTCATCCTGTACTGCACTACCCTTCAATCGTAGTGGTGAAGTCTCCACGAATGCCGTCATCAGGATAGGTAGCCGCTGGGGACAGCACAATGCATGAGCCTTTACTGGACCCAACAAAGTATCTGCATCCAATGGTACTTCTGATTGTAGTGTAAGACAGGTGTCCAACACGCATTCTTCGCCGCATAGCATGCATCTTAATACAGGTAAGAACAATTCTGACATATGGGTCTGAACGAAAGAAACCAGGTCATATTTAGATCTCTTAGCCGGGCTAATCCAAGGATTTTAGTTATGCGGTCCCGGTAGCGTATAGCTAGGATCGTTTCTTCCATTGTTGCTGGAGTCTTGTCTGTGACATGGCTTGCCATAACGAAGCAAGAGTAGCAAAAATAAAATGCCTGCTACGAGTCCCAACAGGAGTGGAAGTCCGCCAAAGATGCAATGGACGAAATTTGGAAAAATGCCCAGGACTGCGTTGAATGGGGTTAACAGTCCAGAAAAAACGGTCCTGAATACACTCGCGATACCATTTGTATCAGAAATATTTAAGATTTCGTATAGCATTTCTGCGAAATGTAGGGGGCAATTTGTTGATAACAATGCATGTATCTCTCCCGTTGTCCTTGCAACTTGGAGATCATACGTTTCTTTTGATGACGTCAAATGGGTTGGTGTCTGTAGGAGCACAGTCTTCATTCTGCTTAAAGTATCAATTCGAATAGAAGAGATTTTCAAACTGGGCCATAACCTTCCTTCCCTGTCTGGAGTGTCATTCGGGAACAATACTCGCTCACAGCAAATGACCATGGAAGTCACGCTTACCAGATAAGGTTTTCCTGGCAGCAAGCCACAACATCTGTGATCTACAATTAGAATGTAACTCCCGTTAGAAAGTCTTTTAAAGAATGGTTCTATTTGTGTTGCAGGTGTGCCGAGCTGGTGACATGAAAGGTTATTTGAAGTTCCTTCACAGGCCCCATGTAAATTTATACCTTTACACAGAAGTATACCACTTAGTGATGTCTCACAATTATTACCACTAAGAAATACACTCTGTCCTTTATTACTGTAACATGTGTATGTATAAGGTAAGTTCCATGTTGACTTAATGTATCCTTTACCCAACTTTTCATACTGGCCTGCCTGTATATATTTTTGACAGTATCGAAACTGGAAAGCTGTTATCGGAATAGTTATTATCCCATGTATTATCCATTCAATGACAGGTCGCTCTGACATTGTCAATGGTAATCTCTCAAGTTTTTCAATGCTCAGAATTGTATACTCTGCACCCTTTTGTGCCAAACTGATTTGTGTATCAGTAAGGTTAAAGATACTGAATAATGACGTTGTGTTGATTAAACGCCAAGGCACTTAGCCTGAACGCAGATTTTGTAACGTCCAGCCAAGCTGTACAATAGAACGCAATTGGGACTGACCGTGTTGTAACATCAGTAAGTCTTGTTCTATTATATCGATTGCAGATGATACAATACTGTCCAGTGAATATATTCTGGAAGACAGAGTCATTAACCCATTGTCCACAACAGAAAGTGATTTTTCCAAATGAACACGGTCAATTTCCCATATTTTCTCTGCTGTTTCAATTTGAGTTACTTTCCAAGCTTCGTTGTAAGCTGCATATATAGAGGCCGCTATGAAACGTTTTTGACGCTGTTTGCGTGGTCCCATAATGAAATCACGCAAGTCAACACCTTCTTTAAGTAAAGTCAAGTGTTGCTTAATTTCTGCCAGTGTGGATGTTTGTAGCCATTCGAGGCAGAGTTTCCCTACACTGTAAGTAGTTACAATCCCTGGATGTTGTGTCTGGGAGTATCTAGGGTCTGGCCTGGTCAATGTGAACCCCTTTTTTTTTGTTCAGGAATCTATCTTGACAGTTATTTGTGTCTGTGGGCCAGATCAACCATTTCTTCCAATCAGGATGTGTTCTGTTTTGGTTTAAAATATGGGATACGTCTATCTCAACATCTGTAGTGCTATTACTGTCGGGTGTTGGTTTTGGAATAGACGGTTTGTTTAAGTCTTTAAATTTGGCTAGGCCAAGACAGGTTGTCTGTTGAATTGTATCATTCAAAAATATAATTTGTTCTGGGATCATGCAGGCTCTAAATAATGATTCTAAACCTTGCACTTGCCAATCTTTTGTACCCCAGATTGTCTTCGTTTCAATATTTTTGTTCCAGAAATCAAAACCGAATGTTTTCATTTTTTCAAAAAGTTTCTCTGAATAGATCAATTTTGTGTTTGTAAGCATGGTTTTCATTCCTGTCTTATTTAACAATTTGAAATAAAATGTTTCTGCATCACTTGTGTTAAACCCTGAGAAATAAGAACATTTTTCATAAAATGTTTTTGAACTACCTTTTGGTGGAGTAGCACAATGTTCCCATTGATTATAATTAAAAACATTTCTGGGTTGAGCAGATTTATGCAGATAATGGTGACCATAGTGGTTGTAACAATACATCTGGTCATAATTAGATGAACCCTGTAAATATTCATGTTCTGTAAATTTAGCTGACATCACTAGATCTGACATCATATCATTTATACTTTCAAAGTCCCAATCATCAGCGAATGTGCTCGGTTTTACAAAGTCACTTAATGAAATCTTGAATTGATGAGGATACTTCAGGAGCTCAACCGGACCATCGATTTCGTAATCAGTTTTGTCCCATGCTACCCCACCGGGTATAGGATTGGCTGTGAAGTTTACTGAAGAAAGATCTCTTTTTTCGATGTGTGAAGACTTGTGTGGTATCAGGACCAAGTTGATATTCTGACTTGCTGTGTCCATTGTAACATATTTTCCCTTAATGAAATGTCCCAAGCATAGTACCATGATGAGCCAAAGTATGAGGATGAATACTCCTAGTGCCACCCAAAGTTCAATCCATGGAGAAATCAGATATGTTTCTTGTAGTTGGTGAAAGAGTTCCTTTTGCTTTATCTTTGAAAGTTTTTGCTGTTGGCTGTTCCTCAGGTTCACTTGGATTCTCAGAAAAATCATCGAAATTGATGAAGTAGCCAGATGCTGTTCTGTCAATTGTTTCAATTGCTTCTGGATTCCTTTTTGCTTTTTGAATTTTCTTTGTTTCATTAGCATAGTCTGTGTATACATCATTGTAGACTGGTGTTTCTTTAAGTAAGATTTTGATTTGGGTTTCAAGAGGTTTAAATTCCATGGCTTTGTTGCATAGTCCTTGTTGATTCGCTGTAGGTTTATCAATTGTGATTAGTCTCTCAGTTTGAACCTCTGTATTTGTAGCAAACTTTGGTGTTCTACTACTTCTTGGGAGTCCACTTGGCCTACTACTTGTTATCGAGATGTATCTAGACGTGCACACCCGAGCCGTAGGGTGTGTATATAGCAGCTTGACCCACGCTATATACTCTTGAGGGATTCCGAACCTCATGAACACAGCGAACATGAAGTCCCATCTGAGGGAATCGAAAGCCTGCTTTCCCATGTGCTGTGCTTGAATAACCGATCCTAGTAAGGAACGGGAGCAAAAAATGCGGTCTATCCTGGTGTGGAGCCTGTGTGGGGGGGAGAAATAGGTATATTCCCTGTCCTGTGGATGTGTACTGCGCCATGCATCCGCTAAAACCCAACCCTCCGCCCACTGTGTCAGTGCATCCACCTGTGGCCTGCTTTCCGTGGCGTGTAGGGGGGGGTTCGATCTGTCCAGGGCATTATCCAACACCGCATTGAAGTCCCCTCCAACCACCCAGTGGTGTTCCGCCCAATCTGCAAGGACCCTGTTGATATTGATCAAAAAATCAGATTGTCCCGAGTTTGGAGAATATACACAGCCAAGCACAACAGTAGCCCCATCCAGTAAGCCCCTCAAAAATACATATCTACCCTCCTTGTCAATTCTTTGCTCCAGTGGCTTAAAGGGGACAGAATTACGGAGCCAAATAGCGGCCCCCCTAGAGAATGCAGAATAGGACGTAGCAAAAAATTGGCCCTTCCACTTTTTATGCAGTTTCAAACTTTCAGCACAGTTCAGGTGTGTCTCTTGTAGGCAGGCCATCATAACGCCCCTGCGGTTCAGCTGGGCAAGTATCCTGTGCCATTTATGGATCGAGCCCAAGCCCCGCACATTCCAGGTGCACAAAGTATAAACATTAAGTGGCCCCATGACTGGTCGTGAAGTGCAGCATAAATGAGTATGTGGGCACACGCGCCTGGTACTTCTTATTGCAGAGGAGGAGTGTTAAACAAACAGTTAAGCCCTGAATACAAAGGTCCCCAGGCCAACGGGCTCGAGGTCCGAACCATGATGCCCAACAGGGGCAGAAGTCAAACAGTTCCATGTGCCTGCGGTGGGGGGCGCAGACCATTATCGCCGTACTTGGATCGGCCTGCGATGACATGGCGGCCCTTCTTAAATCAATCCCTCAAGCAACCCACCTTGTTCCACCATAATCCCCACATGTTGGCGCAGCCACCTTTGGGTTGCATAGGGCAACGCCTCCAGGAATTGTTCAAGATATACTTTATTTAGAATGTCTTCTTTACTGCATAAGTCTGGACGCAGCCATTTGTCAGCCGCCATCTTCAATCGGAAGAACCGGGTCTTACGGTTCTCCACTTGGATCCCTCTCTCTTTTCTGAATCGTACTCGATAGGCCTCTTGATCCAGGCCTAGGTGGTCCAGGATGACCATTTTAATGGTCGCATAGGAGGTCGTACCCAAGGGGTTGGCTGCTTGGTAAGCAGATTGAGCTTCAGCTGTTAGGAGAGGGGCTAAGAAGAACGGCCATTTTTCCTCGGGCCAGCTCATAGCGCGGGCGGCCCTTTCGAAGTTTAACAGAAAAGCGTCGGGGTCCTCGCCTTGTACGTATTTCTGGAGGGCCATCCCGGTGGGATGGGGACTGTGCAGGCGGGCTTCGCTGGGAGCGGAGTGAGTGGAAGGCGGCACGTTTCTAAAGCCTTCCAACTGGGTGCTTATGGTCTTCGTGAACAGTTCACGGTCCGCCTGGGCCATTGTAAGCTGGCTTTCCACGGCCCATTCAAGTTTTTCTTGTCCTTTAATTATGTGGTCGATAAGGGCCTCCATCTTGTCCGAACAGATGGATGGTGGAGGGGATCCCACGTCTGACACCAGTTGTCCCGGGTGCACCGGGAGGGGAGGGACCTCGACCACTGGCTCTGTACTAACTAAGGGAGTCTGGGTGAACAGAAAGACTGGTGCCTTCAATAGGGGTTTCAACGATGGTTTTATTGGGATATAGGTATTTTTCATCGGGACGGGGACTCAGTCTCTCAAAAAGGGATGTCCGGTTCAAATCCACAAGAGCGTCCTCCGGAGTAGTCGGGAACCGTGTGATCTGTGTCCTGGATGGGTGGTCTCTCAGCTCTCGCTTCTCTCCGGTACCCAAAACAGAAAGGAAACTTGGGTCAGCCTTCAGAGCCACACAAGATACCGTAGAAAGGGCCGGGGTGAGGGAAAAACCACTAGTGTGAAGTGCTCGGGTCAAAAACGGGAGTGCGAGAAGTGCTCGTGCTCAGGCAGTCTTTAACAACTAGGACTGTACACTATTTACACCGGGGGCTGCCTCCTCCTCCCAATCCACCCCGTGACCCGGCCCCGTACCTCTTGAAGCCACGCCCCTCCTGTGGGTGCGTGGCGGGGCGAAGCGTCCAACCGTGGGCCTCCTGGCTTGTCGTCCTCGATCTCTCGGGTCTCTCTATACCGCCTTCCGTCCTCCTCGTTCACCACCGCTACCAGGGAATCGCCGTCCGTCGTCGTTCCGCTACTTCCTCCTTTTGACGTCACGACGCTTGTAAGGGGCGGGGTCTCATCCCTCGAAGACGTTTCCTTAAAGGAGCCGACCGTTGTGTAATCGTCCGGCCATCCGGACTCCGGTTCCTCGGTCCAGGCATCCTGTGGGAGCTGTGGGGAGAACGTGGAAGGTGAGAGGGGGGCGGCGGACCACCAGTCCAAGGGGGGAGTCCCTACCTAGCCGCCCGCCCCGTCACAAATAGTAAATTAAACTATTCACTATCCAGCGCCCAAAAGCATTATGCGTTGTAATGGTATGCGTTGTAAAACTTGCGATGTAAAGGTAGGCATTGTAAAAGTATGCGTTGTAACGTCATACATCCCTGCTAACAGCTATAGATCCTGATGCCACACATTTTACAGTTATTGACCTTAAAAATGTGTTCTTTAGTATACCCATTCACCCAGAGAGTCAGTACCTATTGGGATTCTCACTACAAGGTCGTAGTTTTTGTTTCACAAGAGCTCCTCAAGGATACACAGAAAGTCCCAGTATCTACAGTCAGGCACTTAAAAGACAGTTGGACGACATTGTTCTGCCCTCCAATACGACATTGTTACAATATGTCGATGACTTGCTGATCACCGCACGTTCCGAACCAGAATGTGAACAGGCCTCACAAATTGTCCTAATGTTCCTTGCACAACATGGCCACAAAGTTTCACCCTCTAAACTGCAATTGTGTTTACAGCAGGTGGCATACTTAGGACACCTGCTGTCAAAGGAGGGTAGGGCACTCACACCTGAAAGAATCCAACTCATTTTTAACATTCCTGTCCCTAAGACACAGAAAGAAGTCCGTGCTTTTATTGGCCTCACTTCCTATTGTAGACAGTGGATTCCCCAGTTCGCCTACTTGGCCAAACCCCTGATACAACTAACGACCTCCGATTTTGCCACCTCTTCTCCATTGCCATGGACACCTGACCATACTTTCGCTTTTGACACCCTTAAACAAGCATTATGCTCTGCACCTGTCCTAGCCACACCTGATTATGCCAAACCTTTTGTCCTCTTTGTCACGGAACGGGAAGGTGCAGCCTTGTCAGTACTCACACAAACACAGGCCAATAAACATCGCCCCTCTGCTTATTTCTCCAGTACTCTCGACCCTGTTGCACAAGGTCTGCCTGCCTGTTTAAAATCCGTTGCAGCTACGGCTCTGGCAATCGACAAAGTGATTCCATAGTGCTAGGACATCCTCTTGAAGTACAAGTCCCACAAGCAGTAGAATTACTTTTGAATAGAACACAGTGTAGTGTAGTTCCTATTATCCCAATAGGCTCTGCGCATTGAAATAATATCTTCAATAGTATAGACTTAGGACAGAGGTTAACTAGGTCTTCTACTGACGATATTAGACTTAAGTTTTGTGTGCCAGCTAGCTCAGAGTTCACTAGAAACTTTCTCGAATAGGCGAGGAGGAGTTTAACCTCCCTGGATAGACAAGAAGGGATTTAGTTTCTGACAACCATAGAACATGACAACTTTGCTCTCCCTAATCAAGAGTATATCTCTAGAGTCGTGTGAAAACAAAAGACAACTATTTTACTCAGTCAGTACGTGCATACTTAGTTCCACCAGATTGTAGAGAAAGAAGAGATGGGCGTGTTCAATAAAAGGTGTTATTTATTGATCAGTCTCTTTTTCTCATACAAGAGAAATGAATCGCTACAGTTGCAATACTTAAGGTTAAGTAAAGTGCATACAGTAAAAGCAGGATTATAAAATAATAATGTAAAAGCATTGATATGGTTTCTTAGCCATATGATACTTTAAAATGGATAAAAGATATACATACATATATACATTGACTAATCATACTCAACTGGTGCTTCTAACTACGCCTACCCCGGTGTACCTGACCTAAGCCTAATACGTGGGAGGGAGTAAGTAAGTAGCAGTTTAAGTTAAGTTTGTTTGCCAAGAATCTGTCTCAAGAATTCTCTGTAAGGGGTTAGTCAGTTCAGTACCTGGGATTTAGAAGGCAGGAGGGCTGGTATCTCTCTCTCAGGACTCGGTATCCCAGTTACCCGCGAAGGTAAGCCGGAAACGCCGGAGGCTGGATTTCTCGGCAGGAGAAAAGACAGCGTCTCTCTCAGCGCGTCAAATGGGAGGGGCAGCGTCCGTGGGCTTCCTGCATCAGCTGGGCTCTCCGGCAAGTAGCGCTGCTCCAAGCTCATCACCACCGTGTGTTTGCTTAGGGCAGCGTTGGTATATTTATACCTGAAAGGTGCCGTGTTTGACGTAAGGATGGACATAATACGTCAGTAAGGATGTCATAAGAACTGGTCGTTCTTGCATTCTTTACAGGAGTTCTCGAACGAAATCAAAACAATAGCTACGGGGGATTTCCCAGGTCTGCTGGAGGTTTGGTTTGTTTTGAGAACTCGGTGTGCTTTCTAGGGGGCTGGAGGAATAGGGCTTGCTTAATGTGACAGCATGCGCTATGACTTAATCTGAAAACGGGATTCTGTGCCGTTGTATGGATATTAGTGAATTATTAACCGGACAAGGGTCAGAAATAGGAGTATCGATATAGGTACCTAGATAAACACACTACACCCACTCCACGCTTTTATGTCCATATTTACTAACTAAGCAATAGTAAACATAACTAATAGTGCATGTGGATACCGAACCACCCCAAAATACATTTTTTGCATTTGAAAAATGGCTTTAGCGAAATACACGAAAATGAGTATAGGTACTGTATGCATTCAAGCAGTATAATCATTCAAAAAGGAGATGCACATTTTATATCAGCATGAATGATTTGCGAAAATTACATATGAGATGGCTTTTAATACAGAAAAAAGTGCGAGACCACTTCATCACATATAAATATAATTATTTGTAAATAAGCTAGAGGTTGAGTTAATGTCTCTAGAGTTCATAAAAATAGAAGCTCTGTTCTCTAAGAATAGTTCTATTGTAAGCAGAAGACAAGTGCAAAAAAAAAAGGTAAATATTTTGGCTTGGGAGAAAAGTTTTCGCTTTTCAGGGGAGAGGAGAGAAAAAATAGTGCACAGTAGCTTTGCTTTCCCAAAGCTGAAGGCCAAATTCAGAGTTCAGGGAACGCTGTGTGTTCGTTTGTTTAAAGTTATTCTCTCTGTTCGGGTGAAAACATCATTCCAGACAGACTCTCGAAAAAGCGGTCTACCGCTTCTGGTGAAAGTTCGACCAAGTTGGAAAATGTCGCTACCATGCAGTCATGCGCATGTTCGCTTTCAGTGATGTTTAGATCAGCACTGCTTACAGAAGGTCGTACCTGGTTGATGCTGCTCTCATCCTGTACTGCACTACCCTTCAATCGTAGTGGTGAAGTCTCCACGAATGCCGTCATCAGGATAGGTAGCCGCTGGGGACAGCACAATGCATGAGCCTTTACTGGACCCAACAAAGTATCTGCATCCAATGGTACTTCTGATTGTAGTGTAAGACAGGTGTCCAACACGCATTCTTCGCCGCATAGCATGCATCTTAATACAGGTAAGAACAATTCTGCCATATGGGTCTGAACGAAAGAAACCAGGTCATATTTAGATCTCTTAGCCGGGCTAATCCAAGGATTTTAGTTATGCGGTCCCGGTAGCGTATAGCTAGGATCGTTTCTTCCATTGTTGCTGGAGTCTTGTCTGTGACATGGCTTGCCATAACGAAGCAAGAGTAGCAAAAATAAAATGCCTGCTACGAGTCCCAACAGGAGTGGAAGTCCGCCAAAGATGCAATGGACGAAATTTGGAAAAATACCCAGGACTGCTTTGAATGGGGTTAACAGTCCAGAAAAAACGGTCTTAAATACACTCGCGATACCATTTGTATCAGAAATATTTAAGATTTCGTATAGCATTTCTGCGAAGTGTAGGGGGCTATTTGTTGATAACAATGCATGTATCTCTCCCGTTGTCCTTGCAACTTGGAGATCATACGTTTCTTTTGATGACGTCAAATGGGTTGGCACCTGTAGGAGCACAGTCTTCATTCTGCTTAAAGTATCAATTCGAATAGAAGAGATTTTCAAACTGGGCCATAACCTTCCCTCCCTGTCTGGAGTGTCATTCAGGAACAATACTCGCTCACAGCAAATGACCATGGAAGTCACGCTTACCAGATAAGGTTTTCCTGGCAGCAAGCCACAACATCTGTGATCTACAATTAGAATGTAACTCCCGTTAGAAAGTCTTTTAAAGAATGGTTCTATTTGTGTTGCAGGTGTGCCGAGCTGGTGAAATGAAAGGTTATTTGAAGTTCCTTCACAGGCCCCATGTAAATTTATACCTTTACACAGAAGTATACCACTTAGTGATGTCTCACAATTATTACCACTAAGAAATACACTCTGTCCTTTATTACTGTAACATGTGTATGTATAAGGTAAGTTCCATGTTGACTTAATGTATCCTTTACCCAACTTTTCATACTGGCCTGCCTGTGTATATTTTTGACAGTATCGAAACTGGAAAGCTGTTATCGGAATAGTTATTATCCCATGTATTATCCATTCAATGACAGGTCGCTCTGACATTGTCAATGGTAATCTCTCAAGTTTTTCAATGCTCAGAATTGTATACTCTGCACCCTTTTGTGCCAAACTGATTTGTGTATCAGTAAGGTTAAAGATACTGAATAATGACGTTGTGTTGATTAAACGCCAAGGCACATAGCCTGAACGCAGATTTTGTAACGTCCAGCCAAGCTGTACAATAGAACGCAATTGGGACTGACCGTGTTGTAACATCAGTAAGTCTTGTTCTATTATATCGATTGCAGATGATACAATACTGTCCAGTGAATATATTCTGGAAGACAGAGTCATTAACCCATTGTCCACAACAGAAAGTGATTTTTCCAAATTAACACGGTCAATTTCCCGTATTTTCTCTGCTGTTTCAATTTGAGTTACTTTCCAAGTTTCGTTGTAAGCTGCATATATAGAGGCCGCTATGAAACGTTTTTGACGCTGTTTGCGTGGTCCCATAATGAAATCACGCAAGTCAACACCTTCTTTAAGTAAAGTCAAGTGTTGCTTAATTTCTGCCAGTGTGGATGTTTGTAGCCATTCGAGGCAGAGTTTCCCTACAATGTAAGTAGTTACAATCCCTGGATGATGTGTCTGGGAGTATCTAGGGTCTGGCCTGGTCAATGTGAACCCCTGTTTTTTGTTCAGGAATCTATCTTGACAGTTATTTGTGTCTGTGGGCCGGATCAACCATTTCTTCCAATCAGGATGTGTTCTGTTTTGGTTTAAAATATGGGATATGTCTATCTCAACATCTGTAGTGCTATTACTGTCGGGTGTTGGTTTTGGAATAGACGGTTTGTTTAAGTCTTTAATTTTGGCTAGGCCAAGACAGGTTGTCTGTTGAATTGTATGATTCAAAAATATAATTTGTTCTGGGATCATGCAGGCTCTAAATAATGATTCTAAACCTTGCACTTGCCAATCTTTTGTACCCCAGATTGTCTTCGTTTCAATATTTTTGTTCCAGAAATCAAAACCGAATGTTTTCATTTTTTTAAAAAATGTCTCTGAATAGATCAATTTTGTGTTTGTAAGCATGGTTTTCATTCCTGTCTTATTTAACAATTTGAAATAAAATGTTTCTGCATCACTTGTGTTAAACCCTGAGAAATAAGAACATTTTTCATAAAATGTTTTTGAACTACCTTTTGGTGGAGTAGCACAATGTTCCCATCGATTATAATTAAAAACATTTCTGGGTTGAGCAGATTTATGCAGATAATGGTGACCATAGTGGTTGTAACAATACATCTGGTCATAATTAGATGAACCCTGTAAATATTCATGTTCTGTAAATTTTGCTGACATCACTAGATCTGACATCATATCATTAATACTTTCAAAGTCCCAATCATCAGCGAATGTGCTCGGTTTTACAAAGTCACTTAATGAAATCTTGAATTGATGAGGATACTTCAGGAGCTCAACCGGACCATAGATTTCGTAATCAGTTTTGTCCCATGCTACCCCACCGGGTATAGGATTGGCTGTGAAGTTTACTGAAGAAAGATCTCTTTTTTCGATGTGTGAAGACTTGTGTGGTTTCAGGACCAAGTTGATATTCTGACTTGCTGTGTCCATTGTAACATATTTTCCCTCAATGAAATGTCCCAAGCATAGTACCATGATGAGCCAAAGTATGAGGATGAATACTCCTAGTGCCACCCAAAGTTCAATCCATGGAGAAATCAGATATGTTTCTTGTAGTTGGTGAAAGAGTTCCTTTTGCTTTATCTTTGAAAGTTTTTGTTGTTGGCTGTTCCTCAGGTTCACTTGGATCCTCAGAAAAATCATCGAAGTTGATGAAGTAGCCAGATGCTGTTCTGTCAATTGTTTCAATTGCTTCTGGATTCCTTTTTGCTTTTTGAATTTTCTTTGTTTCATTAGCATAGTCTGTGTATACATCATTGTAGACTGGTGTTTCTTTAAGTAAGATTTTGATTTGGGTTTCAAGAGGTTTAAATTCCATGGCTTTGTTGCATAGTCCTTGTTGATTCGCTGTAGGTTTATCAATTGTGATTAGTCTCTCAGTTTGAACCTCTGTATTTGTAGCAAACTTTGGTGTTCTACTACTTCTTGGGAGTCCACTTGGCCTACTACTTGTTATCGGCCACATGATTGTGGTTTAACCAGGTCGATGGATACAACTCGGTTCTCCTTTTTACCAGCAAGGGGCGGTAATACTACTGATCTTGTCCCGTTGACAGACAAGACAGGTACTGATTTTCTTTAAGAAGGCCCAAATTCCTTCTTTACCGCGATCTTCTCTCTGACCAGATCCCCGATTTTTGGAATCCAGACAGGCCTTGCTGGGACAGGTGGTTTCTCTTCAGTGGCTGTTGGCTGTTGCTTCAACTTGATGTTGCTCAGGTCTTTTCTCTTTTCGTTTAAGTCCTGTAAAATAGCCAAACGATGTTTGATATCAAAGCATTTTTCTTTAACCGCTGAAGTTTGACTATCGAGGTCCTGGATTAACATTCTAGTCCCAAACAATAGTTCGTACGGACTGAGACCTCTCAGAGAATTTCTTGCCAGATTATTAAGACTACGTTGGACACTTATTAAATGTTTGACCCACCCAGCTCCCGAACCTAATACGTTTGCCGTTATAGATTGCTTTATGTCACTGTTTTTTCTTTCCACAATTCCGTTTCCCTCAGGATGAAAGGGACAAGAGTACCGCAATGCAATGCCCATGCTGTTCATGGCCTCTTTGTAAGCTCGAGAGCTAAACGCAGGACCCTGGTCAGAATGTAGCAAGCCAATTGCGTATGTGCCGATAAAGACTCGCAAATCTTTTATAACAGTTCTGGCGTCAGCCGAGCGCTGGGGCCACATCCAAATGAATCTCGTGTATGAATCCACTGCGACCATGATATATTTATAGTTACCGTACCTTTGTAAGGGACCGCAGTGGTCCAGGTAAACACAGGCTAATGGTTTATCTGAGATTAGAAGGGGCGTCTGTGCTGGTCGTTTCACTGTTGATACCTTCATTCTTTGACATATTTCACATTCTAGAACATAATTCCTAGTTTGTCTTCTCATTTGTGGCCACCAGTATCTCTGTTTTAATAATGATACTGTGGCTGAAACGCCGGCATGTACAGAAGCAAGCCCTTCGTGTGCCGCTATAATGAGTCCTAACCTATATTCCATGTTTGGAATTGCCCTATCCCCCACTCCAGGGATTCGAGCAAATGGAACGTTATTCGCATCAGTTATGTATGAGTACTTTACTGGAAAGCCTTTCGGGAGTGTTTTTATTGCATTTTTTCCTGTAGCGCTGACAGCCTGCAATATTTTGCTGTCTATTTTTGTTTTTGACCGGGTGATGGCAGCTACGGAAGCCGTTAGGACAGCTGACTTTGCTGCCTCATCAGCCAATGAATTCCCTACAATGTGAACGCCATCACGTTGATGACTCAGTGTATGTATCACGTGAGTCTTTTGTAGTTCCTTTTGTAAAAGAACTACTTGTTCCCAAAGCGTTTTATGCTTGATTGTGCCACCTTTTGCATCTTTAAAACCGTTCTGAACCCTGATCTGCAAGTATTCATTGTAAGACTGAACGCAATAATATGAATCGCACACTATGAGTGTGGGGAATTCGCGATCTGTATTTTCAAGCGCCATCTTAAATGCTAGTAGTTCAGCTCGCTGAGCTGTACAGTCTCCTAGGGATTGCGTTTTAGTGACCAGTGGTTTAAATTTTCCTTCCTGCCAGCGACCTTTAACAATCGCGCACGCAGCACTGTAAACTTGTTTACCCCCAACTGCGGGTTGTGCTGATCCGTCCGTATATATTATACAGCCGTAATGTTCTAGAGGCAGGATTTCGGTCGGCAGAGTACATTCAAATTCATATTGGAGAAATTCTTGTGTTTTTAAATTAGGATCAAATTCGTATACCACGTCTGTTGCAGCAAGAGAATTAACCCACTGTATCCATCTCGGATGTAATGCTTTAGCATTTGGAATGCTTGCCTTTGTTACCCCCACTAGGGCTGGTATTGGTGTAACAATGAATATTCGTTTACCTTGTGCTAGGGATCTTTCTTTCGCTACAGCAGTCTGTACCGCGGTTAGAATTTTTTCCATTGGGCTAGATTTTATTTCAGCTTTTGTGTACAAATGTGATTTGTAAGCTATTGGTACCGTTTCTCCCTCATTAGAGGTTAGGTATGTGAATCCGCATCTTCCGGGGATGACCCGAATCACAAGGTTGCGTGTGTTATCGCGTGTTTGCAATTTTGTTTTAACTAACATGTCTGTTTGTAAAGATCTCAAAATTTCTGTGTGTTTTTGAGTCCAATTGATTCTTTTAAAATCTGGTCTTATTAAGTCATAGAGAGGTTTAACCCACTCCACGTAATTTATAATGTAAGTTCTTCCGAAATTCAGGAAACCTAGAATTGATTGTAAGTTTTTCAGCTTTCTTGGTGCTTGGATTACAGCACATTTCTCTGGGAAATTGTCTGCCAGGCTTTTGCCTTCACTTGATAATTCATATCCTAAAAATAGGACAGTCAGATGGGCAATTCTTGACTTCTTGAAGTTGAATTTGTAACCCTCTGCTGCGAACCCAAGTATTATGGTTTTCACTCTTTTCAAGTGAGTATCCAAGTCATCATCTGTTAGATAGATGTCGTCGACATAAGATAATGCCTCATCATCATACATTTGTAGTAACTCTGTTACTCTCGCTGAGAATAATCCTGGGCTGTTCTTGAACCCCTGGGGCAAACGACAGAAAATTTTCTGCGAGCCATTTATTGAGAAAGCGGTCAAATATCTGCTTTCAGGTGCTATATTCTGACAAAAGAATGCATTAGAGATGTCTAATGTTGTTTTGTATTTTTTGCGCACTATGCTATTCATCAGTGCTGCACTGTGTGAGTTTTGTACTGCAAAGGTTTTGCAGCATGAGTTAAGGTGTCTGTAGTCCAAAACTAGACGATATGAATCATCTGGTTCGGAGACAGGAAACAAAGGATTGTTCATTTGTGAGGTGCATGTTTCAAACACCCCCTGGTATTCAAGTTGATCTAAGATCTCCCTGACCTGTTTTTTAGCTTCTTGCTTAATTGGGTACTGCCTTTGTGCAGTTGGTTGAGATTTTAACTGGATTTTGTGAGGAGGTGAGTCCTCATCCCATCCTACGTGGTTTTTATATAATGCAGGAGCTTGGGCTACTGCCCACTTTCTTGCAAGTGTATATTTTTTATGTATTGGAATGTGATTTGAGAAGGCAGGCATAATCATTCTCCGCCATGAGGGCACTCCCTGACAAACTCTGGTGGCCAGTCTTTTTCAGCTAAAAGGATGTCATAGCCTTTGGAGAGGTTATCCCAAAATAGACCCCTTATTTTCCTAGTCTTATCTCCCTCTATACGTAAAGTTATTTCATATATTTTATGAGGTTTGCTAACTCTGGTATCTGCAGTTTCCACCTGAATGTATTCATCCGTGTCCACTGTCTCCAGATGATTCATCAGGATCTTGCGAGCTATGCTCACTTCTGCTGCGCTGTCTAGCATTGTCTGAGCCCACTCTCCGCTTTTCAGCTGTGTCCTCAGGATCCTCGGCATGTTTGATTACTTTAATACTGGCTACCTTCTTCTTTGGAAATTGTAACTTTTTACTTTGATGGGCAGGTTCCTTGTCTTTGGACTTGACGTGCTCTTCCCTGTGTTCTGACCGTCCTCTTCTTTCCGATTTCTGCGAGGAAGTCTGAAAAGATCGAGATGGACGTGTATCAATATCTTGATATCTATCAGGTTTCTTCAAATTATCCCTATTTCTAAGGTAGTATTTTTTCTCAGAGGGCTCCCTCTGGGGAGACTTGTGTCCTTGGTCAGGATTTTCAGTTAGTTGGGGTTTCACTGGTTTACCACCCAAACTATCTCTTCCTAGTTCTTCATAGGATTTTTCTATGATTCTGGCAAGTTCAAATGGTTGTTCTGCTATATCTGTTTCTTTCAACCTTTGGCGGATTGCCACAGTTGCTGCTTCCCCCTTTATGTTGGCTAGTAATATTGCCGAGACCTGTTTGAAGTCTTTCAGTAATTTCATACCAAGAGTTAAAGCAGGTTCTGGACCGTATTCATTTTGAATTTGTTTTAGCACCTCTGGTATTACCGCCATGGATGGAACACCATGTGTTTTTGTGTAAATGGAAGCAAAGACTGTACCCCAAGTGTCACAGTCCTCCACATGTGGTGCGATCCCCATTGGAAGACAGATAGTCAGAATTCTGTGTTTCTCAGTAGGGGTAGTATCCGGAAATACTGCCTCTATTTGAGTGATTTTTTGTGCTAACCAGAATGGAGTTTGTTCCCTTTTAATGGGTACTTTACCTAGACAGGACTGTATGTTCTGTGGTGTGATTTTATTTGTGTTCCCCTGATGAGGGGTCAGCTGTGGAATTTTAATAGCTGTTTGGACTGTTGAAGTCCGCATTACATATTGGACTAATTGTCTGTGTATTTTAATCAGTTGTTTTAACTGTGCTAAAAGTTCTGTTATTGACATTTTTTCAATGTCTGGATGTGGTGTGTAGCTGGCTAGAACCGGCCACGTTGCTCCTGGTCTACCTAGTGGACCGAGCCTGGTGATGTGATCATTATGTTTTAGGGCGCCTTTAAACCAGAGCAGGTGCTCTTGGTATTTGAGTGGTATTTCCACCTCCTCGAAAGGAGTGTACTCATCCGGTGGTTCCTCTATTTTGTAATAGTGGAACTCCTTTGTTTCAGCGTTTGCTGCTGTAAAGTTTATCCATGAATAGAATACCTCTGTCTGCCGATAAGCATGTGCCTCAATTACGAATATGATTGTACCACCTCTTGATGTCAGTCCATTTTCTATAAGTTTTAAAGTTATAGTTTTTCTTATGCTGACCGGGATGAGTATTGCATCCGGGTCTTGCTGTAGGAGACTTCTGTCATCCGCTAGGAGTTGAGCTGCTATTCTAGCTGTCTCTCTTTCTTCTTCAGTGTCTGACATTTTACTGACAGGAAGGTTTTTTGTTGCAGATCAGGTTTCCACGGAAACAAAGATTAGGTGCACAATGTTTTGGAACAGTGTATCCTTCAACGTTGAATAAACCAAAAACTATACATAGGAGTCTCCTCCTACTAAGTTTGGCGGATTTAACCTTTGACCCACTCCAGACGTCTTTGGAGTTTTTATGGGAGAAAGGGTCTGTGTGGAAAAGCACGACTGAGTTACTCTAATGCCTTGCGTTAGTTTTATCGCCTTACCAAACGTTGGGCGCCATGTAGTGTAGTTCCTATTATCCCAATAGGATCTGCGCATTGGAATAATATCTTCAATAGTATAGACTTAGGACAGAGGTTAACTAGGTCTTCTACTGACGATATTAGACTTAAGTTTTGTGTGCCAGCTAGCTCAGAGTTCACTAGAAACTTTCTCGAATAGGCGAGGAGGAGTTTAACCTCCCTGGATAGACAAGAAGGGATTTAGTTTCTGACAACCATAGAACATGACAACTTTGCTCTCCCTAATCAAGAGTATATCTCTAGAGTCGTGTGAAAACAAAAGACAACTATTTTACTCAGTCAGTACGTGCATACTTAGTTCCACCAGATTGTAGAGAAAGAAGAGATGGGCGTGTTCAATAAAAGGTGTTATTTATTGATCAGTCTCTTTTTCTCATACAAGAGAAATGAATCGCTACAGTTGCAATACTTAAGGTTAAGTAAAGTGCATACAGTAAAAGCAGGATTATAAAATAATACTGTAAAAGCATTGATATGGTTTCTTAGCCATATGATACTTTAAAATGGATAAAAGATATACATACATATATACATTGACTAATCGTACTCAACTGGTGCTTCTAACTACGCCTACCCCGGTGTACCTGACCTAAGCCTAATACGTGGGAGGGAGTAAGTAAGTAGCAGTTTAAGTTAAGTTTGTTTGCCAAGAATCTGTCTCAAGAATTCTCTGTAAGGGGTTAGTCAGTTCAGTACCTGGGATTTAGAAGGCAGGAGGGCTGGTATCTCTCTCTCAGGACTCGGTATCCCAGTTACCCGCGAAGGTAAGCCGGAAACGCCGGAGGCTGGATTTCTCGGCAGGAGAAAAGACAGCGTCTCTCTCAGCGCGTCAAAAGGGAGGGGCAGCGTCCGTGGGCTTCCTGCATCAGCTGGGCTCTCCGGCAAGTAGCGCTGCTCCAAGCTCATCACCACCGTGTGTTTGCTTAGGGCAGCGTTGGTATATTTATACCTGAAAGGTGCCGTGTTTGACGTAAGGATGGACATAATACGTCAGTAAGGATGTCATAAGAACTGGTCGTTCTTGCATTCTTTACAGGAGTTCTCGAACGAAATCAAAACAATAGCTACGGGGGATTTCCCAGGTCTGCTGGAGATTTGGTTTGTTTTGAGAACTCGGTGTGCTTTCAAGGGGGCTGGAGGAATAGGGCTTGCTTAATGTGACAGCATGTGCTATGACTTAATCTGAAAACGGGATTCTGTGCCGTTGTATGGATATTAGTGAATTATTAACCGGACGAGGGTCAGAAATAGGAGTATCGATATAGGTACCTAGATAAACACACTACAACAGACACAACACTTGACCATAGCTCGCCTCACAGGTTATGAAGTCACACTATTCTAACCCCACATTATCATCAAACGATGCGATATCCTCAATCCAGCTACGCTGCTACCCACTGTTCCAGTAGACAACCAAACTCATGACTGCCTAGAGATAGTCGAACTAGTTACAAACCCCGGTCTGATCTTGTAGATGTTCCATGAAAAGCACCAGAACACACACTGTTTGTAGCTGGTTCCTGTATGCGCCTCCAAACAGGCGACCTTTCTGCAGCTTCTGCTGTCACTTCAGAAAATACAGTCCTTCTGGCAGCTAGAATACCCGTACATTCAGCCCAAGCAGCAGAACTCATAGCTCTTTCACAAGCATGTGAATGGTCAAAAGGGAAACGAGTCAATATCTACACCGATTCGCAATACGCGTTCGGGGTAGTCCATAACTTTGGTACTTTATGGAGGGAAAGAGGTTTCCTAACCTCTCATGGAACTAAGATACAACACGAAGATCTTATCCTTCAGCTACTAGAATCAATACACAGACCCACAGAAGTAGCTATACTGAAATGCAAAGCACACACAAAGGTCATAGACTCTATCACTAGAGGTAATGCTCTGGCGGACGCCACAGCTAAACATGCTGCTCAGACAGGAACACTAAAAACTGAAACTACTGTTAGGACTGTTTGTCCAGTCATCGATCCTACCAAAGATGTAGTAGACATCCAAAACCAAGCTACAGAGACTGAAAAGAGTAAATGGGAAGAAGAGGGAGGTTCTCACACAGATCAGGGTTGGGTAACAAAAGACAAGTCCAAATGGTTTCTCCCTGACATAATGGTTCCTGTAATGATAGAAACTGCCCATGGTCCCACACATCTAGGAGAAAAAGGAATGTTAGACAGTCTAAATTTGATATGGCATAACAAGCATTTACGTTCAGCGGCTAAACAAAAGGTACAAACCTGTATGATTTGCTGCCAGTTCAATCCCGGGAAAAGTGTCTCAGTTGAACAAGGAGGGTTCCATCCTCCAAATTACCCCTTCGAAGTCCTCCAAATGGACTACATACAAATGGAAAGATGTCGGGACATAAGTATGTCCTCGTAGTAGTCTGTACCTTAACCCGATGGGCTGAAGCATACCCCGTCCCAGACTATGGTGCCCAGATGACAGCTAAACAATTGGTGACGGGAATTTTTCCCTCGGTATGGGCTGCCAAGAGTCATACACTCTGACAACGGACAACCATTCTCCTCCAAACTGATGGAGGCTGTTTCCTTACTGTTAGGATATACCTGGAAATTCCACTGTGTTCGACACCCCCAAGCAGCAGGCCTCGTCGAACGACATAATCAGACCCTAAAGACCAAACTAGCTAAGGTATGCGCTGACAAACAGATAGACTGGGTTACAGCCCTTCCGGTTGCTCTTTTCTACATGCGAATGGTGGCGCATTCCCGGACGGGTCTGTCACCTTATGAGATTACCTTTGGGAGACCTCCGAATATCTGGGGTGTCCCATCCCCTAAAAAGTTAACTAACATTGATTCTAATGTACTGACAGATTACCTAGCTTCTTTGATGTCTGCACTACGTTCTTGCCGTTCACAGGTGGCTGCAGCCTTTCCAGACAAGACAACGCCCGAGGAACACGCCATCCACCCTCGCAACTGGGTCCTAGTCCAGAATTTCGACGGCACCAGTCCCCTGGAAAGAAGGTGGACGTCTCCCAAGCTGGTGCAGCTCACAACGAGGACTGCAATCAAGGTTGAAGGATGAAAAGGATGGCTGCACGTCAGCCACTGTAAAAAATTCTTCGGACCAACTCCTACTGACATTGTTGCTAACCCCAAGGACATCGACATCGAGACAACAGACTCTGTTTCACCCCTTCCTGAACTTTCCCCCCAAGAAGAGTACAGATCGCGGCTGCGATCCCATCAGAAACCAGCTAGAGACATTGCATCTGACCTCGACCTACCGGTGGCTATTTAAGTCCAAGACGTAGTTTTGGTGAAGCGGTTGCTGGGAAGTGTCGGGTCACGTATGCAAAATTGACTCAGACTAGCTGCCAAAACATGGAGAATACATCTTGTACTCATTTATTACGTAACAATGTTTCTATCTTCCTACTCTTTATGATTTCTATCTTTTGTATCACGGCTTGCCTAGGTTGGTTCCTTCATCTAGCTTTTCCACCGTCTCCCCCCACGTCTTTGAACAACACAGCTATGCACTCACATGTAGACCTTCCTCCACATCTCCAAAATAGAAGAAAAGAATTCTTCAATAACACGTTCATCTCCACACTCCACCAACACCAACTGGTTATTAACAAAACCAACTGTTGGGTATGTGGTTTAATGCCACATTCTGTACACGGAGGAATGCCTTTTATCCCTCTCCCTTTTGGCTATGCTGGATCTACCTATGCCCTCTCTATGATATTCTCCGCTTCTGTTAAAAACATTCCTGAGACCAAGGCCAAGAACGCTAGTACCTGGAACGAGATAAAAACAAAGACAGTACGAGCTGTTCAAAAGATGGTAGATTTCACCACTACATGGGGACGAGCAGATAATAATGAAAATATCAGTTATTCCCTCTTTAACGACACTACCTCCTTCAGGGAAACATTCTCAGTACAAAAGAGACAGACAGAACAGGGAGGATGGGCTGTGCCTCATAAGGGCCTATTCTGTGTAAGAGGGAAGGGCAAGGGTCAGAAAATGGGAGACAGTGAGTGTAATAAGACATACACTTTACCTGATCTGAACTTCCCAACGATGGCCACTGCCCCCAACACCTATTTCATCTGTGGACCTCACGCACGCACATGGCTACCCCAAGGCTGGTCCGGGAAGTGCTACATTGCATTTCTCCTTTCCCCTACCTACACCGCCCCGGCAGATTATCATCTAAGTGACCCTCCGACTGTAATAATAGACGGCGAAGGGGGGCCATAGATGGTGAAGATACAGCGGACCAAGAGGCTGGCGATTTCTTTAAAGGAGTCATCCCTTTCTGGGGGCCCATGATCAACAGCCGCCACATAAGGCAACTGTCTCGTGTAGTCCAGGGAGCCATCAACGAGACAGCTGGTGCATTAAGCAACATCACCGCTGAGATGGCTGCCGACAGACTCATGACGTTGCAGAACCGCATGGTTCTAGACATCATATTGGCCGACCGTGGTGGCGTATGTGAACTGATCGGGTCCACTTGCTGTATATTTATTCCAGATAATGCACCCTCGGTGTATTCCGCTATTTCCCGCCTTCATGTACTTTCCAGAAAACTAGATGCAGACACTGATGCCTGGTCCCTGACGGGTTGGCTCTGGGGCCTCCTGTCGTCATGGGGATGGAAGGCACTTACAGTTTTAGGTCTTGCTCTAGCCATTCTCTTCACCTGTTGCCTCTGTATTCAGTGTAGCCAAGCACTCTGTAGTTTCTGTACCACTACCTGCATTCCCAGATCCCAAACTAGAAAGAAAAACAAGGAAAAGATTATGTTACAGGAACAAGTGGACAACCTAATGCACATAGAGGCAGATTAAGAGAAACAATCTTAAAAGGGTATATTATGGGACAAGGAAGGAATGTGGAAAATGATTGTTTCTCGTTATTTATGTCCCAGTATACACCCTCTCTTTCACGTCCCGAGCTTACCATGCCGGTAACTAGAAAACCCGGGCACATCAATGTAAGGTTGCACACAAACACATCTCTTCCTCAAACTGCAACTGTACATTCTTATGGTCAAGCCGATTCCGAGAAACGAGCCCCCGTTGTAACCACCCCCGCTTATGGTCAGACTAATTCCGAGAAATAAGCCCCCGTTTGCCAAGTCACGACAACCAATTCCGAGAAACCAGCTCCTGTTTGCTAAACACATGACACCAGACATCCTGTCACGACCATTTCTCCTTTTCTTATCCAAGGAACCAGCCTAGGGTTATTTCTTAACTCTCTGCCTCTGCCTTTGCCATGACTTCTTCTTTATTGTGACACAGTTTCATCTCAACTGCCATGATCTCTGTATGATTGACATTTTCGTAACTGAACATTACTCAAGGGAAGCTTCTTCCTCTTTTTTGTATATAATTGTCATGTTTTCTGTGATTAAAGTAGAGACTATTCCCGAGCCTCCTTAGGTGACGGAGCTCTCCCTTAACTCGAGTTACTGAATAAAGACCCCGAATTCTAACCAACACGGACTCTGCTCTTCATGCTTGACCTTATTGATATTATAGAAATTCCAATCAAGGTAAATTACTAAAATATTTACCACATGGTGATGCACATGGTGAGTCAGTATTTCTGGACAGACACTATGTCTGGGCAGAGGCGGTCACATAGTATTGCTTGAGTTTAATATATGGTGTGATGATCGCAGACCTCGCCAGTATGTACTGGACAGGTGAGGAGATCTGATCCACTAAATTTCCTGAGTGTGCTGATCTTTTATAGAGGGAGTCTGCAGTGCATGCAGTCTGTGGGTGATTCTTGGTGTGCGGCACTGTGTCTGCGAAGTGAACGTCATAAAAAACACACAAGCAGAGTCACGACAGACCACTCGTACCAGGATGCCACAAAACTCTTTTTAGTCTTGCAATGGTGGTGGGCCATCTTTGATTCATGAGTATTAGGTTCTCATGTTTTACAGCTTTCTTTCCTTAGCAATCAATATACTCTTCCCATATTTATCAATATTTCATGCAACACAATGCATCAAGCCACCTTGCTGTGCTGTGTGAAAGGGAGAGGGCAGAAATGTGCTGCATTCCTGCTCTCTGTCTGTGCTGGTACACAAACTGCTGCCTAGCGCCAATGCAAGTACCATTGCACCATGGTGCAAAGGTATCTGTGTTGTAGGCAGGATTGATTTGGTGTGGGAAGGGACACCTTCCTGCACAAAACAATTGTCAGAGGTATTTTTCTCTTTCTGCGTATGCTACAAAATTCAGCACACTTCAGCACACTTAGAGCACCCTTAGAAAGATTAAACAATGAGAAGAAATAACTATATGTTCCCTCCTTACGTGTCTGACGGAGAAGAGTACAGTTCTGACACATTCACAAGTGTACCAGTGCTGGTAAATCTGGGAATGTGTCATAATCCATGGGTGGATGTGTTGGAAGACCCACGCTCCACTCATGGCACTCCTTCCTGCTACAGAGTAACACCAGGCAGTGATCTGCGTTGCCTTGCCTCACTCTAGATTCATCAAGCCATGCAGGGTAAAAGGTTCATCGTACATGGCTTGGTAAATCTAATTTAGGTTTGGTGTCATCCTTGCGTTCCTTTGCATGGTGCAAGGGCGATGCAAAACCTTGATAAATATGGGGCTTCGGATTTCGAAGCACTTCTCCAGGAGTAATCAAAGATTTGCTGTTACACAGAAGTATTCTCGATTACATTTGAGATCATGGATTTAGACTTTTGTTATTGCCCATTATTAACCAGAGTCAAAATCCCAAAGGTTATGAACTCTAGTTAGAGCTTCTATTCTATGAGAGAATCCTGTATGTACTTTGTTTATATGTTTATATTTTTCTTTAGAGGCATATGTGGTATTAAGGTATTGATAATGCATTGAAGTGACTGCTTGCTGTCAAGATGAAAAGTATAACACTAATATGTGTTCATCATATTACACCGGATAAATTTGTTACATTAAAAATCATGAAGACTCATGTACAAATCACTAAAGGCAGTTATCAATATAGAAATGGTGATTGCAGTTAAAGTATTTAATTGCATCCATTGCAAAGGTTTCATTTGTATTTCAGCTCTAGGAAGGTCGAGTTTGAATCACTTATGGAAAGTCAGAAATGCGGAAGTTGTCAGAAAGTACATCATATGTCATGTTAGGAATTGTGAACTGGGATTTCAGCTGTGATATTGATGTTTCTGCAGTGCAGTTTAAAGCCAGCAGTAATAACAATGAAAATGAAAATATCCAATGTCTCTGTTTCTCTCTCTCCCTCTCCCCCTCTCTCTTTCTTTTTCTCTCCCTCACTCTTGTGCCACCTCCCCTTTTCGTGGGGCTGCTGCTGAACTGCATAGTATCCTTTGCATGGTTGCCAGTGAGTTCAAGGAGGTGAGTAAACATAAATATAGTAATAAATAGAATAAAATACTCTGAACTTCGGCAAGTATGGGTTATGCCAAAGTATGCCATGATACAAAGGATTCAATGTGTGCAGTACGGTAAAATCACATTGAACTAACCTTGTGAATATTAGGAGAGTTGTTACATGTGTAAAGTAGCTATTACATGCAAATAGTGAAACATGTTTTTCTCCTGTGCTATAATGTTGTAATAAACTAGAATTTGACCTTCCACTATAGTAACATGTGTTAATGTGTGTTTAATAGTACAGCTGCTCTAAACAACATGTGTAATTCAGTCACATTTAATGTTATCACCATTACATGAATGTATGTGTGTGTTATGGAATGCTTGTCTGAAGTGCGAGATATGGATTGCATTCCTAACCAAAACTTGCAAATGTCAGTAGTTGTAAAGTTTTACTTCACAACCATACCCACACTTTAACTGACCTTTTTCAGTTAACTTTAAGGTATTTTTCCCCATATGTCAATGTGTTATAATCCCAGCTCACCTTAACTTCAATCTACTCTTTGTGTTCACAGCACATTTTTGGAGCATTTTGGGGCATTTTTATCATATACCACTTGTAACAGTTATTTCCATCTTACCAGCCATGGGCAGCCAGCCCCTGCATTTGGTTGTGCATAATGGGGGTTGGCCACAGGGAGTGACCTACAGCCAGGCCAGGGCCTAATCCTCCATGGGTCTTTTGCCAGACCCCTTCCGCAAGACCCTGGGGGTTTGGGGCTTGGAGCTTCCATGTCCTGGGGTCATGGTGTTTTCTGAAACCATATATCCACAACATACCTGCTTTTGAACAGGATATAAAATATATTTTGAAAACATATGATAATGTCACATAGAAACATTCTAATATTATGTTTGTTACCTTAGGTGTGGTAGAGGCCTAGGGCCCGATTCACAGAACTAACTTAAGACTAAATCCTAAACATACTACTTTTGGTATTCACAGAAGGCATTTAGTAGTAGTATAGTTAGGATTTTGTCTTAAGTCTGTCTTAAGTCTGTCTTAAGTTTGTCTTAAGTTTGTCTTAAGTTTGTCTTAAGACTGTCTTAAGTCTGTCTTAAGTCTGTCATAAGTCAAACTTAAGTCAAACTTAAGTTACAATACAATCCTAACTTTACTACTACGAAATGCCTTCTGTGAATACCAAAAGTGGTAGGACAGACTTAAGACAGACTTAAGACAGACTTAGGACTGACTTAAGACAGACTTAAGACAGACTTAAGACAGACTTAAGACAAACTTAAGACAAACTTAAGACAGACATAAGACAAACTTAATACAAACTTAGGACAGACTTAAGACAGACTTAAGACTAAATCCTAACTTTACTACTACTAAATGCCTTCTGTGAATACCAAAAGCAGTAAGTTTATGATTTTGTCTTAAGTTAGTTCTATGAATCGGGCCCCTAGTGAAGTTCCCAAAAATTAATAAAAAGTGTTGGCTTGTCTGACAATAATTTTAAGAATGATGCATTTCTACAATAAAAAGTTTCATTAATGACTCAAATGAAGACTTGAAAACTCGAAAGGCACGTCACTGACGCGCCAAGCTGGCGCACTGCTTTGAATGGGACCTTTTCCCTTCCAATACATCGTTTTCAACCATGGTTGATCAAAACTTGACCTTTTATTCCTTTTTTAATCCATCTTTTCAATGACAATACCACGGAGACAGTGAAATTCCAAATGGTTGTTTATTGCACATTTTCAAATGCAGCTGCTTTCCATTCCAGGCTTTTAAACAACGGCACGTTAATTAATAAACACCAACGTATGCCATGTGAATGTTGCGCAATTGATATAGCTGCTTTTGTATTTTTTTCAGAAAGTCCCTGACGAAGAGCCTCTGGCTCGAAATGCATTGGGTAACATTCACATGGCCTACGTTGTTTAAAAGCCTGGAATGGAAAGCAGCAGCATTTGAAAATGTGCAATAAACAACCATTTGGAATTTTGCTGTCTCCATGGTATTGTCATGGAAAAAATGGATTAAAAATGGAATAAAAGGTCAAATTTTGATCAACCAAGGTTGAAAACGATGTATTGGAAGGGAAAAGGTAACATTCAAAGCAGTGCGCCAGCTTGGCGCGTCAGTGACGTGCCTTTCGAGTTTTGGTGATAGCTCCCTTAGTTCATTGATAAAGTCATGCAAACAAATATCTATGACATGTACATGTACATCAATTAGAGGTTGCCTGGAGTTGCAGCTGTGACCCATAAATGGCAGTTTGTGACCCTAGGAATTTTTTTGCGACCCCTGTCTTCAAAATGAAACCAGATTTTATTTGACTTACTATTTCTATTAGAGAAACACAACCTCATTATGCTGCATTTTTATACACATCAAGACGGGGGAAAATAATGTTTAAACATGTCTTCTACTTTAGTGTTGCGGTGAATCCACTTTCATTTACTGGGGCCTGCACTGCCTGAAGCCATTGGATTTACAGATGTGGACCATGAATCGGCAATGATAGCGTGGATTGGGCCCTAAATTTACAAGTAAAATTGAGTTCAATTAATCAAATTACCACATAATCCCCATTTCCACACCAGGCCTTTCTTTCTTCTTGTGATGCATCTTTGACTATGGTGTTAGGAGTCAAGGAGCAAAATTGTACATTTAAAATATATATTGTACCAACAGTGTAAGTTCAGCCAATGATGAGAGTTGGGATACGGTTTTTCAAAACCGTTATTCCCATTAAGAGATTTTGTCTTTATTTCAATTAAATTAAATTTAATAAATCAAATTAAGTTACCGAAATCTCATAAAAAATAATGGTTAGAATAAAGTATCAAATATTTTATTAAGTGTATTCCATAACAGGAATAAGTCCTTATTCTAGAGATCAAAATGAGAGTTTTAGAATTGTAGAACCCATTAAGAGATCAAAATCAAACTGAAAAGAGCGAGATCAGGGAAGCATAAAGCTTCAATGCCAAATCAGAACAGAAGTTACCATAAAGAGTAGCTCATAAGACTCAGCCAAGTCTGAATAAATCCAAATAGATCAGCATACAGTTGCAGTAGCAATGTGTCAAAAACCAAACAGTAAAGGGAGGTAAAATGGAAACAGTAGTAGCAGCAGCCACCACTGTCATGGTCCAGCAAGGAAAAAAAGGAAAGTGTTGCATCTACCTAGGAACAACCTCTAATATAAAAACAGGAAAACATTTTAAAACAGTATGGCAGAATACCTCAGTAAGAAGGTTCTGCTCCTCTGTTCCACACAAAAATTCATACAGCTTAAAAACGTTGACGCAATGTTATCTGCAGACTGTCTTGTATAGTTTAATGCTGGAAACATAAGGCTCAGTTCCCCTAGGCATTTTACCATAGGTCGACATTCTACATCTCAATGTATTTCACTGCAAGAGTGAACTACTAACTAAAAGGCAAAATCACTGTAATGTAATGCAATCCATTTAATACAAACAAGAATCATTGTCTACAATGCACAAGTTATTCTAGTCAAACATTCTATGTAACATAGGCTCTTTCTCCCCCATTTTTGATTAATGACAAGTACTTTTTGGAAGCTGAATGAACCTCTGCTTTTTCGCTACCTCCATCTTGATTTGAATGTAATACGTGACTTCTTCTAATTCTGATGATGTTAAATGTGCACAGACATAACAATTATTTGCTACTATGGCATGCGTGTATTCCTGTACTAATCTAGAGTAAACCTTTGTTGAGTTTCCATCTATATTGTAGGCAACAAATTAAGCTTTAAGTTACTCTTCATCAATCAGATATCTGTGTGCTTTTGTCATGTTTGGATTTCTAAAATCTTTCTCAGGTATTAAATAATTGTAACTATGGTTATCTTAATTATTGTTATTATAAAGATTAAACACATAATTTATTTACACTTATTTCTAAGGTAACACATTTTCTCTGGAAAAGGATTAAATGCAGTCAAGTTAAAGTTCAATGCTGACTTGGGAATAACTTCTTTTAAGTGTTTAGTTTTCAGCAAAGCAATTTTAGACAACCCTTAACCACACTCCGTGTTCTTTTATTAATGTTATCCCTTCTCTTCTACTGCAGACTCAAGCCTAGGTTGATCTTTTGTAAAATAAAAAATAGGACTCAATCAGTGTCAGTTTCTTATTTTCATATAACTTTCTATTAAACTTATCAAAAACCTTTTTTGTTTTGTTTTATAAATGCACTGTTTATTTTTTGTTAAATATTCTTTATCTAGCAATGCTTATTGTGAGGATGTCATGGATGTTCCAGCAGTTCAGATCTCACCTTACACAAACCATTGATTGTGATATTTAGTACTCGGTCCAAATAGTAAGACCGCTCAGGTGTGTAATGAAAAGTTACCAATAACCACACAGATAGGATTTGTCCTTAGGCCAGGTTTATTGGTTAGCACCTTAACCATCAGCTATCAGGAGGCAACTGCCAGAAATAGAACTAGCTCATAAGAACATTCCAAGGCCATGGAATGTAGAAGGAATGAACATGAAGATAATACTACACATCCTCTTTCTTATAAATAAGACAGAATTCAAATTGATCAAAATTAATGAACAACAAAATACAGTAATGCAAGATGAAGATACAGCATATAACACAATGAATTTCACCCAAATCAAATACATAAAATTCTTAGCTTGTATAGTCTTTAAGATAAACAGGAGCCCACTTAACTCGTGAGCTACACCTTTGTTGGGTTAACTTTGTTTCATCACAATTAACCGGATCATCCACATTGGATTCTTCAGAAACTGTGTGGTCTTTTACTAAGGCCACTCTATTCAAATTCCATATCTTACCATTTTGCTAATTTAACAGAATTTTTGAAACATTTTATAACATGCAAAGGAGCAGTGTACTTTGACCAAGCCAAAGCCCCTACTGGAGCCCTGACTCTAACTAAATCACCAACTTTAAATGTACCTTCTTTCACTCTTTTCCTTTCATCATAACACTCATTGTTCCTCAACTGAACCTTCTCCTCCCTTGTCCTCCATTCACCAATCCCATTGTTTATTATACCTTTCCCCCAACTCATCCAAGCAGGGCTCAAAGACGTATTGGGAATTCTCCCTTTAAATAACTCAAAAGGAGTTCTCTTCGTTGTCATTTGTGGAGAAAATCTGTGAGCTAAAATACATTTTTGTAACTCTTCCCTCCAATCCAACGAATTAACCCTTGAAAGTTGTACATTCTCCTTAATCACTCGGTTAAACCTTTCCACAGTTCCATTAGTTTCCAGATGGTATACAGATGATCTTTTATGTTTCACACCACAAGAGATTAAAAATTCAGACATCAAACTTGAACAAAACTGCGGACCATTATCCGATAAAAGAGATTTTGGAAGACCTTCCCTTCTAAAAATTTCTTTTAGAAAAGATATGACACAAGAAGAAGTCACCTCAGAAACAGAAGACACTTCCACCCACCTGGAATAAAGATCAATCAATACTATTAGATATGGGGTACGATGCTCTCTAGAAAGAGGACCCACAATATCTATGGCAATATCTTCCCAAGGTCCAGACGGAAGATTGCGACAAACCATGGGAGACGTGCGTGATGTCAAGATTTTATCACTCACCCTACATTGTAAACACTCCCTAACCTCTCTTTCAATTTCTTGATCCATTCCTGGCCACCAAAATGAACATCTAATTCTTTCCTTAGTTTTAACAATCCCTAAGTGACCCTGATGCGCTTCCTCAACCAATCTTTTCCTCAAAGAACTAGGAGGAATTAACTTGGCTCCCCTCAAAAGAATACCATTCTCCACTGAAAGTTCATTCTCAACCAAACGCCATACTTTACCAAGTGAGTTGTCCCAATTAACATTCCTTTCAACCTTAGCAATCACACCTACAATTTCAGAATCCTTACCAATTTCCTCCAACCACTCCTCTTCAAGTATGGCTCCCGAGGTAATCTCACACACATTTACCTCGTTTTCAAAAATGTCATCATCAAAATCAACACCCTGAACCTCATCCACCAGACGTGACAAACAATCCGCGAAGACATTTTCAACTCCAGGTATATATACAACCCCAAAATTAAACTCCTGAAGACCAATCACCCATTTGCAAATCCTAGAAGAAACACTATCCAAACCCTTCATCATAAATATCTCTCTCAAAGGCTTATGATCGGTGCAGACCATGAATTTCATTCCCCAAAGAAAATTCTTGAACTTTCTCAAAGCCCAATAAATGGCTAAAGCCTCTTTCTCTATGACAGAGTAGTTTAACTCTGCACCCCTCAGACTCCTAGAGGCACAAGCAATGAGTTTCTCTTCTCCATTCCTCTTTTGTTTCAATACAGCACCCACTCCTTTAGAACTGGCATCCGTAACCACAAAAGTCTCTTCAAAAGGTATAAAAGATTGTAAATCCGGAGCATGCAACAGATCTTTCTTAATGTCACAAAATTCCCTTTCACATTCATCACACCACTTGAACTCCTTATTCTTTCCTAACAAATTTCCACTTTTCCCAGCCAAATTGTTTATAAACTTCCCATTGTATTCAACCATACCAAGAAACGAAACCACCTCTTCCTTACTTTTCGGAGATGACAACTTCTCGATAGTGTCAACCAAATCTCTTTTAGGAGTAATGCCTTCAGATGAAATGTGATGTCCTAAATAATTCACTTCATTTACTGAAAACTTAAATTTTTCATATTTCAAAGTTAAACCAGCATCTTCCAATCTTTTCAGAACCATTCTTAGAGTTTTATCATGTTCAAATTGATTTACACCATATATCAGCAAATCATCCTGATAACATTTCACAGATTTTATCCCCTTAAGAATGAAATGCATTACACGTTGAAAGACTGACGCAGCCGAAACAAGACCAAACAGCATACGTTTATATTTAAAAGCCCCCATAGGAGTTATAAAAGCTGTAAGATCTTGTGATTCTTGAGTTAATTCTTTTTGATGATATGCCTGCGTTAAATCAAGAGTAGTGAACACTTTGGAATCCCCTAAAGATGCCAAAAGCTCATCAATATTGGGTAGAGGAAATTTGTCCACTACTACCTCCTTGTTTAATGATCTTAAATCACAGCAGAGTCTTATCTCGCCATTGGGTTTGTTGGCGACAACTACAGGCGCCAACCATTCAGTCGCCTCCACAGTAGTTATAATATCCTGTTCTAGTAATTTTTTAAGTTCATATTCCACTTTTTCCTGAACTGCAACAGGAATTCTCCTAACCTTGGCAATCACAGGTAGAGCTTCTTTTCTCAATTTAATAGAATGTTTATAACCTTTTAAACATCCTAATTCCGAACGGAAAAGTTTAGGAAATTCCTCCATAAATGCATTTGCTTTTGATTCCACCTCCTGAACCTGCACCTGAGGATCAGAGTTTGGATTCAAAATCACCCCCAAAGCACGCTGATGAGGCCATCCTATCAAGGAATCCCCAACTTTAGAGACATAGATTTTTCCCACAGTTATCCTCTTTCCAAATTCAATGGAAGCCTCAAAATATCCCATCATGGTAATAGGAGCACCCCCATAACCACCTGGACACACATCCATTCTCCTCAACTTATTCCTATCTTTAAAATATTTCTCATAAATTTCCCTTGAAATAATAGTAATACGAGCACAAGAGTCAAACTTCACTTCTATCTCTATGTCATCTATCTTGATCACACCAAGGGGATGATCACGGTCTTCTCTGACCTTAATCTGACAAATAACCTCCTTAATCTCCTTGCTGATTACCTTCCTATCCTTTGTTTTACAAAATTTTACAAAATGTCCTTTTTTACCACAGCCATGACAAACAAAATTCATGGCTGGACAAAACTTAGAATTAGCCTTATGACCTGACTTTCCACATCTATAACAGGTAAAACCAGTAGCATTGGTTTCCTCTTTACCCATCACCTTCACCACCGGTTTCACCTCTTTGACTTGTGTTACTTCAACCTTCACCTCTTCGACCTTTTCCTCAACCTTTCCTTTATCATTTTTTAATTCATTCACACATTTCAACATATGTTCGACCCGTTTTGCTATCCCAATTACTTCTTCTAAAGGTGGTTCATCCTTGAGCCATAACTCTTCCCTGATCTTATCTTCCCTACACTTCAAAACAAATTGATCCCTAATACGTTCCTCATTCACAGCGCCATACTTGCATTTAGAAGACAATTTTCTTAGAGCAGTAATATACTCTTCTACAGATTCATCTTTACCTTGCTCACGTTTCCCAAAATTATATCTCTCCATAATAGTACTCATGCGCGGTAGATAATGTTTATCTAATTGTGTAAACACACCTCGTATTCATCCAAACCCCTTTGTTCTTGATGTGTCAACTCTGGTAAGTTTTCAAGTACTTCCTGCCCCTCCCCACCTAGACAATGCATAAGTAAGGAATGCTTCCTTTCTGCGCTTAGATTAGTACCACATACTTTTGCATAATGCGCAAATATCTTTTTCCATTTACTCCATTTCACCTTAGGTTCACCTGGATCACTCAAAAAAAATGGAGCTGTGGTCACATTCTGCATTATATAGCCTTATGTTATAACCACACAAAATGCAAAACTCTATACTGAATTAACTTTTCAAATAATATTATACAATTAGAGATATATATATATAAAAAAAATTCACTACACCTTTGTAGTAATGTACCTTTAGAGCCTCTAAACAATTTATATATTCTTAAGTTGTAAATATAGTCTCCCCAAAAAATATTTTCCATATATGTCTATAGCCTACATAGTATCTACACCCAACACACAAAATTACACCTCTACCGATTTTCTTTAATCTACATACCTTTCTCTTCAACTTTAAAAACGAACGTGTTGGTTTAGAAATAGTGTCAAAGCTGCTTTTCTTTCATGCGATGTTGTTCTTGCAAGGAAATCCTCCCTCGGAAAAAAAACTCGCTGTTGCGCAGTTACACTACGCTCTATTCAACGTGAGGGCAGTCCGTCACGTCACACGCTCATCATGTTGCTAGGGAGACCTTCACCAAATCCTTTTAGCAGATTCCACTACGTCATCATTCAACGAAGAGACTCGAACTGAACTGATCACGCCGTCAACGAGAAACGGTAACTGTCAAAACTTCCTTCTGTCGTTTCATGCGTCTCGCCTATGCTTCACTTGGTACTGAGAGGGAGGGGTCCCAGCTTAAGTGTGAAGTAATGTGTATAATTTCAAACGATAAGTTAAACAGACAATAGATGAGTCCACATTGTTTTATTCACAACAGGACTGGATATACTAAATGTATACAAGACTAAATCAATAATGCACTTGGTTGTACAGTGCCCCGAGAGAAAAGGGGAAGGTAAGTGCTCTGGTGAGGATAAGGTGATAGATAGAAATACGTGACAATAAAATCAATATATTAAGGAGACTGTATTCCTGAATCATATACAGTATAGTGGACCAAAAGGTTCAACACAATTAGATTAAAGAGTCATACTTCACAAATAACAATAAATGAAATAAATGTTGGAGTGAAGTTGATGGTGAAGTGGATAGTTGTCGCCGTTTCGACCCTCTAATGCAGGGATTAGTTGTGCCCTTGCTGCGGGGTCTTCATCAGGACCGAGAAGGGGGGAGGGGCAGGCAACCTAATTCGGTATATAAAATTAAAAGTTATATTCCAAGTTAATGGGATTTGCCTCATATTCCTTGTACACTTAGCACACAATCGATTGAGCAAGTTGAAGTTAATTATTAAGACTGCTGGATTATCAACACATTGATTTATTAACTAAATAACCGGGCTGAAAGTGGGGCCAGTCCCGTATAAAGGAATAAATCATATTGGTAGAAGCAAGCAACAGAGAAAAAAAGGCTCAGAGGGGAGGTGGGTACTGGCGATCCCCGTCATGACACAGTAAAAGGTGGTATATTACCGTGAAACGTAGTTCGAAGGGCGTGGTAAATAGCCACCATCTAGTTGGATCCTGTCAGGAAGTTCATGCCTGAAATAAGTAAAATGGGCGAAATCATTCACCGGGTGCCAACCATAGGATTGTACATGCACAATGACGGTGACACGGGTTGAGCTAACTTACCGCGTGGTAAAAAACAATAATGCCACGGGATGCTGTAAGCGGTTAGCGCGATATCTGAATTAACCTGTGGGTAGAAAGGGGGGGACCAATCAATTAAGGGTGCAATTACTGGTGGCCATAAAACGACGACTAGGTGCACAGGAATAATCAGCTTACCCGGGGATCGGGAAGACGCTTTCGGGACCGGCAATAATTCGGTAGTCCGGACAACCTGTAAAAGGGATGAACGGGTGTGGACTATCAGTTACAGAGACTGTGGGAGACCAAAGTTTGTATTATAAATTCGTATTTTGAAAAACCGCATCGGTGATTCGATCTCGCTAACTTACTTGGAAAAGCCGACTGAATCGGACCAAGAACGCCGCTGTACCTCGCAATGGCGAGCTGCAGTTCCTGTTAGTTAAATCACTAAGCAAACCGTCCCACGTGATGAGTGGTCGGTGAGGGAAATAGAAAAAAGACTATGGTTGCTTGGAATCTCACTCATGGACGGGTGAGTATACAGGTTATTCGGCGGAGTTTTAGACAGAAGGCATAGTGAGACTCCAGTGACTGGGGTTGTTGGACACCACATTGTTCAACAATTTAAAGGAGTAGTCAGACAATTCTACGGTACTGCAAAAATAGTGCCTTCATCCGAAGGGTTAATGTACAATACGAGACTTGGGGCAACTCATTGTACTAGTATACGACTATAGGTCCCGATGCAAAGTTTATGGGGAATTCCATTGACGGTCTCATATACAGTAAGCAAAATTACTGGACAATCAAATGCAGGGCTAATATACATTAACAGGCGAGCTGGCATGCAAGTATTGGTCCAGATGCAGCATCACCGTACATAAATAATGAGTGAGCACAGTTTTAATCACATGTGTGATAGATACATTAATGGTTATCTTAGTGGCGTACCTCCCACATTGGGGTAAAGGCCAATTTAAGATAAAGAGAAAGAAAGCAAGAAACACTGTGTAATCATTTCATTATCACAATCACTGTAGCGCACCTCTCACATGAGGGTGAAGGCCAGTTCGTGTTAATAGTGATAGTGATGTATGACATGTGAAGATACAGGGTAGGGGAAGGAAACCCCGAATCAAGGTAACGTCACTAACTGCGAGAAAGAGCTGTAGTGTTCATTTAAGCCAGTTTCGATAGAGTCAAAAAAGTACATCCATTTTAATTCACGTGTATTTAGGATCCCGGTGATGTTACCACCCCGTGGGCCAAGGGTCGCTTTCTCTATCACCAACCATTTGAGGCTATCTGGGGGATGTCCTGCACTCTTGAAATGATCTACAAGGGGAGCCCCCTGAACATCGCATCTGATCCTGCTCATATGCTGTAATATTCTGGCCTTCACCTTCTGTTGTGTTTGTCCAATATAGATTTTGCTGCACGGGCAGGTTATTGCGTAAATTACATTGGCAGAGTTGCAATTGCTGTGTGTCTTAAGCATGATTCTGCGTTGACGGTGTTGGAACTCCTTAGTCTGGATGGCAGTGTCACAGGCTTTGCACTGTCCACATCTTGAATGTCCGACCACTGGGGGTAAATCCCATAGAGAAGTGATGGTGGGCTCTGCTGATGTTGGAAGGAATGACCGGACTATAAAGTTTGTGATGCTCTTGGCCTTCTTGAAGGCATGAAGGGGAGTTTCATATTGGTTGATATCGTCTGCTATGAGTTGCCAGTGCTGATTGATTATCCGCTTGATCCTGTTACTTTTTGTGTTAAAGGTGGTTACACAAACCATTCTGTTCTCTGGTTGATCATTTTTGTCTTTGACTACAAGTAGTTCTTCTCTGGGGTAGAACCAGGCTCTTTTACGTGATTTCTTAACCAGGCGCCTTGGATACCCACGTTGTTGCAGCCGGTTTGCAAGGTCCTCAGACGGTGTGAAATAGTTGTCTTTGCTAGAGCAATTCCTACGGATTCTTAGGAATTGCCCGAATGGAAAATTGTCACGGAGCGTCCTCGGGTGGTGACTGTTGTAATCCAACAGTGAATTTCTTTCAGCCGGTTTGCGGTATAGTGTGGTAAGAAGTATCCCTGATTCTTCGTATATGGTGATATCTAGAAAGTCGATGGTATGATTGTCCGACTGGATCGTAAATTTCAGATAGGAGGACTGTTGATTGAGCCATGTGAAGAAAGAGGATAGATCTTCCTGGTTCCCATTCCAAATTAGTAACACGTCATCAATATATCGCATCCAGAGACCGAGATGGTCTCTGAATGGATTTACTTGATTGAGAACAGTGCCTTCCTCAAAGGCTGCTATGTAGAGTATCGCCACATCCGGGGCACAGGGTGCACCCATGGCTACTCCTGATGTCTGGAGGTAGAATTTGTTCTTGAACAGGAAGAAATTCTTGGTCATGGCTATTCTCAGTAGTGCCACAATGAATTCAGATGGTACTTGTACTGGGGCCGGTCGTTGTTGTAGGCACCGTGATATCACCATGAGAGCTTCTTGTTGGGGGATGCATGTATACAGTGAAACCACATCACACGTTGCTAATCGTTGATGGTGGTAGTCAAACGGTAAATTCTCGATGATGTTAATCGTGTGCATGGTATCCCTAAGGTAAGATTGGGAGGATTCGGCCAAAGGCTTCAGAAAGAAGTTAATATACTTCCCCAATGGCTCGAGGATGGACCCACAACCGGACACGATGGGGCGCCCTGGTGGAGTGACCATACTCTTATGTATTTTGGGTATAGTATAAATGGTCGCCAGTCGAGGATGTTTCTGATTAAGGTAATGGAACTCATTTTCCGATAGAAAACCTTGGTCAAGCCCAGCTTGGGTTAATTCAAGAATCTCTTGGGCAATGGCTTTGGATGGATCTGAGCGTAGCAGTTGATAGCTGGTATGATCTCCCAACTGTCGAAGAATTTCAGATTCATAAGCAGGGGTATCTTGAACAACAATGGCCCCACCCTTATCCACCCTCATCTCGCCTGTTAATGTATATTAGCCCTGCATTTGATTGTCCAGTAATTTTGCTTACTGTATATGAGACCGTCAATGGAATTCCCCATAAACTTTGCATCGGGACCTATAGTCGTATACTAGTACAATGAGTTGCCCCAAGCACGACTCGTATTGTACATTAACCCTTCGGATGAAGCCACTATTTTTGCAGTACCGTAGAATTGTCTGACTACTCCTTTAAATTGTTGAACAATGTGGTATCCAACAACCCCAGTCACTGGAGTCTCACTATGCCTTCTGTCTAAAACTCCGCCGAATAACCCGTATACTCACCCGTCCATGAGTGAGATTCCAAGCAACCATAGTCTTTTTTCTATTTCCCTCACCGACCACTCATCACGTGGGACGGTTTCCTTAGTGATTTAACTAACAGGAACTGCAGCTCGCCATTGCGAGGTACAGCGGCGTTCTTGGTCCGATTCAGTCGGCTTATCCAAGTAAGTTAGCGAGATCGAATCACCGATGCGGTTTTTCAAAATACGAATTTATAATACAAACTTTGGTCTCTCACAGTCTCTGTAACTGATAGTCCACACCCGTTCATCCCTTTTACAGGTTGTCCGGACTACCGAATTATTGCCGGTCCCGAAAGCGTCTTCCCGATCCCCGGATAAGCTGATTATTCCTGTGCACCTAGTCGTCGTTTTATGGCCACCAGTAATTGCACCCTTAATTGATTGGTCCCCCCCTTTCTACCCACAGGTTAATTCAGATATCGCGCTAACCGCTTACAGCATCCCGTGGCATTATTGTTTTTTACCACGCGGTAAGTTAGCTCAACCCGTGTCACCGTCATTGTGCATGTACAATCCTATGGTTGGCACCCGGTGAATGATTTCGCCCATTTTACTTATTTCAGGCATGAACTTCCTGACAGGATCCAACTAGATGGTGGCTATTTACCACGCCCTTCGAACTACGTTTCACGGTAATATACCACCTTTTACTGTGTCATGACGGGGATCGCCAGTACCCACCTCCCCTCTGAGCCTTTTTTTCTCCGTTGCTCGCTTCTACCAATATGATTTATTCCTTTATACGGGACTGGCCCCACTTTCAGCCCGGTTATTTAGTTAATAAATCAATGTGTTGATAATCCAGCAGTCTTAATAATTAACTTCAACTTGCTCAATCGATTGTGTGCTAAGTGTACAAGTAATATGAGGCAAATCCCATTAACTTGGAATATAACTTTTAATTTTATATACCGAATTAGGTTGCCCACCCCTCCCCCCTTCTCGGTCCTGATGAAGACCCCGCAGCAAGGGCACAACTAATCCCTGCATTAGAGGGTCGAAACGTCGACAACTATCCACTTCACCATCAACTTCACTCCAACATTTATTTCATTTATTGTTATTTGTGAAGTATGACTCTTTAATCTAATTGTGTTGAACCTTTTGGTCCACTATAATGTATATGATTCAGGAATACAGTCTCCTTAATATATTGATTTTATTGTCACGTATTTCTATCTATCACCTTATCCTCACCAGAGCACTTACCTTCCCCTTTTCTCTCGGGGCACTGTACAACCAAGTGCATTATTGATTTAGTCTTGTATATATTTAGTATATCCAGTCCCATTGTGAATAAAACAATGTGGACTCATCTATTGTCTGTTTAACTTATTGTTTGAAATTATACACATTACTTCACACTTAAGCTGGGACCCCTCCCTCTCAGTACCTATTGAACCCAGGTCCCAGTGACCATGTTTGGGTAAACCCTCCTTTTATACCTTATGCTTCACTTGGCCACTAGACAGAAACTTCGACATATATATTTTTTAAAAACAGAATTCTCCTTGAAGCGCGAGCACCTTTAGAAAATTATTATTGTTTGAAAAGGCTTCCCTTGGTTTAATTAATTAAAACAGCCGCTGGGGAATACTGAAACTCCCTTTCTAAACGCGCTGCCGCTGGGGAAGTGCCAAACAAAATACAGGAACAAACTTCAAGCAGAAACAAAAATGCTATGCGATCACAGGAACACATTTGGAATTCCTTCCCTTAACAAACATTTTCTACAGCCGCTGGGGAATACACAAACTCCCATTTTAAATACACTGCCGCAGGGGAAGTTTCAAACCAATTCTTTAAATTCCTGGTTTCACGCAAGAATGGAGGTTCAATTACCCCTCTTCCAAACAAAGTTATTTATACCAAAAGTACGCTCATTCAAATCACACTGAGCACTTAGCTTGACATTAAGGTGCTTCCTTCAACTTCTTTTCCATCTCGTCCTTGTCGCCAATGAAAAGTTACCAATAACCACACAGATAGGATTTGTCCTTAGGCCAGGTTTATTGGTTAGCACCTTAACCATCAGCTATCAGGAGGCAACTGCCAGAAATAGAACTAGCTCATAAGAACATTCCAAGGCCATGGAATGTAGAAGTAATGAACATGAAGATAATACTACATGTAATACCTCAGACAAGGTACTCTATCTCTTTTTCGCTTTTGAATTTTTTTTACTTTCTCCTGTCTCACTTTCATCACCTGGTCCTTTTTCTTCTGATATAGTCAATGGAATTCGATCAATTGGCAGTCTTTGTTTCAATCTCCCTTGGTCACAAGTCTGAGGCCATTCCGCTTCACGAGTGACTCTTCTCAGTTCAGTACTTTTTCCTTCACTCTGATTTCCTTGTTGTTCTGATGCTGTTTCAGTTACGTTTTCAACTTGAGGCTCAGTCTCTGCTTCTACTTCATTAAGGACTTCAATCACACTTCGTGCAAGGACAGGTACTTGAATTAGTGCACTGAGTTGAGGTTCCTTACCCCTTTCTCTGTTTGCTGCTGGTGTAATCCCAGTATCAGTGATCCCCATAGTCTCACAGCTTGTGGTGGTGCACTTACCAGTGCACTAGATTCAGGATGAAAGAGCACAATTTTTTCTTTGGGATTTCTCACTTTCTTGGTGTGCAAGGCATGCACTCAATTTGGAACTTCGCCACACTTTACAACAGCATTGGTCCCTGAAATTACCTGAAAGGGGCATTTTCACCTTGGATCCAAACATTTCTTCCGAACGTGCTTCTTGATCACAACCGAATCACCAGGATTGAAGCACTGTTCTTGGTGTGGAACTTTAGTGGCAGATACAACCTGGTTCGAAACAGAATGCACCACATCAGCCAAACCTGTCCAGTAATCAAGTGTCATATCATCTGTGATGTTTAATAATGGATTTGCAGGTACAGCAGGCAATCTCATGGCAAGTCCCATAAGGATAAACCAGTCTTCCTATCAGAGATACTTTGAATACTCATCAGCACGAAAGTTAAAGCACCCAGCCATTTCAGTGATGTTGAGGCACAAACCTTTGCTAAACAAGACTTCATAGTCCCATTTGTCTGCTTAACTATCCCAGAAGCTTCAGGCTGGCTGCTACATCATAGTCTTTGTTCAGTTTGTAATGCTGGGCAAATCATCTTCAAGACCTCATTATTGATGTGGGTTCCCCTATCTGATTCCCAAAAAACTGGCATGCCATTCCTTGGTATCAATTGTCACAATAACATGTTTTCTACAGTGAGACTTACATTTCTTCTGGTTTAGTAGGCTTCCACTCATCATGAGAAGACATGTAGTATGACCAGGATATATCTCAACAAGTTGTAAACAGGCATTTTGATAACATTCATCTTCATTCTGGTAGAAAAAGAACTACCTGATCTCCCTATATGACTCAAGAGTATGTGTTCTTTTCCCTGCAGTCATTTACTGACATATTACATATCTGTGACACAGTTCCTCAGCTAGCATCCTGTATCTGGAATTAAACCAGTTCTGCCCAAAGAGCCTAGTCAAGGCATCTCTCCCTAGGTGTATGTACCCATTGATATATTGAGTCATTGGGAATAACAAACTGTCAGCTAACACTGATATCCCATCAATTGAAATTTACAACCTGCTCTGATCCAACTAATTTTTCCCCGCTATAGAAACATTTTCGTGTACCTTATCAACTCATCCCAAGTATATTGTACCTTCTTTAACATGGAAAATTAAATGTCTTCCTTAGAATCACAGGTGAAAGCACAATTAAATGTACAGGCCAACAAGGCACAATACTGTGCCACTGAATCTGCATACATATTTCTCATGACAATGTAGTGATTCCCACTATGTTGAGCTGCACAATCAACAGTTGCAATTTCAACTGGCAACTACAGAGCTTCTGGTAGGTCTTTCACCTGCTCCCCATTTCTAATTGGGGTTCCTGAAGAGGTCATTAAACCTCTTTGTGATCATATTCATCCAAAATCATGGACAACGCCAATGCCATACTGAGTATCTGTAATTATAGTCACTCTCATTTGAGCAGTTAAATTGCATGCTCTGGTAATACCCTCAATTCTGCAACTTGTGCTGAGGTAACCTCTTGAAGCCATGAAGCTTCGACAACATCATTTAAAATACATATTGCATAACCAGCTCTCAGGGTACCTTCATTGTTTCTCAAACATGAGAAATCTACGCAAATTACATCATCAGGCTGAATCAAATGTTCATCTTTGATATCGAGGCAAGGCATAAATCCATGACATTGTTGCTCGGATATGAATTTACCTTGAAACAATGAAAAGACAAGAGGCTTTTGGCAACACAGGAACAAGTTGGTTTAATAAAATGCAGCAACCGGGAGAGCAGCAACAGAGTCTTGTCTAAACACTATTTCGATGTACAGAGGTTTTGGCCGGCATTTTATACAGTTATTAAATTTCAGTACACCAATTACACATTCTTGCAGAGCACGTAAATCTGGGCATTGTCATGAGGCATAAATTCAACCATCTTATAAGGGGGAACAGGTCCTCTTGACTTTGCGGAGTCCCAATGTGGGCCAGTATGTATGTGTCCAGATGTCCAGCATGGGGAGCATGTGATCACTTCATGCGGTGTGTATGATGTGTTCTGATTGGTATGAACACAAGTTATATTTGGTATTTCATTGTGTAACTCATACATTAGGCAACATTTAAAACTCCTGGGTGACCATTGTCTGTTATGTATATTGTAAGCACTAGCCACTTTATTGCGAAATGTGCACATATTGCATAATATCCTTTAGACATATATGATACTTTATGCATTTTGTACAGTTCTAGACATCCTTTTGCGTGTTTTGCACATTTATATAATGCCTATATTGCACAAATAGTTGACCATGCTAAGTATTAACTATTCTGAGAATGTTATGGAGGCTGTTATTATGTATTTTTATGTTTGCCTATATGGTTTTTATTACAAACTGAATAAAGCTTCTGAACTGATTGGTTGACTGTTCCTTTCTAATTGTAGTCTCTACCTTCGTGGTATTTTGGGAACGTGAAGCTCCTTTGGCCAACCGTGTTTTATTGGGACCAATCTCCTCAGACCTTTTGTGGTGTAGCTACCTATCTGTGGGATTGAAGTGGGTTTTCCATATTGTGCATTTGTCTTCGGGCTAAGTATAACCCCCCCTGTGACCTATGAAGAGGTAGGTTTGGGTTTGAGCTACTGGGACTGTCTGACCACAAATCTCTGACTTGGGGTTGATGGGGAGGTCATCTCGTGTGGATTTGACAGCAATGATACAAGTTTGTTATTACGTGTACTTATAACATGGCTGTCAATGATATCGCATTTACCGCCATTCTTATTATTATGCATACATTTTTCATGGTGCACATCAACATCATATTTACCGGTATTGCCATTGTTATGTGTACATATATTATGGAATACATTGACATTACATTCATCGATATTGACAACATCCAGGCAATCATGCTTAATTTCATCACAAACATCATTTACTGGAAGTAAATTAGCAGGATATAAAATATGGTACGTTGTAATTACAACATTCTCTGAAGACAATATTCTCTGCTCATATTTTGTAAGGCGATTATGGGTCATGTACTGGATTTTTGTTCTTGTCAATAGAAGCCCCACAGAGTGAGGGACCATTACAGTTGCTGGATACCCCATTGCTATGCTCGCACTCTTTTCTAAACTAGTGCTCACTGCTGCAACGGCTTTAAGACAGCTGGGCAGACTTGAGGCAATAGGGTCAAGGGTGGTATCAATAATAAGCCACAGGTTTACGAGCATTACCATGCAGCTGTATTAGCACTGATAGAGAGCAGTCCTCCCTCTCACTGTAAAATGGAAAAAAATAATTACTGTAATTTGGCTTTCCTAGTGCTGTGGCACAACCAAATTTATATTTCACTCTAGGACGGCTTTTAAACATTCTTTGTCCCATGGAAGCAGATCAGATATATCCCTGTGTGTCAGCCTAAGTAAAGGCTTTGCCACTAGGGAAAAGTTTGGTATCCATTGTCTACAGGAGGATACCATTCCCAGAAACATCCTAACTTCCTTCTGTGTGTGTGTGGTAGATGTATCTGAAGAATTGCTTTCACTCTCTCTGGTGACACCATTCTAGTTCCTTTCCCAATTGTGTGTCCCAGATAAGGACTTTCTATGTCCGTTCTCATTCAGGTGATTTACCAAAACAATGGTCACTTGTTTACAAGCCTCTTGTTTCTCTGATGCCACAAGCAGGTCATCAAGATATTTTACAAGTACTAATCCATAGGTCATCTGTAATGGCTCCAGATTATTTTTCCAAATCTTGTTAAAAATTGATGGACTCTCTGTATACCCTGGGGGTGAGTGTTTGTATTGTCCTCCAGTAAACATTAAGAAAGTGCTTTCAATAAATATTGAAAGCATCCCCTGGCGCTACACTCTGTGAAGATTTTAATTAGTTTCATGTGAAACCCCACTTCTGGGTCACAGTTTCTCTCAAGTCAGCAGGTAATTTTTCAATTGTCATTGATGGATCCAACCCTACAGCTGTCTTTTGTTGAACCATTTTAAATTCTACATCTTCATCATGAGTCTGAAGTTCCATCCGGTGTGCAGTATATGCACAATTTAACCTTCATCCAAAGAGCCTATTTTTACAGGGACCTTGTAGGGGTTGCTCCTCGCCCGCAGCAAGTTGCAGCGGAGGTGGAGCAATGGAGGTACAAAGCAACCCGAGAACACGGAACGAGCGCTTCACGTTCTAGTCTGCGGGCGCCTCCTTTATGTCCACACGTACCTCTTCCGGTTTTGTCTCGGCTTTCACTGAAGTGAGTCCTCATTGCGGGTGCCCTGTAGTCCAGGTGGCAGGCGGAAGTTGCAACATCCATCGTCCTGTGGATCCTTCCTGGAGCTTGGGGATCCATTTCCCAGGGTCTCCTTGTTGGTGCCTTGCGTCCAGGCATTTCCTGTGTCTGCTCGGTCTACGAAGAAAAAGAAGAGAAAAACATACGCTAAAGACTCAAAAGGCTCTCCTATGGTGGTAACTCGCGTACGCTGCTCTTTATAATTGTATTCTTCAATATAAACATATACTTATCTGACTGAAGTCTCCCTTGGCTTTACATAATGGACATCTGTATTCATTTTTAATTTGCATCTTGAGAAAGCTGCATTGGAGGAATGCAGACTGTGGTTAGTTTCCTGCTGTTAAGGAGACAACATATTAGCCTGAATAGGTTTTGCTCTTTTTATATTTTGTACATCTGAAAATGCATATGTAATTCTTGTTTTTGGTTATATGTATGTGTTTTTTGGGCTATATTTTTCTTTTCCCTTTTCTACAATAAGGGTAATGCATTACTAAATTGCATAGGTGCTCTGTATACACCGGCTTATATCTGTCTTTGTGTCTTTGTATCTTTTTTTCTTGCTATCGAACTATTCTGACTCCTGAGGGAAAACTTTTGGATTAGTGGAAGATGGGAGTAAAACAGGTTGTGAAGATAGTTACTAATGTCGCTCACTACATACACTCTGCTACGCTCTTGCGCTTACAGGGTCTCACTCTTGTTCTTTATTGCAGGGTCACACACATCTTCCACTCGTGAATCCTTGCTGCACTGGTCACACAGAGGGCCCTTCTACAGTTCTCATTTCCCTTGTTTCCCTCTTTCTCTTGTACACTGGTCTTGCTTTGACTACATTGGGCACACATAGTGAAAAATGGAAGGGGGACCTGCTCGTCAACTTCTTGCATCTTGTTCTTGCATAAACTTCAGGTGAGCCTTGATAGACCTACTCCGAAATTGGATTGGTAATCTGTCTATTTGAAACTTCTACAACTTAGGGGTAGCTCTATGACTTCCACAGTTCTAACAGTGGATATGATAGCACTAGTATCTATAAGAGATGTTTTGGGGTGGCCATTTACTTCACCATCTACAAATGGACCCCTCTGGTTTACCTCTAAGACTGCAGCAAGCACACAATCTCCCTCCCTTCTAAGGCACCGTCAATGAGAAGCATTGGAGCCTGCATTGGAGCCTGAGACATCACTATCAAAGCAAATTGCTGAAAAACATTTTGGTTTGCATTAGGGAACTGTTGGAAATATTTTCATTTATATTCTGAAAGTAATTTGTGTTTGCTTTTGGCATCTGGTTCAAAATAAATCTTGGGTTGCCAATATTTCGTGGGGCCATTTAAGCCTGTGGGACCTGCATTATCGGGACTTGTCTTTGCATTTGCCCTGTATCTGTTGGACTGGCATATTTTACATCTGAACTCTCCTCCATATTGGTACATTTATGTTGATTACTAAACACACTGATATTCTCAGAAAGTTACAGACTGCCATGCTTGAGTCTAAACATTTACAGAAATGTGATAACACTACCAACTTGGTAATCTGCATAATTGCACGTTCCAATGGATACACATATGTTTAATTCAATGAAGATGAAACAGTGCAGATTGCTTATAAATCGCATATATATTCAAATGTGGAAATGTGTTTTTTATCAATAGAAGTGTTTTTGACTGCAATTCAAACAGCGGTCTTAAAGGAACATCCATTGGCTCTGGATAAACACATAATTGTGGTATTTCCAGTCCCAGTCTTAAAGGCTGTCACCAAGGCTAGTGTTCCTAATATCAGATAGCTCTGGAGATTGTAGTGAGCCTGAGTGGAGTGGGCCAGCTTGTTTTGGATAGGAGTGAGGCAGATTGGAGTGGGCAGATTGTTTTGGATTGGAGTGCACAGATTGTTTTGGATTGGAGTGAGGCAGACTGGAGTGGGCAGATTGTTTTGGATTAGAGTGGGGCAGATTGGAGTAGGGCGGATTAGAGTGTGCAGATTGTCATCGATTGGAGTGAGACAGATTAGAATATGGCAGATTGCTTTCAATTGGATTGGGGCAGATTGTTTTGGATTAGAGTGGGAGCAGTGACCCTGACATTTAAGCAATCTTTGAAGTGAATGAAAACACCAGTCATTCTGATGAGGGCTCGTAAACAAACAAAAAATAAATTCCTAATTTGGTCATCAAATGAGGGATGGTGGAGGGGTAGTGTAATTAGTCCCATCTCACAGGGAGGTGTAAACAGAGGGAGAGGCATGACAAATGCATGCCATGGACAAATGGAGAGAAACAATAGGGGAGATATGATGGAGCCAGCAAATGGGAAGCCGACGGGTAGGCCGAAACCCACAAAGTAGATACAGCATGTCTTTTTGAGACAGTGCAAGCACTGTCTATCTGAGACCTAAATATAGCACATGGTCTGCATTTCCTGATCACAATTAAAGAGAAGAAATATGATGGACTTCTCTGTGAGTGTCATCCAAGCCTCGTCTCATAACACCACCCAGCAGACCAGGCAGAGGATTGCATTTCAATGACCTGTGGTGTAAAGAAAAGGATGATGCACTGCATGATTCTTGTGCAATGTTTTGGCCAAGGCAAGTTTCAAACAGCTGTGATTCACTGAAGAAGGCCTGTCATGGCGACTGAACGACTATCACGTTTATGAACCCATACTGGTGTATCCCAGACTACTACTTGTATTGGCACTTTTTCATCTTTTTTTTAATACTTTATTGCACCTTGTGTTTCCGTTCCTTACCTAGACTCTGCGAGCATCACACTCGGTTTCAACTGACACAGACATCACGCCCACTCGTATTACGTTTCTTTTATCACTCCGTTTTTTCAAAGTTTTTTTTCCACACTGTCTTTTCACGCTCAGGTTAAACAGCTCACGTGTGCACTTTGGCGGTTTTTCATTTGATTCACTTATTAACAATTCCACTCTATTTAGACTGCACTTTGAGAGCCTTCTTTCACTCCGGTAACGTTTCCTGTTTTGAGTGTCTCACTCTTAAGCTCACCGAAGTTTTTCATCTATCTAATGCACTCGTCATTAGAACTGCATATGACATTCAGTTACCTTTCTGTGTAATTATTAGGTGCATTCCCCCTTGGACTGCGATACATGTATTTTTTTGGATGTTTCTTCTAGAATATTCCCCCTGAAGAAGAGCTGCAGCTCGAAATGCATCGGGGTCACATTTTCAACATATTTACGTAACAATAATGGATGATTGAAGATTTTATTGATGTTTCATACCTTAATGATTTCCTGATGGATGATTTATCATATGACGCAATATGATCTAAATCAATGATAGAATAAATATGACATCAACTTAGAAAATAATTTTTGCTTTTTTACCTTTTTTGAAATACAGAGACCTGTGTCGCTTAAGGAGTGCTGGAGATTTCAACCTTACACGGTGTAAGGTTTTCGAGACATATTACTCAATTTGCACCTCCAGGAACAGGAGGTGAACATCCTCAGCACCCTAACCACGTGATTTTTTAATTACTTTGATAAACTCGAATACACTTGGAGTGCAGCGGTTTCCATTTTTGTTTGACTGAACGAATATTAACATCTTCTGCACCTGGTATGCTATGCCACTAATATTTGCTGCTAATAGGCTATGTGTGCACTTCTGCAAAAAGAGAATCATGCAAGGGTTACAAACAGTGGTGCACACAGAAACGATAGACTACAAGGCAAACAGTTGCAATTTGCCATCAAATTCTACCTTAGACAATAAAAGACAACCAATGCAAATGGGGTGTAACTGCCCCCTTAGACACTTGGGTTCCAGTGACATTACACCTGCTACAAAAAGAAAATCATGCAAGGGTTACTAACAGTGGTGCACACAGAAACGATAGACCACAAGGCAAACAGTTGAAATATGCCATCAAATTCCACCGTAGACAATAAAAGCCAACCATGACAACTGGGGTGTAACTGCCCCCTCAGACACTTGGATTCCAGTGACAGTATACCTGCTGCACTATCTGTAACTATGACCCTGGTTACTTAGGTGAAAAAGAACCACAAAATGCCACCAAAATAACAAGCATGATTCACCTTCTCCAAGGTGATCACACTTGCAGCATATTATTTACATTATCTATTCTAGCTCAGTCCCAGACACACTTTTCCTCTTTTTCAAAATGTGCAAAACAAGACACCCCATTAGAAAATTCCCCCTGACTATTCTAAACCTTATTTCATGAAATTCTGGCCCTGTAGGCCCTTATTCTGTCTATCAAACACATATGGATAAAAGATCCCCTGTGCAAAGCCACGTCACCGAGAAGAGCTGTTTTTGCACTTTATATTTTGTAATGAAGGGGTATAAACAGTGGCTGCTACTCCGCTATGCCAGAGGAGCGTCACCCTACTGCTTTTGAGCAGTGCAAAATCAATTAAATATAAAATTATAATAACTTTGGGTTATTATCATATTATGTTTCCTTTGCGAGTGGGTGGGCTGCTCTGCTCTCGGAGCAGGGCAGGGCAGGAGTGGTTTGCCCACTGCTAAGTGCCCAATGACTGTTTGGTTGGCTCTCTTGGGCCACCTAAAATAGTCATGAGCACTTTCCCTGCCTGTTCCCCATGCAGGTTGCATTACAGGCTGAGCTTCGAATCAGGAGGGAGCCTGGCTGTTATTCCTGTCTTCCTGTTCCTCAAATTCCATGAGGAGAGCAGGAGCAGAGACACGGGACCCACCCTCACCACCCGTGGGTCATGCCAGCCGCCACCATGGGTATAAAACATGTACTCTGCTAATTCAGACTGTGGTTCCGTATTTCTGAAGTAGTGCATCATACAAGATGTCTCACTGCCTTCGACGCACGCCATACCTTACTGTTGTGGAAGTTGCTCAGTACGCTGGAGTTGCACACTCTGGGGCAGGTTGGGCCAGCGGTCTTCCATGGCCTACTGCATCGCCAATTAGAAAAATCCTTAATGACCTATGTTAAAAAATGTAATCTAAAAACAAGTTATTGAATAGATAACTAATAGCAACAGGAGAGATTCTTCTACAATCAGAAACACCACATTTTAATACAAAATAATAGGTAGGGAAACCAGGGAAAACATCTAATATCATTCATTGTTGACACACTTTCATCCTCAACTCATGCACACTGATCTTCACCTAGGGCCAGATGTAGGTAGGGTTTTACCGGTCGGTAACGGCCGAATTCGGCCGTTACCGACCGGTAAAAGGAATTTGAGATGTAGGGGGCAGAATCGGTAAATTTACCGTTCGGTAAATTTACTGATCGGTAATTTTACCGAATCTGTAAATATACCGGTCGGTAAATTTACCGACCGGTATATTTACAGAATCTGTAAAATCGATATGTAGGTGGGACTCTTATGAGTCCCACAAGGCCTAAGAAATCGGTATTTTACCATCAAATTCAATTTGATGGTGAAATACCGATTCAGGTGTGCATGCACATGTGTGCATGCACACCTGTGCCATATGACAGGCAGACCTGCCCTTAGGGCAGGTATGCCTGTCATATGGCCCCCGAACCTTTTTTGGGGGTGCTAGAGGGTGTCAAAGTGACACCCCCTGCACCCTTGCCAAAAGTCGGTATTTACCGATCGGTAAATACCGACCGGTAATGCCCCATTCATTCCTATGGGCTTCAAAGCCCATAGGAATGAATGGAGCATTACCGGTCGGTATTTACCGAATCGGTAAATACCGACTTTTAAAGAATCGGTAAATCCACATCTGGATTTACCTACATCTCGGTACTTCATATTTACCGACTCTTAAATACCGAATCGGTAAAATTCGGTATTTAAGAGTCGGTAAATATGATTTACCTACATCTGGCCCCTAGTTCCTTTGTGTCTCGTAGTCAGTCCATACCCCAATTAGATTGGCTGCTAATTTTGTTTCCTCATGTTACCTCCACTCCCATTTATTTTACTGCCCCTCTTTCTTTTATTTTTAACTGTATTTACCACCTTCCTACAGTTTTATCCTTCCTTGCTTGTGGTAGCTCCGTCTCCACTTGTCACCAGGTCCAGTTGTAGCGGCTCGAATCTGTCCTCCTCGGGATAGGACCCTTTAAGTCTTTTTCTCAACTCTAAAAACTGTGATCTACTACTAAGGATTTTTGTCCCTGATGCTAGCTCTGCTGTCTATTTGTCACTTCCTTGTCCTGTGGATGCAGGGTGGAAGGGAAGCCCCATCTGAGGCTGGATTAAAAGCGTGCAGGCAAAAGGACACGGCACATCCTCTTCCTTGAATGTACACCCTCTCACATATACGTTATATTTTTTAAGCAGTGCAGTAGTGAATGGGGAAATTTTTTAAGAGTTTTTAAGAAGTTTTCTTTTTACGATTAGTTTCAGAGATGAGGAGCATACTTATTATTTTCTAAAATTAAGAAGGGCACTCGTTAAATAAGATTATTCTCTTATTTATAGGGTTATGGGTTTGCTTTTCCCCATTGAGATAATGAGGTTCTGTAGTAGGATCAATTTAGATGAAAACAAAAAAAAACAAGAATCAGGTAACTAGGCACTTCGGAAACACTGGCTACATTTATAGACACTGAACAATTTGGTAATCAGGTACAGCTAAAGGGCGCTCAACCTTTGTCATGGGTAAGTACACTAAAACAATAAAATCTGGGTGGCGCTCTAAAAAGGGAAGAAAGATTGGTTATCAATTCAATCTTATGTTAATCCTCCAAAGAAGACTATTAATACATTCAAAACTCCTCCCCGACCCCTCTAAGAGTAAATTCAAGAGTCCATAAAGTATCAGGTGTCTCCAGTTGTATTCAAATCAATGTCCAAATCTTTATTATATTATTACGATATTCAGTTGAAAGTAGATAAACTCTTCTACATGCAGCTAGATAAAGATTTGGACATTGATTTGAATACACCTGGAGACACCTGATAGTTTATGTACTCTTGAATTTACTCTTAGAGTGCTCGGGAAGGAGTTTTGAATACTGTTAGAAATGGGATCTCTGGTTGGCTAAGGCTTGCGCAAAAGCCAGGCAGAGACCACCACTCTAGTTAGGGCTTGGGAGTTACACACCAACGATAACCCCGGCTCACCCCCTTGGTAGCTTGGCACGAGCAGTCAGGCTTGGAGATGTGTAAAGCATTTGCACAACACACACAGTAACAACATAATAGGCACACCACAAAAGGAACTCCACACAAGGTTATATATAAAATAGCCTTTGTATTATAATAAAACACATTAGATGGTAATCACACAATATACACTGTGCCAACTCTCACAGGCAATATTTACAGGGGATTGTTTGCACATGACAGGGCCACCTGGGCCACTGTCAGAATTCTCACTTGGTAAAAATAGTAACATATCATAATCTTAGAACACAACCAGTAATCACTGGCAGACACTATACTCAGCATCAACTTGTAACATAAGTCATATCATGCACAGTATCGCATAAGGCGAGAAATCTATTCTGCGCCAACCTCATAAGCCTAAACATAGTAGACCATTATCTCCTAAACATAACTCGCATTAGGAAATAAACTTACTAGCATAAACTGCAGTAGGGAATAAATCAAACCTAGACCACAATAGGTAAAACCTCATAATCATAAAATCACATCTATAAGCATAAATCAAGGTGCATAAAACATATCATCTACATTACATTTCCTAGCACCTATATAAATCACACTAGGGCCTGGCGCCCTACAAACCTAATAGTTCCCCTGGCCAACTGGCCATCTCTAAGGGGCTCAAATGCCCTCTGTCCAAAGTCGAGGTGCACTGCCAATGCAGCGACAGTCAAGGGTGCGCACTTTGCACAAACCTAAATGTAGCAGCTGCCCACTATTTGCTGGGCAACTGTGAATCTCAAATGAAGGCCTAAACGTAGCAGCTGGCACTAAGTGCTGCACAGCTGTGAAGGTCAAGATGGGGGCGAAGGAGTGCGTATCACTCCTGCATCCAGCATGTCCGCTAAAGAGAAGAATAACCTAAACGTTGCAGCTGCCCGCTACTTGCTGGCAACTGGGAAGTTCTACTTCCTTCACTGGTATAATGAAGAGTGATCAATTTGAAGTTGCTTTTGCAGTAGTTTAAAGGTTCTGTGCTAATTAGGTTCCTCCGACAGAAGTTCCTTAATCGCTTGTAGCCTCCGCGAGTGTGTGCTCCATACGGGTCACTTAGTAGTGTTTCTTTTTCATTTAGGAGCTTCATCCTGATTATTTATATTCTGTATCCCTTTTTACTGAGGTTTTCGGCACGATACACCATTCCAACATGGAGGCAGTAGAGTGCGTCTTCTATTTTTAGTCACCCGTCGCTCCTATTACGATCTTCCGGGTTTCTGCCATACATCGCGATACCTCGCCGTGAGCGGGGCTACTTATAAACAATCTTCAGACGCACGGATATTTTCCCTTTGTTTTGGAGCGAACCAGGAGGTAGACACGCCGTTACCGACGCCTTAATGAAGGGAGGTGAGCGCTAGGACTCCGGTACTCGAAATGTTATATTATGTTTTCCGGTGACTGGATTAGTTTTCTTTGACGCTTCCGATGTTTCCTCATAGTAATTAGGTGACTCCGTTTTTTGTAGATTCTGGGTGTGTGCATTAGCGGTCCTTTTCATCTATGTATTCTGTTTTTCAATCTTACGTCGGACAAATTATCCAGTTGTTAAAGTTGCGCGTATAGCATTAGTCGTACAGAATCCTAGCTGTGTCTTCTTTATATATCAATATAGTGAAGGAATCAGGCGTCAGGGACGTGTTTAGAGCGTCATGTTAGCAGATTATTATTCATGCTCCAGAAATGTCAACCTGACGGAGGGTTAATATATGCATTAGTTTCCTGACTGATACATGTTGAATGCCTTCTTATTTGTGGGTTAGGCTCTCTTGGCATTTAGGTCTCTATTATCGTACCGGGTGATATGAGATCATGACTTACTCTGGCCAGTCTCCGATTAGTTATTGACACACTTGAATATAACGCATATATAGTACTCTATTCAATTGAGATTTGGACCTCTTCTCATTTAACAGGACTCTGAAAAAGTTGTGTTGGCGTACCCCCATACAAAAAAACCAATTAGAATCTGGATTTACAAGACTCTGTGGACCAATCTATTATTATACAGAGGTAGATACTATGGGATAATTGCAGCCTATCCACAATATAGTTAGATAATAACAATGACTCTTCAACTTAGTTTCTTATTCTTGTCCATAGCTGTATAATCTTTTAAAAAAAAGGTCAAGATTCGTGTTGCATGAAGGAACTACAGTAACCCCATTAGATCTCAGCAAATATTTACAAAGGGGTAAGAGTTATTTATCTTTACATTGCTTATCTTTGTTTACTTGAAAGCTTTAAAATGTTCGAGGCTTATAGTTTGGTACCTTCTACTTTCAGATCATTAACTGGATGACATAAACTATATGAACACCTAACCCTATATTAGAACGCTATTCTGTGTAAGTATTTTGGAATCCATATTTCCCTACAGTGTAGATTTGATCCTCAGATTTTAGTTGGACCTTCAGAATAATGTTACAACAGGACCCCTGTATATAAGATCTAGGAAGTCAGCGGGTGTCTTTTAAACTTATTTTTGCTGATCTCTTTTTGAAGAGTAGTAATAGGACTATGTGTAGGGATCACCTTGGTTTTTTCTTTCAAATTTGTTTCTGGTCGCTCCATTGGGATGTCTGTGTGTTGCTCTCAACAATGTCAAATGTTAATGTGGTATATATATATATTATTTTTGTCTGGTGACATTGATATTTTCTGTATATTGTAGATCCCCTGGATAATTGGGTTGTTCTATTGGAAGAGGTCCTGAAGAAGGTGGCTTTGTGCCGCCGAAACGCGCGTCGACCAAGTGCGGGGTCTCACATTGATCTTGGAGACCTGTTCTCATGAGTTTACTTCCTTGTTTCAAATGGTGTGGTAGTGTATGTAGTTAGAGTGAGAATGTTTGGATTGTTGAGTATGTGTGTGGATACAGGTTTTTTTTTCCAGGGGGTTAATGAATCATGTATTAATTTGCGGTAATCCTAATTTGTATATAGTTATGATTTATATGCACTTTATATTGTTTCTCTTTGTTTACACTATTTTAAAAAAATGCTCTGTCTCTATAAAAATTGAATTTTTGTATTTCATGAGGAACTGACAAAGAAATATTAACTGATGCAAACTAATGTGATTTATATTTATAAAAATGAAATAAACTATTTTTTGAAAGAAATATATGTCATTTATGAGCCTCTGTCACCAATATTTGATCAATTTTCTGTAATACTGTTGCATTAGAATTATGAGGTAGATAAGGGAAATTTGCTCTCTCTGTCATATTGCTCCATACGGGTCTCCATACTGCCGGGTCCTTGTCCAAACCGGATGAACACACTGAGTGTTTGGACAAGGACCAGGCAGTATGGAGACCCGTATGGAGTACACACTCGCGGAGGCTACACGCGATTAAGGAACTTTGGCATACGATTGAATCAAAAAGTCGATGCCGAAGGACGCTGAGGGTAAAACACTTCTGTCGGAGGAACCTAATTAGCACGGAACCTTTAAACTACCGCAAAAGCAACTTCAAATTGATCACTCTTCATTATACCAGTGAAGGAAGTAGAACTTGTGGGGCATATGGATTTGAGTGTGGTTGGTCCTGATGAGAACCCCAAGAATAAAGTGGGTTTGAAACGTGTAGACCGTGGAACTACCAAACATTTGCTTTGAATAATTGTTTGAAAATTTGTTATTTGTTGTATCTTAGTAAATGAGATTGTATAATCAAATTCAGAAATTTGTAAATATTGTATAGGATACAAAAGAAATTGTGTTTTATAGCAAAATAGTTTGGTATAAGATTCACAAGCTTTAATGCTTAATGTTTTTCTTTTGAGAGTGTGGTTGATGTGGATGTTGAACAAGTGGTGTGGCGAGAGTGATCAGAATTGTTGAATACTAGTGTAATTCATTTATCTATCTCTTTTTGTGTGTAGTGTTTATCTGAAGTGTTTATCACATGTATGAAATTGTTTTTGTAAATGATAGATCTTAAAATTTTGGGATATTCAAATAAAAGCTACTAAAGAGCTTAAAGATGATCTGATGGTATGTCCACACGTATTTTGATATAAATGATTTCAAATAACTAACAGTATTGGCATTGTCTTTGGTTGTTGGCTAATGAGTGCTCAGCCTTACTGCCTATGAGCCATACCCTTTTGTGTTACATAGTAGAACTTTTAAACGTTGCATTTCTAAAATAACCACAATAAATCTGCGCACACTATTGCGCAGCATTTATTGTCATGAGTTCGCACATACTAAACTTGACCCTGCACTCCCCTCATATCAGGAATTACCGTGGGCACACATATCCCCCATGCATTCCTATGAGAGGACAGGCCACTCTCACCACACGCAACCAGAGTGCGCACGCAGTTTACTCTGGGCCACAGTGCTAAAGTGCGCAGAGGCCTAAAATCATTACCACCATGTCAGGGGTTTAACGCAACAAGTTTAGGGGTGAACCTGCCAAAAAGGCCCAAGTCCAACAAATACATTTATAGACATTTATCTACTTTTACAAATGTCAGCACTCTGCTGTCTGTAGGGTGTTGAGATCTCCAAAGTATTGAGAATTCCGTTTGTGGTGATGCACAACGTCATCAGGAACCTGTCAGATATCACACATATTCTAGCCATGACTTGAAGATCAGTGGAAGAATGAATATTGGACTCTACTTTAGTTTCTAGCATGGGTAGAAAAACTGGACAATTTGAAAGATAGTTCATTGGCATGAATGAGGCCTTAAAGAAAATTGCAACCTATTATCCACAAACTTTATTGATTATTACTGCAAAGTGTTTGAGCGAATAACGTTTGCCAGTTCTATAATGGTCTTTACTAGCAGCTCTGGACATTAGAAAAACAAGCATTCACAAACCAAGACTTGTGCCTTTTGTATCGCGAGTGGAAACAGACACTGTACAAGCTCACGCTGACACATAGATCACACATACAGCACTCTTACAGTTATCCAGGCAAACCGAGCAACAGATCTACATGCACCTATCCCTCTAGACAAGCAGACATGAAGGCGTCCAGGTACATAGAAGAAAACACATGAAAACATGACTTCTGGCCAAGCAACACATTTGCACTTATACAGCCAGTCCGACAAATGGGTACACTTGCACACAGACCAAGAGATATAAATAATAGCGGCATCAATGAACATAAACAACACAAACCAGCACACATAAATACACCCAAACATATACACACACACATATATGCATATAGCCACACACAGCACTGTTGGAGTGACTACCAAAATACACATACACACTGATAGACAAGCAGAGGTATGGGTGGTTTAGAGGGGTTGACACAAAAGAGCTTTCCCTAAGCATTTGCACATATGAAAATGTACAGCATGGGCATAGCTTCAAGCCCTGTGCGCCACCGCAACGTCACTTTTTGTGAAGTTCCGGTGCCACACAGGACTTAGCCATATCTTCAAGGTCACATAAAGCCACCTATCGTGGCTTTTCATGAACTTGTAGATATGGAGTAAGACAAGGCAGCGCATGTCGCTACAATGGCTTACTCTGCATGAAAGAGGCATTCCATGGGTGTTGGTCTGGGTGTTCCCACTCAACACCCATGGAATTTGTCGCTACCCTAGATTTACAACATTAGGTAAACCTGGGGCAGTGCCAAAAGCTTGCGCTGCCCTAGAGTAGGCGTAACAAGGACACATTTTTACATTTCTCCTTGTTTTATCCTCTTTCCACGTGTGCTCCATTCTGCAGCACACATAGAAAGAGGAAAACGTTTCCCATGATTGTTATTGTGCAGGAAGGTGTCCCTTCCTGCACAAAACCACTCATACCAACAACACAGATAGCCTTGTACCGTAGTGCAAGGGTGCCTGCGCTGGTTCACAGCTGCAAAATGTGCGCGTTCGCTGACTGAAAGTACAGTAATGCACAATATCTTGTAAATAGGGCGCATTCCTGTCATTTCAAATTGGCCTTGAGCAGTACAGAAAATGATATGCGGTGCTGCCCCACACCAATTGCTAGTAAATATGCCCCCCATGTTCTTAGTAATGCTTAGAACAGAAGAAGACTGCGTTTCAAGGAGTGACAGAAGTGGCCAAAGAAATTAAATGGAAATTAGATGAATACAGGTGCAGATTTACTAGATTCTCGTGGGGTGCAGTACAACAGCCAAAATGCTGCGCTGTATGAGAAGGAGACAGCAGGATAGAGCCATATTTACAGAAATATGGCACTCTTCTCCCGTCTCCCTAGCACAGGCTCAAAAATATGCTGCCATGCACCCTTGCACCCTACTGCAAGTGTGTCTCCATGAGTGTAGCATAGGTATACCATTCTGTTACCACTTTGTATGTGTGCTGTACAAAAACATATACATAGTTGAAAAAAAGGAGAAATGAAAGCATTTGCCCTTCATAGCGTCTATTTGAAATGAGTGCTATATGCTAAACCCTGTCTACTTTTTTAAGTAAAGACGGCTTAGCAATGGAAACCTTGGGTGGTTGCATGGGAATGCCCAGGCATCACCTGTGGTATGCCCCTTGGCGCTAAGTAATTTTTATTACTTCCAAGTTACTTTCCAGAGTAAAGCAGGTTTTATGCTGGAAAGCAAATAGGTGAAAAAAGATTTTGCTTTGCTTTGCGTCACTTTTGTGACACAAACATGGTGTTAAAGCTTAGTAAATAGACCCCACAGTTTTGTATCTTTGAAGGTATACATAAACATTTGCAACGACTTTCACACAATTAGGTGCAGTTCTAATCTTACGCATAAGTGATTAAAATCAAAGTGATCAAGAAAGAGTGCAAAGTGCATAACAATTACCAGTTTCATAAGGGTTATAAGATGTCAATGGGAAAGGAAACAACATGGAATTATTTTAAATGTAAAGAAAAAAGATATTTGTGAAAATTCATATTTCTTTGGAGCGATATGCATGCAAAACTTCTAGAGACACCCCCCTCCCAATTAGGTATCAAATTATATGATCCACTAACGTGTAATTTCCTAAACCTAACAGCTACTACTTGTGTACCTGAGAGTTTTATGAATTAGGTAATCAATTGGGTGTTTGAAGTATGATAAACAACCAGAGAAAAGGGAGCAAATGCTCTCACAGCCTTTCAAATCAAATTTAAGATGTTCTTACGCTGTCATGACTGAAACAATTACATTGAGCACTTAAAATATATTTCTGATATATTTCTTTTTATATGATAGAATGCACGATTTCAGCTGCTCACATCTTTATCAACGCTGCACGCACAAGATGCCAAGGAAATTGTGGAGCTCTGTTCAATGAGGCCAAGAAAAGCCATCTGTATCTGTTGCATGCAGGTCAAGGGCAGCATTCGCATCCCATTTAGAAATGGCGTCTTCCAGTTCTTCCGCATCACAGCCCAAGTAATTTAGCGAAAACGACTCGCCCTGTGCCGCTTGATGTCTTGGCGCGCTGTGAATGGCAATGGACTGCGTCTTGCAAATTGTCGAACGGAGGACTCAGCCTTTGAAACATTTCATTTGTGGGCTACAATGGCTGGATTCTGTAGGCAAAGGAAAAACGCTCGAGTGATTGTGTCATCCACTCGTTAAATTCTATATAGAATCTGAGATATCAACTGGAACTGCTCACCGTCAAAACACTTTACTCATGATAGACAACAGGGGACGTGTTGGGAAGGAGGCACTGTCCCTGTTTGCACCTAGCACACCTTTAGACAGATGTGCCATGCGCTAGCAGAGAGAGTGTGCAGTATTACACTGAAAGCGCTGCCCCCAGGGCACATTCAGGGAAATAGAAAGCAGCTGCTTTGAGACAGCTCCATGTTTCTATGTGCACATGGTAACTAGCCTGCACTTTAAAGCTTTGAGTGACCGCACCTGCCTGCAGGGGAATGTCCTGGGGCGGGGTTCATAGGATGCCCTTTCATCCCTTCATCGGGCTGCCCTTAGGTGGGTACACTGACATTGAGACAGTTTTTTCAGGGGCACTTTCAGTGCACCTCGTAAGGGCATCTTTTCATCTGCATCCCAGATCATCAGAGGCAAAGTGATTCCTTCATATAACCCGTTCCGTGCTCGTGAGGGAACCCCTCCGTCACGAGCCACGGGCGAGTTGTGCTAATGACGGAGTGGTTCCGTCACGCCGCGGCCGCTCCGCCCACGCTGCATCAATTCCGCACCTGCGCGGCTGAATTAATGAGCGGGCGGGGCCGTGACGGAACCACTCCGTCATGAGCACAGTGCGCCCGTGGCTCGTGATGGAGTGGTTCCATCACAAGTATGGCGGCGCCGCGCGACCCCCCTCCCCCCAGCGCCGCGGCGGAATTACCACAGCAGCAAAGGGGTTAAATGCTGCCACGACCCACGCAAATGAGGGCACAGCATCTGAAGATAGCACTGGCGCTACATGTGCATTAGCGCTATCAGTATTACAAAAGGGCTGCAAAAGCATTTGCACCCCCTTTTGTAATACTGCAATATCCCGGCGGTGCAAAAAGCAAGTACACACGTCAATAGTGCTCCTGCGACACTATGTGTAATATGGCCAGGGCCGGACTGGTTACCAGCGTTTTGGAATGCTGCTGAGCTGGGGGCTGATTTCGTTGATGGGGACCTGCGTGTGCTGAACAAAATTAGTTTTGCTCTGTTTATTTCAAAGCACACGCAGGTCTCCATGAACGAAATCAGCCCCCACCGCAGTGAAATCAGCCCCCAGCTCGGCAGCATGCCAAAACGCCCGGTAGTCAGTCCAGGCCTGAATATGGCCCTTAGTGGGAAGCAAACATGAAAAGCCTAATGGTGAAGGATTTGATGTCAGAGAACAATGAGATGTATTTTTGTTGAAAGGTGTTGCCTTTAAGGGCTTGAGTTATGGAGGGCAGTTTTAAAAGGGGAGAGATGCTGGCATTTCAGGTGAAAAGTATTTTAATTGTTGTGGGGGGAATAGGGCTGAGAGGGGGTTCTTTGGATAAGCTTATGTTGATGTACACTGAGGTCAATTATTTAGCGTGCAAGGCAGTTGGTAGGAATCTGAATTTTTGGGGATATACCTATCTCATTAAAACAGCCATTTCCACATTAAGGCAAGGCTCGTTCATATGTTTGCACCATCTCGCCTTAGGTGTATTCTTTACATTGCTTCGGAAAATCTCATCCCTGGCAAAGGGGGTGATGTTTCCTGACTTTGCTTGACTTCATTGAGGTGAAGGTTTAAGCACTCAACCATGTAACAGTAATAACTTACTGTGGAAGTTTGTCTTGTGGCAGACTTGAAACATTTGTGAGCCTGTAACCCTCCCTCACTCTCCCAGATACGAGGTGCAAGTCAGGTCAGGAGACTGTGTGCTGTTTCGTTTCTGTGAATAGTCTTGTATAGGGGATCAAGACTTTTCTGGGGAGGCAAGCTCAGAACAAGGAGTGATTGCCAACCAGCTCAGTCCACCGACCTGCTGTAAGTGACCCTTGGCAGGAGCATCAATGGTTTACCCGCTGTCTTGAAGAACCATTAATTCAGCCTTTTTATTTGAAATTCACATGCTTCGTACTTCAAAAAGCTTGTAAAATTAAAGAAGCATTTGCAATGCAATAGGTCTTGCATTACTAAAGGTTTGAGCTATTGGCATTGCATTATTAATTGCAACGCCAATAGCTCAAACATTTTGTAAGGCGAGACCTATTGCATTACAAATACTTGCTAAAACGCAAATCAATTTTAACGTGGTATAAACACTGTTTCTCCAGCCCCTAAGGACTTCACTGGTGAGATAAGCCTAGACATTTTTTTACATCAATCTTGTCTTACAACACTTAAGGGATTTCCTTTGTATTGGAGGTTTTATGAAACCAAATGAGCATGCTTAAATAATTAAACCCATGAGAGAGGACTGCAAAAGATTGCATTGTACCTAGTTATTTATTGCTACTTAAGGCTGTGAACAAATACAAACTTCTCAGTGACACTTTGCTAATCACAGATACACATTAAAAGCCTCCCATGACTGAATCCAAACGTCTGGCTGTCCTTCACTGAATGCTACACCTCTTTGCACTTAACCTGGACATTCGCCTTTTCAGATATAAACTGTATCTAGCGGTTGTCTTCTCAGATTCGTGCACTGATACTCTGCCCGAGAAGAGAGTGATGGCGGAGGAATCAGAGAGATAAAATGGAAAGTAGAAAGAAGCCAATGAGGCTGAAGAAACCATGTGAAGTAGAGGCTGAGAAGAGACAACTCTATCTTAGCCAAGATGTATTTTTCCATTTCGTCCGTTTCCTGCTACTTCCAAGATGACATTCTATTTAACTCTCCTCCATGGAAATAGTAAGTCAGGCAAAAGAAGTGTCATCAGTGCAGAGCTTCTTGGATAGAAGTTAAAAGTAGAAAAAACTGTAAACTTTTAACTTACCTGCCTGCTGCTGGCTCCTTTGGAGGCACGGAACAGAGACACCCCATGGCTTCAAAGTACAGACCCAAATATGTAAGTATTCCGGGCCTGTGCTCGCTGCTCCGCAGAACAACTTTTTTGTAACTTTATCAGTAGGGAAACCATGCCCGAGGCCTCTCCATTCTTCGGCGTACAGGGAAAGAGACGTGTGCGAGCTAAGGCCCTGGAAGGATTCAACAGCAGCTGCAATGGTACTGGGGTCGGAGGCTCTGTCCTGCAGGGCAAACTCTCACCCAGCCGTTAGTCTTAAAAAGTGCACAGTCGGATTTGCATTACGAAAGACGTGCAGTGGCACAAAGTGGATCGCCAGTGCAGCTCTTGTTTTTTGAAGGTGAACGTGGCGCCCATGTACATAACACCTATGTGTGTGCAGTGGCAGGAAGTGGATCGGCAGCCCAGCTGCTGTTTTTAGGTCTCACCTAGCTATCGCTTAAGCAATGCTTTGCGAGATATTTAGTAAGGGGTTTTTGAAAGTGCTCCCAAAGGCTGCAGACGGATCGGTTACAGTGCATGTGCGCCGGGCGCGCACACCATTTGTCAGCCTGCGTGACCACTTTCGCGGCCGTTTTGATGTTCTCAGTCAGCAGCGTGGCCACTGAGAACATCAAAGTGGCCGGCTGACTGAGAACATCAAAGCTGCCGTAGAAGTGATCACACACACCCTGTACTGCTTCCTTCCCAAGTGTTGCTTCCCACTACTCGTTTTTATGATGTTCTACACCAATAATTCACAGAAATTCATCACTTTCTCCACTTTCACTTCATGTACTCATGAGAGTTTCCCTTCAGGTATTGGTTGGCTTTGCATGTACTCCACCAAAATCCACTTCGACCCTACTGATTCCTATCATTTCTCCTTGCTGCCTTCATCTACCTATATCCCCAGTCACATCTTTCTCTCTCTTGTTCACCCATAATCTGAACGGCATTCTTGATTTCACTTTCACATTTCCTTTCAATATCACCTACCGTTTACTGGGTTTGCCGTTAGGAGTGCTACAATGGTCATCAGATGCAATCTTTTCTGACCTTTCAGGTCAGCAAAACTCACATATTCATTCTCATTTTCTGCCATCTTGGTTACTCTTTTTCTCTACTGTTTGCCCTTCCAGCCTATTCCCTCGCACCTCTAAACTCAGTCCTTACCTCTGCTCTTTGCCTTCTCTTCCAACTGTGTCTCACTCCTCGTCTCTTACCTCTTCTCTGGCTTCCATTCACATTTCTGCTTCAGTTCCACTTCCTTTGTACTCCACTTAAAGGTGTCCATGATCTATTCTAGCCATTTTGTTGCCTTTGGCTGTACTCGCCTCCCTTTCCTTAAACTCTATTCATGATTCCCCTGCAGTTTTCAGTTCTGCTAACAATTTATTAATTTTTACAATTGTTTATGCCTGGTTTTGAACGTGCTTGCAGAACAAAACCTGTTCAGCCTACGGACGATTTTTGTAAAATTAGGCAGGATAACTGCAAGCTTGGTTATATTACTTGTAAACAATAAATAAAAATGCTTTCTAAAAATGCCTCAAACGTGCTTTTAAACTAAATAAAAAAACATTACTGGAATTTGTTGTTTGTGTCTGCCCTTGTTTTAGTAATGTAGCCTTCAACAGACTTCTAGTGCTGTTGTAAAAAGGGATGTAAATCATGTAATCTCGTCACATCGCTTTGGACAGCGCAGGAAACGGGTGGCTGCGCAACACAATGAACGTGGGGTGGGTAATCAATTCAAAGTCCCATTGAGAAAATCCAGTCTTTAGAAAATAACATAAGAATGCGGTTAGTATGACAGTGTACCAAGTCCATTCTAAATTGGATGTGAATATATTTTATATTTTATTATACCTGGACATTACATTGAAATTAATTGTTTCCTTTATTTGCTTACATTTTCTTTCAAAGGCAATGGATCTGTTCACTTTTAGCAGCAGATCTCGGTGGACTACAGTTCGCTAAATGTCCGGAATGTGAACATTTGGCTCCTAGTGCCCTGTGAACCATAGTTCCCACAATCTCTTGTGCAGAGTCCCTCCACCTCCAGTGTCAAAGAGCTCATAAATTCACAGGCCCGGAGATTGCCCTTGGTATAGTTAACATTATTGAGACTTTATGCCTGTTGTTCTAATTTGCATAGAGCATTATTCTGATTTAAACCAAGAAGCTTTTGAAAGCATCAGGGAATTCCATCACTGTAGGCACTCTATCACAAGTATTCGGTTAATATTCGGCATATTTTAATTATGTACTCGGCTAACGACCATTAAAGTTTCCCTATTACAGAGGCAGTTGATTTATTATAGGAGTGAAGAAAGCAACATCATGGAGTCGACTTTTTCAAATTGTTTCTTGGCAACAAGGGGTGTCCAAAGTTTCTTTCCTCATGAAGCACACGTATTTCTTGCAAGATCCCATGAGAACTAGACAAAGCGCGAGTTTATTGCCAGTTCCCCTTTGCATGTAAATTTAGTGATTTTTACAGTAGTTCACTGGCCGTGTCCCCCTGTTGAGTCTGTCATGAGGTAAGCACTTGTGCAAAAGAGGATGCTGGTGCGTCGAGAGAAAGATTCCTAGACCCATCACTTTCTGTAAATTGGGCAGACAGTTGCTAGCACAGCTGACTTAACTCCATTTCACAGTTCTCCAAGGTATTTCTGACGAACCAAATGTAGCGTGACTAAACTACATAACCTGTGTATCAAAACTATTCAACCAGTATGATAGTGTAACGCAAAACTAAGTTTACTTAATAAAAACGTGGTATGGGCCTACTTGCAATCCTTCCTTTCAAACCAGTGGAACCTAGATATAGATTGTTTATGCTGGCATTGCTGATTATCGGCCCTTGAGTGTCCACACACACAACCACACACACAACCACAACCACACACATAACCACAACCACACACACACAACCACACACACAAACACACTGTTGGACCCGGCCTCGTGGCGTGGTCCCCTTTCTCCCTCATGGCGGGCCCTGGACAGCAGCGACCCCTGACCTCACCGACGAAGCTACCTCTTCAACCCTCCCCGAGAGCCACCACTCCTGGCGACCCCCGGCTCTCCCCCTCAGAGTCACGGCGACCCCTACTCGCCCCACTGTGCTGGTCCGACCCCTATCCCGGGCCGCCATCTCAGGGCCCAACTCCATCTTGTCCGGACCACATAGCCTCGGCCCGACCTCGGCTGCGGTCCCAGCGAAGCCCCGACATCGAGGCACCAAGATCCGACCAGGTGGTAAAGCGGCCACTTGACGGATCAAGGAGGCGGGGAGTTTCGATGGCCCTCCAGCCGTCCCCGGACGCCTGGTTTCGATCGCCCTCCGGCCTCCCTGGGCGCTGGCTCCACCCCCCTGCTGGGTGTCTGGACACTCTCATCCCGGCCCCTCTGACCCCCAGGCGCGAGGGTCCGGACATCAAAGGACTCCAGACCTATATCTGGGGCAGCTCTGGAATGGGTCAGTAGTTGTATCCTGGAGTCGAGAGCCCTGCTGACGTTGTCGCTGCTGACCCTAAGAAGAACTCACTACTCTGAACCCTGCACCTTTGGAGCCTGCTGGCGCTGCCGCGGGCCAACCTCGCTGAAACCATCTTCGGAGCCTGCTGGCGCTGCCGCGGCCCAACCTCGCTGAAACCATCTTCGGAGCCTGCTGGTGCTGCCGCGGCCCAACCTCGTTGAAACCATCTTCGGAGCCTGCTGGCGCTGCCGCGGCCCAACCTCGCTGAAACCATCTTCGGAGCCTGCTGGCGCTGCCGCGGCCCAACCTCGCTGAAACCACCTCCGGAGCCTGCTGGCGCTGCCGCGGCCCAACCTCGCTGAAACCATCTTCGGAGCCTGCTGGCGCTGCCGCGGCTCGACCTTGCGGAACCCCCCAGCTCGAGGATTGAGGGCTGTGCGCAGGGTATCCCCGTACCAAGCTGACACTAAGACTGTCCCGCTACCCCCCTTTTTCCCCTGTTACCGAGACTTTAAGGATCCCCGATCCGTATGTACATAGTGCCGAAGGCACCCATCGTTATTGCTGATAAAGATTCTAAGAAGTTATCCTCTTGTGTGGTGTCCCATTGTAGTGGTGTGATTGCTCTGCTGTACGATTCTAAGAGAGGAGCCTCCCGCAGGTGGCCTCTCGACGGCGCTCGGCCCACTTCCATACGGAGAGGTGGAACTCGGGGTGGTCAGTCAGACATCTTCTGCCTCCCCAGGAACCGCCTTTCTAACACACACACAACCACACACACAACAACACACACACAACCACAACACACACAACCACAACACATACAACCACAACCACACACACAACCACACACACACAACCACACACACACAACCACACACACAACCACACACACAACCACACACACAACCACAACCACACACACAACCACACACACACAACCACACACACCATCACACACACACACACACACAACCACACACACAGCCACACACACAACCACACACAACCACACACACACAACCACACACACTACAACACATACAACCACACACAACCACACACACAACCACACACAGAACCACATGCACTACCACACATACAACCACACACACACACAACCACAAGCACTACCACACATACAACCACACACACAACCACAAACACACACAACCACACACACACACACAAACACAACCACACATACAACCACACACACAACCACAACCACACACAACCACCCAACCACACACACAAACACATGCAACCACACACAACCACACACACAACCACACACACAACTTCACACACAATCACACTCAGAACCACACACACAACCACACACCCACAACCACACACACATAACCACACACAACCACACACCCAGCCCCACACACAGCCCCACACCCAACCACAACCACACACACAACCACACACACAGAACTACACAACCACAAGCACACACACACACAACCACACACACAACCACACACACAACCACACTTACACACAACCACACACACAACCAAACATACACAACCACACACACACAACCACGCACACACAACCCCCCCCACACACACACACACACACACACATACAACCACATACACACAACCACACACACACAACCACACACACAACCACACACACACACAACCACACCACCACACACAGAACCACACACACAACCACAACCACACACAACCGCACACACACACACACACATACACATAAACACACAACCACACACAACCACACAACCACACACACAAGCACACACACAAGCACACACAACCACACACAGCCACACACACATACAACCACACACAACCACACACACACAACCACACACACAACCACACACACAACCAACCACACATACAACCATAACCACACACACAACCACACACAAAACCACAACCACACACACCACACACACAACCACACACACACAACCACACACACAACCACACACAACCACACACAACCACACACACAACCACAACCACACACACAATCACACACACAACCACACACACAACCACACACACAACCACACACACAACCACACACACACACAACCACACACACAACCTCACACACAACCACAACCACACACATAACCACAACCACACACACAACCACACACACACAAACAACCACACAAACAACCACACAAACACACACACATAAACACACACAACCACACACACATAAACACACACAACTACACCCACAACCACACTCACAACCACACACACCCACAACCACACACACAACCACAACACCCACAACCACAACACATAAAACCACAACCACACACACAACCACACACACACACAACCACACACCCAACCACAACCACACACACAACCACAACCACACACACACAGCCACACACACAACCACACACACAACCACAACCACACACACAACCACACACACACACACACAACCACACACACACAACCACACACACCACCACACACACACAACCACACACACACAACATGCACAACCACAATCACACACACAACCACACACACACAACCACTCACACAACCACACACAAACAACCACAACCACACACAACCACACACACAACCACACACACAACCAACCACACATACAACCATAACCACACACACAACCACACACAAAACCACAACCACACACACCACACACACAACCACACACACACAACCACACACACAACCACACACAACCACACACAGCCACACACACAACCACAACCACACACACAATCACACACACAACCACACACACAACCACACACACAACCACACACACAACCACACACACAACCACACACACACACAACCACACACACAACCTCACACACAACCACAACCACACACATAACCACACACACAACCACACACACACACAAACAACCACACAAACAACCACACAAACACACACACATAAACACACACAACCACACACACATAAACACACACAACTACACCCACAACCACACTCACAACCACACACACCCACAACCACACACACAACCACAACACCCACAACCACAACACATAAAACCACAACCACACACACAACCACACACACACACAACCACACACCCAACCACAACCACACACACAACCACAACCACACACACACACAGCCACACACACAACCACACACACAACCACAACCACACACACAACCACACACACACACACAACCACACACAACCACACACACACAACCACACACACCACCACACACACACACAACCACACACACACAACATGCACAACCACAATCACACACACAACCACACAAACACAACCACTCACACAACCACACACAAACAACCACAACCACACACAACCACACACACACAACCAACACCACACACACAACCACACACACAACCACACACAACCACACACACACACACAACCACACACACTACCACACATACAACCACACACACACACAACCATACACACAACCACACACTCAACCACACACAGAACCACATGCACTACCACACATACAAACACACACACCACAAGCACTACCACACATACAACCACACACACACAACCCCCCACACACACAACCTTACACACACAAACACAACCACATATACAACCACACACACAACCACACACACAACAACACCCAACCACCCAACCACACACAACCACCCAACCACCCAACCACACACACAACCACACACAACCACACACAACCACACACACAACCACACACACAACCATACACACAACCTCACACACCATCACACACACAACCACACACACAACCACACACCAACAACCACACACACACAACCACACACAACCACACACACAGCCCCACACCCAACCACAACCACACACACAACCACACACACACAACCACACAAACAGAATCACACAACCATAAGTACACACACAGCCACACTTACACACAACCACACACACAACCAAACACACACAACCACACACACATACAACCACATACACACAACCACACACACACACAACCACACACACAACCACACACACACACACACACAACCACACACAGAACCACACACACAACCACAACCACACACAACCGCACACACACACACAAAACCACATACACATAAACACACACAACCACACACACAACCACACAAGCACACACAATCACACACAATCACACATACATACAACCACACACAACCACACACACACAACCACACACAACCAACCACACACACAACCACAACCACACACACACACAACTACACACACACAACTACATGGAAAACCACAACCACACACACAACCACACACACAACCACACACACAACCACACACACACAACCACACACACAACCACACACACAACCACAACCACACACACACACAACCACACAACCAACCACACACACAACCACAACCACACACACACAACCACACACACACACAACCACATGGAAAACCACAACCACACACACAACCACACACACACAATCACACGCACAACCACACACACAACCACAACCACACACACACAACCACACACACAACCACACACAACCACACACACACACACACACAACCACAACCACACATATAACCACAACCACACACACACAACCACAAACACAACACACACAACCACACATACAACCATACACACACAAACAACCACACAAACAACCACACAAACACACACACAACCACACACACAACCACACACACAACCACACACACATAAACACACACAACTACACCCACAACCACACTCACAACCACACACACACAAACACCCACAACCAAACACACAACCACAACCACACATACAACCACACACACACAACCACACACACAACCACACCGTTGGTGCACACTTTCACCAGGCACAGACACCACCAGCTGTCAGTGCACACTTTCACCAGGCACACACCACCAGCCATCAGTGCACGCTTTCACCGGGCACACACACACCACCAGCCATCAGTGCACGCTTTTACCAGACACACACACGCCACCAGCCGTCAGCGCACACTTTCACGAGGCACACACACCACCAGCTGTCAGTGCACGCTTTCACCAGGCACACACACTACCAGCCAGCAGTGCACACTTCCACCAGGCACACACACCACCAGCCATCAGTGCACAATTTCTACAGGCACACACACCACCAGCCATTGGTGCACACAGCAATTGTTAACGCATCCACAATTAACTATTGTAGCAATCGCAGTGTGGCGCACTTTACTTTTAAACATATTCATCTAAAGCGCAGCATGCCACCATTGCTACAAAAATAAATACGCATTTTTTGGCCTACAATTTATAGACTTTTGTTGCAATTGGTGTTGCAATATTTAGCAATGCCAATAGCTCAAACTCAATTAATGCGAGACCTATTGCATTGCAAATGCTTGTTTTAATGGTGAACGCGGCGCCCACGCACATAACACATATGTGTGTGCAGTGGCAGGAAGTGGATCAGCAGCGCCGCTCTTTTCTATTCGATGGTGAACCGCAAGAGACTGAATGAAAGTGGGTGCCGCGCTGAAACAAAGGACGGCACCCCTGTAAAAAAAACATATGTGTGTGCAATGTAGGAAGTGGATCTGCATAAACATGTGCGTGGTGAAAGTAAAGCTGGCACCGTATTAATGAACAAGGGAATGGTAATAATGAAGTCAGGGTGCCACATAAACCAGCAGGGAGTGCAGCGAACAGCTGATGGGGATAGGCGCAGGGACGGGAGATGGTGGTGCGACAAACAGGGGCACGAAGACACGCAGCTACAGCCATGTGGATAGGAGCAGTGACGGCGCACAGAGAGATTAGGTGCTGATGAGCAGGGGCACCGAACACACGAGATAGGCAGCAGTACAAAACAAGGAAGTAGTCCCTAAATAAAAAGATAACACCCCAGCAGCAGAACTAAACTGTAGTTGGTCGGTGCTGATTCCTGCAAAATGGAAGCAGAACAGAAGTGACATATCGGACCACCAGCCAATCAATGTGCGAGATAAGAAGCGCAATGCCATATGTAACCAATGGCAAGTGACAAAACAAATGGAAATGCAATGGGTGGAGTTTCACCACCAAAACTGATTACTTGATGCCTCGGAGAAGCAGCACATGCGCTGCCCTATGCGAGACCAACAAAATGACGCCATGTTGTGTATGGTAACTTTGCAACTTCACACATCCCTACTGTAATGTTGTACATCACTTGTCTATGGCTAAAATTACTTGCTTTAATTTTTTCATGAGACCCCTTTATCTACCACACTCTTTTCAGCTCCATCTGGGGCGAGGTTATGCACTTGGTAGCACTAAGGAGCAAAGCCAGTGGGATACCTCTTTTTTGTGCTCTATGACGGTGGTCAGATTTCATTTTGACACCCCTGAGTACAAACGCAGTAAAATCTAAGATGGTCAGTTATAAAGGTGCAGGAGCCCCACAGTAACTTCTCAATTGTCATTGACAAATTTCTGCTAGACACGTATCCTTTTGCAGCTATTTTCAGCTGTGAAAGATGGTAAAGCATAATCTTCAGAATATTAACTTGAAGTGCCAGAGTCAGGCTCTAACAAACAGGACAACTAAATACTTAACTTCTACTGCAAGAATGATCTCTCTAGACACTGTACTGAAGGGTAAAATAGTTATCAGCTTGTGCTGTATTTCCCTTTCATTTAATATGTGACAGCCAGCAATGTTCAGAGCCCTGGGCACATCAGGAAGGCCAAGTAGCATTCTTGGACACCAAACATTAAGAGGCTGATTGCTATGACAGTTTAGAACACTGAACTCTGAAGAAACCTGAAGGAGCTACAGCATATTGGGCCACACCCATTCCCTGTCTTATTTGGGAAGTTAGGACATTCTGATTATAACTACCTATCACAGCTGGGTGTCAGGCTTCAGGCTTGCAGTTGCGAGGATAACCATTGAAGTAGAAACTAGGTTGCAAAGTTAAACTGGCCTGCCAACGTTCCTTGACAGTTCAGGAAGAGGGGGATGACTTGAGGCCTAATTTAGAGTTTGGCGGACAGATTACTCTGTCACAAAGGTGATGGTCCCATCTGCCATATTATGATCCCAATAGCCTATAAAGGGATTGTAATACGGTGGATGGGCAGAGTATCCCCTTCCGCCAAACTGTAAATCAGGCCCTTAGTTCAAGATGATGGTGTAGTGTTGAGTGAGAGTACAGCATTAGACAATAGTTTCAATAAATATGTGCATATGCAACCACAGTTGTGAGTTGCTGAAGAAATGTGACACATTTGTAATAGCTTAATATATCCACTGTCAATATTACAGTCTGCAATCAGGCACCAGACCAAGGAAGGTGACACCTATGTAGGCTCTGTGACTCCCGCCCGCAAATTATACAGCAAGCCAATTTCTTTTTAAAAAAACAAAGGGTGCACTCTTAGGACATATGGCTCTTTATTCAGGCAGAGAACACAAACACCTACGTGTTCTGGCCATACATGGCCTACATCACAGTTGGAGACATGTTTTTTCCTTGCACTATAAACATCTTATCCCATCAACATCACACTTGATTATAGACATTAAAGAAAATTCGGTATAAAGACACTTCTTTCACATTCTCCTAAAATCTTTGAGACCTTGTACATGTTACTGGATTAAAATATATTTGAGATAATTTTTTACTTTACTGTTCAAGCAATATGATGTATAATTCAACCAGAATACTGTCTCAAACGCCTCCCTCCCCAGACTTCAGAAGCCCCTGGTACCCCATCCCCCACGGCCAACTCAGTGACTTTGACCCAGAGACCCCATCCCCGGGACACACTAGTTTCCCTGCTTGCACCAGCGCAGGAAGGGTAACATATGCCTGCTCCTGTCTAGTGGGAGCATTTTTAAATCTCTTACCAAAAGGGAGCAAACATGCATGTCTACTCCCACCCGTGGGAGATTTAAACATGTTCCCGCCACTTGGGAGTAGACTTCTATTCGGTTTCCCTGTCCACATTCCTTCAGACAAAGAAACAGAAAACATATTGTGCCTGCCCAGAGGGCAACAGCAATGAAAGCTCCGGTATCATGCGTGCGGAGTCGGCTAGGATCCTGGAGGCCCTGGAGCTTCCCTATGTCCCCCAATGTGGTAGTTAGTGGGTGCCCTAGGTGGACACCCACCTATAATTTAGAAGAGCTCCAGGGGATTGGATCCCCGGGGCCAAAATATTGATTTTATTGTATTTAGCCCAAGTGAATGGGAATGCTGGGGCCTATTAAAGCTTGGGGAAAGAGGCTGCATGCCCACCTCTTTAAATTTGGCCCAGAGGATGGCTCCCTGGTGCAGAAGAGGGCACAGGGAGGGGAGCCACATGCCCTCTCCCCTGTTTACTTGTATTGGCCGCAGGGATGGGATCCCTGGGGCCCTTTAAGGCCCTATAGAAACACATCACTCTTTACTAGAAAATATACATGGACTGAATAAGGTGAGAAAGGATATATCTGAAATTAGAACCAGTAAAGATAGTGGGGCATATTTATCAAAAAAACATACAGCACAGCAAGCCACCTTGTTGAGCTGCGTGATAGGGAAAGGGCATGAATGCATCGTATTTAACAGTATACAGCGCATTCCTGTCTTTTCCCTTAACTGGTGCACAATCTATTGCCTAGCACAAACGCGGCACCCTTTCATCATGGTGCAGGGGTGCCTGTGTTGTAAGCAGGATTATTTTTTTGTGCATGAAGGGGAACCTTCCTGCACAAAAACTATTCCCTGAGAAATTTTACTCTTTGTAAGTGTGCTGCAGAATGCAGTACACATAGAAAAGAAGACGGAACTAACAGAAATAAAGATATTTCTCCTCATTATGCGTCACCTGTAAAGGTGTAGCATTTTGAGGCTATCCCAGGTCTACCAGTAATGGTAAGTCTAGGAGTGCTCCAAAATCCATGGGTGGTGAATGGGAACACCCACGCTCCACACATGGAACGCCTCCCTGGTGCAGAGTTATGTAACCCAACGATTTGCACTGAGTTGCATTATTCCATATTTGTCAAGCCACTCAGGGTCACGCAAGGTGGCCTTGCGTGGCTTGATAATTCTTACTTCAGTCAGTCAAATAGCTTTTATTTCAGTCAAAATTACCATAAAAAACAAAAATATCATATTATACAGCATGTTTCAAATCTCATATAAGTGCAGAATATTTACATCATGGCACTTTACATTAAAACATACTAAAAAAGCTTTGAAAGATCTTTGCTTGATCAAAACACCAAGCACTACAATCTGTGACGTGTCTGTTTTCAAAATTCTTAGAGCATCTAAAAACTTCCTAGTCTCCAAATGAAGACATGTTGTTTTGATCCATTTGATTCTCTAATAGCCATATGTCGGATAAAAGAATACAAAATTAACAATATTTTCCTCAGCATTGAAAGTGCATAGTGTGCAATTAATTTCCCCAGCCGCTACACTAACAGATGATGGTATTCACTTTAAACTGAAGAGTGTCAAAACCAAACTTCTTATACAGCATCTTTGCTAAGTGAGCTTGAATAGTATTCAAATAGAATGCTAAGCTTGGCGATTGTTTAAAATTCAAAAATTGTGATGGAAGTCTTCCCAAACCGGTGTTAAGAAGCACACTGTTTAGTAGATACTAAGTACATTTCAGGACATTCTTAGAGTGTGCCATCAGTCTGCTGGGGTGTTCACTAAATGACTCAGGCTCAGCTTGCTTTATCAGGTCTGCACGTGGTAGGACCATGGAAAAGTAATCTGGCTGTCGAGTTCTAGAAGTTCCCTCAGTCCTTCCTTAAAGGGGCTAAGTTCTTGAGTAACCCAAATTCTTACCCAGAGTAGCAAGGGTCTCAGAAAAGATAAATGTTTCAGTCTCTTGATGCCAGTGTCATAGTATAATGAATTTAGTGGTGTACATTTTGTAATACATAATAACATCACAGTCAATAAAGGGAGGCAGAAGCTGAGATCCATTCGGCTTCCGGGCTATAGTCAAGTTACAATAGGAGAATGGATCACTTGACCTAAGAACCAGGGTCTGGGATGTTAGCAGTCTTTAAAAACCCTCATTCACGTGAAAAGTACAGTGGCGGTATATCTTGATTTTCCGCTTGTGTACCTACATGAAAAGCATCAATCTTGGGATCATACAGAATGCTTTCCTTCACCTTTAGGGAGACCTGCTGGTCTTAGCAATAGTGAAACCGAGATCATGAAAGAGTGAATAAAGTGAATATAAAATAACCTCCATCATTCAACAACGCGTTATATTCTGTTACAGATGGGGTAAGGATACAATCATAAGGCGGTGCATGTCAAGAAGGGCTACTATTCTATAGCACCTGCTATTAAGAAAGGGTGTACATGTTCGACCTGCTTTAGCCCTCTTGGTGCCCTGTCGCGTCGGGGGCTTTCTTCAGGACCACTGTTGGGCGCGATACCTGGTTGGTAGCGTGCGTGGATAATTTATTTGCACTTGCCCTTCTTCTCAGTTGTTACGGGTCTATAGTACCTATAACTTGAAGGAAATAGCAGTAAAAACACCATATCGACAGAGTGACAGGTTCAATAAATACAAGTGTGATCTATTGCGATCAGTGTCTGTCTATGGTGATGCTTGTCAGTAGTAGTTAATAACTGTTAATGGATAAGTACTAAAGAGGGTGAGAAAACACACCGTTTGCTTTATCTATTGCTCTGGACATTTGTGTTTTCTGGTGAGTACCCAAATTTGAGGTTGATTTTGTGCTGGGCACTGTGTGTGCCTAATCAAGGGCTATTCAATTCCACATATGTCTTAAAAAGAATGAGGCAGTTGCCAGTGTTTGGTTATCTTGAAATTGCTGGTGCGGTCGGTGTTGTACAGACGACTGATATCGGTGTATCGATGTCAAGAATGTAGGGGGCCACTCTAGCGCATGATAGTTAGGAATAAAGGGAGGGCGGCCTGCTCATGCCGGTGTGAATAACAAAGTCATGAGACACCACAGTGACGTAATAAAGGCCCAGTTTGCTGAACCAGGGCTGCACATGGTAGGACCATGGAAAAGTAATCTGGCCATCGAGATCCATAAGTTCCCTCAGTCCTTCCTTAAAGAGGCTAAGTTCTTGAGTAACCCAAATTCTTACCCAGAGTAGCAAGGGTCTCATGAAAGATAAATGCTCCAGTCTCTTGATGCCATTGTCATAGTATAATGAATTCAGTGGTGTACATTTGGTAAAACATAATAAAATCTGTACAATTTTGTTGTATCCTACAGTAATAGAACCTGGGTTGTCCCCTCAACACATATCCGCCCCATAAAGGGCTTCTGTTTGGTTTCTATATTTGCTAACCTCCAATGCTGGAGACACTGACTTAGACTTGGTGGTCTGATGCTTCTTTACAATTGGCATAGAAGTTTGCAGTAAAACTGCCTTAGCTTTGTTAATGTGAAGTTTCCATGACAGTTTTGCATCGATTGCAATGCCAAGATAACTAAAATTAGACACATGTTCCAGTAGTTGTTGATGGATGACAGGCAAGCAGTATTCTTGAAGGCCCTTAATGCTCCAATAATCTCTGAAGTTATCTAGTAGCCTTTGCTGCCCCCTTGGTGTCTGGGATAATAAAATAGTATTGTCAGCAAACATTAGCAGCTATGGGAACCACACCTAATTTCAGGGAGTCGTGCTTGCATTTCTGCAAGTGTTGCACATTGTCGTTGGTGTATAATGAAAAGGGTAGGGGCAAATATGCACCCTTGCCTCACGCCCATTATAATAGGTATGACATTGGTAAGTTTGCCAAAGGGGCCCCAGCACACTTTAGCATGGTTATCTTGGTAGAGTCTAACTATCTGGGTTAAGATTTCATTGAGTACTCCTTCTCGTCTCAATGACTCCCATAGAGATGCCTTCAGCTTCAGATCATAAGCAGCTTTCAAATCAATTACTGCTATGTACAAATGCCCTCCCCACTTCAATTTAGTGTATTTCCATGCTATACACATGAGCCTAAACACCTGCTCAATCATACCAACTCTTGATTTAAACCTCGCCTGACACAGGGAAATACTATCATTCTCATCTATCCAGTGCCATAGCCTATTTAAAATGTATATTTTGCATATACTTTCTGCAGGGTGTCAATTAGGCTAATAGGCCTATAGCTGGCTGGATCTCACTTAAAAACCTTTTGCATAAATGGGCACAATTTCAGCCCCTCTCCGTGTATCTGGCACTGGTGCTCCTGAGGCCACCACATTGCATATTACATTTATGCATGGCACCAATACTGCTGTATCATGCTTCAGTAGATCCCCTGGTATCTTATTAGAGCCCAGTACCTTTCATGTTTTAATTGTGTCAATAGATTTCCTAGTCTCATCTTGGCTGAAAAAGAGGACAAATGCTGTTACTTGGTGCAATGTGGCCTGGGTTAGCCAGAGTGATTCTTGCAAATGCTTTAATGCCTCGGAGTACAAGTTAGTAAAATGCTTGCTTCCTCACGGGAACCAGGGTCCAAATAATGATCGGCGGTAGTATAGCTGTCTTTCCTGCCATGGCCTATTATTTTCCAAAACACAACATGGAATTTGTTTTTGGCAGTGACGATAAGGTAGTCCCAATTTGCGTTGTCCCAGCTCTTTTCAGCCATAGCTAGCACTTTTTTATATTCAGTCCATGTGTTCCTCACTAGCTTCATAGTTTTTGCCTGAAGGGCCACTCTTAATCATCTCTTAGCTATTAGGAAGTCTTTGTTATATCAGGGTTTAATGGCTAAGCCGCTAAGTACACCGATTTTCGATTATATTTAAAGAGTCTTAGTCAAGAATGGTGTCATACTCCCAACCAGGGAATGATGAATTTGTGCAATCGGTATATCAACTTGCAAATTACCAACAAAAGGGGAAAGAGCATCAGAAAAGGCATTATAAAACCAGTCATAGACTTTAATCTGCTAGCAATGCAAGGCCATCTAACTGTTCTGCGGTTGATACCAATAGTCGGTTGGACAGAATTGCTTTCAATTTCAGGGGCTGTAGGAGAGTAGGATCTGTTCTTATGGTTACCCTCACTTTTTTGCTGATGTTTCACAGTTTTTCAACTTTAGTCTGGCTGGTGCCCTGCTATCCAGGAGCCCAGCCTAGCTGCTTCATCTCTAAATTGATTGCAAGTACTTTAGGTACACTCCAGTGTGGTTACTGGTGTACCCTTGTGAGTCCCTAGTATATGGTACACCAGGTACTAAGGGCATAGGTACACCAGAGGCCTACCAGGGGATGCAGCATGTATTATGCCGCCCCTGGCAAGCCTTCCAAAATGACACCACAGGACTGCTACTGCAGCCTGGGTAAGGTGGTGCATGCACCCCTTACTTAGATATAGGTCACCTATATTGACCTTAAATCACTATACATATAAAACTAGCAGTCACCCCTATGGTATGCCTTATCAATCCTGAAGACAGGGTACGTGGTTTTGTGGGAGAGGGTACCCATGCATGAGCAGGGCCCCTAGGCAGCCTTCGGAACCTACTCACTGGGGCTGTTCTGTGATGCAGCCAGACCATATACACTTAAGTGCATTATAACCTCGCGGTAAATGCTAACTTTGGAATCGCTGCATGGAAACATGTCGTGTTTGGTGTCAAACACTTTTGAATCTTATCCCCCCCCCCCACCAGTCCTGGCGGTGGGGGTAGAATTCCATCCTTCTTGAGGGAGAGACATGTAAGCACAGGTATACCAGGTACTAAGTTTAAAGAGCCCTGGCATCACAAAAAATGGATGCTGCAGCCACAGACATAAGTCTGGCCTTCTGCTGCTGGTCGAAACTCCAGCAGGGGAGGCCTGGACAATAGGTTTCCTGTCAGAGAGAGGTCTGACCACTTCCCAGACAGGCCTTAGTGGATTGGGGCTGGGTGGGTGGACTCTGAGAGTGCTTTGAAGTCTGCACTGGGGGGGCACATTTGGTGTCCCTGTGCATAGCCCAGTTCAAACCGGTTGCAGGGGTTACCAGCCCCTGCTCTGGTGTGAAACTGGACAAAGGAAATGGGTGTAGCCACCTCTCTTTCCAAACCCTCCGATAGGTGGGTCCCCAGAGTTAGTCTAACCCCTTCCTTGGGTATAAGAAAGGAACCCCTGACTACAGGACTTTAGATTACACCTGGATGAAACTCTGCTTCAGAAATCCCGGAACTTCGCTGATTTACAAGACTAGATGACTGAAGAATCTTCCTTGGAGTAAAGTAGTTACTCCCCTGGTTGGCAGGCACCAAAGAAGCATCTGACCGGTCTGCATCTCTGAAGCTCCTGCTGAATGCCAAAGACTTTGCGACACCAGAGGTAGATTTCTAGACTTCTTGGAGGCCGAACTGAGTCCCCAGTAAAGCTGAGACCTCTAGCTATCATGGGTACCGTGGAACTGGAACGCCTGGACACCGCGCACATTTGCAAGTGCATCAGCTTCCCGACAACTCTTAAGGCTGTGCATTGGGTTACTTGTAGCCCAGACCCCAAGCACCTTCTGCACTGAAGATTGTGGGCCTACACTCCATAACTGCTCCGTGAGCCTGCTCTCAGCATTTCAGCTTGAGGTACCTTTGCGATCCTTAGTCCATTGACAGGTGGGTCCCTGAGAAAGCAACTCCGATTTTCCTTGGGCTTCTCTGGTTGGTCCAGACTTGCCCTAACTTCCCACATGTGGCGAGTCCCTCGGACCTTGCTGGTCGACACCAAAGCATTTTTTCACTTTCTGCGTGGGTTGCTGTTGCCAAGGCTTGTTGGGTCCAATCCTGTCATCAACACCATAACACTCGACATCCTTTGTGGGACAACTCGAATCCAGATTCTGGTTGTCATTGATACCTCCTGGTCCTCTTGGCTGCAGAGTCAAGCTTCACCTCTTCAACCTGAAAACACCAGACATCAGTGGGCATTCAACTATCGTGACCCTGGTCACCGTCAAGTGATTCAGACTCTGTCCCCTCTGCTTTCAGGTTATTCTAATCTTTCATCCAGGCTTGGATCACACCGGACACTTTCCTCTTCGACGGCAGCAGCACTTTACAGCAGATCGCCATTGAAAACGACAACGATTCCCGACACCAAAAGACACATATGCACCCGGGTTCACTGGGTGAGGTAATTAGAGTACTCCGGTGCTCCTGTGGGTGTTGGCCCTAGAGCCCCTTAAGTATATAGGGGTTTGCTCATAGTCCTCTCATAAGTGTCCTTATCCTTTATATTTTCAATCGCAACTTTCCCCATAGAAGCTAACGGTAATTCACTGCTGTGTTCTCACACTGCACGCGTCCCCTGTGGGTCCCCTGTGTCACTACCCTGGGTGGTTCCTTGAGGGCCAAGCAATTCTACAGGCTCTAGGCCTTATGTCTAGTCAAGTCATGGTTCTATTACCACTTTCTTAATATATGGTTTGGTAAGCCCCAAGGGCTCAATGTATATTGTGCTAATTTACTGTGTGAAATCAAGTGTAACGTAAGTGCTTTTACCTTTAGCCTCATAAAGAGACTAGTAGGGTGTATTTAGAATAAATAAATATATTTTATGTATGTACCTGGTATGGTTTTCCTTTCATTTGGTCATTCACGAGATTATAGACTGGTAAAACAAACTGCTTTACATTCCTTCAAGACTTAGCCTGAAGGGTGCTCTCCATAGCTACCACTAGGATAGCTTTCAATAAAGGTCGTCTTTAACCTATCACCTCTAAGGGGCTGTTTGGACTGGTACAAGGTGCCCACTATGATTAGTGGAGAGCATATGCGAGGCCAACTTCTCACAGGGGCCCAGATCTTAAATAGCCGCCCTGTCACAGTCAGGTACAGTGGGAAATCATTGCTTTCTTCCCTATTATTCACTTTGAAATCGATCAGGTTACCCCAGTATGCAACACTAGCCAAAATATAGTCAATTCTTGACTTGGTGGCACCCCTTTTGAAAGTGTAGGTCCCCGGGCTGTCAGAAAGGAGCCTTCCATTGTAGGCACACAGCCCGCGTTCTACAACAAAATTGCATAACACCAACTGTGCAAGAGACAGGAGTGCCTGTGTCCAAAGATGCTATGCCTCCAGCTAAGTCTTCTTCGTATAGGATTGATTCCATTTCTGCCACCGGACCAAACCCTTAGTTAAAATCACCACTTATAAAGACAACAGCCTCGGAACTTATAGAATCGAGAACACTATTTAGTAGTACCATCACTGAGGATTCTGCTGCAGCCAATCTAGGTCTAACGTAAACATTAAGCAGATATATGTTCGCTCGATTTCCTGCTCTTTTTTTCAATCTTAGAATATCTGGTAAAGAGATATTCATAGCGTCTACAGTTATGTTTAGGATGATTATAACCCATAAGGCCAATCCCCCTGAAAGCCTACCTTTTAATGAGGGGACTGCATCAACAGTAAACGTCATAAGCCAAGTTTGTGTATCGGCTCAATCTGCCAGAATTCCTGGAGCAGACAGAGGTTGTACTGCCCCATAAATTCCAACCAGTCTGGATGAGCAGTTTCTGTTTTAAACCTGCTATTCTCCAAGAAATTATCGAAAATATTTTCTGATTGTGTCTCTGCTAGTCCATCAAATGTGCACTCAGCTTGTGTACTTCCTTTGCTAGCTAGGTCAGTGATCGCTCTGTCCCCTTGATGTGCTGCAAGTAAGGGAAAAAGCAGGAATGCGCCGTATTTAACATTATATGACGCATTTCTGTCTTTTCCCTGCAATGGCACACAATGCGCTGCCTAGCACAAACGCTGGCACCCTTGCACCATGGTGTAAGAGTACCTGCATTGTAAGCATGATTGTTGTTGTGCAGGAATGGGCACCATCCTGCACAAAAACGATCCCTGAGAAATGTTACGCGTATGTGTGCTGCAGTACACATAGAAAGTCGGAAAAAAAGAGAAATATAGATATTTCTCCTTGTTATGCCTCACATGTAAAGGCACAGCATTTTGACTCAATCCCAAGTCTACCAGGAATGGTAAATCTGGCAGCGCTTCAAAATCCATGAGTGGAGGCCTGGAATTACCCATGCGCCACCCAAGAAACGCCTCCCTGGTGCAGAGTAATGTAAAGCAGCGACTTGCTCTGTGTTACATTACTCTAGATTTATCAAGCCACTCAGCGTCACACAAGGTGGCCTTGCGTGACTTGATCACTCTTACATGATAAACCTTACGTAGTAGTTGTGTCACCCTTTCGCCCCATTGCATGGTGGAAGGGCAACGCAACTGTTTGATAAATATGCCCCAGTATTTCAAAAGATGTTTGAAGAGGATAAACTGATTAGCGGATTATTGACCTGGAAAGCTAATTCTATGTAAACCTCAAATCAACTAAATTGGATACGATACTAACAGATGAGTAAAGTGAAAGCAGAATCTAAAAGGTTTTCCTAAATTGTTATCAAGTCTTATATCAAGAGAAGTTAGATCCATCTGTCCTTAAAACAGCTGAGGTTTTGCCTCAAGCAGGCGTTGGATCAGATAACTTTAGAACATCAGAAGATATTAAGAAAAGCAATAACTGAGGAAGAATGTAAGGAAGTATTTCAATATCTGTCTTGTGGTGTGGCTCCAGCTGAAATTGGAGCATTGTAATACATTTTCGGGTGTTGCTGATCCCAAAATTAAAAAGTGCGTTAAAAAGAAGAATTCAGGGGCATATTACCAAGGGCCTTATCGGCGCTTTAGAATTTTTCCCGCTAAAGCGGCGATAATATTATCACCCTATTACCTAGCTGTCGCTAACACCAGTTAGCGACAGCTAATAGGCGATAGCGGGCATTTAGGGGCCCACTTTGCATGTCAGTGATAATTATCGCTAATGACATGCAAAGTGGGCGTGCCAAGATGTTAGCGACTGGAAACAGTCGCTAACATCGCTATCCCCTATTACCAACTTTTGGAAATAATCGCGCTAAGCGCGATTATCTCCAAAAGCTAACGCCTGCCCAGAGCAGTTCTTAGCCATGTTATCCAATGGTAGGTGGATAAAATGGCTAAGAGCATTTGCTCGGTAATGCATGAATATCGCTGACTTTTCAGCGATATTCATGTATTTCGGCCGATTTTTATCGGTTAGGAGATAAACCTTGATAATATCAAGGCTCCTAAGCGATAAAAATAGGCGAAGCTCGGCGTTATAATTTTGGCCGCTAACCAAGCTTAGCGATAATTATCGCTATAGCTTGGTAATATGCCCCATGGTCTGGGCACCCCTGAGTTTTACCGCTCAAACACAGGTTATGAAATACAGGTTATAAATTCTTTATGCAATTGTATTCAGTCAAATCGGTGCAAATGGCACGCAGACATGTAAATTCCCACTAGACTGCTTTTTTTTCATTCATTGGTGCCTTTTGGTTGCTAATCATAACTGTATGTGGGAAGCTGTGGACAAATCAAAAACCTTAAATGTATGTTCTTTAAAAGCAGAGCATACATTCGACCTGGTGAACTATTTGTTGATGAGGGGAATAAAGGAAAACCATTTTCCCGGTCTGTTAACCATATTACTTGATTCTGCGGATCAAGGGGCATATTACCAAGCAATAGCGATAATTATCGCTATTGCTTGGTTAGAGACAAAAATTCACAGCTGAGCTGCGGCGATTTTTATCGCAGATAAACCTTGGTATTACCAAGGTCTATTGCAAATGCGATAAAAAACGGCCGCAAAGCATGAATATCGCTGAAAGGTCAGCGATATTCATGCATTACCGAGCTAATGCTCTTAGCCATGTTATCCACCTCCCATTGGATAACATGGCTAAGAACTGCTCAGGGCAGGTGTTCGCTTTTGGAGATATTCGCGCTTAGCGCGAATATCTCCAAAAGTTGGTAATAGGAGATAGCGATGTTAGCGACTGTTTCCAGTCGCTAACATCTTGGCACGCCCACTTTGCATGTCATTAGTGATAAATATCACTGACATGCAAAGTGGGGCCCAAGATGGTCGCTATCTCCTACTAGCTGGTGCTAACTGGTGTTAGCGACAGCTAGGTAATAGGGAGATAATTTTATCTCCGCTTTCTTGGCTTTTAAAGCCAAAAAAGCGGAGATAAACCCCCTTGATAATATGCCCCCAAGGTTTTACAGGATAATCTTATTTTGCAAGGGTCATTAGTGAGTGAAATAACGATACAGAGAGATAGATATAGAGGGCAGAGGTGAGTCCCCTGCAAAGCATTCCTGGCCAGGGTGCTGTGGGAGCATAGTAACAGCACACACAAAAGTCTCTTGTCACTCTCCTCGCAAACTAAGCATGCAGGTGTTATACACAAATGCTTTCAAGATCAGTTCATACATCGTAAGTCTTTAAGATACATGTAGATTACAACCAAACCTTGCTATCACTGCTATGTGGAGAACACTATATGAAAATGAAGAAAAGGTTATGAAGGAAATTAACATGAAAAAATGTGAAAATGAAGGAAACTTGCTAAATATTGGAAGTGTGCTTTTCTTTATCAATGAATGTAATATTGTAGGGCTATGGTGGGACTTGGGCATAGAACTATGAATAGGGTTGTTTGAGCCTGAATGCAGCTTACATGTAACTCCTGATTTGGGCAGAAAATTAAATAGCCACCCTGGTCTGAATTAAAAGGTTTTGCACTAGAAATATGTGCCCATTCTTGTATTTATATGAAATAAGAATTTACAAAGCATAAATGACTGAGTCCATCGAAGGATGAATGGATAAATTGACCAGTTAGCGCTTTAGTGGATGCATATTATCAAGCCCATTATCGCCGTTTTAGCTGCAGTTTTCTGCCGCTAAAACAGCGATCATTTTATCGCCTGTCTTGATAATATGCCCCCATGTTTTCTATTGACCTCTGGCACCGTCTGGCTCAGGGACTCCATGGAATGTGGATACAAGAGAACCAGTTCACTCTTGAAAAATGATTAATTGTTTTACTTTATATTCTCTGTGGAACTTACTCTGTCTTTCTTTATTAATTAAAACATACACAAAATGCATGTCTGAGTGAATGTTGGTTTCTAAATCACATGTTTATTTTCTGTTTTTTCAGTATAATATTAGTTTATAATGAATGCACAAAAAGTCTCACCACAGATTCATGTGCAAGCCTTGTGGTGTTGCATGTCAGAATATTCCAGGTGTTATTCACATCCTAAACTTGTAGCCAAAATATTGACTACCAAAAGATTGCAACGGTAAGTATATATAGGAATGTATACATTTATATAATCCACATGTATGTACATATAAAATAAGTGTATTGTCAAAGTACATATACGTAGAGCTATGTATAATAAACCTACATTTACCTACACAAACTTAACTTTGCAATATTTAGGTAGTCGTTATTATGGCTATGATAAATTTGCTGGGCAACATTAAATTCATAATATACTGGTAGCATTTTCTTCTAAATGATCCCCTATTATGTGTTTCATATCACACTATCCTTAGCTTGATACGCATTAGCACTTTGAATCCGGCAGGAACTTGTAGTTTCACTTTTAGTGGTACACGTATATATTTGAGGAGTCCAGAATGCAAAGTGCTGTAGGCTAAAAATCCAGACCTGGACAAAAGTATCACACAGGACCTCAATCTACTTAGTAGAAATGTAAGCATATCCTCTTCCTAACACTTATTTTGATATCCTGATGATCCTTCAGAACTTCAATATAAAGACATTCTACTCTTCAAATCATTTCCACATTTATTAGTATAGATTTTGATTAACATTGTCACCCTTCTTCTCCGTCTCCTGCAGATAGATAGTGACTCAATGAGTAGCCTTTGTACATTTTTGGAGAGGTGTTTAAAAAACAAATCGCAACAACCCAGCCCTGCTGAAAAGTCAGTTATTTTGGCTGTGTCACTGTCAACTCATTCTGATCCAGATATGGGAAGGGCCTGAAATCTCTTTGGGGGAACCCCGTGGAAGGAATAAATTAATCATATCCAGAAATGTTTAAAACTATCCAGAGAGGGTTATGAAACAGACCAGGTTCGACTCTGCCCTTCAAAATGCTGGCTTTTTATTTGTACAAAGAAGGAGCTTGGTGTTAACAGATTGATTATACAAGACTGTTTGAATATGGATAAGCATTCCTTGATTTCCCTGGTTGGCTTATATCTCCCTTAATATGAAATCTTTGGGGAGACCTGAACTCTACACCAATCCTAGAAGCATAGTTAAAACCAACTTCAGATGGGTCACTGAAGTGTTCAGAGATAAGATGGCAGCTGACCGCGAGAACATAGCACTATCCAAAGATTCTGTGCAACACACAATACTAGTGAAAACTGTGGATGCACTGGATCCCTATCTGACCTGGAACTTGTCTCGCCATCAGCGATGTCTATTGACATGTTTTAGGCTAAATCTATTTCCGCGATTGTTGCCTTTTAATCATGGCTATTACAAGGACTCAATGAGGCCTTTATGCGATAATGTCTCAGTCAATGACACCTTACATATTGTCATAATTTGTGCAAAATGTAACTATTTACATTCAACATTTTTACGTCCACTTTTAAAGCCTATGAATTTTACCCAAGTTAGACATGCACTATTGCACTTACAGTTTTTAAATAACATCTACAGTGTGCTTTTTTCTCTCACGTTATCTTTCTGGGGTCTAGAAGCACGCGTCATTTTTAAACTTGTGTGGATGCCAATCTTTGTGCTCTGTTTTATACTGTTTGTCTTTTATGATTTTTTTTTTTTTTTTTAATCAAATAAAGAATATATTGATTGATTCAGAGAGGGGAAGAATCACCCGATTTAAACAGCTGACCTGCAGATCATAACATGTCATTTGCCAGTATTTAGCTAAACAATCTTATTATCATAAATGTAAACTGTATTTTCCATACTTTCTGTTGGGCAAGCTCTTCTTGCACTTATATTTTAAAGTACTGCTTTAACTATGATCCTCTATGACCTATAAAGCTACCAATTAGTTTCTCAGTGCTACTGCACATTATATCTTAATTTGGCTGAAAACAATTCAGCCTTTTAGCTACATTAAGTCCCACAGAGCCACAGTAGGTGGTAAAAAGCTAATCCCCTAAAATAAAAGAAGCAACCTTTTTTTATAGCTCCATAATTAAGATATTCCATATGCAAGATATCGCACCTATTTGTAATGGGTTTTGCTAATTAAGTGCAAATTACTTTATAGTAGTTATGCTATTTGACATTATATTACACTTAACCTTAAGTGATTTCAATTTTACAGGCAATGTACATATTTTTTTTTTATCGTCTCTCAGTACAATCTGTCTCACTGCATCTTCACAGTACACCAATCGTGAAGTTTAGTAAAAATATGATTAGGTCGCAGCAGGCTTATTTGCGGTATAAAATTCCCACCATCTGTATTTTTCAATGTGTCTTGGACGTGCAATCAATAGATAAAAAATCAATCTCTCTTCATAGTCTAGGCTGGCGCGGCATGTTGCTGGCAAGGGCGACATTTTCGTTGAAACTGTTATCGGTAGAATTTGATTTTCATATTTTTAAAGCTGCCTTTTTGCACCTTCTTTATGGGCTCCTGTTACAGAAGGCACACACGTGTCCACATACCTGCAGCCACATATGTACCATGCCTCACCTCGAGTGAAGCAAGGTAAAAGATTAAAATCCTCTTCACGCACATCAAATTGATCTAGCCTCAGCAACCACACATCCGTTCACCATGAACGGCATCCTTGCACATTTTATTCCCAGGATCACATAACGAAGACAATAAGCTGTCTCACTCAAATTCCATCTTTGTTGAGACTGACTTTCAGTGCTTTGAAGTAGTCTTTGAGGAGGCAGAGTGGTATATAAGTAAACCTGGGCGGAGTTCGTGTAGCAGTGCTACGCGGAAGTCTGCAAATGGGTAAAAAAAACTCGCCACGATACGTGGAGTTCCAAGAGTGGACGGAGTTGCATGTCCCACCTGTTCCCGCGATGTTTCCACCATTTGGGAACGCGGATTTCATGTTTGGGAAGAAATAGTGCACAAACGCCACCACGCGGTCACACATGGGCACGGCCATTTTGTTTCTTTCTCTGTTATAGTGCTGGGGCCTACTTTTTGAATCCTTCTTAATCATTTGAATTCTTGATTTTCAAAACTTTTTTTCTGATCTTTTTTTTAAATTTTCTTTAGCTCTGTCTTCCTAAGTGTGTATCTGGCATTTTTTTTACATTTTTTTGTGTGTTTTAATTTTGTACTGTTTTATTTTCTCTACTTTCTTCCTAATTGTTTTACTTCCTTCCCTCTTCTTCCTGTTATTTTTTTATACTTTCTACATTTTATTTTCCGCCCCCCCCACCCCACAGCATCATGGCAGAGAAGCGTGCTGCAAAGAATGCAGCACCCAAGAGGCTTGCTGAAGGTGGTGCCCGGAAGGGGTGCAGCCCCGTGCCTTGTTTTCGGTGGGGGAGGTGGCAATGCTGGTTTTGTTTTTGTGCAGTGCCAACTCACCTCCACCCTGGCAGTTGGCAACAGGCCTGGGTCTAGGCTCCTGGAGTGCCAGCAATCAGCTGACGCACCAGTGGTCTGACATGCTAGACCGAGACCAGCACCGGGAGCAAGACTTGCTGGGGGTTGAGGTTGTGGGATTGGTGAGTAGCTAATTATTCATATTATCATTACTTTTGTGTTCTAAGATATTGCTAATAGTTTTTCACAAATGCAAGCATGCTGCTGACATGCAAGTAAGTTACATTATCAAATCTTTTATTATGTGATTTTTATTCTAGACAGGTGCTCGGCGCTACCTAATCGTACTTGTTTGCGACTTTGTCCTCGCTTGGGCTGATTATGTAAGAACTTAAGTAATGCAGACAAGAGAGAGAGACTCCTTTCCTTTGTCCTGCCACTAAGATAGTGGTAGTTAATATTTGTAATTTAGCAGTGTGCATCCTCTCACATCAGTTCTCAGAACCTTTTTTTAAATCGTACAGTGAGTGACAAGCAGCCAACCAATTTGGTGTATGCATGCGTCCATCTATGTATTTGAAGACAAAACACAGACCTAGTGAATTGGCTGGTCAAAGGGGGTTTTGAATGATTGCAACTTAGATCAGAATGTAATTTGTTGCAATTTATTCCGAATTTTTGGGAATAGGCAGGCTAGGTAGGTTTAGGAAATGTGGAATAAAGATAGGACGTTTCGCGACCTTGCTAGTAGTCTACTAGTGGTCAATTTGATTTAGGAAAGGTCAAAGTTATTGCAATTGCTGTTTCCTGTCAAAAAATCTTTTTAGATAGATTATTTAATATTTATTTACCACCAATCTTTTTTGTCTCTTTAAATATGTCTTAAATCATCATCCAGCGGCAAAAAGAGGTTGTCAGAGGTGGGTGCAGGAGCTGGAGGTACCGCCCAAGAACGCTCCTTGTCTGAGGGCTCTGCTGGTCCCAATAAGTCCTCCTGTAGATAATATTAACATATAATTCCCTAACTTTTACTGCTCCTTATTTTGAAGTATTTATTTCAACCTTGTTCCTAATTTAAAAAAAATCCCAATTCCTCTTTGATCTATCAGTTTCTAAATTCTTGTTATCCATGCATTTTCCTATTTACGAGTGTCTGTAGTTTACTTCAAACTGTCTCTGTCTGTAGAGTACTAGTCAGTGGGTAGCTTCCTTTCTTCTGGTTTTTCAATCAGCTTTCCCTCTCCCCTTATATATTTTGGGGGCTGCCTAGTGGTGGTACTGTAAGACTCAGAGAACCCATTGGTCATGGTCACTTATTACTAATAGTACTAGTACTGGTACTACTACTCTGCTGTCCAGATTGCATGCCCAAGTACGGTATTAGACGCATGTTTGTTGAAATGAGGCAGCTTTCTTTTACTATCTCATATCATTATTGCTCAATCAGTAAAACAAGAGAGTGGCCATGGTCACGTTGGACACCCCAAAGTTGTGTCTGCTTTTTATCCAGGCATAGTATTATTAGCAGCAGTTGATGGTGAACTGATTACCGTGCAGTATGGCTTGAAGGAAGTATGATGAGGAGGAGGAAGAGGATGGAACCATTGTATTTGCCAACCAAGAAGACCTATGACCGTCGAGTTGCCCACTCTCATTGCTTTTCAAAAACTCAGACTCATCAAAAGCTCTAGCCACCCAGACCAGTCTTTACAGGCTGTCTTCTTGAGAGGTTTTGCAAAAATTGCCACCAACAAAATGCCTAACTGGATATTTTTGGTCTGACTCTTTATCCAAATTGTAGTGATGTGTGTGGTGTATGCATTTTAAACTTTTGCTACAAAAAAATGAATAGGACGGAGGCGTATATGGCATCTAAAAAATGTGTAATGTTTTTCCTAGCCATACCGACCACCAGTGCCGGGGCCAGCGGGACGGTGGCACCTCCAGGAAGCAGATGTGGCAGCTACAGGGGAGGAACCAGCGGCAGTGGTGGGCAGTGGTAAGTCAAATTGCTTGCTTATTGACAATGTATATACTCGCTGCAAGGGTGTACACTGTACTGTTGAGACTTGTGAACAGTTGAAGACACATCTTTACTTAGCACATACAGTGGGAGTTGAGTAACTAATGGCCGCTTCTATCTTCAACTCAGCAGAGAAAGTTTCATAAACCTTGATGGGTTGATGGAAAAGGGAAAGAAGGATGGAAAGAAGCAGGACTGGTAAAATGTAATATGACTGGCAGAGAATGATGCATGGGTGAAAGGATGAATATAATATAGGTGGCTGATAGGATGCATGGGTGAGTGAAGGATGGATGAAAGGTGAAGGGATGCCTGCCTGGGTGGGTGAAAGTGTATGGGTGAAAGGAACCCTCTGGGGGGTTTGATGGATCAAAGCAAGGACACATGGGTGGTTAAATGACAAACGTTAGTTGGGAATGAGAGCCATGTTTGAATGGATGGATGAGTGGTATTCATAGGTGAAGACTTGATGGCAAACTTAAAAGGTGACTGAGTAGCAAAGCCAAGAGTAATACAAAATACTAGAAGAACAATGCAATGATGAATGGAAAAGTCCCTGGGAAGAAGAGTAAACAAGGAATCCTTTTTACCAAGGGTTTTGATTCAAAGGTTTGAGGTGGTATTGCAGACTACCCCCTTGAATCACAGTAGCTTTGAAGCACAAAATATGTTATGCACTCACCCATCATCATTAATTGGGATGAGAAATTGAGGATACCAGCAAATGTTATATACTGCTAGTGCTCTGTGCCACTATATAATTTTTTGTGTTACTGCTTTGCTAAGAGTAGTGGTTACAATTTGTCATTTTTCTTTCTTGATATAGATACTCCTGCCAATCCATCCTTTTCACAACAACCCAACAGGCAAGAGGTAGCAGCCAGGACCCGGTAAAGGAAGCTGGAGGCCATCAGGGCTATATACCAGTGGATGGTGGCCAAGGAGGAGGAAGAAGCAGCAGCAGCTACAGCCTCAAATGCCCCGGGTCCGAGCCAGGCCCCAGTGATTCCGGTGGACTGGCTCTGTGGTCAGGCAGCCGCCCACCATAATTCAATCACTGCTGCTCCCCCTATAGACTCAATAGAGCCTTTTAGAGCTGCACGCTCCAGAGGATGGTACAACTGGAAGCCAGGATGGAGGAACTTTTTGCCCAATTGGAGAGGAAGCTCCTAGCCCGCCACTAGGCCTCTCTTGCCCCTATTTTAATCTTTTGTTTGGTGGGTGGGGCTTGTTAGAGAGAGGGTGGGAATGTGGGAGTTGGAGCATTTATGGGGTTTTCTCTTATTTATTTATTCGTTATGGACAGTTATGTTTTTGTACTTTCTTTCTAAGCTTATTTTGGACATTGGTTGGGGTTTGGGAGAGGGGTGGGCCAGGTGTTGTGGACTTTCTAGTTTAAACTTGTTAGGGAAATATATTTTATATAGTTGTACATATGATTGAAATCTTTCTTGGGGGTTACGATTTTACATTGCACTGCTTTCTTTTCCGCAGACCCGCAGACAGTTTTTTAAATATGCTGATAGTGTAACACCAACAAATAGTTATGCTGTACCCTCACGTGTCCTACTACTCTCTCCCCCTAGTCTCTACATTGACCCCGAAGGACTCTGGGGGGTGTGGGTTTGTGAATTTCCATTGTATATAGATTATAGCTGCCCAACAATGAATCCCCCACAGTTCTTCTCTTACCTATGATTAGACAAAGCCATGACTTCATGGTTTCCCAAGGTGCCATGCCATGATGGTGGCAGTCGACAGTACCATCATGCTTGTGCACTAATCGAATAGTGAAAGCACCAGATCCAGAAATGAGGTCCCACTCCCTCCTAGCTAAACTCAAACTGTAGGATGAGGAATATTAATCGCAGGGAACTAATTAAATGTAATTAAAAATTCATTAACATTTTTTGAAGGTCAGACAAAGTGCCTTAAATTGAATCCTTTGAGGCACAGGCAGCCAGTGCAGGTGCCGCAATGCGCCCGTCGTAGAGCATGTTCTAGGGAGCTGCAGAAGGACACGGGCAGCTGCGTTCTGGACCCTTAAAAGGCGCATAACCTCCGCCTGTTGGCTCCCAGTAGAAGTGAATTAGCGTAGTCCAACCTAGACAGAATAGTTGCTTGGACTATCAGCTGGCGGGTGGGAGGGTCAAAGAAGCCTAGCATAGGTCGCAGACCCCGGAGGAGACCAAAGCAGGTGCCAGCGATCTTCTTGGTATGCTCTTGGAAATCAAGATTAGAGTCGAACCAGACCCCTAAGTTTTTTGCAACTGACTTAGGGTTGGGGGCACTGCCCATAGAATCCGGCCACCAATGTTTGCTCCAGAGCCCCTAGTCTTTCCCCACCAGCAGCACCTCTGACTTGTTGGCATTGAGTTGCAGGCAATTGGTGGTTATCCACTGCGCGACTGCTGCAAGGCCAGCCTGAAAATGCGCGGCACCCCGAGTATGGTCTTCAGAGAGGGACACCACCAGCTGCGTATCATCGGCATACGAAATCATGGTCAAACCATAGTCCTTTGCTACCGCCATCAGTGGTTGAACATAGAGGTTAAACAGGACCGGGCTTAATGCCGAGCCCTGAGGAACCCCCTGCTTGATGGCATGAGCATGAGAGATGAAAGGGGGGGGCCGCAACCTGAAATGATCTGTCAGATAGAAAGGAACGGAACCACTCCAGGGCCGGACCTACCACCTCCATCTCCTCCAAGCGGCGCAGGAGGATCTTATGGGAGACCGTGTCGAACGCTGCGCTGAGGTCAAGCAGGATGAGAGTCGCAGTCTGTCCCTCATCCAGGATGGTCCGTAGATGTTCACACATTGCTATAAGCGCGGTCTCGGTGCTATGGCCCGGGCGGAACCCGTTCTGGGAGCGATCTAAGGTGCCAATGTTGCTCAGGTGGCCAGAGAGAATGTTGTTAGCGTGGGCTTCAGCGATTTTTGCGACCCAGGGTAGCAGGGATATGGGACGGAAGTTTTCCGGTTTAGTTGGGTCCAGAGTTGGTTTTTTCAGCAAGGGGACCACCCTCGCTTTTTTTCAAGGCATGGGCACTACTGCCGTGGTAAAAGAAGAATTTATGATCTGACGTACAGGTGTCAATAAAACAGATAGAGCATCTCTGAATTGGGCAGGCTTCATGGGATCAGTGGGGAAACCAGATTTGACCCTATTACTTAAAGTAAGGAATTCGTCATGGGAGACAGGGGGGATAGCTGCTAGGATAGTGGTGGGCCGGAGGATAGCAGTGGTAGCAAAATCTGTAGGAACAGTGGCAAAGGATTTATAAATAGTTTCAACTTTTTGAACAAAGAAAGTGGCTAGGTCCTCGCATTGTTGTTCAGAAGTGATCCACGCAGTAGAGGGATCTTTCCTGGTTTTAAAATCATTGAGTATTTTAAAGGTACTTTTGACAGGATTGTTGCTGGCCTTAATCTCATCGGTGAGAAAGGCCGAACGAGCCTGGTGTATGGCCTTGTGATAGCATTTAATCGCATCCTGATATCGCTTTTTTGCCCCAGGGTCGTAGGCCCTTCTCCATGCGCGTTCTAGCTTTTTACAGAAGCTGCGCGAAGCAGCCAAGGAGTCGTCAAACCAGGGATTAGACTTCGAACAACGACCCTTAGACCATTTGGCTGGGATCTAGGAGTCTAAAGCATGGAGGATCCGGTCACAGAATGTATTATAAGCTTGCTCGGGGTCAGTCTCTAAAACAGGGTGGGAGGATGTCAGGGTGGAACACATATCTTTTGTATTAAGTTTATGCCAGCAACGTCTGAAAGTAGCCTTGAGGTTAGTTCTGGGTATGACAGTGGAGAGGGGGATGAAGAAAGTAACTAAGAAGTGATCAGTCCAACACATCAGGCTAGGTGTCTCAACCACAAGTGAAGGAATGTTGGAAAAGCCTGGGTCAAGTAAATGCCCGGCTGAGCGGGTGGGGCCCACTAACAACTGTTTTATTTGGCAAGCAGCGAAATCAGCAAGCAAGCTGCTGATTTCGGGGTCATTGGGGTGGTCAAAATGAAGGTTGAGGTCCCCAATAAGGCAAAAGTTAGACGCCTTTAGCGCCAAAGAGCCAACGGCATCGATGATAGCTGCCTTGAAATCAGAGATGGATCCTGGGGGGCGATAAACTCGTAGGCCAGTGTGCATTAAAGGAGATAGCAAAGCGGGCGCATTCGCACCCAGCCACCTCCTCCTTAACGAAAGTGCAGCTGTAACAAGTTTTAAAAATAACTGCTATACCCCCACCTCTGGACTCTCTATTAAGGGTTAAGATACTAAACCCCAGGGGAAGAGCGAGACCAGGTTCAGCCACTGAGGCATCGGTCAACCAAGTTTCGATGATAAAAAGCACATCAGGCGACTCGTCCTTAACGAGGTCACAGACCTCCATATAGTGTTTTACCAAAGAACGGACATTCAGATGTAGTATTTTCATGGTAGGTCTGAGAAAGGTGGTGGACGCTGGGGAGAGGACACTATAGCCACATTTTGGTCAGCAAAAAGGACCTTCCTCTACAACCCCTGATGCAAACCACATGATCCGCTGCGCAGACCAATGGACATCAAGTGCTCCTGGTGTAACTCATCACCCCTGACTGGGGACCACCAGCATGTCTGGCGTCTGGCGGCATCCAGGTACGGACGGGCGCAGACGGGCTTGCCTTTGGCGCGCCCGCTGCGCACGTCCACTGCACACGTCCGCTACGCTCCAGTGCCATGGAAGGGTTATATAGGAAGCAGTGAATTCGGGACCGGAAAAGACTAGCCCGCCTCCCTTACAAGATGGTGGCCGTGGGATGGCAAACTGGAAGTGAACGAAGACTCCACAGGCCGGGCCAGAGCAGTGCTCCCTCCACAACAATCAGCCCGCTAATGGCTGCGGTGGACCGGGGAGGTGCAAAGGCTGCTTCACCCAACTACACAGCAGGTAAGTGAACACACTAAAAAATGAATAGAGTTCGTGCCACATCAATGGATCCTAATAAAAAGGTGCAGCAGGCCTAGCAAAGAATAAAGTTCATATTTTAAAAATAGTAGCAATCACACACACACTAGCAGCACGCAAAGCATAGGGCGAGCCGTTCGCTTCTGCCGTCAGCTGCAGGCTTACTGTGAGAACTCCCGTGCCGTGACAGCCTATATAGAAAGACTTGAATCCGGGAGAAGAAAAGACTAGCCCGCCTCCCTTACAAGATGGCGGCCATGGGATGGCAAACTGGAAGTGAACGAAGACTCCACAGGCCGGGCCAGAGCAGTGCTCCCTCCACAACAATCAGCCCGCTAATGGCTGTGGTGGACTGGGGAGGTGCAAAGGCTGCTTCACCCAACTACACAGCAGGTTAGTGAACACACAAAAAAATGAATAGAGTTCATGCCACATCAATGGATCCTAATAAAAAGGTGCAGCAGGCCTAACAAACAATAAAATTCGTATTTTAAAAATAGTAGCAATCACACACACACTAGCAGCACGCAAAGCATAGGGCGAGCCGTTCGCTTCTGCCGTCAGTAGCATGTGGGGCAGTCCCTATAGGGTAGGAAAGGATAAGTAGTCACAGCCAAGGGTTAGAGGCAGGCACACATTTGTTTGTATTCTCCATCCAATGCCCAGCTTGAGGGAAATGGGTTTAGCGGAGTCAGGACTTCTTCACTGCATACAGTTGCAACTCCAATCCAGCAATAAAACCTGTCTAAGAATAAAATGGTATTGATGAATTAGTCAACCAGACACAAACAAATATTAAGGTAAATAATAATGATCCCTAGTAGCTATATCTTATTTTTTCTTGGTGTCAAAGAAAGAAAGAAAGCGGACCAGTTATAGACTAGAGACTGAGAGAGAAAGTTCTATGGTTGTTGTTGGCCCAGGCCTAGTAGTCAAGGAGGTATAGCTTGTCTCCAACTGTGGTGGTTCACTCATAAGTAGGTCCTCTAACACACTATTTCCATGACCTGAGTCCCCTCATATTTCCCCTGTGATACTTCAGGTATGGTGCAATCCCGTGGTTTAAAGTGCTGATTCATTATGATCATGGTTAATCTTTTCACGTATTGGGGCAAGAGACTGGTCTAGCTCATTGTCACAATGGCACCAGCAGCACTGAAAACACGTTCAGTGGAGACAGTGCCTACAGGGCAAGCCAGAGAGTTTATTGCCAGATTGCTGAGCACTGGCCATTGGCGCCTCTTCCCATACCAATACACCAATGGGTTTGAATGAAGATAGACCTCTGTTGCGTCATCCAGATAGGCCTGCACCATTCACTCAATGTTCATTGCTGATGCTCCAGTTTGCTCGATCTCTTTTGCCTTTGCCTCTCCACTGGACTTAAGCCCTGCCAGTAAAAACAACTTAGTTGCAGATTGTAGGGCTGATGCTCCTGGACTTGTTGTTGGTTTTGGCTGCTGTGGGCCAACAGCACTGCCCCCAGGCTCTGAATTTGAAGGCTGCCTGCAGGACTTATGCCCTGGAGGAGTGGGCCTCTAATACCCGACCGTTCTTTTTCTAGCTCACTGCCTTGCTCAGCTATCTATGTTTGTATTTTCTAACATCCCCGTCTGAAAAAGGAATGAAAGTGGACAGTAATGGTTTGTACCGTGGGTCAAGAATTGTGGCACAGAGGTAATGTTTCCGGGACACAATGTCTCTTTGCACCCTTGTATTAGGACACACGCAAAGGATTCGGCTCTCCATAAAGCCATACACATATTTTTTTACCTCCACACCTGTGTACATTGCAGACACTTCCTGTGGCTGTTCATGTAGCATGTGCAACAACAGGATAGATTGGCCCACGGTACTGTCCTCTTTGCTGACTTCCTGTGTGGACACCTCAAAAGGAACCGGCATCTCTGTCAGGCATTTGACTGGGCCACATTGGTCCAAATCAATGATCATGTCTTTCATAGTTGCAGCCCCTCTTTGCTTGAAATATTCATTGATAGGTCTGTACTGCTCAAACAGGCATTCAAGCATGTAATAAGTCGAGTTCCAGCGTGTTGGCACCTCCTGTTTTAGTGCTTTAGCTGGTATTCTACTATCACGCTGAATGACTCTCAGCTGTTTCCGAGCTTTAAATGAATGGCTGGAATGAGTGCAGATTCTTCTGCAGGTGGACATGAAGTTGCTTACTTGGTCTTCTTTTTCGAGAAAGGCTAATACAATGATGTTGATGCAGTGCGCCAAACACAGGATGATGAAATAACCACTATTATCCATGGCCTTAACTATATTACTGCCATTGTCCCTGGCAACAAATCCAATCTTAAGCCTTATTGGCCGCAGCCATTCACCGAATTGTTGTTAAGCTCTTCCAAAATGTTTGCAGCTGTATGGGATTTTTCCATGGTGAACATAGCTACTGTCGCATGCTTACGAGCAGCATTCAAAATCTCAGCAATATCAACAACGGCAGGCATTTTTTCTGTAGCCCCCATAAAAGAGATCAAGTGTGCAGTGATGCACATGGAGTTAGTTGCGTGGCAACTGGTCCGGATATCTGTTCTCAGGTGGAAACTGTGAACAGCACTCTGCTTCAAAGCCTGTCCAAGCAATTCTAGCACATCGTGATGTCGCGCTGGAACAGCAACTTTGGCAAAATAGGACCAGCTGGGAACCTTCCGTTTTGGGCAGATGGCTGCCACAAATTCAAGCAACCACACGTCTTTAAAAAAAGAAAAAGGGAGGTGTTCCAGCTCTAACATTTTAGCCAGCTTCGCATTGTAAAAACATGCCATTGGGTGGTTGTGTTCCAACTGCCCCTACAGCATTGCAGAATTAGTAGCCTGATTTGTTTTCCTGATGCCACTATTACAGGTGACTAGGTGTCTTCTTGAGAGCACGTGGTGGTAGGCTCAATGTGCTTCTTCAGCGGGGCAGTCACTGTCCTCTGTTGCCTTGTTGTCTCGCCTTGATTCTTGTGCCCTTGCAATGTAGGTAATGTCGGCGATAGTGCACTGCTGGGGAGAGGGCTGCATTGCTAACGAAGATGTCTTCCTCTTTTTCACCTTCCAACGTGATCGGATTTGGATTCCCTGCTTAGCTGGCTTTTACCCCCTTCACCAACAACATGTGATGTTTTTTGGTCTCTAAGGTGCGCCTCCCAATGGATCGTATCGTACTTTCTGCAATGGGTTGTCTGGCCCCCGGTACCATAGTTTGTACCAAGCTTACTACCACTAACACTTGCCCCGCAAAGGGAGCATATGACAATGTTCGCCTCCTTCTGGCTAACCAAAAAGAAGTCCCAATTTGGGGAGCTCAACTTTCTGACGCTGGGGCCTCTGCCAATGTTGGATGAACTGGGGGTAGGTGGGCGTTTTGACGTTTGACGTGCCTACTTCTACTGAGGTGGTTGTGGATGTAGGTTGCTACAGAGACTTTATAAATATGGCAGCTGGCTGTGTTTGGATGTGTGGTGCACTGCCACATCCCTCCAGGGAAGTTGGGATGGGGTAACATAAGTCTCCACTGGGGCTGGGCTAGCATCCATGATGATCATCATCCTCCTCTTCTACATCTGCATCCATAACTCTGAGGCTTTTGGAATCTTCTTTTTCCCTAGTTTCATCTCAGTCATCTTGTGGCGTGTCTCACTCTCAGACTGAGGCGGGAGCCAAATGGTGTTTAGATCATCAGAAGGGGGGCTAGAAGAAGAAGATGATGCACCACTGACCCTCCTTTTTTGAACTGGAGATATGGAAGACAATGGATCCTCTGGAGAAGATTGCTCTACTTCCTCAGCATGAAGCTCAATCTCTTGAACTGCTCCTACTTTGGGAGGAACTACTATTGGCGATTGTGGCTGTTGTACTTGTTGTTGCCCACTTCTCTTAGTTTCCTACAATGATTGGGTACTACTTTTCGATAGAAATAAGTCAATTTCAACATCACTGCTTGTCAACGTAGCCGTGATTAGACTGGCTGCCTCTGTGACAGACATGAGCTTGGGCCTAGATTGGAGTGGGTCCACTGATTTGAGCATGCTGCTTCCAGCATGTTCCCCAGAGGCCGGTGCGGCAGGCACTGTTTTTTTGTTTTCCAAAAAACATCTGGGGCAACATACCAGTGGTGGTGGTGGTAAGCTCCTTCTTCTTTTATCTGGCCACAAACTTGGTAGCAGTTTTAGCACCTTTCTTTTGGGCCATCTTGAAGCTGTCAGTTAGCAGTGACACTTAGCTTCACAGTTAAAAAGATTTCTATGATGTGTGGGTCACTCAAGTGTCATGCCATGCGCAGTCCTTCTTTGTGGCAGTACTGTGGGTGATGTTGTCTCTTGTCCACCTAAAAGAAAAGAATCAGGAAGGGCATCCAGTGGCCTAGCTAGACCCTATGCCGCCTGTGGCGGCCCCTGCTTTTGCCACCCAGCAGCCGCGGGTTAAGAGTGGGGAGTGGGGGATGCTGACGATTCCTGCACTTGGTTGCCGCCCCACGACTGCTGCAGGTACAGGGGGGGCCACCCCAACACTTCGGCCGCCTTGGGAGGACTGCCCCCTTGCTCCGCCACTGAGGACATCCGTGAAACATGGCATTGTTGTTGTTCACTTAGTAGTACAAACACACACAATATAATTTAGTGTGGTCACTGGTTACTCCCTATAATAAATAATTTACAATACAGTGTATATCTATTCATAAAACAGAAAAGCACACTAACATAAACTTTCATGGTGACTGACATTACACTCAGGAAGGATAAGAAAGAGAAAAAACAACAACATACAGATGGAACTGTTTGCTTTATGTGCGTCTCATGTCATCATTTTCTTGTGATGTGACACTCAGGTAGGTGCAACTGTCAAATGACAATTGAAGGAGTAATCCCTAGACCATGGACACTGTTGTGCACCTACAGCAGACACAGGGTTGATTGATGCCAGATGTAGTAGAAAATGGCATTAACAAAGAAAATTTAAATTAAAAAAATTATAAAGAAAAAAATAGAAAATATATATACATATATATATATATAGCAGCACTTATCAACTCAATACGGTCGATACACGGCAAGCACGCAGGTATCCGATTTAGTAAATCCTTTATTGCAAACCTCCCTCACCCTAGATAGACGCGTTTTGCAATAAAAGCTTTGTAAAAAAAAAAAAATATATATATATATATATATATATATATATATATATATTCACTGAAAAAACCATAGGTTTCACACCAGTTATAGTTAGCTGGAAATTTTACTCGCATAAAACCATTGAAATTCCAACGTTATAGTTAGTTGGACTTACTATAACTTGCGCGTGCAATGCACTGCTGATGACGTCACATATTACATCACTCATGACATGGTCAGTGACATCACTCATGACATCACTGATGACACCATCCAGTGAATGTGTGTCTTTCCGAAAAAAAAATATGTGTTATATATGTATATGTAAAAGTTGATGGAAGAAAACATGTTTAAATAAGTGTTTACATGGATGTTTAAAAAAAAAATTGATTGGTTAACTGGCGTATTAAGTGTATCTTAGTGAATACATATATTAGTGAGTAATGTTTAAATATTTAAATATATGGATTAGTGTTTCACTTTGTGTATAAGTGGCTGCATGGGTTGGTGAGTAGCTACATGTGTATGTATATGGGTTATTAGATTTTTTCTAATATCAATATGAGTGTCTATATGTTTGGTGGGGGTATTACCTAGAACATAGATGCATGAGTGACTGACTCTCTGTTGGTATGTGTTTTGAAGACAGCATATGTGCAGGACTGTATGGGTGGATTACTGTGTATATGTGTGTGTTAGTGAGTGAATGACTGTCTCACTAGTGTGTTCATCAGTAACTACATATGTTTTAATGTAGTATATGTGAGTATTGATGTTTATAAGTGAGTATATGTGAGAGTAAGGGATTGTAAGAGTTCCTGTTTAATTAAATATGTGTTTCTATAAGTGATTATTTAAGAGAGTAAGTATGTGTAAGGTTCCTTAGAAGTAAGGTGGTAGTGTGTGTATAGCTGTATATGCAAATAAATGGATGTTCAATAGTTTATTTGCATGTGTGAGTATGTGTGAGAGTATCTTTTGGATGACTGTCGGTGTGTAACAGGATGTATAGGTGTATCACTACATATGATGACTGAGTATACATATGAGTGATTATATAGAACTGTTGGTGAATGAGTGGATGTGTATATAGATGGCGGAATTATTGAATTGGTTGTTGTAACTGGTATGGGTATCTCCATTTTTTTGAAAATTTTAGTTTCTATTTTCGAATATGTGTTTTAAGGCTTACATTACAGTGAAAGGAGGTCTGTCACTGTATCACAAGGATGGTGTCATCAGTGATGTCATGAGCGATGTCACTGACCATGTCATGAGTGATGTAATATGTGACGTCATCAGCAGTGCATTGCACGCGCAAGTTATAGTGAGTCCAACTAACTATAACGTGGGAATTTCAATGGTTTTATGCGAGTAAAATTTCCAGCTAACTATAACTGGTGTGAAACCTATGGTTTTTTCAGTGAATTTAATAGGTTTTTTAAATGCTAATTCCTAACTATAACTGGTGTGAAACCTATGGTTTTTTTCAGTGAATTTCAATGGTTTTTTAATAGCAAATCTCTATAGGTATGAAAAGTAATATTTTTTATAACTAATTTTATATTGTATAATTATGTAATTTTAATTTATTTTTTTTGCCCTGGGGCGCTCCCGGGGCGCGTACCGGTGAACGCACGGGTAAGCGCAATGTTACGGCGCGCCCCGGGGCGCGTACCGGGGAGCGTCCCGTTAGCGCTATTCCCGCGAACGAAAACAACATCGTGACGTTTCGCGTAGCCGCGTGATGCGTCATATGACGCACTGCGTAAGCGCACCCGGAAGCACGCGAGCGCATACGATCGCGCAACGTCCTGACGTGCTTACGCTGCGCGCCCCGGGGCGCGACTACGGGCGCGCTCCGGGGCGCGTAGCGTTAGCGCGTCGGGTCATGTGATCTGAAAATAACACTTTTCATTGGTGCAGATCAGTTTTGGTTTCCAAATGATGAAAGCCCGGATCATGTGACTTGAAAATAACACTTTTCTTTGGTTCCTAACTTTTTTTTTTTTACAAAGACTGAAATCCCCACCCATTTCCTTCACTTCTTGTTTCACTTTTGTGAGTGCAAGACCTGCTTTTGGCACCTGTGTCATATTTACTTCTATTATCATGGCTGCAAGAGCATCCAGCAGCAGTGATGAGACTGAGGATTTCATTGGTGAGGAGGTTCCTGAACGAACTGTGAAGGAACATTTCATTTGGAAATTTTTCAAAATTCCAGAGGGGTAGAAGAAGGTAAATGCTCCAAAGGTGGAGTGTCAAATATGCCACACCATCTTATCGAGAGGAAATTCCATAAAAAAATACAGCTTCGGGAACTGGACGATGATACGCCACGTGTCAAGGAAACATCCCCAGAACTATGCACGGGAAAGTGTCAGGGCTCTGGCACGAGAGGCTCCCAGGGATGGTGGCTCTACTTCTACCGGTGGAGCAACACCTTCTGTGCGTCGGCGTGAGCAGGAGATGATACCAAATATTCAGCCTGCTTTTAATCAGGCTATATTAAAATACCGAAAATGTGACCATCCCCAGGCCTATTTTTTTTTTTTTTTTTGGCTCCTGTTGAGCTGTTTTCAGTTCCCTGTTTTTGTTTTTGATAAAAAAAGAAGAAAAACAAAAGTTCTTTTCAGAGCTACCTCCAATTCTCATCAAAGAGCTGTGTTCTTAAAAAAATGAAAAAGAACTCCCTCCAATGTATTAAAAAATGCTACATTTGTAAAGAAGTCTGTCATTATTTTTTCTCCAGGGTATGCTCCCCGGTACGCGCACCAGGACGCGTACCGGGCGTTCCCCTCGTGAAAATCGATTTTTAAAAAAAAAAAATGTTATGCGGCGGGGCCCTTTTATGACCCCCACATCAAACCTAGGGGGTCAGGGGGGTCTACCCTGCCCCCTTTTGGTTATTTCCCCCTTTGTTTTTGCCACCTCTTGTGTCTCGATCCTACCGAGACACAAGATGGCGGCGGCTCCGGACTGTTTCGAATGTTTACAGACACCCGAGAGCCAATCAGCTTTCCGTGCGCAAGTCGCGTAGCTCGCCCGGTGCGCTCCCCGGTGCGCGGCTATAGATATATATATTTTTTTGAACCTAAATTACTCAAAATCCTCTGGAGCACATATCTTGAGACATAGCAAAGGCACATCGGGCTACCAGTCCCTACAATTTTGCCAAGTTTGGTGAAAATCCATTCAGCCATTCAAGCTAAAAGTGAGTCCGACCGCCCTATGGACATTAACATGGGAAAACATGTTTTGGGACCCCCCTTTTATCTCGGCCCCCGCTTGACGGATCCCCCCCAAACCTTCAGGGAAGGACCGGAGCGCCGCGAGGCAAAGTTGAGGAAAATTTCAGGCAGATTCCTCAACCGGCGCCAAAGTTATTCCCAATAGAATGTTGCGATTTCCCTATGGAAAACAATCCTAACTATAACTACCTACTGGCGACCGCCAGTAGGTAATATATATATATATATATCCTTGTGTTTGTGGCTCAATGGCGCCGGAGCTTCGGCGCTTCTCTTGCGGTGCACTCCTCCACGGCGGAGCCAAGCCGTATTATATTTCCCAATCTTCTTTCCCAAGAAGAAATGGAGGCGCACTCACGGGCAAATACTCATAAATTCCTTTAATTGATTATTTAAAATCGGATCATGGCTCAACCAACGCGTTTCCGTGTCCTCCGACACCTTGGTCACGATCGATTTGACTCACTGCATTTGCGATGTTTATGCATTTTTTTCCAAATCACAAAATTCAACTTCCTGTTTCCTTCACATCGGGATTGTGGGACTTGTAGTCTTAAATTAAATAGTACTTCGTTCATCCTCATAACGTGAATATATCGTGTTGAAACATTTCATTGTGTATTATCATCATGTGCAAAAATCATGGGTTAATTACAATATTAAACAATTCTACTTAGTTAATTCTCTCTCTTAAGCCCTCCAGTGGGCAATTTAAATGTTCTAGTGCTATCAATGCACATTTCATGTTTCTTCTTATAACTGATTTTGTGATAATCATAAATATATTACTGATATGTAACCCAAACATTGATTATTCATTTACATGATTTTGGGCTGTTTTGTATAAAAGCAACTTCTAAAATTGTGTTTAAGTGTAAACTGATTAAACAAAAACATACTTTAAACCAAAATTGGGGAAAAAGGGAAGAGAGAAGGGGGAAAAGTTAAAAAACATGAGGAAAGGATGGGAAAGAAAAAAGAAAATCAAGAAAATTCCATGATTAGACCACATTGTATTCCTATTTTGGTCCCTTGCCATTATTAGATATTCACTTTCTAGTTATCCTTTTTTATATTACATATATTATCCAAGGTCATACATGATTTTCAATTTCTTCTTTTTTTTAAAAAAAAACCTGAGATGAGACTTCAGTCTGTGAACTTGCTTTAACCTGGATGTACATACATTTCTTCGTCCTGATTCAACCGATGTGGAGCGAAGGTTCTGAGTGATAAAATCCAACGTGACTCACACTGTCGTAGTCTTTTCTCACGATTGCCTCCGCGAATGTGTTTCTCCACACTTTCCACTCCATAAAATTTCAAAAGTTTCCAGTCACTTCCATGTTTCTCCTCCATATGTTTTGCAACTGCCTTTTTTCACCGTTGCTCTGACATGTTCCAGGATCCGTTTTTTTACTCCGCAGATTGTACTTCCCACATATCTCAATGGGCACGGGCACTCTATGATATAAACACCATACAGAGTTTTGCAGTTTATTAGTTGACGAATGTGCCATATCTTTCAATTTATGCCTGTTATTTCCTTTGTATTTTTCGCAATTTGGCACACTTTACAACTTGAACATTTGACAAAACCTGTCGCCTTCAGCCACTGTTTTTCTTACTTTGATTTTTCCAAAAATGGCTTTGCCCCAGTTTGTCCTTCAAATTGCCTGCTCTTCTGTATGTTATAGTGGGGTGTTCCCCCTCTATTTCTGCCACAGTGTGGTCCAATTTCAGGATTTTCCAGTTCTTTTTCAATATTTTCGTTATATGACTTGATTCCTGAGAAAAGGTTGTAATGAATCTAATTGTTGGTGTTTCATTCCTGGAGGGTTTTACTTTTAACATTTCCCCTCTCGGTTTTCTTCGTGATTTTTGTAGACATTTTTCAATTATCTTTCCAGGATACCCTCTACGTTTGAAATTGGTTACCGTTCTTGCACTATGTCTCTCCCATTCCTTTTCTTCTGAACAGATCCTGCGAAGCCTTATGAATTCCCCATAAGGGATACTGCGTATTAAGGAGCTTTGATGGAAACTATTAGCATGAAGTACTGAGTTGGTTGATGTTTGTTTTCGATGTAGGGTGGTGTGGATTTGCCCTTGACTGATATATATTTCTGTGTCCAAGAAAGTTACTTGTTCCTTACTCATGACCTATGTGAATTTAAATCCGGCTTCTGTTGTATTTAGAATTGAAAAATAGTTTCTGAAATCCTGTTCATTGCCGTCCCAGATGATTAGCAAATCATCAATGAAACGTAACCAAACTATGTTTTTTTCCATGTGTATATCGTTGTCCGGGTGCCATGCAAAGTGCTGCTCCCACCAGCCCATTGCAAGGCAAGCGTAACTGGGACTGAAGGAAAATCCCATCACCGTCCCACTGGATTGACTGAAAATGTCCTCTCTAAATAGGAATATATTATGTGTTAAACATAAATAGATCATTTCTAGGAACATCTGATTATGTTTAATGTATTGGATGTTCCTTTTCTTAAGAAAGTGTTCACAAGCTGTGATTCCCACGTCGTTTTTAATGTTCGTATACAGTGAAATCACATCCATTGTGATTAAACTGTAAGACTCCTGCCATGGAATGTCTTGTAGATGTCTCAACATGTCGCTGGTATCTTTGATGTACGAGGTTAAATTTAGTACAAATGGCATTAAAAAATGATTCACATAATTTGATATTGGCTCATATAAAGATCCTTTCGCGGACACATTGTTGCATGTTTGTGGACCTCAGGCAAAAAAATAGATTGTTGCCATTACTGGGTGATCTGTTTTCAGATATTTTACCTCATCATCATCTAGCAAGTTCGCTGTCTGCCATTCTTCTAATTTATCATCCAATTCATTTTTAAAAATCAAAGTTGGATTTGTTTTCAATTTTGTATAGTATTCCGTATTGGTTAGTTGGCAATGGGCTTTCTTTTCGTAATCGGATTTATTCCACACAATGATATTTCCTCCCTTGTCTGCCATTTTCAGGATAATTTTGTCATCTTGTATTAATTCTTTTAGAGCTTCTGTTTCCTTTTCTTTTAGATTATCATGACATTTCTTTTGTTTGATTTCATATATTTCATTAATCACTGCATCACTGAACATATCGATTTTGTTTCCAGGGGGCAAATGTGGATAGAATTTGGATTTTGGTTTGAGACCGCTCAGTCCAGACGCTATTTGGATATATACTGTCTCTGGATTTATGTTTTCGTGTTCATTGTTATCTGCCACATCCATGTTTACCAATAATGAGAAGGCTGTTGCATCCTTGGCCTCAAATTCTGCTGTTGCTACTGTTGGTGTCTTTTTATGTTGTCGCATTTATTCATTTTCTTTGAAACTTTTGGCCAGTTTGATTTTTCTTATATATTGGTATAAATCTATTCTTGTTAGCGCTTTATCGATAGTGTTGCACGGGCAAAAATGTAAGCCCGACTGTAGAAGTGATTTCTCCGTTTCCGTTATTTCCCTATCTGATAGATTTATAACATTTAGATCTTCCATGTCTTTTTCTTCCATTTCTATGTTTTTTTCGATCGCATGCTACTGGTTTGTGTGCCCACTTTGTCTTTCTCTTCTCTTTCTCCTTCCTCTCCTTGTTTGTTTCCACGACTGCCTCTTCCTATGCCTCAGCCCTTTCCTCTGGGAATTTGCGGTTGGGTTCTCATGTTCTGTTCCCATTGTCGCTGCTGGAGCACCAACCGCATATCCCCTAAAAAATACATTTTCCTTCTGGCTCCTTCCAAGTCTGATTCTTCCCCTCCTCTTTCTGCTGAAATTGCTGAGGATGCACTGGTTGAAATATTAGACTCACTGCCCGATTGTTCCCATTTTTTTACGCTGTCAAATTTTCTGGAAAAAGTGAAAATACGTCCTTCACGGTACTCTTTTTTGTCTCTTAAAAATATCTTGTGTTTGCGTTGTTGGACTATTTCCTCATGTTTCTCTATTTGTTTTTCGATTTCCTCCTTTAATTTGAGCATTTAGCCCCATTCCTTTTCAACCTGTATATCAATGAGTTAGAGGAACATTTGTTAAAAACAGGGGCAGATTACCCATATGTAGGTCAGAAAGGCGTCCCAGTCCTGCTTTATGCGGACGATGCTGTCCTCATTGCTAGGACAGCAATCGGCCTCCAGACACTTTTAAACTCTTTTTTTAAATTTATGGAGTCCCGAGGCTTAAGTATCAATAACTCTAAGTCTTACTTGATGAAGACAGGCCTGGGGCTGCGAAAAACCAATCTTTTTAATATAAACGGGGAAAAAATTCCAAGCACCAAAACGTTCTCATATCTTGGGGTCCTCTTTGACCACCAATTATCCTGGGGCCCCGCTATACTGAGAAAGAAGGGCGAGGTAACGCGTGTGAACGCGGCTATACTTAACTTCGCAAGAAAAATTGGTAATAGCCCGGCTGCTGCCCTGCTTAAATTATACCAGGCAAAGAGCACTGCCGTTGCCTGCTACGGAAGTGAGCTTTGGGGCTATAGTCGGTCGCGAGATCTGGAGGTTGCTGAAAATAATTTCCTGAAGCAGTTACTGAGGCTGCCAAGGGGAACAGGTAACTTCCCTGTACATGAGGAACTAGGGGTGTCCTACTTAAGCGATAGAATAGCAGTTAACCCCCTGGTGTGTTGGATGAACTGTTGGCTAAATAGTGACATACCACTTACCCATGATATTTTAAAAGAAGCCCTAACATGGGAGTGTAGGTCCAAGGTTCCGTGGCTGAAGTATATCTGTGATTGTTTTACCGCAATAGGACGGGCTGATTTGTTTCTAATTCCAAACTCTATTACCAAATTGGATGTCACTCTTGTGAAAAATACATTTCTGACAAATAGGTACTTAGCTCGGGAAGAGGTTGTGTTACAGAAAGACAGTGTTAGGAAACATGCATTACTCAGAACCTGTCTTCAAATGGAACCATATCTATCATGGCCCATGACAGGCTATGATCGCTATTTACTAACAAGGTTCCGTTTTGATTTGTTTCACCTTTTACTGGCAGTACCGAGTGGAGCCCATCGAGGCCAAGTGCTGCCAGCTTGCGGCTGCGACGGAAAGTCTCCGCAAGACCTGGCGCACTTTTTATTTATTTGCCCTTTTTATACAGTACCCCGGAAGTTATACTTAAAACCTTGTCTTAAGGAACTGAAATTTGCACAGATTAAGCCAGCACTTTATTACCTTCAACTCCTGAACTGTGACTGCACTTTGTTTGTATGTTGCTTCATGAAGTTAGCTATAAGATTCAGAAAAAGTATGGAGGGATAATATTGTTGCAGCTGCTAGGTATAATGTAAACTTTTTATCTTTGCTATAAGTATTTATATTTTTAACGTGTATATTCTGCCTGTTATTCGTGTTTTATAGCGTTCACATAATCCTGTCTTACATATGAATTGGATTACCTGCTTTTTTAACTGTATGTTTATCAACTGTGCTTTTATGATTGTACAATTAACAATCGAATAAAGTTATTTGAACTTGAACTTGAACCCTCCAGGAATGAAACACCAACAATTAGATTCATTACAACGTTTTCTCACGAATCAAGTCAAATAACGAAAATATTGAAAAAGGACTGGAAAATCCTGAAATTGGACCACACTATGGCAGAAATAGTGGGGGAACACCCCAATATAACATACAGAAGAGCAGGCAATTTGAAGGACAAACTGGTGCAAAAGCCATTTCTGGAAAAATCAAAGTAAGAAAAAACAGTGGCTGAAGGCAACAGGTTTTGTCAAATGTTCAAGTTGTAAAGTGTGCCAAATTGCGAAAAATACAAAGGAAATAACAGGCATAAATCGAAAGATATGGCACATTTGTCAACTAATAAACTGCAAAACTCAGTATGTTATATCATTGAGTACCCGTGCCCATTGAGATATGTGGGAAGTACAATCTGCGAAGTCAAAAAACCGGATCCTGGAACATGTCAGAGCAACGGTGAAAAAAGACAGAAGCAACGCAGTTGCAAAACATATGGAGGAGAAACATGGAAGTGACTGGAAACTTTTAAAATTTTATGGAGTGGAAAGTGTGGAGAAACACATTCGCGGAGGCAATCGCAAGAAAAGATTATTACAGTGTGAGTCACGTTGGATTTTATCACTCTGAACCTTCGCTCCACATGGGTTGCATCAGGACGAAGAAATGTCAATCAATCAATCAATCATAGCATTTATATAGCGCACTACTCACCCGGAGGGTCTCAAGGCGCTGGGGGGGGGGGTCCGCTACTGCTCGAACAGCCAGGTCTTGAGCTGCTTCCTGAAGGCGAGGTGGTCCTGGGTCAGGCGGAGGTGGGTCGGGAGGGAGTTCCAAGTCTTGGCAGCCAGGTAGGAGAAGGACCTTCCTCCTGTGGTGGCTCTTCGGATGTGGGGGACGGTGGCGAGGGCGTGGCTGGTCGATCGAAGCTGGCGTTTGGGAGCGTAGAAGTTGAGGCGGCTGTTGAGGTATCCTGGTCCTTGGTTGTGTAGGGCTTTGTGTGCGTGGGTGAGGAGCCGGAAGGTGATTCTCTTGTTGACCGGGAGCCAGTGCAGGTCTCTCAGGTGTCCGGAGATGTGGCTGCGGCGGGGGATGTCCAGGATGAGTCGTGCTGAGGTGTTCTGGATCCGCTGGAGTCTTTTCTGGAGTTTGGCGGTGGTTCCAGCGTAGAGGGAGTTGCCGTAGGCGAGACGGCTGGTGACGAGGGCCTGGGTGACCGTCTTCCTGGTCTCGGTGGGGATCCATCGGAAGATCTTTCGTAGCATGCGCAGGATGTTGAAGCATGACGAGGAGACGGCGTTGACTTGTCTGGTCATGGAGAGGGAGGAGTCCAGGATGAAGCCCAGGTTGCGTGCGTGGTCTGTTGGTTTGAGTGCGCTGCCCAGGGCGGGGGGCCACCAGGAGTCGTCCCAGGCGGAGGGTGAGGATCCCAGGATGAGGACTTTCGTCTTGTCCGAGTTCAGTTTCAGGCGGCTTTTCGACATCCATTTGGCTACGTCTGTCATCCCTTCGTGCAGGTTGGCTCTGGCGGTTGCGGGGTCGTTAGTGAGGGAGAGGATCAGCTGGGTGTCGTCGGCATAGGAGATGATCTTCAGGTTGTGTTGGCGTGCGATGGCTGCGAGGGGGCTCATGTAGACGTTGAAGAGTGTTGGGCTGAGCGAGGAGCCTTGAGGAACGCCGCAGATGACTTCGGTGGCTTCCGATCTGAACGGGGGGAGGCGGACTCTCTGTGTCCTTCCGGCGAGGAAGGAGGTGATCCACTCCAGTGCCTTCTCCTGGATTCCGACGTTGCTGAGGCGCTGTACTAGGGTACGGTGGCAGACAGTGTCGAAGGCCGCGGAGAGGTCCAGGAGGATGAGGGCCGCTGTTTCTCCGTTGTCGAGCAGGGCTCGGATGTCATCGGTGGCTGCGATCAGGGCGGTCTCGGTGCTGTGGTTGGCCCGGAAGCCAGACTGCGAGAGGTCGAGGGATCCGTTCGTCTCGAGGAAGGCGGCCAGTTGCTTGTTGACGGTCTTCTCGATGACTTTGGCTGGAAACGGGAGCAGCGAGATGGGGCGGTAGTTCTTGAGGTCGGTTGGGTCTGCTGATGGTTTCTTGAGTAGAGCGCTGAGTTCGGCGAGCTTCCAGCTCTCCGGGAAGGTGGCGGTGTCGAAGGAGGTGTTGATGATTTCCCGCAGGTGGGGTGCGATGACAGCGTCGGCCTTGTTGAAGACGTGGTGAGGGCAGGGGTCTGACGGAGATCCGGAGTGGATGGAGTTCATCGTGCGGATGGTGACTTCGGTGCTGATCGGGGTCCAGGCGCGGAGGGTGGTGGTGGGGGGCGGTGGTTCAGTCGTGGCGTGCGTCGGTTGAGTGCTGAAGCTGTTGTGTATGTCCGCGATCTTGTTGTGGAAGTAGGAGGCGAGGGAGTTGCAGAGGTCTTGCGAGGGGGTGATGTTGTTGTTTCCGGCGTTGGGGTTGGAGAGCTCTTTCACGATGTTGAAGAGTTCCTTGCTGTTGTGTGCGTTGTTGTCCAGTCGTTCCTTGAAGGCTGTTTTCTTGGTGGCGTGGATCAGCTGGTGGTGTTTTTGGGTGGCGAGCTTGAGGGCAGTCATGTTGTCCGGTGTTGGGTCTCTGCGCCAGGTTTTCTCGAGTGCTCTGCAGTTCTTCTTGGAGCTCTTGAGGTCGTCGTTAAACCATGGGGCTTTCTTGCTGCCGGGTCTGCTCGGCGGGGTCTTCAGCGGGGCGAGGTCGTCTGCGCAGTCGCTGATCCATTTCGTGAGGTTGGTGGCTGCTTGGCTGGGGTTTGTTGTGCTGGTGGGAGGGTTCTTGTTCAGGGAAGTAGCGAGCTGGTCTGCAGTGATCTTGTTCCAGCTTCTGCGGGGAGCCTGTTGCTGGTGATGGTGGAGCGTGGTCCTTTTGAAGCTGAAGTGGACGCAGCTGTGGTCCGTCCAGTGGAGCCCCGTGGCGTGGCTGAAGGCGATGTCCTTGCTGGAAGCGAAGATCGGGTCGAGAGTGTGTCCGGCGTAGTGGGTGGGGGTGGTCACCAGTTGCTTGAGTCTGAGGTTGGCGAGGTTGTCCAGCAGGGTGGTGGTGTTGCGGTCGTTGTTGTTCTCCAGGTGGAAGTTGAGGTCCCCGAGGAGGATGTAGTCGGCGGAGGGGAGGGCGTGTGGGCTGATGAAGTCGGCGATGTCCTCGCTGAATTGTGTGCGTGGTCCTGGGGGTCTGTAGATGAGGGTGCCTCTGAGGGTGGTCTTGGGGTTGACGTGAATCTGGAGGTGCAGGTGTTCGGCGGGTGCGAGGGTGTCGTCGGTGTTGGTCGTGATGCGGATGGTGTTCCTGTGGATGATGGCGATGCCTCCTCCTGTGTTGTTGATGCGGTCCCTTCGGATGATCTTGTAGCCGTCTGGGATGGCGATGGCGATGTCGGGCGCTGAGGAGGCGTTCATCCAGGTTTCCGTGAGGAAGGCGACGTCGGGGTCTGTGGTGTCGAGCAGGTTCCAGAGCTCGACGGCGTGTCTGTGGACGGATCGGGTGTTGAGCAGGATGCACTTCAGGTGGGTGCTGCTGGAGGTCGGCTTGGTGGGTGCTGGTGTGGCGTGGGTCCGGTTGCAGGTGAACTTGCAGGTGTGGCAGCTGAAGGGTCCGTGGGTGCGTCTCGGTGTGGCTCGGTAGCAGCCCGGGGTTCGGCCGGTGTTGAGTGCGTTGAGTTCGGTGGCGTCGTAGGTCCGTCGGGTCGGCTTCCGTCGGTGGGGGCCAGGGGTCCTGGCACTGGGCGCGGTCCAGGCGCGGACGGGCGCAGACGGGCTTACCTTTGGCGCACCTTCGGCGCTCAATCGGTGCTCCCGCTGCGCGCGTCCGCTGCGCGGTCGCTCTGAGGGCGTCATAAGTAAGGAGCCGGGTGGGCGGGTCAGCTGGGTGGCGGGAGCGGGGCGGCCAATGGGCTGGTGTTAGGCGGGGCCGCAGGGAGGCAGCGGCGGGAACCTCTGGGCGTCCGGCGGCGGTTCTGTGTCCCTGGGTCCAGCGAGGGGGCAGGGGGAGATCCGGGCGGCCCAGCGGCGGCTGGGGCGCTCAGCAGCGGAGAAGCAGGAGGCAGGCAGCGGCAGCGGCAGGAAGCAAGGGGGTGACCCGGCCTAGTTAAAGGCGCAGTGGTCACTCCCTGTCTGACCCCGCAGGACCCCTTAAGTAAGGAGCCGGGAGGGCGGGTCAGCTGGGTGGCGGGAGCGGGGCGGCCAATGGGCTGGTGGTGGGCGGGGCCGCAGGGAGGCAGCGGCGGGAACCTCTGGGCGTCCGGCGGCGGTTCTGTGTCCCTGGGTCCAGCGAGGGGGGCAGGGGGAGATCCGGGCGGCCCAGCGGCGGCTGGGGCGCTCAGCAGCGGAGAAGCAGGAGGCAGGCAGCGGCAGGAAGCAAGGGGGTGACCCGGCCTAGTTAAAGGCGCAGTGGTCACTCCCTGTCTGACCCCGCAGGACCCCTTAAGTAAGGAGCCGGGAGGGCGGGTCAGCTGGGTGGCGGGAGCGGGGCGGCCAATGGGCTGGTGGTGGGCGGGGCCGTAGGGAGGCAGCGGCGGGAACCTCTGGGCGTCCGGCGGCGGTTCTGTGTCCCTGGGTCCAGCGAGGGGGGCAGGGGGAGATCCGGGCGGCCCAGCGGCGGCTGGGGCGCTCAGCAGCGGAGAAGCAGGAGGCAGGCAGCCGCAGCGGCAGGAAGCAAGGGGGTGACCCGGCCTAGTTAAAGGCGCAGTGGTCACTCGTATGTATGTATGTATGTACATCTAGGTTAAAGCAAGTTCACAGCATCTAAGGTTTTTTTTTTTTAAAAACAAGAAATTGAAAATCATGTATGACCTTGGATAATAAATGTAATATAAAAAAAGGTAACTGGAAAAGAATATCTAATAATGACAAGGGACCAAAATAGGAATACAATGTGGTCTAATCATGAAATTTTCTTGATTTTCTTTTTTCTTTCCCATCCTTTCCTCATGTTTTTTTAACTTTTCCCCCTTCTCTCTTCCCTTTTTCCGCAATTTTGGTTTAAAGTATGTTTTTTTTTAAACAGTTTACACTTAAACACAATTTTAGAAGTTTTTTTTATACAAAACAACCCAAAATCATGTAAATGAATAATCAATGTTATGGGTTAGATATCAGTAATATAATTATGATTCTCACAAAATCAGTTATACTAAGAAACATGAAATGTGCATTGATAGCACTAGATTGTTTAAATTGCCCACTGGAGGGCTTAAGAGAGAGAATTAACTAAGTAGAATTGTTGAATATTGTAATTAACCCATGATTTTTGCGTATGATGATAATACACAATGAAATGTTTCAACACGATATATTCACGTAACGAAATAGGGACAGAATAGAGGATGAACGAAGTACTGTTTAATTTAAGACTACAAGTCCCACAATCCCGATGTGAAGGAAACAGGAAGTTGAATTTTGTGATTTGGAAAAAAATGCATATAGATCGCAAATGCAGTGAGTCAAATCGACCGTGACCATGGTGTCGGAGGACACCGAAACGCGTTGGTTGAGCGATGTTCCGATTTGGAATAATCAATTAAAGGAATTTATGCGTATTTGCCCATGAGTGCGCCTCCATTTCTTCTTGGGAAAGAAGGTTGGGAAATATATATATATATATATACATATAATTTACCAATTAATAAAAACACATTGAAAAATTCAAATAAAAAAAATTAAACATAAGTGAAGTTATTCTCAAAGATATCACAATTAGGGGCATATTAACAAGGGCTTTTTCTCTGCTTTTTTGGCTTTAAAAGCCAAAAAAGCAGATATAAAACTAGCGCATTATCAGCAACATGGTGCTAACACGCAAATTCGCATGTTAGCACCCTTTTACTCTACACTTTCACTTGCATCTCTAATGAGATGCAAAGGGGGCGTTACAAAGTAAAATAATAGGAGAAATGTCGCTAAGCGTCATTTCTCCTATTATCAAGGATATCGCTAACCCTGTTACCGATAAAAAAAAGCTGCGCTAACCGCGGTTAACGCTGCTTTTTTACATCTGGTATTTTTCTGACTAAGCAATAATATCCTATGTAAGTTGGATATCATGTCTAAGTATGTCTATCCCTATCAGCAAGCTATCGCCAAACCTTGTGGGATAATCTCACAATTGGCAGCTCACGCTCTGAATTTTATTGCTTTGGAGATAAGCGTTGCTGATAGCATGCTATCTCCACGAAAACATTCAGATTTGGTCGGCGATAATTATCCTAGCGCTAAGTGCGCTCAGCGATAATTATCACCTGGCCTTGTTAATATGCCCCTAAGTTATTAAACTGCTATCTCATTGCTCAACCATCCATGCAGCCTATGGCAAAGGGCCAACTTTGGTTGGAAGCACAACATGGCTGCAAGCCAGTGCCACATTGTCTTCAACAACAACACTGAGCAAGAAGGCATTGTGATCAAAGAGAAGACATGCAGGCCTATTGGGAACAAAAAAAGGTGCCAGACAGATTTTATTTTTTCATTTTATAAGCCCACTCAGTCAAAATGTACTGGAGGGTGATCTATTTTATTTTAGTTTTTTTGATTTTTTGAAAAAACATTCATCGTATTTAAAATATATGTCATTAGAAATGATCATCAAACAGTGAAAGAATTACATGAAAAATTACATAGAAACAATTCTGTGCTATAATAAACTGTACAAGTGCTCAAACGAAATATATGTGATTTGATACATACAACACGAAACAATACACAATCAAATACCTAATGATACATTCTCATTAGAAACCAGTCCTTTCTGTTGGATGTAAAAGACAAGCGGGCCTCAAATTATAGGTAAAAACTGCCTGTCTTACTAGAGCCTGGAATTAAGGAAACTAATTGGGGGGTTGCCCAACTGGGGAACACACAATGTGGATATAAACAACCCTAGTGGCACCCTTGTTATTTTTCAGGCTCTATGTCAACGCGTTTCGAACCACCACGTAAGTATGGGTTCTCCTCAGGACATGGACTGGACCGATGCCAAAACTGGAAGTGACTAGATGAGTCACTGGTAGATAGTTGCAATGTCACTCGGGCGGGTATAGCTCAGTAGGAGGTTGCAGTCTGATTGGAGGTCTCAATTGTGGCGTAGTTCTCACTAGACTGGCGTGTGGACCGTGGAGGCAAATCATGCACGGTCTCCTGACAAACGGCGGGACCAGACTGGGCTGGAGCCGGCCGGCTCGGTGGCGGCCGGCACGCAAACCCAGACGTCTCACAGTTGGTGTCGGCGAGTAGTTATTTCACCAATCTTCATAAACCCAAAAATCACGAGCAGTCACGGACGCCGCTGCAGAGTTCAATGAACAGATTGTCGTGACTGCCCAGTCTGGTCCCGCCGTTTGTCAGGAGACCGTGCATGATTTGCCTCCACGGTCCATACGCCAGTCTAGTGAGAAATACGCCACAATTGAGACCTCCAATCAGACTGCAACCTCCTACTGAGCTATACCCGCCCGAGTGACATTGCAACTATCTACCAGTGACTCATCTAGTCACTTCCAGTTTTGGCATCGGTCCAGTCCATGTCCTGAGGAGAACCCATACTTACGTGGTGGTTCGAAACGCGTTGACATAGAGCCTGAAAAATAACAAGGGTGCCACTAGGGTTGTTTATATCCACATTGTGTGTTCCCCAGTTGGGCAACCCCCCAATTAGTTTCCTTAATTCCAGGCTCTAGTAAGACAGGCAGTTTTTACCTATAATTTGAGGCCCGCTTGTCTTTTACATCCAACAGAAAGGACTGGTTTCTAATGAGAATGTATCATTAGGTATTTGATTGTGTATTGTTTCGTGTTGTATGTATCAAATCACATATATTTCGTTTGAGCACTTGTACAGTTTATTATAGCACAGAATTGTTTCTATGTAATTTTTCATGTAATTCTTTCACTGTTTGATGATCATTTCTAATGACATATATTTTAAATACGATGAATGTTTTTTCAAAAAATCAAAAAAACGAAAATAAAATAGATCACCCTCCAGTACATTTTGACTGAGTGGGCTTATAAAATGAAAAAATAAAATCTGTCTAGCACCTTTTTTTGTTCAGTAGATTTGTGTGGTCCAAGCCAGTACAGATACAGGACCCAAACCTTTCCCTCCGACTTGGCCTATTGGGAAAGCACACTGGCTGCCTAGCCTACACCAACAATGTCAGGCACTAACCACATGATCACAACAAGAGAACACATGCAGGCCTATGGGGAAAGCACACTGGCTGGCTAGTGTTAACACAAAATGCCGCCAGCCTCATGGTCACAACAAGAAGCAGGAGGCCTAGAACAAGGAAAGCATGCAGGCCCATGGCACAAGCACATGGCAAGATACACAAAATGGCCACCAGTCACATGGTCACAGACTCACAACAAGAAGCAGGAGGCCTAGAAAACAGAGAACAAATTCAGCCTCATGGCAAAAGCACACTGGCTGCCTACACAAAATGGCCACCATCCACATGGTCACAACAATCAGCAAGAAGTCATGGCCACAACAAAGAAGACATGCAGGCCAATGGCATACGCACACTGGCTGGATGTACAAAATGGTCGCCAGCAACATGATCACAGACTCACCACAAGAAACAGGAGGCCTTGAAAACAAAGAACACATGCAGGTTTATTGCAAAAACAGCCTATGCCAAATGGCCACCAGCCACATGGTCACAACAATCAGCAAGATGGCATGGCCACAACAAAGAAGACATTCAGGTTGATGGCAAAAGCACAATGGCTGAATACACAAAATGGCAGCCAGCGACATGGTCACAGACTCACCACAAGAAACAGGAGGCCTAGAAAACAAAGAACACGTGCAGGTTTATGGCAAAAACTGCCTACGCAAAGTGGTCGCTAGCCACATGGTCACAAGAAGAAGCAGAAAGCCTAGAACCAAGAACGCATGCAGGCCTATGGCAAACGCACACTGGCTGCAGACACAAAATGGCCACCAGCCACATGGTCACAACAATCAGCAAGATGGCATGGCCACAACAAAGAAGACATTCAGGCCTATGGCAAAAGCACACTGGCTGGATACACGAAATGGCCACAAGCCACATGGTCACAGACTCACAACGAGGAAGCTAAAGGCCTAGAAAACAAAGAACACATGCAGACCTATGGCAAAGGCACACTGGCTGCCTACCCAAAATGCCCACCAGCCACATAGTCACAAAAACCAGCAAGAAGGCATGGCCACAACAAAAAATAATATAGGCCTAGGGCAAAAGCACTCTGGCTGGATATACAAAATGGCCGCCAGGCACATGGTCACATGTAGGCCTATGTACAGGCCACTGACTATAAAATAATAGCCCCTGCGCAGTGGCCACATGGCATCTGGAACAAAGACAAATGGTGGCCTATAGCAATCACACAGCAGCCAGACAAAGAAGGCTTGGTAAAACAGAGAACACAAATTTATTTCAGCAATGCCAAAAATGAAAATTAACATGACTATAAAAATGTTTACAACAACACATATCCTTCAAATGCATTATCCCATCTAGTCCTATACACTGTTTGCAGGAAAAAATATGTGAAATTCCACAAAAAAGAAAAAAACATTTTGTATTCAACAGACATCACAGAAACAGTTGTTTCATACACCCATGACTTGCACTGGGCCTACTGGCTAGGCCAATTGGCAGACCTGGCCACATAGTGAACTATACCGTGACGTGACAGACTGTGTGTGTATTCATATGTGTGTGCGTGTGTGTGTGTGTGTGGGGCTCCCACACTTTGCTTTGACGGGAATAGTATGAAGATGCTTATAATATGCACATTGAAAAAAAACATTCAAAATACTGTCCCATGCAGTAGTTACATTTCTTTGAATCCTTCATTGCCTTGTGTTTTGATTAGAAGATTCCATTTGCTTGGCTATTGACACTTTCCTTGTTTCAGCCTTCTTATCTTAGACCATTCAAACCATTCTTATGCTACTGATTATGTAGTAATGCTGCTGCATCTGTGGATTTAGCAGAGACTGAGTAGCCTTAAAACAGGGAGGCTTTTCCGTGACCTGAGGAGTCAACTAGTCACTAATTCCAAGGTTCTGATTATTTAAGTTCATCCATAGTTTGTAGCTGTCACGCCATTAGTTTAATGTGTTGGCATGGCTGTTCACAGACATCCCCGCCAACCAGGGCAAGCATTTCCATGAGTCTGCCAAAGATAGGACTGTAGGATTTCTCTGGCTGCATGTATGGTAGAGCTCTGTGATAGAAGGCATTCATTTAGTAAGCATGAAACCTGAGGCCAAGAAAAATTACTCCAGCTTGGTCAGAGACCTTGGGCATTGGTACGATTCTGCTGGCAACGGGAGATCCTCAGCCAAATGTACTGATTTAGGCCACTTTCTCCTCCCCAACTACTCATCATTATAAGTTGCAAGTTTCTGAACCAGAAATCAGGAAGCACATGCCGAATCTGAGTCTTCGCCTATATCCATGTGCATTTACCTGATCAATCAATCAATCAAGCAATCAATCAATCAGAGAGTTATTAAGCATGTTACTCACCCGTGACGGTTGCAAGGCGCTGGGGGGGGGGGCTGATGAGAATTAGGAGCTCGTTCCAGGTCTTCGCCGCAATGTAGAAGTAGGCTCTTCCACCCGTTCTGGCTCTGCGGATGTGCGGGGTTTCAGCGAAGTCGGCGGATCAGAGGTTTCTCTTGGGTACGTGGAAGGAGATGCATTCCTGCACATGGTACAACTTATAATCAGGTAGCTAGCAGTTATCTTCTGTGATAACGCTTATCTGACTCATAATGGGGACCTGAAGGTTCAGACCTTGAGTGCATGGGTTGAAAGTCAGTAATCTGGAGTCTCCTGTGAAGGGTAAACAACGTTTTCCCCGAAACTTTCTCCCCGCAGGGAATCACAAAGCGGTCTTACAATGACCATGTTGTGATTCCTCATACCATTACTTCGCAAATCGGAACAACGACTTGCGGAGGAGGGGGAGGAGTTGGATTTAAAATCCAACACCTTCCCTAGTGTCCGCACAGATTGGAGTTGGAATAGTAAATTATACTATTCCAACATCCAGTGCCCCCTCTCCGCAAGTCGCTGTTCCGACTTGCGGAGTAATGGTATGTAGAATCACAACGCGGTCGTTGTAACGACCGCGTTGTGATTCCCTGCAGGGAGAAAGACTGTGGGATGGCTGTACATATTCCCTGTAAAGAGCTTGAATATGTGCCAAACTAAATTTTATCTTAGATCTGGACCGTGTTTGACTACCCCTAGTGTCTCATTTTGGGAGTGGTTAACTCATTCACTTTATTAGCATCTAATTGATTTGCAATAATATAGCCAGGAAAACTGAAATTATGTGAGTCTGCAGATGCAAAATTAAGAACTTGAAGCATTTGCCCTTATTTCCCATTATTTTTATATTTTAACAAACACATTTGATTCTATCTCAAACAGATCATTATCTACTGTGAGAGCAAAAAAAACAAACGCACCTCAAAATCCAAATTCACCTCACACTGTTCTCCCACGAAAAGGCACCCTCTCAAACCTAAATATAGCAAATAGTAGCCAATATAAAATACTGGGACCACTCAATAATTGAGTTCCGGATCAAAGAAAAGTTAAAGGGTTTTGTTACAAAATTCTAAAAATAAAGCAGTACAGAATAAATGCCATGAAGGATAAATTGTAGAGTGGTACAGAGTAGTCAAAAATCAGAAATCATTTTAAGTTCCTGATCTGGATGTTGGGGTTTGGGTCACCGACAGGCCATCGGTGGCAGTCTGACCAGGGACACCACTTCGGTTCGACCACTCCATTATGATTCTTGCGGAAAGACCCACTGCTGTACAACACAAGTCCTCCGCCTCTACCAGCTTCAAAGATCCCAACAAGGCATCCCAGAATGATGGCGGTGCTGAGGCAGGCACACTGTCTGGATTACAATATCCCTTTCTGACAGTTATTTCATGGTGCAAACATGAAAAGGTTGTCAGAAACAGTTATGGGGTCCCGAAACAGGGTCCCCGTCCATTGTGGTCACAGAAAAGTGGCACCTCAATGCAACATGTGCTGTTTGCATGGCACACGGTGTATGGATGTGCAGGAAGTGTGTTGCCGGTGGAGGCATGTGCTGCAATCCTTTTACATGGGTGCAGCATGCCCCCGCAGAATTTCTGAATGCCAACCCAGCAGTCACATCATAATGAAGTGTTTAGATCACCCACATGCATGTCAGCTGTCTACTGACTGCTGTAAAAGCAGTCGGCGGTGCAACTGTCCGGCATCATAATGCTGCCCAAAGTCTCAAAATGAGCAGCAAAATCAGAAAGAAATAGGGCAGCATCCCTAATAGAACAAGAAAGTCTTCTGACTCACCCCCAAAATCAAAGGGTTCTTATACACAAATCTTGCATAACAAATTAGAATGGACAGCAGATTCATTGTGATATGCTCAAAAGTATCAAATCTTTAGCAAATCAGAAATTTGAATGCCATTACAGTGACACATATGAACTATCCCATTATAAGAAAATATCCAGCATCTTCCTTGCTCCTGCCATTCAGAGGTGTTTCAACAAAATATTAAACATTTCAAAAATATCACTTCAAACTAATAAATAAGACTTGTTTATTTATACAACAGAACTACAGCTGAAGGGCATTGAAGTTGCAATAAGTTAAGGCCACCAGAGAGTTCATGTAAAGCTTCAAATTCATTGCAGTTGAAAAAGCATTACATCAGCTTGTCTATTTAATTCTGCTGGGGAGTTAGTGGTTATCAAAAATGTGCATATTGACAAGATGGAAGGGGATGAATACAGGAGTGAATGACAGGAACAGCATCCATTTAATCCATGATGGCACTTTCACATACATGTGATACAACTAAACTATGTTAATAAGCGCACTTCTGTACATCATATTAAACTGTAACCACTTTGCACATCATTTGCGTATTGGTTCCAGCATAAAAATATTTTTCATTAATATTTATTGCACAAAAGTACAGATTTATAAAAACGCTTCCACAGTTCCTCTCTCTGATTCGGTAAACAGACATAATATCGACTACAAAATATCGAATGGACATAATATCGAGTACAAAATATAGTCTGGACAAAATATCGAATGGACAGAATATAGTCATCAAATATATCGTTTTGAAGGTAAGTAATGTAATATCGAATGTTAAAAATATAGTAAGTTAAAATATCGAAGTATATAATATAGGTTATAAAAATTATCGAATTTTTAATAATATCGAATTTTTTATAGTGTTTGTTATGTTATTATATGTGTGAAAAGTGTGTATTTATGTTATAATTAATTTTAATTAATGAATTTTGTTTATTTCTTTTTTGCGTAATTTAATTCTGTAGCGGGTTGTGGGTTTATAGGGGAATAGGGTGGGAAGTAATTTAATTATAATTAATTAAATAAGCAAATTTATATATTGGTATTCATTTTTAATTAATTGTTAATTAATTTATATTTGGTAATTAATTTAATTTTAATTGGCAATTAATTTTAATTAATTGATTAATTGCTAAATATGTTAATTTTTCTAATTTATTTTCTGTAGCGGGTTGTGGGTTTATAGGGGAATTGGGTGGGAAGTAATTTATTTATAATTAATTAAATATGTAAAAATATTTATTGATATTTTTTTAGAATTAATTGTTAATTAATTTTTTAGGGGTAATTAATTAAATTTTAATTGCCAATTAATTTTATTTAATTGATTATTTGCTAATTATGTTAATTTTACTAATTTATTTTCTGTAGTGGGTTGTGATTTTATAGGGGAATAGGGTGGGAAGTAATTTATTCATAAATAATTAAATAATTCAATTTATTTAATTGTATTTAATTAGAATTAATTGTTAATTAATTTTTAATTGTTAATTAAATAATTGTTAATTTGTAATTAATTTGAATAGGTAACTAATAGTAAAAATTAATTGTAATTTGTAATTTTAATTAATTAATTATTATATTATATTAAATTGGTAATTACTTTTTATTAATTTTTTATAGCTATTAATTAATATTTTTTTTAATAATATGAGAAGTATTTACTTTCCCTACTGTTGCACTCTCTGGAGTGGGAATAGTAATTTTAACCCCTACGCTATCCAATGCTTTCCCTACTGTTGCACTCTTTGGAGTGGGAATAGTAATTTTAACCCCTACGCTATCCAACGCTTTCCCTACTGTTGCACTCTTTGGAGTGGGAATAGTAATTTTTACCCCTACGCTATCCAATGCTTTCCCTACTGTTGCACCCACTGGAGTGGGAATAGTAAATGTTACCTCTACGCTATCCAACGCTTTCCCTACTGTTGCACTCTTTGGAGTGGGATTAGTAATTTTTACCCCTACGCTATCCAACGCTTTCCCTACTGTTGCACCCACTGGAGTGGGAATAGTAATTGTTACCTCTACGCTATCCAACGCTTTCCCTACTGTTGCACTCTTTGGAGTTGGAATAGTAATTTTTACCCCTACGCTATCCAACGCTTTCCCTACTGTTGCACCCACCGGAGTGGGAATAGTAATTTTTACCCCTACGCTATCCAACGCATTCCCTACTGTTGCACTCTTTGGAGTGGGAATAGTAATTTTTACCCCTACGCTATCCAACGCTTTCCCTACTGTTGCACTCTTTGGAGTTGGAATAGTAATTTTTACCTCTACGCTATCCAACCCTTTACCTACTGTTGCACCCACTGGAGAGGGAATAGTAATTTTTACCCCTACGCTATCCAACGCTTTCCCTACTGTGCACTCACTGGAGTGGGAATAGTAATTTTTACCACTACGCTATCCAACGCTTTCCCTACTGTTGCACTCTCTGGAGTGGGAATAGTAATTTTTACACTTCCGCTATCTTACGGTAATAATATTGATGATTATTTAATTATATTATGTTACTATATATATATGTTTTAACAAATATGATTGTAAAACATTTTTTTTACAACTTTCATTAATTATTTAATTATTATAAGGTAATTTAAGTATTTGTAAGTATATTTTAGTAATTAATTTTTAATATTAATTTAATTTAACATTGTTTTGAATAAAGTCGATATTTTTATAAACTATATTTTTGTAAACGATCTTTTGTACTCGATATTTTTGTACTTACCTGTTTGTAGATACAAAGTCGATATTCTGTCTGTCGATATTTTGTCAACGATATTTTTGATACTCGATATTATTTCCGTCTATATTATGTCAGTGATCCCTCTGATTCATCTATAATGACTAACTCCTTTAATAACTTTATCAATCAGGAAATCATTCAGTATGTATCCCTTTGTGCTTATTTCTGGAATTGTCCTCTACCAACTTCCGCTAGTTGTAGACACAACCCCTGATATACTCTAGCTTAGCAAAATAAATAAGACAATTGCATAAACATTTATCATTATTACAGGTGTGAAAATCAGCCTTAATGTACTCACACCAACATTGTCTAGCCAGTTACCAACCTTGATAAAACCCTTTCCTAAATCACTAAACCAGGAATAAGAAGCTTACTACAAGCAATGCTCTTTGAAAGATTGAAGTAGATGTGAGATATTAGTAATATTAGTAATATGGGAAGTGTTAACCCTACTATTATCTGGAATATATGTACAACACCTCTTTGCCTTTATTACCTTGTGCACTCTGCCTTCTTTTGTCAGAAATATCTAATGCTAAGCAATTCTGCATAACAGTAGCCCTAATAGCAATAATTTCTGTATTTATCTCTTTCAATGCTCCTGCTGTATCTACTGCAACCTTATCTACTAACGTAAATAACCATCTGATTTTCACATCGTTTATTGCCATACCTATAGAAGGAATCATTGCACTTGCTGTACCTAAAACTAGCGTTCCTAATCTCAGTGGCACTCTTTTCAGGCCAATTTCAAAATCAATTTCACTAAGATGATAAACTCTAGGAAACACCAAAGCTAAATAAACAAAATGACAAAAACTGAAACAAAATAACAAGCTCCAACCCAATTATCCAGTAAATTAAAATAGGTGGTCTTCTCACAAACATAATACATTCTTCCCAAGATTGGCTCCACAGCCAGAAAATAATTCCCACACACCTCATATCTTCTTCCACACATATTTTTCACACATAGTTAATATTACCATATTTCAAGGGTCTTGGATGCACCATACACAATTTACCCCTTTGTTCTAGTTCCATTCTTAACATAGGATGAATATTCAACCCACTTAAGTCCTCCTCTTTTTTTTACCTGTTACATTATAGCTTTTCCCCCTTCCCAACCTGTCACAACCCTCACGCCTCTCTCATTGTATTCCCATAAAAACATATTTTCTTCTTTACTCAAACTTCACACATAACCCCGTTTAATAGTTCTAGTTTCGTACTTGGTTGGTGCACCTTCCTTAAAAAATGTTCCATATTAAACCACTTTATTATCTTCTTTTAAGGACAAGTTCTCTTAAAAACATGTCAAAATCTGGTAGACAAGGAGAAAGAAAGTCATTGTTGTTGAATATTGCAACAAAAACAATACATGACAAAGCATAGGACCCTGAAATTTGAACATACTTTGATCCACCACCAGCAGAAGTCGTAAGAAAATTACAAATATATCACCCTTAGCCTTCACAATATTTATATATTCATGTATAATTTTGGTTTTGTAGATATCCTGAAATCTACTCATTCAATTTTCTTTATACTCTAACATATAATTTTCAATTTAACAATAGTTAACTAAACGTTGTAAGAAGCATGTCGCACCAGAGATAGTAAGTACAACAGCGCAATTGAAACTACAAATATTATTAATATAATCAACAAACCCATAATTTTTCAGCATTTGCTGTTTTCCATCTTATATTTGAGACAAATATTATCACGGGGCCCAAAAATTTTTAAAAACAACACAAATTTTCTTTAAAACAATAATACATTTTCTTTTTCTTAACTTCATCCAAAAGTTCATTTTAGTTTGTGATTTTAAGTTTTTAATCTTGTTCAACAATTAATTCTTGTTTGAACTTTTTCCTAACAATCTTTTTATTTCTTCAAGGTGGTTCTTCAAGCTCTGTTCCACTCTCAGATTTACTCTCAGATTTGTTCAGGTAATAATTCACTGTATTGTAACTTTCTGACTTTGATTTTCCTTCTTTTTTTGGCACTTTGGCTTAATATTCTTGTTCAGATGAAGCATATTTTCTATTTAGAACTCTTCTTCGTATTGATCGTCTGGCAACAAGTGATCCACTCCCACTGCTTTCAGAGTCGTATTGTTTCTCAAGCTTTTCTGGCTTACAATGCTTTATTTTCAAGTTCTTTATAGAAGCAGATATTTTGTTTATGTATAGTCTTTGAGAGGTTCTCTTTATTTTCTTACAAGCTTAGACTTGAGCCTGAACGTATGCTTGAACATTGATCAGTCTGGACTGCATATTTCACTGTAAACAGTTTTCTTTCTCTCAATGTTCTTGTGACTCAAATTTTCAACTGTAATTTCTCATTTATTTGATCATAGACTACTTCTTCATGCTGCCACTCATGCTTTTGACCTTTACACTATAACATCTGACTGCAATCCTTGCCAAGAAACTGGATTTTAGACATTCCAGGTTCTTCTTCATAGCTCTCACTAACGTGAAGTTTAACAAGTGCATTGTTCTCTTCATCAATTTCAAAAATTCTCATTCCTCTCTAGATCCATGCTGCGAGCTTGAGTTTGCTATTGAGCTTGACTTCGTGCATGACTTTGTAGATCATTGGCTGATGTAGTGGCTGTTTCTATCACTTCTCCATTTGCTGCTTTCACTCATTTTGTATCATGGATTGAATCACTGGTTTTAATCATTCTGCTGCTTCTTTTGAAACTCTGTACTGTTTGGTTTGTGGGAAATTTTATCTGGTATCACTTTTCTTCTAACTAGTTAGGTACTTTTAATCAATCCAATCATATTTCCAGAAAAATGACCACACCTCATCGTTGACAGCATGTAATAAATCCAGAGATAGGTCTTTTGTCAAAGTTGGTAACAACAGAACTTTTGTTTCTTGCGACTTTATTTTAAACATTGATCATCATCTTGTGTTTTGATTACAAAACCAAACCATTGTGCAATAAATCCCACAATTCATTTTGCAAAGCAAGTCTCTGCCTAACAAATTCTGTCGTCTTGAAACACATAAAAAGAACTGGTGCTTATTTTGCATCCAACCAGTTTTAACTGGGACATCTGCTGTAACCTGATTAACAATTTGTTTATTATTAATCCCTACGAATTGTACTTCTCTTCCTGAAAAGGGTAGTCTTGTGACTTCCACAATATGAACTGTAGAATGGGTAGCCCCACATCGACTAAAAATGAAACAGGATAGCCATTTACCTCCCCATCAATATATGGGCCACCTAGATCTACCATTAGGAATGCTCAAAATAGGTAATCCTCCTCCCCTTGGGCACTGTCATTGTAAATTGCTCCTGGCTACACCATCATCATTAAGAATTAATGGATTCTGTGGCTCTCTGCACTATATGGAGTTTTTTTTGATGCATTGCTGCATCACTGGTGCTAAAGGCATCCACATTCAAAATGATTTCTTATTCTGCACACCATGCTCAGAATTTGGCATTGTTGGGACCATCATGTTCATGTTTTTTGTATTTGGTTAACCACTTCACATTGAATTCCATTTTGATTCTAGTGGAGCTCACATTTTCAGTGCCCAATCCTCTCACAGAAGTGACAAGCAGTGTTTCTTTTCATCATTTCAACATTCACATTATTTCAATCACTATTTATCATGCCCCTTCCACCGCCCTGCATTTGTATCACTTCAATTCCCTTTTGCATACTTTGTGCTTAATTCATCCCATTCATTCATTGCTGAATATCATTCATATTTAAATCCATTTGGTCCTGATCCTTTCTCAAACTGCATTGTCTGAGCAATCATCAAATTCTCTTTGAAATTTGTCTGTTTCGAATCAAAGTAATCACTAATGTATTTTGCCAACTTCAAAATCTCATGTGTACTTTTTGTCTGACACCCCATTTATCCCTGTTGTATATGAATACTAAGCTCTGGTAAAAAACCCATAACAAAAGCGGAATTAAAACTCCTCTTTCCCTCAGAAAGCTAACCACTGGATGGAGAACTTTGGTGAAGGACCATGGTGCTGATGAGAGGCCAAAAGATAAACAAAAGAATTGATAAAGAGTTCCCTTCCAAAGGAAGTGGAGGTACTTCTGGCAGTGTCTGTCCAGAGGTATTGTAAAGTAGACATCCTTGAGATCCAACTTTACCAGCCAGTCTTTTGTTTGTAAAATGTCTCTTAAGAGATGGATACCTTCCATCTTGAAGTGTCTGTTGACCACGAAGGTGTTTAAATCTTTGAGGTTTATCACTGGATGACAGCCTTTGTCCTTCTTTTCTATCAAAAATGTTGAACTTATGTACCCCTTTTCCATTGCATCTAGAGTGGAAACCTTCCGTAAGGCTCCTTTCTGTAACATTTGTGATACTTCTGAATCTATCAACATTGCTTGATCTACATTCACACACATTTCTCTGGGAATTTTGTTTTGAACTGGAGTATCCCTGAAATCTATATTGAAACCCGACATGATTTCCAGAACACAAGGGTCTTGGGTAATTTTTTGCCACTTTTGGGTAAAAAACCTTAGTCTCCCTCCCACTCTTAATGGTTTGTGAAAGGTAGTCACAATCACCTCAATATCCTTTGTTAGAAGGTCTCAATCTTCCGTCACGAGATCTTGAGCCTCTTCTTCTTTGTGGTAAGAAATTGGAGTTTTGGCAAAAACCTCTGGTGTAAACAGAGGGGCCTGTCTGTTCCTAGGAAAATAAGTTTGACCTGTATTTCCACAGCTGACAGCTGGTCCTCTCCTGTCAGCCTGTCCAAAAAGGGGGCATGAATTGAATACTCTTCGCATGTTAGTTTGAGCCTTACTAAAGGCTGTTAAAGTTGAGACATACTTTCCCAGGGATTTCACAAAGTCATCCCCAAAGAGAAGGCTAGCTCCTTTAATTTATTGTGTGCCTCATTTGCACACCTGTCTTTAGTCAAATATCTCATTTCATCTGCATAGTATATCAACAGCATATTTAATCAATGTTTCTCTGTACCTTTTCACCAAATGGGATTTTTAAAATGCCAATGTTAATAGCTTTACTGGCTCCACAACCACTAATCTATTTTAAAATAATAATGATTATCCCTTAACCATGGCACATGCACAAGATTCCCTCCATGTACTTCCCTTAAAGGACTTTCAAAACACATTCCTGTCCCAACTTTTGAATCACTTGCTGTATCCCTTGTCCTGCCTCCAGTTCTCTTCACTTTCCTTTTGCTTGATGTCCCTCTCTTCCATCTTTCATTATATTTCTTCAAGTCACTCCATTCCTTTGTTTTTTCAATTAAATCTTTAATAAAAGGTCTCAAAGTGATTAAGTCCATTTCTTTAATTTTATCATGAGTCAAATACATTTAAAATCATGTTTAACATTTTTCATTCTACTGATGTACACTCCCCATTCATCGGCTAGCTCCTCTAATATATTGTGTGCCTCATTTGCACACCAGTCTGCCTCTTGAGTCAAATATCTCATTTCATCAGCATTTTATATCAACAGCATATTTAATCAATGTTTCTCTGTAACTTTTCACCAAATGGGATTTTATAAATGCCACGATTAATAGCTTTATTGGCTCCTCAACCACTAATATCAGAATAGGTGAATCAACCTGAGTTTAAGATTGGGTATCCATACTGGTACTAGGCAATGCTATCATTACTGTGTCAATTGGTGTCCTAGGTACCACAGCTGTAAGTACCACCTCCTCCTGCTCCAGTATAAGACCTAGAACCAGAATCATGTGTCCCAGTTGCTCACACTATAGGGCTCATTAGGATGGAGGATTTTCCGCATCCTCCGGGCCGGCGGAAGCCACTGCCGGCCCGGAGGATGCAGAAAATCCTCAGCGGACCCACCAAAGACCCACCGCCACATTAGGATGGCTGGTGGGTCCTGGTTTCAGTCCGCCGCTTTTCCGACGCGGTTGACTTACAACCGCGGCGGAAAAGCTGTAACATGGCTGGCGGTGTCTATCAGACACCGCCAGCCATATTAGGATAGGTTAAAAGAGATGCTTTTCCACGGTGGCTTTTCCGCCGTGGAAAAGCATACGGACTTTGACTTCGGGGGCCCGTTGCGGGCCCCCTGGGTGAAGAGGGGGTGGGGGGTGCACATGGGGGGTATGCATTTTTAACATTGCGGTGGGTGCAGCTTGAAGCTGCACCCGCCGCAATGTTAAAGATAGAGGATGTGACCGCCACCCTGGCAGTCACATCCTAATCTTCACTGAGGGAACGCCGCTGCCCATGCGGACGTTCCCTCCTACTCTGGGGTCGCAGACGGGATCCTAATGAGCCCCTAAGTGCGGAGGAGCTCTGAAATTGAAAAGATCATTCAGAAAATGATTCTCCTCATCACAATCATTGCCCTGCTTTTCTCCTTCATTTACCTTATTTGGATCATTTGTTTCTTCAACTATGGTATGATAGACTCTTACCCCTTCCATCCTATCCTCTCTCCAACATTATTCTTGTTGACTCGCTTTCCTTCCAACTACTGTCAAAATGAGCCTTCCACTTGCTTTGACATTTATTTTCTTTCTTTCTCGGTCACCATTCAATCCTATTTATTTAGTGTGTCAAATGATGTAGTTCTGAGCAACAGTTTCTTGTCAATCATAGTATGTCTAAGGTAATGCAGCTTTATAATATTAAAAGTACCCTCTAAGGGAATTTTTATTTTTTTGTCAGATGCAATATATTCATGCCATTAAAAAATCCAAGTAGTAGTATAAAATCATATATCAGTCATCATTTCACATGCAGGTGTACCTTCTGTGGGTATTTTCTGACCCTCAGTTACAGATATAACAGACACCTTAGGCATTTTCAATTTGTTTCCCAATATTCTCAAATAAATTGATCTAAAAAATCACAACAAATGAACTGCCAAACAAGAGTCAATAATAACACAGCTCTCAAAGAAATAATTATGCAAATGAATTCACAATGGGGAAGGTTCGTTTAGACTGGCAACAAATGCTCCCTCAGGGTGTGCCTGCCTGTTAGAATTGCATATACAGAAAGAATTGCGAGGGGCAAAATAAAAACATATTCTTAATAATTTTATTGTCCAAGTAGAAATCATTCAACATGTGTCTGAAGAGAAAACTTGCTTTCTCTGGGCCTATTAAACAGTTTCAGTAGTCCCATAAATCACTCATTTCACATTTTCGAAGATGGTATCCCTAATAGCAGTGATGTACTCAAGTTTTAAATTAAAGTCCGTTCTGGTATAACATAAAGAGTAAATGGCATAGTGCCATTCCACGATCAGTGTATCAGAAAAAGCTGGTTCTGTCAAGATTTACCTATCACCATGTGGCTCTGTTAGCAACCAACCAATGACAGCACGACTTGGTGGTGATGTCTCCCCATCCCAACGAGTCTTCTGTCTGTCTCAACTATCAACAACAGCTTCACCATGAACAAGGAAGACAGCTGCAAACCCATACCAACTTAGTGTAAACTAAATAAACCCTTGTCTGCTTTACCTAAACAAGAAGTAAGTCATCAAGTTAAGGCACAAGGAAGGTGGGGAGGAAAAGGCTGCATCACATATGGTATAATGCACTTGACTTAAAACCATGTTTCGGCTCAATATGTGGATAAGCCATAACACCTTTAATGCAACTAGTCAAACAGGACATTGATTAAAATGGAAAATGTGCCCCCCCAGAATGCAAAGTGCTCTTGGCTGAAAATTCAGGATGGGGCAGGGGGTGTCACTTACATAGCTGATTGTGACTTGGCTACATTATGCTATGTACATATACCACACACAACTTCGCATTCACATGTTGATTGATGGGGACATTATCAATAGACTCAAGAGGTACGTATGTAGGCAAACCAAATGGTTTGCCTACATACGTACCTCTTGAGTCTTCTTCTTTTTTCACAATTTAGCAAGTCCTCCTTGATAATCTACATCTAACCCAGGGGATCCGGACTAGCTTATCTAGTCCTCTCTCTCTGTTTTGTTTTGATGACATTATTAATAAACATAAACATGAAATGATTTTGCTCATCTTTTTGACTTCATAAGATAAAAGCATGTGATTAGGATGAGGCAATAGGGTGATGTGGTATAGTGTTGATAATGTTTATGCAGCGTGTGGCCTCCATTTGCATACCAGATTGTCTACAAGCCTGAAATGCTTCATTCTTTGCCAATCGTGTATTCCCATTCCCATTTAAAAATCACGGGCCAAAGAGCAATTCATTTGGAGTTTGTACTATATATCAGAATTCAATATGCGTGAACTATCTGGTCAAGAACAAATGAGCACGAAGGACTGGTTTTATATGAGAGTAAAAATGCTGAAGGTTAATTTGCTTTCCATTAGGTGACAGGCACAAAGATGTAAAGTTTAAAGATATTACACAGTTTCAGGCTCCATTCCGTTTTTATAAGAATCACAATCACAATAAGTACTGTACAACAAAACTCACTAGTAAATCAGCATGTTAGGTAATACAAAGCAAATCTCTCAATCAACAGTAACATAAAAATATTACTGTTCGTTATTATTTATTGCACAAAAGAATATATTTGGAACGATTCCACACTACTAAAAATGTAGCGAAACATGTCCTCACACTGGAAGGCCATTCACTAAGGTTGACTGGTCACCCTTCAACTGATTATTACTCTATTTGTGTGTAAATTGGTACTAATGTGGTCAAACCTTTGCCCTGTGTTAACATGTGTAAAACATGACACCAGTATGAAGGAATACTGTCAAACAATGCGCCACACTAAGCCACATAATTTGTCGTTTCTGACACATGGTGGAGTCAACCCTGCCGCATTATTTAGTCCTCCCCTGTCGCATAATTCCAGTGCCCTTGAATATAGCTACTCTGCTGTATGTGCAGAAAATCTCTTGCTAATTGTGTGCAGTTCTCAGTTGTTTCCACCAAGGCCTTTCTTATGCACCGTAAAGCACTGATGAAGGAAATGCTACACATGTAAATAAAATTAATGTTCAATTTTCCTTTATAGTTTTATCCTGGACCGGTTCGCAGAGAAAACAGACGACAGGCTGTTCAAACAGAAATCGCCAGCTGAGACAGCAACATTTGGCATCAAAGTGCTTTTCAAGTGACGAGGACTTGTAAATATTTTCCCTCTGTAATCGCTGCCATGGGGCAGAGTGGCACACAGTTCCCGAAAATTGTAGCATTTACTGCCCGGGCTTTTAGAGAAAGCGCCCTTGGCAGCGCCGCCGCGGTCTGTTCAGACTGAACGAATCTGTGGACGCTTCCAGGTCTGCCTCTGAAGGATCACAAACTGAGTCTGAACAGCATACCTCTCTTCCTCACACTGGGGGCAATGCAGTGGGCATGTGGCGGAACGTACTACATGCGTGCAACATGCCTCACACCCGGGTCAGTGGAAAACACACCAAGGAACATACGGCATGAAAAATATAATCTTTCTGCGGATGTATGACGTTACAACGCATGCTTTTACCACGCATGCTGTTACAGCGCAGTTTTTACAACGCAAACCTTTACAACGCATAGCGCTTTGGGGTGCTGGATAGTGAATAGTTTAATTTACTATTCCAACTCCAGTCCCCGTGGACACTAGGGAAGGTGTTGGATAGTAAATTAAATCTATTCCCTATCCTAGAGCGCCCCCCAGCGCAATGCGTTGTAATGGTTTTCGTTGTAAAACCTGCGTTGTAACAGCACTGCGGTGTAAAAGTTTCGTTTTTCCTGCTCTTGCCGGGAGGGAGCCCAAAAAAAAATGCTGCTTCAACCTGGCTAAGACACAGACAATTTTGCCAGCTCTCGTGTGGCCCCACAGGACAGGGGCTGCTTGCAGGGAGCCGGCAAGGCCACGGGTGCCTTTAGGGAACTCTGTAGCCCCAACAATCAAATACATAGAGGGTGTCCTGTGTGGGACTGGTCATCCAAATAGAAAATGATAAAGGCAAAAATAATAATAAATGAGCAGCAGGTGCAGCAGTAGGTTTACTGTGCTAACTATACCTTGCACCCCCACCATTTACTGCTTACATATTACATCACTCAGGACTTGTTAAATGACATTGTTGGTGACATCTTACAATCATTGTGACATCATGCTATAGGATTTGTGGACTTTAGGTAATTCAACATGGTACACCTGTGAACAATTTTCCATTCACTCTAATGGGATTATCTTTTAAAAGTATTCACAATGATCTGCAATTTTAAATCAAGAGGTTGAGAGGTATACATTTGCCACTGTAAATACTGCTTCTATCAGGTCCTATGGAAAATGCTTCGTAGTTTAGTAAAAATTAAAAACACACAATCCTGAGATGGGCATACTGGCTCCAATCTTGCAGCCATTCTTACAGCAGTATGATATAAACCCCTCTAAGTGGAATAGCCCTACATTTTACATTATTCAATAATCTGCACTGCCTCAAAGTTATTAGTGAAGCTCTAGAAATCAACTTGCACTGCTTATCGAATTTGTCTGTACCACTGTAAAACAGCTATTTTGCATGGAAACATACTTAGATATCCACTGATGGGTAATGTATTGTCAGCAGCAACTTTGGCCTTTCTCACAGATATTTTAGAGTATTCTTTGGCATTAGGCCACAATCTACTTTCAAACATACCTCTCTGCAACCCTCATCAGGCACTCTTAGTTGTTACCTTCTTTAAGATTCAATACTTCTTCAACCCCAAACCTTAGTGATTTGTAAAAAAGTACACAATGTCATTTTGTACATACCCATTTGCACTTGTAAACTGCGCTCATGCTATTTCTATGCAATCAATCCTCACATGGACACTAAATAACTCTGAGCTGTAGGAAGCCTGACCTTACTTTGTTGCCTCCCGCCAGTCGCTGCCAAGGGAGAGAAGGGGACCAGGGTGTGTGAATAGAAATTCCTAGGCAGTTATAAAATGGAAAACAGAGAAGGGGACCAGGACCACCAGTCCCAGCCTCCCACGCGCCCGCTGTTGCCAACGTCACTCTTCTGCGCCCGGAGGTGCCTTATAAACCTTTGTGGGCTTCCGCAGCACGGGAATCCCGTCCTGACGTTGCTGCCTGCCGCCAGCCGCTGCCAAGGCGGTGAGGGGGACCAGGACCACCAGTCCCAGCCTCCTGCGTGGCCGCAGCCGCCAACGTCGCTCTTCTACACCCGGAGGTGCCTTAAAAACCTTCATGGTCTCCCACAGTGCGGGAAGCCCGCCTGACTTTGCTGCCTGCCGCTAGCCGCTGCCAAGGGGGAGAGGGGGACGAGGACCACCAGTCCCAGCCTCCCACGCAGCCGCTGCTGCCAAAGTCACTCTTCTGCGTCCTTAGGCACCTTAAAAATCTTTGCGGGCTTCCGCAGTGCGGGAATCCCATCCTGAATTTGCTGCCTGCTGCAGCCGCTGCCAAGCGGGAGAGGGGTACCAGGACCACCAGTCCCAACCTCCCATGTGGCTACAGCCACCAACGTCACTGTTCTGCACCCGGAGGTGCCTTAAAAACCTTTGCGGGCTCCCGCAGCCCAGGAAGCCCACCTTAACCACCCCTGTAATCCAATCCAACCTTTAGCTATGACCAATGCTCAAGAAGATGTTCATGACATACAGGAAGTTCCACTTAAGCGCCAAACTATGGTGCACAGCTCTGGTAATTACCCTGGACTTAACATCACCAGCCCTCAACTAAATAGGAAAGGAACTGAACTATCTAGACAGCCCAATCCACATTTAGGTAATGCTTCCACAGGGGCAGACTCCCGTAATGATGTGATTCTTCACCTTCCTCCAGAATATTGTCCATATGTGGTTATTTTAACTAATGCTTTGCCACTTATGGACAACCAAAAGGAATCTACCACTCAGTTGACGAACAAAGTATGCCATTGGCTATCTCGGAACGCTGACTTTTCCAATTCTTGTTTCCATGACATCCTGTTCGTTCGAAGAGTGAGCTGGGTTGGTCCATTACGAAAGGTTGCAAAAGTAGACTGCATAGTGATTAACTGAAGATCTCCATATCTTGCAGGGCAGTTACTCCAAAGTAGGAAGAAGCCGTCTGAGGGGGGCCCAGGTCAACGGATTGAGCTAGTGCCACTCGGTTTCTTTTATAAGCATCTTAAGCCAGCCGTGTTATCTCCTCCATCAAATGCTTGCTTTGTTCAGAATTCATCAAACAGAAAATGTCATTTTCCCATGGAAGTCAGTAATAGATATGCAGATCTTACTGATTTGGATAGCCCTGACTGACTGAACCAAGGGAATGGAAATATAAAGCCATCATATGCTGTAGCTACAAGCATCCTAGCAGAGGGAATAATTACTGCTGGTAATACTTTCTATGATGAGTTAGTGATTAATACCTCACCTACCGAAGCAATTACCTGTGAAACTGCCCAGGATCCATTGCAAGTAAATTCTACAACTAGTTGCTTGCAACAGGGAAATGTGGGTGCTGAACAGTCACTTCAGTTTGTTTCTTGGAATATCGCAGGAATAAAATCTGAGGCAAGTGAACCTGAGTGGGGCAGAATGTGAACAGTTGTCACGTGTGCCAGTTTCAGGAAACCTGGGTGCAGAGCGTATGCACAGGGTGGGGTTCACCACATTTAGTGTCGAGGCTAGGCCATCAACAGTGGGCTGCCCGGCTGGAGGGCTGCTACTTTAGGTTAAGTGTAAAACAAATTACTTGAGGTAGAATCCCAGGAAATCCTTGGCATTTATTTAATATGACACTAAAGGAATATCCATATTAGATTATTCAACATATATAATAGGTTTAGTAGCTGTCATAAGCGCGCTGAAACTATAACAACGCTTGACAATTTTCTCGAAACCTGTAGTGGAGAGTATTATCTTATGCTAGCTGGCGATTTCAATATGACTTACGAACCAGCAGATTTTGTACAAGAATTAGTACAGGAAGAAGAGCAAGCAAAGGGTATAAATAAGCTACATATTTCCCCTATCAAAAGATGCAACAAGGTTGGACAGCAGGTATTGTCCCTTACTCTAGCCTATGGGGTGCGTCCCTACAACGGGCGGACACCATCTGACGAGGAAGCCAAGTTTACATTCAAGAGGGGGAGTACCAAAAGTAGGATAGAAAATATTATGGTGGGCCTTGACTTGTGGCCTTATGTCAAGGATATGATCGTCCTTTATGGTTTCTCCTTAAAGGAAGTTATAGTAGCAATCAATTTACTTCAGACTGGGAAAGCTCCTGGCCTAGATAGACTTCCAGGAGACCTGTGTTAAGCAGAGCCTAACATCTGGGGCTCTTTGCCCCATAAGGTCTTCACTCCAATCCAGCGTGGTGGGGATATCCCCCCAACCTGGAAAGGAGCTGAAATAATTCCCATTTTTAAAAAAAGGAGATAAAGGGGAACCCTCAAATTACAGACCAATAAATCTTATAGATGTCTCCCAAAAAGTTTTCTGCAAAGTCATTCTGCTACGTCTCCAGAATTGGATAGAGGAGAACAACATTATCTCCCACTTACAGGAAGGCTTTAGACCATACACGAGTACCCTAGATCAAGGGTTTAGATTCCTGTTGCTCATTTGGAAGGAAGTGAAGATCCAGAAAGGTCACTTATACGTCGTATTTGTTGATCTCAAAACGGCTTTCGATTCCATTGACCGCCCAAAACTTTGGGCCACACTCAGAAAATTAGGACTCCCAGGCGACTTACTTCACCTATTGGTCCGTTTACATCAGGATAACTATGCCAAAGTTAGGTGGAAGTCAGATGGTAGACTTTCCAACAGCATAGTAATCTCAAAGGTGTATGCCAGGGTTGTGTGTTTGCCACAACTCATTTCACTTTATATATTAACGGGTTAATAAAAGAGTTATATGATTGTGGAGGCGATCCACCAAGACTAGCAGGTAGCCTTTCTCCCCACTTGCTATTCGCAGACGACACATTGCTCATCTCCAAGACTGCAATGGGCATTCACAATATTCTAAATACATTTGCTGTAGCATGCAAAGATCGAGGCCTTGAGATGAACTGCTCTAAAACAAAATACATGGTTTTTAACCCTTATAAATCCACCAAGGGTAAACTGATGTTGGGTACCCAACATTCAGAACAGGTGAAGGCTTTCGACTACCTGAGAGTCAGAATTAGTGACAATCTAGCATGGACACCTCAAATTCAGACGAGTGAGCTGGCACTGCAACACGCAGCAAATCGCTCAACCTTTTGTAAAATTTTTCCCATACTTGAAATACATAAGGCCAAAGGCCTAGGTGTGGCCCTTTATGTTTCAGAACTGTGGGGGCTAGAGAATGTGAAACCGCTAGAGGTAGCGGAAAACAAATTCTTAACGACAATCCTCAATCTCCCTATTAATACACCAATACTGCCCCTACGTCTTGACCTAGGGCTGAAGTCCATTACACATTTTACTGTTCTCAAAGGTTTAATGTTTTAGGACAGAATTTGGACCAATAATACTGAGATCCGTGTAAAAGAAGCGGTGGTGGAATCACTAACCATACAAAGACAGACAGGTCAATTGCCCTGGGTAAACAGGGTCAGGGAGTGGCTTTTTAGACTGACCCTGGATGCGATGTGGGAGGCCCCACAGTCTGTTACAAAAAAAATGATATTGGGACTCTGTAAATTCCTCCTGTATTGATACTGCAACACGAGGCACTTTAACTCTTCAATTTTTAAATGTTAAAAGTAGATTCATTTGAAATGTATATGGATGACATCGAACCCCTCTCAGGCACGAGCACTTTATATACAGTTTAGGTCAGGGACTCTTCCACTAAATGCATGGAAAAACAGTTGGGCAAATGTTCCTATATCTCCCTTGTGCCTGTCCTGTCATTCTGCTCTAGAGACCATATAACATTTTATTTTTTGGTGTCCCATGTATGCAAGCTCAAGGAAATCATGGATTACTCCAGTCTGCCGACTGCTTTCCTTCTCACGCCCCCTTGAAGCTTTATGCATATTCAGGTCAGATTCAACAACATGGCTTGTCTTTGCAATAACTAGATACCTGTTATATGCTTGGTGGTAGAGATAGAAAGTAATATCATAGCAAGCTTGGGGCTTAGACTAGTTTTAATATGTGTGTTTTTAAATTGATATCTTCATCTTTTAGACTTGCAATTTGTAACCTGTCTTAAGTCTACCTGACAGCTGAGCCATGCTATGTTTTATATCATCATTGTTTAAAAACCTGTTTTTAAAGTTTTTATGCAATAATATGTATATGAGATGTTATGCTGTGTATGATCATGTTATTGGTCGATCAATCAATAAATACAAATAAATAACTCTGAGCTGTGTATGAGTATCATGTTGTCACTGATGCCATTAATGATGTAATTTGAGATGACATCAGTGATTCTAAAAATTACATGAGGAACTGTTCAAGACCCGCGAGGAATAATATTGAGGGACACTAGGAGAGCAATTCCTTGTTCACTCCAAACATGAGTCATTGATGTTGCACACAAAGGACACAGTGAAATAACAGAGACAAAGTGAGCACTGCAGGACCACATATAATTTCAAGGACTGGATCAGCTAGTCAAGGACACACTCAAAGAATGTCATGAGTGTCGAATGGTAAGTGAGAAATCAAGACCACCACCATCTTAATTGTCGGTCCTACCAGAAGAGGTGAGGCACACCATTGCAAAGTACTTCCTTGGACCCATATTGTTGGGAAAATATGTGGTGATAATGATGAATGAATAATCCAAGGTTCCCCATTGCAAAACTGATCCAACAACCAATTCCAAATTAGTCATCCACAAACTAAATTAAATATTTGTGGAATGCAGAATTGCACAAACTGTCAAGGCAGGCAATGGGCCCCTGTTCAATGAACACGGCTTTGTTGAGTTTCCTACACACCTAGATTCCAGACAACAATAGAACATGCCCCTCTGGCTATCAGCCAAGATGAGTTTCTTAGGAAGTTTGAACAAAGTAAAGTAACAACCTGAACTTGATCACGCACCCCTAGAACAAACTCTCAACATGGTCTCAAGAGCTTGTCACAACACTCCACATAGTACCATAGGGCCTTGTCCTGCCACTGTCATGCATAGACATAAACTTTGGACCAGAATATCATGCTGAAATCACCATCTGAACCAAGAACAAGAGACACAAAAGCAAAGGAGAAGATGAAAGAACATACAAATGCTCGGAGACAGCCTAAAGACTCCAATATTTACATAGTTAACAGGGTGCTGGTGAGACAACACCAAGTCAAGAAGGCAGACCCAAGATATAATCTCTGCCCTCTATAAGTGGTGGAAAGTAAGCGATCACCGCCAAATTCCAGATAGGCAAAGAACACAGAACATATTCCATTTCAGACCATACCATGCCATGACACGTACTGCAACTGAAGAAAAAGTCTCAAACAGGTGCCAAGTGGGAGAGAGAATACAAACTCACCAAGAAACCACACCCAAATGACAGAGAAAACCTCCAACACCAGCAAGTCAAAGAGATGGACCAAGAAGCCCAAAAGACTCATTGTGGAAATGTAATGTAATGTAATTTTAAGTGCGAGGGGTGCAACATCCTCCATAGCAAGACATCATGGCAAGTTAGCAGTCTAGCTGTCCTCTAGCTGAAACATACTGGACATGCACCAAAAGGACAGGAAGTAGGCAGTGGTCTGAAGGAAGAACACAAGAATAAATCTGTGGAGGCGAGCTACGAAAGAGAAGGCTCCTGCAATTAGATAGTCTTACAGTAAAAAATGAATCATCCGAAATATCCAGAGTATGTTATCTGGTCTTTTTGTTCGCCTCCAAAATTCCTGATCAATCTGGCCCAAGGGGTACATTTTACTAACTATAATGCCACTGTAAGAAATTAGATTATTGTTTGTCTGGGTGACTACCCACTTCAAGGAACAATCACAACCCTTGTCAGAGTGAACCCTCAAAGTCCCTAAATTATTCTCAGCTCAGCCTCCTGCTAGCTATGGTTCAGCAGGCAGGCTTAGCTTAGGGCAATATGTAAATGCAATACCAAAACAGCAATAAATTCCAAATGCCAATCACTAAAATTCTCAAATTGAATTAGAAAAATAAAGTAAAATTCAATAAACAAATCCTCCAAAATGGCAAGAAATTAATGGGGGAACTAGATAGATGCATGTTTTAAGATTTAAGGGAAAATAGAGCCAAAAAGCTCAAAGTGACAAATATAGTCTATGGTCACTGTAGACCGGGATATAAAGGACATTTCAGGCTAACCACAATAGAGGACAGGTTGGATACACCAACTAGTTTCATCCTGTTTAAAAAAATGTACCTTCTGACTTTAGTGCCTGATTTAAATGCTGGCGGTAATCATACTCCATCGCAACGGTGGCAGAGTCTGCTTATTGCCAAAGTTATGATCTGCCATCCAAATTTAAAAGGGGGAGGACCATAGTTTGACCATAGTGGAGACTACTTCATCTCCACCATGGTCAAAATGCGCCAGTGGCCCAATGGATTAAAGGCCATCAGAGAACTGGCTATATGTCCGTCTGTAATGCTAACACTGGAGTATCCCTCAAGAACAAGAGACACTTACAAGTGGGGAAAAGTTATGTGACACACCTATACTCCACTACTAAGGAAGTGGAAAAAGGAGAAAATCCTTTTATTTTATTTAGCCCTCACCCACTCTAATAGTGGCATGCTTCATCATCGGGTTCACCCTGACTCCCAAATGTCAAGATGGTCTCAACTATGTTCCAGGGAGCTCTTTGAAGAATGTTTACTAGGGGGTGTATCTTTAAATAAAAAAAATCCTCATCCACTCCTAAGGTTTCTCTTTAATGGTGGGGTGGCTGGGGAAATTAAAACAGTAGCATGATCAGGGATTTAGGATATAACCTTAAGTTGACAAATTTCACCAACATGTTTCAGCCCTACACTAATTGTCTGTATAGGTCCTAGGCTTTCATCACGGTGGGTTCGTATTTTAGTACTCCCCCAGTGACGTATTTTATGTGATTTTGTGCATGAAAACTCACTCAATGCATGCACAGACAGTGTTATATTTGCCACTCTGTATTATACACAGTCTGTAGGAAAGTCTAGCGCTTTGGGGGGCGAGAAAGGGTTGGCCCTGTGGTGTAAGGGTTGGCCCTAACCTCATTTTAACCTACTTGGCTCCTCTCTCCCCAGATTGTGGCCACAAGTATTACACTGTCTGTGCAAGCTTTGAGTGAGTTCGCAATGTCAATGTGTAACACTGTAACAGTGGAAATATATAAGTCTGCATAACATCTTAATTGCTAAAAAGAAATAGTGTGTTGATAAAATGTACATGTGGTATAATATGTCATTATCCAGGACTATCATCTTGTCAGCTTCATATCATATTCAGATCTTATATGCAAATCGTAGGGCCATTACATGTGCAAAATCGCAAGGGTAAAACATTGTCACTGTAGATGTCAATCGTAGTTAATAAAAACAAGAAAACATTATCTGTCTGGAAAGCATAAAAAACCTGTTGTACAAAACAATCATGAGTGCAATATTTGCAGTAGTAAAAGGGAGAACTAAAAAAGAATTCCAAGACCATCACCTTGTACTCTTCATATAGTTCATTTATCCAACTCAATTAAATAAAAGAGGAATATAGTGTGAAAATGTCAGAGATACAAAATCACAGGAGTTAACAGTGCACGTAAAAAATCCAGAGTGAATTTAAGGTCAAGAGAATATAAAAATCATATAAATAACAGGTATAAAACCTAACAGATGTAGGAGCAGGACAAGTAGTGGCATAATTTTTCATCCTCGCATGCTAGACATTCTAAGGGCCCGATTATGAGTCTGGCAGTCGACTTGTGGCGGCTAGGCGGTGAAGGTCCAGCCACCGACGCATTGATGCTCCAGGTGCCCTAATACAAATAGGGCAATTGAACCGCCCTGGGACCATTGCCAAGGAACCGCCATTCCCTGGTGGTGGTGTGGCGGTCTTGAGGCTGCAATATGGTGGGCAGGACTGCCGCAGTCCCGCCAAGCATATTAAAGTTTCTTCTCCGCCACTGTTTTCATGGCGGTTCCACTTCCATGAAAACTGTAGTGGAGAAGAAACAAAGTGGGCCCTACAGCGCCTCCTGGTGCCTCACACCATGTGGATGCATGCATGGGGGCATACCATGTGCCCCCTGTATGGATGCACCCCAGTTCATGCACAGCAAGGACTTTGCAGTCCAAGCCGTGCAGGAACTGATATTGGTGTTCCCATTGCGGTGCCCATATTCTGATGCACCGCCGTGGGAACGCCAAAAAATGGCCTTCCAGACAGGAGAAAACTCCTAATCTGGTGAGCGGCCCGACCACAGCTTTTGTGCAGTGGGAGCATGGCAGTTGCATAAGTAGTCCCAAATGCGGTAATTGCTGCCCAGTCCCTCAGCCTCATGCATATCATTTCTTCATGGTGTTAATATTAGTCTCTGAGGAGCATGGAGAAATGATACGCATGAAACGGAGGGACTGCACAGTAATTACTGCACTTAGGAGTACTTACCTAATAACACCACGGTCTTTCTTAAAGTATGGTTGCATGTTTTCTGCGACTGATCACGATGTTGCATAAAAGAATATAATCATAACAGTAAACTATCCCCCAAGTACACATGGTGCCCTTAGGGTCATTCACCCAGGTGACGGGCACTGAGATACAGTAGATGCTCCTCCTAAAATTGGAATTTAGTTTGCTTTGTTTCATATCCACAGCCTTGATGAAGTCGGCTGTGACTGTAACAGCAACAGACGAAACACGTGTTGGCTAAGGGCAAATGATGAACTAATGTTGCAATAAAGAACTGTTGAAACCACAACCTCAACCTTTGGATTTATGTCTGCCTGGAGAATCTCTTAATTTGCTTTTGGATCTTTCCAGTTGAGGAAGAATAGGTGGCTCTTCCTCCTCCTGAGCACCAGTTGACTTTGGACACTAAACAAATGATACTGAGATTTGCAACTTGACCTATGATTTATAGTGGTAGTGTGCGCCTCTTCTCCCAGAAACACTAATCATTGTTTTCTATCCTGGAGAATGCTTGCCAGCTGTGGGCAGCTCTGCAGAGTCATTATTGGGGTAAAAGATCCCACCAAAATAACGAATCCGATCTGCTTGTGAAACAAGTGCCTCGACCTTGGGGGCTGAGTTATCTCTGAGAAATGGAGTGTTGATTATTTTCCAAAACAATAGGGAATCTCTCATTTTAGCACCCTGTTCCAGGTTGGCCCAGGCCTTCTCTTGAAGCTCTTTTTTTCTCCAGCCCAGTGCTTGCTTACAATTAAGCCTAATTATTTTAACCCTCTTCCTGTTTCTATGTGTAGATTGCACTGCTTTCTTGAGGTTCTGATTCGTGTGTGTATAATCAGGGCTTTAAGAGGGATGAAAAAAACTGGGGGGGGGGTCTCTCAAAGGGGTGTGGCCAGTGTAATTATGGGTGAGGCTTTAAAACACTTACGCTAAAAATCTGTGTTTAGCATAGTGTGCCGCCCGACTTGTATTTTGTTGTTTCTGTCATTGCATCCAGATATGTGATACAACAAGTAACATCATACCTACAACAAGTAAGAACTATTGGCTTTGTCAGTTGCATAAGATAAATAAGCTACAACTATGGCTTGTTACACATAATATTGAAAGAGCTTCCAATTAAAGCCCTGGTGACCCTACCACAATGTTGTTGTTCTTGCGTTTCAGAAAGAGAAGGGAAATCCAGAAAGAAAATGACTCTTTAAAGGATGTCCCTTACCCCACAATGTTCATCTGGCATGACGTCATGCCGTACCTTCTCCACTAGTGAGAAGTGAGCAGTGTAGGTAGCGCACATCGATGTGCTTGCTGTCTCAAAACGGGTCTCTATCGGGTTGTTTTGCGCCCTGGCACTTTTTTCCGGACAGCAGTGACAGCAAACTGCTGTCACTGCAGTCCGGAAGAAAATGGGACCACCTGTGCCATAGAGACCAAGGCCAGACTGGCCAGCCAGGCAAGAGGGCAATTCCCCGGGAGGCTGGAGCCCCAGGAGGCCGGTATGGACACTTGGAGGCCGGTTTCAGCCTCCTGGAATTATCGTGTTCATTAACGATCGCGGCCCCAACTTGAAAGTGTTGCTCTTGTTCTAGCGCACATTAGCACGTCTGCCCATGCTTGCTGAAATATTCATTTTTGCCAGAGCTGTTTTAAGTTTCCAGTCCGGCCCTGATAGACACCCGTTTCGAGGCCCCCTTTAAAAAACTGCCGGTGCTCAGACCCCCTGAGACCCAACCCACTTAAAGCCCTGTGTACAGTGAAGGTACTGATCGGACTTTGTTTGGGGCTGTTTTGTGCCTAGCTCGGGTGGGACTATGTCCCACAGCATCGCTTTTGGCACTTTCCTGTAGGTGGGGCTACTTGCATCGGATTCGTCGTAGCAGCGCTTAAAAGTGATTTCAATCTCATGCAGCGCGGGACGCCCTGATCGGATTTTTGGTGCTGTGTTGTGCCAGGCTCGGGTAGGACTATGTCCCCCAGGATCACTTTTGACACTTTCCTGGAGGCGGTGCCAATTACATCGGAATCACCGTAGCAGCGCTTAAAAGCGCCTTAGATCTCACACAGCGCTGGATGCCCTGATCTGACTTTGTTCACTGCTGTGATGAGCCTGGCTGGGGTGGGACTACGTTTCCAGGCATCACTTTTGGGACTTTCCTGGAGGCGGCCCGCTTGCACCGGAATCACTGTAGCAGCGCTTAAAAGTCCCTTTAACCTCCCCCAGCACATGATATGCACAAGACGCACATGGAATGCACCCGGACACACTCCCAGGTGAAGACTGGGCCAAGGGTGGCCCGTCTGCACCCGTACGAGGCAGGGCTGCGCCACCCGTATTGGTATAAGGCTTTCCATAGGATAAAAGTGCACCTGGTACAAACATCTTCTCTCTATTCCTCACTTAGGGCCCGATGTAGGTAGCCAAATACCGGTCGGTAACGGTCGAAAATCGGTAATTTCGGCCTTTACCGACCGGTATAAGAGCATCGAGATGTATGTGACTAAAAACTTACCGAATCGGTAAATACCAGTCGGTAAAATACCGAATCGGTATTACACGATTCGGAATATACCGAATTCATAATTACCGAATCGGTAATTAAGAAATGGTAATTTTCCGATTCGGAAAATACTGAATTCTTATTTACCGAGTCGATAAATAAGAAATGGTAAAAATGGCTTGTTGAGATGTAGCAAATCCAAAAAATACAGAATACCATGAAATTCGGTATTTAAGAGTCGGTATTTACCATGGATTGGAAGCAGGTGGAAACCAGGAACAGGATATGTAAGAAGGCCCCAAAATGCAACAGTGCAACCACAATGGCGGCTTTCTACATTATTGCAAGGCGGCTACGGATACAGGCAGCAGGAGAGAGGGTCTGGCTAAGGGAGGAGCAGGTGTATAGGCAGAGGATCACCCTCTTCCAACTGACTAAAGTTGAGATCCTGAAAAGGTACCGACTCCACCCCAGAACCATCCTGGACTTGATCAGGGACCTCCACCCATATCTGGAACACCCAACACCAAGAGCACACGCCATCCCACCCCACGTGCAGGTGTTGTCCTGTCTACACCTTCTTGCTTCTGGAAGCTACCAGCATGTGATAGCTACAGTAGGTGGGGTGTCCCAGAGCTGCCTGTCACGGTTTTTCAGAAAATTTCTTGACGCCATGATGCAGAGGATGGAACACTACATTGAGTTCCCTGACACACCTGCAGAACTAGCAAAGACTAAAACCGATTTCTATCACCTTGCACAGTGAAACCGTGCAAGTTTCTATCAACTTGCACAGTTCCCGCACATCATAGGCTGTATCGATGGGACGCATATCCCACTATGCCCACCTGCAGCAACTGAACACATATATAGAAACCGGAAGTCCACACATTCAATCAATGTGCAGGTGATCTGCAATGCTGGCAACATTATTACAGACATTGTAGCCAAATTTCCTGGGAGTACCCACGACTCCTACATATTCCAGAACAGTGGGATATACAGACACCTTGTGGCTGGTGATTTTGGTAATGGATACCTGCTAGGTAAGTATGTGTGAGACACCCTGATAGTCTATGCAGAAGAAGCAATCATGAGTATGTGACTAATCAAAATTTCATTTTCCACCCAGGTGACAGTGCATATGCCCTGCGTTCATTTGTGCTCACCCCCTACCTGTACCCATCTACCAGGAGCGAAAGGCGTTACAACGTGGCACACAGAACAACACGTTGCGTGGTGGAACGCACTTTTGGACTGCTGAAAAGTATATTTAGGTGCCTCCATAAGAGTGGAGGTGCACGGCAATACACGCCAATTATCTGTTGCAAGATTATTGCGACCTGCGCCATGCTGCACAATCTTGCCACCAAGGAGGGCACAGAGATAGAACTAACATATCATGAGGACATAGATGATGGGACAGGACAAGCCGATCACAATGCAGCAGGAGCAGCACCAGCAACAGATGGTAGACTGCGACGCGCAGAAATCACCAACAGATACTTTTAATAGAGTGATGAAACACAGGCATGTTCAGGTCTTGAAGCACTCACTTTAATATGCACTACTGCACTATTCAAGACCACATAAACCAAATTACATTCACTTTTCACACTGGGTGGCCAAAGTTCACTTCACTGTGACCTGTCTTGTGTTCATGATGATTTTTTAATGTTTGCGCTTAAGCATAATGTTGTGGGAGCCACGGGGCAGGGGGTCAACCTGCGCAGTGGTGCCAGTGTCATCTGCATGGAGTCTGCTGCTCTGACGAATGTCCTGTACAGGCGTGCTGGATCCACTCCTGCTTGTGGACTCCTCTGTGTCCCCAACACACGGGTTACCAGCAGTGGCTGTCTGCTGTGTCAGCAGTACCTCCATAGCAGAGGTCACCCTCCCCATCCCCCTGGACAAGTCACTGCAGCAGTGCACAATGTCAGTCTGCATGTTCACTGACCGGCGGCATAGCAGTGTGGTTGCAGTTGCCAGACGGTTGATTGACTGATTCAGCTGCTTGACTTCGCGCCTATTCCTGCGCCTTTCTGTGTGGTCACTCTCCAGCCTGTGGAAAAAACATGAAGGGGGTGTTCCCTTAAATAACAAGGATCAAAGTTGAACTAATATCAGCAGTATACCACACACCACAAAAAGAATAAATGTATTCAAAAAAAGTTTTTAATTTTCATTTTTATATACATATAGATATCAACATGATTTTTTATAATAAATAGAGTAATTACATTTGAGCAATACAAAGCATTTCGAAAGAATATACATAATCAAAAACATGCAAAAACAGTCTAAAACCTAGGACACGCAGTGACACTTCAAAGAAGGCAACACATAGATCCACTCATACATCCAAACATCCCTTTTATACAGTCAAATTCATACACAGACATTCACATCCATATCACTACACACAAGGACAAGAAAAGCGCCGACGCGCGTTTCGGACAAGTGCCAATAGAGGCTTCCTTCATCAGGGCGCACTTGAGATATTGCACAGACAGACAAAATAGATAATGTCTGTGACACGGTCCTGAGAAGCGGTACTAGTAGCAGCAAGGCTGTGGGTGGGTATTCTAAATACCCTACAAAAACGGGGCCCCTTTAAGTATGTAAAAAGGTCAGCAGATTATAAAATCATAATAACGTGGATCGAAATCCCAGGGTTCCACCGGTCAGAAATTTCGCACTTTGGGATGGGCCCACAGGGGATCCAGGTGTAAGAGGGAACCAGGTTTAAAAGCAATTCAACGGAAACATTCGAGGTATCTCAAAAGGAATAACAAGCACTGATACAGTACAGGAAGTAGCACCGGAGCCAACAATGAAAAACGACCTCAATGCAAAAGAAATGAGCAGTCCTTTAATTGCGGTGAGACGTAGACGGGAGACATCACGATATGAAGAAACTTCAACCCGGGGAATAGGGGGCCTGAAACGGCCCGGCGGTACAAGTATAAATGGTGTCACAGACATTATCTATTTTGTCTGTCTGTGCAATATCTCAAGTGCGCCCTGATGAAGGAAGCCTCTATTGGCACTTGTCCGAAACGCGCGTCGGCGCTTTTCTTGTCCTTGTGTGTAGTGATATGGATGTGAATGTCTGTGTATGAATTTGACTGTATAAAAGGGATGTTTGGATGTATGAGTGGATCTATTTGTTGCCTTCTTTGAAGTGTCACTGCGTGTCCTAGGTTTTAGACTGTTTTTGCATGTTTTTGATTATGTATATTCTTTCGAAATGCTTTGTATTGCTCAAATGTAATTACTCTATTTATTATAAAAAATCATGTTGATATCTATATATATATAAAAATGAAAATTAAAAACTTTTTTTGAATAAATTTATTCTTTTTGTGGTGTGTGGTATATTGCTGATATTAGTTAAACTTTGATCCTTGTTATTTAAGGGAACACCCCCTTCATGTTTTTTCCTCTTGTTCTCGCCCTGGCGGGTTGTTCCCCAATTGTTGTTTTTTCTTAGATTCAGGGTCCCTCCTCTGTTTTACAATTCACTCTGCAGCCTGTCACAGAGGGAACACATGCGCACACCCATGTCCCTCACCCCCTCTGCCATGGACTCCATTCCTTTGGCCATGGACTCTATTCCTTTTGCCATGGCGCATATCCCCCGATCAATGTTTGACATCCTGCTGTTCAGGATGCGCACCTGTCTGTGCACTGCCATGATCCCTTTGGCCTGCATGCGCTGGACCTTAACCATAGTGGTTTCCAGACCAGCAAAGACCCCCTGCACATTCTGCCCCTCGTCTCGCTCACATGCCCTACGGCCACGGTCACTTGCACGGCCAGATCCTAATGACCCCTGTTGCCCTGCGTTGCCAGCCAGTGGTGGAGTGCTAGGTCTGGGAGCCTCCACCTCTTCCTCATCAGAGCTTTCCAGGATCCTGAATGGTGCTACGTCCTGCCTCCTTGGCCTCACATGCACAGAGGACCCTGAGCTTGGTGTTGTGGCATCTGCAGGTGCTGCCGGAGTCTGTGTCTCAAACAGCAGGGGTGACAGTGGCTGTGCAGTGGTGTCTTGCTCCATTGCTGTGGGTGCGTGCGTTGTGGTAGTGTCCTCAGGGACAGTGCTAGGTCCTGCTGTGTCTGTGGGCTTCTCCCTCGCAGCCGTTGTTGGTGCACTTGACTCCCCTCCCTGCGCTGCACTGCGCGATGACTCTCCTGTGGGCAGACATGGACAATGATCAGCTGTGTGTTTTCATCACACAAATTCCTAACACACAATTTCATATGCCTCAACTGCTTGTGTATGGGGAGTGTGGCATGGCATGCAGTGTTCAGTGTTGGCTGCTTTGATGAATGTTCCTATGACTACGACTACCATGATGCATTGCTGGTGACTACTGTCAAGTGTTATGGATTGTGAGTGAGTCACCCACATAGGGGAAGGGGCCAGGGAATGGGTGGGGTACATGTCCCTGCATCTTACCTTTCTTTCTTGCAGCTCTGGCTGAGCTGTCAGCATCCCCAATCCCGTGTATGCTCTCAGGCCCCATGGTGGATTCCACAAGCTGCTCCAGTTCAGTGAGGCTTGGTGCACGGCTCTTCCCCCCACCTGTGGCTGCGGATTCCTTCCTCTGGGTGGCGATCTTCTTTTTGGTGGTGATCCTCAGATCATACCATCTTTTCTTGATGTCATCTATTTCACGATGTGTGACTCCTAGGGCATTTACTTTGCTCTGGATTGCCAGCCAGGTGTTTCTCGTTACAGACTCTGCTACTTGCAGGGACTGTCTCCCAGAAAGCTGGCTGTAATGCTGCACTACCTCCTCCACCAGCACCTGGAGCTCAGTTGTGCTGAATTTCAGCTTCTTCTTTCTGTCACCTCCATCTTTTTGGGCTTCCTGGGACTCCACGGTGATGCTCTGCTGGGCTCAGTGCAGCCTGCTCCTCTGTCTCCCCTCCAGCTCTCTCTACAGTTCTGATGCTCTGCACCTGCATGGGTGTGGCCACCTCCAGGTACTGGGGTATGGTACTTGCATCTGATTGGTTGCTTTCTCAGTTGCTTTGTTGTGGGGTGTGGTGGGTGTCCCTGATTGGTTCACTGGCTCACATGTCATCTATTCGAATTTTCGAGATCGGATTTTACCGAATCAGTAAATACTGAATCGGTAAATACCGTTTCGGTAATCTCCGAGTCGGTATCTCCCATTCATTCCAATGGGACTGGAGGCCCATAGGGTTGGATGGGTGTTACCGAATCGGAGATTACCGAATCGGTGATTACCGATTTGGTATTTACCGAGTGTGGATTCCGAATGTTACCGAATCGGTATTTTTTACTGATTATTTTCCTACATCTGGTTTTTCAATTCATAAATACTGATTCGGTATGAATCGGTATTTTAGAACCGGTAAAAATAAATTACCTACATCAGGCCCTTAATATTTTAAGATAAAATGCCCTCAGAGGAAAACTAACCGTGGGCAAGCAGAAATTACTCCATGCCCAGCTGGGAAATGGCCAAAGAGCCTAAACATTACCAAAGCTATAACAAAATACCTCACCAGTGCAATGGATTTAATAAATAATTAAATTTTCAATGTAGAAAAAAGACTGTCTGAGACCAAGAACACAGCAAACCAGGCTGTATGCAGTGCCATTGTGGAAGTTACCTCATCAGCCATTGGGGCTCAAAGCTTATCTGACGTCGCCTAAGCGCCATTAAATGCATCCTACTCTGAACAGGCACCTTGTGTCTCTAATATACCCCTTAAAAGAACAGAACTCTCTTCCAGCGATTAGCTCATTTGTCCCTCAGCAAAAAAGTACAAAGCCAATAGAAACTTCGGGATCTAGGTCTAAGAATCCCACAAAAGCACCAGTGACTTGCAGAAAAGGTAGCAATGCTAAATACCCCAATAAAGAGCAGGAGTTGTCCATAACAAAGAATTTGGAGGTGATTAATGCAAAATTGGACAGTATTGAAAGGAAGCTTCTACTTGAAATAAAAGAAGTAAAGGGAGAGTCAATACACTCCAGCAGGTTGTTAAGAACTTTTCTGGCAAAATCAGAACGGGGACAAGTCACAACCCAATTCCATGGCTATTTCTACTAATGTTGCTGCTGAATCTAAGTGTTTGACTCCAGTTAATGGACCATTACTCACCAGGACACTCGGTACACTTAGTACAAATCCAACGAAAAGTATACAGGAAGGACATTCTACACCATTCACACCCCATGTGAATGGTGTAGAATGTGAATGGTGTGATGTTGGGTGGTGTTAGTTTCACCACCCAACATCATGGTGAAACTAACAGAAGAATTTTGGTGACCACACCGGGCACTTTGCATTTATTACTGGATGATACCCCCTACGCCAGTGGTTTCCAAACTGTGTGCCGCGGCACCCCGGTGCGCCGTAATGAGATGCCAGGGGCGCCGTGCACAGTCTGGGGTGACCAACCGTCCCTAAATTGCACGGTACGCCTTTTGTCTATAATTTTGGCCATCACAGGGAGCAGCGCTGCTCCCCTGTGAGAGGCGTCACCCCCCCTGATGGGGCCGCCTGGTGCTCCTCCTGGAGCACAAGAGCAGCCCCACCCGCCCATTGAAATTCTATATGCGGCTGATTGCCACTTACTGAATGACAATGGGGCAGTCTGGGGTGTGACAGCATGTGGCGGCCTCCTCCAGCCTCAGTGTACAGAAGGGCATTCTGTTAGATAAAAAGTAAAACGCCCATGCTGCAACGTTAGAGAACAGTTAATTTAAAGAAACCTGTAAACAAGTTAAAAAGAACGGGTTATCGTTCTTTCACTGTCTCGTCATTTAGAACTGAAGTATTTTCAATATCATATTCAACAGAGCCATGGTTGCTGCTTTTTTATTTTAAGGAACTAGCAACCATTGACAAAGCCAATAGTCCTGGCTTGTTCTTGGTGTAATGATACTTGCTGTATTATATATCTGGATGCAATGACAGAAACAACATAATGTCAGTCGGGCGCAACACTATGCTAAGCGTAGATTTTTAGCCGAGGTGTTTTAAACTGCGCTCTTAATTACATCCGTGTATAGGAATAACAGGAGAAAACCCATAAACCTCGTTGGGATGGGTGTATCGTGTAGGCAAAAACAGTTCCCAACAGGTATTATGTAGAGACAATTTCAAAGGTGTATGCAACAAGCATTACAAAGAAGGCAGAGACAAGGAGTCAATTGATTTTTTAGAAGAGGTAGTATTATTTACCAAGAAGCAAAGGGGAAGATCTTTCATGTGCAAATACAGTTAAACCAGCACTGTACAGAACGGATCTTGTGACAACCCAGTGACACTTGGTGCGAGGTGCTATATACAATTGGTGATAGTGAATGTGCAAGTGCTTAAAAACAACAGCATTGGCGACGCATTGACCAAAGTATGTACATCAATTAGAGGCTCCGAAAGACAAGTTACAGTCACTTGGAAGACAATTATTTATACAGGAGCACAAGACGTGATATGCGTCGTATAATTCAAGCTGTACAGTTGACGGCGTTTCGATCCCCTTTAGTCGGGATCGTCATCAGGACAGGGTTGTCGATGGAAACAGTGAGTTTAGCCAGGCAGACGAGCGAGGCTAGAGGAATTCCGAATAGTCATTCAATGATCGGAAGCTGATCGTGGCTTGAGTCTGAACAGCGGGCGGGACTTGCTGCGCCTGATTTAAACAGGGCGGCAGAAGGCAATTGGGGCTCTTCGGGTGAGTGGGCTGCCGGCAGTGAATGCTCCCGCATTCACTGCCGGCAGCCCACTCACTCGAAACGCCGTCGACTGTACAGCTTGAATTATACGACGCATATCACGTCTTGTGCTCCTGTATAAATAATTGTCTTCCAAGTGACTGTAACTTGTCTTTCGGAGCCTCTAATTGATGTACATACTTTGGTCAATGCGTCGCAAATGCTGTTGTTTTTAAGCACTTGCACATTCACTATCACCAATTGTATATAGCACCTCGCACCAAGTGTCACTGGGTTGTCACAAGATCCGTTCTGTACAGTGCTGGTTTAACTGTATTTGCACATGAAAGATCTTCCCCTTTGCTTCTTGGTAAATAATACTACCTCTTCTAAAAAATCAATTGACTCCTTGTCTCTGCCTTCTTTGTAATGCTTGTTGCATACACCTTTGAAATTGTCTCTACATAATACCTGTTGGGAACTGTTTTTGCCTACACTTAATTACATCCAACACCCCCTTTGAAAAGACCCCCCAGTTTTTTTACACCGCTTAAAGCCCTGGAAGCAACACCATGTCACAGTCACCTCACATCCTGTCACTGTGCATTATGCATGACTCATGACTTCTACGTTTTCAGTGTGCCTATGTGCAGGGGCACAGTGAACCCTCCACCACCCCACCCCTTGCTGTAGTTCGTTCTTGATAGGCCTCTTCTGCCTGCAACTCTGCAGACAAAGGCTCAACTCATAATGTGAAAAGGTGGGTGAGTAAATAAGTGAAGGAATGTCTGAATGGCTGGATGGATTACTGAAAGGATGAATGCATGAATGAAAGGGGGGAATGGATAGATAATGAAAGAAAGGATGGATGGATGAGTGAATGAGTGGAAGTATGGATGAGAGAAAAGGTAAATAGATGGATGTATGGGTGGAAGGGTAGATGGATGGGTAAAAGTGTGGATGGGTGTGTGAAAGGATGTATGGATGAGTGGAAGGGCAGCTGATGGGCGAGTGAATTGGTGGATGGGTGTGTGAAAGGATGGATGGATGGATGAATGAAAGGGTAGATGATGGGAAAGTGAAAGGGTGGATGGATGAATTGATAAGCGAAATGGTGAATGGATGGATGAGTGAAAGGGTGGATGTAAGGATTGATGAGTGAGTGAAAGGGGGTAGATGGACAAAAGAATGGATGGAAGAGTGAAGTGAAAGGGTGGATGGATGAGAGAACGTATGGCTGGATGAGTGAACAGATGGTTGGATGAGTGAAAGAATGGATGAGTAATAGGATCAATGGATGGGTTCATGAATGGATGAGTAAATGGGTGGGTAGATGGATGAATAAGTGAAAGGGGGATGGAGAGAGAAAGGGAGGATGAATGACTGAATGGGTGGAAGGATAAATGACTGGGTGAATGGATGAGTAAGTGAATGGGTGGATGGATGAGTAAGTGAATGGATGGTTGGGTGGAAGAGTGGATGGATGGATGACTGTACAGATGGATGGGATGAAAGGGTGGGTAGATGAATAATGGATGGATGAGTGAAAGGGTGGATGGAGGGATGGATGAGTGAAATTATGGACGGAAGGATATATGGTGGATAGGTTTGCAAATGGTTGAATATGTTTGGATGTAGATGGGCACACAGATGGAAGGACAGACCTTTTTAGTGTAAAAATAAGGCTGGGTATACTGATTACGACAGACCAAACTCAATGTTCCATTTTCTCAGAGCGGGTCTCAGTACCAAAAGCTACTGAAAGCAGCAGCTGGCATAAATAAGGGTTTGGGACCAGGCACTCTGTTGGGGAAAAAAACAATGGATTGGGATGCATCCAAAGTGATTGCCAGTGGATGAGATTAATAATTCAAGCATTCCAACCATTATAATACCTTCATTGCGTCCCAATTACTTTAAGGAAGATAACAGGAGGTACATACCACCCACCCACCCACCGTTAAAAAAATGGTGGGGAGCCACTGCCAACTGCCGATTAGGTCAAGGGAGCCACAGGTCAAAAAAGTTTGGGAACCCCTGCCCTACGCAATAGTTCCGAAAGATGTTCCCAAATTATATTTGCATATTATGGAGAACTGGAGAGATTTAAAAAACAAAGAAGTACATTGGATATTGGATCAGATTTGTGATATCAATTTATCTATGGATCGAGAACCGGGGTAGGGCAAGGTAGAGTAAAATGTCGTCAGCATAGAGTGAGATTTTATCTGTCCAGTTCGAAGACCAGTTGAGTCCACGAATCGAGAGGTCACCTCTAATCCATATGGCCAATGGTTCAAGGGCAAAAGCGAAGAGAAGAGGGGACAGGGGACAACCCTGCCTCGTGCCTTTACCCAACCCAAAAATTGTCGCTCAGCTACCGTTTACCGTAATTCAGGCCAGGGGGCACGAGTAAAGCAGACGTACCCAGGATAAGAACTGCCCACCAAATCCATATCTCTTCAGTGCTGCAAACAGGTAAGGCCACTCAATCATGTCAAAAGCCATCTTTGCGTCTAAAGACATGATCACCACGTCCTCCTGGATTGTGGAAGCCCAGCCCAACGGTCCGAACAGGCAGCGAAGTTTAAGCGCAGTGTTTCTAGCTGGCATAAAGCCGAACTGTTCTGGATGAATCAATTCATGGAGATAGAGGGAGTGACGAAGGGCCTGAATTTTAGCAAGTATCTTGACCTCCGGGTCTAAGAGAGAAATAGGTCTATACGAAGAGAAATGATCCGGGGGTTTGCCCTTTTTGTGTATAATGACAATATTAGCTAATCTTTGTGTTTCCGGCAGAATACCCCGGGTAACACTCTCGTCATACATACACGATAAAAAGGTTGAGAAAACGGAGTCGGTAGCTTTGTAAAGCTCGATTGGGAGGCCACTCGGGCCCATGGCTTTCCCAATTGTAATGCGCCTATCGCTTTAGACACCTCTTCTCCCCTTGCCACTTTTAGGGGCATATGTATCATCCCTTTTTTAGTCTCAAATGCTGCGATTTGCAGAAAAGCAGCGTTTGCAACTAAAAAACGGAAAATGCTATGTATGATGAAAATCGCATCGCAAAATTAGGGAATCGGAAAATTAGCGATTACTTAATTTTGTGTCAGTATCCTTAAATGCTATGTATGAAGCACCCAAGTTGTGTGATTTCTCATTAAGAAATCGCAAATTACCACCAACTTCAAGTTGGTAGTAATTTGCGATTTCTTTCACAAATCCACTTTTTGACATTTGTGAAGGTGCCATATGGCGCACATACATGCCCTTAGGGCATGTATGTGCGCCATATGCACACACATGTTCATTTCAGGGGTGCATCAGGGTGTCCTTATGACACCCTTGCACCCTTGAAACTATTCTCAATTTGCGATTCTGAAATTGCGAATCGCAAGTTGAGAATAACTTCCAATGCCTCCTGGCCCATAGAAATGAATGGGAAATTATTCCTTAATTGCGATTCGCAATTTGCTAATCGCAATTAAGGAATTTTAAGAAATCGCAAAAAAATTGCGATTTTCTACATACATCCCTATTTGCAAATCTCAAATAGCGATTTCTAAAAAATTGCTATTTTAGATTCGCAAATCAGGATGTTGATACATCTGCCCCTTAGTTCTTTATTTAGAATAAGAAAGTTATTTTATGTGACCTGCTTGGTTGATATTTTGCATACTGTATGCGATTCTATTTTGCATCTTTTCCTGCAAATTCAGACTGCATGATCATTTAACTATGTATGCTCTTACAATATATTTTCGTAAATTTTCCAGATTCATTCAACTTGTAACCTGAACTTTAGCAAAACCCTTAAGGTTTGTACAACATCCTCTCTGTCGTTTTTGTGCAGCCACATTGGTTTTACTGTATATGAAATCAGTGGCGTAAGGATGTTTGAGGGGGCCCTGCTCTGAACTTTATTAGGATCTCTCAGGCGAAAGTACTGTGCTGAGGGGGCCCCCTGCAGCCGGGGGCCCCTCGCACCGCGGGGGCTGCAGGGGCCTGTGTTACGCCTCTGTTTGAAATGTATTTCCGATGTTAGCTCTTTTCTTACACTTCAAGTCGACAATCAAAGGTCCATACCACGCACAGGGGATTCTCTATGATGATTTTACTAAGAGATTGATAGTCAAGAAAGCTCCCTCCATCACACTGCATGCATATTAACTCCCCCTGGTGACAGGCAAAGAGACTCACAGAGGTGAGTGCACCGAACGTTTATTTGCCTCTTCAGAAGAACGTAATCACAGCACAGAAGCAGCTGAGGAGATGAAAATTTCTCTTTCCCACAAAATGTTTGCTTTGTGCACATTTACATTGTCAGCCTTTGCCAGTTTCTATTATCATTTCTTGCTTCCTATCGACCCTCTTCCTCGCCATGAAATGATTTCAGCTGTAATCTGCCTCCGGTTCAATCACCTCCTTGAAAGCAAATAAACACATTATCGGCATTTTAATTGCGATGGCATCTCATGGACGACACTTAAGCCTTCCTCAGACTGTTAAACAAGGAAGAGTTTGTTTTAGAACTGTATGTGTGAACTTATCAAAGCAGTAGAATGAAAATCTAGTATAGATTATGGGCCATATGTATCATTGAAATTCACATTCGCAAAGGCCGAAATTCGCAGAATGATATGTAGGAAGGAAATCCCGATGCATAATAAGGAATCGCAAAATTTGCGATTCCTTATTTTGCAATTACATTTAAGGAATCACAAATTTTGCGATTCCTTAAATGCAATCTAAGAAGGCAAAAAAATGTGCTAAATGGCCTTAAGGAATCGCAAATTACCACCAACGTCTAGTTGGTGGTAAGCTGCGAATTCCTTGAAAAATGCACATTTTTGCATTTTTCAAAGTGCCATGTGACACACATACATGCCCTTAGGGCATGTATGTGCACCACATGTGCACCTATGCTTATTTCAGAGGTGCAACAGGGTGTCCTTTGGACACCCCTGCACCCTTGAAATTATTCTCAATTTGCGATTAGCAAATTGCAAATCGCAAATTGAGAGAAAATTCCCATTCCTTCCTATGGGCCTCCTGGCCCATAGGAATGAATGGGAAAGTATTCCTTAATTGTCGCAAATAAGGAATATCAAGAAATCGCTTAAAAATTGCGTTTTTCTTGACACATACCATTTTGCGATTCTGAAAAAGCGATTTCTTAAAAATCGCTATAACAGAATCGCAAAATGGTTCCTTGATACATATGGCCCTTATTCTCAGACTCATTTAAGGAATCATCAGCCTGATTCATCAAGCCGAAATCGGTAATAGCGATTTCCCTATTTAGCGAGGAATTACATTTAAGGAATCTCTATTTGAGATTCCTTAAATGCAATTCATCATCCATTTAAAAATTGCGAATTCGCAATTTCGGCCCGCTATTTACCGCGAGGTCACACCTCGTGGTAAATAGCGAAAACTTAGAAAAATGCTTTTAAAAGCATTTTTCTAAGTTGCATGTTGCACACACACATGTCCTTTGGACATGTGTGTGCGCAACACCTGTTTCAATTTGCATTTAAGGGGTGCTACAGGGTGTCCTTTGGACACCCCTGGCACCCTTTAAATCGTTATCTTATTTGCGATTAGCAAATTGCTAATCGCAAATAAGGAATACTCCCCATTCATTCCTATGGGCCTTTTGGCCCATAGGAATGAATGGGGAATTATTCCTTATTTGCGATTAGCAATTTGCCAATCGCAAATAAGGAATGTGTAGGAATCGCATTTCTTTATGCAATTTCTTCAGGAATCCCGTTTTGCAAGTCCTTAATAGCGATTCGTTATGAATCGCTATTAGGGGCTCGCAAAACGGGAGAATGATGAATCAGGCTGCATGCATTCTATCCTAGTTCTGTGTGGGGTGTTATCTAGATGCCACAACAAATCCTCTGGTTCTTGTAAGGTGCTTGCACTAGACAGACCCCTTTCTCACAGTACCCCTTTTAACCCATGATGCTTTCTACAAAACCGTACATAATAATGTATTAACAGATACTTTTTAGGCTAATACTAATGAATAACAAAGCAGACGGGCGACGTTTTCTAAAATGTGCACAGGTAGGTATTTACTTTGGAAAGTGCAGACACCCTTGGTTGAAACATAGCCAGTTGTGCCCAGAGTAAATAGTCTTTAAATTAAAGTTCCTCACCAAATGTCACAATTGGAGCGATTCGGGTATTAGACCATAATTGTTTAGCAAAATCTAGAAGCCCGACCTGTCAGACCTTTCTTAACCTCCCACAAGTCCTGCAGAACCTGGAGCTTGTCATATACAGTGATTGTTTGCACTGCTATAATGCTTTTCTTCTACAGGGATTATACTTCACACCCTTCCTTCTTAATGATTTGTAATGCGCCTTCTCTAATGCCTCTCAGATCTTGATATGCCCAGTTGAAACTGTTACAGTGGGAAATGTGATACGACAGGCACAGCTCCTTTCTTCTGCCAGTCAGTAGTAGTTACATGTGAAGAATTCAAAGTTCAATTGTGGTTCCCAGTTCTTGAATCTTGTGCATCCCAGCAAAGTAAGCAAGGGCTGAACGTGGCTGCAGGAGCTTCTCCAAGCAAAATGGCAGCTTATGGACTGCATGAGTGCCACACTTACTACAAACTACCAACAGTACTCCTTGGAGGACAACGCTGCCGTACAACTTCGGGACACATTAAGAAGGAAGGCTTAGATAGTCAATCAGCCCAGTCATGAAGGGTCCAACTTTTGCGAGGCGGAGCGAATTGTCATTTAGATTTGACTTTCCTTTTATAAGGAGAAACAGAAAGAGCCACGTAGGTTAAGGCCAATCGCAGTAGTCTAAGGGCCTGATTACGAGTACGGTGGTCCCAAGACCGCCATACTCGTGGTGGCTGTCAGATCACTGCATCCTTGACGATCCAACCACCTGATTAGGACCCCGGCAGTGGGATTGCCACAAGACCACCGCCAGCATCTAGGATCCCACGGATGCAGCAGTGGGTAAAGGCGTGATCTGCACCTAGCCAAAGCATGCTACCACCGCAAGACTGTTGATGGCACACTGCCAGCACTACGGTAAATTCAAAATCTGGGAGTTGGGATGACACTGGCTTGGCAGTGTTCTCCCTACAGCCTACACCACCGTGCAGATCACAGCCTTCCTTTCCGCCAACCTTTTCATGGTGGGGATCCCGCCATGAAAAGGTTGGCGGAAAGGTAGGTAAAGAGCCCCAAACTGGGACCCAGGGCAATTCTTCTCAGTGGGGGTGGTGATCTGGGGCACATGTTGTGCCCCCTCTATGCTTTCACTGTTGTGTTTGCACTGTGCACCATGCACGACACAGTACATGTCAACAGTGCGCGCACACAGTGGAGGCGCTGCAGTGCAGTGGAATTGCCTTAGGCTCTGTATACGAGCCGAAGCATGCTACCACCGCAAGACTGTTGATGGCACACTGCCAGCACTAAGGTAAATTCAAAATCTGGGAGTTGGGATGACACTGGCTGCTATGGACTGGCGGTTCAAACGCCAAGGTTATAATCAGGCCCTAAGACTGGCACCCAGACTTTAATCACTAGGGTGACCAACCGTCCGTAAATTTCACGGACAGTCCGTAATTTTGGCCGTCCGTCCGTTGTCCGTGAAGGATTCTGTAACGGACGCCATTTGTCCGTAATTTTAACCAGGCACAGCTTCCACCCACCTCCCTTCTTGACACCGATGCTGTTCCAAAGCTCAGATATCCCGCAGCATTGGAGAGGCACAGCGGGATGGCAACCATCACACCTTCAGCCCTTGACTTCAGCCCTTGATGAGCTGTTAAGAGGTGCTTGAAGGTGACTGAGAGGGAGGGGCTGCAGCTTCTGGAGCAGGGGTGCATCTATTCAGATGCAAACAGCCCTGAATGCGTCTCTGCTATTTAGAGGGGGGCTCACACATTCCATTTCTACCCAGGGCCCCAAACATCCTAGACTCGGACAGATTACACAGTGGCAGCACGTGGTTCTCTCAATCTCTCTCGTCACAGAGCTTAATTACTGTCACTAAATTGTAAGCAAATCTCGGTTGTTCAAACATGCAGTCTATAATGTAATAACATTAAGAAATGGCGCAATCACACCCACACTGATTACCAAAGTACAATCAGTTAAACCAGTTCTCTTAGAGTATCTCCTGTAAGTACTGTACATCAAAGTGTGGGATGGCATTTTGGACAGAGAGACTGTCATCTCGTTGTCTTGTGCAGGAGGGGGCGAGGAGCCCAAGATGATACTAGAATACTGCATGCCCACCCCTATGTCCACCCTGGTGGATCCTGTTCCCCCTCCTGTGATGGGTGGATGGCTGGATGAATTAGTGAAAGGGTGAATGGATGAATGAAAGATTGAATAAATGGATAATGAGAGGATTGATGGATTGATGAGTGAGGGGAAGGATGGATGAGAGAAAATGTAAATAGCTGGATGTATGGGTGGAAGGGTAGCTGGATGATGGATGAGAACGATGGATGAGGGGAAGGATAGATAAGTGGAAGGATGGATGGATGAGGGGAAGGATGGATGGATGAGGGGATGGATGGATAGAGGGGAAGGATGGATGGATGAGGGGAAGGAAGGATGGATGGATGGATGAGGGGAAGGATGGATGAGGGAATTGATGGATGGATGAGGGGATGGATGGAGGGGAAGGATGGATGGATAGATGGGTGAGGGGAAGATGGATGATGGATGAAAGGAAGGATGGATAAGGGGAAGGATGGAAGGATGAGGGGAATGACGGATGGATGAGTGGAAGGAAGGATGGATGGATGAGGGGAAGGATGGATGAGGGGAAGGATGGATGGATGAGGGGATGGATGGAGGGGAAGGATGGATGGGTGGGTGGGTGAAAGGATGGATGGACGATGAGGGGAAGGATGGATGGATGGATGATGAGGGGGAGGATGGATGGATGATGAGGGGATGGATGGATGGAGGGGAAGGATGGATGGATGAGGAGAAGGAAGGAAGGATGGATGGATGAGGGGAAGGATGGATGAGGGGAATGATGGATAGATGATGAGGGGAAGGATGGATGGATGGATGATGAGGGGTGGGTGAAAGGATGGATGATGAGGAGAAGGGTGGATGGATGGATGATGAGGGGGTGGGCGAAAGGATGGATGATGAGGAGAAGGGTGGATGGATGGATGACGAGGGGGGAGGATGGATGGATGATGAGGGGAAGGGTGGATGGATGGATGATGAGGGGGTGGGTGAAAGGATGGATGATGAGGGGAAGGATGGATGGATGATGAGGGGATGGATGGATGATGAGGGGGTGGGTGAAAGGATGGAGGAAGGATGATGAGGGGAAGGATGGATGGATGATGAGTGGGTGGGTGAAAGGATGGATGGATGGAGAGTGGGTGAAAGTATGGATGGATGGATGGATGATGAGTGGGTGGGTGAAAGGATGGATGAGTGGGTGGGTGGATGGTGGGTGGGTGAAAGGATGGATGAGTGAATTGGATGGTGGGTGGGTGGGTGAAAGGATGGATGAGTGGGTGGGTGGGTGGATGGTTGGGTGGATGATGGGTGGGTGGGTGGATGAGTGAAATGATGGATGGATTGATGGATTGATAAGTGCAAAGGTGAATTAATGTACATATGAGTGAAAGGGTGGATGTAAGGATGGATGAGTGAGTGAAAGGGAGGGTAGATGGACAAAAGGATGAATAGATGTGTGAAGGAGTGAAATTATAGATGGATGAGTGATAGGGTCAATGGATGGATTCATGAGTGGATGAGTAGATGGATGGATGGATGGGTGGGTGGGGGGATGGATGGATGGATGGAAGGAAGGATGACTAAGTGAAAGGGTCGATGGAGAGAGAAAGGGAGGATGATGGATGACTAAAAGAGTGGATGGGTGGAAGGATTAGTAAGTGAAAGGATGGCTGGATTGGTGAAAGGGTAAATGGCTGGATGGATAAGTGAATGGATGGAAAGGATGAAGAGTGGATGGATAAGTGTACAGATGGATAGGGTGAAAGGGTGGATGGATGGATAATGGATGGATGAGTGAAAGGATGGATAAAGGGATGGATGAGTGAAATGATAGATGGAAGGATACATGATGGATAGGTTTGCAAATGGTTGAATATGTTTGAAAATGGCTGGGCTTAATTATATACTATTGCGCGATCTTTGATGTGTCTGTAAAACTTAACTATTGTCCTGAAGTTTTGTCCTGAATTTTGACCCTCTGTCCTGAATTTTTACACTCACCGTCCTGAATTTTCACCAATGCCAGTTGGTCACCCTATTAATCACCGGCCAATCAGCCTGAGGTAAATCTCTATACGTAGGGGTACCTGAATGCATATTGAAGCCCTGCACTGGCTTACAATATGGAAAAGTGCCATTTTTTTTACTATACTCTACCAGAAATGAAAGTCCCTGGACTGCACTGGTCCCACGTACCTGAGTAGAAGAGTTTCCCTCAGCAATCCTCCTCGTGTGCTTCCTTGCATCTCATTCCACAAATTCGGCACACAAGTTTTGGAAGAAGAAATGTTGACGCGATGAAGATCAGTGTAGATATTTATTCAGCTAAGGGCAACGACCGATGTGTAGACACTACACCTGTAGCAACCGCCTGTCATCTGCCCCTGTGGTTCCCCAACCTAGAACCCAGTGGAGATTTATTTATTTTATTTGTATGTATTTATTGAATTTATAATGCGCAACAGCTACCCAAAAAGGGTTTCCCGAGCCTGGACGGAACTGGAAGCAGAAGAGAGGAAGTGGGAAGAAGTTACTGATTAAATAACCAGGTCTTCAAAGATCTGCGAAAACAGGTGTAAACTGTTTCTTTACGGATAGCGAGAGGGAGAGTATTCCAAAGAATCGGGCCAAGATATGAAAAAGACCGACCACCCACCCTAGCAAGTTTGAACCTGGGCACCATGAATTTTCAAGAGTAGCGGAACGAAGATGGCGGGTAGGGACATAAGGGCAAACAAGAGAATGCAGGTATTGTGGTGCTGAACCCAGTTTAATCTTAAACATGTAGCTCAGGGTTTTGAATTTTATACGGTTTTCCACCCTGAGCCAATGTAGGTCACGGAGATAGCCAGAGATGGGAGTAATTCTGGGAACTCTGCAACGAAGCCTTGCTGCTTCCAGGCCCCCCCGAAACGCACCCACGGACCCTTCACCTGCCACACCTGCAACTTCACATGCAACAGAACCACCAAAACCCCAAGGAATAGAGTCAACCACCTCTGTTGCATACTCCTCAACACCCGCTCCGCATGCAAACACGCCGTCGAGCTCTGGGACCTGCTCGACACCACCGCCCCAGAAGTTGCCTTCCTGACCGAGACCTGGTGGAACGACTCCTCGGCACCTGACATCGCCATAGCCATCCTGGACGGCTACAAGATCTCCCGCAGAGACCACACCAACAGGATGGGAGGAGGAATAGCCATCATCCACAAGTCCACCCTCCAGATCCACACCCTTGCAGATGACTCCCTCAACTCTGCCGAACAACTTCATTTCCGGATCCACACCGACCCGAACACCACCCTCAGAGGAACATTTATCTACAGACCTCCTGGACACCGGTCCCTCTTCAGCGACTCCGTCGCCGACCTCGCCAGCACTCACGCACTCGCCTCCACAAACTACATCCTCCTTGGGGACATGAACTTCCACCTCGAGAACAACAACGACGCCAACTCCACCGGCCTGATCGACAACCTCGCCAACCTCGGCTTCCGACAACTCATCACCAAACCCACCCATGCCACCGGCCACATTCTCGACCCCGTCTTCTCCACAAGCACCAACATCGCCTTCAACCACACCACCGAACTCCACTGGACTGACCACCGATGCATCCACTTCACTTTCAAGAAACCCACCACCGCACCCAACAACTGCCTCGCCGCTGCTGGAGCAAAGTCACCAAGGACCAACTGACCTCCACCCTCGCTCAGAATCCACCCACCGACACAGACGACGCCGCCCGAAATTTCAGACAGTGGATCGACAACTGCACCAACACCCTCGTCTCGATCAAGAAACCCTCCATCAACCACCCCAGCAAGAAAGCCGCCTGGTTCACCGGAGATCTCCAGTTCTCCAAACGAAAATGCCGGAAGCTGAAGAAGAAATGGCTCCACGACCGCGCACCAGACAGCCACACAGCCCACAAGGACGCCATCTGCAGACATCACCACCTCATCAGAACAGCCAAGAGATCGTCCTTCAAAGTCCAACTGGACAACAACTCACACGACAGCAGAGAACTTTTCAACATAGTGAAGGAACTCTCCAACCCCAGCGCCAACACCAACGACATCCCGCCCTCGCAAGATCTGTGCGACTCACTGGCCACCTTCTTCCATCGCAAGATCGCCAACATCCACGACAGCTTCAACTTCTCATCCGCCCCGACCGCAACAGACCACACCCCGAACGCCACCTGCACCAACCAGCTGACCTCCTGGTCCCACGTCAACGACGAAGAGACACGAACTCCATCCACTCAGGTTCTCCGTCAGACCCCTGCCCACACTATGTGTTCAACAAAGCTGACGCTACCATCGCACCCCAACTGCGGAAGATCATCAACACCTCCTTCGACACAGCGACATTTCCGGACAGCTGGAAGCACGTCAAAATTAACGCCCTCCTCAAGAAGCCCAAGGCGGACCCCAAAGATCTCAAGAACTTCCGGCCCATCTCCCTGCTCCCCTTCCCGTCGAAGGTCATCGAGAAAATCGCCAACATGCAGCTGACCCGCCACCTTGAGGACAATCACATCCTAGACCCATCCCAGTCTGGGTTCAGACGCAACCACAGCACCAAGACTGCCCTTATTGCCACCACAGAAGACATCAGGTGCCAGCTCGACAACGGCGAAACTTCAGCCCTCATCCTGCTGGACCTGTCAGCCGCCTTCGACACGGTCTGCCACTGCACACTAAGAACACGCCTCCAAGAAGCCGAAATTCAGAAGAAGGCCCTGAACTGGACCACGTCCTTTCTCTCCGGCAGAACCCAGAAAGTCCGCCTCCCGCCCTTCCGATCCGAAGCAACGAACATCATCTGCGGCGTACCCCAAGGCTCATCCCTCAGCCCGACCCTGTTCAACATCTAAATGGCCCCCCTCGCACAAGTGGCCCGCCAGCACGACCTGAACCTCATCTCCTACGCCGATGACATCCAGCTTATCCTCTCCCTCACCAAGGATCCACACACCACCAAAACCAACCTCCACGAGGGAATGAAGGCTGTCGCCGTATGGATGAGGAGCAGCCGCCTGAAACAGAACTCGGACAAGACGGAGGTCCTTATCCTAGGCCCCACCCCCTCTGCATGGGACAACTCCTGGTGGCCGACCACACTGGGAGCAGCTCCAACACCCACGAACCACGCACGCAACCTAGGATTTATCCTCGACTCCTCCCTCTCTATGTCAAAGCAGGTCAGCAACATCTCCTCCTCCTGCTACAACACCCTCTGCATGCTTCGCAGAATCTACAAGTGGATCCCTACCGAAACAAGAAGAACAGTGACCCAAGCCCTCGTCAGCAGCAGGTTGGACTACGGCAGAACAGAGGTTCTTCCTAAGCCATTTTAAGATGACGCTTGGAATGCCAATGAGGTTGCTAGGAGTCCGATGTAACACATATCTCCTCCCTTTAATTATTCACAAACACAAACGAAGTTTAAAATACATGCTTATTATACCTAGACAAACACATCAAGTGCAGATAAAATTCTTTTTCCATGCTGGTTTGAACTTGATGCACCCAGCTCTGCTAAGCTCCTGTCCAAGATCAACTTGAACCGCAAAAGTAAAATCTCACCCCTTCTTCCAGTCTCTTTTCCACTTCTCCTGCTCCAACTTATTACACAACGTACCCCAATGTATATTCCACCTTCTTCCATCCTCCAAATGCACACAATTCCCCACTACTTCAACCACACGCTTTTGCTTCAACCACTTTGGAATGTTGGTTTTCTGGATTCCAAAAACTGGAGTTGTCATCCAGTCACTCACCTTAAATTCCTGCATCTTCTTCTTAAGCTTATCATTATGCCTATGCACATACCTGTCTTGGTAATTCTGGATTCTGTGAGCCAACAACTCTCTGCCCACACATCTCGAACTAGCCCTGTCCATTCAAGCAGGTGTTACCGAAGTGCATGCCTGCCAACCTTTGAGAAGAACAAAAGGAGTATCCATCGTGGCAGAATGGGGCGTGGTTCGATAACTACACAACAGCTCCTTGACAGGATCCCTGAATGCCACACCAGTCCTCTCAGCCAATTGCAAACATTCCTTCAAAACACGGTTGAACCTTTACACTAGGCCATTTTCCCTGGGATTATATACCACAGTGGTTATTTGAGACACACCAGAAAAGGATAAATATTTTTGAAACTCACTAGCAATGGATTGTGGACCATTATCTGTTATTATGCATTCAGGATAACCTTCTCTGAGGAACACCTCCTCGCAGAATCCTACAATATTGGATACTTTGACTTCCTGCACAAATGCTACCTTCAGTCATTTGGAAAAGTAATCCATCAAAACAATGACATATTTCCCCTCAATTCCTGTGACACTGAAAGGACCTGTTATGTCCATTGCTACACTCTGCCATTGACTAACTGGCAATTTGGTGGGTACAATGGGAGACTCACCTGACATGTGAGACGTAACACTACAAATGCATGCCTCACAATTACGCACATGCCTTTCGATATCTCTGTCCATGCCCGGCCACCAGAAATCACACTTTTTTTTTTTTTTTTGCAGAGTTTTATATAGCGCGAACTAGACCCGAACTGAATCAGGTATCAGAGCGCTTTACATAGCACCAGTTACGTTACATGAGGACACGCATTCATTTTAGGCACGGGGAGATTAAGTGATTTGCCCAGAATCACAGGAGGTTTTTGGCGTTGTTACCGAGACTCGAACCCAGATCCCCAGGTCCAAGGTCGAGCGCCCTAGCCGTTAGGCCAACCCCTCTCCACTCTCACCTTGCATGTCTCTTCATTCCAGACATTCCACAGTGACCCAGGTTAGAGGGTACAACCAATCTATCCACTCTCCTGATGATCCCATCAACTACTGATAACTCAGACCACACCATGCTGTATTCAGCATACTTTTATTTTTACTTCTACATGGCGTATGGAATTATTGACCAAATCCTGAATTATTTGTTTTAATGTGTCATCCTCAAACACAGCATGTTTCCATTAATCTTTACTCAATGCACCCTCACATGCTTCATCCACGCTGGCCACCAACCACTCTTCTCCTTCTCCAACCTCACCCTCATCATCTGCACCTTGATCCTGCATGAGCAGCCATGAAAGACAATCGGCATTCACATTCTTGTGTCCTGGTACATATACCAACGAGAAATCGTATTCCTGAAGGCGATAGAGCCACTTGGCAATTCCTGGTGTGGATTTGCCAGCATCTTTTGTTGTGAATATGTCTATCTGAGGTTTGTGATCAGACTTCAATTCAAATTTGCTTCCCCACACATAAGTTTTAAAGTGATTGACACCTCATCAGCATGCCAGAGCTTCCTTCTCAAAGACTGACAATGTAGGTTCTGCACCTTTCAGTGTGCCTGACGCATATGCCACAGTGTGTTCATGGCCATTCCTCTTTTGCATCAGAACTGCTCCTAAACAATAGGCACTAGCATGAACCACATTTATGGTCTCATCACATGGATCAAAGGGTTTGAGGACCACTGCGTTGATGATGTCAGACTTTATGGTGTCGAAAGCCAATTTACACTCGTTGGGCCATTCAAATGGTACACCTTTCTTCATAAGTGCCCTCAAACTGTGTACCTTGTCAGCAAAATGTGCCACAAATTTTGAAAAATGTTCTCCTAAACCTAAAAAGGAACACACTTGTTCCTTATTGGAGGGAGCTGGAGCATTTTTTATGGCATCCAACAGTGTTTTCTTCTGTTTTACATCTTCACCTGACTAAGTGTGTCCCAAATAGTCTACCTGTAAAACACCAAATTTGCACTTATCTGCACTTACAGTCAACCCTGCATCCTGCAGTTTCACCAGAACTTCTTTCAAGATCTCATCATGCACACTCATATCTGCACCCCACAACAAAATGTTATCCTTGAAAACCCTTACATTTTTTACATCTCTAAGAATACTGGACATGAGTCTCTGGAAGACCGCAGAAGCGGATGCTAACTCAAATGCATTCGTTTAAATTGAAATGCCCCCTCCGGTGTGACAAATGAGGTCAAGTGGCTTGACTCTTATGCAACGGGACCTGATGGTATGCCTGAGACAAATCGATGGTAGAAAAATACTTAGCCCCTTTTATGCTAGCCGACATCTCACTTATCCATGGCAAGGGATGACGGTGCACCCACATATTCTGGTTTAAGTCCCTCAAGCCGACACACATGTGCAAATTTCTATTGGATTTGCATGCTAACACACTGGGACTGTGGCACTGAGATGCTTTGATTGGTTCATTCGCCCCTGCGTTGCACAATCTATCCAACTCATTCTTCAATTGGGCACGCAGTGTGAAAGGTACATTCCTCACCTTATGCACCACAGGTGTATAGTTCGATTTCTAAATTATCCAGTGGTTAAACTTTTTCAAGCAACCCTACTTTCCAATGAATAATTCTGGAAATGTCTTGCTCCACATAGTACTATTAGATTCAGGAGTTAACAAAACTTGGTCAGGATAGTTGGGATCCAGCACAATACCAAAGATTTTTGTTCCTTCCACCCCAACAAAGCCTTGCCTTTGTCCACAACATACACTTTTCCATTAGGGTTTCTTTCATTGAAATATAACTGACACTTGAAATACCCCAACTCAGGCAGTTTCTGTCCACAATATCCCTCACGTTTAACATCGGGAGGTGATAACTTTCACATGTCTACACTCTCCGACATTGGCTCATCAATGATGGTGAATGGTGAACATGAGTCTGCCCAGACTGTCACTTCCTGCCCATTGACACTTGAGAGGATGATAATCTACCATTGCTTACCGCCCAGAAGTGTCACAAATCACTAATACCTCAATATCATCTGCCTCACCGCCATCTAGGGTGGAGAAGCGTGGCTCAGTGGTTAGAGGCGGCAGACCCGGAAGCTGAGATCGGCTGTGGACCAGGGTTCGATTCCCCGCCTCGGCAGGTCTCGGGCTCAAAAATTCCACAGACTTGACAATTCTCGCTCCGGTGCCTACTCGACTCACGGGGTCACACTCTGCGACTCTGGGCAATAGCTTGCTTAATCTCCACTACAGCCCCTCGCGGCGGAATGCCTGGCTTTCACCTTGTGGATACCCTGCCGGGGTATCTCACAGGGGAATACCAGGACGGGTTCCCTAAGCAAGCGCCTTGATGCCTTCGGGTGATACGTGCGCTATATAAGTCACAATACATTTACATTTACATCTAGACGATCATCTTCATTCAGCAACACTGTATTAACTGGATTTCTTCCATGTTCCATTCCCAACAATCTTACACATTCTGGAGAAATGTCCAATTTTTTTTACAATTGAAACACTGCACTCTTGTGGCAGGATATCTGTCAAATTATGCAGTGTGTTTTTCTCTACCACACCTGAAGCATATGCGTCTGTTACCATTAACTAATGATTTGCTTAATGCGTTTATTAGCACTGCCTTAATTGGTACATCAGCCCCCTTCTTAATTTTTTGTATAGCATTAATTTTGTCGATGTTTTGTAAGTTACCTTTTGCGTCATCTTTGAGTTATTTTACATACCTAGATGTATCCTCCACCCACCTGGCTACTTCTATGGTTTTTTGCAAGGATGGATCTTTCAACTTTAAAAATCTCTCCTGGATATTGATGTTGTTGGTCCTATTAATAAACTGATCTCCAATAATTTCTTCCTGGAGATCTTTGAACCTACAAGTAGTCGCTAAGGTTCTTAATGCTGCAGTATATTCTTCTGTCGTTTCTCCTTGCAATTGAGTCCTGGAGAAAAATCTGTGCCTTTCTACCACTATATTGTCTTTTTTGCCAAAATTGTCCTCCAATGCTTGCATAACGTCTGCATACTCATCACAAATTACCTCATCAGAATTGGACCCTTCCTCACATCACCAGCCTGGTTAGATGAGACCCCTGTTTTTTAGGTAATATTTTCAAAACCTTCCTACCTTCTACTCCCAAATTGTGCTTAAGTAATGCCACTTTGTGTAAAGCTATAAAGATCTCCCCCCTAATTGCCTTCGAATAAATTTCAAACGAGTCACGGCAGAAATCCCAAACCATTATTGGAACACCAGGATTTTGTAAAAATGTGGGCGGTGCAGATATAGACGTGGTTTCCATTTCTGTGCTCACTTATGAGATCTATTGCTCTCAAACTAAATACAAATCCAAAACTTGCATCTACAATCAACTGGTTAATATTAATAAAAGATATCAAGGATCTAATTAACATAACAAATTAAAATAAATTAGGTAGCCACTGCTGATATTTGCCCCTTCACACAACAAACTAAAATTAATCTATTTACTACAGAGATAACTTCTTTGTTGGTAAAGTAAATGTTAATTGCTCAGCCCTGTCCAGGGTTTTTTCTTTCTTTGCAGTACTATTCTCGCTAGAGGTCAGTTAGTGACTATCATTCAATTTAGTAAAATAGCCAACCCGTACTTGCTCAGGGATATTCACATCAGTACTAGTAGTAGGGGAATTTGCAAAAAATGGTGCATTAACAATCCTCCAAAACTGTGATGCCTCATTCCTGGTGCCAGAAGTAGCAAGCTGCTCCCAAGTCTCCATTCTAATCTCCCCTTTCCTCTTCCTAAACGCCTCTTATAAAGCTTTCTACAACTTCTATTTCTCTCTGGTCCGTTGGGGAAGTTTTAACTGCTTTAATGGGAATACTGTGGGCTTGTGAACAGGATTTGTTGAACCATTTGTTCAACTAGGGGGTGTGTTGGTGCTTAAGTGCTGGTAAATTATTAGACAGCCTGTCGAGTTGTGGAGCAACCAATGATTACACGACGCCGTGACTTGGAATAAGGTACCTTTATTATATTCTTTGTTACAGTCTCTGCTTGTGTCCTGCCCCTTGTCCTCCTGGTCCTGTTGTGTGTCGCCCTCCTCCCCTGACCGGAAGTTGTGTCTGGTGTCCCCTCTCCCCTACTCCTGACCCAGGGTCCTATTGCTGCCCACTGTCTGGGCACGACATCTTCCCCTTTGTTGCAAACAAACATTTTCTGTGACGCCGCCTGTGGTCACCGGTAGAGAAGTAGAGAGAGAGAGAGAGGGAGAGAGGGAGAGAGAGAGAGAGAGAGAGAGAGAGAGAGAGAGAGAGAGAGAGAGAGATCCTCACAGGGCCTCGTCACTTTACATCTCTTCAATCAGTCTCTTTGGTTTCTTGCATTCCCTTCTTGGCCATGTTTCTCCGTTGTCCATTTGTGCACCTTCTTCCTGTTTGATTTCCTTAAGCACTGGTGCCTGCTGTTCTTCTTCTTTGGTCTTCTGTTCTTTGAAGTGCGAGCTGTTTCTTGTGATGTGGTACCGCCCTGCTGATGCTGTTATCATAGGTCCTCTCACTTCTGTCACCGTCAGCGGATCCTTTGAGAATGCGCTGTCTGACTTCCTCAGCTGTCTTTGCCACACTACCACTGTGTCTCCTTCTTTTAGTTTCACTTTAGTGGCATGCCTCCTTTGACCTGCGTACGCCTTCAGTTTTGCTTTTGCTTCTTCGTCTTCAGCAGCTATGCAGCTTCGCTCCTCTCTTGGCGTCACTTCCATCTACGGTAGCCTTGTCCTGCTCGAGCGTCCTAGCACGAGCTCGGTGGGGCACCGTCCTGTGGAGCTGTGAGGAGTGTTCCTGTAGTCCCTTAGTATCTGTCATAGGGCCTGCCCTATCAATATCTGCGTGATCTTAGCTCGTTGTACCGCCTTCTTGATTGTTCCCATGAATCTTTCTGCCATCCATTCGCTTGTGGCCACAAAGGTGTTATTTTCCGTTTACGGATCACTAGCTACTCCATAAATCTTCTGAACTCTTCTCCTGAGAAAGGTGGGCCATTGTCAGTCTTTAGCGTTTGCGGAGAGCCCCATGCAGCAAAAACATCATCCATGACTGGCAGTGTTGCATTTGCCAACGTTGATGCTACTTGACTTACAATTGGATATCTGGAGAATTTGTCTATTATCACTAAAAGGTAATTTCCTGTCTCCAAGGGCCCATAGAAATCGGCTGCCTATTCGGTCCACACTGCTTTCGGTAGTTCAGACATCTGTAGCGGCTCCGGCGGCTGCCCTGCCACTTGGCAGACGTGGCAATGCATGACAGTGGCTTCAACCATGCTGTCTAGTCCCAGGAACCACACTTTTTCCCATAGCATTTTCTTGATTGCTACCATTCCTCGGTGTGATTCATGCGCCAGGTCTATCGTCTGTCTCCTCAGTGCTAGGGGCATCACTATTCTTGTTCCTCTCATCAATATGCCATTTTCGGTCTCTGTTAGCTCTTCATGGATCTTCTTGAATGCCAACAGTTCCTCTTTTATTACTCCTTCTTCCAAGATGCTGATGTTATTGACATTCCTTCACCTTTGTTGTCTTGTCACCTTCTGGATTGCTTGCATGGTGGGGTCTCGTTTCATTTCTTGTTCCAGTTCTTCCATCGTTATTGATGCCGGCGTGTTGTGCCTTAGTATGAAATTCAGGTATTCCTCCGCCATTGTGGTTGCCTCAACTGCATGTGGCAGAGGATGTCTTGACATGTAGTCAGCCGGGTTGTGTTCCTTTCCTGGTTTATGTATGATTTTGAAATTGTAGTCCATTAGCCGTATTCCCCACCTCTCTATTCGGGTTGGTATTTTTGCATTGGGATTTCCATAGATCGTTATTAGTGCTTGGTGATCTGTAATTATTGTGAACGGTTTCCCATAGATGAACATGTGATAATGTTTGCATGTCCACACTACTGCTAGACTCTCTTTCTCCGGTTGAGAATATGCTCTTTCAACGTCTGATAGGCTCTTGCTTCCGTAGGCCACTACACACCTTGGTGAGTCCTTGCCTGGTCTGTGTTGTGCCAGTATTGCCCCCAACCCCAGTGGGCTGGCATCTACCGTCAATTCGGTGCAAAGCAGCGGATCAAAGTACGCCAGGTGATCTACTGCTGCCACGGCGTGCCTGATCTCTTCAAATGCTTTACTGCATTCTTCTGTCCATGCAAAGGTCTGGCCTTGTTTTGTTAGTTCTCGCAGCGGTGCGCTCACTGTGGAAAAGTCTTTTATGTACCTTGCGCAGTAGCTCGAATCGAGTTCTAGCTGATGATATCCCTTGCACAGGTCTAGTTTGGAGAATCGTCTTGTGCCTGTTAGGCAACTGATCATATCATCGAGGTGAGGTCCAGGGTGTCTTTCGCGTTCGATTGCTGTGTTCGGTATTCTCATGTCGACACAGATGCGAATCTTGGACGTGTTTTTCTTCGTTACTGCCACTATTGGCGACACCCAGGGCGTCGGTCCTTCGGCTGGTTCTATGATGTCCTGCTTGAGCAGCGCTTCAATCTCTTCTTTTACTTGCGGTTGCAGGTGTATTGGTACTCGCTGGTGGTGTTCAGCTACTGGCTTTACTGCTACGTCAATGTGCAGTGTTATTTGGCCACCCTTTAGCTTCCCTAGTCCCTGGAGTAGTTTGGGATATTCTTTCAAGATGCTTTTCTTCTCTGACATGCTCTATGTCATTTCAAGGAGGCCCATCACCTGGGCTGTTACATTGCTCAGTAGGCACGGTGCTGAAATGTCACCTTTCAGCATGTGAATTTCTTCTTTTATAGTTTGGCCTTTGTATGTCAGATTCTCTGTGAATTTTCCCATGTTTGTCACTGGTGTTCTTGACCCCCATGTGAATACCTCAACTTTTGACGGCATCAACACTGGCTTCGCTTCCATCTTCTCATATTCCGACACACACATGATGTTACATGTTGGGCCGCTGTCTAGCACAAACCGTGCTTTGTGTGGTCCCACGTCTATGGTCACAGGCTCCGTCTTCTTTATTGTGTTCTTGTTCACGAGGCAGATGCTTTTTTGATTTCTGCCTTCATCGGTGGGCATGGCAGCAGTGTCTGACATGAGGTATAGTCTTTCTACCTTTTCTTCCGCCTCTTCTTCTCCTGACTCTATCGAGGAGCTTCTGTTTGCTGTTTCCACATGTCTAACATGTCTGCTCGTCGTCATCCGCGGTCTTCCCGATCTTCATCTTTCACTTCTGAACTGCAGTCCCTTGCATACACTGGCAAAGTGGTTGCTTCTGTTGCATTTCCTGCACGTTTGGCCCATTGCCGGGCACGTGCCTCGGTGTGGAAATTCAAGTCCACATCTGTAGCAGGTTGGTTCGGGTTGCTTCTTTGTCGCCTGTTCATTGTGCCCTTTTTTCCAGCTGCTTGTGCGGTTGCTCTCTGCCATGCGGTTTGCCTGTTCGACTCGCCGTTCTTTTACCCGCTCCATTTGCTTTGCTTGCACTGTCGCTCTTGCCTCTGCCCTTGCCAGTGACAGGATCTTCTCCAGTGAGGTTGGTTCCTTCAGGATTCTCTCACGGAAGTCCGTGTCACGACATCCTTCAATGATGCGCAGGCGAACCGCTTGTTCGTTGTCGTACTTGCCAAATTCGCAGTGAGTTACTAGTTTCCGCAGTCGCATCGCAAAATCATCCAACGATTCGTCCGTGTGTTGAAAGGCTATTGTGAAGGTATATCGCTCAAAATCAATGTTTCTCTGCGGATCAAATTTGTTTGTTAGGCACTTTATTAGCCCTTTGTACGTCGATGTCTCATCTTCTGGTAGGGTCACTAGTAGATAGTCTACTTCATCACCCACTAGGTTGAGGAACAGACCCAGTTGTTTGGCCTCTGTCACATCTGTGGCCTCCATGAACCTCGCGAATCTCCTAACCCATCGCTCCCATTTTATTCCCACTTGCGGCTCTGAGAGGTTGAATGGGAGAGGTCTGCGATACTGGGCACTCTGCTTTTCGCTCCTTGGCTCTGTCATCTTTGTTTTTCTTTGTGCTCTTGGTGGCACTTGTGCTTTCTCCTTTGCATCAGTATTAGTCCTTTTTCACTATTCTTCTATATTCCTTCTTTTATTGGAATATTTCCCTTGTTTGCATCTCTTTCTTCTTTTTCTTGTCTATATTTCTCCTTTTTCCACTTATTTACTTATTTGCACTGCCTTGTGCTTGTTTTGCCTTCTTTCGGTGCTCTTCTCGGCTCTCTCGTGGCTTTTTTTCCCCCGCCTGACCTCAAAATGGCCGCTGGTCTTTTCCGCTCCGCTATTGGTTCGTTTTGCCAGACTTTAAGATGGCCGCCGAAACTCTCGCAAGACTTCGGGACCAATCTGAGCGGTGCCTGGTTTCAAAATGGCCACCCGATCTTCTCTCGCGCTGATTGGCCAGTCTGCCTGACTTCAAAATGGTCGCTCTCGTTCTCGCGAGAGCTCGCGCTCAAATTTCTCAATGTTCGCGCTCACTCGGTTCATTGAGTCGGGGCTTACCAGTGAGTTTTAGATGCTTCTTCCCTTCTTCTGCAGCGGTCGGGGTGGGCTCCCGCGCCATTTTTCTTCTCCTATACACGAACCAAGGTGGGCTCCTGGTCTCACTGATGTCATCGCTTGGCACTCGACGCGACCCAGGGTGGGCTCCTGGTCTCGCTCCTGCACTCCTGCTGGGCACTCGACACACGTGTACTCGTCGCCTCGTCACCTGTTGTCGTGTCGTGGAGCCCCCAATGATTACACAAAGCCGTGACTTGGAAAAAGGTACCTTTATTATATTCTTGGTTACAGCCTCTGCTTGCGTCCTGCCCCTTGTCCTCCTGGTCCTGTTGTGTGTCGCCCTCCTCCCCTGACCGGAAGTGGTATCCGGTGTCCCCTCTCCCGTACTCCTGACCCAGGGTCCTAGTGCTGCCCACTGTCTGGGCACGACACAGCCGTCTACCCATTTCTGCAAAAACCCCCGTATACTCTCTGGGCCAGATTCAAGATTAAGACAGACATCAAAATGCTCCCTGTGCATTTACAGGAGTGATCCAAGAAAGGAATTTGATTCCACATCCTGCCATTTCCATCACACCCTTCAGTTTTTAGGTCACGCCTGGGCGGCTCATGCTCTGCGAGCCATGCTGTAATGGAGTATGTACTTGAAGCTCCGCTCACTCTCCGCCTATATTTGTCATTGGTTTGTGTCATTGTCCTTCCGAAATGCTGGCTTCTGGTTCATTATTAGACTTGTTAGTACCTCCTTAGTACCGCCTTGTGTTCATTTGTAACCTCCCATGAGGACTGGCCCTTTTACTTTGGTTGTTACACCCTACGTCTGTAAGCACTATTTTCTTTAATGGGTTTCTGGTACTGCAGATGGATCAAGCACTTTTTAAATTCCAAATGGTTTGCTGCTCATCGCCAGCAGCTGTTTTACTTTCCATGCTGCTTGTTAGGCACAGGCAGGGCTTTAAATGGGCCGGGTCTGGCCCTAACGAAGCCATAGTTGTATGCATGCATGTAGTATACTTATCTTATTCAACTAACAACATTTGGCAAAACCAATAGCCAAGGTTGGTTGTAGGTGTAATGTTACTTGTTGTTTTATATATGTGGAGGCAATAACTGAAGCAGCAAAATACCAGTCAGACGGCGCATTATGTTGAGCACATATTTTTTGCATAAATGTTTTAAGCCTCGCCTTAATTATATCAGCTACGCCCCTTCGAGAGATCCCCAGGTTTTTTCATCCCACTGAAAGGCCTGGGCACAGGGAAATTAAGTGATATGTCAAGAATCACAAGATGTTTGAACCTCTGTCGAACTTGATCCTGGTTTCCCAGCTTCAAAGTCGGCTGCCCCAGTCATTAAGACACACACTTTTTAATTTGAATAATGACAAAAGAGCAACATAAATATTCATTGTGAAACCACACTGTTATCACTTACAGCTGCAGCTCGCATGGTATATGAACGCGAGTTTAATTTCGGTCAGTCTGACTGTAATTGAAGACACTCATATGATATTGAAGGCTAATGTGCTGTAACATCTTAGTATGTTACTTAACGTGGGGGCGTGGCTTGCGCGCCGCTGCGAGATGGCGTGCCGCGCTTGAGCTCCAGGGAGACGGAGACTGTCGGGACGATTTAAGGATCCCGTTTGTGAGTGTTTCTTCTCCAGTTCTCACCATGTGGTGTCGGAAGGTGCCGTGAGCGCGCTCCTGTATGCTGCAACAGCGCACGACGCCCTGAACTGTCCTTTTTCTCACCTGCAACCTTCATTACCCGCACTTCAGGGAGCGGCCACCATTTAGTTTTTGTGGAGGCGTCGCTCGTTTCTTTGAGACCAGACCCTTGCCTTCGAGCGCAACATTTTCAGTCAGCTGTACTGAGGTGACATTTATTACTTTTCTGTTTTGATGGTCCTATGCAGCCGTTTTTTGCATAATTGACGCAATTTCTGCTTGCTATCTTCTATGGATCTCTGTCTGCCTTTTTTCCACCTCACTCGACTCGTTTATGATGATTCCCTGCCTTATCTGAGGGGTTCGTGTTATGTGACCTGATTTCTAGGTTGCTTACTATTTGGCAAAATCTGTTTTTTTGGCGCTCCAGGGTCTTTTTGGCTTCCTCTTTTACTTCAACTGATTTTGTCCGCCATTTTGTGAGCTGGTGTCCCGGGCATAGTCTACGCCTACGGTGCTTCTTGTCAGGGGCACTTGATGAATTATTGTTTATATACTTCCTGGCCCTTGCTCATTTTCTCTACGTCGAGTACCTTTGGTGGTGGTATTTTTGAGCTGTCTACTGTGGCCTGTTCCTATGGCGGACACCATGGGGACTTCCCCTACTGCGAAAGACTCTAAAGGGACTTTAAAACGATCTAAGCAGCAGTCCCCCTCTCCTGAGTCATCTCCGAAGGATACTAACTACACTTTGGATGCTATTCTGACGCGTCTAAATGCCGTCCATGATATTGCGCAGTCTACTAAAACTAATACCGACTTATTGCAAGTTGAGGTAGCTGCTATCAGGAGTGACTTTAAAGCCTTATCTGTCAGGGTTACGAATACTGAATCTCGTATCAGTGTGGTGGAGGACTCTTCACATCAGCATTCGAGGTCTCTTCTCCAGCTAGAACGTTCGATGGCGGCCTTACCCAGAGACCTTACTGAACAGGAGGATCGAAATCGGAGGAGTAACCTGCGTATTTTTGGTCTTCCTGAAGATGCAGAGCAGTCAGCTCCCTCAATGATTGACTTCCTCTCCAAATGGATTCCTTCTACCCTACAAATCTCCTTTCAAAGAGACTTTGAAATTGAGAGAGCTCATCGGGTGCCTGCGTTCAAACCTAAAACCTCCACTTATCCCAGAGCAGTAATCCTTAAACCACTGCGTCATCAGCATTCAGAACAGATTTTGGCCCATATGAGGAAAGTCAAGTCGGTGTCTTGGGAGGGCCATCGGATTACTATCTCCCAGGATTTTGCCAGAGACACTGTAATTCGAAAGAAAGGATTTCTCAATCTGCGAAAACGTCTGTTGGACATGCATATTCCTTTTTCCTTTGCTGGTCCATCCAAGTTTCGTATAACTTTCAAGGGCCGCTATCGGATTTTTGATGAACCTGCTGATCTTTCCCCTTTTTTGGATAGCCAACTTGAGTCTCAGATGGATTCTTCTCCAGTTCCTGGCTCTTCTGGGACTTGAGTTTCTGTTTTTGTTTTCACATGGTTTAGTGCGTCTTGCAGTTTGCTATTTGTCATTGTTCTATTTTCGCTCCATATGTTGTTAGTCGGTGGCTATTCATTTTCCAAATGATTTGTCTGCCACTTGTCAGCTTTGTCTTGATTTGTTATTGTTATTTCTCCACTTTTCCCGATATTTGTCTGTGGCCATTTTGTCTTTCTTGATTACCCTCCTTGTTGTGGGCGATTTTTGATTCCTTGTTCATGTGTCTCATATCTTCCGATATTTGTTTCATGCTGTATTTTTCCCCCACTTTTGGTATCTTTCGTTTTTGTACTTTGCCAAACGGTGATCTTCCCTTTTCTTGGCGTAGGTTTATATGTATGTTTTTGTCAGCCGTTCGATGTGTCAGTTTTTCTCTTTGTGCTCATTCATATAGTTTGATTTTCTATATTTGCCTATCTTCTACTTATTTTATGGCACCCTTCCTAGTATTACGTCTTGTCACCTAGTAGTATTTTGTCTATATTTTCGCCCTGTTTTTTAACTTTGCAAATTTTATTCCTGTTGATATATGACATTGCTTGACATTCTATCTGCTTAATTTTTTCGATTTTCAAATTTATTGTTTCTCCTTTCTCTAACTGCATACCATGTATTATTGCCTTTTTATCTATATATTTGCTAGTTCTTGATTTGCACCTTGTTCTGCTTTTCATAACTACTTTTCTTGTTCTTTGTATGGCATTTATAGTTTCTTGCCATTTAATTGTTGTTATATAGCTAAGATCCGTTTATCTCACTTTAGCTTCTATTCATGAGCTGTTATTTGATATGCCTCATATTGTATTTTTCTGTCTTTTTTCGGTCATTGTCCGGGGTTGATTATTCTATGCCCATTTCTCGTAGCTTTTCTTTTCCCGATTTCAAGTATATTATAGGGTCCACTTTTCTTGCTCTAGGATCATTGCTTGTTGTTTCCTTTTCTCTAGTCTGGGATCTATCACTTTTTCTACTGTTTTTTCCTGACGGTCTTTGGTTTCCCTCTCCATGTTCCCCCTGGTATGAGATTAGTCTCTCATAGACCTACCCTGGCGGGTCTCTGTTGCTCTCTTTTTCTATTCTTCTTTCTTCCTTTTACTCCTTCTCTTTCCCTTTCTTCTCCTTTTTCTTTTTTCTCTTTCCTCTTGGATCTCCTGGTGGTGCCTTTCTACTTTGTGTCAGCTGGTGGTGTTCTGTTTTTCCGTCCATCTGTATTTCTTAATTTGTTTGTTTTTCCTGTCATCTATGCCTGGCTTAAATGTAGTTTCCCTTAATGTTAAGGGTTTAAATCATCCGGTTAAGAGGGCTAACATTTTGGATTATTGCAAATCTTTGTTTTCCGATCTGTTATTCTTGAAGGAGACAAAATTATCCCATAAAGAGGCTCTGTGGTTGTGGCAAGGCTGGGTTATGGATGTGGTTTGTTCTGATCCTCTTGGTAAACGTAATGGCGTGATCACCCTTATTTCTAAAAACTCTGGTTTATCAATCCTTTCTTCTGACCATGACTCTGAGGGTCGTTGGGTACTATCTAGACTATCTGATGGTATTCATGATCTTTATGCTTTGAATATTTATGCTCCAAATAATGATGATCCTCTTTTCTGGCAGAATATCACTAAATTACTTTCCCGAACGCCTCATAAGGGTAATCTCATAGTGGGTGGTGATTTTAATTTGCCGTTGGATCCTCTGTTAGATAGGAATTCTGCTTTTTCTTTTCGCCCTCCCAGAGCTCATAAGCACTCGTTAAATATGTGCTCTTCTACTAATCTTCATGATATATGGCGTCTTCATAACCCTACTGGCAGTGAATTTTCTTTTTTTTCCTCTCCTCATTCTAGTTTTTCTCATATTGATTACCTCTTGGTTCATTCGTCTCTGCTACAATCTTCGTCTTCGTCGTACATTCATCCTATTCTTGTTTCAGACCATGCTGCGGTTTCCTTCTCCCTCTCAGGGCTTGCTCCTAAGAAATCCTCCCCTTCGTGGAAATTAAATACGGAAATTCTTTATGATGACGCTACGGTCAGTGCCTTGCAAGCCGAAATTGAACAGTTTTTCTCTGTTAATGAAGGTTCCGTTGATTCTCCGGTGGTTTTGTGGGACGCCTTTAAATGCACCCTTCGCGGCTACATCATTAAAGTTATGGCGCAGAGGAATGCGGCCATTAAAAAGGAACTTTCTGACTTAGCGGATAATATTAAACGAAATGAACTCCTTTTTCGTCAAACGAGAGATTCACACATTTTACAGTCTATTAAAAATCTAAAATACACATATAATGCTCTTGTCACTAAGAGGGCTCATATCGGTGTTCAAGCACAAAAGTCTAAACGGTTGGTATTGAAAAATCGTGCTGGTAAGGACTTGCGGCCACGTTGAAGTTTCAAGATTCTAATTTTAAGTCGTCTCAAATTTCTTCTATCTCTGATAGATCCGGCCTTAAAAAATTTCAGACTAAGGAGATCCTTGAGGTCTTTCGTGATTTTTATGATACTTTGTATACTCCTTAAAATCCATTGTCCTTGGAGGCTTGTCAAGAGTTCTTAAACACTATTCCTATTCACTCTGTTTCTGAGGAGGATGGGGAGAAGCTAGGTGCCTCAATTACAACTGAGGAAATTACTCTTGCTATCAAGGCTACTGGTTCTGGCAAAGCTCCGGGACCTGATGGCTTTCCCATTTTGTTTTTATAAAACTTTTCTCCCTTTCATGGTCCCTCGTCTAAAGACCCTTTTTGATGTATTCATTCAACAAAGTGCGGTTTCTGGTACAGCGGCGGATGCTACTATTGTGGTCATTCCTAAGGAGGGGAAGGATATCACGGACCCTAAAAACTTTCGTCCTATTTCCCTCCTTAATATGGAGGCAAAAATTTTTGCCAAAATTCTGGCTAAACGTTTGGAGTCCTATATCCCTTCTCTGGTTCATCCATCACAGACTGGGTTTGTCAAGGGTAGGCTTGCTAGGGACAACATTCGTACCTTTTGCCATATTTTGGAGGCAGCTAAACGGTCTACGCTTCCTGCTGCAGCTCTAGCCCTTGACGCTGAGAAGGCTTTTGACAAGGTCTCTTGGCATTTTTTGCAAGCCGTTCTTCGTGCTCACAATCTTGGGGATTCCTTTGTTAATATGGTGATGTCTCTTTATGCCCAGCCTCGTGTGAATATTAGAGTAAATGGGGCTACCTCTGAGTTTTTTAGTCTTTGTCAAGGTACTCGTCAGGGTTGCCCCATGTCTCCACTTTTGTTTTTATTAGCTATCGATCCTCTCCTGAGGCTAATTGATCTTCATCCAGACATTAAAGGATTTACGTTTGGTTCACAGCGCATAAAGTCAGCGGCGTACGCAGATGATGTCCTTATTTTTTCTGAAGACATTGTTTCGGCTATTCCGACGATCACAGATACAATTGCTCTTTTTTCCACAGTCTCTGGCTACACTCTAAACAGAGACAAAACGGAGATGTTTCCCCTCAATGCTTATTGTTTTCCGGCCCATATGGGATCTGCTGGTTTTAAATGGCAATCTAAACAGCTCAAATACTTAGGGGTCTGGTTTTGTAGTACTTTATCAGATACAGTGGCTTATAATGAGACACAGACCTTAATTAAAGTTCGTCATCTTTTAGATACTTGGGGCCAGATGTAGGTAAATGTCATTTACCGATTCTTAAATACCGAATTTTACCGAATAGGTATTTAAAAATCGGTAAATGAGATGTAGGGAAAAATTCGGTATTTTTTACCGAATCGGTAAAATTCGATAACTGACTTTCGGAAATTACCGAATCGGTATTTACCAAATCGGTATTTACCGAATCGGTAATTCCCATTCATCCCTATGGGCCAAAAGGCCCATAGGAATGCATTGGAAATACCGATTCGGTAAATACCGAATCGGTAAATACCGATTTGGTAAATACCGAATCGGAAAGCAAGCAAAAGTGAAACTTAAGACAACAGCCAATCAGGTGCAACCACCCTCCCCCTTCCTACCAGGAAGTGACTACACAGGCAGCAACAACTAATTAGAAGGTTCTGGAGAGGCAGTTGGAGCAGAGAGACTGGGAGCAGCAGCAGACAGAGTTTGTGCACTTTTAAACCTTAAACATGGCAAGCAGCAAGGACACAGAGCAGACAGAAAGAAAAAGAAAGCTGAAATTCAGCAGCATGGAACTCCAGGTCCTTGTGGAGGAGGTGGTAAAGGTGCACCACAAACTTTTTAGAAGGCATTCCCTCACTGTGCCTGAATCAGCAAAAAGGAAGATTTGGCTCGAAATCCTTGGTAAAGTTAATGCAGTGGGAGTGACCACCAGAGTCACAGAAGATTTAAAAAAGAGGTGTTATGACCTAAGGAGCCTCAAAAAAAAATTGCTGACCACCACAAACAGGCCTCGCAAACAGGTGGAGGAAAGAACACAGCACCCCCCCTCACTGACCTGGAGGAGATGGTGGCCACAACCTTGGAGCCAGAAAGCGTCCACGGACTGGGAGAAGTGGACAGCTCGGTGAAAGCTGCAAGTAGAAAAGGTAAGATGCATGCACAGCAATCCCCCTCACACCCTCTGCCATCCCTCACCCCTTGAAGCTAAGTTACCCCAGTCCCAGTGTGACTGTGCAAAATAGTAGCAATGCATCATGGTGCATGTAGTCAGTAAATGAAAGACCATGTCATACAGCACAGTAACCACCAAGTTAGGCAAATGATTGCAGACAGAATCAAGGGCAGGCAGCATGTAATAAGTGCAATTTCCTAAGTTTAATTGTAGTGGCTGTGAGACATTTGCACCTACCTGATATGCGCTCATATGTCCACAGGTCACACATCCAGAAGGCAGTCACAGGAGGCAGAAGGCACGGCACCCGAGAGGGAGGAAAGTCATGAGCCAGGTCCCAGTGCATCACAGGACACAGGTGTACCGAGTGGGCAGCCACCTTCCCAAGAACCTGACGTTACAGAAGAAATGCAGGCATCCCCAAGACCATCACAGTCCCCACTACTGTTATCTTCACCTGAAATGCCAGCATCCCTGGATATTGAGACACTTGCAGCACAACCTAGCCGGAGGCATGTCGTTTCCCCACTGATGGAAATGGAGACAGCTGCTGGTGAAATGGTGGGTGAAGACTCACACAACTTGCCTGGAGCTGACATCTCTGCCACACTGCAGCCCAGCGCAGAGGCAGTACCCAGTACCACTAGACACCGCACAGCACCAGGAAGGAGTGTAGGTGCACGTGGGGAGGGGTCCAGTGTCTTCCAAGGCCTGGAGGGATCCATGGTCAGGATTCAGAGGATGCAGGGCAAGGGCATCATGTCCTGTCAAAGACAAATGCGGAACCTCAATATGAACATGCAGGAAATTGGTAAGGGCATCAGAGAAATGGTGGAAGTTAATAAGAACATGGCTACAGGGATACATGACATGACCCAATCCATGCAGCAACTGTGCACAAAACTGGACTCTGAAATCACATCAAGGCGCAGGGAGAAGCAGCGTGCACAGAGAACTGAGAAAGCTATTCACTGCCTGGCAACAGCCACATCCCTGCTATGCAGGCGTAGCATGAACAGTCAGGAAGTCCTGACTCAAAACAGCAATCAGCTGACAAGGGGCATAGCCGGAATGACCGGTGCGCTAGAGGCTCTACTACATGCTCAGACTGCACAAACTACTGCAATTGACGAGCAGCACGGAAAGCCCCCTTGTTGTAGAGACAAGGAGGAGCAGCAGGCGACAGGGTGAGGCTACAGGGCAAATGCCCAGTGAACAGAGTGAGCCACATACATCTGGCAGTGCAAAGCGTGGCCGCAAATGAACAATTATCAGTATGGGCTACTGCCATTGGACAGACAATTGAGTAATTTGAAAGTTTGTGTTGCACATTTGTGCCATTTAAACCTGCGTAGTGACAATATACAACTACGGTGGGTGCTATCAACACCTGTCTGTGTGTGTTCACTGACAGTGAGGATTGCAGTGAAATGCTTTCTGGTGCACTTTTGTTATTTAACATACCGAGATATATAGTACATTAAACTAAATATGTGCTTTCAACATAGGTGTCAGTCTCATTACTTACTCAGAAATAGTTGCGTGTAATCTCCTCACGTCTGTATCTGCCATCACTTGGTGTTGACACTCCAGCAGGTTGTGTTTCAGGCACAGCCATGTCGTCGTCATGATCCTCATAGTCTGACAACTCCACCTCAGCACCCTTCTTCACAGCAAGGTTGTGCAACATAGCACAGGCAGCAATGATCTTACAGCAGGTGATGGGGGTATACTGCCTTGCCCCTCCACTCTTGTGCAAGCACCTGAAACGGCTTTTCCAGATACCAAACGTGCGCTCCACGACATTTCTTGTGCTCTTGTGGGCCCGGTTATATCTCCTTTGGCTGGGTGTTGAGGGATTGAGGTAGGGGGTGAGTATGAAGGACCGGAGGACATATGCACTGTCTCCTGAAATGAAATGGGAATACATTACTCACATGCATACTTGTACTTCTTACTGCAATAGGTGTTTTGGGGGCGCACACTGTGTCTCACCTAGGAGGTATCCTTCACCAAATTCCCCTGCAGTCAGCCGTGCATAGATGCCACTATTTTGAAATATATAGAAGTCGTGGGTCCTACCAGGGAATTTAGCCACAAGGTCGGTGATGGCGCACTTTGCATTGCATATCACCTGCACATTGATGGTGTGGGTGGACTTCCTATTCCGGTAAATATATTCGGTGGCAGCAGGGGGACAAATGGGAATGTGCGTGCCATCTATGTAGCCAATTATATTGGGGAATCGAGCCATCTGGTGAAAGTCAGATTTTGTTTGGACCAGTTCCGCATGGGTTGCAGGAAAATATATGTAATGGTCCATCCTCTGTAACATAGCATCAAGGAATTTGTGGAAAAACCGTGACAGGCTGCTCTGGGTCACCCCACCTACCGCAGCAACCACACTCTGGTAGCTCCCAGACGCAAGCAGGTGTAGACAGCACAGCACCTGCACGTGGGGTAGAATAGCGTGTGCCCTTGGGGTAGTATGCTCCAACAGTGGGTGGAGGTCCCTGATGAGGTCCGTGATGGTGTCTGGGGCCAACCTGTACCTCTAGAGTATCTCTGCCTCTGTGAGCATGAACAAGGTGACCCTCTGTCTATAGACCTGCTCCTCTCTCTGCCATTCCCTCTCTCCTTCCTCCTGTAGCCGTAGCCGTCTTGCAATGGCATAAAATGCCGCCATTGTGCAAGAAGAATTGCATTTTGGGTCCTTTTTTATGGGCTGCACCTGGTTACCACCTGATTTCAATCCATGGTAAATACCGACTCTTAAATACCGAATTTCAAGCAAATTCGGTATTTCAGAGCTTCCCTACATCTCAATATTCATTTTTACCACTTCTTATTTATTATTGCTAGAAAAGTTATTATGATAAAAGCTAACAAGTACCACTAAGGGGGGCGTTGCCATGGAAAAGCATATGATCTGGAAAAAAGGAGAGTCCACAAAGACTTTGAGTATTAGTGCTCCCACTTTGAAACTCAACAAAGTTAAGAGGCCACCACTATGATGCCCAAAAGATTATATCTCTGCAGGAGTAAACCCAGAATAGAAACCATTAATATGGGTGTTAGTCCAGGACCACTATTTCTACAGACAAATAATCTGTTGACAAGTAATTAATGTTAACCAGGTACTGACATTGGGTTTGTCACCTAATGCTGCAATGTCCCAATAAAGGATACTCAGGTCCAGAATCAAAGCACCAAGATTTTCATTAGGTGGCAAAACTGGGTCATTGTTGAGGACTTGAGTCAGGCTGAGGGTGATAGAGTGTAAAGCGGCAACATCAGTAGTAGTTTCACTCACAGGTATCTGTGTGGGGTGGTGCAAGATCTGTTTCCTCAATTCAACTGTTGACGAGTAATGGGCAAGTCAATGCATAACGATACCATCATTCATGGTGCTCACAGGCTTGCCCAGCATAGTTGTACCAGCTATTGGCTCAAATGGTCTGGTACTGTCAGTGTTGTAAACGTATCTAGGACCCTATTTAAATATTCCCGATTTATGCCTGTTGGACATGGCCTTTTCCCCCCAAATTTTTCGCTTTTGCCCCCCCAATTTGAAATGTCTCCCCCATGGGATTAAACCTGTATAGGCCATGAGTGGTGTGAGACACCTTGTTAAAAATGTAATGTCAAGTAATGGTGTGAGCACTTGTAAATTTCCCCAGTTTAAAAATGCACCTGACTAAAATGTACTGTGTTTAAAATGGATGCCATGGCCATGGGTTTTGCCACTGTACTGCCATAGGTCAGCAGTCTAGTTATTATTACCCAGCTACCCCTAGCATTTGGAGGGAAAGCCAGGCACCCAGGGTGCTCACCCCCTCCCCTTGAGCCAGTTTAGGCTAGTTATGCCAACATTCTAGAAGGTTCTGGCACTGCCTGGGAGGAGGGTATAAGTAAGGGGGATGTGCCACCAGAGAGTCAGTCAGCGCTGGGACACGGGAGAGAAGGGACCTGCTGTGAGGTGCTACCGCCACATGGGCCTGTGAGCTGGGCCCTGCACCCCTATAAACCCCCCCCCCTCTGCTGTCCCCATGGGCCCCTGACAAGGGAGGGCTCCTACCCAGGTCACTGAAGCTGTTTGGACCGGCTACCACGCCAGCGCTGCGTGAAGAAGCGCCCAGGAGGTGAGGAGTGTGCCCCTGAGGAACTGCTGTGGGACTGTCTGCCCCCTTGTGAAGCTGTGGCCCCCTTCAAAGCGCCAGCTGGGGAAGAGTCTGCCCCTAGAAACTGTCACCCCCTTTTAAGGCACTGCCTGTCAAGCGCTATAATTGGGAAGAAGCGCTGGGTGAAGTTAAGCGCAGATCTGACCTGTACAGCTGGGGAAGCGCTATAATTGTGAAGCGCTAGAAACTCGAACTGTGCCCTGCATAGCGCTGTGTGGTGTAGTGCTGGAGAAGTGCTAAATTCCTGCCCCCTTTGTGTGGTCTGAGGAAGGAGCAGTGCGCTGTGAAATTGCACCATTTGCTGAGGAGACTGTGAGGAGAAATAGCGCTGGAGGAGCCTACCCTCGTTTTGGCGCGCTGTCCACCATATGAATAATGAAATAAAGGCAGCCTACCCCTTATTGCCGCCGCAAATCACCGCCGCAAACCCGGCGCTGTCAGGGAGGCCCCCCGCTATGGTGGGTATCGACGCGGCGGCCCCCGGTACCAGGAGAGGGCCGCCGAAGTGAAGAAGGGGCCGCGCTAGGCCCTGAGGGCGCGGCACTCGCATCACGTGACGGGGGTGCCCGGCCGCATCATCGGCCCGCCCCCGCCAACGCCGCGCAGGGATTGGACGCCGGCCGGCAGCCAGAGAAGAGGAGCTGACGCGAAGCCCTGTGCCCCCGTGAGGGAGGGGGACCCAGGTGAAGTACCGGTGCGGGGCCCCCGTGGTCGAGGGGGAGCCCCGATTGAGAGCGACTGGAGCGGGAGCCTACCCCGCCGGTCTGTGCCCCTGAGTGAGGGGCCGGTAGGATAGGCGGGCCGGGGCACACTGTCGGTGCCAGCCCCGCCTCCCCAAAGGAAGCCGGGAGGGAGCCTTGCCTTCGGAGAGAGGCCGTCGAAGGAGGCCAGCCGGAGCGGGTGCCCACACTGCCGGTGAGTCCCCCGCCCAGCCCCGGAGTAAGGAGAGGCCTCACGGAGACCACTTTGGGAGTCCCGGGCCCTCGTGAGAAAGAGGGACCCGGGCGGAGGTAACGGAGAGGCTGCGGGGCCACCAGTGAGCTGAGGGAAGCCCCGGGGAGGGCGAAGACCCTGCATAGAAACGGGGCCTTCTGGAAGCAAGTAGGAGGCCCCAGAACTGCCCCTCTCCTCAGAAGGACTAGAGACTGGCCCCCGTTGGCCCCCTTAAGGTGCCGGAACTGGGCCCTGTGCCTATTAAGGATTTAACCCCGCAGTGGGGTACTGGTTGTACGTACCTGCCTCTAGGCAGGACCTAAAGAGAAGTTGTTTAGGCCTAAGGAAGTGTTCACCTGTGCCTATGAGATGGTTATCCTGGATTAGGGAGAGTAATGCACTGCTTATTCTGGCAGAAGGAGATGTAAGTTCAATGCCTACAGATCTACAATGTCCTGGTTACTGTGACTACTGAAATGTTTTACAGTTAATGAAAGGTTATCCTCATTTAAGGCGCTGCTAAATGAGTTCTTCGTGAATGTATTGCTTACCTATGCTTTCTTGGTAAAGAAATGTTGCCTGAAGCCTGGTGATTGTAAATACTTAAGGAAAGGTGCCTACTTACCTGATGTTTCCTGCCTGTTGGTTGATATTACGCTGATTCCAGGCGTTTATACAAATAAGGATGTGGGGCTTCCGCAGATGTTATTTACCTGCCTAAGTGATTCTAACGTACGCAGTGGTGAGGTGCTCAAGGTGTCAGATATCCCCTGTGAGGGTGATTTTGTAAACAAGGCTTTTGTGCCCCAGTGCAGGTGAATGTGCCTTTTCCTACAGGTTGGCGCCTGGTGCACCCCTATGATAGCCTGACGTGTTATTCCAGGCCCTTGGTTATGCCCCAGGTTAATGGGCCAGCCGTGCTGATTTATTACAGGTGCTCCTGTTTATGATGTGCCGTGATGCCCGGATGTTTTTTTCCCTTACAGGGGTTGGGTTGGCGTTATCGTGCATGATGTATATCTATGCTGATGGTATTTTGCATTACAGCCTATCACTAAGGATGAGAGCCTGAGTTGGCCCCGCCATATTGGCCCCAGGCTCAATGATAATTTAGTCACATTTTTATATTTCAGATGGACTTACAGACTCAGCCCTTACTTCCCATGTAAATATTTCCCCCCTTGATACACTTGGCCCTGGTGCCAGTTGGCGCCATGTGATGATACCACTGTTATGCATTTTTCCTTTGCAGGTTGGAGATACTAAACTTCTTAATTTTCCAACTCAAACGGGTGTCCTGCCTCTTTTGTGGTGTGCCTGGTGTGTCGTCTGTGGGTACTGCGTGAGTGCTTCACACGTCCTTCGAAGTTTGGCCTGCCGGCTTGGTTCCGTGCTACCCCCTTGGAGATTTGGGTAACCCCATTTCTTACATTGGTGGCGAGCGGTGGGATAGGACTTGTGTTTGCGCAGTACCACGGCAGCCACAGGTTACACCACAAGTAGAGCTTTGAGAGAATTCGGAGCCTTGTTGTGGGGATTATTGTTGGCTGAATATTGATTTTCAGATTATTACTTCCTCCTGAAAGTGTTTTTTTTCTTGGAATTGTGTCCCCTTGTTCCACTGTGGTTGTGTCCCGAGAAACCTCACCACGATGGGGTTGGTTTATGAGGAGGTGGAACTGAGGGAGTACACCGAACAGGAGGTGATAGACTTCCTCCTGGAGAGAGGGATACCCCCAGTAGGGAACATTAGGAGAAAGCTGTTTCTTTATGAGGCCCTCAAAAGGGGGGAACCCTTAAAGATCAGTGGGGACCTGTCTGATTACCCCCCCGAGTATTTGAAGGGTGGATTCTGTGGAACCCAGTGGGAGGGCTCCCAATTGCCAACCCTGGAGGGTAACTACCTGGATGAAGAGGAGGAAGAGTTTAACAGGGCAGAGACGCCAGTAGCTGATGAGGACACCGTAGATAGGGAGTCTCGCACTGCGTCCCATCCCGGGGGCACTGCCCCATCCCTTTCCCTGTCCCCAGAAGAGTGGGTAGATAGGAGGGAAGAAAGGGAGCATCAGCTAGCGCTGGAGAAGCTCAGATTTGAGCAGGCCATGGAGTTAGCGCAGCTGACGATTCAACAGCAGAGGCTAGAGACAGACATGGTCCTAGCCCAGGAGAGGATGGCAGAGGCGGAGAGGGCCTTTGCCAGGGAGAGAGGTGCTTAGGTGGGTAGGTTGTCCCCTGAGAGTGGTTTTAAGAGCCTGGATACACTAGAGAGGGTGGGATCCAGTGGTGGCAGCGAGTGTAGGTCCAGTGCAAGGAGTCCCATTCCGGAAGCCCAGGAGACCGTGCCTGATTCCCAGGAAGAGGGGGACGGGTTAGTGTTCAGGGGCAGGGGAAAACTGTCCCACCAGTCCTGGGGAGAGTTTGAGGAGGAGTGTTGGACTGCATTGGAAGATTGGGTGGTGAGGAGAGTGATGGAGCGAGATAGAAAACAAAATTTTGTTTAGACTCGCAAAGTCACATTTCCATAACATGAATAAAATTATTAATGAATTGTGATATGTCGTGCTAATACAACCTAGATTAAACTTTACACGTGGGGGAACTAACATGTGTGCTCATAAACATGCATAAATGTTGCATCTTTTTGTTCGTACAAAATAATAAAATAATTTATTGTTTTCGTTTTAGTCATTACTAACTGCTGCAAACTTAAAAGAAGCATGTGCTTGTTTTGCTTTTCCTTGTCTGTGTGATGTCATTTCTACTATTCTAGGTGCATATGGGTCTCATTGAAAAACGGAGACTGGTAAATATAAACGCTGCTTTATTTGTTTGCATTAGCTAGGTAACATTTTGATTAATCGGGTGGGTTAATTAATTAGTAAACCATGGGGTGGATACAGAATATACTTTATTTCTTACATTAATACTTTTCTTGTGTTTGTTTTATACTAGAAATCATAAGTTGCCTGCTTTTGAGGCCTAGTTATTTGAGCCGCAGAAAAAGAGCTGATCTATAATTCTGCAGAAAGTCACGAGACGCCCATTCTGAATTAAAACGTTTATTGAAGCTGCATTCACAAAGTAAAAACTGATGAGCTGACATCATTCTGTCGGACATGGCCAAGGTCGAAAGTGAACTTTTTTGTCAGTCCTTAACTTGGCATCCGCGGAAGTTGCACTGAAAGACTATGGAAGCTGCGAGGATGACTTAATACAAAGTTGCAATCGCAGGAAGCTTTTGGCTTCACGTGGAAGAGACAATGGTCTTTGTAAGACATGATTTTGTGGAACTTTTTAAGAATCGGGTGACATGTCACTTGTCACTCTCAACCAATGGGACGTCGTAGATTTCTGAAAACTTTCCTTTGCTAGTTTAGTTAGCGTAGAAAGGTATAAAAAGTCATGCCCTTAGGGTTGGGCTGGCTGCTGCTTTCTGACTTTCCGATGAGGGTGATGTGCTGCTGGACTTTGCGTGGAGCACGTAAGAATCCTCAAAATTCTTTACTTTAATTTTCTGTCTATTTAGCTCAGTTAGGGAAATAGGTTTTAGAAATGCTAAACTTTATATAATTTCTTTAAAATTGATTCAATTGCTTAAATTGTATTTTTCCATATTTCTTATCATCATGCTTGCTATATTGCAAATAAATTTCATTTATAAAACTTACAACTTATATACCATAATTTAGAAAATAAAATCTTACTTTTGACAAACAAGCTGGTCTTGATTATTTAGAAGTATAGGTTACCATTAGCTAGATCACGTCACCTATGGTGGTCGTTTAAATGGTTGGGTTTTATTCTAATGACAATATTCTTTCTGCAAATGTATAAATATGTATATAGTGTGTAGATAATGTGTATATAGATTTATTCTGACCACCTGATTCAGTAGGCCCAAAATATATCAAGTTCATAAATGGGTCCATATTTAGTATAGAATTTTGTTTATAGGTTATGAAGTTGGGTAGCGTAGTTTATGATATATTTTCTATAGCCCGCTGGATCAATTATCTGGTAGCAGAAATTGATGGTTGCTAAGAGGTAACCAAGGTAATATGTTGGTTGCTAAGGGTTACGTCATGGTATGGAAATAGGATCGATGTTTTAACACATGTTAAGTTCGTTTTTCGTGCCTATCTGTAAGCTATACCGGTATAGATTGTGTGGCGAGAAATTAGTCACGCAAGCCATCTGTTCAGTTTGTAGTGATATCGCCGAGTATCACAAGAGGTATCGCCGTGTACCATAGTGTTGTCGCCGAGCAGCACAGTTTTAGGGCTAGGTCTGAATCTTGTATAGTGAGGATTTTCTAAGAAATCAAAGCAGCATGAGAATAGGGACAAAGCGCCTTCCATAAAACTCACTGTGATGAGAGTATTAGTTATATCCGAGCTTAAGTGAAGGGTAAAATTTAACGTCGGTGCATGATTATCTATAAACAGGTTAGAGTCCTGTACGGGTACATGTTTAATATCTATAAACAGGTGAGAGCCCTGTACGGATAACGTCGTTATTTTGCTAACGGTGCATGAATTCTGTTAACAGGTGAGAGTCCTGTATGGATTTCATGTGTGTTTGAATTTAGGGAATTTTCCGTGTAAAAGTGCGAGTTTGAATTGTATTTTATGTTCAAGTGGAACTCTTAGAACTTTCACTTCGCGGTGGGTTCAGAGCAAAGCGAGTTCATAATTATACGTGTTAGAAGGGTGGGGTAAGGTTACTCTACTGACAATTGAATATTATCCTTAGTGTGAATAGCGCCGTCTATTCCGAAGTGTGGATACTTGAATGTATGTAAACTATCCTAAATAGTGAAACGAACAGATGTTGTCTTTATAGTCATTGTTAAGAATTAATTTACACTGAAAAGTGTTCTTAAAATGGCGCTGTGAAAAGATTTTGTGAAGGAGGGGTAAGCGCCAGGAGTGAGAAGCGAGAAACCGCAGCTGCTGTGTACGTCACAGAGCCGCGCTGGGATTGGGTGACCTACGTCACAAGCTGTATTCTGATTGGCTCTTGAGTCTCTGACGGCCTGTGAGCTGATTGGTCTTTCGGAAAATCTCCAAAATTATTGGTCGAGCTGAAAATTGACGTAGCTCAACTGCCATTGGCCTGTTGGTGTGTTTCGCGCACGGATTGGTTGTTTTGCGGAACATCCCGGAAATATTTTACGAACGATTTTGTGAATTAAATTTAACTTTTAAAAATGAGTTATCATTTTAAACATGTTGAGAAAAAGACAACATTATTTCAGAAATTCAAAAATGTATTTTCACCTGACAAGAAAATTGAAACGCGAGGTGGTAAACTACTTCATAAGTATAAAACACCTGCAGCGTACATGGAAGGTGAATACGGATATCATACTGTCTTATGGTTCGACAGTTGGAAACGTTATACTAAAAACGATGGTGTTTTAACTTGGCCTGATGATGGTTCATTTAATGTAAGAGTTTTAAGAAACTTACGAGAGAAAATGAATGCTCTTGTTCCAAAACCGAGACCAACTCAATTTGAAGCTTTAGTTGAGTGGGAAGACGAGATGTATCAGTTACAAAGAGAAGCTAGTGGAATTAAAAGACCTTCTAAAAATCCATCATGGAAAAGAGAAACTCATGAAGATAGATTACGAATGTGGAGACAGGGAAACATGAGTGAAGGATTATATTTAATTCATGAAATGGTAATGGGTTCTCCTACAGGGAAATCTATGGAAAGTGAATCTGAGGATGCAGTTATGGAAGAAATATATACAACTGCTAGAAAGAAACAGCCTAATCAGCCTTTGAGACCTCCTAGATCATGGTCTACTCCGGTGGTTTCTACTGAAACTTCACCGAGTGCACCTCCAATTAGTGAAGCTCCTAAACTTTATCCAAATAATAGTGAAATCACTGAAACACCTAGAAGATCAGAATTTGAGAATGCTCGAAATGAAGGCAGACATTTTACAATGACTCCAAGAGCAAGGGAACCACCAAAAGATTATGCAAGAGAGACAAGAAATGTTGATGATGTTGATTATAATGAATATTTAAGATCTAAAGAAGAATTAATTAAAAGAATGACAAAAGGCATGGAAGCTGTCACAGTTCCAGTAACAATAGGTCCTGTTCAGCCTGTATTTGATCAAAGAGATACAAACAAAAATGGATTAACTATTCCTTTAAATACAGAAACTCAAAAGGCTGCTGAAAAATTTTATTCAGACTTGACTGAATTAAACACTTCTAGATCGAGAATGCCTGATTTAACCTTTAATGAGGATTTATCTCCAAAAACACCAATGGGTGCTATGTCAGATGTAGGAAGTCCTGAAGTTAGGGTAACCACACCAAAACTTGATGTGGCCAAATTAAAAGCAAATATAGAAGAATTAATAATTGGAACAATTGGCCCAGATAGTTTAAATTACTATCGGGATGATGAACTACTATTCATTTGCAAAAGTATTCAGTGGAAAACGAAAAATAAATATGATCAATTAGAGGATCTAGCTGCAGAACTTGAAATCGATGTAAGTAAACAAAAGAATTTTGCAAAGCATTACAGATTAGATTTTTCAGAAAGTGACATTGAGAGTTTGAACTCAATGGGAAGAATAGTTCACATTAAAGATTTGATTGTCTATATCAAAAAGCTAGGAGAACTGAACAAATGGAGAGTGAAATGGACCAAAAGGAAGGAAGATGAAAGATTGGAAAAATTGTCAAAACAATTTCCAATGAGGGAAGTTGCAGGTGGAGGATATGTTCATGTCCCATGGTCAAGACAAGACATTCTGTTATTCACAAATGACTTTCCAAAATTGAGGGAGAAACCTGTTGAGTGGTACAGGCAAGTCGATAGATTTATCAAAGTGTCAAAAGTTCTGTGGATTGATTTAGATGGATTTTTTGACATTGTAGTCCCATCTGATCTTTGGACAGAATGTAAAATAACTATTAGTTGGCCAAAAGCAGAACCTGAACGAATCAAAGAAACAGGTGCCCCAAATCCACTTGTAATGGATTTTTACGAGAAAGTAATTGTTTGGATGAAAAACAAAATTCCACCCAAAGAAGTTGATTGGGTTAAAATAGAGAGAACAGAACAGGAAACAAAAGAATCAGTTCATTCTTTTTATGAAAGACTATTGTTAATCTTTAAACAATACAGTGGTTATGAAAAATTAGATGAAAAAGACATGAGTCATTTTATCTATAGATTTGTTTATGGACTAAAACCTGAAATTGGAGAAATGATCAGAACTAGTATTGTCGGATGGCAAGCACTATCTGTAGATGATATTCTAAGAAAAGCAAAATATTGTAGCGATGAATTAGAAGTAAAACAGAAGAAGCTGAAGGAGAAAGCCATGTGGGCTCAGGTAAAGGTGGCTGAGCAACAGATTGCCAGCATGGGAAACAAGAACACTAATTTTGTTCAAACTGGAAATACAAACCAGATACAAGGAAAGTTTAAAGGTAATAATAATTTCCCAAAGAAATTTAGCCCAAAGATAGAAGAGCTGAAACAAAGATTACCTTGTTTTAATTGTGGCGAAATTGGACATTGGAGGGACGAGTGTCCTCATCCTCCTAGAAACTCAAAGAATCCCTTATTGAATCCACAGATGCAGAATGGTGTTAACCTGCAGCAACAGCTACAGATGCAACAAGGGTTAAATGAATTTAATATTCAGCGACAGTTACAACAACAGCAACAACAACAGGTGAATAATCGTCAAGACCAATTGCCACAACCACCTTTTCCGAATTGTGGGGGAGTTCAAAAATATAATCCAAACGTGGGATTTCAGGGATGTGAACAGGTAATAAAACCACAAAAACAGCAAAAGCAGCAAAAGGTTCAAATGCAAAATGCTTCACAACAATTTTTATTAACAGAAAGTCAAGACAGTGATTCTGATGATTATTGCTGACGGTGCCCGAGAGAGGAGGAAGAGTGTGTTGTTGGAGCCACTCTTGAGGTTGACCAGTCTGGTCCTTATGTAAACGGGAAAGTTAATGATGTAGACATCACTTTTCTAGTGGACACTGGTGCTACCCGTTCTACTGTTAGATCAGTGGAAATTGAAAACCTACCTCTCTCTGGGGATACCATCCAAGTTGTGGGAGTAAGTAATCAGCAAATTAAAACAGACTTAACTGATCCAGTACCAGTCGAAATTGGAAATTACAGAGACAAACACAGATTTGTGGTTTGTAACAGTAGTCCAGTAAATCTATTAGGCAGAGACATCCTATGTAAAATGAATTGCAGAATATATTGTTCTCCTGAAGGAGTTGAATTACAAACAATGGAGGAAGATGGTTTGTACAGAATGACAATGATGATGATGGAAGCAGAAGAAACAAAATTGTTTCCTGCATTTGAAGAAAAGGATTTACCTGAAGAGCTAAAAGAAACAGTGAAATCTGAAATATGGGATTTTACTGGAAATGAGATGGGTCTAATGAAAAATGTAGATCCTGTAAAAATTGCGTTGAAACAGGGAATAGAATTTCCAAACACTCCACAGTATAAAATGAAAACAGAGACAATTGAAGGTATTACACCTATAATTGAAAAATTAATCAAGCAAGGTGTATTAAAGGAAATGAAGAGTAGCTCTTGTAATTCACCAATTATGGGAGTTAAAAAGTCTAACGGAACATTTAGGATCGTACAAGATTTGAGAAAGGTTAATCAAATTGTCATTCCATGTTGTCCTGTGGTTCCAAATCCAGCAGTAATTCTATTTCAGATTCCACATGATGCTGAATGGTACTCAGTTATTGACCTTTGCAATGCATTCTTTACTGTTCCCTTACATCCAGACAGTTATGAAATTTTTGCTTTCAGATTCCAAGGTAAGACCCTTGGATGGACAAGAATCCCTCAAGGCTATACAGAAAGTCCTTCAATCTTTAATGAATTATTAAAAAGATCATTAGAAGATTTAGACTTACCAGGTAGGTCTACGATGGTGCAGTATATTGATGATTTGTTAATAGCTGCAAAGACAAGAGAAAATTGTGTAACAGACACAATAATTCTGTTAAATCGCCTTGCAGAAGAAGGACATAAAGTGTCCCCAGCAAAACTACAGTTTTGCAAACAAGAAGTAAAATATCTTGGTCACAGAATTGCAAAGGGAAAAAGACAAGTAACAATAGAGAGAATAAAAATGATTCAAGCAATGTTGCCGCCAAGAACACAAAGACAGGTCAGAATGTTCTTGGGAATGGTAGGTTACTGTCGACAATGGATAAGTGGATTTTCAGTAATTGCAAAACCACTACAAAGACTGACCAAATCAGATGTAAAAGATCCAATTATTCTCAATGATGCTGAGATGGAATCTTTTGAGAACCTGAAAAAGAGCTTATGCCAAGCTCCTGCTTTGGGTATGCCAAATTATGAGAAAGATTTTGAACTGTATTGCAGTGAGAGAGAAGGATGTGCATTATCTGTATTAATACAGAGACATGGAAATTTAAAGAAACCTATTGCATACTTCTCTGCAGTTCTTGATCCAATTGCAAAAGCATTACCAGGTTGTTTGAAAGCAGTTGCAGCTACAAGTATCAGCCTTGAACAAAGTGAAGGAATCATTATGGGATTTCCTGTGAAAGTTTTTGTGCCTCATTCAGTTGAAATATTACTGACAAGAGGTAAGACTCAACATTTAACAAGTAGCAGATTGACAAAGTATGAGAAAATCATACTGGGAGCAGATAATGTTTCGATTTCAAGATGTTTGAATCTGAATCCTTCTACATTACTGCCTGATTCTGAAATAGTTGATGACATTGAGACAGAACATGAATGTTTAGATGTCATGGAATTCTGCACAAAACCAAGAAAAGACATCAAAGACAGACCTTTGTCTGAATCGGATTTTGTCTACTTTGTAGATGGCTCATGCTTAAGATCCGAAGGAGGTGTCTTGAAAGCTTCATACTCAGTTTGTACAGTCGAAGATGTTGAAGAAGCATCATGTCTTGAAGGAGTTCGTTCAGCACAAGTGGCTGAATTGATTGCTTTAATTCGTGCATGTGAAATATCAAAAGATATAAGAGTTACCATCATTACTGATAGTCAGTATGGGTACGGAGTTGTGCATGATTATGGACAACTCTGGTCACAGAGAGGATACATGACATCAACAGGATCACCAATTAAAAATGCAGTTTTCATTAGAAGATTAATCGAAGCAATACAATTGCCAAAAGAAATTGCCATAGTCAAGTGTGCAGCGCACACTAGAGGAACTGATTATATTTCCAAGGGAAATGCCTTCGCAGACGAAACAGCAAAGTACTGCGCAAGGAAAAATTATTCTTACAATCGGAATAGGAGTAAAGAAACTGATTCAAATTCATTAATGCTAACAACTGTTGTAGAAACATGGAATGAGATTAGAGATTTACAAAACGAAGCAGATGATGAAGAAAAAGACCTATGGTTAAGATCAGATTGTAGACCACGTGATGAAGATGGAGTGTGGGTTTACAAAGATGGCAGAGTAGTTTTACCAAATTGTTTGATTTCTGACATGGCCAGATTATATCATGGTCCTGCACATTTAGGAAGAGATTCAATGGTCAGACTTTTTAGAGAAACATGGTTCAATACCAAATTTAGAACCATTGCAGAATCTTTTTGTCAAAGGTGTTTATCATGCCAACAAATGAATCCAAACAGAAAATCAGTGGTGGGGACAGGAATAATTGGACGAGAGGGTGGTCCCTTTACCAGGTTACAAATAGATTTCATTGAAATGCCCTTACACAACTGTTTGAAATATGTACTTGTAATTGTATGCTTATTCTCAAGATGGGTAGAGGCTTTCCCTACACGACATTGTGATTCAATTACAGTAGCAAAACTAATGCTCAGAGAAATCATCCCAAGGTACGGTTTTCCAGTCACTATTGAGAGTGATGGAGGAAGCCATTTTGATAACAAACTGTTGAAGTTAATTTGTGAAGCTTTGAGCATTGAGCAGAAAATACACTGTGCATACAGACCAGAGGCATCAGGTGTAGTTGAACAAATAAATGGAACTATCAAAAACAGAATTGGAAAAATGTGTCTAGAGACAGGAGTTAAGTGGACTGATGCTCTTCCACTTGTTTTGATGTCATTAAGAAGTACACCAGATAAAAAGACAGGTCTGAGTCCTCATGAAATTTTAATGGGAAGAGTTATGAGGCAAGCTTTTGTACCTGTAGGTAAACTGTTGAGCATAAATGACAGTGCAATTTTGGATTACTGTAAAAGGTTATCTGATATGGTAACTTCTGTGTCTAATCAGGTGGGAACTGAAGCTCAATCAAATGACAAAGTTTTGACACATGATCTGAGACCTGGAGACTGGGTCAGAACGAAAGTACATCGGAGGAGGAATTGTCTATCTCCTAGATGGCAGAAACCTAGGCAGGTAATCTTGATCACTACTAATGCTGTAAAGTGCAGAGGATTGAAGCGCTGGATTCATCCAAGTCATACTATTCCAATACCAACTCCTGAGAATTCTGATGTTGAAAGTGATACTACAGATGATTCTGATTCTGAAGCAGAAGACAGAACAGAAGGTGAAGTAATTCCAGATACTGAAGATCGACAAGAAAGTCGACATCTGGAAACTGTGACAGTGAATGGAAATCTGACAAGAAAAGACTTAGAAATAATTGAAATAGATTCTGAAGGTGAAGAGAATCTGTTAAAAGGAAAGATAACTGAAGATTCAGTTGTCTATATTGAAGACAAAGAAGCTGAACCGAAGGAAGTTTCAGACCAGGAGAGTATCGAAAGGCAGAGAACAAGCTCTGAAGTAAGGAACAAAAATCCGAAATCTGGGAAGTTAGAGGTAATTGAGGAAGAGGAGGAGAACGAATTACCAAGTACCAGTGATGGAAGACAAAGTGAAGTTCCTGAAGGAGTGAAATTGCCGAATAGAGAAGTTCCTGAGTCAATTGAAATTTCAGACTACGAAACTGAAGAAAGTGACGTGGAAGGTGGAAGTGAAAACGGAAAGAAAAGGACTTGGAAATCAGAATCAAATAATTCTGAACCAAAGAAGAAGTACGTGAGAAAAGCAGACTACTGGCCTGGTGGAAGATTGAGAGTCAGATTGATCAAAAAGCCAATAGAACAAGTTGAAGAAATAAGTAGTCAAAAGAGTCCAGGAAAAGAAATTGGAGTTGGAAGAAAAATTGAAGTGATATCAAGAAAAGGGAAGAGAATAATTAGACCAAACCAGAAATACAAGTCTCCTGAGTGGACTTACTTAGTAATTCCACCTGTTATTGACATATATGATAGTAGTGAAGAAGAAAACGAAATCCAAGAAATTAGTGACAATGATTGAAGTACAAAATTATTAAATTGGCAAAAGGCTGAAGAAATCCTGTTAGTTGACACAAGGTCGAAGAAAAACTGTTTAGTAGAAGAAAACTTATGTATGACATAAGGTCGAAGAAATCTTGTTTAGGGTTATAAAAGAAAAATATATTTTAAAAGGGGGGTGTATATAAATTTTAAAATTTATTTTTATTTTTGAGGCTAAAACTAACCTAAAAATGCCTTACGTTAAGGAGAGCACTTCAAAATGTTCTGTTTTTAAAAGATGCTGTAAGATGACTCTGGTATGTCTGCTCATTTTAGTTCTGCTCTGGTTGATACTAGCTGTGATTATACCTTTAGAAATGAATAGAGAATTACATAAAGTTAACATAACAAGCAAAGCTCTGGTTAGCCAAACTAAACATAGTACATCTGCAAAAGTAATTGATCATCAGCCTAACATTCATCAAGATAAATCAATAGGTGATTTTTCAAGCAATACATTCACAAAGCTTTTGAGTGAATATGTAAAGGTAATGGATGCAAAGGACTGTTATGTATGTGTTAAGTTACCCGCTTCTGTTTCTGAGGGAGTAACATATAATATGCTTCCTCTCACTTATGCTGTTACATGTAGTGTATTAACTAGTTTATTTTATCAAACTGGTCGTTTAGAATATTACTATTCAAATTATGATGAGATTTTTGCTAATGTTAAAATTGATAATGCTTTAAATAAGCATAAGAAAGCTAAACAATTGAGAGAATATTTCCTTGTTACTAACGAACTCACTTATGAGTATGCTTATAAGAATAATCTAACATGTAAATTAAGTGCTGAAGGAAAGAAATTTTTGAATATGGTTGAGGAGAGAAGAGCAATTTATAAGAGAAATGAATTAGTCAAGCAGACTAAGTCATCCTTCTGGCAAAAAGAGGATGAGAAATTAAATGGCAAAATGCTTGAAAATATTGCAATTCATATAGACAAACCTGTTAGTGGAAAGCTTTGCATTAGAAGAGATAATACACTTTTTGATAATTATTTTGTAGGGGCAAGCAACTGTGAAGATACTTATCAGATTATGGGAGGTTGGGGATTTAAAGGTGGAAAAGATCCTATCTTCCCTGGAATTTATTTTGTTTGTGGTGACAAAGCTTACTATAACCTTCCAGACCATTGGTATGGAACTTGTTATGTGGGAATTGTTTTTCCTAAAGTGTTTCATGTTGACAGAGATTCAGAAGGATTATTTAAAATTCATAATTATGTAAATAGAGCTAAAAGAGAAACTTTTACCGAAGTTCTGGGAGATATTTTCCAAGCTGTAATACCTTTTGTTGGTATAACCCTAAATGCAGGGAGAATCAGAAAATTGTCCACTATAGTTGATAGATTATCGACTGACACTGCTGATGGGTTTCAATTAGTGAATGTTGAAGTTATTGCTATTAGATCCATGGTAATTCAAGATCGTCTTGCTTTAGACATACTCCTAGCAAAAGAAGGAGGAGTCTGTGGCATTTTACATGTCCAACATTGCTGTACATATATACCTGATGAAAGTAAGAATATTGAAATGTATATTAAGAATATTACACAAATGCATTCAGAAATAATTCCTTTAGAAGAAGAAGATTTTACAGGGAAACTTTCAAAAAGGTTTCAAGCAATTAAAAACTGGTTTCATAATATCGGAAGTTCAATTCTTGGCAAGATTCTGGCACCTTTGATTATAATAGTATTCATTTTTATTTTGACTAAAGTAGGTTGTTTGTTACATAAAAGAAAGAAACATTTAAAGGAAAAGAAGAGAATCTATAAACTCAGAAAAGAAGAGGAAAGGGAGATCGAGTTGCAGGAGTTACATAGAGAGCGTCATGTTAATTGCAAAGATTATGCTGAAACAGACTTTTAGGTTTACTAATACAAATGAATTTGAATCGATTTCTTAAAAATTTAATTTACCAAAATTTTGAGTGCTGGTGTGGTGATTTGTTAATCACCAGATGAGGGAGTTGATGGAGCGAGATAGAAAACAAAATTTTGTTTAGACTCGCAAAGTCACATTTCCATAACATGAATAAAATTATTAATGAATTGTGATATGTCGTGCTAATACAACCTAGATTAAACTTTACACGTGGGGGAACTAACATGTGTGCTCATAAACGTGCATAAATGTTGCATCTTTTTGTTCGTACAAAATAATAAAATAATTTATTGTTTTCGTTTTAGTCATTACTAACTGCTGCAAACTTAAAAGAAGCATGTGCTTGTTTTGCTTTTCCTTGTCTGTGTGATGTCATTTCTACTATTCTAGGTGCATATGGGTCTCATTGAAAAACGGAGACTGGTAAATATAAACGCTGCTTTATTTGTTTGCATTAGCTAGGTAACATTTTGATTAATCGGGTGGGTTAATTAATTAGTAAACCATGGGGTGGATACAGAATATACTTTATTTCTTACATTAATACTTTTCTTGTGTTTGTTTTATACTAGAAATCATAAGTTGCCTGCTTTTGAGGCCTAGTTATTTGAGCCGCAGAAAAAGAGCTGATCTATAATTCTGCAGAAAGTCACGAGACGCCCATTCTGAATTAAAACGTTTATTGAAGCTGCATTCACAAAGTAAAAACTGATGAGCTGACATCATTCTGTCGGACATGGCCAAGGTCGAAAGTGAACTTTTTTGTCAGTCCTTAACTTGGCATCCGCGGAAGTTGCACTGAAAGACTATGGAAGCTGCGAGGATGACTTAATACAAAGTTGCAATCGCAGGAAGCTTTTGGCTTCACGTGGAAGAGACAATGGTCTTTGTAAGACATGATTTTGTGGAACTTTTTAAGAATCGGGTGACATGTCACTTGTCACTCTCAACCAATGGGACGTCGTAGATTTCTGAAAACTTTCCTTTGCTAGTTTAGTTAGCGTAGAAAGGTATAAAAAGTCATGCCCTTAGGGTTGGGCTGGCTGCTGCTTTCTGACTTTCCGATGAGGGTGATGTGCTGCTGGACTTTGCGTGGAGCACGTAAGAATCCTCAAAATTCTTTACTTTAATTTTCTGTCTATTTAGCTCAGTTAGGGAAATAGGTTTTAGAAATGCTAAACTTTATATAATTTCTTTAAAATTGATTCAATTGCTTAAATTGTATTTTTCCATATTTCTTATCATCATGCTTGCTATATTGCAAATAAATTTCATTTATAAAACTTACAACTTATATACCATAATTTAGAAAATAAAATCTTACTTTTGACAAACAAGCTGGTCTTGATTATTTAGAAGTATAGGTTACCATTAGCTAGATCACGTCACCTATGCTGGTCGTTTAAATGGTTGGGTTTTATTCTAATGACAATATTCTTTCTGCAAATGTATAAATATGTATATAGTGTGTAGATAATGTGTATATAGATTTATTCTGACCACCTGATTCAGTAGGCCCAAAATATATCAAGTTCATAAATGGGTCCATATTTAGTATAGAATTTTGTTTATAGGTTATGAAGTTGGGTAGCGTAGTTTATGATATATTTTCTATAGCCCGCTGGATCAGAGAGCAGTAGAGGATTGGGAAGGGCTGTGCCATGCCGTTATTCGGGAGCACATGCTGAGGAGTTGTGTCCCAAGTCTGCGTCACCATCTGTTGCAGTGTAGGTTCTCAGACCCCAGGGAACTTGCACGGGAGGCAGACCTCTGGGTAAGTGCCAGAGCGTCTGGGAAGACCTTGGGGAGTAATCCAGAAAGGAGTGGTGAAGGGATCTTCCGACCCAGCGTGGCGGGAGAGGTGAGAAGCCCAGCTAGGTCCCAGGATGGTGGGCGGGTTGTAGGGCCTCACATCTCATCTATAGGAGGGAGTGAGATGGGGAGGTGTCCCGAAGTGCCCCAACTGCAGTCACAGGGCCTGGAGAGTTCTTTTAAGGAACCCCAGGTTGGGAGCCTAGGCTGTCCCGATGTGCCTTCTCATGAAGGGGATCCCCTAGTATCAGGAGAACCCGGCGTATCAGTAACCAGAGCTCCAGTGGTTCGGGGGTCTGACCAGTCACAGGGTTTAGATCCTGGACTGGGGTTCCAGGTTCAGGGGTTGCCTGTCCTACATGGTGGGGTACCTGTAACCCAGGTCCCTACCAGTTTGACTCCCAGGGGTACTTCTCCCGGTGGGAGGGTGCGGAACTCTGGGAGGGGGTGCAGAGGGAGCAAGGTCTCTCCTCTGTCACCGGCTCAGCCAAAGGGTGCAGATCCCGGGTTGGGTGGCCAGGTTGAGGGTTTTCCGGACCTGGCGGGTGGGACATCTGTGTTCAGAGTCCCCCCCAAAGTTGACTCTCAGGGGTACTACTCCGGTTAGGAGGGTGCGGAACTCTGGGAGGGGGTGCAGGGAGAGGGAGGACTCGCCCCTGTCACCGGTGCAACCTGAGGGTTTCGACTCCAGGTTGGGGAGAGAGTGGTTGTGTGAGGGTGTCCCCAGGAGAAGGAGATGGCGGAACCCTAGGAGAGGTAGGGGGAGGAGAGCCTCGCCCCTGAGGGCTGGTCAGCTTGAGGGTGTAGACCCCAGGTGGGTGGACCAGTGGCAATTTGGAAAGAGGAGAGTGGTCCAAGAGTATCACAAGCCTGAGGCTAGAGCCTCCCACTCAAGGAACGAACACGGGCCAGAGACTTCTGGATAGCCTAGAGGCCAGACCTGGCCACATCCCACTAGGGAACACCAGTGGGGTGGTTTTGTTGATGAAGGGAGGGTTGCGAGAATGAACTATCGGGTTCCAGAGTGGAGAAGGGACTGCAGGTGCTCCTGTAGTTGCAGGCCTGCGTCCACCTTTTTCCGCCCCAAGCAGGGAAGCCCATCAAGGTATTGATCGGTCTACCCTGGCTTTTGGCTGGGGGGGAGCTGTGTTGGACTTGGCCTTTTCCCCCCAAATTTTTCGCTTTTGCCCCCCCCAATTTGAAATGTCTCCCCCATGGGATTAAACCTGTATAGGCCATGAGTGGTGTGAGACACCTTGTTAAAAATGTAATGTCAAGTAATGGTGTGAGCACTTGTAAATTTCCCCAGTTTAAAAATGCACCTGACTAAAATGTACTGTGTTTAAAATGGATGCCATGGCCATGGGTTTTGCCACTGTACTGCCATAGGTCAGCAGTCTAGTTATTATTACCCAGCTACCCCTAGCATTTGGAGGGAAAGCCAGGCACCCAGGGTGCTCACCCCCTCCCCTTGAGCCAGTTTAGGCTAGTTAAGCCAACATTCTAGAAGGTTCTGGCACTGCCTGGGAGGAGGGTATAAGTAAGGGGGATGTGCCACCAGAGAGTCATTCAGCGCTGGGACACGGGAGAGAAGGGACCTGCTGTGAGGTGCTACCGCTACATGGGCCTGTGAGCTGGGCCCTGCACCCCTATAAACCCCCCCCTCTGCTGTCCCCATGGGCCCCTGACAAGGGAGGGCTCCTACCCAGGTCACTGAAGCTGTTTGGACCGGGTACCACGCCAGCGCTGCGTGAAGAAGCGCCCAGGAGGTGAGGAGTGTGCCCCTGAGGAACTGCTGTGGGACTGTCTGCCCCCTTGTGAAGCTGTGGCCCCCTTCAAAGCGCCAGCTGGGGAAGAGTCTGCCCCTAGGAACTGTCACCCCCTTTTAAGGCACTGCCTGTCAAGCGCTATAATTGGGAAGAAGCGCTGGGTGAAGTTAAGCGCTGATCTGAACTGTACAGCTGGGGAAGCGCTATAATTGTGAAGCGCTAGAAACTCGAACTGTGCCCTGCATAGCGCTGTGTGGTGTAGTGCTGGAGAAGTGCTAAATTCCTGCCCCCTTTGTGTGGTCTGAGGAAGGAGCAGTGCGCTGTGAAATTGCGCCATTTGCTGAGGAGACTGTGAGGAGAAATAGCGCTGGAGGAGCCTACCCTCGTTTTGGCGCACTGTCCACCATATGAATAATGAAATAAAGGGAGCCTACCCCTTATTGCCGCCGCAAATCACCGCCACGAACCCGGCGCTGTCAGGGAGGCCCCCCGCTATGGTGGGTATCGACGCGGCGGCCCCCGGTACCAGGAGAGGGCCGCCGAAGTGAAGAAGGGGCCGCGCTAGGCCCTGAGGGCGCGGCACTCGCGTCACGTGACGGGGGTGCCCGGCCGCGTCATCGGCCCGCCTCCGCCAATGCCGCGCAGGGATTGGACGCCGGCCGGCAGCCAGAGAAGAGGAGCTGACGCGAAGCCCTGGGCCCCCGTGAGGGAGGGGGACCCAGGTGAAGTACCGGTGCGGGCCCCCCGTGGTCGAGGGGGAGCCCCGATTGAGAGCTGCTGGAGCGGGAGCCTACCCCGCCGGTCTGTGCCCCTGAGTGAGGGGCCGGTAGGATAGGCGGGGCCGGGGCACACTGTTGGTGCCAGCCCCGCCTCCCCAAACGAAGCCGGGAGGGAGCCTTGCCTTCGGAGAGAGGCCGTCGAAGGAGGCCAGCCGGAGCGGGTGCCCGCACTGCCGGTGAGTCCCCCGCCCAGCCCCGGAGTAAGGAGAGGCCTCACGGAGACCACTTTGGGAGTCCCGGGCCCCCGTGAGAAAGAGGGACCCGGGCGGAGGTAACGGAGAGGCTGCGGGGCCACCAGTGAGCTGAGGGAAGCCCCGGGGAGGGCGAAGACCCTGCATAGAAACGGGGCCTTCTGGAAGCAAGTAGGAGGCCCCAGAACTGCCCCTCTCCTCAGAAGGACTAGAGACTGGCCCCCGTTGGCTCCCTTAAGGTGCCGGAACTGGGCCCTGTGCCTATTAGGGATTTAACCCCGCAGTGGGGTACTGGTTGTACGTACCTGCCTCTAGGCAGGACCTAAAGAGAAGTTGTTTAGGCCTAAGGAAGTGTTCACCTGTGCCTATGAGATGGTTATCCTGGATTAGGGAGAGTAATGCACTGCTTATTCTGGCATAAGGAGATGTTAGTTCAATGCCTACAGATCTACAATGTCCTGGTTACTGTGACTACTGAAATGTTTTACAGTTAATGAAAGGTTATCCTCATTTAAGGCGCTGCTAAATGAGTTCTTCGTGAATGTATTGCTTACCTATGCTTTCTTGGTAAAGAAATGTTGCCTGAAGCCTGGTGATTGTAAATACTTAAGGAAAGGTGCCTACTTACCTGATGTTTCCTGCCTGTTGGTTGATATTACGCTGATTCCAGGCGTTTATACAAATAAGGATGTGGGGCTTCCGCAGATGTTATTTACCTGCCTAAGTGATTCTAACGTACGCAGTGGTGAGGTGCTCAAGGTGTCAGATATCCCCTGTGAGGGTGATTTTGTAAACAAGGCTTTTGTGCCCCAGTGCAGGTGAATGTGCCTTTTCCTACAGGTTGGCGCCTGGTGCACCCCTATGATAGCCTGACGTGTTATTCCAGGCCCTTGGTTATGCCCCAGGTTAATGGGCCAGCCGTGCTGATTTATTACAGGTGCTCCTGTTTATGATGTGCCGTGATGCCCGGATGTTTTTTTCCCTTACAGGGGTTGGGTTGGCATTATCGTGCATGATGTATATCGATGCTGATGGTATTTTGCATTACAGCCTATCACTAAGGATGAGAGCCTGAGTTGGCCCCGCCATATTGGCCCCAGGCTCAATGATAATTTAGTCACATTTTTATATTTCAGATGGACTTACAGACTCAGCCCTTACTTCCCATGTAAATAATTCCCCCCTTGATACACTTGGCTCTGGTGCCAGTTGGCGCCATGTGATGATACCACTGTTATGCATTTTTCCTTTGCAGGTTGGAGATACTAAACTTCTTAATTTTCCAACTCAAACGGGTGTCCTGCCTCTTTTGTGGTGTGCCTGGTGTGTTGTCTGTGGGTACTGCGTGAGTGCTTCACATGTCCTTCGAAGTTTGGCCTGCCCGCTTGGTTCCGTGCTACCCCCTTGGAGATTTGGGTAACCACATTTCTTACAATGCCCTTATGTGGTTATAACAAATCATATCCTTATAAAGGCATACGAATCATATCCATATTAAGTCATAGCCAATGCAGTCCAAATACGGCAAGGCTACTCCCATAGACTCCTAGAAAGCACAACTCGTTCTTAAACAAACCAAGCCTCCAGCAGCCCGGGAATTCCCCCTGCTTTTGTATTGATTTGTCCTAGAGCTCCTGGAGTCCTGAAAGAACTGCGAGTTCTTAGTGATGTCTTATGTCCAACCTTACGTCAAACTCGGCCCCTTCCAGGTATAAATATACCAGCATCTGCCCTAGCAAAACACACAGTGGTTTGGAGCAGATCAGCTATCTACTTGCCCGACGCCCTGCTGTGGCAAGTGCCGAAGGAAGCCGACCCTCCCATTGACGCACTGAGAGAGACGCTGTCTTTTCTCCTGCCGAGAAATACAGCTCCAATGTTTCCTGGTCACCCTTGAGGGTTGCTGGGAGATCGAGTCCTGAGAGAGAGATACAAGACCTCCTTCATTCTATAAACAAGGTACGGAGCTGATTAGACCCTTAGAGAATTCTTGATTCAGATTCTTGGCAAAAACTATCTTAACTTAAACTGCAGCTCACTTACTCCTTCCCACGTACTAGGCTTAGGTTAGGTACACCGGGGTAGGCGTATCTTAGAAGCACCAGTTGAGTACGTTTAGTCATGGTTTTATATATGTATATTTTTTATCTATTTTAAACACCGTATGGTTAGAAACCATACCATGCTTTTACAGTATTATTTTATAATACTCCTTTTACTGTACGCACTTTACTTTATAACAAGTATTGCAATTGTGGCAACTCACTTCTCTTGCATGAGAAAGAAGACTGTTCAATAAATAACCTCTTTTATTGAAAACGCCTGTCTCTCTATTTCTCTGCGCTTCTGGTGAAACTAAGCATGCACGATTGACTGAGTAAAATAGTTATCTATTTTTTCCGCGACTCTGGAGATATACTCCTTATTCTGGAGGGAGAAAAGTTGTCATGTTTATGCGGTTGTCAGAAACTAATCCCTTCTTGTCTATTCAGGAAAGTTAACACCTTCCTGTTTACTCGAGAAAGTTTCTAGTGACCTCTGAGCTAGCTGGCATTCATAATTAAGTCTCACATATTCAATAGAGACCTAGTCAACCTAAGTCCTACGTCTAAACTATCGTTTATGCTATTCCAATGCGCAGAGCCTATTGGGAATATAGGAACTACACTACATGGCGCCCAACGTTTGGTAAGGCGATAATTTAACGCTAGATACTAAAGTAACTCAGTCGTGCTTTTCACACAGACCCCTTTTTCCCGTAAATACTCCAATAGACGTCTGGAGTGGGTGAAAGGTTAATATCCGCCAAAACTTAGTAGAAAGAGATTCCTATGTATTAGTTTTTGGTTTAGTCAACGTTGAAGGATACAGTGTTCCAAAATATTGTGCACCTAATCTTTGTTTCCTTGAAACTTGCTCTGCAAAAAACCTTTCAGTCAGTAAAATGACTGGAAGTGACGATGAAAGAGATGCTTTGGCAGCTCAACGTCAAGCAGAGGACACAAGTCTCCGGCAAGATGACCCGGAGGCTATAATAATACCAGTCAATGTAAGGAAGAGTGTAACTTACAAACTTATAGATAATGGAGTATCACCAAGAGGTGGTACAGTCATATTTGTGGCAGAGGCCCATGAATATCGACAGACAGAGGTATTCTATTCCAGGATACATTTTCCAGCAGCACATGCTGTGACACACGAGTTCCACTACTACAAAATAGAGGTATCTCCAACCGAATACGTTCCTTTCGAGGACATTGAAATTCCACTAACGTACCAAGAGCACCAGCTCTGGTTTAATGGTGCCCTAAAACATCAAAATCACTTCACCAGGCTCGGTCCACTAGGTAGACCAGGAGCCACATGGACGGTTCTAGCCGGCTATACACCACATCCTGACATTGAAAAAATGTCAAGCGGAGAACTTTTAGTGAAGCTAAAAGAATTAACAAAAGCATATAGACAATTAGTTCAATTGACAATTGACGGTACGGCGATCCGCCAACAATTGAAAGAAACAGATATAGCAGAACAACCTTTTGAACTTGCCAGAATAATTGAAAAATCCTATGAAGAATTAGGTACAAATAGTTTGGGTGGGAAACCACTAAAACCACAACCAACTGAAAACCCTGAAAAGAGCTTTATTAAAAAATAATCTCATTACTCCAAAAAAGAAGTGGTAGGGTAATAAACAAACAACTCCCAGAGAAAAACAGTTCCAGTCCAGAGGAAGTTCTCCCCAATGGAGAAATAGATCTCCAGAACGGGGGGCAGGTCCCACAACGGGAGCCCTCTGAAAAAAGATACAACCTTAGAAATAGGGATAATTTAAGAAAACCTGACAGATATCAAGATAATGATACACGTCCCTCTCGATCTTTTCAGACTTCCTCAGAGAAATCAGAAAGAAGAGGACGGTCAGAACATAAAGAAGAGTGCGTCAAGTCCAAAGACAAGGAACCTGCTCATCAAAGTAAAAAATTACAATTTCCAAAAAAGAAGGTAGCCAGTATTAAAATAAAACATGCCAAGGATTCTGAGGACACAACTCAAGAACGGAGAATGGGCTCAGACAATGCTAGACATCGCAGCAGAAGTTACCATAGCTCGCAAGATCCTGATGAATCTTCTGGAGACAGTGGACACAAATGAATACATTCAGGTGGAAACTGCAGACACCAGAGTTAGTGTGCCCCACAAATTATATGAAATAACATTATGTATAGAAGGGGACAAAACTAGGAAAATAAAAGGTCTCTTTTGGGAGAACCTATCTAAAGGCTATGATATCCTTCTAGCAGAGAAAGACTGGCCACCAGAGTTTGTCAGGGAGTGCCCACATGGTGAAGAAATGATTATGCCTGCCTTCTCAAATCACATTCCAATTCATAAAAAAATACACATATGCTAGAAAATGGGCAGTGGCCCAAGCCCCTGCATTATATAAAAATCATGTAGGATGGGATGAGGATTCTCCTCACCATACAATTCAGTTAAAAAATCAACCTACTGCACAGAGGCAGTATCCTGTTAAGCAAGAAGCTAAAAAACAAATCAGGGAGATCTTAGATCAACTTGAATATCAGGGGTGATTGAAACATGCACTTCACAAATGAACAATCCTTTGTTTCCTGTCTCCAAACCAGACGATTCATATCGTCTAGTTTTGGACTACAGACACCTAAACTCCTGCTGCAAAACATTTGCAGTACAAAACTCACACAGTGCAGCACTAATGAATAACATCATGCGCAAAAAATATAAAACGACATTAGATATCTCAAATGGTTTCTTTTGCCAAAACATTGCACCAGAAAGCAGGTATTTGACCGCTTTCTCAAGTATGGGGGCACAAAGGCAATTCTGTTGTCTCCCCCAGGGATTCAAGAACAGCCCAGGATTATTTTCAGCCAGGGTAACAGAATTACTACAAATGTATGATGATGAGGCATTATCTTATGTCGATGACATCTATCTTACAGACGATGACCTGGAGATACACTTGAAAAGAGTGAACACCATTATACTTGGGTTCGCATCTGAAGGGTAAAAATTCAACTTTAAAAAGTCACAAATTGCCCACCTCACTGTCCTATTTTTAGGATATGAATTATCAAGTGAAGGCAAAAGCCTAGCAGACAACTTCTTAGAGAAGTGGGCAGTACTCCAAGCTCCAAAAACGCTGAAAAACTTACAATCAATTCTAGGTTTCCTGAATTTCGGAAGAACTTACATTCTAAACTATGCAGAGAGGGTTAAACCTCTCTACGAATTAATAAAACCTGATTTCAAACCAATTAATTGGACTCAGAAACACACAAAATTTTTAAGATCAATACAAACAGATATGTTAACTAAAACAAAACTGCAAACACGCGCAAATGAACGTAACCTTGTAATCCGAGTCATCCCAGGAAGATGCGGATTTACGTACCTAACCTCTAAAGAGGGAGAAACGGTACCAATAGCTTACAAATCACACTTGTACACACAAGCTGAAATTAAATTCAGTTCTACTGAAAAAATTCTGACTGCGGTTCAAACTGCTGTAGCAAAAGAAAGAGCCCTAGCCGAAGTGAAGAGCATATCTGTTTTAACAGTAGTATCAGCCCTAGAGGCAGTAACAAGACCAAGCATTCCGAATGCTAAAGCTTTAGATCCAAAATGGATACAATGGGAAAATTCTCTCGCTGCAACAGACGTGAAACACGCATTTGATCCCAAAATGAAAAAACTAGAAGATCTGAAATACGAACATGAATGTCCTCTGTCAATCGAAATTCTGCCTCACGAACAATACACCTGTGTAATCTACACGGACAGATTTGCACAACACTACGTTGTGGAAAAACAAATTTACAATGCAGCATGCGCGAATGTTAAAGGTCGCTGGCGCTTAGGTAAATTCATACCGATGGTCACTAAAACTGAAACACTCAGAAACTGTACAGCTCAGCGAGCTGAAATAAGATCTTTAAAGATGGCGCTTGAGAATGCCCCACACTAATAGTGTGCGATTCGTATTATTGTGTCCAGTCTTGCAACGAATACATGCAGACCTGGAGTGAAAACGGTTACAAAGATGAGACAGGTGTCACAATAAAGCATAAAAAACTATGGGAACAAGTAGTTCTTTTACAGAAAGTGACGTGATACATACGCAGAGTCTTCATTGTGATGGCATTCACGTTGCAGGGAATTCATTGGCTAGCAGAGCTAGAACGGCAGAGGTTCAACCGGCTTCCGTAGCTACAAAAGAGCGTTCTAAAAAACAAATAAATGGAGAAACCATTCTGGCAGTAAAAGCCTCATTAAAAGGCGACTATGCAGCATTACCTCTCAACTATCCACTCGACAATACATACATAATTGATGCGAACTCCGTTCCTTTTGCTCGAATCCCTGGAGTGGGGGACAGAGTAATTCCAAACACAAACCTGAGGGCTAACTTGATTCAAGAAGCACACATGGGAATGGGTCTGAGGCACCAAGAGATCTTGAAATCTCTAATAGAATTGCAATCACAATACTGGTGGCCGGGGATGAGCGTGTAAATTTATAACTTTGCAATGGATTGTCAGGACTGCAACAGAGATCGCAGTTGTGAACCGGGCCAGATACCAGCCCAGACACCTCTATTAGACAGCATCAGGCTATCTACACGCAGACATCCACACGGAAAAATGCGATCCCATAAATATTAAGACGAGATTCATTTAGATGTGGCCCCAGTGCTCGGCTGACGCCAGAACTGTTATAAAAGATTTGCGAGTCTTTATCGGCACATACGCAATTGGCATGCTACATTCTGACCAAGGTCCTGCGTTTATCTCTAGAGCTTACAAGGAGGCCATGGTCAGCTTGGGCATTGCATTGCGGTACTCTAATCCATTCCATCCTGAGGGAAATGCGGTAGTGAAAAGAAAAAAATGTGACATAAAGCAATCTATAACAACGAGGGTATTAGGTTCGGGTGATGGGTGGGTCAAACATCTAACAAGTTTCCAACGTAGTCTTAATAATTTGCCAAGACATTCTCTGGGGGGAATCACTCCGTATGAACTATTGTTTGGTACTTGAATGATAATCGAAGATCTTGATTGTCAGACTTCAGTGGTAGAACAGAAAACCTTTGATATCAAAGATCGTTTGGCTGTTTTACAGGACTTAAATGAAACAAGAAGAAGTCTAAGTAACACAAAGCTAAAGCCAAAGGCCACTGAAGAAAAACCACCTGTCCCAGCTAGACCTGTCTGGATTCCAAAGATTGGGGATCTGGTCAGAGAAAAGATCACGGTGAAGAAGGAATTTGGGCATTCTTACAGAAAAGCAGTACCTGTCTTAGCTATCAGCGGAACAAGATCAGTAGTACTACCGCCCAATGCTGGTAAAAAGGAGAACAGAGTTGTATCAATCGACCTGGTAAAACCACAATCATGTAGGCCCAGTGGACTCCCAAGAAGTAGCAGAAGACCAAACCTTGCTACAATTCAAGAGGTTCAGACTGAGAGACTAATCACATTTGATAAACCTGCAGTGAATAAAAAAGGACTATGCAACAATGCCATGGAACTTGCGCCTCTTGAAACCCAAATTGCAACAGCTCGTCAAGAGACACCAATCTACAATGATGTAGCCTCTGACTATACAACTGCAAAGATTAATGAAAATCCGGAAGCAATTCCAACAATTGACAGAACTGCATCTGGCTACTTCATCAATTTCAATGACTTTTCTGAGGATCCAAGTGAACATGAAGAAAAGCCAGCAACTAAAACTTTCAAAGAAAAAATGACTGAACTCTTTCATCAACTTGGAAAAACATATCTGATTTCACCATGGATTGACTTATGGTTTCTGTTAGGTGTACTTCCTCCTACTCTGGCTCAGTTTGGTTTTAAGCTTGGGAAGAATGATTGAAGGAAAATACAGTACAATGGACACAGCAAGTCAGAACATCACTTGGTCCTAAAGCCTCACAGATCTTCTCACATTGAAAAAAGAGAACTATCATCAGTAAACATCACAGCCATTCCTATACCTGGTGGTGTAGCATGGGACGCTACTGATTATGACATATATGGCCCGGTTGAACTTTTGAGATATCTACATCAGTTCAAGGTTTCATTAAGTGACTTTGTATCACCTAGTACTTTCTCTAATGTTTGGGACTTTGAAAATATTAATAATATGATGCCAGATTTAGAAATGTCAGCAACATTTACAGAATATGATTATTTAGAAGGCTCATCAAACTATGAAGAAATGTATTGCTTTAATCATTATGGGCATCACTATTTGCATAAATCTGCTAATCATAGAAATGTTTTTGCATATAATCAATGGGAACTTTGTCCAACACCGCCAAAAGGCAGCTCGAAAACATTTTATGAGAAATTCCCATACTTCTCAGGGTTTAATATCACTGACCCAGAAACGTTTTATTTTAAAATGTTAAATAAGACAGGAATGAAAAACATGTTGACAAACACTAAATTGATATATTCCACAAAATTTTATGAAAAAATTTCTACATTTGGTTTTGAATTTTGGAAAAACAACATTGAAACAAAAACCATCTGGGGTACAAAAGATTGGCAGGTACAAGGTCTAGAATCATTTTTCAGAGCCTGCATGATCCCAAAACAAATAATGTTCCTGAATGACACCATTCAACAAACAACCTGTCTTGGCCTAGCCAAGATAAAAGACTTAAACAAACCGTCTATACCAAAGCCCATACCTGATAGTAATATCTCTACAGATGCGGAAATAGACGTATTCCATATTTTACACCAAAACAGAACAAATCCTGATTGGAGAAAATGGTTGATCTGGCCCACAGACACTAATAACTGTCAAGATAGATTCCTGAATAAAAGACAGGGGTTCATACAGAACAGGCCAGACCCAAGATATTCCCAGGGACAACATCCAGGGATAATTACAACATACAGTGTAGGGAAACTATGCCTCGAATGGCTACAGAAATCCACACTGCCTGAAATTAAGCAACATTTGACTTTACTCAAAGAAGGTGCTGACTTGCGAGATTTCATATTGGGACCTCGCAAACAGCGTCAAAAATGTTTCATATACGCCGGTATATACACTGCTTACAACGAAGCTTGGAAAGTAACGCAAATTGAAACTGCTGGAAAAATACGAGAAATTGATCGTAATAATTTGGAAAAATCACTGTCTGTAGTGGACAATGAGTTAACGACTCTGTCCTCCAGAATTTATTCACTGGACAGCATTGTATCATCTGCTATTGATATAATAGAACAGGATATGCTAATGTTACAACATGGCCAGTCCCAATTACGTTCTATTGTACAGTTAGGCTGGACGTTACAAAACCTCCATTCAGGCTACGTGCCATGGCGTCTAATCAACACAACGTCATTATTTTCAATCTTTAACCTTACTGATAAACAAATCTCTTTGGCACAAAAAGGAGCAGACTATACGGTGCTGAGCATTGAAAAATTAGAAAAATTGCCATTGACAGTCTCCGAAAGACCCGTCATTGAATGGATAATACATGGCACAATTACAATTCCGATAACGACTTTTCAGTTTTAATATTGCCAAAAGCATATACCAGCAGGCCTGTATGAAAGGTTGGGTAAAGGTTACATCAAGTCGACCTGGAATCTACCTTATACACATAGATGTTACAGTGGGGGGAAAAAAGAGGTGTTTCTTAGTGGTAACAACTGTAAAAATTCACTAAGCGGCACACTTCTGTGTCAAGAAATTAACTTGCATGGAGCCTGCGAAGGTTCATCAAATAACCTTTCATGTCACCTGCACGGCACCCCGGCTACACAGATAGAGCCTTTTTTCAGACAACTTTCCAACGCCAGTTACGTTATAATAAGTGACCGCAGCTGTTGTGGCATGGTGCCAGGAAGGGCCTATCTCGTCAGTGTAGCTTCCATGGTCACTTGCTGTATGCAAGTATGTATCCAAACAGCAAACCAGACAAGGAGGCAACGATATGGCCTTCTCTGAATATCTCTTCTATTCGAATTGATACTTTAAGCAGAATGAAATCCATTCTTTTACAAACAACTGTGCCTTTAACCTTGTCTAGAGAGACGTATGATCTGCAAGTTGCAAGGACAGCGGCAGAGATACATGCATTATTATCAACAAATTGCCCTGTGCATTTCTTAGAAATGTTAGGTCAATTTTTAAACATGTCTGATACCAGTGGCATCGCACATGCATTTAAGACATTTTTTTCGGGATTATTAGCACCCTTTGAAGCAGTCCTGAGCATCTTCCCGAATTTTGTGCACTCTGTGTTTGGCGGCCTGCCTCTCATCTTGGGACTCGTAGCAGGAATTTTATTTTTGTTCCTTCTGCTCCGATATGGCAAATCCAGCCACAAACAAAACTCAGGCTACCATGGAAGAAACGATCCTAGCGATGAGATACCGAGAAAGAATAACTAAAGTACTTGGCTTGGCTCGGCTAAGAGATCTGAATACTACCTGGTTTCTTTCATTCAGACCAATCTGGCAAGATTGCATCCTACCTGTTCTACGATGCCTGCTATGCGGAGAAGAATGCGTGTTGGACGTCTGTCTCACACTACCATCAGCAGTACCTTTGGATATCGATACTTTGCTTGGTTCGGTAACGGCTCATGAAACGTGTTGTCCCCAGCGGCTACCTATTCTGATGACGGCATTCGTTGAGACCTCACCATTACGATTAGGTGACGGTGAGGTACGAGATGAAAGCAGCACACAGGTACCACCTTCTGTGACCATTGCTGATCTGAACAACAATGACAGCAATGCTTCTCATATCTGCACTATTTCTACTTTTTCGGACTTGGTCCAACTTTCACCTACTGTTGTAGATGAATTCTTTGCCACCCTATCTGAGTTAATGTTCTCTCCTAACAACGAGAATAACTTTTGAGCACATAGCGTTCCCTGTACTCTGAATTCGACCTTCAATTTAGAAAAACAGAAACTTCTAAAAAACTGTGGAACTATTTTTTGCCCTGAAAGCGAAATTATTTTTCCCCGTTCCCAAAATATTTACCTTATTTTTTGGCACATGATACTCTGCTTAAAGTAGAACTATTCTTAGAGAACAAGATTTCTGTTTTGAAACTCTAGAGACAATATTTTGATTTAGCCTCTAGCACATGTACAATCTTGTATAAATATGTGATGAAATGGTCTCGACCTTCTCTTCTGTATTAAGAGCCATTTCATAAATGTAATTTTCGTGATTCATTCAGCCAATATTTCAACGTACTATATTTGCATTATCTGAATGATACCACTGCTTGAAAACGTACAGTATATTACTCATTTTTCGTGTATATACCATTTCAAGTGCATTTTATGTATTTTGGGGTGGGATGGAAAACACATGCATAGTCATATGTAGGACCCTATTTAAATATCCCAGATTTATGCCCTTATGTGTGTATAACAAATCATATCCTTATAAAGGCATAAGAATCATATCCATATGAAGTCATAGCCAATGCAGTCCAAATATGGCAAGGCTACTCCCATAGACTCCTAGAAAGCACAACGCGTTCTTAAACAAACCAAGCCTCCAGCAGCCCGGGAATTCCCCCTGCTTCTGTATTGATTTGTCCTAGAACTCCTGGAGTCCTGAAAGAACTGCGAGTTCTTAGTGACGTCTTATGTTCCAACCTTACGTCAAACTCGGCACCTTCCAGGTATAAATATACCAGCATCTGCCCTAGCAAAACACACGGTGGTTTGGAGCAGATCAGCTATCTACTTGCCCGACGCCCTACCCTGCTGTGGTAAGTGCCGAAGGAAGCCAACCCTCCCATTGAGGCACTGAGAGAGACGCTGTCTTTTCTCCTGCCGAGAAATCCAGCTCCAGTGTTTCCTGGTCACCCTTGCGGGTTGCTGGGAGATCGAATCCTGAGAGAGAGATGCAAGACCTTCTTCATTCTATAAAAAATGAAGCTGATTAGACCCTTAGAGAATTCTTGATTCAGATTCTTGGCAAAAACTATCTTAACTTAAACTGCAGCTCACTTACTCCTTCCCACGTACTAGGCTTAGGTTAGGTACACCGTGGTAGGCGTATCTTAGAAGCACCAGTTGAGTACTTTTATTCATGGTTTTATATATGTATATATTTTATCTATTTTAAAAACCGTATGGCTTAGAAACCATACCATGCTTTTACAGTATTATTTTATAATACTCCTTTTACTGTACGCACTTTACTTTATAACAGGTATTGAAAACTTCCAATCTACCATGTCTTTCATCAGCAATTGGATGAATGCAAACCAACTTAAGTTGAACCCAGGAAAGACCGAGCTTGTACTGACTGGGCCCCCGGCTAACCCTAACCCTTGGACCTCCAGATTCTAGCCGCATTCACTGGGCAGTGCCCCATGCCCGGTGGGTTCGGTCAAGAGCCTTGGAGTCACCATTAGTGAGGACCTGACGATGAAACCCCAAATTAAATCTGTGCTTTCGGCTTGTTTCTACCATCTCCGTCGCATTAGGAAGATTAGCAGGTTCCTCACTCACGAGGCCTTGGTTCAGACTATGCTTGGGCTGGTTATTTCCCGGATTGCTTATGGGAATGCGCTGTATGCTGGGATCCCCCTCTACCAGTCCCAACAGCTTCAGATGATCCAGAACCAAGCGGCCCGGCTGGTTTTCCGGCAGCCTAGGACATGCTTGGCAAAGCCCCTCCTGAAGAGCTTGCACTGGCTCCCTGTGATCCAGCGCTGCTTCTTTAAGGTGGGCTGCCTGATTCATCAAGCTCTCGCACAACAAGGCCCGGCTTTTATTTATTCTCGTCTTCATCGATATATCCCTTCTCGTGCCCTCCACTCCTCGAGCTCCAATCTGCTGTTGTCATGCCCTTTTAAACTGAAAAGATTGGGTGGACTGAGATTTGCTTCCCAAGTTCCTCTCTTTTGGAACTCTCTACCATCCGGCCTCCGTCTTATTCCTTCCTACCATGCTTTTAGGAAGGCGCTGAAAACTTGGTTATTCACTCAAGCCTTCGATTAGTCATTGTTTGGCTACGTTATCCACTGGCAGTTCTCTCCTCTGTTTGTGCAAAGCGCCAAGAAGCCGTTGGTGAACGTGCGCTGAATAAATTCCTTTATCATATCATTTATCATATCATATTGCAATTGTGGCAACTCACTTCTCTTGCATGAGAAAGAAGACTGCTCAATAAATAACCTCTTTTATTGAAAATGCCTGTCTCTCTATTTCTCTGCGGTTCTGGTGAAACTAAGCATGCACGATTGACTGAGTAAAGTAGTTATCTATTGTTTCCGCGACTCTGGAAATATACTCCTTATTCTGGAGGGAGCAAAGTTGTCATGTTTATGCGGTTGTCAGAAACGAATCCCTTCTTGTCTATTCAGGAAAGTTAACACCTTCCTGTTTACTCGAGAAAGTTTCTAGTGACCTCTGAGCTAGCTGGCATTCATAATTAAGTCTAACATATTCAATAGAGACCTAGTCAACCTGGGTCCTACGTCTAAACTATCGTTTATGTTATTCCAATGCGCAGAGCCTATTGTTAATATAGGAACTACACTACATCAGCATATGCCTCCATAGCAGTGTTAGCCTCCATATCACAAGGCAGTCATTCTAATTATTCTAAGAAGTTAAAGTGGTTAAACATTGCGAATATGAAATTACGGCTATTTGCTAGGCGAGCACCTGGTTGAGCTAAGGGTCAATAGCTTTAGGCCTCTAAAAGAAACTTAGGGGGACCAGGAGTATTCCTCATGAAGTCCCTTGGAAATTTGAGAATTGTTTCAAGATAAACCCCACCAACTTGATGACTCAGAAATTTATGACAATACAAGGGCATCATGGTGTTGCCAACCCACGGTACCCTGAGAACTGCAAATATGTTACTTGAAAGAAGATCACTACTAAAACACCCAAGATTCGAGCTCAGCCAATGGATCGCCTTATTCTTTAATTGGGCATCTGCCTCATTTTAGGTAGCCGGCAAAGGAGGACATTTTTTTAAATTGCAATATACGGGGAGCATTCAGGAGGAAGATGCAAAGCCTCGGGAGTCTTCCTACTGCCCTTCATTTCTAGGAAGTCAATTTTTGTGGATGGAGCACGCACAGTCGTTCTATCGAGGCATCCTGCCGGGCCATAAGTGTCAGATTGTAGCACCTGGACACAAGTTGTTTGAGACCCTTATTAGACCCTCTGTCTTTTGCTATAACCACCTTGGGAGTTAAGGGCAAGAGGCCAGCTCAAAGCAACAATGGTGTGGTGCTGTACCTTTGGCCATGCTGGGTTGCTTGCTTTCAGTCAGTGCAAGCAGTTTCTTCATAGATTTATCAATGCTCTATAAGAGGCCATTAGTTTAGTCAACATTTCGTCCAAGTGCCCCAATATACCAAATACGTTTATATCAGTGGTGTAACAAAGGCCCCCACAGCACCCCCATAGCAGTGGGGGCGAGCTCCAGGGGCCCCCTCAGCACAGTACCCTGGCCTGAGAGCTCCTAGGTGAGTCTGGAGGGCCCCCCCGCCATGTACTTTGCTGGGGGACGCCCTCAACTTTTGTTACGCCACTGGTTTTTATCCCAAGACAACTCGGACTGAACTTGTGGATGATCTGCAGAAGCTGAGGGCCTGCCTCTACTCTGTCGGGGCAAAGGCCATGCTTTTTTTCCACCACACTTTAGTACCTTGGTCGGGTGTGAACTACTTTTCTTTTTTTATTAGGTGGGAAGGCTGCACCATCTGCATTGGGACATTTTCAGGTGCTACGATAGTTTTCTTGGGACACAGTTATGAGTTCAGAGGTCCCACAAATAAACTGGGGTTACTAATGCAAGGGCAGCGAAACTTGTCAAACCTGAAGGTGGGGTTGAAAGCTCCTACCTGCACCAGTTTCTGGAGGATTAATGGTTTGTTCATTGTTAGTTATGAATGACAATGATCTCATGGTAACCCCCAGCCTCTCTTCTACATATTCTATTTCAGAGTTAATGGCTAACATGGCGGTGGTGAGTTAGTAGGTATTAGTCCTAGCGATCATTCACAGTACCTGCTATAGTACTTGCTTTTCTCTTACCTATTCTGCATAAGGAAGCAATAATTACTCAGAAGTTGACAACTTTTGATGGTCTTCCGATGACCATGCCAAGAGGGATGAACCAACCCAGCCTCCCCAGTCGGTGATGGGCGCATACGGGCCGCCCTTGGCCCGTGCACGTCCCGCACTGTGGGGGCTCACAGCGCAGTAGTGGAACTCATATATGTTTCTTATCGAGGGCCATCAAGGATTTCATAATTCCACCAGCTGCACAACCTTGTGTGCCTCACATGGATGTCTTTACTGGGCTTTCAGACTTCCTGTGTATTGAGTATCTGCTGATGAGAGGAGCAGCCTCATATTTTTATGTTTACCACACATGGCATCCTCCATCAGGGGCCAAAATCCAAAGGGAGGAATAGATTGCTGTATGTTAAGAATTTTTTGTTTGCCCTGGAAGTGCCATGGGCCAGAACCCTTGTCTTTTGCACCTCATGTAAGCTAGCACTAAAAACCTGTTGCCTCACTAGGGGGATGATCTCGCCACCCTCAAACACACACCCATATCATGTTCACTCATGCTTCCTACCCCAGCAATCCCTAGGCACCCTGGGCTTGATTCACAGAACTAACTTAAGACAAAATCCTAAACTTTTTTTTACCATTTTGGTATTCACAGAAGGCACTTGCTCATTTTGGTATTCACAGAAGGCACTTACTAATTTCTGTATTCACTGAACTTAGGAGTCCTAACTTTAGGACTCCTAAATGCCTTCTATGAATACTGAAAGTCTTAAAGTTAGGATTTTTCTCAGTTTAGGAGTAGTAAAGTTTGGACTCCTACCTTTAGGACTCCTAAATGCCTTCTGTGAATACCGAAAGTCTTAAAGTTAGGATTTTTCTCAGTTTGGAGTAGTAAAGTTAGGACTCATAACTTTAGAACTCCTAAACTGAGAAAAAGTCTTAAAATGCTAACTTTAAGACTTTCGGTCTTCACAGAAGGCATTTAGGAGTCCTAAAGTTAGGAGTCCTAACTTTGCTACTCCTAAACTGAGTAAAGGCCTAGCTTTAAGACTTTCGGTATTCACAGAAGGCATTTAGGAGTCCTAAAGTTAGGACTCCTAACTTCTGTGAACACCAAAATGAGTAAGTGCCTTCTGTGAATACCAAAATGGTAGTAAGTTTAGGATTTTGTTTTAAGTTAGTTCTGTAAATCGGGCCCATTCTAATCGCCTCAACCCATAGTCCAAGCACTGAGCAAACAATGAACCTCAGTGGGCATTCCACAATATATCAGACACTTGACATTACTGATATAATCACCAAACTCCAATTACATTCACTTTTATTTACAGAGACACGGTGCACTCCCACCTCTGAACATACTCTACATGTTCCCATGCCCAGAGGCTACAGAATCAATCAATCAATCATCAATTTGTAAAGCGCGCTACTCACCCGGTAGGGTCTCAAGGCGCTGGGGGGAGGGGTCCGTTACTGCTCAAAAAGCCAGGTCTTGAATTGCTTCCTGAAGGAGAGGTGGTCCTGGGTCAGCCGTAGGTGGATGGGGAGGAAGCTCCATGTTTTGGCCGCCAGGTAGGAGAAGGATCTTCCTCCAGCGGTGGCTCTGCGAATGCGTGGTACGGCGGCGAGGGCGAGGCTGGCCGATCATAGCTGGCGGGTGGGTGTGTAGAAGGTGAGACGGCTGTTGAGGTACTTCGGGCCCATGTCGTGGAGAGCCTTGTGTGCATGGGTGAGGAGTCTGAACGTGATCCTCTTGTTGACGGGGAGCCAGTGCAGGTCTCTCAGGTGGGTCGAGATGTGGCTGTGGAGAGGGATGTCCAGGATGAGTCGTGCGGAGGCGTTCTGTATGCGCTGGAGTCTTTTCTGTAGTTTGGCCGTGGTTCCCGCGTAGAGGGTGTTCCCATAGTCCAGTCGACTGGTGACGAGTGCCTGGGTGACTGTCTTCCTGGTTTCGGTGGGGATCCAGTGGAAGATCTTACGGAGCATGCGCAGGGTGTTGAAGCACGATGACGATACGGCGTTGACTTGTCTGGTCATCGAGAGGGAGGAGTCCAGGATGAAGCCCAGGTTACGTGCGTGGTCCGTTGGCTTGGGGGTGGTGCCCAGGCCAGGGGGCCACCAGGAGTCGTCCCAGGCGGAGGGCGATGATCCCAGGATGAGGACTTCCGTCTTGTCTGAGTTCAGTTTCAGGCGGATGTTCTTCATCCACTCGGCAACGTCTTTCATCCTTTCATGAAGGCTGGCTCTGGTGGGTTCGTTGGTGAGGGAAAGGATCAGCTGGGTGTCGTCGGCGTAGGAGATGATGTTGAGGTTGTGTTGGCGTGCGATGGCTGCGAGGGGGCTCATGTAGACGTTGAAGAGGGTGGGGCTGAGTGAGGAACCTTGTGGTACGCCGCAGATGACCTCGGTGGCCTCGGACCTGTATGGGGGGAGGCGGACTCTCTGGGTTCTTCCGGCGAGGAACGAGATGATCCACTCCAGAGCCTTCCCTTGGATCCCGATGTTGCTGAGGCGCTGTACTAGGGTGCGGTGGCAGCCAATGTCGAACGCCGCAGATAGGTCCAGGAGGATGAGGGCCGCTGTTTCCCCGTTGTCGAGCAGGGATCTGATGTCGTCGGTGGCTGTGATGAGGGCGGTCTCGGTGCTGTGGTTGGCACGGAAGCCGGATTGCGAAGGGTCGAGGGATCCGTTTGTCTCGAGGAAGGTGGCAAGCTGTCTGTTGACGATCTTCCTGATGACTTTGGCAGGAAAAGGGAGGAGCGAGATGGGGCGGAAGTTCTTGAGGTCGGTGGGGTCCACTGTTGGTTTCTTCAGGAGGGCGCTGAGCTCAGCGTGCTTCCAGCTCTCCGGGAAGGTGGCGGTGTTGAAGGAGATGTTGATGATGTCCCGGAGTTGGGGTGCGATGATGGAGTCGGCCTTGTTAAAGACGTGTGGGGGCAGGGGTCGGTTGGTGATCCGGAGTGGATGGTGTTCATCGTGCGGGTGGTGTCTTCGGTGCTGACCGGGGTCCAGTTGCAGAGGGTGGTGGTGGGGGCGTTGGTTCGGTGGTTGGGTGCGTGGTCTGTGCGCCGAAGCTGTTGTGTATGTCGCCGATCTTGCGGTGGAAGAAGGTGGCGAGTGAGTCGCAGAGGTCTTGCGAGGGTGTGATGTCGTTGTTTCTGGCGTTGGGGTTGGAGAACTCTTTGACGATGCTGAAGAGTTCCTTGCTGTTGTGGGTGTTGTTGTCCAGTCGTTCTTTGAATGTTGTCCTTTTGGTGGTGCGGACATAACACATTGATTGCACACACAAGTCACAAGTCACATGATCATGCACAAATCTTCCTGACCGTACGCTGCAGAGGAATCTCTAGCTCCATGAATCTCCTAACAAGCCACTTCCCCCTCCTGTCTTATGAAACAGTTACCCTCTACCAAATCTATCAAAAAAAACATTCATTGAAAAACGACAGGACTTGCTATCATTTAATCCATCAGTCACCAATGCAACATCTTTCTCATGCACTTAAATCTATGAGGAGACCTCACAACCAAAATTATGAAGAGAACATTCTTAACCTTTGCAACACCATGAACAATAATCAACACATCACAGAGCCAGTCCCACCAAAGTGAACAGTCTCAATCTCTCTTTCATTACCATGAAGACCCTAAATTCCATTGACCAGTGCCACAACCATTCAGATACCTAGTCACAACACAACTACCACCCTGGACCATCAAACACGGATATTTCACTTTCAAGCACTTCCCGATGATGCTCTAAAGCAAGACTTCATTATAGCCACAAACTTAAAGACATCCAATATAACTTATGCAAACCACAAAAACAATTACCAACAGCAAACAAGCTATCCACAAACGATAAAGTACCTAGTTCACAATCCAGCTCCAAGGTCATCTCACAGAACTAGAAGCTCTTCATTGTTGATGCTGTACCACACCATGGCATGGCACCACATTCAAAGTCAGTTATTATCACAAAAATATCGCAGAATCATACGAACAAGAATTTTCTGGGTAGTATATGGCGCACACAAAGTAAGTGTTCAAAATGATTTATTTTCTTACAATTCAGTAAACCAATCAACAAAAAAATCTATTGTTTTGAGTCAAGAGTTGAGTGCTCCAGGGGGAGGAAATGGCATCTTAAATTCCGCAAAGAGAACAATGTCCATACAATATACATTGATTCCCTCTCACTCCATGGTATATAGTAAAAGTTCCAAAATTAGAAGAGGAGTCTTCTTAATACTTTATTAACTGGAATTCAAAGTATCCTTAGTGGACAAGTTGTATATAACAATAGCCAACACAATGAATCAGTCAGAAAATGTTATTCACATTAGATTTGGTGCATAAAAGAACATAAAAACGTACATCACAACTAATAAGCGCAATAATTTGTCATAAGACGATCACATTAAAACTATTGTCTAAAACTTCATAAAACAAGGTTTCAAACCCTATTCTCTTTATCTGATTGGTTCCATAACTCATATACAAATATTTGAACAGCTTAAAACCCTTGAATAACAATCAGGGAGTTCCATACATTAAATAAAAAAGTCTAGGCCTAATAGGTTATGCTCAATTGTTCACTAGCCAACATGTGCTTTGTCGCTGGGTTAATACGCTCTATCGGCTTCATCAGGGTTGTTCATATCAATAACATTAAAGATACCATTCTTTAAAAAGTAACAGAACCTATATCCTCATGAACAGGTAAAACAACGCCATACACAGATATATGGTGTGGGTGAACGTGGAGCACTGTCCCATTGACATGTGAGAAGTATATAATTGATGGACATAGCTTCTGAATACATCTTGCCTATACCTAGATATTGTTATTAGGAACAGTTCTGAGGAAGTCGACTTCATTTGGAGCTTCTGGAACATGAAATGGGAAAATATAATTTGCACCATAAAAAAAATAGCATAAAATTATGTTACAAGGTTACTCACTTCACAAAAATCAAAAGCGGATAAAATATATTTTTCAACTCTTAAGCTCTGAAATCTAAGAATTATGGGCCATGATGTATCAATATTGGACTTTGCGATTCCATAATAGCAAATTTTACCGATTTGCTATTATGGAATCGCAAAATGCAATGTATGTAGGTTTCGCAATAATAATTGCGATTCCTACATACTCCTTATTTGTGACTCGCAAATTGCGAGTCGCTAATAAGGAATTGTTTCCCATTCATTTCTAAGGGCCCCAGGGCCCATAGGAATGAATAGGAATTGCATGTGCAATTTCAAGGGTGCTAAGTTTCAATATCAAGGGTGCCAAATGGACACCCTGTTGCACCTTTGGAATATGCATGTGTGCCCATGTGGCACACATACATGCCCTAATGGCATGTATGTACGCCATATGGCACCTTGAAAAACTGCAAAAAAGTGCATATTTCATGGAATTTGCATACTACCACCAACTCGAAATTGGTAGTAATTTGCGATTCCTTAAAGGCAGGTCGCAAATTGTTTTTGCATCCTGCATTTCATTTAACCCCTCTCCTGCTGGTGACGGAACCACTCCGTCATCAGCTGCGGTCGCGCTGTGCTGATGACGGAGCGGTTCCGTCATGGCCCGCTCAGCACGCTTGCGCGGCGCGGATTCCGCGCCTGCGCTGAGCGTTCTATTGAGCGGGCGGGGCCGTGACGGAACCACTCCGTCATGAGCACAGAGCAACCGCGGCTGGTGACGGAGCGGTTCCGTCACCAGCATGCGCCCACCGCGTGGCCGCCCCGCCCCCTTAGCACTGCGGCGGAATAGCCGCCGCAGTGAAGGGGTTAAGGAATCGCAAATTGCAATTCCTTAAATGCATTCACAAAATAGGGAATCACAACTTTTGCGATTCCCTGTTTTGCGAATGCCTTTTGGGAAGATACATCCCCTAAGGCTTTTTCCCATTCGCAAATGTGCCGATTCTGCGAATCAGCCTATTTGTGAACGGGGAAACCGCTTGATACATCTGGCCCTATGTTTTAGGCAAAAACATCTTGTCCCATTTGTCTATGACAGAAGCGGCAAAAAACGGTGCAATATAGTTATGTTCTCTTGCTTAAAAATGGGATATTGCTGGATTAAGGTTTCTTTGTGAAAACCTTTGTTGCTCCTTTAAAACAGTGAGTAAGCAATTCCTTTTCCTCACGTTTTCACATCAAATGTCCTCATTTTTGCCCTTGTGCAAACAATTTTATGTAATATGAACAGGAAAAAATCAGTGTGCTTTATTCTGTGATACATAAAAAGCACACATGATGCCAAGGGATTTGCCCTTGTTTTGCACAAGTGTAAACTATTTGAGATGAAGCAAAGAAGTCAAGTGTTTGCGAAAAAAACTGTAATGCTCACATCTCTACAGGGACTTCACCTGATTTTTCATATTAGAGTTAGGCAAGAGCATCTAAAAATAATAATGCTTTTTTTGTTAAAACATATGCTCCGATATTTTACTACAATTTTATTGAAATTATCTAAAAATTGAGGAACGTGAGGCAGGCACTTCCGTGCAGTACATATATATTAAAATCTGCTATTACATTTTTGTGTCCCATTTTCATTGCTCTTGTCAATGATGTTCCAGATGGCTATGCTAAAAAATAGCATGCACGGTACAGTTAGCTTCAGTTGAAAGCTACCCATTGGAGCGTGGATTTATCACATAAGGAACGATTTATTAAGAGTAAACGGAGGAGACAACGTCATGGTTCATTCCTTAGTGAGTGATTGCGAGTCTTGTTGGCACTGGACTTTTCTGCGAGCTTACATCCTGTAATCAAGCCTTGGTTACACATTACCTAAGCCATTTACAGGCAGTGATTTTATTTTCTTTATGTTGAATAGTTTTATATAGGCGAAGGTGGACCAAGTGCGCCAGAGCACTTTGCTAATGCAAAGATCCCAGGAAGGAGAAGTCACCACCGTCAGCTTTACCTCCAGATCCTTAGCTCCCAACAAACAAAAGTTTAGTGTTATAGAAAAGGAAATGTTGGCAGTAGAGTAGTTCGGGCCATAGAACGATTCAGGCAATTCTTGTGGGGTTCGAAGTTCCTATTACGCACAGACCACAAGCCGCTGGTGAGGGTCCTGACCTTATGCGGGCATGCCCATGCATTGCCCCAAATAGCAACAATGACCCTGAGACTACTAGACTCTGTCTACGAACTGGAGTACATCCCCGGGACAAAAAGCAAAGTAGCTGATTTCTTGAGCTGAGCGGCTGCATTGGAACCTGCAGCGGAACAGGAACCCTCAGAGTGGGAGGATTACATAGTGGGACACACGCAAGACCACGAAAGTGTGATCAACAGCCAGGAATGGGAGGAAGCGTATACCAATGATGAAATGTTGAAGACAGTGAAGAGCTACGTGACGCAAGGGCGGCCAGACAAGAAGCACCCTGACAGCCAGTTGAGGAAATTCTGGAAGTCAGGGAAGAATTGTCCATTGGTGAAAATCCAATGTTTCTACTCAGAGCAGACAAAATGTTGCCCCCACAGCCACTGGTAGATCACCTCTTGGCCATCCTATATGAAGGACACCTCGGAATAATGAAGATGAAAGCCAGGGCGAAGTAGGCGTACTGGTGGCCAGCAATGAACAATCAGATAGAAAAAAATGTCAGGACATGTGAAAGTTGCAGCAGGGCAGACAAAGCACAAGTACTATTACGTCCATCTCTGGGAAGGTTTGCTTGCCCCTAAAGTCTGTGGGAAATGCTCTTGGTGGACATCTTGGGTCCCATAATGGACACCAATGGCGTGCCTAAATAAGCAATCGTCTTGGTAGACAGGTACACCAAGTGGCCGGAAGTGGACATTCGTGAAGTAGCGGACACCGATGCAGTACTTTCCTTCCTCACTGCCACATTCTTGAGAGAAGGAATTCCCAAGGTAATCACCTGCGACAATGGACCACAGTTCATTTCAGCAAAGTGGAATGCATTCATGGACCGCAACGGTATAGAGGTAAAACATACCCCAGTCTACCATCCGGCGGGGAACCGACCAGCAGAGAGATTCAACAGGGTGATAATGGGCTCTGTACAAGCGGCAATAAGTGCAGGACAAGGCTGGGAGAAGGAACTTCAACGGATGCTATGGGCATATCGCATCACCCCTGCCAACAGGGGATATAGCCCATTCAAAGTGCTCAGGAGACGAGACCCTTTCATGAAGGACAATCTAGCATGGAAACAACTGGTTGTCCAAATCAAATGGTCCCCGGCTGTTGTGCGTCGCAACATGGACAGAGCGCAGGCCTTGTACACCGAATAGTACAACAAACGTCGCAACATCAAGGAGGTGACCCTAGAAAAGGGCAAGTGGGTGAGAGTGAAGCAAGCAGTGATGAAGAAGAAAGGAGACAGCAAATTTAGCCCCCCATTACAAGTAGTGGAACCATACGCCAGATCAGCCTTGCTAAGCGATGGTAAAGTATGGTTGCAGGATAGAATGGCACGATGCAACAAAGTTATGAAGTGGGAAGACCCGGATGTTTGGGGTTCACCCATCCCTGAGGAGAGCAAAGAACCTGAAAGGACGCAAACATTGGAAGGAACCATGCAAGAAACCATCATTACAGAGCGGGATGACGAAGTACTGTACGTTCCTGTACAGCGTGATGGTGAGGGGTCGACCTATCAAATTACACCTCGGAGCCCAGTTAACGATGGAAGGGAAGGTGCGCAGCGAGCAAAGGCGAAGGTGAATGCATGCCCACCAGTCAGCGACCTGCGGATAGGAGGAAGCCCAATGAAAATGCGTACCAGGTTGGGCAGACTGATCAAGGCACCCAAGAGATATGAGGACTATGACATGGAGACCAAGTAAGACTGTTATGTACTCATTCCCTTTAACTGCCATGGTAGTCTTTGTCTATTCCACCCATCATCCAGTGTTTTGTTACTTTTATTGATGTAATGCCAAAGGGAGGAGATATGTGGTGACGCGCTCTAGTTGTTGAGAGCGTGCGCCCCGGGCAGGCTGGGAACGTAGGCAGCCATTTTGTATGTCGTGACAATAGCTGGCGGCAAGTCGGGTTCCTGGCGCTCGGGTTATTAAATCCTCTAACTTAAAACGTGTCCCTGTGTTCATTGATACAAACGGACCATAATACTACGTTTTCTCAGTCTTGAGCTGTGTGCTCATGGATGAAAAGTCTCAATATCCTGAGTAGAAATTCATCCAAGCAGGATTGGGAGACCGATAATGATGTAAAATCAGCTTGACTTTTGCTTCCAGTCAGCTCTGTTGCGAGAGAGAAAAGTACACAGAGCAGAGACTTGTGCATCATAGGTCCTATAAAAATGCAGTTTTACTGATTCGGCCCCATGGAAGGCTCTTGAGCAGGCGCCTCGCGACTGGGGGTGGGGTGCCCTCAGTCACTCCATGGGCCGGAGCCCTGCTTGTGCACAGGAAGTGCAGGTGCTGGGGAGTGGGTAGTGGCGTCATCTAGAGGCACAGCAAGGACCTTGGGGGCAATTTAAGGCGGTGCACCAATGTTTTCGTCTTCTTTGATCCTTCTGATCTCACCTGGAAGCAGGGTCGGAATGACGCCGCCTCGTCAAATACGATACTCTAGCAATGCAATATTATTGGTCTAGGAATGATAGGCCTTGTATAAAAAGCCAGGGGCGCAGACTAATGTGTGTATATGGTCAGGGTTTCATTTTGAATTATGACTCACTATTATGAATGAGGCAGGGTGCTTTTAGTGACAATCTGCAAATACCTGAGAACGCAGAGTTGAAGTCTTTCAAGGCACAGCAGACGTTAGTTCCTGAATTCGGGTTCTTTACATTATTCAACTTTTTTCTTTCAAATCTACCCATGTCTCCTAAGGTGATAGGAAGTAGTTTAATAAAAATGTTGGCATACAAGCACTGGCACTGGGAGAGCATGCAATTATCCCTTTCAACACCGCCTGTTCTCTCTGAGACTGCCCATCAGAACTCACATGGGGACAGTTCAACTTTATGAACTGGTTACCACCCCAAATCGGATGATTCTAACATTAATTTCTTTGTCACTGGAAGCCATGGATACACACATAAAAAACACATGGGAGGAGAAGAACCCCTTTCATATTACTTCCCATTCGCAAGTTGAGATGGGTCGGCAAAGCTATTGTTTATTGCGGTCAGTGATTTTGTGACTGCAAAGAATGTAATTTGGCAAATCAAAGGCTTTGTGACCAAGAAATTCCTTAGTATGCCAGGCCCTAAATTCATATCAAACAATGATAGATTTTCCCCCTTAGACGATGCAGATGACTTGTTGATAGGTGTTCTAACCTCTGTAACACAATTTGCTCATGAGTGTATCTTTGGGGCCCAGAAACAGATTACTTTAGCTGACGCATCTATTGAATGCACCTTTCCTCTAGGACTGGATAGTCATCTTTCCCTTGCTTATAGACTTGCCAGTGGGGGAAATGGCCTCACATGGAATTTTAATTCCTTCCTTCCAGACAAAGCAGAACAAAGGGGGATGAAGTGGATGCCCCTGTTCAGGAGAAGGATCCATACATTTCAGATCTGCCTCTATTTTGATTAATGGGGACAGTGCACACCCATTCTGCAGGAGAGTTCTCTTGGCCAGATACTGTTCTAAGAAATGTCCTTGGATGTCCCAGAAAATGTCAGGCCTTACCGACGGATAGAAATAAGGCCCTTCACTACACCAGCAATCAGCCCAGAAGTCTAAAACAAAATGTGCCCTATGGGCAATTTTTAAGGATCCACGCAATCGTTTTTTCAAAGATGAGTACTTCCTGCATGCAAACAATCTGTTTAGTAGGTTGCTGTTTAGTAGGTTCAAAAGACTTTTGAAAAATGCAATGAAGAGGGCCTGGTGGACACCCCGCGAGTCACTCCTACAAAGGAAGGAACGATCACCTATAGATAGATTTGTATGTGTCACCACATTTTGTCCTAACTCCAATCAATTACAGAAAATCATACAACAATGCTGGCATTTATTTAAGAATCTGGATGAGACCCTGTCATGTGCCCCCCTCTTTGCTTTTAACCCCTTCGCTGCTAGGCCTTTTCCCCTCCTGTGCTAAGCCATTTTTTGGCGATTTGGGTCAGTGAGCGCTTAGGCCCCTGTAACTTTTTGGCCACATAAGCTATCCACGCCAAATTTGCGTCCTTGTCTTCCAATATCATCTGGATTCTAAAGGTGCCCAGGGTTTGTGGATTCCCTTGGAGGGGTCCCAGAAATTAAGCAAAATACAGGAAAAGTTTTGTTTTTTCAGAAAAATTGGAAAAATGGGCTGCAAATGAAAGCCTCTGGGTTTTTCCCTGCAAATGTTATCAAAAAGGGTTTGGGGGGCTGAAATCTCCATTTTCTCAGCTTTTAGGGAAAGACGGTCTTTTGTCAGAGAACCAACATTTTTCACACAGTTTTGGCATTTTTCTGGGACATAGCCTATTTTTGCTATTTTTAGAACTTTCAACCTCCTTCCAGTTAATGGTAGAAATGAGTTTGAAAGCAATAATGGATCCTGGAAAGCTATACATTTTCGAAAAGTAGACAAAATTCTGAATTCAGAAAGGGGTATTTGTCTAAATCCATGAAGGTTTCTTTATAGAAACTAACAGTTAAATATTGGAATAATTGAACATTAGTTGAAAAAACAGCCTTTTGTCGCAACGTTTTCACTTCACCTTTAACTTCTTGTAATTTTGACAGCTCTTTGAAAACAATATACCGTTACATCCGTTTGACCTTCCTGGTTGTGGGGATATATAGGACTTGTAGTTTCACCAAGAACCCGACGAACCCAGAGCCAAAAACTGAGCAGCAACTTGCAATAGTATTTTATTATTTACCTGGTATAGAGCACTTATTCTTGGAAAATGTATACATGGGAAAATCGGTATGAAAGACACCTATCAATTTCTGAATTGGGTACACATTATAGAGTTTAGAAACAGTATATATTTGCACATTTTCAAAATTGGGAATACTCATACTAGCATGAGAATTATTGGTCATTTTTCAAAATGATTTTTTTTTTACACAATGTCTTTCATTGGGAGGGAGAAATGCATGAAAACTCAATAGGTAATAACAGTTGATTTACAAATCTGAATTACCCTAAGTCTACTGATAAAAACGGTACCTCACTTGTGTGGGTCGGCCTTGTGCCTGCGACAGGAAACGGCGCAAAATGCAACGTGGTCACACCTCAATTTTGCAGTTAAAAATTGACCCTTTTATGGCAAAGTGCCTAGCTGTAGTTTTTGCACCCTAGCTCTGCCGGCACTTAGGGAAACATTTTTGAAAACTAGACACCCAGGGGAATTCAGGATGGGGGGACTCGACTGCCTCCCACCAGGTTCTGTTACCCAGAATCCCTTGCAAGTCTAAAAAATTAGAAAAAAACGCATTTTCCTCACATTTCTGAGGTGGAAAGTTCTGGAATCTGCGTGGATCAACAAAATTCCACCCACCCCGCGTTCCCCAAAGTCTAATGAGAAAAATGGTACTTCACTTGCCTCCGTCTGCCTAGTGCCTGCGACAGGAAACGGCGCAAAACGCAACGTGGTCGCACCTCAATTAAGCAGTGAAAACTGGCCCTTTTTTTGCAAAGTACCTACCTTTCGTTTTTGAACCCTAGCTCTGCTGGCACCTAGGGAAACCTAGCAAACCTATACATTTTTGAAAACTAGACACCCAGGGGAATTCAGGATGGGGTGACTCAACTGCCTCCCACCAGGTTCTGTTACCCAGAATCCCTTGCAAAGCTAAACAATTGACAAAAAAAACGCATTTTCCGCACATTTCTGTGGTGGAAAGTTCTGGAATCTGCTCAGAATTCCCTGCAAACCTTAAAATTAGGTAAATAAAACACTTTTCCATACATTTTTGCGTGGGATCTCCGTGCCGGCACAAATGTCCTACTACCCAGCGTTCCCCTTGTTCTCCCGGGTAAAATGATACCTCACTTGTGTGGGTGTCCAAAGCAGAACAGGCTAAAAATGTATTTTTAAGAAATTGAAGCGTTCGGGGTTGACAAATAAAGCACAGAGAATTCTACTGTTTTGGGGTCATCCTAGTCACAGGCCTTTGGCCCACCCACACAAGTGAGTTATCATTTTACTCGGGAGAACAAGGGGAACGCTGGGTGGTAGGACATTTGTGCCGGCACGGAGATCCCACGCAAAAATATATGGAAAAGTGTTTTTTCTACCTAATTTTAAGGTTTGCAGGGAATTCTGGGTAGGAAAACGTTGGGGGACCCACGCATGCCATACCTCCCTGGACTTCCCCGGGTGTCTAGTTTTCAGAACTGTTTGGGTTTGGTAGTTTCCCAAGTTTGCCGTCGAGCCCCGGGCCAAAAACTCAGGTGCCCCCCCCAAAAATAAGGTAGTTTTGTAATAGGTAATTTTTAAGTCTCCACCATACGATTTGGGCCTTTCCCTGTAGCAGCCACTATGCCTATCCACGCAAGTGAGGTACCATTTTTATCGGGAGACCTGGAGGAACGCTGGGTGGGTGGAAATTTGTTGATCCACGAAGATTCCAGAACTTTCCACCACAGAAATGTGAGAAAAAAGCGTTTTTTTGTGTGAAATTTGAGCTTTGCAGTGGATTCTGGGTAGGAGAATGAGGAGGGACCGACACAAGCCATACCTCGCTGGACTCCCCCGGGTGTTTAGTTTCCAGAAATGTGTGGGTTAGATAGGTTTCCCTAGATGGCTGCCGAGCCCCAGGCCAAAATCCTATGGGAACCCCCTTGCAAAACCAGGTTGGTTTGTGCTAGGTAATTTTGATGTCGCCTCATTAGGTTTTGGGCCCTTGCCTGTTGCGGCTCCTTGAGCCACCCACGCAAGTGAGGTACCATTTTTATCGGGAGACGTGGAGGAACGCTGAGTGGGAGGAAATTGGTGTGAGCCCAGTGATGCACGCTTTCCTACACAAAAATGTGTGAAAAACTGATTTTTTCAGCTAAAATTGAGGTTTGCAAGGGATTCTGGGTAAAGGAACGTTGGAGGATCCACGCAAGCCATACCTCCTTGGAAGCCCCCGGGTGTCTACTTTGCAGAAATGTGTCGGTTTGGTGGGTTTCCCTAGATGGACGCCAAGCCCGGGGCCACCAACTCATGGGACCCCCCCCTTGCAAAACCAGGTTTTATTGTGTTAGGTAATTTTGATTTCGCCTCAATAGGTTTTTGGCCCTTGCCTGTTGCGGGCACTAGGCCTACCCATACAAGTGAGGTACCATTTGTCTCGTAAGCCTTTGGGGAACATGGGATGGGTGGAATTTTGTGGATCCACGCAGATTCCAGAACTTTCCAACACAGAAATGTGAGTAAAATGTATTTTTTTCGCAAATTCATTAGGTTTGCAAGGGATTCTGGGTAATAGAACCTAGTGAGAGCCAGTCAAGTCACCCCATTCTGGATTTCCCTGTGTTTTTAGTTTTAAAAAATGTACAGGTTTGCTAGATTTTCCTATTTGCCGGCTGCGTTAGAGCCCAAAATCCACAGGTAGGCATATTGCTAAAAACAAAGCTGTGCCTTGTCGGCTTTCTGCCGCCCTGAGGGGCAATTTCAGGGGTGGGGTTGCCCCGATATGCCCCCAAGGGGGGCAGAAACACTGTGGCTATGTTTTGGGGGGGTGGGGGCATTGGTATGCCCATTCTAGGCAGCCCCCACCCCCACACATAAAAAAGCCAGCGTAATCGTTGGCGTCAAGTAGGCTTTTTGCCCCCCCCAGGGGGGCAGATTGTGGGCTAATGCCCCCATCTGCCCCCCAGGGGGGCTGAAAGCCTATTAGATGCCAGGTATTTTTTTAACAAATTTTTAATAGGGGGGGGGGGCATTGGCAAGCCCGTTTTGGGCAGACCCCACCCTAATAAAAATTGCCAGAAAAATATCCCTGGTGTCCAGTGGGCTTTTTGCTTCCCCCGGGAGGGCTGATTCGGGCTACTGCCCCATCTGCCCCCAGGGGGGCAGGAAGGCTGTAATTGTTGTGGGAGAGGAGGTGGGGGCATGGGCATGCCCGTTTTGGGCAGCATCACCCTATTTCAAATTTGCCCCCAAAAAAATCCCTGGCCTCTAGTGGGCTTTTTGCCACCCCCGGCGGGGCAGATTGGGGATGAATGCCCCCATCTTCCCCCCAGGTGGGGCAGAAAGTCCACTAGATGCCAGGGATGTTTTTGTGCAAATTTTAATTAGAGAGGGGTCTGCACAAAACGGGGATGCCAATGCCCCAACCCTAATAAAAATTTGCCAAAAAAAAACCCTGGTGTCTAGTGGGCTTTTTGCCCCCCGGGGGTAAGATTGGGGGCTACTGCCCCATCTGCCCCCCAGGGGGGCAGGGAGGCTGTAATTGCTGTTGTGGAGGGGGTGGGGGCATGGGCATGCCCGTTTTGGGCAGCCCCACCCTATTTCAAATTTGCCCCAAAAAATCCCTAGCATCTATGGGCTTTTTGCCACCCCCGGCTGGGCATATTGGGGGGTAATGCCCCCATCTGCTCCCCAGGGGGGCCAGAAAGTCCACTAGATGCCAGGGAGTTTTTTGGGCAAATTTTAATTAGGGTGGGGACTGCCCAAAACGGGCATGCCGTTGCCCCCACCCTAATAAAAATTTGCCCAAAAAAATCCCTGGTGTCTAGTGGGCTTTTTGCCCCCGGGGGGGCAGATTGGGGGCTATTGCCCCCCATCTACCACCCCAGGGGGGGAAGAAAGGCTGTAATGGTGGCGGGTGGGTGGGGGCATTGGCGTACCTGTTTCGGGCAGCCCCCAAACAAAAAAAAAGTCAAAAAACAAAACCCTGATGTTTAGTGGGCTTTCTGTCCCCCAAAGGGGCAGATTAGGGGCCTATGCCCCATCTGCCCCCCGGGGGGCAGAAAGACTGTAATGATTCCGGGGGGGGGGGCATTGGCATGCCCATTTTGGGCAGCCCCACTCTTACTTTTACTATCTAAAAAAAAACTGGTGTCTAGTGGGTGTCCACCCCCTCGTAGGGGCAGATTAGGGGCCAATACCCCATCTGCCCCCCGGGGGTCAGAAAGACTGTAACAATTGTGGGGCGTGGGTGGGGGCATGGGCATGCCCATTTTGGGCAGCCCCCACCCTAAAAAACTTTCAAAAAAGAAATCCCTGGTGTTTAGTGGGCTTTCTGCCCCCGAAGGGGCAGATTAGCAGCCAATGCCACATCTGAACCCTGGGGGGGGGGGGGCGAAAGACTGTAACAATTGTGAGGGGGTGGGGGCATGGGCATGCCCGTTTTGGGCAGCCCCTACCCTTATTTGAGATTTACTGTAAAATCCTTGGTGTCTAGTGGGCTTTTTGCCCCCCCGGGGGTGCAGATTGGGGGCTTATGCCCCCATCTGCCCCCCAGGGGAGGCAAAAAGACTAAAAATTGCCAAATAGAATTGGGGGGAGCAAAGGCCCTTGCCCAAGGGGCCGCTCCCCCCTCCCTGGGGTCTAGTGGGTGGATCCCTGCTTGGGGATCGCCCTCCTGTGGTGACCCCCAAGCAGGGATCCGCTGGCTTTCCAATGATACCTCTCCCGTCTTTGTACATGCTCAGGGGGCTGAGATAGCCCCCTGAGCACGAAGAAAGGGAAACTGAAATGAGCCTCTTGGCTCATTTCAGTTTCGGTTTCACTGAAATGACGTCAGCGCGACGTGCGCGCTGATCGTCATTTCAGGGAAACCAGGGGGGGGACTTGGGAGCTGGGGAAGCTCTTCCCCAGCTCCCGAGGCTCTCGGGGAGAAGAGGGAATCCCTCTGGTGCCCGCACCAGAGGGATTTCCAGGGGTGGGTGTGATGACGTGCTGAGCTCGTCATCAGCACCAGGGCCGGACTGGGAACCAAAACCGGCCCTGGCAAAGTGCTCGGCCGGCCCCCCCCTCGGGGGGCCGAGCGCTTTGGCAGGGCCGCTTTTCGGCCGATTTTGTTACAGGGCCGATTTTGCAGCTATGCTGCAAAAACGGCTCTATAACAAAAATGGCCCCCAGGGCCCAAAACCGGCCCCCACCCTTGCGGCCGACCGGGGGATTGCCCGGTGCCCACAACGGCCAGTCCGGGCCTGATCAGCACACGAGCAGTGTGTGCCATGACGAGCTCAGCTCGTCATCAGCAGGGAAGGGGTTAAGAAGGACAAAAGCATTGCTAATCATATTGTCCACGCAGAGTTACCAAAAACATCAAAACCAACTCTTAGAGATTATATGGGTCTAGCACCAGTAAGAGGACACCATAAATGCGTGTTGTGTTCTTGCTGTGAACAGACAATTGAAGGTTCCTTGTTCTCTCATGAGGGCATACATTGGAAGCAGGAAACTTTTACCAATTGTAAATTTAAGTTCGTCGTATGTGGAATTGTTTGCCCGTGTCAGACGCTTTATGTTGGGAAGACAAATCAGTAAATTCGTTAAAGAATCATGCAACATAAATCTAGAATTAAGAGAAATGTGGAAACAGCCCCTTGTGTTAATCACTGGAAATTAAAAGGACATATAGAGAGTGAGACCTTAGATGGACAGTCATCTCAAAAGTTGAAGCAGACCCAAGAGGTGGAAACCTTGATCTGAAATTAACCCAACGGGAGGCCATGCTTATTGTGAAATTCAACCCTGTGATGAATGATTTAAATGAATTTTCAGAGCTGTACAAATTGTGAACATGCAATCTTTTGCCACTTGTGCATATTGATGCCACCGCCTTGCTAAAAGCGTACTTTTTTAGCAGTTGTGGGGCAGTAATGATCCAACATAAAGATACGCCACAATTAACTGGTCTGTGGATCTTAGTCCCTCAATGTCATGTTTTGGCAGTTTTTTCAGAACAGTATATAGTTGGTAAAATTGATAGTGTACTGAGTTGCATGCTCAAAATAAAGTGGCCCCTCATGTTATTCGGTAATTTGTTCCTTTTAAATAGAAAGGGCTTGGTGACCTATTTTTTCCGATTTTTTCCTATTTGTTCCTATGGAGATGCGATCTTTAAGTTCCACAAACCATGCCACTGTTCCATTAATAATGTGGATAGATTTTCAATTCCAGGAAGTGACATTTATGTGCGATTTTCTCAACTGAAATGTGAACTACAAGTTCCAAATATTTTGACCACTGCTCCCATAATGCTGTGGATAGATATTCGTTTTGATTTGATGAAGTGACATTGGTCGTTTAAACGAAAAAGCTTGTTGTGAGCACTCCAGTGCGGTCCTCCAATAAAAACACGAACTGCAAATCCCAAGATCCTCTGAGAAGCGAGTCCGTAACATCTGAGGAAATTCAAATACAAGCAGATGCACATTGCACTCAAAGCGATTAACAGACGTATTACGGATATCATTGGAACTGTCGGCAGTGATGAGTACAGTGAGGTAGGCGGGTGATACAGCCACAGCGATATTGGTAGTTTTGGTATGTACCGGCGATTAACCCCCCCCTTTGTTCTGACAGAATAGCACTCGTCACTTAGCAAGCATTTAGTACGCATGCCATTACAAAGCGGTCGTTAGTACGACTGCGTTGTTTGTTTGCATACCTTTACTACGCAATTCGGAACAAATAATTGCATTGGGGGGGGGGGGGCAGGATGTTGGAATAGTATAATTTACTATTCCAACTCCAGTCTGTGCGGACACTAGGGAAGGTGTTGGATTTTAAATCCAACACATTCTCCTCCTAATGCAAGTCGTTGTTCCGACTTGCGGAGTAAAGGTATGCGAACTAACAACGCGGTCATTATAACAACCGCGTTGTAATGGCATGCGAAGTATCGCATGCGAAGTAAATGCTGTTCACCTTCTGACCTAGTGATTGTGCTGTCATTCAACAGACAGGACGAGCCCAAACTCGGGGATACATGTATATGGAGTCGGCATCCCCTTTGATTCAAAGAAGAATTTGAATCGGGAAAGGTAAACAGCGGAAATACGAGTTATCCGATTACTACAGTCTAGAACAGGGGTACTCATAGTACGGCCCGCGGGCCAGGGGCGGCCCGGCAAGCCTTCCCTGGCGGCCCGCGGACCCCCGAGACATTATTCCAGAGTTTTACGTTTTTTTTTTTTTAAGTGTCTGCAGCAGCGCGAGAGACTCTGCTGCTCTGTGGGGGCTGCCAGGCCGGGCGATCCTGGCAATGGCCAGAGTAAAACTGCAGGGGCCTAAGAAGAGGCGAAATACAAAGGCCTCATTAACATGCAAATGGTCTTTTGAAGACGTGTGAAGTGCTCGGGTGCGGCTGTAAGTGTGTGTGTGCCCCGGCTGGCACACAGGCAGGGTGAGGTGACAGAGGGAGTGGGAGGGAAAGGGAGTGGGAGGGAAAGGGAGGGGGAGGGGGACGGAAAGGGAGTGAGAGGGAGTGAGAGAGAGTGAGAGGGAGGGAGTGAGTGGGAGGGAGGGAGGGAGTGAGAGAGCGGGAGTGAGAGGGAGTGAGTGAGAGAGAGGGAGTGAGTGAGAGAGAGGGAGTGAGTGAGAGAGAGGGAGTGAGAGAGAGGGAGTGAGTGAGAGAGAGGGAGTGAGAGAGAGGGAGTGAGAGAGAGGGAGTAAGTGAGAGGGAGTGAGTGAGAGGGAGTGAGTGAGAGGGAGTGAGAGAGAGGGAGTGAGAGAGAGGGAGTGAGTGAGAGGGAGTGAGTGAGAGGGAGTGAGTGAGAGGGAGTGAGAGGGAGTGACTGCGAGGGAGTGAGAGGGATGGAGTGAGTGAGGGATGGAGTGAGTGAGGGATGGAGTGAGAGGGATTGAGTGAGTGAGGGATGGAGTGAGTGAGGGATGGAGTGAGTGAGGGATGGAGTGAGTGAGGGAGGGAGTGAGTGAGGGAGGGAGTGAGTGAGTGAGGGAGTGAGGGAGTGAGAGGGAGGGAGTGAGTGAGAGGGAGGGAGTGTGTGAGCGGGAGTGAGAGGGAGTGAGAGGGAGGGAGTGAGTGAGTGGGAGTGAGTGAGAGAGAGGGAGTGAGTGAGAGAGAGGGAGTGAGTGAGAGGGAGTGAGTGAGAGGGAGTGAGTGAGAGGGAGGGGGTGAGAGAGTGGGAGTGAGTGAGAGGGAGTGAGTGAGAGGGAGTGAGTGAGAGGGAGTGAGTGAGACTGAGTGAGTGAGAGGGAGTGAGTGAGAGGGAGTGAATGAGAGGGAGTGAATGAGAGGGAGGGGGTGAGAGGGAGGGGGTGAGAGAGTGGGAGTGAGTGAGAGGGAGTGAGAGAGAGGGAGTGGGTGAGAGGGAGTGAATGAGAGGGAGGGGGTGAGAGGGAGGGGGTGAGAGGGAGTGAGTGGGAGGGAGGGAGTGGGAGGGAGTGAGTGGGAGGGAGGGAGTGTGTGAGTGAGGGAGTGTGAGTGAGGGAGAGTGAGTGAGTGAGTGAGAGGAAGGGAGTGAGTGAGAGAGAGGGAGTGAGAGAGTGCGGGAGAGGGAGTGAGTGAGGGAGAGGGAGTGAGTGAGAGGGAGGGGGTGAGAGAGGAGGTGAGAGGAAGGGAGTGAGAGGGAGGGAGTGTGTGAGTGAGGGAGAGTGAGTGAGTGAGAGGGAAGGAGGGAGTGAGAGGAAGGGAGTGAGTGAGAGAGAGGGAGTGAGTGAGAGAGAGGGAGTGAGTGAGAGAGTGGGTGAGAGAGCGGGAGTGAGTGAGAGGGAGGGAGGGAGTGAGTGAGGGGGTGAGTGAGTGAGGGAGTGAGTGGGAGGGAGGGAGGGAGTGAGTGGGAGGGAGTGAATGAGAGGGAGTGAATGAGAGGGAGGGGGTGAGAGGGAGGGGGTGAGAGAGTGGGAGTGAGTGAGGGGAGTGAGAGAGAGGGAGTGAGTGAGAGAGAGGGAGTGAGAGAGAGGGAGTGAGTGAGAGAGAGGGAGTGAGAGAGAGGGAGTGAGAGAGTGCGGGAGAGGGAGTGAGTGAGGGAGAGGGAGTGAGTGAGAGGGAGGGGGTGAGAGAGGAGGTGAGAGGAAGGGAGTGAGAGGGAGGGAGTGTGTGAGTGAGGGAGAGTGAGTGAGTGAGAGGGAAGGAGGGAGTGAGAGGAAGGGAGTGAGTGAGAGAGAGGGAGTGAGTGAGAGAGAGGGAGTGAGTGAGAGAGAGTGGGTGAGAGAGCGGGAGTGAGTGAGAGGGAGGGAGGGAGTGAGTGAGGGGGTGAGTGAGTGAGGGAGTGAGTGGGAGGGAGGGAGTGAGTGGGAGGGAGGGAGTGAGTGAGAGGGAGGGAGTGAGAGGGAGGGAGGGAGTGAGTGAGTGAGTGAGAGGGAGGGAGTGAGTGAGAGGGAGTGAGTGAGTGAGAGGGAGTGAGTGAGTGAGTGAGAGGGAGTGAGAGGGAGTGAGTGAGTGAGAGGGAGTGAGGGAGTGAGTGAGAGGGAGTGAGTGAGAGGGAGTGAGTGAGAGGGAGTGAGTGAGTGAGAGGGAGTGAGTGAGAGGGAGTGAGTGAGAGGGAGGGAGTGAGAGGGAGTGAGTGAGAGGGAGGGAGTGAGAGGGAGTGAGTGAGAGGGAGTGAGTGAGAGGGAGTGAGTGAGAGGGAGTGAGTGAGAGGGAGTGAGTGAGTGAGAGGGAGTGAGTGAGAGGGAGTGAGTGAGTGAGAGGGAGTGAGTGAGTGAGTGAGAGGGAGTGCGAGGGAGTGAGTGAGAGGGAGTGAGTGAGAGGGAGTGAGTGAGTGAGAGGGAGTGAGTGAGAGGGAGTGAGTGACTGAGAGGGAGTGAGTGACTGAGAGGGAGGGAGTGATTGAGTGAGAGGGAGTGAGTGAGTGAGTGAGAGGGAGGGAGTGAGTGAGTGAGAGGGAGTGAGTGAGTGAGTGAGAGGGAGTGAGTGAGTGAGAGGGAGTCAGAGTGAGTGAGTGAGTGAGAGGGAGTGAGTGAGAGGGAGTGAGTGGGAGGGAGTGAGTGGGAGGGAGTGAGTGGGAGGGAGTGAGTGGGAGGGAGTGAGAGGGAGGGAGTGAGAGGGAGGGAGTGAGAGAGGGGGTGAGAGAGGGAGTGAGAGGGAGTGAGAGGGAGTGAGTGAGTAAGTGGGAGTTAGAGGGTGTGAAACGGAGTGAGTGAGTGAGAGGGAGTAAGTGAGTGAGTGAGAGGGAGTAAGTGAGTGAGAGGGAGTGCGTGAGAGTGAGAGGGAGTGAGTGAGAGGGAGTGAGTGAGTCGGAGAGGGAGTGAGTGGGAGACGGAGGGAGAGGGAGTGAGACTGAGACAGGGAGGGAAAGGGAGGGATAGGGAGGGAGACGGAGAGGGAGGGAAAGGGAAGGAAAGGGAGGGAAAGGGAAGGAGAGGGAGGGAAAGGGAAGGAGAGGGAGGGAAATGGAGGGAGACTGATAGGGAGGGAAAGGGAGGGAGACTGATAGGAAGGGAAAGGGAGGGAGACGGCGAGGGAGGGAAAGGGAGGGAGACTGAGAGGGAGGGAAAGGGAGGGAAAGGGAGGGAAAGGGAGGGAGACTGATGTGAATGACATGGAGGGAACGGGAGGGAAATGGAGGGAGAGGGAGGGAAAGGGAGGGAAATGGAGGGAGACTGACAGGGAGGGAAAGAGAGGGAGACTGATAGGGAGGGAAAGGGAGGGAGACTGATGGGGAGTGAGATGGAGGGAAATGGAGGGAAAGGGAGGGAAATGGAGGGAGACGGAGGGAAAGGGAGGGAGACGGAGAGGGAGTGAGAGGGAGGGATAGGGAGGGAGACGGAGAGGGAGTGAAAGAGAGAGATACGGAGAAGAAGTGAGAGGGAGGGAGAGGGAGGGAAAGGGAGGAGACGGAGAGGGAGTGAGAGGGATTGAGAGGGAGGGAAAGGGAGGAGACGGAGAGGGAGGGAGGGAAAGGGAGGTAGACTGATAGGGAGGGAGAGGGAGGGAAAGGAAGGGAAATGGAGGGAGAGGGAGTGAAAGGGAGTGAAAGGGAGTGAGACGGAGAGTGAGTGAGATGGAGGGAAAGGGAGGGAGACGGAGAGAGAGAGGGAGGGAAAGGGAGGGAGACGGAGAGGGAGGGAGAGAGAGAGAGAGGGAAAGGGAGGGAGACAGAGAGGGAGAGAGAGAGGGAGGGAGTGAGAGAGAGGGAGTGAGATAGAAGGAGTGAGACAATCAGAGTGAGACAGAGGAGGGAGAGCTAGGGAGAGAGTTAGAGAGAGGGAGGGAGACTGAGAGAGAAAGAGAGAGATGTGTGTATGCTGGGACGGCTCAGTGGACGAAGGCGATCAACCTCATGGTCAGTTTTATGTTGTTGCTCTAGCCCCGCCCCCTCCCCCACTGACCCCGCCCCCCACCGATGCGGCCCTCGGACACAAACCAAACTGTAAATCTGGCCCCCGAGAGAAAGTTTGTGAGTACCCATGGTCTAGAACAAAAGATTCATAATTGGCACCATCGGTGATTATTATCTTCTTTGTGTCAACAGAAAGACAATCAGCCAGCCATTTTACGGAAACATTGGCGCCCCATTTCATAGGTGTATTCAAATAAACCAATGGATGACGTCCTTGCCATTGTAATGGGCTTTAACACTCACACGTGGCTTTATTTTCAACAGATTAAAAGAATTATCTCAGTGGAGTCAGCCACCAATTAAAGCAAGGAAACGCCGCCGTGCCTGAATCACTAGAGGTACAAATTTCGTTAGTAGAGAAGAAATTCTCGGAGAGATACAAGTTAGATCAGTTTTGTAAGATTTGTCTTATCTCCCCTTAGCCCCTGAGTGCAACTGATACAGATTTCGTATAGGACATCGATTAGACTTGGACACCACACTATTTGTAAGTTCATTCTGACAAATGACTGACTACACAGTTCTTTTGGCTGATTTATTTGTTATTTTAATTTGAATTATTTTTGGTTACTTTTCACAGACTACTTGCCCTTAATGATACTGAGAGCAGTAGGCCGTTTTATAGAAAGTAAATGTAAGCTGACATACGCTGGGCTGCTATAATGTGAAAATAAAAAGCACTGTTTGTTTTTCAGCGATTTTGGTCCTGAAGAGAACCCTCAAAAGGAAGTGAGTTTGAAACGATTCGACCTACCGTTGTTTGCCAAACAAAAGTTTAGTAATAATTTTGCTTTTGTGTACTGTAAATATTTTGGTACTTAGCGAATTTCTTGGTAAATGTCATTCTATAGTGCACTAGAAAGACTGGTATAGAATTGGTTCCGTTGTTTGGTAGTCCCCTCTGGCTTTGAAAACATTAAATAGGACTTTTTAACCAGGAAGGGATTGTTTCGTGCGGCTGGAGTGTAGTATGGGTGATGAATGGGTTTGAATGTAGACTAATGGATGTGATAAATGGTTGTTGAAGTGTGAGTATGGGGTCTGTGAATTTAGATTTTGTATATTAAATTCATGTATAACTTTGTCCTGAATCCGAAAAACAAGTATCATTAAGGTAAAAAAGAAAAAATAATTCTAAAATAAAATTGAAGTATTTAATTATTATTTAATGCTTTCATAGATTTATTTCTATGATGTTGGCGAAATAATCACTAATTGATTATCAGTACTGGCATTGTTGGTTGGTTTGGTTATAAGGGCACAGCCTTACTGATTGGAGCCAAGACCCATCGCTGTTTTGTTACCTGGAACTTGGGCGTGAACAGATAAGGAAGGCTGGCTGCTTCCTCTGGATTACACTCTGTAGTGAGGTGATTGCGTGAATAAAGGAGGATCGCACCACCCTTCAGTCAGGGTGTCTGCTGTCCTCTCTTTAAGATTCTTGGTTGGAGAGCAGGCATGATGCTCCTATTCCACATGTATAGTGAATCCTTAATTATCCTGTAACTCGACACTCATCATCCATGCGAAAGAAGCCATGTGAGGTCTTTTGTAGGAAGGGTTCTCTAGCTTGCCCTGACGGCACACCTGGAATGAAAATCAGAATAAACCTGCTGTTGCATCTGCGGGACCTGCCCAGACTTCATCACCTGCAGCAGCCCAGATCACCTGCACAATTCACCTAGAAATATGAACTTATTTGAGTGGTGTTTTTGTTCATGAACCCTGGTCCCCACCCTTTTGTCAGGAACCCAGAGACCAGCAACTCAGCCCTGCATTAGGTCCCTTCTGTACTCAATTAGTCAGCACCATCCCAGCAGGGGCCTGCTGCTGTGACTTACTGGGCAAATTAGACCTTTTTCTTCTTCTCAACAGGGAGGGTCCAGGAGGAATGAAGCTTACCTCTGGAAATTTTTTATGGCTCCATCGAAACAACAAAATGTAAGGTTCTGACTTCCCTTTAATGTTGTCCCTTCACATTTTCTTGATAATATCTCACCTCTTACTTAAGTGTCTGAATGGGTCTGTGAGGGCCTGTAAGACTGTGTGAGTGGTTATGTGAATGAGTGCATGAGTGCCTGAGTGGGTGTGAGTGTCTGAGTGTGTCTGTGAGTGGGTACATGAGTGTCTGAGTGGGTCAATAAGTGCATGTGAAAGTGTCTGAGTAGGCCTGTGAGGGGATGTGTGAGTGGGTCTTTGACTGGGTGTGTGACTGTCTCAGTGGGTCTGTGAGTGGGGTATGAGTGTCTGAGTGGGCCTGGCAGTGGGTGTGTGAGTGACTGAGTGAGTGTGTGAGTGGGTGTCCAAGTGTCGGTTCGGGTATATCAATAGCTGTGTCAGTGACTGGGCCACAGCGGAACTGTACAATATTCCACACTACAGCTGCGTAATGGAGCATGAGGAAATGTCACCAGTAACCTTGTGTGTGTTTTGGCAGTGTGATTGTTCCTGGTGCATCTTTATCCAGAAATATGTGATAACATGAATCCTCTTATTGTGAAGACAATGAGACTACAGAGAGGGCAATATCCATCAAACAAGGGCCCTTCTTCTTAACTATATGAAGTAAGTGTTTCTTTGTTTGATGGAGATGTCCCCATGTTCCTTGGCATCAAGAACTCCTCACCAAAATCGTCGGGAAACTCCCTGGGGGGCCATTTGTTAAGCTGTCCATCATCCTGGCAAAAGACAGGAAGACCTTTGCATCCTACTAAGGTGGGCAGGGCCAAACAAGTAAGCTCCCAAGTGATTTGCACATTTGCATTTTCCTAGCTTTCTACCCTTCCACAAAGCACTTTTGCGCCTTATCAGGGGTAGGAATTATTATAGAATTGCAACCACAATACCAGAACTGTTCATGGGCATGGTCTACTACTTTAAGGCCTGGGCCTCTCTGTTCTGTTTCTGACATGTGGATATCAGTAGCAATGCTTCCACTACAAAAATGAGAGGCTGAGTTTGCCTTGTAGCTTTTAATGTGACGACTGGCTCAGCTTTGTGACATAAAAATGCAGTACTAACAGCAAAGGTGATTTTTCTTAAATTACTCTATGACACCTTACCAATTTTGTGTCCATTTAAAAATTGGAATCCATCAAAGACTGCAAGCATTGTCTTCCCTGTCTGTCAGCAGCCCGAAGAAACATTAGTGAACTTTATTTTCTTTTGTCCTGGTTATATCCGACTTTACAAAACATAGATTATTCCCCTGTGCAAGCAATTAGGCTTGAGGTCGCTGTACACCTTCTCCAAACATAATTGTCGCTGGAAAGTTGTGTGTGCAGTATCTAAGTTACCTTTATTGGAGTTGGATCATCAGAAGTTAGGCGTTAGAATGATTAGCAAGGATAGCTCTCCTATTAGGATCACTTCCTTAGCCCCCTTGGTTTTATATATATATATAAGCTAGAAATATGTTATTTTCCATTTACATTTGTGCTAATTGTTTTATACATATTTATGTAGACACTATGTTCTAGTTTTACTAATAGGGGTAGGAAATATGATATCAGCATTTTATGTTAAAATACTGTATCCCTTTATTATCAGTAAATCAAGTTTCAAGTTTATCTTTATTTATGGTACGGAGGTTCACATACATCTCAAAATTACAATAATAATTAATGTAATACAATTCTGAGTTACAATTGTATTCATTAATAATAAATACAAAACACCCCACCAAAATAACTAACAGTCATAAAAGATATCCAAAGCTCTAAAAACTAGCAGCAACCTATTTATTCAAAAGTGTGCAAAGTAATTCGTACCATCAGTGCAATTATTAAGAATTGTGTAAGAGACACTATCAACCTCTATGGCGTACAAACGAATACACCTTAATACAACTTTAAAAAACAGTCTTATCAAATTGTTGAAGTGCCTCCAGATGGCTATTTAAGCCATTCAGTTTGAGATCAAAGGTTTTATGTTGTCTGCGTAAAGTAAGCAGACAATAGGCTTTCACCCAATTATCGGTGCAATCCCTTCACTTCAGGCCAAATGATTCAGGAGATCTGAAATAAAAAGGGAAAAGAGAAGAGCGGCAAGCAAGCCCCCTTGTTTTTGCCCATTTAGGGTAGGGATAGGATGTGATAAACCCCTATCCCCACCCAAGAGAACTCTACACCATGTGTCAGTGTGAAGATCACAAACCAATTCTAAAAGGGTGCCCGGCATACCCAAACTTAAAATCTTACTCCACAGCAAATAGCAATTCACTTTATCAAAGGCTGTGGAGAAGTCTATAAAAGCCATATATACTATTCCCCTTCTATCTTTGACATGTTTTTCATATATTATCTGGAAAGCAAGCCTATTATCAATTGTTCCGTGCTTAGACTTGAACACAGTTTGCTCCACTGGGATAATTTTATGATCTTCCGCCCATTCACTAATCTGGGAGAGCAAGCATTTAGCAAAGACTTTACCCACCGGATCAAGGAGAGCACTCTGTTAAGTCTTCTGGTGGGTCATGGTCTCTCTTCTTAAATAGGGGGGAACTTTTTTGTATTTCGCATCAGCTTTTAAAAACTGGTTAAAGAATTTTACTCCAGAGGGAGCCATCATGTTTTATAACAGTGATTGGTATTTTATCGGGTCCCATGGCAGTTGAAGTGTGCATTCCCCAAATGACAAATTGTATGTTTTTAAGATGGCGGGCCATATGGAGAATAATCACCCTTTACCGTTATCATCTTAACAGCACCCTCATTATCAGTTTATTAAATGTTGATATCTTTATTTGTGCTAACCTGAATTAATTGAGTGATGCAGTTTTGGATTTTTTATTAACTGTTTTTGCACGGTTATGGGCGGATAGTCCGAATAAAGTATTATGATGATGCTGATATATATATATTACCTACTGGCGGTCGCCAGTAGGTATATATAGTTAGGATTTTTTCTCTATGGGTTTTTTGAAAATTCTATGTCTAATAACTTTGGCGTTTGTGGACGGAATTGGCTGAAATTTTCAGGAACATGACACATTTTGTTTCTGAGCAGCCCTTGAAAATTTGGGGGGGGTTCGTCCAGTGGGGGCCGAGAAAAAAGGGGGGTCCCAAAACGTGTTTTTAACATTGAGTTTTCCATAGGGCGGTTGGCCTCACTTTTAGCCCGAACGGCTGAATGGATTTGCACGAAACTTGGCAAAATTGTAGGGACTGGTAGCCCGATGTGCCTTTTGTAGGTCTCAATGTATGTGCTCCAGTGGATTTTGAGAAATTAACGTTTAAAAAAAGATATATATCTGTAACAGCGGACCGGGCAGCGGCCCAGGACGCGTACTTTTCGCGCAACGGAGCTTTGTGAAGCGAAGCTGATTGGTTCTCTGGCATCTGTCAACATTCCAAACAGTCCGTAGCGGCCGCCATCTTGTCTCTCGGTAGGATCGAGAGACAAGAGGAGGCCAAAGCGAAGGGGCAAATGACCATAAGGGGGAATAGTAGATCCTCGCTGACCCCCTAGGTTTGATGTGGAGGTTTTAAAAGGGCCCCGCGGGGCAAAAAAAAATAATAATAACAATAATCGAACGGCTGAATGGATTTGCACGAAACTTGGCAAAATTGTAGGGACTGGTAGCCCGATGTGCCTTTGCTAGGTCTCAATATATGTGCTCCAGTGGATTTTGAGAAATTAACGTTCAAAAAAAGATATATATCTGTAACAGCGCTCCGCCTCGCGTAACGGAGGTTTGCGAAGCGGATTGGTCATTCTGTCACTGGGCTATAGTTGGGCTACATCTGGCTGATATTTGGGCTACATTTGTTTTTTTGTGTGTCTAGCGGCCATCTTTGGGCTACATTGGGCTACATTGGGCTTCATTGGGCTACATTGGGCTACATTTGGGCTCCAACATATATATAGGCCAATGTAGCCCAATATATATTTTTCAAAGTTAATTTTCGTAAAAACCACTGGAGCATATATCTTGAGACATAGCAAAGGCACATCGGGCTACCAGTCCCTACAATTTTGCCAGGTTTCGTGCAAATCCATTCAGCCGTTCGAGCTAAAAGTGAGTCCAACCGCCCTATGGAAATGAAGGAAATGAATGGGTAATTTGTAATTAGCAAATAGCTAATCGCAAACTAGGAATGGTAAAGAATCGCTATTTATTCCTTAAAGTTCGCTATTTAGGAAATGCAAAAAACTTTGATGATACATATGGCGGTTCATCTCTAACAAGATAAGAAGCATAGGGATACATTTATGATGACTGGCGCATCACCAGGGATGTGTTAGTCATTCTGTGCCGCTGTTCCGTCACCTATGGTGTGCTGCATTTACAATGCGGCGCATCATGGGGCAAAAACAGCACAGATGCGTGATGTATCTGTGCCGTAAAGGTGGCGCATTGCTGGAGTTGTATCGCAAGTGTGATGAAGCTCCAGCAAGGGTCGGGGGTGCCCCTGTCGCAGGGTTTCTGTTCTCACACAGAACTGTGGACAGAGGATTGGAACCTCGGCGAATTAGGGTGTCCCAAAACTCACGTTAGTAATCAAAAACTCCTTAGCAAGCTAGGTACAGTGTCACATTGGATATAACAAACTCTCAATGTTTAGACAATCCAGAATATGAACTTATAGTACCTCAGGATACGTGGAACTCATGAACAGTCGGTCGTTATATATTTCTTAGAAACCAGAACATGGAGTTAAGAAGAACACATGTGTATTTGAAATGTTTATTTACTAATGCCGTCTTCTGAGGCGTAGTATCTTAGATTATACAAGTACACATATTATCAGTAGCAAAATTACCAGCATAGTCAGTAGTACATAAAAAGCGAATGGTGACAGTATGTTAACATGCTGTAAATGAATAAGAGTTAGCAACACTTATAAGCAGCCGCGGGCCGTGGAGGGAGTTACGGTGAGGCAGGGAGGCGGGGAGGGGGAGAAGCAGGGTGGAGAATACAAGTACACATATTATCAGTAGCAAAATTACCAGCATAGTTACTAGTACATAAAAAGCGAATGGTGACAGTATGTTAACATGCTGTAAATGAATAAGAGTTAGCAACACTTATAAGCAGCCGCGGGCCGTGGAGGGAGTTACGGTGGGGCAGGGAGGCGGGGAGGGGGAGGGGCAAGGTAGAGAGGGCTCCACCCTGCTTCTCCCCCTCCCTGCCTCCCTGCCTCACCGTAACTCCCTCCACGGCCCGCGGCTGCTTATATCTCACCCTGCCTAATACACATATTATATTATTTGCTAAGAAGGTCTCTTTGTGTTGGTTTAGGGCGTGCCCATACTTTAGTGTCTTAGATTTGAAGGAATCACATCAGCATACACCAGCTCTCTCTTCATGTGAACCGCATCAACTGTTGTGTATGTGTGTTCGGCAAAGCAATATAAAACCCGCCTCATGCCCAGAATTGGCAGAAGTTGCACTTATGTTATGAGTATGAAGTCGTGGAGATCAGACCTCATAACAATTCTGTATCGTGTTGTTCTTGAAACTTTAGCACTCGCTGTACAGATATAGTTTAACAAGCAAAGCAGATAGTAGAGCAATAACATATTATTCTCATGTAAACCACGATGAACTACTAGGTGGAAAGCTAAAGCAACAACTAAGTGTCGTGTGCAGAAGTTGCAAAAAAGGAAAAATGGCGTTTAAACCGGTAATGAGCCCATGCTAACTTAACACGGTGTAAAGATATCCAGGACCTAGATGACACCTCCCCATGATCCGGAAACGAACTGAATAAGATAATAGAAGTGCCATCTCATGAGAGTAGATTGCAAGTTTATATGTGGACGGTCCGCAAGGTAAAGCATTAAAAACTAGGAAAATTTAATGCTAAAGAAAAATAAAACAGCCAAGTACTTTATCGAGTCTTAAGCCAATAGGCAAGGTAAATAATAAAAACTTTACAAATAAGTCAATGAATTGTCAATGAAATGCTAGTACTCAGCATATCAAACATGAAAAAGGTCTATGACATAACTGTGTATGCAAAATAAGCTGCAACAGCCTCCAATAGGAAGTCACCGTCTTCATCCGAAAACAGTTCAGCCATCCAATTTAAAAGCGGAAAAGAACATACGTGCTCTCCCAGCACCGGATCCTCTATCACCATCAGAGGACAGCTCGGTGGGTTTTCAAGAAAGCTCTGTTCCAAGAAAGACTGTGCTGCCGCCAGTAAATTCCAGGGACCAAGTAGTCCATGCATCAATGCCACAGCCATAATCCTTTCGCCAGGACAAACCAACTCGTGAGTAATGATAGGAGTCATCAGCTGATTAAAGTCGACGTCAGGAGAAACCGGTCCGCAGAGACACAAATCAATGGCCCAATCGAAATCACAGGTCAGGCAGTGAAATACAGGCTGGACACAGGTGAAGTAGGAGAATCGAAAAGATAATCCATATGCCGTGCTTAATATCGCCAACGGCATTGTGCCATAATATTCTAGCATGCGATTGCGGAACAGTGTCAGCATCTGCAGGGTGGGAGGTTGCATAGGAGGGACATCCATATTTAAAAATGTAAAAAAGCACAAGAGCGTCCGCTGGTAATGCAAGTAAAAATGCCAATCCACGAAGCAGAGTGGAGAAAATATAATGAAAGGAAGCAGGGATGACTCCAAAGATTTTCTCAAATGAAGTCACGAGACCACTGGTAACAACTTTAAAAAAGTGCGCCAGGGCCTTTGTGGAGGATGCGTTAAAGATAGTCGGAACCATCTTGCTGAAATTGAAAGGCAAATCTTAATTGAAAAGGGTCTGCACCTCTGTACGGGTGTTCGCTATGTGAAGCACGAAAGTTTCACGGGCCGAACTCAAGGCCACCTCTCTCTGAGACAAAAGAGCTCTTATTCTTGCCATGCCGTTGAAATGTGCTCCCAAGGTTGGTATTTGTGGCCAGATTGAAAACTCCCTATGTTCATGTGTGGGAGGAAATAGAACATTTCTGCAGCAAATAACCCGTTCACTTACTGTTACGATAAAAGGAATACTTTTAATTAACTCAGAACAATCTTCATTATTGAGCATCAAATAACTACCATTTTCCAACAACTTGAATGTGGGGATGATAGCAGGAACTGGCGTGCCTTGCAACACGCAAGCCATATTTGGTCGGTGTTTGTTGCATGAACCGTGTAACTGTATGTGCCTACACATTAGTGAATGATCTGGCGTCTCAGTGCATTCCTCTCCATTCAGATAAACTTCTTGATCATCTTTGAAACATCTGTATGTGTATGGAAGCGACCAGACCTCATGAAGAAAAGCACTACCTAAAGGTTCATAACGACCTATTGGTATATATTTCATACAATTTGAAAACTTATATAAAGCAAAAGGCAGCGTTATTAAACCGTGGATAAGGCACGTTGCCAAAAAACCCGCAATCCTCTGCTGATGATGTCACTGAGCATGTCATGAATGATGTAATATGTGACATCATCAGCAGTGGATTACGGGTAATAGTATCTCTAGTTTACTCCCCTATAGCTGTCTTTCTTTTAACATAAGTGTCTGTTTCCTTCCCTTATACTTACTGTTTTTGGTTCGCTTCCGGTTCGCGTACCGGCGAGCGAACTGGGAAGCGAACTAAGAGAAATAGAGGTTGGCACAGTTCCAAATATTGTACCAATTTTTTAATAACGGGGAGGTAGTTCTGAAAAGAACTTTTTTTTTTATTGTTTTTGTTGTTTTATATTTTTTTTATTATTTTTCGGAACATTTTTTTACTTTTTTTGAATTTTTCTGAACAGTTTTATATTTTTTGGGGTTTTTCTTGGAGGGGGCAATGAAAATGATTCATTGTAAAGGGCTCAACAGGAGCAACAAAACAAAAAAAGAAGTATTTATTATTTTGGGCGTTTCGTACAAACTTGCATATGATAGTCAATAGCTCTGTTGATCAGAGTGATGCTTCTTTCTCCGTAGGAAATGAATCCATCGCAAAATACGCAGATGTGTTTTACTTCACCAAATTTCATTTGTATATTTGGCACCATCTCCCTGCCCTCTGGTCCCGTTACTTCCGGTACAACAGATCTTCTGGCCATAATAGGGAGATTATCTAGGTCGTTCCGAAACTGTGCAGCACTGTAGTTGTTAGGATGCCACCTAGTCATATGGCGATGCATTGTGTAGTTTCCGAAACTGTATTTTTTCTCGGTTCCTCTGGACAGTCTATCTTGACATATAAGGCAAGTTACGTATCTTGCATTTACTTTTTTCTGACCTTTGGGAATTTTAAAAAATTGCCAAATGAAGTTTTCTTTCCGGTGAGACGTCTTGGGCTGCTCAGGCAAAAACTGCCTCTCTTCGTGCTCGTCGTCCTGTTCCTCTTCTTCCTCTTCTTGTTGAATTATAACTTGAGCAGGTGGTCCACTCTTCCTTGGATGTGGTGGAGGTGGTGGGGAAGCACCAGCTGAAGCTACTAAAGAAGCCATTGCTCAGTGATCACAAAGGGTCTTTCTCTCACAATGATGAAAGTCAGAGTGAGGAAAGAAGGAGGGATTTTCATCATTTGGGAAAAACAAGAGTTCTCAACCAATCAAAAGTGTTCATTTTAGATTATATGACCTAGTCTTACATCATTAGGAAACCAAAAGTGAAATGAACCAATGAAAAGTGTTATTACCAAGTCACATGACTTGCTGTGTTTACGTTAAGCGCTTTGCAGGGCCTCACGGTTTGCTTCCAGAAACCTGCGCTTTGCGACTCGCTTCGCGTACCAGTTCGCTAACGTAGCACGTCATATGACGTATCACGCGACAACGTGGAACGTCATGCGGACGGGAGGCGTCACGATGTTGTTTTCTAACGCGGCACTTGCGGTAAAGAAACGTTTACCGGCTCGCGGTCTATTTCGCGGCATCAAGGTCAGCTAACGGGAAGCTTCCCGATTCGCGAAGCGGGAACGTAGAAAAAAAAATATTAAAAAAAAAAATTATTCATAAACATATAAAATATATTTTTGGATTTAAAGAAGAATACATTTTACAGCTACAGATATTAGCTGTTAAAAAACCAATGAAATTCACAGAAAAAACCATAGGTTATAGACCATATATAGTTAGGAATTAGCATTTACAAAACCTTGAAAATTCACTGAAAAAACCATAGGTTATAGACCATATATAGTTAGGAATTAGCATTTAGAAAACCTTATTTTACTCACACAAAACCATTGAAATTCCATATATAGTTAGTTGCACTAACTATATGTCGCGCACCCGCAATCCACTGCTGATGATGTCACATATTACATCATTCATGACATGGTCAGTGACATCACTGATGACATCACTGATGACATCTCAAATGACATCACTGATGATATCTCATTTGACATCAATGGTCACATCAATGATGATATCATTAATGTGACAATACAATGCATCTCCTCACACTTTAATATAACCTCTGTTACACCCAGTGTTAAATACAGAGTATAATTTTTGAAACCATTGACACACCAATACTAGTTACTACATACGCACTCACTGATTCCTACGTCTACACACACATTCACTCATTCACCCATACAATCATTCATACATACAATCACTCATCTTTACAACACTATCATATGCACTCATACACCTATACAGACACTCACACTCTGCCACTCATCCATGGAGTTACTCACACACCTAGTCAGTCCTGTAAAGAATCAATCACAGTTCCATTTTCTAATCTACACAGTTAAACATAGAGTACCTTACATTTTCAAACATATACTAACACATACTTACTCTCTTATAGAATCACTGATACAAGTACACATTGATCTGCACAGAGTCACACACCTCCCAGCCAGCCATACACACACTCAGTCTCCCATACAAATACTTGTGCAACCAATCAATAACCCATATAGCTACTTATATAGCTACTGATCAACACATGCAGCAGCTTGCACAACAACAGACATGCTGATGCACACTTTCAGACAGTTTAGTCACTAACCCGTGCATTTAGTAAGACGCATTTAATCACTCACTCATACAGTCAATCACGCACCTACTAAAACCTTCATTCAGACACTTATACATCCACTCATTCTTCAATATGTAAAACATATTTAAACTTTACAGAAACACATAATCACTGGATGTTGTCATCAGTGATGTCATTTGAGATGTCATCAGTGATGTCATCAGTGATGTCATCAGTGATGTCACTGACCATGTCATGAATGATGTAATATGTGACATCATCAGCAGTGGATTGCGGGTGCACGATATATAGTTAGTGCAACTAACTATATATGGAATTTCAATGGTTTTGTGTGAGTAAAATAAGGTTTTCTAAATGCTAATTCCTAACTATATATGGTCTATAACCTATGGTTTTTTCAGTGAATATATATATATATATGTATGTATGTATGTATATATAAATATATTGGGGAGAAAGGGAACCGCCCGGAACGATATATATACCCACTGGAGGGTAGAAAGACATTTGAAAAGAGGAATTTGGGAGCCGCTTGCACTACAGGTACCACCATGCCCAGCAACAAGAAGTGACCTACAAAAAGAACGGACCATTGGAGGTCTAAAAACATTTAAAATATTGCGCACCTGTGGCAGCAAACCGACTTTCCCAGATGAACGGTGTTTTACAACTGAGGAAGTTCAAAGGTGAACGAAACGCGTCTTGTGCAATGCCGTGCTGAAAATGCATCCAAGAAATAAATAAAAGAAATTGGCAAATATTCGGTTGTCGTGTGCAGCTCCGCCTTCCCCTACGGGGAAAACTGTTGAATATATATATATATATATATATATATATATATATATATATATATATATATGACTCCCCAGGGCACTCGCAGGTTGAAAGATGACATTTATTATACATACGCGTTTCAGAAAACTTCCTTCCTCAGTGCTCATATGTCATTGCAAGCGCATGTCGTTCACTCCATTTTATACTGCAAACGCCCTACTCATTGACGTGTCGCAGTTAGTGGAAAGCGAAAAAGGGGGAGTTGCAGTGTCCTTTTAAATCCGCCATGTTGACGGGTGTCAAAGGTCTGTCAAGGATACAGTGCTTCCGATATATATATTAATATCAAAGGATACAGTGCTCTTGCCACGAATTGCACAGGAACAGGCTGAAAACCTTTTCCCAACTCCACCCTAAAGACACTCAGAGTCAGTCATTCAACTTAACTAGACTCTCAAGATTCCTCAAGGGGGAAGGGGGGAAATAGGATAAAATAATAAACAACAAGAAGAGGCTGCCTTGATCGTCTTCATCTTGGCTTCTCCAAAATTCGTCTTATTCTGAAGAACCGTAGAAGTCCTAATGCAAATACACCAAAATATAATGGTCAAAACTTCCCTGCCTCTATATTGTTATAAATTATCTGAAAACCCCGCTTTTCTGCTCACCTATTTGTTCTAAGGTTTAGCTACTCTTCTTTCTTCTTATTTTATTTCTGTCTCTTCTGCTCTCTTACTTCTGGATTTATCTGAAATAATAGTAGATATTATAATACTCTTTTCTCTATTCCTCTTGGCTTTTCTAGATTTGTCGTTCTATTTATTTGCCTTACCTCCTATTTGAGCTCTGTGGCATTGTATTTAATTCATCTATCCTTTATGACTTTTCTTGACGAATACTAACTCTTATTGGTTTTTTCTCTTACAGGAGTTCTGAATATCCTGTCAATCTGGTAAGTATTCTCTGCGCTAGTAAATAGTACTTGTGCCTTCTCTTATTTTACATGAGTATCGTTATCTTTCATGAATTTAACTAAGCGCTAATTTCTACGACTTATCTGTATTCTCTTGTCTTCTCAGGTATTTCTTTCATGGCTGAGGCGTCTGGAAAAGGTGAGTCTTCCTTCTTCAGCGTTGCTGGTTGAGCGGTGCCAAATATTCTAGTCAGACTAATGTTTTCATCTTTACCATCACTTCGGGAGGGTTTGGGAATTCGGAACCTAACTGCTAGGAAAAAACAATAAACGTGACGCTAGAAACTAACTATGTAGACTGGACAGAACTAAGAACATCCGAATCCTCCAAGAGCTCTGGTGAAGTGCGCAGCAGAATTAGCTTGCGCGCTTCACCTAGAGCCTTACACCTGTGTACTGGGAACAACACTAGACCGCCAACTCGTCTTCCGAGTTGGCGGCCATGTTGGAATTCCGCGTGTGAACCGCCCAAGTCCAAATGAGGTCCTGCGTTGTTCTTTTCTCTTGTTGTCTGTCTTCTGCATTCTTCAAGGCACAGACAACGTGCCTAGTACTTGTTCGGGACCTGGCAGGCCTGACAGTACCCTCTAACAAAGGAGATTCTTTCCCTCTTGGTTTTGTTGGGAATTTTTCATGAAAGGACTTCACCAATCGAGGTGCATGAACATCCGATTCAACCTCCCAAGATTGTTCCTCTGGACCGTAGACCTTCCAATCCACTAAATAATACAAGTCTTCGTTCACCATCTTAGAGTCCAGAATTCCCTTCACTTTGAATTCCACTCCTGACTCTAACTGAATAGGTTTGGGTGGTGATTTCCTACGTAATTCTGGTGACACCTTTTTTAACAATGAGACGTGAAACACTGGATGGATTTTCATCTTTTCAGGCAATTTTAGACGATAGGTAACTGGATTCACTTGTCTCACTACAGGATAGGGTCCAATAAACCTGGGGAGAAACTTCCTATTTCCTTTTAACCTCAGATTTCTCGTGCTTAACCAAACCTCATCTCCTTGTTGTAACTTAGGGCCCTCTCTCCTCTTTATATCTGCGTGCATCTTATACTTCTTTTTGGCCTGCACTAGATTTTTGGAAGCCTCTTGCTGAATCTCTCTTAAATGGGAAACCAAATCCTTAACTGCTGGAACTCAGAGTTCAGTACTTTTGACTGTGGCATTAGGGTGTTTACCATAATTTAAGTAGAAAGGTGAATAACCGGTTGAAACATTTTTAGCATTGTTATATGCGAATTCTGCTGCCCACAAATAATCTGACCAATCACCACCTTGTTCTAACAGGAACAACCTCAAATACTGTTCTAGTTCTTGATTAACTCTCTCCGTTTGTCCATCAGTTTCGGGGTGGAAACTAGTGGAGTATCTAGCCTCTATCCCCAGTCCAGTCAAGAAGGCCTTCAGAAATGGGAGAGGAACTGTGAACCCCTATCTGAAACGATTACTTTTGGAATTCCATGAATCTTGACTATACATGCACTGAAATGATTTGCTAGTTGTTTTGAGGTGGGAACTCCTTTTAAGGCTAAAAAACGGGCCATTTTAGTGAATGCCTCAACCACCACCCAAATGGTGATATAACCTTGACTAGGAGGTAGGTCTACAATCAAATCCATGGTGATGGTGTGCCACGGACCAGGGGGAGTGGGCAATGGCTGTAATAACCCCTTGGGAGTGAAAGAGCGCGCAGGTCACCCGACTATAATTTACCAATACTCACCTGCGCCCATAATTCAATTCTCCATATTTTTCTCAATCGGGTAACCTTCGCTCTACTAACAGTCTAATTTATTTCCACAAATTCCTATACCATTGACTTACCAATCCTTGTCACTGGTACCTATTGACCACAATGGATCAGGGAGTTTAGAATAATAGGCAAACTGTCAAAAATACCATAACATTTGCATTCAATATAATAACCACAGACTCAGGGAAGTTTCAAACTCTTTATCTAATCATCATCAAAAGTCATAAGCCACAAAGTAAAAGCAATTAGACTATCGATAACCAAGATTAGGAACAGTGCAAAACTATGCAAAAGATATATTATGCCAACCATTTAGCAAGTTTGAAATAAAGGGAAGGTAAAAACAAGGAACATGCTAATTTGAAAAACGGACTTTTGCAATTTGACTAAAGGAGGATAAAGAAAAGGAACATACTAAACCAACAACTTTCGCAATTAGTAACCGTTTGGACAAGGGAACCTAATATGCAATATTGAAACTCAATTTTAGCACATAACTAAGGGAAGGTAAGAAAAGGAACACACTAGTCAAATTAAATCACTTTCATTGGAAGGTAGAGAAAAAGACACAATTTATGCAAAACTTAGACGTTTAGCATTTAACTAAAAGGAGGGTAAGAAAATTGGAACACACTAATAAACAGGAAACACGATTTTCAGTTACCAAGGGAAGGGTGAGAAAGGGAACATATATAATCAAAGCTTTGCAAATTAGGGAGGGTAAAAAAAAGGATGCAAGTTTAATGACAATTACCCACACAGATTTATATTTACCTAGAATGGTGTGAAGACCAACCCTGGCCACGGGTCGGTTAAAGGACAGAAGAACCCCAAAGAATACAGTCGCCAGTAGGCCAACAGGTGCAGTATAGAAATCAGGACAGGGTAGACCAGATTTGGATCAGGACAGGACCACCAAAGGTTAAGACCAGCACCCGCAGTTCAGTTGCAACGCCTGCGCTACTCCCTCTCTGCAAGGAATCAGCCAAAACCCCGACTGGGTTACAGCATGTACCAGCAAAGTGCTTCGCCAGCACTTCACCTTCCCCGAACCCCGATTGGGTCAGCAAGTCTGTCTGACAGAGTGCTCTGCAGCCCTCTGCTCTTAGTCACCTATTGAATCCGTTGGGTCAGTGACAGGTCAGCTATTCGGAAAAGTCGGAAAATTTCTCTAGCTAAACCTACTCTAGTTATACTGTTTTTCAGGTCAGTATACCACCTCCCAAATGTTGCAAGTGTAAGGATCCCCAATTTCGGTTGGACAAAAGAGGGGGAGAGGTCATCACACTACCTAATATTTTGAATGTTGCCGTCTCCTATTCAAATTTATGTTCACGCCCATCAAATTCAGGTTCTCATGGCGTCTTCATTCTATATAACAATGGATGTTCTATTCACAAATACAATGTATTTTTCCAGAGTTCATTAGGTGAGTTTCCCATGAGCATCTTCTCAGTCAGTCAGCTCCTTGGCTAAAATCCAAAGGTCACTGCTCTGGAGACTTGCGAATCTCGCGCAGTCGCAGTTTCAACCAAGATGGAGTACAGCTTAATACGACAGGCCAAGTTTCAAAGTGCAACATGAAAGGGAAAAGAAACAGTTTTAGAACACACAATAAATTAAGTACACTGTATACCATGAATTTCTACACTATACCCATTACTTTATAATAAACTATAGCATTAGGATTAAGCAGAACAAACAGCTTAGCAAAAGCAGCGGTGCAAGCTTCTCGCATGTGAGAACACAGAGCCGCCATATTAGTTCTAGTGCGCAGAAGCAACAGATTCCCTCCAAAGCTGCGAGTACGTCATGTCACGTGGGTATGACAGATGCATGCGCAGTAGAAATTCCCACGTAGCAGCAGCCATTTTAAATGCAAGCGTATTAGGATTAGTAAACACATTAGTAAGCTTCACTCGGATACCCAATAATGAAGAAAGAGGGGCAAATTATTAAGACAAACATATTGGTTAATTCGTTAACGTTATTCGAGGTTCTTGAATGCAAGCAAGTAGCTTTTCGTGTGAATCCTTGCTCCATCAGGAGCTTGCTGTTCTGATTTTCCATAAGCGCAGGTTTCGCAATTCTTTACATATTTTTCTATTTCAGAATCATGTGTGGCCACCAGTAGTGTCTTTTCACTAATTCTTTGGTCTTTTCTTCTCCTTTGTGACCCGCCAAAAGCCTATCATGACATTTGTGCAATACTTGATTCTGCAATTCCTTGGTGGGTGTATACAGGGCTCCCGTGTGGTAAGACAGTTGATGTCGGATCTCTCTCCCTTCTTCACTCATAGCCCACTCTTGCATGTTTTCAGGACTCATTGTCTGAATTATCTGTTCTCCGAATGTTGCGGGCGTAGTGACACAAACTATTTTTGGATCTGGTATAATCGCTTGGCTCTGCTCAAACGATTTCTTTTGGTCAGTGTCGATTCTTGATAAGGCATCAGCCTTACCATTCTGAGCTCCCGGTCTGTAGGTTATTATGAAATCATAGTCGGCAAAGTACAATGACCATCTCAGCTGCCTTGGAGTTAATGTCTTGGCGGATTTTAGAAATGTCAAGTTTCGGTGGTCTGTAAAAACGGTTACTTGATGCCTGGCTCCCATAAGATAATGACGCCACTCCTTGAAAGCATCTTTTATGGCCAATAATTCCTTTTCAGTTATTGTGTAGGTTTGCTCGGCCGATGTTAGTTTTTGTGACCTGTAGGCTACTGGATGCAATTGACCAGTTTCCTGATGCACTTGGGACAAAACACCTCCAATAGCCTGATCAGAAGCATCTGTTTCCACAAAGAATGGTTTTGAAGTATCTGCATGCAACAATACTGGGGCTGAAGTAAAACTCTTCTTTAATATTTGAAAGGCCTCTTCAGCTTCATTGGTCCATTCAAACTTGACTCCCTTACGTAATAATTTTGTAAGGAGCAAAATCTTTTTTGAGAATTCATCTATAAACCTTCTGTAAAAGTTAGCAAAGCCTATGAAGCTCTGGACTTCTTTTACACAAGTGGGAGATCTCCAGTCAACCACTGCTTGGATCTTGCGTTCGTCCATGTTCGTACCAGTTGGGGATAGGACGAAGCCCAGGAAGTCCACTTCGGTGACATTGAAAGAGCATTTTTCCAGTTTCACAAACAATCGGTTCTCTCTCAATTTTTGTAAGTCTCCCCTAACTTGCTTCTGGTATTCTTGGGTGTCATTGGAATATATCAAAATATCGTCTATGTAGACAATTGCACACTGGTCAATATATTCTCCTAGGATGTCGTTAATAAAATGCTGAAAGGCAGCTGGGGCGTTGCATAGACCGTAAGGCATCACCTGATATTCGAATAAGCCAAATTGTGTCCTGAATGCCGTCTTCCATTCGTCCCCTTCTTTCATTCTGATCAAATGATAGGCCCCTCTCAGGTCTAATTTTGTATAGATTTGAGCTCCTTTGACCTGGTCCAAAAAAAACGATATGAGAGGAAGTGGGTAACGGTTCTTCTTGGTTATTTTATTGATTGCACGATAATCGATGCAGATCCTCAAATCACCTTCCTTCTTCGGTACAAAAAACAAGAGCGAGGACACCGGTGATTTAGATGGTCTTATAAATCCATTTGCCAAATACTTGTCCAAGTATTCTTTCAGGTGCTGGTGTTCCTTTTCCGTTAGGGCGTAGACTCTACTGCATGGCAAGTTTGCACCCGGCTCCAATTCGATTGTGCAGTCATAGGTTTGATGAGGGGGTAGTTTTTCCGCTTCTTGTTCACTAAAGACATCTTCGAAGTCTCGATATCTGGAGGTACCTCTTGTGAATTAATGACACATATTGATGTTTCCATCATGCACAAAGAAATGGCCGGGTTATTCTTATAATCGGGCCTGTCTTTTCTCATACAATTTTCGGTGCAGTCGCTCGAATTCATGGTAATGGTTCTAGTACTCCAGTCTATGGTAGGGTTGTGCTCAGTCAACCAAGGTATTCCTAAAATGAGTTCAAATTGAGATGCGTCGATTAAATTAAATTGAATAGTTTCCTCATGTCTGTCCTTGGATTTCATTTGTAGGGGTTCGGTATGGCTCACTTTGGGTCCAGATGACAAGTTCGTACCATCTACAGCTCTCAATGGTTCGCTTTAGGTATGGCTCTTCAACCTATCTTCGTTGCGAATTTCAAATCACAAAAGTATCCTGTGGCTCCCGAATCCACCATTACCGATACATCTGCGATTACAGTTTCTCGAAATTTAATTTCCATGGGTAAAATTAGGTGGGGCAAAGAGGACTGGAGCGTGTTTGCCAACTGATGTTCTGTAGGAGTTGATTCCTGAATTGCATCCACCCGTCCAACTCCTCCTACAGGTGGTGCTGCAAGTTTTCCTTCGGCTTGAAAGGAGTTTTGGGCTTTTTCGGGCATCCTTTCACATAATGACCATTCAAACCGCAATACAGGCACAAATTCCCTGTTCTTCTCTTCTCCTTCTCTTCTTTGGTTAGGGGGCCACGAATAGTCCCTATCTGCATTGGTTCCGAGTTAGGTTGCCCTTCTCCATCTCTACCATAGTCTGATCGAGTTCTATCAAATCTGGGGACCACCTGTCTGAACTCCTTCCTTTTCTCTCCTTTTCGTTCTCCCTAGCGAAAATCAATTTCCGACACTAAATCCACCAACTCTGATATTTCTGTGGGTTGGTTAGGGATCTGTACCAGGACATCCTTCAATTCGTCTCTCAAACCACCATAAAAGACTGCCGCCTTCTTACTCTCTGGCCAGTTTGGCTCCACTACTAACTTATTAAATTGTGCCAAGTAAGCCACCAAGTCCCGATTACCTTGTTGTAGTTCAAGTAGCTCATTGTCCACAGCTTGCGAAATTCTTCTCCTGTCGAATATGCGGAGAAATTCTCTCATCTCTAGAGACCAAAGGCATTGACCATGCAGCCGCATCGCCACTTAAGTAAGACCGTGCAAAGGCAACTCTTGACTGCGCATCAAGGAATCTATAGTGAAGAGAGCATTGAGTGAGAAATATTTGCGCCTTCTGGGGGTTCCCACTAAACCTCTTGGGGGGGCCAAATGAATTACTGGAGATAGGGAGTGAATAACTTGAGTGGTTAATCTATTGGAGTCCTCTGTCGAGTTTCCCAAGCTCTCCCTACCAGAACCCAGTGATTGTCCCATTCTTTGAGCTAACGCTGCAGTTTCTTTTCTCGATTTGACCACTTCTACTTTTAGACTCTGGTTCTCTTCTCTAACAGCAATTAATTCCTTTTGGATTGCGTCCAAAACTGTTCCTAAGGTTTGTAAATTGATTCCTTCAGTCATCCTGTTCGGGTGCAATATAATTACGTGGGCACTTCACTCTGTCAAAGGTCTGTCAAGGATATAGTGCTCTTGCCACGAATTGCACAGGAACAGGCTGAAGACCTTTTCCCAACTCCACCCTAAAGACACTCAGGGTCAGTCATTCAACTTAACTAGACTCTCAAGATTCCTCAAGGGGGAAGGGGAAAATTGGATAAAATAATAAACAACAAGAAGAGGCTGCCTTGATCTTCTTCTTCTTGGCTTCTCCAAAATTAGTTTTATTCTGAAGAACCGTAGAAGTCCTAATGGAAATACACCAAAATATAATGGTCAAACCTTCCCTGCCTCTATATTGTTATAAACTATCTGAAAACCCCGCTTTTCTCCTCACCTATTTGATCTCAGGTTTTGCTATTCTTCTTTCTTCTTATTTTATTTTTGTCTCTTCTGCTCTCTTACTTCTGGATTTATCTGAAATAATAGTAGATATTATAATACTCTTTTCTCTATTCCTACTGGCTTTTCTAGATATGTTGTTCTATTTATTTGACTTACCTCCTATTTGAGCTCTGTGGCATTGTATTTAATTCATCTATCCTTTATGACTTTTCTTGACGAATACTAACTCTTGTTTGTTTTTTCTCTTAGAGGAGTTCTGAATATCCTGTCAATCTGGTAAGTATTCTCTGCGCTAGTAAATAGTACTTGTACCTTCTCTTATTTTACAAGAGTATCGTTATCTGTCATGAATTTAACTAAGCGCTAATTTCTACAACTTATCTGTATTCTCTTGTCTTCTCAGGTATTTCTTTCGTGGCTGAGGCGTCTGGAAAAGGTGAGTCTTCCTTCTTCAGCGTTGCTGGTTGAGCGGTGCCAAATATTCTAGTCAGACTAATGTTTTCATCTTTACCATCACTTCGGGAGGGTTTGGGAATTCGGAACCTAACTACTAGGAAAAAACAATAAACGTTACGCTAGAAACTAACTATGGAGACTGGACAGAACTAAGAACATCCGAATCCTCCAAAAGCTCTTGTGAAGTGCGCAGCAGAATTAGCTTGCGCGCTTCACCTAGAGCCTTACACCTGTGTACTGGGAACAACACTAGACCGCCAACTCGTCTTCCGAGTTGGCGGCCATCTTGGAATTCCGCGTGTGAACTGCCCAAGTCCAATTGCGGTCCCGCGTTGTTCTTTTCTCTTGTTGTCTGTCTTCTGCATTCTTCAAGGCACAGACAACATGCCTACTCCTTGTTCGGGATGTGGCAGACCTGACAACGGGGCAGTGCATTCCATGATAGTTAATATCAAACAATGTTCACACGTCTATTTACAATGCCAGCGTCTCCCGCTGCGGTGCACGGCCAATCATGCGCCCTTCACCGCGCACCTCACCGCTGAAGATGAAACGGGTTGGTTAAGTGGGTAGCGGTCCAATTCCCGCTAGTCCAGAGTTTGAATAACTCTCAACCACAGTCGGAATGCGGGAGATGCTGGCATTGTAAATAGATGTGTGAACATTGTTGGATATCAAATATCACGGAACACACTGCCCCGTCAACATGGCGGATTTAAAAGGACACTGCAACGGCCCCTTTTCGCTTTCCACTATCTGCGACGCATCATTGAGTAGGGCGTTTGCAGTATAAAATGGAGTGAACGGCATGCGCTTGCAATGACATTTGAGCACTGAGGAAGGAAGTTTTCTGAAACGCGTATGCATAATAAATGTCATCTTTCTCCCCGTGAGTGCCCTGTGGACGCTTTTATATTGTGGTGATACCTCCGTTACGCTGAACAGCACCCACCTTTAAGAGTTCGGCAGCTGGGAGGACACTGAAGTTGCGATATATATATATATATATATATATATATATATATATATATATATATATATATATATACCCTGAAAAAAACATAGGGTTCAGGGACGTTATAGTTAGGAATTAGCATTTAAAAAACCATTGAAATTCACTGAAAAAAACATAGGATTCAGGCACGTTATAGTTAGAAATTAGCATTTAAAAAACCTTATAAATTAATTGAAAAAAACATAGGTTTCAGGGACGCTATAGTTAGTTGGGCATTTTTCTTGTACAAAACCATAGAAATTGCCCCAATATAGTTAGTTCAGCTAACTATAACTCGCGCACCCGCAAGGCACTTCTGATGATGTCACACATTACATCATTCATGACATGGTCAGTGACATCACTGATGACATCTCAAATGATATCACTGATGACATCACTGATGACATCATCCAGTGACTGTGTGTTATTGTGAAGTTTTATATATATATGCCAAGGTGTATTGAAGAATGAGTGGGTGTATAAGTGTGTGGATGGAGGATTTTGTAGGTGCTTGACTGATTGTATAAGTGAGTGATTAAACGTGTCTTACTGAATGCATGGGTTAGTAACTAAACTGTGTGAATGTCTGTATTAGTCTGTCTGTTGTTGTGTAAGCTACTGCATGGGTTGGTCAGTAGCTACATGAGTGTCTATATGGGCTTTTGAATGGTTGCCTGAGTATTTGTATGGGTGCCTGAGTGTGTGTGTGGGTGTGAGGTATGTGACTCTGTGCATAGATGTGTGAGTGGTTGATTCACTGGGTGTATGGGTTCAAGAGTGCATGTGCAAACAGCTGTATGGGTGGGTGAGTGTGTGTATGGGTGTGTTGGTGAGAGAATGAACATCTCAGTGGTACATGTCCAAGTAATTACATATGTAAAAGCCAGTGTATGTGAGAGTTGGAGTATATAAATGACTATGCGTGAGAGTCAATGATTGTGTGAGAGGATATATGGATGAGTGTGTACTTGTATCAGTGATTGTATAAGAGAGTAAGTATGCATTTTTGTTTCTGTTTGAATAAGTGATATGGTGTGTGTATAACTGTATAGGTCAGTAAATGGAAGTGTGATTGATTCTTTGCATGACTTACTAGCTGTGTGAGTAACTCCATGGATGAGTGATGGAGTGTGAGTGTCTGTATAGGTGTATGAGTGCTTATGATAGTGTTGTATTGATGAGTGACTCCATGTATGAGTGACTTCATGGGTGAATGAGTGGATGTGTGTGTGTAGACCTAGGAATCAGTGAGAGCATATGTAGTAACTGGCATTGGTGTGTCGATGGTTTCGAAAATGGTAGTCTGTATTTTACAGTGGGTGTATCAAAGGTTATGTTAGAGTATGGGAAGGTGCATCAGTGATGCGATTTGAGATGTCTTCAGTGAAGTCATCAGTGATGTCACTGACCATGTCATGAATGATGTAATATGTGAAGCCATCAGAAGTGCATTGCGGGTGCATGAGTTATAGTTAGCTGAACTAACTATAATCGGGCAATTTCTATGGTTTTGTACGAGAGAAATGTCAAACTGACTATAACGTCTGTGACACCTATGTTCTTTTCTGCAAATTTCAATGGTTATTTAAATTTCAATTTCTAACTATAACGTCCCTGAAACCTATGTTTTTTTCAGTGAATTTCAAAGGTTTTTTAATTGCTAATTTCTAACTATAACATACCAGTTGTGTTTCCAGAGTGGTGGAGAAAGATGAGCTTGGCTTCCCAAACACCTCATAGCAATCCCACTGTGTGACATTTACTGGAGGTAACAGGAGGAGTAGTTAGCCCCCAACTATCCCTTTTATTACCACCAGTAAGTCCCACACGCAAGATTGCTAACTTCTTACATCAGGCCCGCCCCCTCCCTGCACCACTGTGCAATTGTGCCCCAAGCCCTGTGTTAAGTTGAGGGATTAAGTCCCCTTGAATCCTGAGGGTCCCTAGGGTCCAACTAACCCACCAGGTACCTCTAGTAAGCACCACACAGCTGCATTGCAGCAGTGAAAAAAGGGGCGTGGCCTCGTACCACCTCACGGCAATACATCCCTTTGGTGCATACTGGAGGTACCTGGTGGGCTAGATAGCCCTCAGGGACTCTCAGGGTTCAAGGGGAACTAATTTCCCCACCTTAAAACACGCCACAGGGAGCGTTTGCAGAGTGGTGCAGGGAGGGGGCGGAGCCTCTGGTGATTTGCCGTTTCTTTTTTTATCTTTTATAAAAATTTATGGGGGGTGGGGGCTGTGTGGCTCCCCTTCCATTTGCCACTTTTGGCTCTGGGGACCCCAACCCTGGGGCCTTGCCCCCTTTTTTTTTTAAATTATGTAGAGGGGGACCGCGTGGCCTCCCTCTAAAGGCCAATTTTGGCGCCGGGGACCCCATACCCGGGCCCGGTCTGCCTTTTAAAAAAAATTTTTTTTTATTTAAAGGGGAGGTGGGCCCGGTGGCCCCCCTCCCAGGCCACTCCTGGCCCCAGAGACCCCATCCCCCGGGGCCTGGCATTCTCCACTAGAAACCGTTGGGGGAGCCCCAATTCCCCCGGTCCCCCCGGCTGTCAAAACTGGCTCACCTGAGTATCCTGTTTTCTTCTGTTGGGAAGATGAAGATATTTCTAACCTGCCCCTGAATACCTTGCTCCTTGGAACTGAATGAAAACAGCTCAAAGATATCAAGAAACCCAAGGGAAGGGGGAAAGTGGAGAAAATAATAAACAGGGAAACAAAACACAGCTTCACTGGTTGCTTGTCTTCGAGTTGCGTGAATTCTGGAAACTGTGATGTCTACATAGAACAAAATAACATGACACTACTTAATTATATTTTAAGATTCCACAATTGTTATGAATAAACATTTGTTTTAACCTTAGAATACCTCTCTTCTCTGGTTAATGAGTGCACCAGAGCTGTGAACTTGAATCAAGGTAAAGCTTCTCTCCTAAAGTAAAATAACACCTTATTAGTCAAATGTGTACACTCTCTCCTATAGCTTGAATATCATATATAATCGTTTTAGCCACAAGGTGGTGCTACTCACCCTTTTATTGTTCAAGTTTGCCCATAAATATTTCCAACTTGTTTCTTGTATTTGAAGTCTATTTATATCCCAAAAGTATTGTAGAAACAAATTAGGTATGAGTCTTTGGTGCTCGTTTAAACTGGAATACAAAGTATGGAATTTTGCCCTTTAAAGTTGAACACAAAAGCTGCTAGAATAACACGATGTTCATAGAAATAGTTCTGCAATCACTTACCAAAGCGCTTTGATCAGATAAATGATTCTTTCTCTTTAGCATAAATCAACACTCCTTTGAAAGTCATTTGTTTCCTTCACTGACGATCCCGTCTTCACGTGAACAAAATGTTGAGGCTTTTAAAATGATGAAATCACTTACTTGCATCGATGTTCAGCTGTAACACGATACCTGAAATATGTTTTCATTCTGTGTCTTTTTCTGTTTCAGGCGGAACCTTCGTGATCAGGACGTAGCTGCTGGAAGCACCGGAAATGTCAGGGAAGATATCGGAGGATGAACCTTCACCAAGCCTGAAGATCCGGACTGGACGGGAGGATGAACGGCACTGCAGCGGAGAGGAAGACTGAAGGTCACGCAGGTAAGTTAAGTCAAACGAGCACAAGCAATCGGCAAGGCTCGAGGCAGGCTTTTTAGCCAGAGGCGGGCGGGACTCTCACGCGCTGCACGTTTCAGGAGGAACAGTTTAAAAACGTGCAGCGCTCATTTGCATTTAGACAAGAGGCATGACTGAAGGACTTTTAAACCCTGCTATCAAACATTGACAAAACCAAGTTTTAAACGCTCAAGAACTTAGGATTCTTTACAAAGCACAAGAACTAAAGATTCTTTATAATGCACATGTCAGTAACCTTTCACTAATGCAAGTTCAATTGCATGAATACCTGATTATTAAAGCAACTTCTTAAGGTGGTACAGAAGGGCAAGCTTGCTGCTTAGAGCTAATTCTAACTGTGGCTCCCTGCCTCTTGAGGGAGCCAGCATTTCTTGTCACAGGGGGAGCTGCTGACATGCAGCTCCCCTTGTCGAAAAGCAATCTGCTTTGGATTTTGAAAGTGAGAGCAGGAAACCAGCTCTCGCTTCCAAAATTCAAACCACTGTTTGCTATGACGGGGCAGGAGCCGCACGGCTCCCGCCCTGCCATAGCAAACAGCAGTGTCCCGGGGGGAGGCACCCTGGCACACTGCAGGGGCCGGCCCTGGGGGATGGCGATCCCCGGGCCATGGAGGGCTCCAGGACGAGGGCCGTGCGCCCCCCCCTCCTATCCATTGCAAAGCCCCGGGAAGGTGGTGGTCCTTGGGGCAGTTGGGGGAGCTCAAGCCCCCCACACAGGTTATTTTTATTAAAAATAGAGCCCCTGGGAGGTGGCGGTCCCCGGGGCAGTGTTGGGGGCCGCGTGCCCACGTGGTTATTCATGAAAGCCCCGGGGAGGTGGTAGTCCCTGGGGCAACTTGGGAGCGATTGGGATCCCCCATACATTTTTTAACCGGGAAGTGGCGGTCCTCGGGGCTGCGCTCATGAATTCATAGTGCCCCCGGGACCTGACCCACCGGGGAAGCTTTTTTTAAACCAAGCTCTTGTATGTACCCTATCTCAATCTTTTAAAGTTTAGAATTGTAAGAAATATTTTAAAATGATTGCACTTCATTCTGTGTTAAAGTTCACTAGCTACAAGGACAGCAGTGTTTAACAAATTTGAATAAAGTTATATTGTTTTCATTTACGACACCATCGCAAGGGATAGATGGAAAATGTAGTCTCAGACCAGATTCAATAGCGGTCGTTGACAGCACTTTTAAGTAAATCACTTAACTAACATGCAAGATTGCATTTAAAAGTATATGTCTCCGAATTATATAATGTATAAATAAAAATATGGTAAACATCAACTTGTAACTAATGGGCAATTTATTGTGATTTTCTAAATTTCCACGATGAATGCTAGAGAGGCATTTCCAAGTCTGTTTTCACCTGTTATGATCAAAAGGTCACATGATTCACTTTAAAAATGTTTACTTTGCAATTCACGATACTCGTGAGCAAGGAGCGGATGCTCTGAAACACGTTGAGTGACTTTGCCTAAATAAATAACGTTGAAATAGGAAATGCATTTTTTGATTTGCTTATAACTTGGCGTTGTTTGACAAATCTTTACGGAATTGTCCCAAAATATTCTTTTTGCAGAACAGCTCCTATCTTGAAAGTTTGGGGGTGATTCGTCAAGGGGGGAGGGGGGGGGCTGAGAAAAAAGGGGGGTCCCCAAAACGTGTTGTCTCCATGCAATTTCCATAGGAAGCTTTAGACAAGGCTACAGGTCAAACTGCTGAACGGAATTACGCCAAATTTTGCAGGGAGAAAGGTCTTGGTCCAGAAAGCACGCTTTTGTTCAAATGGTGTAAATCCATTCAGTAGTTTTTGAGAAATATAAACATTCTCAGATATCGACATTTGAGAATTCTGACATCTGATTGGCTAAGGCGTTATGAGCACAAGCTTGTGGCTCATTGGCTGTGAACAGTTGAAACTAGGAAGTGTTGGCAGCCATTTTGTGACTCAGTTGAAAGGAGTAGGGGAAAAAAAGAAAAAAATTGTATAAGAGCGTATAGTAGGAACAATGTGTGTACAGTGCAGAGGTAGGGAGTTTGAATGTTGTGTTGGCCGTAGAAATCACGTCCGCAGAACAACGGTGCGCGGTATTGCGGCAAGGTTGCGTAGGCTGTGGAAATCCCGATGGGAAAACAATGCGCTGTATTGCGGCAAGCAGTGTGTAGGGTGCACACACAGTTAGTGTGAATGTTGCGTAGGCCGTGGAAAAAACGTCCGCAAAACAACGGTGCGTGGTATTGCTTCAATGTTCCGTAGGTTGTGGAAATCATATCGGGAAAACAACAACGCGTCGTATTGCAGCCTTCCTTTAATATAATGTGCAGTAATATTTACCTATAATGCGGTGTTCACTTTTATGACAGATAGTGTCACTTTGTTAGAGGAAATGCAATATTATGTGGGAGGGCGTGTTCTGTCCCCGTGCGTGGAACAAATTTAACATTTAATTGGCTAAGGTGTTGCAACAATGAGCTTAATGTTGATTGGCAGCGAACCATTGAAAGTAGAAGTGTTGCTAGCCATTCCCCACCCCCCTCCGTGGAATAGCAGGGACATCTGATTGGCTGACATGTTCCCAGCAGGACCTTCCCAAGCTTAATGTTCATTGGCTGTAAACCATTGAAAGCAGAAGTGTTGTCAGCGATTCCCTCCCCCTCTGCGGAGTATCAGGGACATCTGATTGGCTAACGTGTTCCAAGCAGGACCTTCCCAAGCTTAATGTTCATTGGCTGTGAAGAATTAAAAGTAGAAGTGTTGACAGCCATTACCTCCCCCTCTGCAGAACACCCTGGACATTTTATTCGGCTAAAGTGTTTCCAGTACAAGGTGTCTCCTTATTGGCTGGGAATGGTTCACTGTTGTCAGCCATTTTGTGACGCACTTCAAAGGAGTACGGGAAAAAAGTAGTAGAGGGGAGGGTAGGAACACTATTAAGTCTTTACAGTGGTCACATGGTGGTGGACAGGGACTGTGAAGGTAAATCATGTTTTTAATATATTTTAAGGACCATTTGTATAATTTGCATGGGGCCTACAAATCACGGCGGGCAAATAACATCATGTTCTGCTTTTTTCCTTTTATTAAGTTCGTGGGTGGGATACTTCCCAGAAGCACTATTTACTTATAATGTGGTGTTTACTTTTCTGACGGGGAGTGCTACATCTTTGGAGCAAATATTATAATATGGAGGAGGGGGTTGCAAAAACAAAGTGCGCTGTCGCGGTCTTCATTTAAATAAGGTTCTGAGTAGACTACTTCTCGGGAGCAATGTTTACTTATAATGTATACTTATAGTGCAGTGCTTACTTCTGTCACAGCAAAATAGTAGTTGTGGTTGCGCTGCAGACAGTCCAGATTTGAACCAGTTTTTATTAAGTAATCACAAATATACTTTCTTAGGAAAGTGTAGCTGTATATATCAAAGGGGTAACAAATAAAAATACAATTCATAAGATATCCCTTAAGAGTGGCCATACCCTATCTTTTTTCCCCGCAGGCTATATTTTCTCGCCTATAGTTTGTAAAAGTGTTGCCCCATATTCTTGTTAATATAAGAGGGCATCAGTTACTTTTAGATAATGTAGAAAAGAAGTGCTACAACAAACACTCCCACACTACATCATCTCAAGTCACAACAACAATACCAAGTAAAAAACAGTTAAACACAAATATGCTCATATTAAATATAAATGTATGCTTCATCAAAACATTAAATGAAGCACTATGTATACAATTTCTTTTTAGCAACTACTTTTTCATAAAACATTAGCAGTGTTACAAACTGTGAGGTAGTAAGTTATCAACGGAAATAAATATAGTATATGTTGTTAATTTCTCGCACAGATAGATGTCCAACACCTTTAAACTACTATAAAGTCACAGTTTTAAAATATACACAGTGACTTTATAGTATTCCACAGGAGAACAAGAACAAGGATCACAACAAAAAAATCTAAATTTTTACAATTTCTATTCTGTAGAACTCTGGAAAGTTCTGTCGTAGTGCTTAGCGGTCGCTCACTGCCCCTCTGACAGATCACATACTCCTTTAAGAACATATAGGATAGCAGTATAATATACACTACTATTCCTATATTTTCCATAGGGAGAAGGAGAATAGAAACCACAACAAAGAAAAAGAGAAATACAAAAATATAATTCAGAAATGTAGGGTTTATCAAACCCATTCAGTAAGAAAATATCTATGCATACAATCTTTTCTTAAACTGCTATTTCGAAAAATATTCTCACTGTAAAAATATCTGATCAAGTAAGTTTAAAGGTCAGTAAGCTGTATTTCAGATTAATCCTGGCGCCGACAGATCTCCAACTCCTCTTCTGACGCAATGTTTTCCAGCGGTGAATATGTTCAAAGCTTCTTTTCTCCGGGACTTCGAAATCTTTCATCTTCGCGCCGACGGGTCAATAACGCCTCTGAGAGCATATATAGCGCGAATATTACAATATACATACTCACACTATATGATCCAGGGGGGAAACAGAATAAAAACCAGAAGCTGCTCACGTTATATATAAATCTTTAGTCTTCGCGTTGACGGGTCACCAAAACCTCTGAGGTCCGCTATACTTTGATTATTACAATGTACATAGTCACTGTATATGACCTCAAAGAAGCCAGAAAAGGAACAGTTTTTCCTCTATTCTGGGTGTTTCTGAATACAAGCTGCTGATGTTACATATAAATGGCAAAAACAACCAATAACACTTTTTTCTAAATAGAAATCTTAAAAACATTCATAAATAGCTATGTATTATAAATATCTACTATGCTACAATCAAGCTACTTACAACTTTGTAATATGTTTTGTTGTCGCAGAAGAAGAATCCTACGCTAGAAAACGGAACCTCGATCACAGAATGGACATGCCTCTGAGAGCATATATAGCGTGAATATTACAATATATATACTCACACTATATGATCCCAGGGGGCAAACAGAATAACAACCAGAAGCTGCTCACGTTAGATATAAATCTGTAGTCTTCGCATCGACGGGTCACCAACACCTCTGAGGTCTACTATACTTTGATTATTACAATGTACATAGTCAGAGTATATGACCTCAAAGGAGCCAGAAAAGGAACAGTGTTTCCTCTATTCTGGATGTTTTTAAATACAAGATGCTGACGTTACATATAAATGGTAAAAACAACCAGTAACACTTTTTTTCTAAATGCAAATCTTTAAATATTCATAAATAGCTACGTATTATAAATATCTACTATGCTATAATCAAACAACTTATAACTCCATAATATGTTTTGTTCTCGCAAAAGAAGAACCTGACGCTGAAAAACGGAACCTCAATCACAGAATGGACACGCGTAAATAACTCGCTAAAACAAAACTAATCGATCAACGGATGTGGGGTTATATACTTTTAGGTTATTGCGTAGTCTATGAAAGGAACATGCGGCTCCGCCCATTTAGATGTTACATTTTACAGTTGATACTTGCTCATGTTTTCACTGTTTTACTTGTGCACGTGTTGGGAAAAGTTGCAAAATGTGAAGAGGTAAAGGTTTCGATTTCGATCCTCACACATATAAGCAGCATAATATAGACATACTCTGGGAGCTTCAAAACTGTTACCCGGCAAACCGTGTTATTTCCTTTCTCATGACTAAAAACATCTATTAATTGCCTTAATTCTAATTAGAAGACATATAAAAATATCGTTCAGAATAAAAGAAAAAAAATATGTGCTAATATTTCTTATCACTATGGTTTTAAATTAAAAAAATGCTATCATTTGTAAAGCATACAGCTACGTCCAGAGAGGTGTCCCGGTGCTCGGGGGCGTCGGGAAGATTAAGCAAAGTATTGCCCACAGTGACATAGTGGTAGGCTAACATGCCACCGGGAATCAAATGTGAATGCTGTTGATCGAAGTCAGGTATCATAGCTGCTGCATCACACTCTTTCCACACTGATATGTTAATTAGTGATAATTAAGTTTTGATCACTGTTAAATTATAACTTATAACAGACTACTGTTACAGTTAGTTTTTCACTACAAAAAGTATGCACGTCTTTTTAAAATTTACTTAAAAACAATATAGGTTTCAGGGACATTGTAGTTAGAAATTAGCATTTATAAAACCTTTGAAATTCACTGAAAATACCATAGGTATTAAGAACGTTAGATTTAGAAATTAGCATTTAAAAAACCTTTGAAATTCACTAAAACACAATAGGTTTCAGAGACATTATACTTAATTTGACATTTCGCTGATATAAAAGCAGAGGCATTTGCCCGTTACAGTTAGTGGAGCTAATTATAACTTTCTCCCCCTCAATGCACTGCAGATGACATCACATATTACATCACTCAGGACATGCTCAGTGACATCACTCATAACATCACTAATAACATCTCAAATGACATCACTGATGACATCACTGATGACACCATTCACGTGATTATCTGATGCAGTTCTTCAAAACCAAATAACACCTTTCATACACACACTCACAAGTACAACCACCTATATACAAACCATGCTCATACCAATAGCAGTTACTACATAGCTGTTTACTGATCATCTGATACAGCTCTTCACAACCCAAAAAATACCTTTCATACACTCACTCAAAAGTTCATACCACTAATATGGAAACCATGGTCATTCCAATAGCAGTTACTACATAGCTGCTTACTGAATTATAGGTCTACGTACACATCCACCGACAAATTCATACAGTGTGTTATACACACTATCATTCTTCAATACAGCGACTAATATATCCACTCATACACCTATATAAATACTTACACACTGCTACTTACCTTAACAGTTAATCTAAAACATAGTGAGTAACCCAAAGAATTATTTCCATTGCCATTTACTTTTATAACACAGTTATACACACACGCACATCACTTATTCATATACATATGTACTGTGTTTAACAATTAGTGACATAATCACATACTTATCCATGGACCCACTGTCACAATCACTTGCTGTCACATATACTCACTTATATACTCTAATTCTATTAAATACGGCCTGTTACATTTGTAATTACTTACACATATATCAGTAACACATCGTTGCATCTACCAACAAAGCTATACATACGTTCAGTCACCAATACAGTCCTTGGCTCATACACTCATAAATGCATACATGCACAGATTTATTCAGTCATACATCCATGCAAACAGTCATATAGCCACCCACGCTTACAGACACTTTAGCACATAAACAGGTTCTAACGCAAGAAATCACTCTTTTTATTTTTTTCATCTTTTTTTTTTGTCCTCATCTCACCTTTCAAGCCTCTGCGGGTCTTATGAAGCCGCCTTCGTAATCTGTGGCCCCCACGGCTTACCGCACTCGCTTGGGTCGTCCGACCGGTCCCCATATTTGTAAGGGACCCTGGTGTAATCATTGGACCATTTATATTAAGTTAGACTTAAATTCTTACCCCAGTTCACAAAGGGGTGCCAGATGTTCAATATCTTGTCCTCCACACCATCATAGTCTAAGCGAGCCATAGAAAATGCAGCCTTGAGCCAATCCTCTCTTTGCGGCGGTAGAGGGTCCCTCCACTTCCTGCACATCTCCCTTCTGGCCAGCAGGATCAAGTAAAGTAATAGCCCTCTGGCCTTCTGGGGGAGGGTTTGACTAAGGCCGCCGTCATCCCCGAAAAACACTAATGTCATGTTAATCACAATGTTGATGTTAAAAATATCTCGAATGTTATCCCCCACCTCATTCCAAAATTTTTAAAGAGATGGACACTCAAAAAAAATGTGTAGGTCATTTGCGAGAGGGGTTCCACATCTAGGGCATTTGGGAGCTGGATCTGGGGCGAATTTTGTGATTTTCGCTGGGGTATAATAGAGTCTATTAATCACAAAGAAATTATTTTTCTTTAAACAAGCAGGCTTAATGTATTTGTATAGGGTCAATAGGGATGGCTCGTACAATGACTCTATTGACTGTCCGAGGGGGGTTCCCACCCATACCAACGCTGAGGGGGGCATCTCGTGGTCCTCCATCTCCAACATATTTTTATACCAAACAGAGATTTCTTTATTTATTGGGAGAGTGGATTTCCACAAGGCTTCGATCTCTCTATTCCCTCTGATCTCCCCCTTTGCTGCCTCATACCAAGATGTTAGCTGTATATATTTAAATCTTGAGAGCCCTGGCCCGATCTTTGCTCTCAGGTACTCCCATGGATGTATCCCCCCGGAGTCTAACAGTTCAGACCATACTGTGATGCCTGCCCTTCTTATCGGCAATGCCAAACTGTCCCGTAGGCAGTCTGGCGTTCCCGGCGCATCCCAAACCGGAGCATTGTCAGAATAGTACCCAATGCCCCAGCACCTTCTAAGTCTATACCATAGCTCCAAAGCTGCCCTCAATACCTTCAGGCGCACCCGCTTGAAGAATCTGGGCGAGCCAAATTTGTACATAAAAGCCTCACCGTCTCCACCCCCTACTACTCGCACCATTTCACCCAGCAGCCTCCCCCAGGCTGACTCACCCGGCTTAACCAGAAGCGTCCGTATGCTTTTAAAATGAAATGCTGCAGCATATAGCCTAACATCAGGTAGGGCTAACCCGCCTTTTTTTAACCTGCGTCTTAATTTTTTCCACGCCAGACGGACTCCCTTATTACCCCAAATGAAGCTCCCGATTTTACTCTGAATCTTCATTAAACTTTTGTTATGAAATGTTAAGGGTATAGAGGAGAAAAGGTATGTCAGCTTGGGTAGAATGACCATCTTTACCAGGTTGGTTTTTCCGTAAATAGTCAAGGGGAGGTTCCTCCCTCTACTGAAGAGACTATCGATCTCCTTCGCCACCCTGCTTAAATTGAGCTCAGGTATCTTCTCCAATTCCTTTACTACACAAATCCCTAGGTATCTCAGTTCTTTACTTACTCTTCCTGACCACTCTAAATTCCAACACATCACCTCTGTCTTGGTCTTATTGACAAGAAACCCGGATAAGGACCCAAACTCACTCATACACTCCTCCACCCTGGGGATTGCTACCTCTGGATCGCTTGTGTACAGTATTACGTCGTCGGCATACAGAGCTAACTTGGAGCTATATTGTTCTGAACTAAATGGAAGGATTGTATCATCTAGTCTCAACATCTGCGCCAGGGTCTCCACATACAGGTTGAATAGGAGGGGCGAGATCGGGCACCCCTGCCTAGTTCCGCTCTGGATGTTAAATCACTCTTGAATATACATTAGCATATAAACATAAAACATTTTTTTACTTTTTAGAAACACACAGTCTGTGGATGATGTCATCCGTGATGTCATTAGTGATGTCATTTGAGATGTTATCAGTGATGTCACTGAGCATGTCATCAGTGATGTAACATGTGACGTGAACAGCAGTGCAAAAAACAATACTAATGACTAATAGCAAAATAGTAGTTCCTTATTTAAAAAACCTTTGAAATTCACTAAAAAAAACATAGGTTTCAGGCACGTTATAGTTAGAAATAAGCATTTAAAAAACCTTAGAAAATCACTGAAAAAAATATAGGTTTCAGGGACATTATAGTTAGTTGGACATTTCTCTCATACAAAACCATAGAAATTCCCCCATTATAGTCAGTTCAGTTAATTATAACTCGCGCACCCACATTACACTGCTAAAGAAGTCACATATTACATCAATTATGACATGGTCAGTGACATCACTGATGACTGAGACTCCGCTTCAGCCCTATCCCAAAAATAACACAAAAAAAGAAAAGGGGGCTGGGAACAAATACCCTAACCCCCTAGTCTTGGTCCGGGTGTCCAAGATAAATCCAGGCAGGACAAAATTCACAGCAAAATTCATGTATATTCACGAATATTGGCATGAATTGAAAAGGCCAAGTGGGGTCTCCCATTCTTGTTTTGAATGTTAGCCCTGGGTGGGCCAGGTAAGAGGGGCATGTAGAAATATATATACAAAAATGGAGGGACACCTTCCTGTACATAAACAAACCTCCCTACTCACAGACACCCTTGCACTCTGGTGCAAGGGTGCCTGCATTGGTGTTAAGTTGTGAGACATAGCGCCATCGCAGGGGGAAACGCCAGGCTGCACCACATTCTTGAGAATAGTGTGCAGCCTGGCGTTTTCAAAGTGGCGGTGAGAGGCGTTAAGCCAAGGAGGCTAACGCCTCTCACCACCACTTCCTCGTGAATATGCCCCTGAGTTTCTCTCCAATGGTGCACAGCTGAATAAAAGAGATGCCAGAGAATTATGTAATCTACAAGTATGTATCTATGGAAAATCAGACTGAATTGGGTTATAAGTGTGTTATTTTGCCACACTACGAATTCTCACATGTGGTAAAATACCATTGTTTACTGTCTGACTATTCCGCTAGGTCATAGCTAGAGTCCTTTGCAGAAATTATGGGTCCACATGGTGAAATCAATGCAGTATTATGGATTGCAACATTTTATGCCCCATTCCATTGATTAGCAGGGCAGAGGCATTACAAGACTGTCACACATGACCCTCTTGCTATCAACTCACTTGTGCCACGTCATACAGTAGAATAGAAATATCTCTGGAAACATCAAAACCTAACATACAATCCTCTGTATATTTCACAAATCAAATCAATGCAATCCATGTCACTCACCCTGGAATAGACCTCTGGCATAACCATGTACTTCATCTTGGCCGCAGCGGTAATTCCTCCACGGCGCTGTGGGGGGGGAGGGTCGCGCGGCGCCTCCATGCTTGTGACGGAACCACTCCATCACGAGCCACGGGCGTGCTGTGATTATGACGGAGTGGTTCCGTCACGGCTCCGCCCACTCACTAACTTGCTCACACAGGCGGGGTATTAGTGCTGCATGGGTGGAGCGGCCGCGGCGTGACGGAACCACTCCGTCATGAGCACAGCGCGCCTGTGGCTCATGTGGCTTGGTTCCGTCACTAACACGGAACGAGTTAAAGAATACTGCACTCCCTGAAACCATACAGCATTCTGCAATCAGACTTACATGCACTCAGTAAGGAAGGCAGTCATGCATCCATAGTCATGTCTGGGTCAAAATAGGTATACCCTGGCACCAAAATAAAAGTGCCCTGTTCCATTGGAGAATTAGGTAACTAAAAATGTGGATAACATTTGCAAAACTGAGCAGTTTTGAACTTGTGTAAACACGCTTTTTAGGTGTTGTGCAAAGTATGGCACACTTCATGTGTTTATTCTTGGTTAAGACAATGTTTGTGGTATAATCAGGAAAATAATCTACAACACAATAATGTGATGGCTCGTATCTCAGTCATTCCTTAATTTTAGACACAACTTAACATCCTAAAGGAGTATCTTTAAGATATTAGAAGAGACACCTCACCCAGTCTATGATGGAATGCTTCATCATAGGTGCCTCATACCACTCAGGTAGGTGAATACTACATGAGTCGGTTTTACCAAAAAGAAGGGAATTGGGAGACAGAGATAATTGTACCTCTGGGCGAGTGCAGGGTTCCACTCAAAAATGACTATGGATAAACCGTGGATTTATCTTTATTTAGCGGGTATCTATGTTAAAGATTGCAGGAATTACTGTTAGCATGAGCTAAAAGCCATTTTGTTCCTGACAGCCATTTTAGTTAGCCATGTGCTCGCCATGTGTTTCCCCCCTCTTCCAGAGCCTTGCACATGCTCAGAAAGACCTGTAGCTGCCAGAATGCACCTGCTCCTAGTGTAGAACTGTCAGGCTAATCTTACAGATGTAAGCAGTTTAGTCACCCGTCCCACTTTGTTGAGCAAGCACATTTTGTATACCCATATATGTCAATAACCATGCTTGTATGTGCCAGGACCTCCCCTTGGGTTTATGCTGACTATGCAACAAATGCATATATAGCGCCCCTGTTCTCTGTACTCCTTAGACTGTCTCCTACAGTGGCCTGAGGGTACTGTGTGACGCAGTCTCCCTCATGTGAGGTTAATAAATGCATTCTTTTTATATTACAACTTCCATGCCAATCTCTTCTTTGTTCGTTTAAAGGACCAGATGTATCAGTGAACCCCTAAAAAGGTTTTTTATTTCTACATCTATGTCATTATAAAAAACCACAGTCTGGATGTGTCTTAAAACACAATTGTTTCTGCATTCCATAATGGTATTGCCTCCATGGTTCAGCAAAAGTCAAGCTCCCCATACAGGTCACTTGGCTTCCATCAGGGCTACAGACTCGCTGTCTACCTACCACTTACACTAAGTATGTGTATCTATCAAGGAGCCAGATGGATACCCTACCTGTCAACACAGTTTTTGTAGAACCTGTAGGCAAAGTGAAAGAGAATATTCTTATAAATTCATTTAGCCCTTATTGATCAGGGAGTCAATTCTAATAATATGCATCACTAATCTCAGTGGTCACTGCAAAACACAATCTCAAATGCTATTGTGAAACCACTAACCTCCACATCAAGTGTGTGTGAACATTCTTAGATGTCATTCGTCGATGGCACCCAGCACTATTCCCACAGATATAGTTGTTAATCGACCCCGACGTATGAAGGTGAAAGATGCAACACTGTCAATGCTCAGTTACCTAACTCACCCTATTTGGAGCCATATGTCTCAAGCCAATTTTTATTCGCAAACGCTGCGAATCGCAAAAAACAGCGTTTGCGAATAAAAATTCGCCCTTTCCAATGTATGAAGCCAAAAAGCCTCGCGAAATGGGAGATCGCAAAAATTGCAAATCCTTCCTTTGGGAGACTCGAAAATCTGCAAAGTAAGGAATCGCTATGGCATGTATCAAAAAATCGCGAATTGCGAATTTACGAAAATCACAGTTTAGAGAATCGCAATTACCACCAAGTAGGAGCAGGTGGTAACCAGATGCAAACTATTTAGGGAGTCCCAGAATGCAACAGACTGTTCTCCACAATGACTGGGCTGTATGTGATAGCCAGAAGACTGCGACTCAGAGCTGATGCACAGAGGAGGAGACGCCAGGAGAGGATATTCCGTGTGCGCATTTCCATCTTCCAGCGCACTGAGGAGGACATCTAGTCACACTACAGACTGGATGAAGAGAGTATCCTTGATTTAATTGAGGAACTCAAACCCTTCCATGAACACCTCACACGAAGGACACAATCCATCCCCACCCACATCCAGGTCCTGTGCTCACTGCACCTCTTGGCATCAGGTAGTTTCCAGGGGTGATAGCCTCAGCAGGAGGGGTGTCACAAAGTGCACTTTCGCGCTTTTTTCACGCGTTCCTTGATGCCATGGTACAGAGGCTGCATCACCACATTCACTTCCCAAGCACCCCACAGGCACTAGACCAGACCAAGCAGGACTTCTATCAAATAGCCCAATTCCCCCATGTCATAGGATGCATTAATGGGACACATGTCGCAATATCCCCTCCCTCCCAGAATGAGTAGGTGTTCAGGAATAGCAAATGCTACCATTCCCTGAACATACAGGTGGTGTGTGATGCCAAACACATCATCATAGACATTGTTGCAAAATACCTAGGCCCGCACAACGCTTTCATATTCCGTCACGGTGGGATACACCGTAGACTCTCAAGTGGGGAGTTTGGCGAGGGATATTTACTAGGTAAATGCATTTGAACAGAGGCCACATTTGTAAAGACTAGCATGTGCAGAACTATGTGTAACTACATCCATCCCACCCCACAGGTGACAGTGCGTATGCGGTCCGCGACTTCATACTGACGCCCTACCTGGATCCTGCCAACCTTGGGGAGCGGCGATACAACAGAGCACACATAGCAACCAGAGGCACCATTGAGCGCACATTTGGGATACTCAAGAGCAGATTCAGATGCCTTCACAAGAGCGGAGGGGCAATGCAATACAGCCCCCAGACCTGTTGCAAGATAGTGGTAGCATGTGACATGCTGCACAACATCGCCACCAGGAAAGGTACACCGGTGGAGTTCACTGAATCGGATTCATCAGACGTGGAGGGGCCTGCCCCAGGACGTATGCCAGCCGGTGTAGCTGGTGCAGCTGCTGGGCGCCAGAGGCGAGATGAGATCACAGGCAACTATTTCTAGGTAAGAAAATATGACACAATGCTAGATCTCATTTGTGCGACTGTGTTTTATTCCTTAACTGCAGGATCAATTATGTCACACAACCTGAATGACACCCAATGTCTCTCCCAATGTCTAGCACATGGTATTGTCACATTGCAAAAATGTAAACATGAGCAAGTGAACAAGTAAAGTGGGTAGCTGCACCCATCCAGTGTTCACATTCGCTGCACCTCACATGCGGCGCTGTCGTGAGGAAGCCCCTGTTTGGGGTTGCACAGAGCCCTCCTCAGTTGGGCCAGTAGGCCTACTGTTACGGCCACTATGGCGCCTATCCATGGTGGGGGGGTGGCGCTGCTCCTCCCTGATAGTGCGTCCTCTTCACTGGGAGTCAGGACACCTGGCCCAGTAGTGCGAACTGCCTGCAGCTCATCTACTGCTGATGTAATTTGAACCAGTGCCCTTGCAATGTCCTGGCTGTTGTGTGCCACCTCGGGCTGCATGCAGATGCTGCACCTGGATAGAACATTGGTGGCAGAGGACAGGCGGTTCACCACCCCTGTGTATAGGTCCAGGCGCTGCATCTCTCTGCGCCTAGCAGCACGGTCAGCCTTGAGTTCTTCACAGAGTGCCTCCAGGGCACCTGTCATGCCCCTGAAGCCTGCCCTCACTTCCCTCTGTAACGCTTTGAAGTTTTTTGCTTGCAGGCGCTGTACCTGCAACATGTGCCAGTCCAGGCCGGCAAAGACTGTTTCCTCCCCAGGATCTGCACCACTGCTGGATGTGCGTGACCTGCGCCTGGTTGTGACTTGTTGGCTTAGGTCAACACGCGCACGTTCTTGTCACTGTGGCTGTGTTGGCTCAGGGTGCACATTGACATCACTGTCCTGGCCCTCGTCCTCCAGTGGGGGTAGTGGTGTGACAACATGTCTCCTGCATTGTTTCGGAGGGTTGACGGGTCTGTCCTCCTCCTCCTGCCCTGCTGCTGCTATGTTTGTGGAATCTGCCTGTCTCCCACTGCCTGTAGGCTGTGTTCCAGATGGTGCTGTGGATGTAAATGCACACATTTATTAACTGTTCTGACTTGTACTTGACAATTATTAAATATCACTGTTTGGTATTACATGTGTCTTGCATTTGCCTTTCCTGATGTGCACATGCTATTGGGGACTGGCTGGGTGTAAATGCACCACTGTCATGTGCATGTGACGACATCTCCCATAATGCATTGCTGTGTGTGCTTGTGTACCTGCTCTGGACTTTGTCCTGCCCCTGGGTCGCTACTGGAGGGGGTGTCAGGGGTGTCAGGGGTGTGATGGCATGCTTCTTACCTGGTCCTGGTACCGGGTGCTCGGAGCTGTCTAGGTCAGCCACGCCCATGACACTTTCAGGTAGCAGGGTCCCCTCCACCAGTTCCTCAAGAGGTGTGGAGTCAGTGGCTGTGGAGGTTCCTCTATCAGTCTTCCTGGACTGCTCCAGCCTGACAGCCACCTTCTCCTTAGAGCGCTGGCGCAGGTCATACCATCGCTTTCTTAGATCGTCAACACTCCTGTGTGTCACCCCAACAGCATTTACTTTCTGCTGAATTTCAGCCCAGATGCGTCGCTTGCGTGTCTCAGGCACCCTGAGTGATTTTTTTTTTCGAATAGATTATCATGGCTGACCACCATTTCCTGGATTAACACCGCGAACTTTGCCTCTGACAATTTTTGCTTTCTCTTCCTCTGCCCTTCAGCCTGCTGCTGCTGTGTTTCCTAGCTGGCCATGTCTACAGTGTCTGCCATTCTGTTCAGCACTGCAGAGTTCACTCTCCACCACTCCTCTCACTGACTGTGAATCAGCAACTGAGGTGCAGCATGGGTAGTCACACTTCCTGGTTGTGATGTCATCAAGCTGCACCTGAGTTTCCGATTAGCAGATTTGTGAAAATCGCGAAATTGCGATTTTTCCTGTTAAGGAATCGCAAAATTGCGATTTTTTGAGTTAAGGAATCGCTATTGGGGATCTCGCAATGTAAATAGCGATTTTATCTGAATCGCAAATTATTTACGATTTCTTTTATACATACCATTTTGCAATTCTGAATTTGCGATTTGCGAAAAATCGCAAATTCAGAATCGCAAAAGGGTAGCTTCATACATATGGCCCCTGGCTAAGAGGGAGTGGCCATTTCCCTCTACTGACACTCTTCAAAAGTAAAAAATAGTTGTGTTAACTGTAGTGTGTCTATCTAAATATAATATTATCTGGCATGGGTAAAAATCTGCTATCCATATAAATTAGTCAGAGGCAACTAACATTTGAAAAATAAAATACATCCTCTGTGACTCAGTGTATAGTCCTTGCATCATCAGTGCGTGTAGCATCTATTCTTTAGAGCAATCTGGGTAAAATATACCTCTCCACCAGTAATCCATGTTGTGACACACAACATATAAATTAGTCATACAGTTGGTGTTTATTTCCAGTTAAAGTACACTAATTTTTCAAAAATTACTGAACCGATTTACAACACATTACAAGAAGCAGGCGGGCGCCAGGTAAGTGCTTTTAATAATTATTATTTTTTTCCCTATTCCTTCGTCTGTCGTCTTTTCCTCACCCTTCCCCCACCCAGCCGCCTTGCCGCCCCACCACTCTTACCTGTACCTGTCATACCTGCAGATTTGGGATTTTAGATTTGTAGCAAAAGAAATCTGATATGCGGGGTACAAGTTTTTGTGGGAGAAGTGTGGAAACATTGCATGGCAGGTCTTTTGCCATTTGACTGAAGTCATGACATTTATAGGGTATTCTGGGTGATAACATATGTTGGGATTCATGTAGGCCATATTACCCATAGATTCCCATATATTTTTGGAAATGTCTCGATTTGGTAGGTTCCACTGGGTTCTGGCTGATCTTGCACCCAAATAATGCAGATCTCCCCATGGAATGTCCCTCATCAAGAACATTCTCTGTTGTCTGGATTGTAAATGTATTCTCAAAACTCTGGAGAACTGATTAATGTCTGATATCCCCACACATTGAAGACTTAGGGGAATACAGATTTGGATCAAAGTCTTGGGAAGGATACATTGCTGTGTGAGGACCGCTAAAGGAAGTAATCATGTATGGAGAAACAAAATTGAAAATCTGACAAATGTCGTACTTAGGTCATTGCTCCAATGAGGCAATCAGGGCGAGGGTAGTCTGACACCCATCAATGGACACATTATAGATATTAGGAAGAAATGGTTGTCTTATGTTTACATAGAGCCCAAGACAGGCATCCTCATCCAGCATTTCACTTGCAACTGCTTTGCAAATGTTCAAAATGCACTGCACCCAGTTTATTGCACATGGGCACCATAAAACCATAGCAAACATAAACATGTCAGGTACTTTCATGATCAGGAGACCCAGAGAAATAATGATGAGGTTCACCTCTTGGTAAGTATCTATGACACTGTGAGGTAGACTGGAGGGAATTGCCATGTTTTGGAAAACATGCAAAAAATCTGCCATATGTCATGTTCAGTTACCTAGAAGGGTAAACCCACAAATAGTCACTGGGACCTGGGTATCAAACAGTGCATAGGAACAGTGATCCCAGTGGATATTTCTTATACATAGAAAGAAACAATGTTTATCAAAAGTAATAAAGAAAGACGTTGATAACTTAATGTACAGTGTTATTTAATCACACTGGACATAAAACTATTCATACAATTATTGACACAATGATAACTTTAGCAGGCAAATTCTCGCTTCTTTATATACCGGACATGTGTATAGAACGTGTTTCGCTGAGCCATCTTAGTTGTCACAGAAAGAGCATGATTTCACTACAAAAGGTCTTGAAGGCAAACAGCCAGATCTATAAAGGAGAAGTCATCTTTTTGAAGAACAGTGAAAATAGCTGGCTTAGGGCCTTATTATGAGTTTGGTGGTGCGGGACCGGGACTGCCCCACTTCTGCACTGCCAAACCTGTGTCAAAACCACCTGCCAAATCAGGAGTTTACACCTGGTCTGGCAGGCGGTTCTTTGGAGTTCCCAGGTCAATGTCTATGAAGTACGCACCGCTATGGGAACGTCAAAGACAGTTCCTGCATGGAATGGACTGTAGCGGTCCATGGTGTGCAGGTACTGGTGAGTGTGCACACAAGGGGGCACATGTTGTGCACCCCTGTGTGCATCCACATGGCATGAGTCATTTGCTCACTGCCACACATTTCATGACGGTCGCACCACCATAAAAAGTGTGGTGATGAGGAAGCTTTTAATATGCTTGGCAGGGCTGCAGCGGCCAAATCAAGCATATTGCGAGCTTCCTCACCGCCACACCACTGCCAGAGATCTTTGATCCCTGGTGGTTGCAGTGGTCCCAGGGTGGTCCGACAACCCTGGTCCTAACAGGGTGGCCAGAAAACCGCCACTGCCATGCCGCCGCAAGTCTGGTGGTCCGTGGTGTAGGAAAGTAGTATCTGCTTCTTATGGTTACCCTTACTTTTTGCTGATGTCACACTGTTTTTGGCTTAGTCTGACTGAGATCCTGCTATCCAAGACTCCCGTCTATCTGCTTTCTCCCTTAAATCGCAATGCATGTACTTTAGGTACACTCGAGATTGGATTCTGGGGTACCCTCATCAGTCCCTAGTATATGATACACCATGTACCCAGGGCATAGGTACCCCAGAGGCCTCCCATGGGCTGTAGCATGTATTATGCCACACCTGAGAGGCCAATTGACACAACAGGCCTGCTACTGCAAACTGTGTAAGATGGTGCTTGCACCACTTACTGAGATATAGGTTCACTATATCTCTCTAAATCACTACACTTAAATACCTATCAGTCACCCCTGTGGCAGGCCTTAACAATCCTCGAGGCAGGGTGCTGGGTTTTACATGAGAGGGTGCCCCTGCATGATCCAAGCCCCTCTGCAACCTTCGGAGACCATTCTTCAGGGTTATCTGTGATGCAGCCAGACATATGTTTAATTGCATTATAACCTCGCTGTAAATGCTAACTTTAAAAGGGCTGCTTAGAAACATGTTGTGTTTGGTGTCAAACACCCTGGAATCATACCTCCACACCAGTAACTGGTGTGGGCGGTATGATTCCACCCTTCTAGAGGGACATATGTGGGTCACCGGTATGCCCGGTACCAGCTTTTTCGACCTGGGCAGCACAAAATGGATCCTACCAGCCACAGACACGATTCTGCTCTCTTGCTGCTGAGCCAAGCTCTAGCAGAGGAAGGCATGACAATAGGCATCCTCTCACAGGGAGGTGTGACCACCTCCCAGACAGGATTTTGTGTATTGGGGCTGGGTGGGTGCACTCTTAAAGTGCCAGAAAGTCTGCACTGGGGGCACATTTGGTGTCCATGTGCTCCTGCTCTGGTGCGGAACTGGACAAAGGACATGGGTGTAGCCACACCTCTGTCCTGCCCCTCCCCTAAGAGGGTCCACCGAATCTTTCCAACCCACTCCCATGGGTATAAAGTGGGTTACCTGGCTACAGGACTTTCGGTTTTACCTGGACAAGATTCTGCTAAGAAGAAACCAAGTACTTTGACTGCCTGCACGATGCTGGACGACTGACGAATCTCCCTTGGAGTAAAGGAGTTACTCCCCAGCAAAAGCAGGCACCTAAACGCATCTACCCGGTGTGCTTCTCTAGAGCTCCTGAGGACTCCAAAGATTTCAGGAACACAGGAGTTGGGTTCCTGAAGGTCCCTGAGATCGATCTGTCCTCTCAGCGATTCTGAGACCAATATCCCTCGTGGGGACCGTGCAGCCCAAACCTCTGTGCACCGTGTACTTCTGCAATTGCATATGCTTAGTGAAGATCCCTCAGCCTGTGCTTTGGACTCTGTGTATTCCAACACAAATCAGTATTTGCACTGAAGATTTCCGGCCTCCACTCTCCGAGTGTCCTGTGCGCTGGTCCTTTGCATACTTGCTTGAGGTCTCCATGAGATCACTGGTCCGTTGGCCTGTGGGACCTATCGAGGATCACCTTGTGAACTCTTGGACTTACCTGGTTGCTCCAGACGTGCCCTGACTCTCCATTGCTTGGAGAGTCCCCTGGACCTTGCTGGTCCACACCGTAACCTGTTTCCACCGACTACATGGTTTGCAGTTGCCAAGGCTTGTTGGTGATCAAGCTGGACATCGACCCCTCAGCTCTCGACATCCTTCATGGAACAGCTCACCTCCAGATTCTGGTTGTCCTAGACATCTCCTGGTCCCCATGGCTGCAGAATCAAGCAACCCTCCTCTGCACCTGAAGCACCCAACATCGGTGGGCATTCGAATACCGAGCCCCTGGTCACCATAAGTGACCCAGACTCTGTCCCCTCTGCTCCCAGGTTCGCTTTGAATCCAGGCTTGATTCAACTGGACACTCTTTGCCGTCCTGGCAGCAGTACTTCTTTGCATCTCTCCATTGAAAACAATGAAGGTTTCCAAGACCACTTGACACCTATGCACCCGGCACCTCTGGGATAGGTAACACAGGTACCTCGGTACGCACTGGTGGGTTGTCCTTAGAACCTTCTATGTTCCAAAGGGTGTGATCAAAGTCCTCTTAGAAGTGTCCTTAACCTGTAAATTTCCACCCACAACTTTCCCATAGAGTTGTACGGAGCATGGGTCTGTGTTACCTCACTGCACCCGTCCTCTGTGGGCTCCCTGTGTCACTCCTATGGGGTGTTCCTTGGGGTCCCAGTGATTCTACGTGCTGTAGGTGCTGTGTCTAGCGAAGTCGTGATAGTTATACAATTTTTTTAGTATATTGTTCGGTCTCCCCCTGGAGCCCGCTGTGTATTGTGCTATTTACGAATGTTCTATTGGTTCAGTATCGTGTGCTTTATGCCCTAGTCTCACATAGAGACTAGTAGAGAGTGTTATATTAATAAATACATATTTTTATATAAACACTTTGTGGTTCTCCTTTCATTTAGTCATTTAGGCGGTGATATTGTGGTAAAAAAAGCTCCTTTACATTCCTTCGAGATTAAGCCTGAAGGCTGCTCTCCATAGCTACCACTAGGATGGCGTTCAATAAGGTTATCTTTGACCTCATACATCCTAAGGGTCGTGTGGACTGGTACAAGCTGCCTACTTTAATTAGTGGACAGCATATACCAATTGACCTTCTCACACGTGGCGCACCAGACTCGAAATAAGCCCCTAAAATACTGCTGAAGACAAAGTAATTTATACGAGTTTATCACAAACCAAGCATGGGAGCGTAAACTAAAAGCAGATTTAAACGTAAGAATTTTCTTTTGCCATAGAATTAGCCACGTTCTTAAAAAGATTATAACTCAGCGGAGCCTGCCAATGGCCCTGGAGCTGTAGTGATTCATTGAATCAATAAGAAACAGCATTCGTTGATTGACCTTAGCCTGGAAATAAGTTGAAATTTCCTTCCAAATATGATAGCTCAATGAATTGTGATCTGAGACTTTTATAATGTACATTAGTTTGACAAAGGCCTTAGGATTTGTAGATGTTCCAAAATATATAATTTTGAAAGATGTTCATACATCCTAGTGGTGATACCTGGAACCAAATCAAAAGTAACCTAACTGCCACTTTACTTTCAATTGCTCCCAAATTATCAAAATGCCCTGCAACTATGCCTAGTGCCCCCATGTTCAGGAGATCCAAAGGAATAACGATGCGGTTGAGCCTTAGCAGGGGTCTGTTTTTGCATGAGGGAGACTGAAACGAATTACCAAGTTTTGGAGAAGAAAATACAAAACACTCTGGGTGCATGTCATGTTCAAAATGTTCTAATAGCCAACCAGTCAGGGCAAGGGATGTCTGGCATGCACCAACAGATTCCTTAGGTCAAGCAGAAGTAGAAAATATATAGATTTTATACTTTTCCAAATATGAATGGTTGTCGAAGAGCCCTAAGAGGTACATGTGCATAAACAATGTAATACTAAAGTTTTCAAAAATACTGCAGCCTGGAGGTGAGCAAACACCCCTGCAATGAAAGGGTTAATATTCTTCCAGACAAAAACAATGGCTATTTATAAAAACATGAGTCCATATTAACTGTCCTTTATGTAATGGTGCACTGCATGACAAAATGCAGCACTCTGTTTTATGAAGGACAGAAACTAGTGCAGCATCAGACTTAGCAAGATTTGCTAGCCGAAGACGCCATCGATGTTACTCATAGTAAGGGACATATTTATGGCCAAGTTGCGCAAGGCAGTGCAGCAAGTCACCTTGCTATGCTGCACTGCGTGACAGAGAGAGGGCCGGAATGCACCGTATTTGAGGCAATACAGCGCATTCCTGCCTTTTCCCTCCACAGGTGCTCTTTTGGCTGCCTCGCATGGTGCAAGGGCGTCTGTGTTGTAAGGATGATTGTTTTTGTGCAGGAAGGTTTTTCCTCTTTCTGTGTGGGCTGCAGAATGCCGCATTCCAGGGTCCACCACTTCTGATAAATCTGTGAATGCGTCAAAATCCATGGATTTTGCAAGGGAACACCCATGCACCACGCCATGAAAATGCCTGCCTGGCACAGAGTAATGCGGTGTTTCATATGCGCTGCGATTCATTACTCGAGATTTATGAAGCCATTCTGGGCAATGCAACGTTTGGCTTCATAAACTACAATTTTAAGTTGCGTCGCTCCTGCGCCACATTGCATGGGGCAAAAGCGATGCAACAGGGCCCATAAATATGCCCCCAAATTTAGATTGTGCTTGTTACATACTTGGGCCAAAGCCTGATCAAGCTAATTTAGTAGATTAGGCCTTACCTCAAAACTTCTGGGGTTTTTTGCTGGCCTTTCTAGACACGCCCCCTTACACATATTAACAGGAAGTTGGTACAAAATGTTTGGCCCTAAGCAACAGTCAAGTTTAGGCACCAAAAAGATTTTGCACATGATGCCTTGTGCCACTTTGCATCGTCGCACGAGTACCATCGCAGACCTTTAGCAAAGTGGGCACCAATATCAGCCTATTGATTGATATATCGACTATTGTGTTTCTGTGAATACTCACGGGCGTCCTGACCGCAGATCCCTAAAATAGATAGGTATTTCCATTTATTTTTTAAAGAAAGGTGGCCGGATGTACAGCGTAACTTGCAATGAAGGTAAATCCAGAGAAATGCAGAGCAAGGGGGTGTCGTGCCTTTTGGGAGCAGCAAAAACGGGGGCGGGAACACTGGACTATTTTACTAAGTTTCACTTGACTTTAGACATTAAGTGAACTGTTTTAAAAAAAATAAGCAACTCCATTTTGAGAGGTACATTGTTTACGATTTGGTGGCCATGTTGAAGCCGTGATTTTGCTGGAAACGTGACAGCTGTAAACTCCTGCACCTACAAAAGGCCCACCTGCGATGACGAACTATTGTGGCACAGAGGAGAGGGGCCTGCAGTTTTGTCATCAGCAGACACAGACCCACAAAATGTTTTGGTCGCATCAGGGCAACACAAAATGAACACAATAATTTTATAATGAATAAACTAAAGCCAACACTTAGCAGAAAGGGCCAAAGTAGTAACCTGTACAGCATATCGTTTGAGTTCAGCCTGTTTGCCCTCTTTAATGAAGCTGAAAGTCTCAAAAAAGTATACATTATGGAAAACGGGTCTTAAAACAACAAACTCTCCTCTGATCCTGATAACTTAATAACCAATGCCAATCAGGCAAATTATGTCACCCCTTTTTCCATTCCTAACTCACATCCCCAAAGTATCTTCTACGTGCAGCTTTAAGTGGATATTGTTCATGTCAGAACTTTTTAGCTTTTTTAACTGCCAATCATTCCCAATTGAACATACATTAAAGACATTCACAAATTAAATGCGGCAGATTTGCGTGTGAAAAAGCACACATCCCACTATCTTTAAGTGCAGTTAAAAGTGTTTGAAGCCCTTTGAGGTATTGGAATTGAAAAGGAGCAAACTGCTGTATTGGTGAAATCCCAAAAGCGAGTCTCATGAAAGAAGAAATACAGAGGCAGCACACTGCATTTGACTACACAACAGAGAAACCTGCTCCATTATTCACTTACATACTGCTTTTATTAGAATGGCTTGACATATTGTCCAACATGATGGAGGGAAGTATTTTTCAATCTGATTACATTTCCACTCACTCATTTTAAACTTTCCCAGCTGTACTAGACTGATGGTTCTTTGAATGCAGGCGAGCGTCAGCAGGGAAGGAGGGCAAGGAAGATGGATTCCTGGGTGATGGTACTTGGTATAGTCTGTCTGTTACGTTCAGCGATTACTCATCTATACCAAAATGTACTATGGGAAGTAACAGGACCACATCTGTTAAGTACATTTCAAGAAAAAGAGCTCTTTACCTTTTTTGTATGCATGACAGTTCCACTGGGCTTGTGGGAAGTTCAGAAATGAAGAAAGGCTGCAAGTTAAAAAAAATACTGCATTGTCAGGTTTATATGATGGCTATAACCAATATTCAATGTAATCAAAGTTAATTAAATAGTGAACAAAATGCATCAAAATACAGCCTTGCTTCATTATGGACTGATTTACTTGCATATTTGGACCCCTGGCAGCGAGGGGCTTCTAAACACCTCACAGTACATGTGCTGTTTCAAAGTACAAAGTGCCAACAGGTTGGTGGATAGGCGCTTTCAGTTTGCACTATTTATATCCTATTTTCTTTAGCACTGATTATTCTATAATTTCTCTAGCTAATCTTAGCACTCTAGCACCTTCTCTCTAGTACCGTTACACCTAACGACTTATGGTGGTTCTACCTCATAGTATCTCAACCATTGCCTACATCATATTGCCCTCGCCCCTAACTAGATCCTATCAGCATTACCATTGCCTATCCTCTCATTTTCTCTGCCCCTGCCCTTACTCTTGTAACTCTATGCCCATCATTGTACCTCGTCCGTATTGAGCACTTCTATCATGACCACAGTATCCCAGCTCTGCCCATTGTCTACTGCCCCTTCATCCTGGTATTACATTTTATATATATCCTATGAGGTCTCACAAGAGTGAAACACACGTGTCAGCGGTTGCTTTTCTTCCTTTCAGGTTGGCTTGGATTTTTTACCAATTCAAAGAGTGGTAAAAGGATTAAGTCATGTTTTCAGCTCAGCGTGGATGGCACAGGCTAATCCTGCGCTTAAAACATTTGCTATAAAAATGGTACAAGGCTTCGTCACTTTCTAGTGCGGCATGGATGGCAATGTGCTAATCTTATGCTTAAAAACTCTGCTAGAAAAACAGACATTTGAGGTGAACTGAATCAGTGTTAGTGGCGTTGTGAGGTGCTTCATATAAAGGAGTTGTTCTCCACCTAAACTTGGGAACTACCCATGGTGTTTGTGGGACAATGCAAAGGGACACTAAGCATCTTCACAAAACTTTCCACAAAAGTGCTCTTTTTTGCCTAATTTGTGCATGAAAGTTTGTTTGGGGTGATCGGTCAAGCTGAGACTGAGAAAACGGGGGCCCCAACACAGAATATCCCCATGCATTTTCCAAAGACTTCTTAAAGGAGAAAATCTGGTGAACGGAATTACCTAAAATTTGTCAGGAAGTTAGATAGTAGTCCACAAAATGTGCTTTTTGTGACTTGGTGTGAATCTGTTCAGTAGTTTTTGAGAAATGTAGGTCCAAAATAATTGTTTATCTCGACGGTTGGGTCGGCAAGAGTCTTGTGGGAGTGCCAATTTAAAAATAAAGCGGCCTGAATGGCCAGGGTGCTTTTTTCCCCTTGAGTCAATTCGCTCCTGTGGGTGTCAGACACCCGTAGTAGTGAGCACTCTGCTTAGCGGCCAGTAGCATGATAAAACCATTGATGGCAGACAATAGAGGACTTGGGGGTTAGTCCCCTGTCCTGAAATTAAAAGAAAAAACATATATGGGGTCCCCAGGGCTCAAGGAGGCACGGGGAGGAGGGCTGCGCAGTCCCCCTCCCCTTTTTTATTGTATTTGGTCCCACTACTTAGTATGTAAGAGCCTTGCACGTATGCATTGCAGTACATTTGGTATTTGGCAGCTCTATTTCAGTGCGCAAGGGTGCATTGTGTGCTAGGAAAATAGCACCAAATGGCCACTGTTCCCCATGGCGAAATTCCACAGAATCTCGCAGAATTTTAATGCAATTCCCCTGAATTTCACTGAATCGAATTCTGCCAATGCCGCCCACCTACTGGCAACCATCAACATATTTATAACAAATCCCATACAATATGAAATAATGGTAAAATAGGGTATGGCCTGTTGGTTAGTTTTAAACATATGCTGCATGTGAAATTATCCCATATAATTTAAACATGACAGTCAGTTTAGAGGCTGCACTGTATCCTGACAGCCATAGTATTACAATCATATGGCAGCCAGATAAATGCAACCTAGAAATATTTTTTTTATTTCAGATTTAGTAAATGCTTTCAGCATCACAATCTAAGTGCATATGCAATTGATTATGTAAAGTTTCAATCAGAAATCGGATTTGTGTTACATTTTTTAAGTGTGATACTTTGAGAGCCAGAACACATTTCGGAGAATAACCAATATGAAAAATCCAAGTCTGACTAACCCAGGCTGGTAAGACTTCATTTTGATGAATTTCCAAAATGAGGAAAAATCTTCTCAAAAAGTTAAAGAAAATCAACAAAACCATACCAAAAAAATGAGAACAAAAAAAGACAAGAGAATAGCACAAAACAGGCAAATATAGAAAGGGGACAGCATAGGTACGGTTAAAGGTAATATGTAGGCATATGAGTAGACAGTGGCTGGCTAGGAAGGATAGAGGTACAAATGCACAGGTAAGAGTAGAAATATCAGGATATAGATAGGGGTAGACTAGACTTTAGACAGTTCTAAATGCACTGGCAGATAGGTAGGGGCAGATCTGGGATACTGCTGCTTGATGCAAATCCATGAGTAAGGCAGATTTTGATTTCCCCAATATTTTATGTGGCAAATTTGATGTTATATCATGAAATATCTTTTGAAAGAGCGTTTTCTTTAGGATGGCATGTGAAGGATTAGTTCCTAAGGAAAGGGGAATTGAGTTCCAACCTTTGGAGTGCTCATGGGGAAGGGTTTGTTCAGGGTGCTTTCACTTTTGAAGGATTGAGTTTCAAGACAGAGCGAGTCACAGCAGATACTATGGAGTGATCTAGATCTGCAGAAGCTAATGAGGAGAGCATATGTGAAAGCTTTGCTCACAGTGCCATGCTCGCTTGAAAAAAACATCTGGCTTCAAGTGGAAGCCACTTTACTAGGATCAGTGTGGGAGGGATGTGGTCTGGATGTCTTGCACCTCCTACTAGCCACACTGCAGCATTGAAGGCAAGCTACAGAGGGGCTATATCAATTCTATGAATGTTGGTTAATACAGGGGTTTCTGTAGTTTCATTTAGAAAGGACCAGATACTGCACTACTGTTTTAAAATATTCAGCTTGAATTTCGGATTTTATATTTGGGAGTATACTGATTTTGTTCTGAGTATTCTTTGCTAAGGCTTTGATTTATGTGTGCAGATGAAGCAGATATATCTTGATCTTTCAGCTATGGTTGGTTTGTCATCAAGAGTGTTCACTGCCACCAGCCAGGCTTTTGAAGAGTTTAGTGAATTAATTATATCTTGCACACCCATCATACACTGCTTATGACATCACAAATCACTCATGATAGCTGAGACTTAGCTACTAGCCTGACCTTGCATTACTTCTTCATGAGGACTTGAACTCAGTGCCTAGACTCTGCCAATTGACTTGGAAACACAATTTCTCCCAGGGTTGACTAGCAAAGAAAAGCTTAAATTACATATGAGTGAATACATGATTGAGTGATGTATCTGAGTTTACTTAAGAATATGATGTGTTGTAGACGTGCTTTTACTATCAAACTTTTAACATTGTACCCAGTTAATCTGCAGAAATTAACATCATGGAAAGCTACAACCGGGCAGTCCCTGCAGACCAAAAGTGGCAAATATCTATTAACTTACTGGGCATCTACAACCAGGGGCATCCATGAATCACTGAAATCCAGACCAGGTAGTGGGCGATTTCAGTCAAAACCTTCTAAAAAAAAATAGATCTATATTGACTAGCTCACAGCTTATCCATAAACTGACAAAGGCAAGAAAGAAAACCCAGAACCAAAAAGTCAAAGCTGTGCTGCAATTGGAACTTCAAGGCGCAAGAAAACAACATAAGCAACTGGTATGGCAGGCTAAAAATCAGCAGAGGGACAAGGATTGGTAATATGTTCACTCGATTATGAGCAAGCACAACCAGGCCGATTTACAGAGGCGTATTAAAAACGAAACATGCCAGGATGTTACAAGGAGTAATGCCATCAATGAAGCTAAGTGGACCGCACACATAAACAATCAAGAGTCTTCTCACCTGAAATCTTAGATCCTGTCGACAACTCAAACGGCTGTGTCCCTAAGTGTACGACCAATAGCATCCAAAAAGCAGTACATAAAACACGAGCCTCACACTTGGCCCAAATGGACTCCCAGCCCAACTGTTCAAAGAAGGTTCAGCACTATTGCCTGCAATACTTTCTTCACTGTTTACCACCTGCTTCACGTTTTATCAAGTGCCCGATAGCTGGAGAGGATCAATACTGCATCCGATTTTTAAAAAGGGTGACAGACTGAACACCATCAACTATCGCATGATTGCCTTATTGGATATTGAGGCCAAGATCTACACCTTGGTAATTTTAAAAGATCTTGATATATGGGCAACAACAAAAGCAATAATTCCATTTTGTCAAACAGGCTTCAGACCTAACTCTTCCACACTGGATAACATAACTACTCTATCCTACCTTGTCCACCAGGCGAGCAGCCAGAAGTCTTCAGCTCTCTACACATGCTTTGTGGACAATTCGCGGCATTTGACCTGGTGGACAGGGGCATTCCCTGGAGCAAACTCCAGGTGTGGGGTATACCAAGCGACCTGCTTAATGCCATCATATCATTATATTCATCAACTTGGGTGAGGGTCAAGCTGTCAGACACCGCATTAACTAGGAAGGGTAAACAGTCAAAATATCGACTTCAAAATATCGAATGGACCGAATATCGAGTTTTAAATATCGAATGGACAAAATATCGACAGGACAGTATATAGATATCAAAAATATCGTTTTTAAGGTAAGTGATTTAATATCGAATGTTAAAAATATAGACAGTTAAAATATCGAAGTATATAATATAGAATATTAAAATTATCAAATTTTTTAAAATATCGAAATTTTTATAGTGATTTTTATGTTAATATATGTGTGAAAAGTGTGTATTTATGTTATAATTTATTTCAATTAATTAAATTTGTTGTTTCAATTTTTGCGTAATTTAATTCTGTAGCGGGTTGTGGGTTTATAGGGGAATAGGGTGGGATAGTAATTTAAATATAATTAATTAAATATGTAAATTTATTTATTGGTATTCATTTTTTATTAATTGTTAATTGATTTATAATTGATCATTTATTAAAATTTAATTGGCAATTAATTTTAATTCTGTAGCGGGTTGTGGGTTTATAGGGGAATAGGGTGGGAAGTAATTAAAATATATTAATTAAATATGTACATTTAGTTATTGGTATTCATGTTTAATTAATTGTTAATTAATTTATAATTGATGATTATTTAAAATTTAATTGGCAATTAATTTTAATTAATTGTTAATTATGTTAATTTTACGAATTTATTTTATGTAGTGGGTTGTGGGTGTAAAGGGGAGTAGGGTGGGAAGTAATTTAATTCTAATTATTAAAATATGTACATTTAATTATTGTTATTCATTTTCATTAATTGTTAATTAATTGATATTTGGTAATTATTTAAATTTTAATTGGCAATTCATTTTAATTAATTGATTAATTGCTAATTATGTTAATTTTACAAAATTTATTTCTGTAGTGAGGTGTGGGTTTATAGGGGAATTGGGTGGGAAGTAATTTATTTATAATTAATTAAATAAATCAATTTATTTAATTGTAGTTTTTTTGAATTAATTGTTAATTAATTTTGAAATGTAAAATTATTAATTGTTAATTTGTAATACATTTTTATTAATAGGTAAATATTTGTAAATATTAACTTTAAATTTGTAATTTTAATTGATTAATTATTATATTATATTAAATTGGTAATTACTTTTAATTAATTTTTCTAGATATTTATTTATATTAATATAAATATTATATGAAGTCTTTCATATCCCTACTTTTGCACTCTTTGGAGTGGGAATAGTAATTTTAACCCCTACGCTATCCAACGCTTTCCCTAATGTTGCACTCATTGGAGTGGGAATAGTAATTTTTACCCCTACGCTATCCAACGCTTTCCCTACTGTTGCACTCTTTGGAGTTGGAATAGTAATTTTTAACCCTACGCTATCCAACGTTTTCCCACTGTTGCACCCACTGGAGTGGGAATAATAATTTTTACCCCTACACTATCCAATGCTTTCCCTACTGTTGCACTCACTGGAGTGTGAATAGTAATTTTTACCCCTACGCTATCCAACGCTTTCCCTACTGTTGCACACTTTGGAGTGGGAATAGTAATTTTAACCCTTACGCTATCCAACGCTTTCTCTACTGTAGCACCCACTGGAGTGGGAATAGTAATTTTTACCCCTACGCTATGCAACGCTTTCCCTACTGTTGTACTCACTGGAGTGGGAATAGTAATTTTTAGCCCTACGCTATCCAACGCTTTCCCTACTGTTGCACTCTTTGGAGTTGGAATAGTAATTTTTACCCCTATGCTATCCAACGTTTTCCTTACTGTTGCACCCACTGGAGTGGGAATATTAATTTTTACCCCTACGCTATCCAACGCTTTCCCTACTGTTGCACTCACTGGAGTGGGAATAGTAATTTTTACCCCTACGCTATCCAACGCTTTCCCTACTGTTGCACTCTTTGGAGTTGGAATAGTAATTTTTACCCCTACGCTATCCAACGTTTTCCCTACTGTTGCACCCTCTGGAGTGGGAATAGTATTTTTTACCCCTACGCTATCCAACACTTTCCCTACTGTTGCACTCACTGGAGTGGGAATAGTAATTTTTACCCCTACGCTATCCAATGCTTTCCCTACTGTTGCACCCACTGGAGTGGGAATAGTAATTTTTACCCCTACGCTATCCAACGCTTTCCCTACTGTTGCACTCTTTGGAGTTGGAATAGTAATTTTAACCTCTACGCTATCCAACGCTTTCCCTACTGTTGCACTCTTTGGAGTGGGAATAGTAATTTAACCCCCTACGCTATCCAACGCTTTCCCTACTGTTGCACTATTTGGAGTGGGAATAGTAAATTTAACCCCTACGCTATCCAACGCTTTCTCTACTGTTGCACCCACTGGAGTGGGAATAGTAATTTTTACCCCTACGCTATCCAACGCTTTCCCTACTGTTGCACCCACTGGAGAGGGAATAGTATTTTTTACCCCTACGCTATCCAACGCTTTCCTCACTGTTGCACCCACTGGAGTGGGAATATTTTTTTTTACATTTTGCTATTGTACGTTAATAATATTGGATATTATTTAATTATATTATGTTAATATATATATATATATATATATATATATGTTTAAACAAATATGATGGTTAATTTTTTTATAACTTTTATTAAATATTAAATTATTATAAGTTAATTTAAGTATTTTTAAGTATATTTTAGTAATTAATTTTAAATTTTAATTTAATTTAACACTGTTTTTAATAAAGTCGATATTTTTTATAACTATATTTTTGTAAACGATATTTTGTACTCGATATTTTTGTACTTACCTGTTTGTAGATACAAACTCGATATTTTGTCTGTAGATATTTTTTCCTCGATATTTTTGTTAGTCGATATTTTGTATGTCGATATTATTTCAGTGATCCACTAGGAAGATCAATACTAACCAAGGGCTAAAGCAAGGGTGCGTCCTAGCTCCAATGCTGTTTAATCTATACACAGCGGACATGTCTCTGGCACTAAACAATGCCAAACTAATTCCTCCAAAAATAGTAAAAACAAAGATCACGATATTGCAGTATGCCAACTATAGTGTACTGCTTGACAGCTCAAAAATAGGATTCCAGAGAGTAAATGCTTCCAAAGCAAAGGTGATATCATTCTGAAGTACGCAAAAGCAAACAAATTGTAACTGGTCTTTTGGTCCCTTAAAAATGACAGGAGCAAAATCCTATATTTATTTGGGCACATGGTTCTCGGAAAATGGCACACCAAATATACACTTGTGTCAATTAAAGGATAAGGCTGCATTAATTACCACCAGACTGCCAATTGCACACAGCCCTCAAAAGCCCCACCTCAGCCCAATTCGAAAAGTGCTGAGGGCCGTATTACCAACTGTAGTCATCTACGGCAGCAAGGCCTTCCCGGGCCAACTCATTAAAACTACATCTAAAAGTCTACAAAATAGTGTTAAAGTTGCCTTATTACACCAGGGGATCTCTGGTGAGACTTGAATTTGCCCTGGAGGGCACTGAATGGTCTAGCATGGGCTCTTTCTAAAATATTATAATAGATGCATCACGGCTACAGCCTGCACCTTGAAATCTATCCTTCAGAACATATTCAAATCTAAAAACATTCCGTGGTCCACCTATTTAACTGCGGTAGCAGCCACTCTCCAAATAGATCTGACCACACTAAATACTTTATCACTTATGCACACAGCAGTAAAAAGCATATTGAAAAACAGATACAATTCCTCTCGAAGACCACGAACATGGAAAACAGCAAGCCCACTCTGCCGTTAAGGGGCTCTGGAAGCCTCACATAACAAGGGCTGCCATGTCGGCCTCCAGGCACAATCATATCTTAATTGTACAATTGGGAAAGCTAGCCAAAACCAAATTTTGGCCGTAAGGATGCTGGCATTACAAATTAAAGACTTCAGTCCAAACTGGCCACTGCTCTCCAATATTGTTAAGGGCAGACTTTGAGGCTACAAATTTGAACCTTCTACACACTTACTATGCTGCTGTCCGATGCTGCTCCAGTTCTGCCGAACAATATTAAAGCCACTTTTTTTTAATCCATGGCATAAGAACATGCAACAATGCAATTAACTGGATTTTTTTGCATCCTGGTCCACCTCAAACTGGCAAGAATTGGCACAGTTTTTAAAGCAGTGTAGGACTTTCTTAAAACACCCAGAGATGATTGCCGATTGACAAGTTCTACTTCCTGTACTATGGACATTAGGCACTTCATAGTCTGACCTTTTTGTAATTGGGTTTTAACAATTGCAATGTATCCAATTTAACTGTTGTGGATTTTAAATTATCTTTTTTTTCATTGGATATTACAAGTATGTTTGTGTCAGACAGCCCTATTATGATTTACTGGTTCTCACATATCTTTTATATTGGTTTATCTGTAATAGTTTTTAAACAGTTATATTGTTTTAAAGCTAACTAAAGCAGATCCCAGACCATGAGTTTCATTCTTAGGTGTGACAGTTCAGTTAGAGAGCATCATAAGGACCTATCCACTTTTTTTTCTTTTACTGCTCTTTGTATAATATGCCTTTTAAATGTTTTATGTTGTTGTGGTTTTAATTAAAACACACAATAAAATGTTGTACGCACAACATTGTACACTTTTGTTATGCACACAGGAGGAAGAGGAAGGGAATCTTGTTCACGAAACGAGAGGTCAGAGCTGTTTTGCTTTTGAGATATATATATATATATATATATACATTGAAAAAACCATAGGTTTCACACGTTATAGTTAGCTGAACATTTCTCTCATACAAAACCTTTGCAATTCCTCCGTTCTAGTTAGCTCAGCTAACTATAACTTGCGCGCCCGCAATGCACTGCTGATGACGTCACATCACTCATGACATGGTCAGTGACATCACTCATGACATCACTGATGACATCTCAAATGACATCCCTGATGACATCACTGATGACATCATCCAGGGAATGTGTGTCTTTCTGATTTTTTTTTTATATATGTATATCTAAAGGTCGATGAAAGAATAAATGGGTAAATAAGTATCTAAATGGATGTTTTTTTTGTAAAATTGATTGTATAACTGACTTATTAAGTATATCTTAGTGAATAGGTGTTCTAGCGAGTAATCTTTAAATATTTAAATATCTGTATCAGTGTCTCATTTTGTATATAAGTGGCTGCATGGGTTGGTGATTAGCTACATGAGTGTGTATATGGGCTATTAGTTGTTTTTTTGAGTACCAAAATGAGTGTTTGTACGGTTCGGTGGGGAGTATTACTTAGCGCACAGATGCATGAATGACTGACTCACTGTTTGTATGTGTTTTGAAGACAGTATGTGTGCAGGACTGTATGGCTGGATGAGTGTGTGTATGGGTGTGTTAGTGAGTGAATGACTGTCTCAATAGTATCTTTATGAGTAACTACATATGTTTTAACCGCTTCAGCGCAGCACAAATTCCTGCGCTGTGCTGTACGTTCCATTGGGCTTATGGAACCATGACAGAACGGTTCCGTCATGAGCACAGGCCAACCGACGCTCATGACGGAACCGTTCCGTCATGGGCATGGAAGGGGTTAAACTAGTAGATGTGAGTATTGATGTATATAAGTGAGTATATCTGAGAGCGAGGGATTCTAAGACTTCCTGTATAAATAGGTATGTGTTTCTATAAGTGATTGTTTAAGAGAGTAAGTATGTCTATGATTCTGTAGACGTTAGTGTAGTGGTGGGTGTATAGCTGTATATGCAAGTAAATGGATATTTGATAGTTTATTTGCATGTGTGAGTATGTGTGTGAGTAACTCTATAGATGAGTGTCGGTGTATAACAGGATATATAGGTGTATGAGTACATATGATGAGTGAGTACATGTATGAGTGACTATATAGAACTATAGGTGAATGAGTGGATGTGTATGTAGATTTTGGGATTACTCAATAGGTTGTTCTAACTGGAATTGGTATCTCCATTTTTTTGAAAATGTTAGTTTCTATTTTTGATCGTGTGTATCAAAGGTTAAATTACAGTAAGAGGAGGTCTGCCACAAGGATGATGTCATCAGTGATGTCATCAGGGATGTCATTTGAGATGTCATCAGTGATGTCATGAGTGATGTCACTGACCATGTCATGAGTGATGTAATATGTGACGTCATCAGCAGTGCATTGCGGGCGCACAAGTTATAGTTAGCTGAGCTAACTATAACGGAGAAATTTCAAAGGTTTTATATGAGAGAAATGTTCAGCTAACTATAACGTGTGAAACCTATGGTTTTTTCAATGAATTTGCAAAGTTTTTTAAATGCTAATTCCTAACTATAACGTGTGTGAAACCTATGGTTTTTTTCAGTGAATTTCAAAGGTTTTGTAAATGATAATTCATAAATGTATTAATTATTATGTCTTTCTTTTTATACTATTTCTTATATTTTTAATATAAATATTTATATTTATTTTATTTTTTAGATTATATTTCATATTCTCATTATAAAATAATAGCAAAACTAAATTGCAAAGTAATTTTTAGATGAATTATTGCTTGATGTCGGTTGCAAGTATAACACAGCTCCAGCAATTCTCTGGGGGCCCTATGCTCACAATTCTGTATCAATCCTTACACCTGCTTCAAGCATGTGCAAGGGTTTGACGCAGCATAAGCTCAAAAGTCACTGAATAAAATGTTATACATTTCACTCAGTCACTTTTACGAGGCCTTGCTGCACCTCCTTCTGCACAAGAAAGCCTCTTCTGGCGCAGCGCTTTACAATGCAATACACCCTCCAGATGCATAACATTGTTAATAGCACACACCATGGCACATCTTTTGCACCACCGCTGTGTTACAAAAGTGACGCAACAGCTGTGTAAAAGAGGCACAAGGGGATTGTAAATCCGCCCCTAACACATACAAATTCACCCAGGCACTTTCACCAGCAGCGCAAATTGAAGCATACACTTGTAACATATTTATGTACATATGATACATTCAAGTGCTTCGGACATACTACAGAATACTATAGATAAACACCTTATAGATTTATGCTGTAGCAGTTCCTTATAGTTCTGCACTTTCACATTCTCCATACACTAGTAACATATTCATTCATTCATTTATGAACTACACATTCATTCTGACAAACTTTTACACACTACCATAGAAATATAGTTCTTTCTTTGACCAGTGAAGGTAGTTCTAAAAATAACAGTTTTTTTGTTTTGTATTTTTTTGGTGTTTTCTCAACCAATTCCAAGCGGAACAAAAGAATGAAAAAAAGAACAACTAATGTCGAGGACAGCAATGATCCTGCATCCTGCGTTTCATCAAGTCTATAGACTGTTCCCATAACACAAAAGTTTATCGCAATAAATGCATAGAATTTTAACTTTAGCAAAGTCAGAATCAATACGTGGGTGTGGACTGCTTGCTGAAAATGCTGCTGCCGCAGTTGATATGCTTGGTGTAGCAGCAGGTGGGTTCTCGTGCAACCTCCGTCTTGCAGCTCGAGCAAAGTTCTTGGGGTGCAAGTTCTTCACGTGTCGCACCATATTTGCTGTGCCAAAGGAGTATTTTTTACATGGATCACCCCTTGAAAGAGTTGTTTGGCAAATTTTACAGATTACTTTTGGAGCATTAACCTTTTTTTGACCTTCTGGAAAAGTGAAAAACTTCCAAATTAGAGCTTCTTTCCTCCTCTTTGGACGTTCTTCAGGAATGAAATCTCCCTCTGAAGAACTGCTGGAAGATGACTCCATTGCTCTTATTATTGTGATCTTCCTACTATTTGAGAAGATTCTCAGCACAAATGCTTCTTCTTAGAAAGTCAAAGTCGAATAATTATAATGGGACGGAACTTTCAACAGTCGCAATAGGAAAAGTTATGAACCAATCAAATCTCTACTTTTAAAGTCACATGGCTTTGCGTACGCTTATGATGCGCTTGCGCAGCTCTTTCAATACGAGTACGCATGATGTTCTTCCGCGATTTGTGTAACTCTTTTTAAAAGTAATATATGATTATTATTTTTTTTTGTAATGTTTTTATTTCATCGTGTCAGCATGAGAAAACAACCACAGATGACATAGTCTGTACAATAATACATTTCTTACATATTTCCACAGATAATATATCATTTCACATAGCAAAACACATCAAGGAAACAATTGTATGGCATGTATGTTACTCGCCTCCTATAACCAGGACTCCTACATCCTCCCGTCGCTGGGGCGCAGGCAGGGGGCTACTATTGTATACACAATTTTATCCCTTCACAGAACTCCCCTGCATGTCAGACTTAGCCCTCTATAGCATCCTCTCACCTATTCCTCCCCATCACTCTCTCGATGTGCCGCCAGATAATCAACCAGTGGTTGCCAGTAGTCTTTAGATCGTGATGTCTGGGGTAGCTCACTCTCATACACTCCCATCGTTTCTTTACAGTATACCATGTCTGTGAGCCAGTCTTTAAACCTAGGCGGTCTTTTACTTCCCCATTTCATTGCAACACGCCTTTTTGCCAATAACAGCGCCACTGCAAGTAGTTTTCGCCTCCTAATCTGTTTAAGTCTATAAGTGTCCAGCAGGCATAATAGTGGAGCGTTTGGGATGTGCTCTTTCAACATAAGGGACAGTGCAGTCGTCACCTCTTGCCAGTACGCAGCTAGGGCAGGACAACTCCATGCCAGGTGTAAAAAGTCGGCCCCAGGAGAATGGCAACTTTGGCACCTATCATCAGCTCTAAGGCCGTATTTATGCACTTTGACCGGAGTGTAGTAGGTTTGATGCATGAACTTGAAGTGGATGATGCGTAAATTACAATTAGATGTGAGTAGTGCAAGCTGTGTGCAGCTGTGGTTCCATTCTTCCTCCGAGATTGATGTGCCTGTCTGTTCAACCCATCGCTCCAAGGATCTATTTGCTACCTCCCTCTGTTCGTGTTGAGATGCTGTATAAAGCTTGGTGACCAGGCCGACCCTCAATGAAGCTGTCATTAAAACTTGTAAAGCCTGTAATGTCGGTGGTTCCTCCGGAAACGTGTCATATAAGTCTTTTACGGCGGCCCTGAGTCTATGATAGACAAATATTTTTAGCGGTGTCTGATGGGCGCAGAGCTCCGGGCAGTTCAGATTTATGAATTTATTTTGAGGGAATACCGAGCCCATTGTCTTAAGGCCCATGTCCGCTAGCTCCCCATACATTTTCTGTTCGCAGGTGACCGACAGTTTGGGGTGGTTCGCCAATGGGAGGGCCGGCGCGTACACAGGGAGCTTCCGTGCCGAGTTGCCAATGTATGCCACGCTTTAGACGTACATTTAACTGGATGTATCGAGTCGTTGGAGTAGCAGCCCACCATCTCTACCATGTATTGCGTCAGTTTGTTAGGAAGTACACTGTCGACCTCAACCGCTACGTGAGGTATATAGGCGTGTGGCTGAACCCAATAGTGTGCATGTTGTGCCTGCGCGCAGTAATACTAAAGCTGGAAATCTGGCGCCACAAATCCACCCATATGGTAAGGTTGTGCTAGTGTCCTCCACCCCACCTGCAGGTGTTTCCTTGCCCACGTGAGTCATTGTAACAACGACCTCAGTTTTTCAAAAAACGCATTTGTGAGCCACACAGGGATGTTCCAGAATAGGTACAAAAACCTAGGCAGGACCACCATTTTCTGCAACGCAATCCTGTCAGCTAGCGACAATGGGAGTTTAATCCATTTGGCTATCGTGTCCTCTAGTTTGTCCATGGCCACACCGTAGTTTTCTTTTAGCACCACATCTGGGTCCCGATGTACCCATACCCCCAGATACTTCACCGGGCCTGATTCCCATTTCAGTGGGTAATCTAGTGAGGGCTGCGAAGTCACTGGCGTCAACGGTATCAAGACCGACTTGTCCCAATTTATACTAAGGCCTGCATGTTGTTCATATGCAACGTACTCCCTGATTAGCGGATTCAGGTTTGTATCCGTATGTCTAGTGTAGAGCACCATGTCATCCGCGTACAATGAAATCCCAATTGGACGCAGGGAGAACTGTAAGGCCGACTCTGGGTGACGTTGTCTGATTTTGCATGCCAGAGGTTCCACTATAAGTGTGAACAGGATCGGGGACAATGGGCACCCCTGTCTGGTCCCACGTCCAATCCCCAAGCTGGCTGAGGTGGAGCCGTTGATACGCACTCTAGCTCTGGGGGATGCATATAGTAACTCCAACCACTTGAGGAACGGTGGGGGGAATCCCATCCTCGTCATGACAACAAACATGAACTCCCACTCTACCGAATCGAACGCTTTAGCAGCGTCAAGAAGTGCCGCTGCCGCTGGCAGTTCCGGATTCAAACATTGGTACATTGTAAATATCCTACGTAAGTTTTGTGTGGTGGATCTGGTGGGGACAAATCCCGCCTGATCCGGCAGCACCAGGAGCCCCTGCAGCAATTGTATTCTCGTAGCTAATATTTTTGCCAGGATTTTAACATCAATATTTATAAGGGAAAGGGGTCTGTAGGAGTCACATTTAGTGAGATCCTTCCCAGGTTTAGGGAGGGCAATCAGTAGTGCCTCACGTAAAGTCTCCGGCAGGAGCCCTTCTTCATATGACTCTTCGAACATACGGGCCAGATATGGAAGCAGCAGGTCCCTGTATTCTTTGTAAAATTCACCCGGCAGGCCATCTAGACCCGGAGCTTTGTTATTTGGGAGCGAATTAATGGCATCTATAAATTCTTCCTTCATCAGGTGGTGCCCCAAAAACTCTATCTGCATCAGAAAGCCATGCCAATGTGACGTCATCTAAGTATTCATGTAGTCCCTGCCTGGATCTAGCAACCCGCGAGGTGTACAATGAGGAGTAGAACGTCTGGAAGCTGTCCAGTATAGCCGGTGTGTCATAAACCACATCCCCATGGCCCCTATCAATATGTGTTATATGTGTGGCAGTTTGTGCGGCTTTAATTTTTTGTGACAAAACTCTACCGGGTCTACCGCCCTCACCATACGCTCTAGCTTTATAGTGTTTCGCTAGGTACTGCACTTCCGTGTCTGCATATTCATTATATACATCTAACTTGCGCCGAATGTCAGCCTGAATTGATTCTAATTGTGTTCTCGCATATTCTTCTTCTAACCGCTTAATGTCTGTTTCAGCCTTCGCTAGTTGTTGTCTTATATCTTTAAGGATCCCTACGTGTTTCCCAATGCAGTGACCCCGTATAGTGACCTTAAAGGCCTCCCATAGTGTCCTCGCACTATCTACTGACCCCTCATTCGTAATGAAAAATTGTTCAATAGCCTGTCGTAGTTCCGTTTTATATACCTGATCTTTCAGTGCCGCCTGCCTGAGTCGCGACGTGAATTCCCGTGGCGTGTGTGTGGGTATTTCCAATACTAGCTGTACCGGGGAATGGTCTGAGAGCATTTTTGGCAAATGGTCGACCTTCGACACCCATGTACTGACTTCACGTGTGGTGAGCCAGAAATCCAGCCGTGACCAGGAGTTGTGTGTTAGTGAAGTGCATGTGCCCTCTCTCCAAGTCGGGTGTCTCATCCTCCACACATCCACCAATCCCCATTCATCCATAATGTCAGTTAGGGCTCTGGCTGCTTTCCGCCCCTGTCTGTCGGTGCCAGTTGACCTGTCCAGTGCAGGCACCAAACATGTATTAAAGTCACCTCCCCAGAGTATATTCGTCGTTTGCATGTTTCTCAATGTGGAACCTACTTTTTCAAAGAATTCTGGGTCATCTGTATTTGGACCGTACACGTTAACCACCGTGACATCCGCTCCACCAAAGTTCCCTCGCAAGATAGCGAACCTGCCCTGTTCGTCTACTACTGTGTCCACCATAGTGAAAGGTAAATTGTGTCTGACAAGTATCAACACCCCTCTAGCATTGTTCGAGTATGATGCCATTACCCTTGCCTGTGCCCATCTATACCCAATCCTGCTTTCTCTTGTCGGGGATATATGTGTCTCCTGTATGCAGGCCACATCTATTTTGTGTCTGTCTAAATACGCCATAACTTTCCTGATCTTGCGCGGATCCTGCATTCCTCTCACATTCCATGTAAGGAAGGATAGCGTCCTGGTTTGTCTCAAAGCGCTAGCCATGCGAGGGCTGGAAACTCTCGTACTTGAGCTATGAAGTATGGAGGCCGAGGTGTGACCTGATGTAGGAGTCTGTGTCCGTGTGATTCTCGATGCGACCGATACATTTTACATATACCCCCCTGCCCTCCCCGCTCCCACTTCGCCGCCTGTTTTGCAACAAAGACATGTTCCCACCCCTGTTCATACATGTACCCCAACTCAACAACAAGAACATTTGTGGTATTCACTGAGGGGCGTGAGCTGCCTTGACTAGTCCCCTGTCATAGAGCGACAGGGTGGGGCATATTTAAACCTATACTAGCATTACACGGGTGCACCACAGCCTAAGAAGAGTATGTAACACATTAACTGAGCAATTTACAACCTAAGCAAACCATATCCTATACTATCAAGGATAACAATAAATCTACAAGTTCAAATCGAAGAAGTGCAATGTCCCAACGGGCACTTATCTGGGGGGTACTGGCCACAGTTGTGACGCCCATTGTAGTAATAGGCCTCTGCTCAGCTGAAATACTTGTCCATCACCAGTAGGCCCCTTGCAAGACCGACTCTTGGAATATATCAGTCCCGTCAGAACCCTCTTCCAAAAATGACACTTAGTAGGGCCCATCACGCACTGCTGGCAGTATCATGTGTATATTCCAGTTCAGCCTACTACTCCATGTCCGATAAGGCATCTTTGTCCTGTGGCCTGTCTCGCGGCGATCTCCTGCGTTCGCCTCTTGGTTTTTTCAGTTGTATGTATTTCAAGGCTTCCTTGGGCTCATTAAAGATTTTCGTGGTTCCGTCGTCCGTGACCTTTAGCCGCGCCGGGTACAGCATAGCATAGGGGATTTGCATCTCTCGTAGTTTTTGTTTTACTGTCCCGTACTTCTTCCTGGCCTCCTGCACTGTTTGAGTGAAATCGGGATATAGGGCAATGTCCATCCCTTCATGGCGGAGCGTCCCAATCTCTCTCGCCTTCCTCAGGGCCGCATCCCTGTCTCTATAATTTAAGATCTTCGCTATGATAGGCCTGGGCCTGCCGCCAACTGGAGGTTTAGGAGCCAATGATATATGTGCTCTCTCTATAATAAAGACCTCTGAGAATGTCTCTCTCCCCAAAAGCGCTATCAGCAGCTGTTCAACATACTTTTCCATGGGGCCAGTGTTGGTTGTCTCCGCCACTCCCATCACTCGTATATTATATCTACGAGACCTGGCTTCCAAATCTTCTGCTTTCGCCACCATTGCCTCTAGTCGCTTTTCTATGCTCGCCTGTTTGGTCGTAAGTTGGTTATTCGTGTCCTCCACATCTGAGATCCGTCTTTCTGCCATGTCAATTCTCTCTGTGTGTCTGTCCAGTCTCTCAGACATGCGGTTCACTCTGTGCGTCAGCGTATCAATCTTACCGTTGATGTTGGACAGTGCCGTTTGTATGGATTGGAACATCGATTGGACATTGTCTGCTGGGATGCTCCCCGATTGCGACCCTGATGCTATAGGTGCCTGCTGCTCCACCAATGACTGGTCTGGAGTCTTTTTTGCTGCTTCGAAATTTATCTTTGATTGATTTCTGTCTGTTTTTCTCATCTTTACTGCTGTGATGTGGTACCGATTCCCTGTACCAAGCCGGCAGTTGTTCACCGCTCCACCAGACCCTGCAGCAAGTGCTAGCGTTTGTTCGATGGTTGCGTCCTGCCGTCCAGCGCCTGGACAGCGGCGTGTATTCCGCTCACAGTCGAGGGAGGCCTCGCTTCACCCTCCTGCCAACAGCCTCCACTCACAGACCAACCTAGGCACGTCCACACAGGTGGTGGAGACGCTAGCTATCAGTGTTGGCTCTCTTCACTGTGCCCCATGGAAGCCGATCACCAGACTCAGCCCTGTGGCCGCCATTGTATTCCTTAAACAAACTTGAGGCCCTCCTACCTGAAGTCTGTGGCTGGCCCTCCGAACCCCCTCAGGCCGTGGGCAGTGTTCTCCTATGCAGACAGTGTGCGGAGCAGTTAGCGGGCCCACGCAGTTTATGGCGGTAAGATCGGCGCCACGCTGCACCAGCTTCCCATTGGTCCCGCGGCTCCCAGCGGCCGAGCCCGGCAGCGCGCCACCAAGTTTCTCACCTCCACGTGTCCGGGCAGGGGCCCACAACCGGAGACACCCGGGCACCCACCGACTGCGCCGCCACCTTCTTAAAGTGCCCTCGCCAATCGCTCCTTCCATGGTCAAGACCTCTGGCACCGGGCAGCTCCACACCGCCGTGCGCCCGCGATGTTGTCTGCTCCTCAGGGGGCCTGAGGTGTACTATATGCACCACCCCGCGTAACACCCGTACAGGGGGGAACCGGCGGGCACCCCCAGCAGTAGCCGCCGGGTGGCCCACCACCACGGGCGCCGCGGTTCCGCGTATGTTCGACGCCAGCCTTTCCTGCTTTCCGGGCCGGCGTACGTGCTTTGTGTCACGGGCAGTCTCCCTACCACAGGCCGCGGCTTGGGCCAGGAAAGTTAATGGTAGGCCTCACTTATTTTCAGGTCCTTATCTCCGCCCCAGTGCGATCGCCGGCGTCCCGCTTCACCTCAGACCTCCACAGAGCCGATGGCTGGTCCACGCTTGTCAAATAAAGGCAGAAGTGCCCCGTTCAATGCAAGATTGTGCTGAAAGATTGTATGCCCCTCGAGGAGCTCGCTCAATGCACGGCCATCTCTTGCCTTGGCTAGCTCCGCCAAAAGTAATATATGAATATTACAAGTATTAAAAAAAACAATTTATAGTTATCCCAAATGTCTTCCCTTAGTATGTACATTAAATACATAGATGTTTTAAACCAAGTAGAAACATTGCCCCCTTTCGCATACAGAACGCCGTACATGACGTCACACCGAAGCTTTAATGCGACACGTAATGTCAAAGCATATTTGTACCGTATGAGTGGGTACGCTAAGCAGTACAAACTATGGTGCGATCACCCTCTCAGTGACAAATCAGAGCTCAGGGCGCGCTAAGGAGAATGATTAGAAGTTCTGACTCATTGCAGATCCGATTCTGGGCCTGCCTCTGCGCACATCATAACACCGCCCCCATCTCTCTCTGTTGTTAATTGTTAGTGCACACACTCATACTTGCACATGCGCGGTGCACGCCCGCCCACATTACCCACATGCCACCACCTAGCATGCTTGCTATCATTTAGCCTGGAGACCAATACATTACCCAATGGCATGTCCCCCAGGGCCATCATTCTTACAGACCGCGAAAACGCTACCAATGACGGCCCTGGGCTTGGTTTGGTCAGCCCCCGCGGTTCCCATATAATGCGGGCACTGACGTGAGCACGCTATCTTTTGCCTGCCTCTGCTGCGGTGACAGACAGACTGTCGAAAACACCCCAGACTCAGTGAAACCGCAGCCTTTCAAGACACGACAAAAGACGACAGAAGCAAAGGTAAGAGAAGACGTCACAACATCAGCCTCCACTGTAAATTGTATATGCATAATGCTATTTTTTTATCCTTCATATGGCTTTACTACCCCTCAATGGTTTTAAATTGTACTTACATAATTGAAATATTTCTTTATAAGTCACAAGGTCCTATACACCTCTAATCTTAAAAATTGTGCGTGCATACATTTCTGTGTCGTATTTCTGTACGACGCCACGTGCTTAGGCCTCTATTATTATTAATTGTGCATCCATGATAGTATTTTTTTTTCTGCGTCACAAGGCCGTCCCAGGCCTCTATTAACTTATTGATCTTCCTTTGTTTGCTGGAGCTGCAACAGTCTAACTATGGAATATTAAGAACCCACATTAAAATTCACTTTTGATAGTAGTTACACAACTCAGTTTATGATGACTAATCAAAACGTCCTTTTGTTTCCTTCGCCAAACATCGTTCAGAAACAACCACGGCCTATCGCGCAACAGCAATGGAATTCTCTGCAACTTATTGAATATACTTTGACGTATAGAAGCAAAGTTCAAGTCGAATGGTGAACTCCGGTGTCCGCACTCCTTATACAAGGTAAGCACAGCAGCCTAGATCCACAAAGCCTTCATAGCAATGCGTTAGAAATAAGACGCCATAACGGGCATCAGTAACGCAGTAGGCACTTCCATATAGACACCACTTGAACGCGGCACTATAACAACTGAAATATACCAGGTACACTGCACTCGTAAAACTGTAGTGTTAGCTTTATTTGTGAAACGAGAGAGGGCCATATTATCAAACCTTGGCAGCAAAATTATCGCCACTTTATCGGCAGCAAACTGCCGGTAAAGTGGCCATAATAGGTTTGATAATATGCTCTATTGAATTCCAATCGAAGCTCATGTTAGATGTGAAGGACATCTAACATGAGCTTCGATTGGAATTCCATAGAGCATATTATAAAACCCATTATCGCCACTTTAGCGACACTTTCCTGCCGATAAAGTGGCGACAATTTTGTCGCCCGGACTTGATATTATGGCCCAGAGTGCGTAGTGTACAGTAGCTTCTCTGTAAAATCTATAATTACCTCCGAGCAGTGACAACAGATAGCTTACAACAGTCTGACAAACAGATCCACAACCTTATTACGCCACTTTTGAGTCACTTTTAACATGGGTAAAGTGATGCAAGGAGCTAGTAAATATACGTCTAACTTTTCAAGAAAAAATATCAACTCCAGACTCTGCGACACACTTTTAATGTTGTTTTCTCTCTCTTTCTCTCTCTCACTCTCTGTGACATCATTTCTCTTTCTCTCTTAAACTTAGACACTGCTGTCTTCGACGTGTAGGTGTGTAGAAGAATTGTTCAGAATAAGTTGTGACACCAACTGCCTGAAATGTTTACCCGCAAGGTTTATACAACGGTAAGCACAGAGGCCTAGATCTATAAAGCCTTCATAGGAATGCATTAGAAATAAGTCGCCATAACGGGCGTCAGTAACGCAGTAGGCACTTCCATATAGACACCACTTGAACGCGGCACTATAACAGAACTGGAATGTACGAGTCACACTGCACACGTAAAACCGTAGAGTTACCAAAACTTGTAGGGGCATAGTATCAAGAACAGCGATAAAATTATCGCCGTTTTAGCGGCAGGAAACTGCTGCTAAAGCAGCGATATTGGGCTTGATAATATGCCCTTGTGAATTCCCATAGTAGCCCAGGTTAACACCAGAACTTGGACTGCTTTGGGAATTCACAACACCATATTATCAAGCCCATTATCGCCACTTTAGCTGCAGTTTCCTGCCGCTGAAACTGCGATAATTTTATCGCCGTTCTTGATAATATGCCCCGTAATGCTTCAGCTCATTTACTCACATCTAGATAATTCTAAACTCTAATTTTCTTTTTTCTTTTGCAGATTACCAATCGGACACCTTTTGGAATCCATATCACAATTTGTTTATAACATTGTTTAAGTTATTTTTCCAGTTCTAATATAGTTATAATTGTGTTTTGTTTATATTTATTGTTTAATAAAAGGGGTATGACGGCCCACAATAAAAATAATGTTGAAATACTATAGTAAGATATTCAAGACTAGGATTGAAAACTACTGAGTTCTAACTAACAGATATAATAAAAACAAAGGTGAGAAACTACTAAAATGGCGGTGGACGGAGTACGTAATCAACGTTTGGCGCCTCAGCACTACCTTTCAAATAAATATATAAAAAATATGACTATTAATACTGTACAAAAGTACAGCAGCGGATGACACACACGAACCAGGAAAAGAAAGCAACAGATTTACTAACTGATATAAAGAAAGGTTTGGTTGTTGAACTTGAAGAAAAAGAAAACGTGGGCTTCGAAACGACTCTGAGCATGCGATGAGAGTACAACAGCTACACCAAAAAAAAAGGAAAGTTTTACATACTATCATAGAAATGAAGGGGCATATTATCAACAAAAGGCGATACATTATCGCCGCTTTTATCGGCAGGAAACTGCCGATAAAGCGGCGATAATGAGCTTGATAATAGGCCCTTGTAAATTCCCATAGCAGCCCAGGTTCTGATGTTAACCTGGGCTGCTATGGTTATTCACAAGGGCATATTATCAAGCCCTTATTGCCGCTTTATCGGCAGTTTCCTGCCGATAAAGCGGCGATAATGTATCGCCTTTTGTTGATAATACGGCCCATTGCTCTTTTTTTCACCAGTAAACTTAGGTGCATATTATCAAGGACCGGTGTTAAAATTATCGCCATGTTATTGGCAGGAAACTGCCAATAAAACGGCGATAATGAGCTTGATAACACAGCCTTGTTATTTCCCATAGAATCCGATGTTAACACCAGAACATAGGCTTCTATGGGAATTTACAAGGACGTATTATCAAGCCCACCCTCCCAACATTAATAAAAAACCATAGACCCTTGTAAATTCCCATAGCAGCCCAGGTTCTGATGTTAACCTGGGCTGCTATGGTTATTTACAAGGGCATATTATCAAGCCCATTATCGCCGCTTTATCGGCAATTTCCTGCCGATAAAAGCGGCGATAAAGTGTCACCTTTTGTTGATAACATGGCCCATTGCTCTTTTTTTTTTACCAGTAAACTTATCAAGGACCGGTGTTAAAATTATCGCAGTTTTATTGGCAGGAAACTACTGATAAAACGGCGATAATGAGCTTGATAATACGGCCTTGTTATTTCCCATAGAAGCTCATGTTAACACCAGAACATAGGCTTCTATGGGAATTTACAAGGACGTATTATCAAGCCCACCCTCCCAACATTAATAAAAAACCATAGGCCCTTGTAAATTCCCATAGCAGCCCAAGTTCTGATGTTAACCTGGGCTGCTATGGTTATTCACAAGGGCATATTATCAAACCCATTATCGCCGCTTTATCTGCAGTTTCCTGCCAATAAAAGCGACGATAATGTATCGCCTTTTGTTGATAATATGACCCATTACTCTTTTTTTTGACCAGTAAACTTAAGTGCATATTATCAAGGACCGGTGTTAAAATTATCGCCGTTTTATTGGCAGGAAACTGCTGATAAAACGGCAATAATGAGCTTCATAATACGGCCTTGTTATTTCCCATTGAAGCCCATGTTAACACCAGAACATAGGCTTCTATGGGAATTTACAAGGACGTATTATCAAGCCCACCCTCCCAACATTAATAAAAAACTCCAGACAATGCAGGTACCCGGAGCTGGAAGGTCATTTTACATATCACTGCCACAGAAATGCGGCGTTCCCCGCAACGTGTACGGGGAGAGAGAGAGAGCTCAAAACATTTTTTTTTTTAAAAAGACCCGAGGGGTGCTGCTCACCGAGACTGCGGGGAGTAGGGCCGTAACCCCCACGCATACTTCAAAATTAAAACCAGAGGAGTGCCGTTCCCCAGTGCTCGGGGCACCTTACAAGCTCCCATTATGCAGAAAAACTGCCCCCGTAATTTGCCCCCCCAGGACCTAATGAATAAAACGGACTTCTTCTTTTTTCACCTTTTCCACCGCGTACAAGTACTGCACGAGTACCCCGCCATTTTTTATTTAAAAATAAAATAAAAATTGAGCCTAAAGATCCATATACCACCCCCTGACCAAGACTATAGGCTCAGTATGTTTCTACCCTGCCCCGTTTCCTTATTTCTCAACTTTGTTTTACTGTTTTCTTCTGACTCTGCTCTCCCAACAAACAACATGGCTGCCAACACTTCCTGGTTTGGAATATTGACAGCCAATCAGCATGCAGCTCCTGCTCGTAATTGTACGTATTCCCATACGCGTACGCCGCGATTTAAAAAAAAAAAAGCCTATAGAGTCAGAATGTCCCTACCCTACCCCCTTCCCTTATTTATGAACTTTGTTTTACTGTTTTCTTGTGACTCGGTTCTAGCGAGGCACAAGATGGCCACCAACACTTCCTGGTTTCGAGTGTTGACAGACAGTTCACAGCCAATCAGCATGCAGCTCGCGGTCGTAATTGAACAGATTTCAGTACGCGTGCTGAACTCCGTCTCTAGATATCGCTATGATTTTACTTGCAATTTTCTCAGAAACTACTGAACGGATTGACACCATTTAACAAAAAGCACAATCTGCGAACAGAACTCTACCTCTCTGCCAAATTTCGTGTAATTCCGTTCAGCCGTTCGGGCTGTAGCCCTGGCTAAAGGTCCCTATGAAAAATTGCATGGGGAAAACACGTTTTGGGACCCCCTTTTTTCATGGCCCCCACTAGACGAATCACCCCCAAACTTTCAGGGAAGGAGCGGAACTGAGCAGGCCATTTTCTTGGAGAAATTCACGAAGATTCTTCCTCCAGCGCCAAAGTTATTCCAAATAGAATGTTGTGGATTTCCTATGGAAAGTAGGGCCTAACTATAACTACCTACTGGCGACCGCCAGTAGGTAATATTGTCAGTGGGCATCACCACTAAAGTATGCTCCAAACTACCATCACCGATTTCAGCAAAAGATACGAGTCACACCAACCGACTTTCTTCAATATAAACATTTTTATTTTGAAGAGAATCCAACAAAACAACACATTTCAACCACTATACGTTCTTGATCACATGACCTGTGATCCCGTACAATTAATTTACACATTCTCACATTACTAGACAGTGAGAACAGACTAGTAACAACAGTTTTTATTGCAATGACTGTAATTACAAATGCACCGATTTTTTTAAATCACAAAAATGAAAATCTATCAGAATTCATTGCACATTTTCCTCACAATTTCTATAATCAAGTAAATCACAACAATTATACAACTTAGTGAACTAGATTTCCAAAATTGTTTTGTTAAGGTCTTAACATACATCCCCATTTGTTTTAGGAGAGCACAGCGTACGTTGAGGACACAAAAGGAGCTTGTGGAAACTGAGAACAAACGAGTAGTGTATATATTACTAGCATGATCTAAAAGCAGATTTAGCGGGTGCTCAGGTTCTGTTTCCCACTTAGCTGCCACGTTTCTCTTAAATGAGCAGAGGTGCTGGCATTTGTAATATCGAGCATTTTGTTGCTAATGGAACGTGGTAGCCCGCGGAACATACTGAGTCAAGTTTGCCCGTGTGTTGTTATGACCAAAAGTAGAAAACACTTTATGTGGCTTCAAAGCGTGCAGTTCTATAGCACCAGATATCAAGTAAGCTATGATTGCTGGTTCTGCTGCTCATTTAACTTTGTAACCGACGCTTGTTGTGAAGCACAAGATTAAAAAGTTGAATGCTTTTAAAGCGTGCAGCCCTTTAGTACATTATATCATAAATTAGTATGCCATGATTACTGGTGTTGGTCCGCATTTGAAGACGTGACGCATGAAATACCTTGTAAATGGAGAAGGCGAAGCTCCATGCAATGTGAGGAGGAGGCGAGTCTTTTATTGTGCTTCCTAAAGGAATAACGAAAAACTATCATTAGTAAAATGAAAAAGGCTCAAATTGAACCTCACAAGTTTTATCATGTTGTATACATAAATACCTTAAGTGATTACAGACGGTGCTCCATATGCTGCAGGGAGGAGGCAGAATGGCTGCGCTGCCTGATGTCATCTCAAATTACATCACTGATGACATCATTCAGTGACTGTAAGTGTTTCATAAATGTTTGTGACACTTAAATATATTTAATAAGCTACTGCGTAGGTTAAATCCTTATTTGTTATCTACTACAATTAAGTGATGCTATTTCTAACATATGTCACATGAGTGGCTTTTTCATTGGCTGTATCAGTATGTGAGTGGATGTCTTTGTGGCTGGAAAGTTTGGGGTGATCCGTCAAGCAGGGTCAGGGAAAAAGAGGAGGTCAGAAAAAGTGTGTGTCCCATGTTAATTCCCTTAGAGATTTTAGACACAACTACAGCCCGAAACGCTGGATGTAATTTCACCAAATTTTGCAGAAAGGTAGCTCTTGGTCCAGAAAGAACTCTTTTTGTCATTTGGTGTAAATCCTTTCTGTAGTTTTGGAGATATTGAAGGAAAAGGACACTTGTATATCTGGGAGGAGCCTAAGCACAGATCTCATGGTAAGATCTGATTGGCTGTCAGCACTTCAACCAGGAAGTGCTGGCAACCATCTTGGGACCAATGCACAACAACACCCCATTGAAATGCATTGTAGTGATTGGCAGGTTTTGAGGATCACATAAGGAGAACGTATTAAGGGTGATAGATTTTTGTGACAATATAAATCATTTGTTGATGGTACCATAATCATTTTAGGGATTGTGGTGTGTTCTAAGGTGAGTTTAAGATTGTATGAATCATGTTTGAGAGAAACCTGTTTTCTCGTGATTTTCCCAAAGAGGTTATGGAAGGTGCTCCAGAAGCTAAAATCAGAGAATATTTTCTGTAAATTCACATTATCTTTCTCAGCCATATGAGAATGAAGTCTGAAATTCTCGGTAAAACATGTACTTCCAACAGGAGCAGCCTGTCAGTTGATTATTCTGTGTTCTACTGCAGCTTCCCATAGTGTTCTAAAAAACAACTCGAGTGCTGATAGTCTTACTTATGAAAAAAGTATGGCACACCTGAAGTCATCTGAATCAAACTGGCGGAACTTACAACATTAATTTAGAAAGGAGCAAAATGAAGGGTTTAATTTTCTAATAGAAATTTTGGTTAGTTCTGTAGAAAGAAAAAACTAGGACACATTTTAAGTGAGTTCTCAAATATCTTCCTTTTCAATTTCATTAAAGCATTCTGACATGAAGACTGAAATATGCACTTTCAACCCAAGCAGCAGACTGCCAGTTTACTCCCTGGTGATCGGCAGCTTTTCCACAGTGTTCTAATGAGCATCTAGAGTGCTAACATTTTAAATTTATGCCAAAAGTGTGGAACATCAGAACGCCATCTTGACGGAATCGAAGTGGAAAACTGCAAGCATTTTCTACTGACAAATGTGGAAATTAGGGAGCTTCATGACAAATAAGTCTCCCAAGATGGCCAGCAGAGAAAAAAGAGCCCAAATGTAGCATAAATATCACTCAAATGTAGTCCAAGTATAGCCCAAGGAAATGCTTAGGGCTCTATTATGAGTTTGAAGTTGCATTGGTGGGCTTTTCCTTTGGCGTTCTCACAGCAGTGCCTTTAAAATAAAATGGACTTAAAAGTCCATGCTGTGCTGGAACTTCTGTGCATTCAAACAGGGGGTACTTGCTGTGCCCCATGTGTGCATCTACAAGACATGAGGCGCAGGGGGCCCTCTGTAGCGCCCCCTTTCTTTTCCTCACCACCAGGAGGGAAGACCTCCATGAAAACGGAGGCGGTGATGAAAGTTATAATATGCTTGGTGGGACTGCAGTGGTCCTACCAAGTATATATGTTCCTCTGGACCGTCGCACCACTGCATCCACAAGGCATGAGGCACAAGATCCTCACCACCACTGTGACCTCCATGAAAACAGTGGCAGGGATGAAAGTCGTAATATGCTTGGTGGGTACATGACATTCCCGCCAAGCATTTAGGTACCTCTTGACTGCCGCACCACCGCCAGGGAATGGCAGTTCCCTGGTACGCGGTCTCAAGGCGGCAAGACCACTAGGGCCGTAATGGGGTGGTCGGAAGACCACCACCGCCGCGACATCACGAGTCTGGCAATTCTCACACCACCAGACTTGTAATTTAGCCCTTGATGTTTTGTCGTTTTATACAGCGCAGACTTGACATAAAGGTATTGGAGTGCTTTCCATGAGCATCAGTCACATTGCACAAGGACACATTCATTTTGATTATACGCATTGTCGTGTAGCGCGTTGCACGACTTGCAGGAACCACACAGGACACAGATTATATGCAGAGGTACTTCTTTATTCTCTTGTCTGGTCCCTCCGTCTGGGCACGTCCGTCCTCGTCCTCATCCTGCTCTGTAATGTCCCTTCCTGTCCGTCCACAGGAAGTAGTGTCCGGTGACCTGGTCACCACCCTGTGACCCACAGGGTCCTAGTGTCCGGCGTCTGTCGTGGTCATCACATCTCCCCCCCTGTCACAACAAAGTCTTTTCCGCATGCACAAATTCTTGGTATACTTGAGAGAGAGAGAGAGAGAGAGAGAGAGAGAGAGAGAGAGAGAGAGAGAGAGAGAGAGAGTCTCTACATTTCTTCTATCAGTCTCTTTGTCTTTCTGCACTCTCTTCTTGGTCTTTGTTCTCCGCTCTGTTCTTGTTCTCCGCCTTCTTCTTTGTGTGTTGTCATCTCTCTGCTTGTTCCTTGCTCATTTCCTTCCACTTCCGGTGTTGTTGTCGCTCTTTCCCCTTCTTCCACCTTGAACTCCTTGAAGTGTGAGCTGTTTTTTGTTATTTTCCGATGATCTGAGACCGCAGTTACCATTGACCCTTTTACTCCAGTCACTACCAGCGGATCTTTTGAAAAGGGGCTGTCAGATTTCCTTTGCTGTGTTTGTTTCACTATTACTAAATCTCCTTCCTTTAGCTGGTGTTCAGCTGCATTTCTCTTTTTGTCAGCATATTCTTTCATTTTCTTTTTTTCTTGGTTGTCTCTTTCTGCAATCTCTCTTCTGTTGGTGTCTGCTATGGCCTCTGTTTGTGGCAGCCTTGTCTTGCTTGCCCTTCCTAACACCAGTTCTGCTGGACACCTGCCCGTGGTGCTGTGAGGGGTGTTCCTATAGTCTCGTAGCACTTGACAAAGCGTTTGTCCAATTGAGATCTGTGTCAATTTTGCTCGCTGGATGGCTCTTTTGATGGTCCCCATAAATCGTTCTGCCATTCCGTTGGCTTGTGGCCACAGAGGAGTTATTTTCTTGTGTTTGATTCCCAGGTAGTCCATGAACCTGCGGAATTCTTCTCCTGAGAATGGAGGACCATTGTCTGTTTTCAGTGTTTGTGGTGAGCCCCAGGCAGCAAATATGTCATCTAATACTGGTAAGGTGGCACTTGCCGATGTCGATGACACTTCCCTCACTATTGGAAATCTCGAAAATTCATCGATCACTACCAGCAAGTACTTTCCAGTCTCCAGTGGCCCATAGAAGTCTGCTGCTAGTTCGGTCCATACTGCCACTGGCAGTTCCGACATCTTCAACGGTGTGGGCTTACTAGACGATCCTGTTACTTGGCAGGTGTGACATTGTGACACTTCTTCCTCCACCATGCTGTCCAGTCCTGGGAACCACACTCTTTCTCTCAACATCTTCTTTGTCGCTACAATTCCTCTATGCGACTCATGAGCTATCTTGACTGTTCTCTTCCTTAGCCGATGTGGTATTACAATCCTTGAACCTCTCATCAGGACTCCGTTCTCTGTCTCAGACAGTTCTTCGCCTATCTTTTTGAACGCCAGCAGTTCTTCTTTGTCGACCCCTTCTTCTGTGACGGTGTTGCTATTAATATGTCTCCATCTCTGTAGTTTCACTATCGTTCCTATTGCCTTCATTGTCTGGTCTCTTTTTGTCTCTCGCTCCAGTTCTTCACTTGTTATTGACGCTGGAGTGTTTTGTTTCACGATGAAGTTCAGATATTCTTCTGCCATTGTGGTACCAGCTTTCCGATGTGGGAGCGGGTGCCGCGACATGTAGTCGGCTGGGTTTTGGTCTTTGCCTGGTTTGTGTACTATTTTGAAGTTATAGTCCATCAGCCTGATTCCCCACCTTTCTATTCTTGGTGGTATTTTCACGTTTGGGTTGCCATAGATGGTCACCAGTGCTTGGTGATCTGTCACTATTGTGAACGGTTTTCCATATATGAACATGTGGTAGTGCTCGCATGCCCATACTACTGCCAAACTCTCCTTCGCTGGTTGAGAGTATGCTCTCTCGACATCTGACAGACTCTTACTTCCGTATGCTACTATCTGTCGAGGTGAATCTTTTCCAGGTTTGTGTTGTGCTAGTATTGCGCCAAGACCTACCGGGCTGGCGTCTACTGTTAGTTCAGTGCATAAGTTCGGGTCGAAGTATGCTAGGTGGTCTACTGCCGTCACTGACGCTCTTATTTCTTCAAACGCCTTTTTACACTCTGTGGTCCATTCAAATGTGTGTCCTTGTTTTGTTAGTTCTCTCAATGGTGTGCTCACTGTCGCGAAGTCTTTTATATATCTCGCGCAGTAGCTGGCAAGGCCCAGAAAGGAGCGCACGTCAGCGACGTCTTTTGGTTCACTCGTTTTTTCAAGCGTGTCTATCTTGCTCCGGTCTGGCCTCATTCCTTTCCGTGAGAATATGTGTCCGAAAAACACTAATTCTTCCCTTCCCAGTTCACATTTCTTCTCGTTTACTGTCAGGCCCACCTCCACCAGCCGTGAGCACACATCCCTCAGTGCTGTGTCGTGTTCTCCATCTGACTTCCCAAAGACCAGAATGTCATCGCTGTAGATTAGACTGTTCTTTATCGGTCTTATTATCTGCTTGATCGTTTCTTGAAATATTTCTGCTGCTGAAGATATTCCCAAACTCAGTCTTTTGTAGCGAAATAATCCTAGGTGCGTTGAGAATGTCGTTATGTATCTGGACTGCTCGTCCAGCTCCAATTGATGGTATCCCTTGCACAGGTCTAGTTTGGAAATTTTTCTCATTCCTGTCAGGCAGCTTATCATGTCGTCCAGATGTGGCTCTGGATGTCGTTCTCTTTCGATGGCTGTGTTTGGTATTCCCATGTCCACACAGATTCTTATCTGTGTGGTGTCCCTTTTTGGTACAGCCACTATTGGGGACACCCATGGCGTTGGCCCTTCTGCCGGCTCAATGATGTCTTGTGCTAGTAGGGCCTTTATTTCTTCCTCCACTTGACGTTGTAGATGTATTGGTACCCTTCAGTGGTGTTGCGCGACTGGCCTGACAGCTTCATTTATGTGCAGCGTTATTTGTCTTCCTTTCAGCTTTCCTAGTCCTTCCGTTAGTTTTGGGAATTCCTGTATTATGCTCTCCTTTTCCGACATGTGGTACATCCTTTTCAGTAGGCCCATTATTTTTGCTGTTACATTGCTTAGTAGACACGGTGCAGGAATGTCTCCTCGTAACACGTGTATTTCTTCTGTGACAGTCTTGCCCTTGTGCGTCATGGTGTCCGTGAATTTTCCCATGTTTGTTACAGGATTTTGTGCACCCCACGTAAATACTCTTACGCTTGATGGTTGTAGCGGTGGCTTTCTCTTCATCTTGTCATATTCCGTAGCACACATGATGTTGCACGTGGCTCCGCTGTCCAGTACAAATTCTGTTTGATGGGGCCCTACTTCAATGGTCACCAAATCCGTCTTCTTTATTGACTTCCTGTCTATTAGCCTGATGTGTTCCTCTTCATGCCCTTCGTCTGTGGTCATGAGGTATAGGCGTTCTACTTTTCTTGTTGTTTCTTCCTCTTCCTCTTCTCCTCCTGACTCCCCAGGCGAGCTCCTCTTCGTCGCGTCCATATGCCGTACATGTCTTGTTGTTGCTGTTCTTGGCCTTCCGGGCCTGCCACGTTAATTTTTGAATTGCCCACCCTGGCACATGGTAGCGAAATGGTTGCTTCTGTTGCATTTTCTGCATGTTTGACCGAATGCTGGGCATGGTCCTCTGTGAGGGAATTCCAAACCGCACCTGTAGCATTGGGAACTTTGTTTCTTCGCCGCTTGTTCCTTGTGTCCTCCCTTCCAGTTCCCTTTCTTGCCTGCGTCTGACACTCTATGTATTTGTTCTCCCTTTCGGTCCATCTGTCTCGCTTGTATCATTGCTCTTGCTTCCGCTTTCGCTAGATCTAGAATCTTTTCTAGGGTGATCGGTTCTTTTAGTAGTCTTGTGCGAAATTCCGTGTCTCGGCATCCTTCTATCAGTTTGAGGCGAAGGGCCTGTTCATTGTCGTATTTTCCAAATTCGCAATGTGCTACTAGCTTTCTCAGCCTTGTTGCAAAGTCATCCATTGACTCTTCTGGCTGCTGATATGCCATGTGAAAAGAATATCTCTCAAAGTCGACATTCCTTTGGGGGTCGAACTTGGCCGTTAGACATTTTATTAACTTCTCGTAGGTTTCTAATTCACTCTGCGGCAGTGTTATGAGGAGGTCATCCACCTCATCCCCACATAGTTTAGGAATAGATCTAGTTTTTTTTCGTCCACCACGTCGGTCGCCTTCATGTATCGTTCAAATTTTATGATCCATTTTTCCCACCGGATGCCCACTTGTGGCTCCGATACAGTGAAAGGCACCGGTCTGCGGTATTGTGCACTTTGCTTTGTTTCTGGCATTTTGTACCTTTGTCTCTTTTTTTTTTTTTTTTTCTCTCTTTTATTTCCAGCTATTTTATACTAATGTCTTTCCTCTTTATTTCCTCTTTATTTCTATGGTGACAGTGTTGCTCCTTTTTCTGTCTCTGTGGTGCTTTCTTTCGTGTTTTGCCTGCCCTTCTAATGGCTGCCCTTTGTTTCTATTGCACTTTTTTTTTTTGTCTCCCACAAAATGTCCGCCTTGTTTCTGAAATCTCGCTTCGCCTGACCTTAAAATGGCCGACTTGCGATTGCCGCGTTTCTATTGGCCCCTCTGCCTCTTTTCAATATGGCCGCCGATATTTTCCCGCTCTCGCGATAATACGCGCTTCAATTGTGAGCGCGATCTCCCAGCGCGGTCTCCCTCCTGTCTCAGGCGCTGCCGCCGCTTATGGGGCTTCTCTTACCGCACGCTGCTCCTTTTCGTTGGACGCATATCGGGGTGGGCTCCCGTGTAGCTCCTTGCGTCAGCGTTCGCCAAGCTGATCCCATGCACTTTCAAACGCAGTGGTGTTGCAGTTTTCCAACCACCTTCGTCGCCAGATGTCGTGTAGCGCGTTGCACGACTTGCAGGAACCACACAGGACACAGATTATATGCAGAGGTACTTCTTTATTCTCTTGTCTGGTCCGTCCGTCTGGGCACGTCCGTCCTCGTCCTCATCCTGCTCTGTAATGTCCCTTCCTGTCCGTCCACAGGAAGTAGTGTCCGGCGTCTGTCGTGGTCATCACACGCATTGAGAGATTAAGTGATTTGCCCAGAATCACAAGATGTCGAGCTGATGCCGAAACTTGAACCTGGTTCCACAGTTTCAAAGTCTGCAGCTCTAGCCATAGCAAAACATCCTCTCCCCTAAGTGTAACATATATTCAAGTTATCAACCAGGTAAAAAGACATAAAGATAGCAAAACATTTAGCTGTGCTTTGTTGCTATTTGAGAACACAGAAAATATGTCCTGATTGTAGTTTTTTAGAGCACTAACCATAATTGTTATGGGAATAATACCCTCTCATTTTATAATTTCTAAAGGAGATTGTAGTATGTCGGTCCATACATACATGAAATGATGTAGCCGAGGCAGATGAGGTAGAGTTGTGAAGTAGGTTTATTCAGCCATTAACAGGATAGTAAGGAGTATAACTCAGGAACAAGCAACCCCACCAGGAGCAGCCGCTTAGCTACCCAGCCCATACTCCAACTGCCAACCCTCATACCAGTCACACAAGCATTCCATCCATGTCAATCACACTCACATTCTAACCTGGAACACTCACACTGGCTGAGTAGCTATATGCAGAGAAGTGCAGTAACATAAACACTAAACTCAGAATACTACACATCCTCTCCCTCTCGAAATGAAAAACAAAAGAGAACCAGAGAGCGAAGAAGAAAACTATTCACAATAAAAGTATACAGTAGTAATATTTATCCGTGAACCCAGGGATGAGAAGGACTTCACACCACGAGAGGGTAAACGGACAAAAGCCAGGAAAGAAGGAAGAAGGAGACAGTAAATACTAACACTGACACCATCCTCCTCCTTCAATACTGAAGAAAAAGAAAAATGAAATATGAGAGACGAACTCACAAACAACAAGTGAGCAAGACCTAACGTGAAGAAAACGTCTTCACGAAGGTAGACTGTGGCAACCAAAAGCCACTCCTCAAGAGAGGAACTAAGAAAACATGGGACTAACCCATAAGTGAAGGTGTAACGAGGGACAAACCCAAGAAAACACACGCAGCACGGGAAGGTGCAGCACAATGTGGCAAAACAATTCTACTCCTCATGTGAGGAACACTGAAAATATGGGGCTACCCATGAATGAAGGTGTAACAGAGGAAATACCTAAGAACACACGCAGCACAAGATAGTGCAGCACAATGTGGCAAAAATTCCACTCCTCATGTGAGGAACCCTGAAAATATGGGGCTACCCATAGACGAAGGTGTTACAAAGGACAGACCTGAGAACACTTGCGGCACAAGAAGATGCAGCACAATGTGGCAAAATTTCCACTCCTCATGAGAGGAACTGAGAAAATACGAGGTTACCCATAACCAAACAAAAGGAGGTGTAACAAGGGACAGGACCCAAGCACACACGCGGCACGAACAGGTGCAGCACGATGTGTCAAACCAACACATAGGTAAGAAGTGAAGCACAACCAGCTTACACAAGACAAGGTGAGCCAAATAATGACTACACACTAACGAAAATGTGATGCACATGGCGTCTTACACACTGGACACAAAAGAGAAATCCGCACAGTGCGACATGCACGCAAAAACATACAACAAGGTGTCCAACACAGGTAGAGAAGGTAAAAGTCCTAAACAAAGACAAGAACCCAATAACCCAGACATGAGGGTTAACTAATGGTAAAACCATGAGGGGAAGTAGGACCACGACCTAAACCCATCCCAAGAACAGGGAAACAATGATGCAAATGAGGGTGAGAGAACCCTTAACAAAACAGTTGGGTAAATATGAGAAAGATGACTTATTTGCAAGCTAATGTACTATAACAGTAACTCAAAATCCCAAACACAGCTATGGAAACATGAGGGTGTGAGAACCCAACATGAGAAAAGTGACACAAGCATAAATGCAGTGTAGACATAAGGGTGAGAGAGCCCATCAAAAGTTAAAATAACACGTTTCTTACATTTCAAATTTTTGAACATACTGTAAGTTAAAAATTTGCAAATAAATTAACCATAGTCAAAGGTGTGCTTGTCACCGTGATGATAGACAGGAAAGACGTAAGGTGGAAGGTTAAACGAAACAGTACCTTGCTGGCGAAAGAGAACTATGCAGGCGAAACAGTACCTAGTTGGCAAAACAGTATTATGAACCAAATGCTGTGCCGAAAACAAAACTTCATACACTTCCGGTTCAAAAGTCTCCAGCGACATCAACATTGGCACGTACCCTGCGCTGTGCTGGTTGGCTGTAGGCACGCCCCTGCTGTGAGGCGTCCGACAGTAGCTGAAGGCAAAGAGATAAAGAGCGAGTCAAGTTGCAGAACGACCATAAACAGCACGTATGACAACAACAAAAAAAAACTCCTGAGCTGCTCCGTGTGAAACCCTGGACCAAGTAAAGTGCGCATGAACTTGTTTGAAATACAGAGAAATTACCAAACTTTACAGGCTTCAGGCTTCCCCCAAAACGAAGAGCTTATCTTTGGTCCGTAATTCCGAATGAATGCTCGCTCATGGAAAAACGGTGTGCATAGCCGGCCGCTGAGTAACAGAAAGCACGGCCACTGAAGAAAGCAGTCAATTATTTCCACACACAAAAAAAAACTTTTTAACTTGAAGCAGCAGAAGTGCTGGCACATGGTTCAAATCTCTGTCAAAGTCAGCGCTAGAACGGATGACCACACGCACACGAAGATGGTTACACATCCAACATCTTTTGAAAAGAGAGTCATTTTCCACGCACTAGTCCAGACAGACACCAATTACCTTGGCACCAGATTAAGTTCAATTTTGACACTGCTTGCTTAAGGTTGTTGTCTCCAAGGTACTATGTCAGACGTTGTTTCTTCTGCGTCACGTAGGCAGTTTTGTCGTTGATTTTTACGCAGAAACCTTGTTTGAGATGACTTGACAGCACGATCTTGCTAGGGCTGCCTGATGTTCGGCACTGGTGGGGCTACTTTACGTGCTTGTAGAGGTTCGTTACTTTGTGAAGATAGATGCTTGTTCCACTTCAGTTGCAGGATACTCCCAACTCTTGTAAATATGCATATTTTGCGCAGGAAAGTCTTCAGATCGTCGCCAAGAATAATGTAGCCGAGGCAGGTGAGGTAGAGTTGTGAAGTAGGTTTATTCAGCTATTAACAGGATAGTAAGGAGTATAACTCAGGAACAAGCAACCCCACCAGGAGCAGCCTCTTAGCTACTCAGCCCATACTCCAACTGCCAACCCTCATACCAGTCACACAAGCATTCCATCCATGTCAATCACACTCACATTCTAACCTGGAACACTCACACTGGCTGAGTAGCTAGATGCAGAGAAGTGCAGTAACATAAACACTAAACTCAGAATACTACAGAGATGCTTTAGGTATTACAGTTTTGATTACATCAATATGACATCAGGCATGCCACATTTTTGTTATAAATATAAAATGTTAGCAATCTAGTTGTTCATTGGAATACTGTTGGGAGGCAGAAGTCAGGGGCACGGACTAAGATGATTGAGGACAGGGAAGATGGTGCAGAGGCAACAAGATGACCATGATGGGCAGGTGGGAGGGGAAGTGGCAGCACAGCGGACCATGGATGGCAGGGGAAAGGGGGCCAGTGACAACAAACCAACCATGCAGGACAGGCAAGAGAGGCTGTGGCAATATAACAGGTCATTGAGGTCAGAAGGAAGAAGCAGTGGCAGTACAACCATGCCTACCAGCAGACCTCTATTCAGGCAGGAGACTCCTGATGTTTTTAAGCCCAAAAGGGCTTTATTTTATCTGCCTCCTGCCTAAAATCTCCTCTTTTTCAAGGTAAGTCAGTGGGGAAAATCAATTCCCCAGTTTTTTTCAAAATCTCCCTCTTACCAAGTTCAAAATGTTGGAAAGTATTTTACATTGGATCGAGGAGGGCAGGAGTAATAGGGTTCAGACATGGGCTCGGATAACAGGGGGCAGGAGGGAGATGGGCAGGAGCACTTACAGGGCAGGCGTCAGGGGTTGCAGCCACACAATACACGACACTGGACAAGCAGAACAGCAGTGCAGGACAACAGACCATGGAAAGCAATATGGAGGAACAGGACCATGCACATGGACAACAGAGAGCAGAGGGGAAGAGGTAAGAGTAGCAAGCTGGCCATGCCACACAGACAGGAGAGATAGATGTAGCATAACAGACCATGAAGGGCAGGAGGGAGGGGGCAGGGTAAAGACAATGGACTAGGCAAGGCTGGCGGGCAGGGATAGGGGTCTGCACATGGAAAACAGAGGGCAGGGGACAAGGGGGCAGGGCAGGAGCAGCAAACTGACAGTGGAGGGCAGATGGGATGGGCACTGGAAACACAACACACCATGGAGGGCAACAGTGAGACTATAACAGCAGACAAACAGAGATAGTGGAGGGAAGGTAGGAGGGGAGTAGGGGCAGTAAGCTGAACACACAGGGCAGGTGGGAGCACAGCCCAGAAGACGTTGAATGGCAAGGGGGATTGTTACTGGCAATACAACAACCATGGTGGGCTAGAGGGAGGGAGCAAGGGCATACACAAAGGAGCATGGAGGACAGAAGGGAGGGGATGGTGGCATGCTACTCAGACAGACAGGGTGGAGGTAGCAGGGGCATGTGTCAGCCAGCTGACAATGCTACGCAGCTGAGTGGGGCAGTGACAGCTTAACAGAACACTCAAGGTAGATAGGAGGGTCAGTGGCAGGTCCATGGAACATGTAGGGCAAAAAGGAGGGAGCAGGGATATGCACACAGACATCAGAGGGCAGGGGGAAGGAGAGTTGGGGTAGCAAGCTGAGCTCAGAGGCTAAGCAGGAAGGCAATGATGGGATATAGAATTGGGCAATGGATTGCAGGAAGAGTGGGCAGGGACATCAAGCTAAATGGAGGGCAGTGGCAGCACACTAGACCATGCAGGGCAAGATGGAGGAGGCTGAGACATGGACTTGGACAAAAGATGGTAGGAAGGAGGTTGATAGGGCAGTGAGCTAACTGTTCAGGGCAGGTGAGAATGGCAGTGGTAGGTTAACGGCCACATGGGGCTGTAATGAGGGAGCAAGGGCATGGACTTAGACAATTGATGGCAAGGAGGAGTGTTGTAATTTAACAGCGATTAGGTTGAGCATTAGCGAAAGACATCTCAGTTCTAGCCGTTATCTTGACATTCAGCGAACTCCATTTTGTATTCATGGCAGCCATTTTGTCTGCCACACGCTACCTCGTGTCGACCATGTGCTTTGTCCTATCTTCCTGCCCATGACACTTGAATCTGCCCAGCAACAGGCTATTATTAGCATCCGCTACTTTTGCCGCTGACCGTTAGGGTTCACATCTGGTAGCAATTAACTCTAGATTGGAATGAGTTTGTCAAACCCCCTAGACTGTTAGCTCCTCCCACTGATCGATTGTGCCTCTCGATATTACCTTATATGTACATAAAATGTCCTCTTGTGCTTTGTACCGCCTTCTTTTGAGCCCCTGTGCGGGTATAAATAAACCACGCGATCTTAGCTCGGTGTGCTACTTCTTGCAATGCCGAAGGGTACTGTTTGAACCGTAGCACCACCTCATGAGGTGTAATAAATGTTACGTTTTCTATTTCCAGTTTCTGTGCCAACTTCTTTCGTTTGGTCTGAGGACTTCGTGCAGAGAAGGGCAAACCCCTTGCACTAGCGGGTCTGGCTGAGGCCTGCACGACAGGAGGGGGCAGGAGCAGCAATCTTGGTTTCGGGCAGCAAAATGCCCGGCCAGGCGTCCAACCCTCCCATGCATTGCGATGGGCCTCTTATTTAATGTAACAAAAACTAGAAATTCACTGAAAAAAAACAAAGGTTACTGGGACGCTATGGTTAGGCTCAGATTTCACTTGTATACAACCAGCGAAATTCCACAGTTATAGTTACCTGAGCTAACTATAACTCACACCACCACAATGTACAACTTATGACCTCACATATTACATAGCTCATGACAAGACTAGTGGCATCACTCATGACATCACTGATTACATCTCAAATACCATCACTGATGACATCATCCAGTGATTGTGTGTGTTTTCTAAATGTTTATTAGTGTTAAACATATATACTAAGGTACTACAAAAGCCAAACTACTGTACTTTTTGTACTACTAATGAGTGGCTATGTGACTGTGTGTTGTGTATATCCATGTGTAAGTGGATGTCTGAGTGGCTGTATGGGTGTGTGGGGGGGGTGAGTCACTGCATGGGGAATACGTGGGTATATGACTACCTGTATTGGTGAATAAGTGGATGTGTGAGTAACTGCATGAGTGTAGGAGTGGCTGTATGGGTGAATGAGTGGGTAGGTGAGTGGGTGAGTGTCTGCAGTAGAGAGTAAGTGGGTGTATAGGTGGCTGTATGGATGAGTGAGAGGCTGTGTGAGTAACTGTTTGGGTCTGTGACTGGATATATGAGTGGCTGTATCTGTAACTAAGGGGCTGTGTGAGTGGCTGTACAGGTGTGTGACTGTGTGAAAGTGGCTGTATGAGTGACTGAGTGCCTTTTTGAGTGGGTGTCCGGTTAACTGATTGATTGTGTGAGTGGCTGTATTGGAGAGTGAGTGTCAAAGTGAGTGGCTGTATGGGTGAGAGAGTACAAATGTGAGTGCTTGCATGGATGTTTGAGTGGGTGTCTGAGTGGTTGTATGGGGGAGTGGCTCTGTAAAGAGGCTATATGCAAGAGTGACTAGGTGTATTTGAGTGATTAAATGGGTGAATAATCTGGTGTGTGAGTAGCTGTTTGGGTGAGTTAGTGGCTGTTTGAGTGACTGTAAGGGAAGCAAGTGGCTGTGCAAGTGGTTGTATGGGTGAGTGAGTGGGCATGTGAGCAGATCTTGGTCTAGAAATGTGCTTTAAAGATTTGGTGAGAATCTGTTTTGTAGTTATTGATAAATTAAGGTTCCAAATGTTTGAGTATATCATGTAGCAGAGGATCCGTGGAGCCAACAGATCATAGAAAATTTTTAATTTAAGAAATAATGGGGCAGGATAGGGATAACCTGCTCCATTTGTCCTGGTGGTGGTCCCTGATAGACCACCCTTGGGCAAAAACATATATATATTTTTTAATTCCATGAATTCACTGTAGATCCACAAATTTACTGCAATTAAAAAAAAAAGCATGTGCTCATACGCATTGAAAAAATAAATTCCCTGGGATATGCCAGGGTACGGGGAGTGGCGCAAGAGATTTTGTAGAAGAGCGAGCATGTGGCCCCCTCCGCAAGCCTTCCTTAGAGCCAGGGTGACCCCATTCCATGAGATGAATCAATTAATAAGCAGATTAATGTTATTCTAGGACACCAAATGTAATTATTGGATCAGAGCAACATCTGCATAAATATAGTTATGTCTAACAACGTATGTAATAATATATGGCAGGTCACAGCACTACAAATGGATATTGAGAAGGTGTTTTGTGTCACATTGACATTTCAATTGTATGCACAGTTTTCTTTTTGGAAACTATAAATAAAAAAGCAATGTGAGGGGTTTGTTATTCCATGTGCATTGGACAAATTCAGTATACATCATGAAATTTGTGAATGGACTTTAACTTCATCTAAGAAGGGCTGTATGAGACAATGCCCCTTTTGTAGGGTCATCCTCATTTTATGTTCAATGTTATTGCTGGTTGTTTGACTCTGCACACTGAAGCACTGCAGTCCATTGCCTCGTGTATGACATCTAACCGCTGAAACATGTTGAATGTGGCTAATCCTTGATTGGCATATTTAACTCTCCTATAAGGCCATATGGCATAGAAACTGCACCCATGGCATGGAAAGTTAAAATTGCATCTGTGGACTGCAGCACTTAATTGCCTTCCACTAGTATGAAAAAACCAAAACATGACTTCAAGCCTACAATTTTTGCTTGACTGCTACAGTATAATACCTGCAGTATGACCAGTTAAAACAACCCTTTTAACATGTCAAAACCTCCCATTTAAATACTAGTAAATAGCCTCTATGTAGGCCTTGTAGCCACAAGAGTGTGTGTGTGGTATTTAAAAGTGGAACTTGTTGAAAATTAATGTGACCATGTCCCTACAGTGAAAAGGTCCTGAAAGCTATTTTTACTGTGGCAGGCCTAGCTGTCCTGTATAGGAAACCAGAGTACAGATTAAAATAGTAATGCTGCTATCTTATGAAGTCAGGTTTGTTAATAAATATTAAGGAAACGTAACTATTAGAAAGTCAGCCCTTCCATGCCAGATATGTCAGCAGACTAATTAGCATACGGCTCTGCTAGCTCCCAGTCTGTGCAAAAGCCTGGGAAACGGTTTGGAAATGGTATAAAATGCCGCACAGGAGCCAACAATAGTCTGACCTGAATGTAATCAGTCACAATATCGATATTTTAAATATCGATATGGCAAAATATCGAGTTTGAAATATCGAGTGGACATAATATTGACTTACAAAAATATAGTTGTGCAGAATATCGAAATGCAGGTAAGAAATATCATTCTTCATAATATCGAAGTTAGTAATATCGACAGTCATAATATATTTGTTAAAAATATCGATTTTTTTGTGTTCAAAGTATGTATTATTTTTGTAATGTATGTTTGAATTTTTTAAAATTAATTAATTATATGTTTTTGCATAATTTTAATTCTGTAGCGGGTTGTGGGTTTATAGGGGACTAAGGTGGGAAGTAATTTAATTGAATTTATTAGTTATTAATTTAGTATTTAAAAATGTATATTGTTAATTGAGTAAATCAATTTATTGTTCATTATTTATAAATTGATTAATAACAATTAATTAATTGGCAATTATGTTAATTGAGTTAACCTATTTTAATAATTAGTGATAATTAGATATTAATTATTAATAATTAATTTGTAAATAAGTTAATTGTGTACTTTTTTAGGAGTAGGTTGAGGGCTGATAGGGGAGTAGGGTAGGAAGTACTTTAGTTTTAATGTAATTTTATTATTTTTATATTATATTTATTAAAAGTTATTTTATAGTGTTAATTGTGTGAATTAATTTAGATTTGATGGATATTAATTGTATTTTAATTGTAATTAGTTAATTAATTAATTGTTAATTAATTATGTTAATTTATTAATATTTTACTATATTGTAGGTGACGTTTATAGGGGGAAAATGGTGAAGTTAATTTAGAAAAAATAATTACTTTTTAATTAATGGTAATTATGTTGCAGGAGTGGGTATACTAAATTATTCCCCTACGCTATCCAACACGTTCCCTACTGTTACACTTGGTGGAGTGGGAATAGTACATTATTCCCACCCGCTATCCAACACTTTCCCTACTGTTGCACCCACTGGAGTGGGAATATTACCAACAGCTAGTAAAAGGAACACATTTCCAACTCAGTTCCTTGTCAATTCCATGTATTATGTTTCATTGCACTGTAGAAAAGCAATGTAGGTATCTAATCGTTATTATTTCTTTTAAAACTTACCTGACCAGGGATCTTATCGGCACTCGTCCCCGCCCCCAGCGCAGCAGAGTCAGTGCTGACGCTGTGCGAGGCAGGGCTTAGGAGGCCATCTTGGGGGAAATCTGGGTCGGCGCTCGAGTTGCTGGTCGCCTCCCGCCCGCCCAAGTATAAAAGTCTGAGTAATGCGCGAGCGCGCTGATTGCTAGCGCATGTTGGACCCCTGAGGCGTGAGCCGGGGGATAACTATTTTAATTGTGTGCATTTTCTTACTTTGGTTCAAAACTTCGTTATTATTTCTTTTAAAACGTACCTGACCAGGGATCTTATCGGCACTCGTCCCCGCCCCCAGCGCAGCAGAGTCAGTGCTGACGCGGTGCGAGGCAGGGCTTAGGAGGCCATCTTGGGGGAAATCTGGGTCGGCGCTCGAGTTGCTGGTCGCCTCCCGCCCGCCCAAGTATAAAAGTCTGAGTAATGCGCGAGCGCGCTGATTGTTAGCGCGTGTTGGACCCCTGAGGCGTGAGCCGGGGGATAACTATTTTAATTGTGTGCATTTTCTTACTTTGGTTCAAAACTTCGTTATTATTTCTTTTAAAACTTACCTGACCAGGGATCTTATCGGCACTCGTCCCCGCCCCCAGCGCAGCAGAGTCAGTGCTGACGCTGTGCAAGGCAGGGCTTAGGAGGCCATCTTGGGGGAAATCTGGGTCGGCGCTCGAGTTGCTGGTCACCTCCCACCCGCCTCTAACCTGGATATAAGGATGTTGTCATCCCGTCCGCGCAGCGGGCGGGCGCGCCAGCGGCGAGCCGAAGGCGCGCCAAAGGCAAGCCCGTCTGCGCCCGTCCGCGACCAGACGGGGCCAGGGGCCACGACCCCTGCCCATTTCCACGGCCCTCATACAAGATATACCTCCAAGGAGCTACTCAGTCTGAGACCTCTGCCAAAAGGAAAGTGTCATCATCTGTATAACCCGCTAAATCTCCCCCTCTATTGTCAACACTGCCATGTCCACTCAAGAGGCATTATGACCACCGAACATCGGCACTCGTTCAAGATGTTGCTTTTAAATTGTAGATCCTTGCCCAAGCATCAAACAGAAGTAGCCCTAATGCTTGAAGAACACAATCCGGATGCAGTTTTTTTTACGGAGACTTGGTTAACCGCGTCTTCTGCGCCTGATCTTGTCCAATCATTACCACAGGGCTACCAAATAGTCAGGACAGACCGTATGTTGGGGAAGGGAGGAGGGGTAGCTATAGTATTTAAAGATAGCTACATATGCCGATGTACCTCCACCTCTATTCTGGACTGTGAAAATACGTCATTTAGTCTGGAACTATCACCAAATTTAAATTTCTCCGGAGTACTGGTCTATCGCCCGCCAGGCTCGGTTAGACAGTTCTTGGACTCTGCGCCCTCAGCAGTTGCAGATTCTGCCATCTCTTCTGCCAATTTTACGCTGTTGGGCGATCTAAATATGCATTTTGAAGACATTAACGATCATGCTGCCCAAGAACTAATTGCCGGCCTATCTGCGTTACAGCTGACTCAATTAGTCCCCTCTCCCACACATGTGAAAGGACATTTGCTGGACCCCGTGTTTAGCAACTGCCCAGATCTGGTGATAGAGCCCCCTATTGTACTCCCGTGGAGAGACCACCGACTTGTCCCTCTAACCTGCTACATCCATAAATTGCCTGTTCTTTCTACAGGACTACGGGAAGCTCGAAACTGGCCCAAACTATCAATAGATGAGTGGGCCCATGAACTTCAAGCTACAATACCCTCTATCTCTATGGATCCCACAGCAGTTAATGATACCTTCAATGACTGGATAACCCAATCACTGGATACCATTCTACCAGTGAAGACAACACGGGCTAAAAGATCTAGGATCTCAGCCCCCTGGTATACTACAGAGCTTAGGGAGATCAAAAGTAAATGTAAAAGGCTGGAGAGGAAATGGCGTTTGGATTATACAGACTTAGATAAAGCTGTATACAGAAACTCCATTAGGGAATACAAGCTTGAGATTAAGAAAGCTCAATCTCGGCACTACACAAACAAGATCACTGACGCCAGGTCCAATTCAAAGGAAATTTATAGAATAGTAAAAAGTCTTACTGTTCTTATCCAGCCCCCAATAAACAGTGATAACTTACAAGCTCACTGTAACGAACTAGCAGACTATTTTTTCAATAAAATAGATCTTATATACTCCGCCTTTTCAACTACCCAACCAGACACCTTAGTAGCCTCTTCTGGGTATGCCAAAGATGATATGACGGACAACAGGCACCAGTTACCAGTACTGGTTAATTTTCCTCTGATACACTCAGACCTATTAGCCACCTTAATGACCCAGGTAAAATCGGGTTCTCCCAGCGACTCTGCCCCTCCGAGCTTTTTAAGGACCGTCAGTCAAACCATCCTCCCGGTCGTTCTGAAGGTACTCAATGCCTCTATTTCCACCAACACAGTTCCATCCAGGTGGAAAGAGGCCAGGGTAAAGGCAATCGCTAAGAAGCCAAATCTGAATATTTCCAACCTCAGCAATTATCGTCCAATCTCCCTGCTTCCTTGGGCAGTAAGCTACTGGAAAAATACATTAACAGCCTCCTGACTTATTTTTTGGAGAATAACAGCCTCCTTGACCCCTCGCAAACCGGCTTCCGCCCCAAGCATGGGACGGAGTCAGCATTATTGGCGGTCCTGGAGGAAACTAGGGGTATCTTAGATCGGGGAGGATCGGTGGCAGTCATCCTCCTCGATATGAGTGCCGCTTTTGACACTGTAAACCATACCATCTTATTGCAGCGCCTCCAGGACATTGGGATTCAAGGAGGAGCGTTGGAATGGATTCGTTCATTCCTAACTAATAGAAATTTCCAGGTCTTCGAGGGAACTACCACCTCTACCAGCAGGCCCTTGAACTGTGGAGTTCCGCAGGGTTCCTCGCTCAGCCCGACGCTGTTTAATGTCTATATGAGGCCGCTGGCTGGGATCGTCCGCCCATATGGTATTAAGATCGTGACCTATGCAGACGATACACAGCTGGTGGTCTCACTGGCGCGGGCAGGGGACCCTGTGGGCACAGTGGACCTGGCGGGTTGCCTGGATGAGGTCAGGAGCTGGATGACCCTGTCTTGTCTCAAACTTAATGGGGACAAGACAGAGGTCATGCTGTTGGGCCACTCAGTTCCAACCGCAATCGACCAGATCTGGCCAGTGTGCCTGGGAACTCCCCCAGTCCCCAAGGATGCCATCAAGAGCGTGGGCGTCTGGCTGGACAAGTCCCTGACGTTTGACCACCAGGCCGTTGTACTGTCTGCCACCTGTTTTGGCCTCATTAGAATGTTGAGGAAGATTCTTCCTTTGCTACCTTTTGAGGCAAGACAAATTGTGGTTCAAGGACTTATTCTTTCCAGGTTGGATTTCGGAAATGCGCTTTATCTTGGGGCCCCAGATTTTACATTAAAGAAGCTGCAGGTGATTCAGAACTGTGCTGCTAGGACCCTGCTTCAAATTCCCCGTAGGACTTCTGTAAAATCTGGACTAGCGAAACTGCACTGGCTCCCGGTGAAGGACAGGATCAGTTTCAAATCTCTCTGTGTCGCCCACCAGTCTTTCTGGGAAACTGGTCCAGTGATCAGCCGCCCTCTAATCATTCCCTACCTTCCTTGCAGACAGCTGCGGTCTACCAATGCTTTAAAGGCTGTTGTGCCCAAGGTAGAAAGGTCCAGATCAGGAGGTCGCTCCTTTTCCCTGAATGCGGCCAGGCTTTGGAACAGTTTACCCTTTCACCTCAGGTCCAATTCGGACCTTACCTCTTTTAGAAAACAGCTGAAAACCTTTTTATTTAACAAATAGTTGTTTTTTGTACTGCTCACTAACTCAGTCGATAACATACTGCTAGCACCCAGCGCTTGGACGCCTCCGGGCAGCTATCTGCGCTTTATAAAACTCATTTTCATTTCATTTCATCTTTGTCTTTTGACCAGATTTCCCATGCTTCAGATTTTCCAGGAAATTATCATTACCTTGAACAATGTAACAAATATGATGACAGGAACAAACATGCCAATCTGCAAAGATGACAAAAAATTTAGATTTGTGTCATTTACTTGGGAATTATAAGAGATACTGCTAAGAGAAAATACCTGTGAGAGTGAAAAAGCAAATATGGAATAAAAAGTAAGAATAATGATACTTATAGAGAGATTAGAAGGATAGAAAGATGATAGTAAACACAATAGCGTAGCAAATCAAGGGAAGAAACGTAACACGTAAAACGTAACACGTCTCAATGAATCTAGAGTAACTCAAGGCAGAGCAAATCGCTGTCTTTCATTACTCTGCGGCAGGGAGGCATTCCATGAGTGCAGCTTGGGTGTTCTCACACATCCACCCATGGATTTTAGTGCATTTCCAGATTTCTATTAGTGGTAGACCTGGGAATTCATCAAAAAGCTAAGCCCCTCCGGTGAGATGTAAGAAAGATACATATCTTTATTTCTCCTAGTTTTTTCCTCTTTTCTGCAGCATGCATTGAAAGAGGAAAATGCTTCTCGGGATTGTTTTTGTGATGGAAGGTGTCCCTTGCACCATGGCACCCTTAAAACATGGGACAAGGATGTCTGCGTTGGCGCTAGGCAAACCAAACTTCGGGTGCTCTAGAAAAGAATCGGAATGCGCGATATAATTGTAAATACTGCACATTCTGTCCCTTTCTCTTTCACACAGTGCAGCTAGCAAGGTGGCTTGCTGCGGTTTTGTTGCATGAAAACTTGATAAATAGGGGCCTAAATCTGTTTCGTGAAAATCCAAAACAATTAGTTGATCCTTTGAAAAAGTTTAACATGGAGAGAAAGGCACCAGTAGAACATATATGTACTGTGACTGTTAGCTTTGGCCCTTGTTGCTGGTTTATCCCCAAGCTTTTTGCCTTTTGCCTCCTTTTTTCTGACCATGTTTTGTTGGCTATAGGCCTTTGGGCACTGTACCACTGCTGATCAGTGCTAAATTGCAAATGCTCTCTGTGTAAATTGTGATTATCATTGCTTAACGATGATTGGTAAACTTGATTTACTGGTAAGTCCCTAGTTAAGTGCACTGAGTGTCCCAGGGCCTGTAAATCAAATGCTACTAGTGGGCTTGCTGCACCGGTTGTGTTACCCACATGAGTAGCCCTGTAAGTGTGTCTCAGACATGCCACTGCAGTGTTGATGCATGCAGTTGTAAACTGCCATGTTGATCCGGCAAGTGCATCCACTTGCCAGGCCCAAACCTTCCCCTTCCTTACATGTAAGGCACCCCTCCGGTAGGCCCAAAGTACCCCCATGGAAGCTGGGCTCTGCCAAGCTACCAAGTGCATGAGCATGTCTGAACTGGGGTGGCAGAGTGGGCTAAAGAACGGTGATGGATTAAACCCAGATCTGTTGACTGGGTGTGAGGGTTTGATCGGTTCAGATCCTCCGTCCATCACCAACCCCTTTTGTACCGCTTTGTTCGCCATAAGTTGGCACGGTATGCTCAGACGTGAGTCCCTAGCTCACTTTGCCACTGGATTCAAGCAAGCCTGGCTGAAGACGGCTGAAATGCCAGAAACCGGTCCTAGGGAGCATGTTTCCGGTCCAGGGAAGGCATGGCTTGGCAGTTCGGACTGGACTGTTCCCATGAGGCACAGGGTCAGACTGATTTGCATATGGCCACGTCTGAACTGGGGCGGCAGAGTGGGCTAAAGAATGGTGATTGATTAAACCCAGATCTGTTGACTGGGTGTGAGTGTTTGATTGGTTCAGATGCTCCGTCCATCACCATCCCCTTTTCTACCGCTTTGTTCGCCATAAGTTGGCAAGGTATGCTCAGACGTGAGTCCCTTGCTTACTTTGCCACTGGATTCAAGCAAGCCTGGTTGAAGACGGCTGAAATGCCAGAAACCGGTCCTAGGAAGCTTGTTTCCGGTCCAGGGAAGGCATGGCTTGGCAGCTCGGGCTGGACTGTTCCCATGAGGCACAGGGTCAGACTGATTTTCATATGGCCATGTGCCATGTCTGAACTGGGGTGGCAGAGTGGGCTAAAGAATAGTGATTGATTAAAATCAGATCTGTTGACTGGGTGTGAGTGTTTGATTGGTTCAGATGCTCCGTCCATCACCACCCCCTTTTGTACCGCTTTGTTCGCCATAAGTTGGCAGGGTATGCTCAGACGTAAGTGCCTTGCTCACTTTGCCACTGGATTCAAGCAAGCCTGGCTGAAGATGGCTGAAATGCCAGAAACCGGTCCTAGGAAGCTTGTTTCCGGTCCAGGGAAGGCATGGCTTGGCAGTTCGGGCTGGACTGTTCCCATGAGGCACAAGGTCAGACTGATTTGCATATGGCCATGTCTGAACTGGGGTGGCAGAGTGGGCTAGAGAACGGTGATGGATTAAACCCAGATCTGTTGACTGGGTGTGAGTGTTTGATTGGTTCAGATGCTCCGTCCATCATCACCCCCTTTTGTACCACTTTGTTCGCCATAAGTTGGCAGGGTATGCTCAGACGTGAGTCCCTTGCTCACTTTGCCACTGGATTCAAGCAAGCCTGGCTAAAGAAGGCTGAAATGCCAGAAACCGGTCCTAGGAAGCTTGTTTCCGGTCCAGGGAAGGCATGGCTTGGCAGTTCGGGCTGGACTGTTTCCATGAGGCACAGGGTCAGACTAATTTGCATATGGCCCTGTCTGAACTGGGGTGGCAGAGTGGGCTAAAGAACGGTGATGGATTAAGCCCAAATCTGTTGACTGGGTGTGAGTTTTTGATTAGTTCAGATGCTCCGTCCATCACCACCCCCTTTTGTACCGCTTTGTTCGCCATAAGTTGGCAGGGTATGCTCAGACGTGAGTCCCTTGCTCACTTTGCCACTGGATTCAAGCAAGCCGGGCTGAAGACGGCTGAAATGCCAGAAACCGGTCCTAGGAAGCTTGTTTCCGGTCCAGGGAAGGCATGGCTTGGCAGTTCAGGCTGGACTGTTCCCATGAGGCACAGGGTCAGACTGATTTGCATATGGCCATGTCTGAACTGGGGTGGCAGAATTGACTAATGAACGGTGATGGATTAAACCCAGATCTGTTGACTGGGTGTGAGTGTTTGATTGGTTCAGATGCTCCGTCCATCACCACCCCCTTTTGTATCATTTATCTTGGGTGTGTAACTCCCTTACCCTGACTAGAGTGGTGGGTTCTAACTGGCTTAGGTGCATATCCTAGCCAACCAGAAATCACATTTATAACAGCGATCATAAAATGAGCACTAAAATGTTAAGAAGATCCCTTCAGAATGGAGAATAATGTGTATCACAACGGACACAAAATAAAGTCTGATGAGGGCTCGTCGGATATGTTTTGTAAGTACTATGAATTAGTATAAATTATGGTGACCTTGATATTACATGCTGACTCATAAATAATATGTATATACACCAAAATTAAAGTCTGAGGTGAGTGTTTCGGGTTTAGAAAATACGTGTTCATACAGAAAATCAAAATGCAGATTGTCACTTATAAATGCCAATAATATCTGTAATTGTGCTATATACTGTCTCACACAAGGACCATGATGGTGGTGCACTATTTAAAATAACGATTTGATTGATGGGCGGTATATATTCTTTTAATTTAAGAATATTCAAAGAGAAAAAGCTTGCTTCAAAAAAAAAACCTGGCAGCTGTTGAAAAAAGCGGCACCTAAGTCCTCTAGATATGCACACCAAGGATCAGGAAAGATGAACTTCATCATGGTGGGCTACTTCCTAAAGACTTTATTAGCCAAAAAAGAGCAGCAACTCTGATTGATAAGAAGGTCCGCTATGCAGCTCCTCGCTTGAATGGAGCTCACGGAGAAACCTTTATCTTGGTGTCCCCTAGACCATGGCTAATGTTCCTTTATTTATAATACACTTATACCTCAACCCATCCTTGTGCACATCCTTTGGCAGTCCCAAGCAAAAGTTGGTTGTAGAGCCCGGCCTGTGTCCAGGCCCTGATCCCAACCCACTGCAGATGACCAAGCCAGCTAAGCAGGACCTTCGACCATGCACAGCCATGGTTTGGCAAAGGGCCTGGCCTGCAGCCTGCTGTGGGTGGCCATCCTCTGCTGCTCTGCTGCACATGGCTTTCAGCCATTCACAGTGAACGCTGGTCACCGAAAGCAGCCTGTGGCCAAACCCAACACCAAACCTGCTGTGGGGGTCCAGCTATGCTTGGAAGTCGCCACAATGTGCACACTATTTGGCTGTGTCTAATGGGGATTCGTGTCATATTTGTAAAACTTTTTTTTTACAAAAAGAATTTGAAATTCTTTGCAAATAAAATTGCGATTTTCATGAAGCACAATTTTCTTCACAAATGGTGCCATTTTTTACAGGCATGAAATGGTAGCCATGGAGCAGCAATTTGCTAAAACTCATGATTTTTACAGCAGTTAACTCAACCTTTTGAGATTCCAATCACCATTTTCCATTCTTCTGAGGACTTTCTAGCACTCACCTGGGGCCTTGCATCTCTAATGTTGCCATCTCCCCTTAACTTTCACCTGCACAAAAGTGCACAAAATGTATAAGCTGGTCCATAGCTCGCTAAATTTGTGTTTTCCAAATTATGTGCAACTAAATAAGTTGAGTACAAATTTATTTGCCAATCAAAATGGGTCCGATTCCTAACCATATAGCAAATGACTTGTGAAACATGGGTTTCATCGCCATAATGATAGTCAAAAATCTCTCTGCAGAGTGACATTCATTGGATTATTGAGGATCAAATTATATAGGATTTTGTCTAAATTATATAGTCAAAAAGCAAATTATGTTGCACACTCTCTGGTAGTATTATTTTCATGCATTTGAGCTGTAAAGAACATTTTGAGACAATCTGTAAAAACCATAATTCTGCAATAAATTCTATATCGACAGAATTGCATAATGCCACCTAGACTTGCCAGGGTTATCAAAGGACACTGAGCAGATAGTGGTAGCTTCTTATCGGTAATTGACGCACAGAGTTTGATCAAAGAATTTTGATCTTTCTCATTAAAAATTACAAAATGCATGTTTTCAAGGCCATGCGACCAGAGATGTTTGATATGCAATTTTTTTTAACCAACAGTACTGACTAGTGTGTTTTTGTTCCCTGATAAAGTGTTTAAAAACATCAAGAGAATGAACTGTGCACACAGTTCATAGGAGCTGCATTCCAGTCAGTGTAGGCATTTCACTTTCTAGACTTTGTGGTGCCGGGGTATTGTTTCGCAGTTAGAAAGACCCCTTGCTGAATGCATGAAGGCAATCTGAGAGCCTACTAGAATCAACAATAGTCGAATATTTAAGAAATGGCGACGTGAATGACATTGATTAATGGCTTTGAGCTGACAGATTTTCTATCTCTGGCATCACAATTTTCGTGCCAGGGAGACGAAGAAAGAGCACAGCAGATAGCGTTCCCTTCACAAACATCTGTACAGTAACACTTTAATGTCATTTTGTAGTACAAATTACACTTTATTGATAGAAATGACAGGGTTTTTTTTTCTTCCTCCAGATAAACCTCGAGTCTCCGAAATGATTTGACAACCGATGCTCGGGCGCAGGGCTGATCTCGGTATGAGCGTAAGCAGAAAGAAGAACTTTGTTTAGGTTTTCATGTCGTATTCATCATTTCGTGGCACACTTATAAGCTAACAATGAATGTTCTAGAATGCCAATACTGTCTGCTGTGCAATCCAAACTTTTGGGTGTTAATGATTAGAAACCGTCACAAAAAGCTGCGAGCTGCTTAAGTCAATTTATTTTCTGTCAAAATCAATTCAGCTACTTCTTTCACAAGCCATACTTTAGCTGATGGAACATCTGCTTTTTCAATTTTGCCTGCTCTTCCAGTGATAAAATTCACCACATTATGCCTTTATATTATGTAACAAGTTTATCTTGATTAACGTGTTTATACCCATTCTTGCTTCCCAAAACCACAGGAAAGATTTTCTTTGGGGGACACATGCTCAAGTTGTAGTATGTTACCTTTAGGACCAACTGTGGTTCTCCCGTATTTTAGTCTAACTGCACACTGTAGTCCGCTTTGTTTTGCACAGCTACACATAACACATTTTATTTTTGTGGCATGATATTATTTTAGAAACGCGCTGTACATATTATTATTCAGTTAATAAATGTGCCCTGTTAGCACAGATAAGGGTGCACCTTTAAGTGACATCCTAACACATACTAAGAAATATTTATTTTGTGATACTGTGCAATGTTCATTCATCTGTGTGTATTGACAACGTTCCTCTATACCACTCTACACTGCTAAGGCCCTGATTATGAGTGGGCCGGACGGGAGTGAGGTAAAGGGAATTGCCTTGTGCGAAAAATATTTGATGAAACCCTCACATTTTATGATTGTCACTTAGAAATAAGGCACAATAAGCAGAATCAATGTTGAAAGCATTGAATCACACAACGTTTGTCTTTTTCCGGGCCTTTTCTCCCAATAAATTTCGTTGCCCTGCCAAAATCTGTCATGGAAAAACAGTGGTGTTGCAAAAATTATCAGATACCTTTTGATTTGTGATACCGGCTCAAACCTCATTTTTTTTTTTTTTTAGTCCTCATTACGCAACATTTAATAGTCAGGAGTTTTCAGGGATCCTTCTCGATATTCGTGAGACCCTTGAGAAAGGAAGCCCCTTACGTCCACAAACTTATAGGGAGGAGGCATAGTTGGTCATAGTGGGTTGAGCTAGCCATTTTTGCTACTCTTACAAGCCTTTCTCATCATTGTTGCGATAGCGTAATCATTGGACCGTAAACTGAGGAGGTGATTTGGAGAGCCAGGAGTAATGCCTTCAGGTTTCAAATAGACAATTTATTTAACACACCCTTTAGTTCAATACTTATGGTATTCTTCCCACAGGTCCCAGAATCTGTATTTTTTTGAGGTATACCTCTTATTTTTATCTAAATTAAACACTCTCAAAATTGAGGCCAACCATTCATTATGAGTAGGGGCAACCGGAGTTATCCATTTTACACAGATCTCCCTCCTTGCCAAGAGAATCAGAATGAAAAGTAACTTCTCTTGGGCTTTAGTAAGAGGCCTTCCCGCAATTGTTCTGGAGATCCCAAAAATAACTAAGTCCATACTTACAGAGAGTTGTCTTCCAAATACCCCGTCTAAGGTAATACCCACTTCATTCCAAAAGACATCCAGGCTGGGACACCGCCAAAACATATGTAGATCGTCAGCCCTCTGCACACCGCACTTTGGACAGTTCTTCACTGTGGCCCCGTTAAATTTGGATAATCTTTTTGGGGTCCAGTAGGCTCTGTGTACAGTGAGCAAATGGTTTCTTTTAAGAGCAGCAGATGTTACAATTGACCAGCACATGTTCATAGATACTTGCCATATGTTACTTATATCCAGCGTCGGCAGATCTTTTCCCCAGATGTCTTCTGGGATTCGGAAGTCTTCCTCCCCGGCCGAGATTAAGGCCCAATACCAGTAGGAAGTTTCTTTCAAAAATGATTTAGACGTCCACATCTTCATCTCAAGGGTAGTATTACCTTTTCTAGTTTCTTTGAGAGACTTACTCCAACTCTGTAGTTGGTAGTATTTAAATTTAGAAAGAGTGAAGTTTGTGCTCTGAGATAATATATCCCAGTCAAGCAAGTTATTCTGAAACAGAAGTTGACCCCAATCCTTTATTCCTGCTGATCTTAGCGATGTTGCTAAACTATCCTTGAGGCAATCTGGTGTAGTATGAGAATCCCAGATCGGGGCCTTTTCGCTGTAAAAGGGGATATCCAGCGTAGATCTAATACAGTACCATACTCTTGCGGCAGATTTCAGGACCTTTAGTTTAATTTTTTGAAGAACTTAGGATGTCCGAATTTGTATAGAAAGTGGCTAGTGTTGTTTGTTAATACACATAAGTATAGTGGGTAGTTTTCATATGGACCCAACAATACCCTACTACTTTTGAATTGGAAGGCTCTGCAATATTCTAGGAGGTCTGGGCTTGCTATTCCTCCTTGCTCTTTTGATCTTCTTAATTTACGCCATGCAATCCTTGGTTTTTTAGATGACCATATGAAGCTGGATAAGTCTCCCTGGATCTTTTTTATCTTATCTCTATTGAACTCAAGCGGGATGGCATTAAAAATAAAGGTGAATTTTGGTAGAATTGCCATTTTTATGATATTTGATTTCCCCAGGAATGTTAAGGGCAAAGCTCTCCAGACATTTAGTAATTTTTTAACTTCAACCTCTACCCTATGTAGATTTATTTGTGTAATTTTATCAATCTCCTTTACCAGTTCAATACCCAGGTATCTTATTTTGTCTTTACTAAAGGGGGATACGAAGTTTTCATTCCAGCTTATGGTTTCAGTTTTTGTTTGATTTATCTGGTAACCAGATATTCTACCGAAATTCAACAAGGTCTCTTCTGTTGTTTTAAGAGCCTCTTTTAAGTCTGCGGTGAAGATCATGAGATCGTCCGCATATAATGCGACTTTCTTGTGCCACCCTTGGTAAGAAAATGGGGAAATTAAAGGGAGGTTCCTAAGGTGTTCTGCAATCGGCTCAATATAAAAGTGAAAGAGTAGAGGGGAGAGTGGGCAGCCCTGGCGTGTACCTCTACCTATCAGGATGTTGTTAGTAAGGTGACCATTAATTAATATTTTAGCTCTGGGTGAGTTATAAATATTGGCTACTGCTTTTACGATGTTTTCCCCTAGATTGAATTTCTGTAGTACTTCATTTAGATACGACCAATTTACTCTATCGAAAGCTTTAGCAGCGTCTATTGTAATTATTGATAGAGGAATCTTTTCTGTTATAGAGATGTCGATTGCTGCGATTAACTCGTGAGTGAGGTCTTGTAAGTGCCTTCCTGCCATGAAGCCTTTCTGGTTAGAATTTATTAAGGTCCCCGCTATTTTCCCTAACCTTTTTGCCAGAATTTGAGTAAAGATCTTGTAATCACAATTCAAGATGGATATTGGGCGGTAAGATTCGCATTGCTTTGGATTTTTTCCTGGTTTTAATATGATAGAGATGATGGCGTCATTCCATGACTCCGGGATTTTAGCATTATTTATGAAAATCTGGTTGACTAGTGATGTTAAATGGGGGACAAGTGTATCTTTTAACTTTAAATAGAATTCGTTGGGGAGGGCATCAGGCCCTGCTGCTTTTCCTCTCTTTAGCTCTTTAATCGCTTGGGCAACTTCCTCTGATTTTATTTCACCATTTAAAGTTATTTTTTCCTCTGGGGTTAGAACTGGCATATTTTGTGTTTGCAGGAAGTTAGTTATTTCTTCCATTTTTGGGTTGCAGTCCTCGGTGTAGAGTCTAGTAAAGAAAGCCGAGAATTCTTCTTTTATTATTTTCTCTTCAAACCCATTTTGAGAATTGTCTGTTGGGTGGATGTAATTTATTTTATTTCTAACTTGGTCTGATTTGAGTTTCCATGCGAGCATCTTTCCACAACCCTCTCCATACTCGTAGTTGGCGAGTTTACTACATTCCCATCTCTCCCTAATTTTCCCTTCCAATAGTGATAATAATTTTTCCTTCTGGTTGAGCCTTTCCCTCATTAATTCTTGACATCTCGGTGAGGAAGTATCTAACAAAATCTGTCGATCCAAATTTTTTATGTTTTCTTCCAATTTCTGGATCTCTTTTTTTGCCTCTCTTGATTTATGTGTTGCCAGGCTACAAATCTTACCCCTGATTACAGCCTTATATGCATCCCAGATCATTTGGGGTGAAGCACTCCCTGTATTATCGTGAAAATACTGATCTGTCTCTTGTATAAGTAAATCAATTATTGTAATATCCAGGAGGATCGAGCGGTCTAACGTCCATCTTGATATAGATTTAACATCATTTATTTTTAATATCATTTGCACAGCCGAATGGTCTGAGAGATGGGCGGGGAGGCAAGTTAGTTTATAAGTATTTTCTACCAGGCCTTGATCTATTAAGAAATAGTCAATTCTTGATTGTGTTCTCAGTTTTTTATTATTAAAGGTAAATCTATCCTGTTTAGAGCCCCTTTGGTCCCATACATCAATGAGATTTAACTCTCTTTTGTATATTGTCAGCCATTCTCTCATTTTGGGCAAGGTGTTTTGTTTCCCTTTTGGTATCCGATCTGTGTTTGGGTTTAAGATTATATTAAAATCACCTCCTAAGATCACAGGAAAATTTACCGCGATTAAATGAGAGTATAAAGATTGTAACGGGGTGGGGTCGTCTATGTTAGGGCCGTAATACCCGGCTAAAATAAAGGTATTGTTGAAAAAAGTTATCTTGGCCAAGGCCCATCTCCCCTTAGGGTCTGTCTCGGCGGATAATATTTTAGCTTTCAGGGATTTTTTTATAAGAATAACAACCCCCTTTGAGGCGCATTGTTGATCAGTACAGACGTAATCTTCAACCCAATAAAGAGTTTTAATGATCTCTTCCCATTCTTTTTTCATTAGATGAGTTTCTTGTAGGATTAGTATTTCGCTATCGACGAGTTTTAAGTATTCAAAGATTTTCCTTCTTCTGCTCTTGACTCTTAACCCATTAACATTCCAGGTAATTATTTTTATATTCTTCAGGTTTTTTTCCATCCCCCTCTGTAAAGTTTATGGCACTTTTTATTGATCATCTGGTTCCCGATTTTCTTCTCTATTTTGCGATGAGGACATTTTTTGCACAAGGACCAGAGTGTCACCTCCAGCGAATCCTCAGGGCAACAGACCCTGATTTCGAGTATGTTGGAGTTTAGTGTGGGGATGCAGGGGGGGAACATCCTTCACGACGCAACTATTACCCCGCACTACCATCACAACGCGGGGATTACAACGAAAGTCGTCACAACGACTCTCGCTGGAGGGCGCTGTTGGATAGGGAATAGTTTAATTTTCTATCCAACACCTTCCCTACTACGTTGTAATGACTTGCGTTGTAATGCCCGCGTTGTAATGGCATGCGGGGTAAAAGCATGCGTTGTACTGACGTACAACCGATGCAGGGTGGCCAGATTCTCCATTTCTGGTCAGTATCCCAGCACAATGCTATAACAATTACAACTTTTCTTGCAGAATGCGGAATAACTTCATGGACTGGCTGAGGACAGGTAAAAAGTGCCAGCAGGGTGACTGGTGGTGGTGTGGATGGACGTTGGTGGCAGAGTATTAAGGCAGGTTTTATCCATGGAGAGCACTGTCTGCTCTTCCCGTTTAGCTGCTGTGATCTGGTAGAGATAGGGCAGTGTTCCTGACCAACCGCTATATGTATCAAGCTATTTAGCATTCGCAAAGGCCGAAATTCTGCGAATTTCGGCCTTTGCGAATGCTAATCAGACAAATGGTATGTATCAAACAAGTTTGATGCAAAATAAGGAATAGCAAAATTTGCTAATCCTTATTTTGCGATTGCACTTAAGGAATTGCAAACTTTGCGATTCCTTAAATGCAATGTATCAAACAAATAATATGCAAAAAATGCCATTAAGGATTAGCAAATTACCACCAACTTCTAGTTGGTGGTAATTTGCGAATTCTTATCAAAAAGCTTTTTTGAAAAAACCCAAAGGTGCCATATGACGCCCATACATGCCCTTAGGGCATGTATGTGTGGTAAATAAATAAATAATTACCGGTACTATTTTTCTATGCATTAACTGAAAAGGATAGCTCAATAAATAAGAGGCAAAATCCGTGGTATCTGAGTCATACGGGCTTTAATTAAGTGGCTCGAGCAAATGGACCATCGGGTTCCATCACCGGCTAAGGTTCAGGAAGGGACAATCTCAGGAAAAAAAGGGGACAGCTGCTATCTCATTAACATCATACAGTATATATAGTAAAACAGTATAGTTGCATTGAATACAGTAGGCGTAACAAGTGAAAAGAAGAAGATAAGAACATATGGGCGTGAAAAGAAGGCGTGCACAGGGCGTGCACGGAGGTGTGTGATGTAGACGTCACAGAGGTGTCATAGATGGGTGGACACATGGAGGGGGCTACATGGGCAGCTGGAACCTTTAACCTACTGGTGCGTGCAAAACGAGTCATGACGTGTAACTGGGGAGAGCTGGGGGCCGCTGACTCCTAGCACTAGAAGAGGAGATTGAAGTCTGGGATGTCAGAACGACCTGTACCTATAGCGTATCTGATATCTTGTGTTTAGAGTACATGTTGCTTGATTCTAAAAGTCATCAGGGCAAAGGATACTTGTCACTAAAGCTAGTGCATGCATATATTTCTTCATGTATTGCGTGTGCTATGGATCTTCTATGGATACTAATTCAGGAAATCGTTTGCATGGAGACAGGAAGACTAGACTATAGATGGATATGTTTATACTGTTTGTTAGCTAGGAATGTGAAGCCGGGGAGCTGAACAGATAACTGTAGGCATAACATATTCTTGGCAGGCAGGCCAGGCCGAGCCGGGCACCGCGTTGCTTGGCAGGAAGTAAGTGAAGGGTCAGGGATGCGGGCGGGGGTGTATCTCTTGGAGTGGTTCAGGAGACTTGAGGCTTGGATCTCGTGTCCGGGCCCTGTGAGGCCTAGAAACGGGTGCATCTTAATGATTTAACGTGCACGATGTAAAGACGTTGGCAACATAGGCCTAAAAACCTAATTCACGTTGCTTTCAGGAGGACTGGATAACTGACATACTAACGTTGGACGCAACTGTAAATGCGTCTTTATTCGGTCATGGAGGGAAAATGCATATTACTCATGCACATATATTACATGTGGGGGAGCACGTAGGGACACATAACGGGGCAAAATTCAATTTTCCTCATTCCCTCCTTGTTCCCTACGTTCCCTTCAGGAAATATCAATATTCATAAGACCATCTATCTGTTCATACAGCATCATTTGCTCGTCTTTTCTCATTTGGGAATGGGATCGTGGACGTGGAATACAAGATGTAGCGCACAAGCCGCAAATCGCAGGGCCACATTGTAAACAAAGACAACAACTGAATATGATCATTACTACTACTCCTAGGAATGACAGTACTTTCCATCCCCATGCAGATATTACACTCCAGAGCCAGCCGGACCAAGTCCAGGTGCCTGGATTCTGGTGTAGCTGATGGGCTATTTTATGAAGTCTAGTTATCGCTGAATACACAGACGGTGCGTTATTAGGAATGAAAACGCAACAACTAGATCCGATGACTCTACAAGCTCCGCCCCTATCGGCCAGTATGACGTCAAGAACAAGGCGGTTCTGAAGAACAACAAATCTCATAGCAGACTGCTCTTCTGTTAAGTTACCTAGGGCGGAAGTAGTCTCATTCACTACTGCTTCAAGGGTTCTGGTTAACCTGCGTATTAATTTACTATTCTGGACAGGACCTATGAAGAAAAAGAAACCTTTATTGAAATCCGTATACTGTTCTAATGCAGTTTCAGTCTGATCGACAATTGGGGACTCGATCTCCCATCTATGTCTAACGTGTACTAGATGGGTATTTCGATGATAATCGGATGGGGCCAGGAAAACTGGTGGCAGTAGGAAGGCAATGTAACATGTTCCATCCCAATCTAGGGGCAAACGTACATATGCGGTCTGACCACATATAAAATAAGACTGACGTGAGGCTTTGAAAGTAGATTTCCCACTGTCACTATACTCGACCACAGTAGTACAATCACTGTGTCCTAGGTATACTGAACCATTCTTTCTAACACATAATTCGCCTTTCACTGGTAGAACTGTTATAGAAGGCAAGTCTGGAGTGGTCTCGGACTGAACATTCAAAACCATGAGGTTAGAGGAAAAGTTACCTAGATCATATACTTCATTTTCTAGATCTAACCCTGTCCTATGGGAAAGACCGTCCTTGTCTGGGAAACAGGTTCTATTCAAAAGGGACTTATCGTCTAAAGATGAGGTTAACGTAACCCATGCTCCACACGAGCCATTGTGTGAAAACGGATAGGGAAAGAGTGGCAGAACTCCCTTCACTGTCTGGTAAGGGGGGAGTCGACCACATACCCAGCAATTAGTGGCATTGCTGGTCTGATGTGAATAGTGTAACATACGAATAAAAGTATTGTTGCGCATTGCAAGTCGATAGGATAACTCGTGAGGGGGTAGTTCACTAAATGTGTGCTCTACAGTATCATTAGAGGAAAGGTGTGAATGTGAACCAAGAGGAGGAAAAAATACATGTAGCATATAACTTATACATGTGATCGTAAGACTCAGAATAAACATAAACAATAACGTAACAATGCATCTGCTTCGCAGACTTTTACAGTATTTCATTTTCTTGAAATTTCGTCTATCTCTCTCACTATGTGGGTCTATCTCATACATGTCAGGAACCTGTCTAACCGCTTCACCCGAGGGGGACTTAAACAATTAAACGCTGTCTGACTTACTAGACCTCAATTTCATTTTATACTCCTGCTGCGGAGTTTTCTCTAACAGGGGAAGTTTAGAGTCAGTATCGGGGCAGTCCTTGAAAAAAAGTCTTTGGACGCAGTCCATGGAAACGCTTGATGTGACTGGAGTGGAGCCAGCCTTTTCTTCCTTCTAGCTTTACGGCGGTCCTTGTGGTCATCAGAACGAGTTTTGGCTCCTTCCAGCGGGGCTCCAGAGGGCTTGAGCGATCGAAGTTTCGGACCAACACAAGGTCACCAGGAACGACCTCGTGCGGTTTCACCTGGGTGTTGTCTGGAAAGGCAGCCGCGACCTGTGAACGACAAGAGAGTAGTGCAGACATCAAGGAAGCTAGGTAATCTGTCAGCATATTACTGTCAACATCGGTGATTTTACGAGGCATAGGTGTACCCCACATGTTTGGGGGACGACCAAAAACTACTTCATAGGATGACAAACCAGATCGGGAGTGAGCGACCATTCGCATATAGAAGAGGGCAACCGGCAGGGCTACCATCCAATCTACACCTTTCTCTGCACAGACCTTCGCTATTCGTGTTTTCAGAGTTTGATTGTGTCTCTCGACGAGGCCAGCTGCCTCGGGATGTCGTACGCAATGGAATTTCCACTGGTACCCTAACAGAAGTGATACCTGTTTCATGAGTTCGGACGAGAATGGCTGTCCGTTGTCTGAATACACGACCCGGGGCAAACCATAGCGAGGGAAGAACTCACGAACCAACTGCTTGGCAGTGGTCGCGGCAGTATAATCTGGGACTGGATATGCTTCTGTCCATCTGGACAAAGCGCATACAACTACGAGGACATACTTGAAACCTCGACATCGATCCATCTGGATATAATCCATCTGGAGGACTTCAAAAGGGTGGTCAGGAGGATGGAATCCACCTTGTTCCACGGGAACACCTTTACCTGGATTGAACTGACAACAGATCATGCAGGTACGCACTTTCTGCTTCGCTGCTGCTCGTAAATGCTTGTTAAACCAGAGGTTCTGGATGCTGTCTAACATGGCTTTTTCTCCTAAATGTGCTGGACTATGTGCTGTGTTAATAATGACTTGAACCATAGAGTCGGGGAGAAACCATGTGGCTTTTCCCTTCGTCAACCATCCCTGATCTGTCTGGACCCCTCCTTGTTCAGACCATTTCTTGATTTCGTCTGGAGTAGCATGTGTCTGTATGTCTAGTACGTCTTGTGTAGGGTCCTTAACTGTCATACAAGTCGTCTTGACTGGGACGTCTGTCTTTGTCGTGTCAACTGGAATGTCTGGAGTCTGAGCTGTAAGCTTGGCTGTTCGATCTGCCAGGTCGTTACCCTGGGAAATGGTGTCAGTGACTTTCGTATGTGCCTTGCACTTCATAATGGCTATAGCTGTAGGTAAATGTATTGCTGCTAACAGAGCTTGAATGAGGGGGCAATGCTGAATCTTGGCTCCATGAGAAGTCATGAAACCTCTTTCCTGCCAGAGGACTCCAAAGTCGTGTACGACTCCGAATGCATAACGTGAATCTGTATATATGTTTACTTTCAGGTTCTTGGCTCGTATGCAGGCTTGGGTCAGAGCGATGAGCTCTGCTGCTTGAGCAGACAGGGTGTCAATACGATGTGTTTCTATGACTTCAGTTTCAGTAGTTACTGCATATGCAGCTACTAACTCTCCTGTACTTGTTCTCATACATGAACCATCCACATAGAGTGTCAGGTCTGGATCAGGTAATGCAATGTCCGTCAAGTCTTGTCTTGGTTTTGTCATGGTGTTAATAACTTCCACACAGTCATGTGTTACAGGGTTTGAGGTAATCGAGGGTAACAGTGTAGCAGGATTCAATATGTTGCAGCGTCTGATTTCTATGTGTGTCTGAAACAGTGTCAGTTCATATCCGGTTAATCGTGCAATTGTCAAGTGCTGAGTCTGTGTTCGGTTTAAAAGAACTTCCACGGAGTGTGGAACCTGTACTGTCAGGGAGTGTCCTAACACTATGGAATCACTTTGTCTAATAGCTAAAGCTGTGGCTGCAACTGATTTGAGGCACGCAGGCAAAGCCTGGGCTACTGGATCTAATGTGCTAGAAAAATAAGCACAAGGCTTGTGTTGTCCTGCTTGATCTTGTGTGAGAACAGATAATGCTGTACCATCACGTTCAGTGACAAAAAGTGTAAAAGGTTTACCGTAGTTTGGTGTCGCTAAGACAGGTGCTTGGCATAAAGCTTTCTTCAATTCTTCGAAAACAAGTGTATGTTCCTGGGTCCAAGGGAGGACAGTCGATGTCGCTGCCTCCTGTGTTGTCAATTGTATCAGTGGCTTGGCTAGATATGCGTACTGAGGGATCCATTGTCTGCAGTAAGAAGTGAGGCCGATAAAAGCTCGTACCTCCTTCTGTGTCTTGGGCTGAGGAAGATGTGCAATTAACTGGATACGGTCAGGTGTCAACTGTCTACCCCTCTTGGACAGCAAGTGTCCAAGGTATACCACTTGCTGGACACAGAATTGCAGTTTCGAAGGGGACACCTTGTGCCCCATTTCTGCCAGAAAATACAAGACTGTCAGTGACGCACGTTCGCAGTCACGTTCTGTACGGGCTGTGATCAATAGGTCATCGACATACTGGAGCAGGGCAGTGTCAGTTGGCATGTGAATACTGTCTAGTTGTCGTTTCAGTGCTTGACTGTAAATACTAGGACTTTCTGTGAACCCTTGAGATGCACGTGTGAATGTATAGCTTCTTCCATTTAAACAGAATCCGAAAAGGAACTGGCTATCTGGATGGATGGGGACACTAAAGAAAGCGTTCTTGAGATCAATAACAGTAAAGAACGTTGCTTCGGAATCAATGGCAGTCAATAGGGAAGAGAAATCTGGAACCACTGGGTACTGGGGTATGATACATTTATTAAGTTCTCGAAGATCAATCACTAGTCGATAAACTGGAGGTGCATTTGGGTCAGTGCGTTTAAGAATCGGGATGATCGGGGAATTACATACATTGGAGTCAGTTTCTACAACCACTCCTTGAGCAATGAGCTCGTCAATAATTTTCGATAAGGCTGCTACAGCCTCAGGTGGCAACTTGTATTGTCGGATTCGGGGTAATACAACTCCTTGCTTCAGAGTGACACGATATGGTGTAATGTGCATACAACCTACATCAGTTGGACCTTGCGCCCATAAATGCTGTGGTACATTCAGTAATCTTGGATCAAAATCTCTTAACACATAATGTCCTTTAAAATCACGTAAAAACAATCTCACTCCTTCCGGAGAACAACAAATTACTGCACCCAATTCTTTCAATGTTTTAATACCTAGTAAGTTTTCAGGACATAATTTCGTAAGTAACAAATCTGTAGTTCGGGACAATGGACCAACTTCTAGGGAAACTGGTTTCGATATTTCGTTAACAATAGGCTTTCCTGAAAATCCCAGGGAAACATTTCTTGAGTCTGAGAGAGGAGCCCCTGGAACCTCGTCATGACTGATGGTAGTCCTACTTGCCCCTGTATCAATCAGAAATTTTCTGTCTTTCCCTAATACTTGACTGTGTACATAGGGACCCTCTTGATCTACAGGAACCTCGATGAGAGGCAAGCCAACCTCCCTCTCTAGGCTGTTTCATGAATACTGCTGATATTCTGGATAATCTGACTGTGCGTACTGGTACATCTGTTGTGTAACGTGTTGTGTGGCAGCTATAGGCTGCGGTACTGTAACTGTCTGTTGTGCGTTCTGCGGTGGTTGCGTATTTTGCGGAACTTGTTCCTGTCTAGGAGGACGCGGTCTCTCTTTCGTCTTACCAGTAGCTATGTTGTGTTTCAGAACTGCACATTCGTTTATATAGTGACCTGGCTGTTTACAGTAGTTGCATGTCCCTTTAACGGGGGCTGCAGAATGACTAGTTTGATTCGTACCCTTCTTATGACTATCTGGTGGAACAGACTGTGCAACTAGTACTTTCATTTTCGTGTCTTTCATACGTCTCCTTTCGAGTTCTTGTTCTTCTCTGATTCGGTTCTGGTGGTACTGTAACATCTGTAACATTTGGGACGGGGTATTAGCTTGCCAGGTACTCTCCACTTTCAGTACTCGATTATTAACTTGTGGTAAAGAATTTTCTACTAATTTGGTAACAAAAAGATGGGGATACGACTCACTACTTGTTTTCAAGCCGCTATTAATAATGAAACATTTTTCAAATCTGGAATAAAAATCACTAGTGTCTTCGTCTTGTTTCTGTTTACAGGCATCCCAGTCTTCCTTTTTCGTGGCTAGTAATCTTGGCAAGACTTGTATTAACAACTCGGGCAATGCTTTGGCTTTTTCCCCGAGACCGGTACCAGGAACTCGTGTGTTATCTTCATTCTCTAATGCTGTCCAGTCAATCTTTTTCTCTCCCACCTCCCATTCTTTTTCTTTAAGTTTTTCATATATACCCGCAGGCAACAGGACCTTTAACATTTTAATGATATCAGGATACGTGTATTCTCCCATACGGAGCATGTCTTTTAATTCACGGTGGAACCCTGCTGGATCTTTATCGTGACAGGGCACTAACTTTTTCATTTCTAGTAGTTCTATTTTCGTTAAGGGGGTGTAAACAAATACTCGTTCGAGCTCACCTCCCGTTCCCTTAACAGGATGCACTTCTCGCAAGGGATTCTGTCTATCTATGTAGAATGTCTTTCTTACTGGGGGTGGAACAGGAACAAAATGTGGAGTCAGGAACGTTCTGTATTTGTGGCGTTGTTCTAAAATGACATTAATCAAATCGGTACCTAGGCCTTTCCATCTGTTTGGGAGTAACTCGTCCAGTACATTATATAAGGGACCTGGATCAGAATGCTGACTCTCGTACAGTGTAATGAGAGGCTGGATCATGTACATACCCACCAGTCGCTGTTGGTCTGGGGAAAGTTTCAGAAACGTTTGGGCCACTATTTCGTCTGGAAATGTGGTAGAATCACTAGTCCATTGGACTGCTGACCGGGCTAGTTCCTGTTCATGCATGGTACTAAGCTCACTGTAACCTATTCGTTGTTTCAAAACTCTATCAGTCGCTTGGAATAAATGCTCAAGAGAACACTGTTCTGGTACGGGAGGAAGAAAAGCTTTCTTGCATTCTAGGCGTGTGTGTCTGTCAAAAGGTCTCGTCCTACCTACATACGCTATTCTGTTCGGATTCTCGGTGTCTACATCTTCGTCTGAAGTGTCGTTCTCCTTCTCGGTTACTCTCATTGCTTTCTCCCTTTCGTGTATGCTTAGAATTTCTTTACGAATCTTTCTGTACATGGTTTCTATACAAGTTTGTTTACTGTGTTTTCCTTCTGCTATATTGTCACTCCACCTTGTCAGGGCTTTCATCTCGTCTTTGTCTTTATCAGGATGATCTTGTTCTCTTATTAAACAATTTATCAAAAACTGCAAAATCATACTTTGAATCTCCACTTTCCTGTGTGCCATAGCTTCGTGAATACTTTCTGGTTTCTCCCCTGTTCTGATGAAATGATATATTCTGTCTAGATGTTCCCTCATTTCTGGCATGGTAGTCAAAAAGTTTGCAACTCGTCGTAAACGTACGGAATATAATATCATCCTATCTTCGCCTGGCACTGGATCATATCTGCAATAAGTAAGGTAGTGTTTGAGGGCTGCGTATGTAGCCACTTTTGGCGTACGCTGTAATGCTGCGTCTCTTAGTGTCGTTCGTTTTACTTGAGGCGGGGTGACAGGAATACCTCCCCCTGCTCCTCCTGAACTAGAATCGTCAATTAATACTGAGTGTGCCGTTGCTGGTAAAGTGACTGGTAAAGTAGGCATACGTAATGTGGGTTGGTCCTGGGGTACTGGCGGATTCCCGGGACCAATAGCTGGAGGAACAGTAATTACGTTATTAACAGGGTGATGGCGTTGAACAGGCGGAGTAGGATTCGGATTTGCATATTCTGGGACAGTGTCGTCTAAATAGGAAGAAAGGAAAATTTCAGCTGCGGTCGGTTTATGACGTAGCTTAGTCGGGACCAATGGTGGCGGTAAATTACAGGGTGGTTCCGGGGTCGCCTTCGGCAAGCCCTCGGCGAGAAGGGGATACATACCTTTAATAAGGGCATTTCTTTGTCTGTCTGACTGTTCTGCTCTAACTCGTTCACCTTCTTCTAGTAGTTCCCTTTCTTGGGCTTTTTCTGATGATTCCCTACTTAGTTCTGCTTTTCTGAATTCTTTTTCTGTTCTTTTATGCGACTCTTTACGCCACAATTCTATGGCATCTTTCTGGGATTGTCTGGCTTTCTTTTTCCATAATGCTTCCTCTACTCTCATGATGCACTCGGCATCCCAGGTTCCTGAAACAGGCCATCTATATTTCTCTTCCAGATTCTTGGTATAATCTACCCATAAGTCTAAGTACAATATGGCATCTAAGCCATGTTTATGATACATGAAATGTCCGGGACTGTCCCTAGGAGGGACAGGAACTGATTCTTCGAGTAATGCTTTTCTGGTTCCTATCTGACGTAACTTTGAAAACAGAGGCATATTTGGACGTACTTGAACTTGAACACAATACACAATGAACACAGTAATGAATAGCAAAACAAATCACTCATACCACAACATCAAAAAACACATTTAAAACAGTTCGAACAGATACTACCTAGTACATTAAAAACATAACACATCGAAAACATAATACTGGAACTATCTCGAGAGATAAAACTATACTAGAGAACAGAATTACTGGAATTACTGGATGCACTGCTAAAACAGTACAGAACATACCGGTCTCAAAAAGAGACACGTCATACCGTATCCACCTAGGTGAACACGTCGGACCGGATCTGTGTACCCAAACCCGTCGGACCGGGCACAAATTAATGAACCCGTCTAGATGCGTGCCCAGCAATGGTACTCACCGGGAAGCAAAACTGAAGGCCTCGGACTGGACTGGACTGGACTGCTACGACGTCTGGTTACTGCTACGCACTACGCATGCGCTTCGGGCTTCGGAAACAGGTGGGCCTCCGGATACCTCGGACCTTGCTCTTTCGGCTTGGGCTCTGGTCGGGACGCTCCGCCTTCCTCACCGCCTCGTCTGGATGCTGGACCGCAGTCTCCGTCTCCTCCGTGGGCCTGAGGGAGATTAAGCAGGAAAACCTGCAGGTGCACAGTAGGGGTCCGTCACGGCTGTAGAAGGGTCAGGGGGCCTGCGTTACATCGCCGGCGCGTGGGGAAGGGGCTCGTCCCTATTCGGGCGCCATTATGTGGTAAATAAATAAATAATTACCGGTACTATTTTTCTATGCATTAACTGAAAAGGATAGCTCAATAAATAAGAGGCAAAATCCGTGGTATCTGAGTCATACGGGCTTTAATTAAGTGGCTCGAGCCAATGGACCATCGGGTTCCATCACCGGCTAAGGTTCAGGAAGGGACAATCTCAGGAAAAAAAGGGGACAGCTGCTATCTCATTAACATCATACAGTATATATAGTAAAACAGTATAGTTGCATTGAATACAGTAGGCGTAACAAGTGAAAAGAAGAAGATAAGAACATATGGGCGTGAAAAGAAGGCGTGCACAGGGCGTGCACAGAGGTGTGTGATGTAGACGTTACAGAGGTGTCATAGATGGGTGGACACATGGAGGGGGCTACATGGGCAGCTGGAACCTTTAACCTACTGGTGCGCGCAAAACGAGTCATGACGTGTAACTGGGGAGAGCTGGGGGCCGCTGACTCCTAGCACTAGAAGAGGAGACTGAAGTCTGGGATGTCAGAACGACCTGTACCTATAGCGTATCTGATATCTTGTGTTTAGAGTACATGTTGCTTTATTCTAAAAGTCATCAGGGCAAAGGATACTTGTCACTAAAGCTAGTGCATGCATATATTTCTTCATGTATTGCGTGTGCTATGGATCTTCTATGGATACTAATTCAGGAAATCGTTTGCATGGAGACAGGAAGACTAGACTATAGATGGATATGTTTATGCTGTTCGTTAGCTAGGAATGTGAAGCCGGGGAGCTGAACAGATAACTGTAGGCATAACATATTCTTGGCAGGCAGGCCAGGCCGAGCCGGGCACCGCGTTGCTTGGCAGGAAGTAAGTGAAGGGTCAGGGATGCGGGCGGGGGTGTATCTCTTGGAGTGGTTCAGGAGACTTGAGGCTTGGATCTCGTGTCCGGGCCCTGTGAGGCCTAGAAACGGGTGCATCTTAATGATTTAACGTGCACGATGTAAAGACGTTGGCAACATAGGCCTAAAAACCTAATTCACGTTGCTTTCAGGAGGACTGGATAACTGACATACTAACGTTGGACGCAACTGTAAATGCGTCTTTATTCGGTCATGGAGGGAAAATGCATATTACTCATGCACATATATTACATGTGGGGGAGCACGTAGGGACACATAACGGGGCAAAATTCAATTTTCCTCATTCCCTCCTTGTTCCCTACGTTCCCTTCAGGAAATATCAATATTCATAAGACCATCTATCTGTTCATACAGCATCATTTGCTCGTCTTTTCTCATTTGGGAATGGGATCGTGGACGTGGAATACAAGATGTAGCGCACAAGCCGCAAATCGCAGGGCCACATTGTAAACAAAGACAACAACTGAATATGATCATTACTACTACTCCTAGGAATGACAGTACTTTCCATCCCCATGCAGATATTACACTCCAGAGCCAGCCGGACCAAGTCCAGGTGCCTGGATTCTGGTGTAGCTGATGGGCTATTTTATGAAGTCTAGTTATCGCTGAATACACAGACGGTGCGTTATTAGGAATGAAAACGCAACAACTAGATCCGATGACTCTACAAGCTCCGCCCCTATCGGCCAGTATGACGTCAAGAACAAGGCGGTTCTGAAGAACAACAAATCTCATAGCAGACTGCTCTTCTGTTAAGTTACCTAGGGCGGAAGTAGTCTCATTCACTACTGCTTCAAGGGTTCTGGTTAACCTGCGTATTAATTTACTATTCTGGACAGGACCTATGAAGAAAAAGAAACCTTTATTGAAATCCGTATACTGTTCTAATGCAGTTTCAGTCTGATCGACAATTGGGGACTCGATCTCCCATCTATGTCTAACGTGTACTAGATGGGTATTTCGATGATAATCGGATGGGGCCAGGAAAACTGGTGGCAGTAGGAAGGCAATGTAACATGTTCCATCCCAATCTAGGGGCAAACGTACATATGCGGTCTGACCACATATAAAATAAGACTGACGTGAGGCTTTGAAAGTAGATTTCCCACTGTCACTATACTCGACCACAGTAGTACAATCACTGTGTCCTAGGTATACTGAACCATTCTTTCTAACACATAATTCGCCTTTCACTGGTAGAACTGTTATAGAAGGCAAGTCTGGAGTGGTCTCGGACTGAACATTCAAAACCATGAGGTTAGAGGAAAAGTTACCTAGATCATATACTTCATTTTCTAGATCTAACCCTGTCCTATGGGAAAGACCGTCCTTGTCTGGGAAACAGGTTCTATTCAAAAGGGACTTATCGTCTAAAGATGAGGTTAACGTAACCCATGCTCCACACGAGCCATTGTGTGAAAACGGATAGGGAAAGAGTGGCAGAACTCCCTTCACTGTCTGGTAAGGGGGGAGTCGACCACATACCCAGCAATTAGTGGCATTGCTGGTCTGATGTGAATAGTGTAACATACGAATAAAAGTATTGTTGCGCATTGCAAGTCGATAGGATAACTCGTGAGGGGGTAGTTCACTAAATGTGTGCTCTACAGTATCATTAGAGGAAAGGTGTGAATGTGAACCAAGAGGAGGAAAAAATACATGTAGCATATAACTTATACATGTGATCGTAAGACTCAGAATAAACATAAACAATAACGTAACAATGCATCTGCTTCGCAGACTTTTACAGTATTTCATTTTCTTGAAATTTCGTCTATCTCTCTCACTATGTGGGTCTATCTCATACATGTCAGGAACCTGTCTAACCGCTTCACCCGAGGGGGACTTAAACAATTAAACGCTGTCTGACTTACTAGACCTCAATTTCATTTTATACTCCTGCTGCGGAGTTTTCTCTAACAGGGGAAGTTTAGAGTCAGTATCGGGGCAGTCCTTGAAAAAAAGTCTTTGGACGCAGTCCATGGAAACGCTTGATGTGACTGGAGTGGAGCCAGCCTTTTCTTCCTTCTAGCTTTACGGCGGTCCTTGTGGTCATCAGAACGAGTTTTGGCTCCTTCCAGCGGGGCTCCAGAGGGCTTGAGCGATCGAAGTTTCGGACCAACACAAGGTCACCAGGAACGACCTCGTGCGGTTTCACCTGGGTGTTGTCTGGAAAGGCAGCCGCGACCTGTGAACGACAAGAGAGTAGTGCAGACATCAAGGAAGCTAGGTAATCTGTCAGCATATTACTGTCAACATCGGTGATTTTACGAGGCATAGGTGTACCCCACATGTTTGGGGGACGACCAAAAACTACTTCATAGGATGACAAACCAGATCGGGAGTGAGCGACCATTCGCATATAGAAGAGGGCAACCGGCAGGGCTACCATCCAATCTACACCTTTCTCTGCACAGACCTTCGCTATTCGTGTTTTCAGAGTTTGATTGTGTCTCTCGACGAGGCCAGCTGCCTCGGGATGTCGTACGCAATGGAATTTCCACTGGTACCCTAACAGAAGTGATACCTGTTTCATGAGTTCGGACGAGAATGGCTGTCCGTTGTCTGAATACACGACCCGGGGCAAACCATAGCGAGGGAAGAACTCACGAACCAACTGCTTGGCAGTGGTCGCGGCAGTATAATCTGGGACTGGATATGCTTCTGTCCATCTGGACAAAGCGCATACAACTACGAGGACATACTTGAAACCTCGACATCGATCCATCTGGATATAATCCATCTGGAGGACTTCAAAAGGGTGGTCAGGAGGATGGAATCCACCTTGTTCCACGGGAACACCTTTACCTGGATTGAACTGACAACAGATCATGCAGGTACGCACTTTCTGCTTCGCTGCTGCTCGTAAATGCTTGTTAAACCAGAGGTTCTGGATGCTGTCTAACATGGCTTTTTCTCCTAAATGTGCTGGACTATGTGCTGTGTTAATAATGACTTGAACCATAGAGTCGGGGAGAAACCATGTGGCTTTTCCCTTCGTCAACCATCCCTGATCTGTCTGGACCCCTCCTTGTTCAGACCATTTCTTGATTTCGTCTGGAGTAGCATGTGTCTGTATGTCTAGTACGTCTTGTGTAGGGTCCTTAACTGTCATACAAGTCGTCTTGACTGGGACGTCTGTCTTTGTCGTGTCAACTGGAATGTCTGGAGTCTGAGCTGTAAGCTTGGCTGTTCGATCTGCCAGGTCGTTACCCTGGGAAATGGTGTCAGTGACTTTCGTATGTGCCTTGCACTTCATAATGGCTATAGCTGTAGGTAAATGTATTGCTGCTAACAGAGCTTGAATGAGGGGGCCATGCTGAATCTTGGCTCCATGAGAAGTCATGAAACCTCTTTCCTGCCAGAGGACTCCAAAGTCGTGTACGACTCCGAATGCATAACGTGAATCTGTATATATGTTTACTTTCAGGTTCTTGGCTCGTATGCAGGCTTGGGTCAGAGCGATGAGCTCTGCTGCTTGAGCAGACAGGGTGTCAATACGATGTGTTTCTATGACTTCAGTTTCAGTAGTTACTGCATATGCAGCTACTAACTCTCCTGTACTTGTTCTCATACATGAACCATCCACATAGAGTGTCAGGTCTGGATCAGGTAATGCAATGTCCGTCAAGTCTTGTCTTGGTTTTGTCATGGTGTTAATAACTTCCACACAGTCATGTGTTACAGGGTTTGAGGTAATCGAGGGTAACAGTGTAGCAGGATTCAATATGTTGCAGCGTCTGATTTCTATGTGTGTCTGAAACAGTGTCAGTTCATATCCGGTTAATCGTGCAATTGTCAAGTGCTGAGTCTGTGTTCGGTTTAAAAGAACTTCCACGGAGTGTGGAACCTGTACTGTCAGGGAGTGTCCTAACACTATGGAATCACTTTGTCTAATAGCTAAAGCTGTGGCTGCAACTGATTTGAGGCACGCAGGCAAAGCCTGGGCTACTGGATCTAATGTGCTAGAAAAATAAGCACAAGGCTTGTGTTGTCCTGCTTGATCTTGTGTGAGAACAGATAATGCTGTACCATCACGTTCAGTGACAAAAAGTGTAAAAGGTTTACCGTAGTTTGGTGTCGCTAAGACAGGTGCTTGGCATAAAGCTTTCTTCAATTCTTCGAAAACAAGTGTATGTTCCTGGGTCCAAGGGAGGACAGTCGATGTCGCTGCCTCCTGTGTTGTCAATTGTATCAGTGGCTTGGCTAGATATGCGTACTGAGGGATCCATTGTCTGCAGTAAGAAGTGAGGCCGATAAAAGCTCGTACCTCCTTCTGTGTCTTGGGCTGAGGAAGATGTGCAATTAACTGGATACGGTCAGGTGTCAACTGTCTACCCCTCTTGGACAGCAAGTGTCCAAGGTATACCACTTGCTGGACACAGAATTGCAGTTTCGAAGGGGACACCTTGTGCCCCATTTCTGCCAGAAAATACAAGACTGTCAGTGACGCACGTTCGCAGTCACGTTCTGTACGGGCTGTGATCAATAGGTCATCGACATACTGGAGCAGGGCAGTGTCAGTTGGCATGTGAATACTGTCTAGTTGTCGTTTCAGTGCTTGACTGTAAATACTAGGACTTTCTGTGAACCCTTGAGATGCACGTGTGAATTTATAGCTTCTTCCATTTAAACAGAATCCGAAAAGGAACTGGCTATCTGGATGGATGGGGACACTAAAGAAAGCGTTCTTGAGATCAATAACAGTAAAGAACGTTGCTTCGGAATCAATGGCAGTCAATAGGGAAGAGAAATCTGGAACCACTGGGTACTGGGGTATGATACATTTATTAAGTTCTCGAAGATCAATCACTAGTCGATAAACTGGAGGTGCATTTGGGTCAGTGCGTTTAAGAATCGGGATGATCGGGGAATTACATACATTGGAGTCAGTTTCTACAACCACTCCTTGAGCAATGAGCTCGTCAATAATTTTCGATAAGGCTGCTACAGCCTCAGGTGGCAACTTGTATTGTCGGATTCGGGGTAATACAACTCCTTGCTTCAGAGTGACACGATATGGTGTAATGTGCATACAACCTACATCAGTTGGACCTTGCGCCCATAAATGCTGTGGTACATTCAGTAATCTTGGATCAAAATCTCTTAACACATAATGTCCTTTAAAATCACGTAAAAACAATCTCACTCCTTCCGGAGAACAACAAATTACTGCACCCAATTCTTTCAATGTTTTAATACCTAGTAAGTTTTCAGGACATAATTTCGTAAGTAACAAATCTGTAGTTCGGGACAATGGACCAACTTCTAGGGAAACTGGTTTCGATATTTCGTTAACAATAGGCTTTCCTGAAAATCCCAGGGAAACATTTCTTGAGTCTGAGAGAGGAGCCCCTGGAACCTCGTCATGACTGATGGTAGTCCTACTTGCCCCTGTATCAATCAGAAATTTTCTGTCTTTCCCTAATACTTGACTGTGTACATAGGGACCCTCTTGATCTACAGGAACCTCGATGAGAGGCAAGCCAACCTCCCTCTCTAGGCTGTTTCATGAATACTGCTGATATTCTGGATAATCTGACTGTGCGTACTGGTACATCTGTTGTGTAACGTGTTGTGTGGCAGCTATAGGCTGCGGTACTGTAACTGTCTGTTGTGCGTTCTGCGGTGGTTGCGTATTTTGCGGAACTTGTTCCTGTCTAGGAGGACGCGGTCTCTCTTTCGTCTTACCAGTAGCTATGTTGTGTTTCAGAACTGCACATTCGTTTATATAGTGACCTGGCTGTTTACAGTAGTTGCATGTCCCTTTAACGGGGGCTGCAGAATGACTAGTTTGATTCGTACCCTTCTTATGACTATCTGGTGGAACAGACTGTGCAACTAGTACTTTCATTTTCGTGTCTTTCATACGTCTCCTTTCGAGTTCTTGTTCTTCTCTGATTCGGTTCTGGTGGTACTGTAACATCTGTAACATTTGGGACGGGGTATTAGCTTGCCAGGTACTCTCCACTTTCAGTACTCGATTATTAACTTGTGGTAAAGAATTTTCTACTAATTTGGTAACAAAAAGATGGGGATACGACTCACTACTTGTTTTCAAGCCGCTATTAATAATGAAACATTTTTCAAATCTGGAATAAAAATCACTAGTGTCTTCGTCTTGTTTCTGTTTACAGGCATCCCAGTCTTCCTTTTTCGTGGCTAGTAATCTTGGCAAGACTTGTATTAACAACTCGGGCAATGCTTTGGCTTTTTCCCCGAGACCGGTACCAGGAACTCGTGTGTTATCTTCATTCTCTAATGCTGTCCAGTCAATCTTTTTCTCTCCCACCTCCCATTCTTTTTCTTTAAGTTTTTCATATATACCCGCAGGCAACAGGACCTTTAACATTTTAATGATATCAGGATACGTGTATTCTCCCATACGGAGCATGTCTTTTAATTCACGGTGGAACCCTGCTGGATCTTTATCGTGACAGGGCACTAACTTTTTCATTTCTAGTAGTTCTATTTTCGTTAAGGGGGTGTAAACAAATACTCGTTCGAGCTCACCTCCCGTTCCCTTAACAGGATGCACTTCTCGCAAGGGATTCTGTCTATCTATGTAGAATGTCTTTCTTACTGGGGGTGGAACAGGAACAAAATGTGGAGTCAGGAACGTTCTGTATTTGTGGCGTTGTTCTAAAATGACATTAATCAAATCGGTACCTAGGCCTTTCCATCTGTTTGGGAGTAACTCGTCCAGTACATTATATAAGGGACCTGGATCAGAATGCTGACTCTCGTACAGTGTAATGAGAGGCTGGATCATGTACATACCCACCAGTCGCTGTTGGTCTGGGGAAAGTTTCAGAAACGTTTGGGCCACTATTTCGTCTGGAAATGTGGTAGAATCACTAGTCCATTGGACTGCTGACCGGGCTAGTTCCTGTTCATGCATGGTACTAAGCTCACTGTAACCTATTCGTTGTTTCAAAACTCTATCAGTCGCTTGGAATAAATGCTCAAGAGAACACTGTTCTGGTACGGGAGGAAGAAAAGCTTTCTTGCATTCTAGGCGTGTGTGTCTGTCAAAAGGTCTCGTCCTACCTACATACGCTATTCTGTTCGGATTCTCGGTGTCTACATCTTCGTCTGAAGTGTCGTTCTCCTTCTCGGTTACTCTCATTGCTTTCTCCCTTTCGTGTATGCTTAGAATTTCTTTACGAATCTTTCTGTACATGGTTTCTATACAAGTTTGTTTACTGTGTTTTCCTTCTGCTATATTGTCACTCCACCTTGTCAGGGCTTTCATCTCGTCTTTGTCTTTATCAGGATGATCTTGTTCTCTTATTAAACAATTTATCAAAAACTGCAAAATCATACTTTGAATCTCCACTTTCCTGTGTGCCATAGCTTCGTGAATACTTTCTGGTTTCTCCCCTGTTCTGATGAAATGATATATTCTGTCTAGATGTTCCCTCATTTCTGGCATGGTAGTCAAAAAGTTTGCAACTCGTCGTAAACGTACGGAATATAATATCATCCTATCTTCGCCTGGCACTGGATCATATCTGCAATAAGTAAGGTAGTGTTTGAGGGCTGCGTATGTAGCCACTTTTGGCGTACGCTGTAATGCTGCGTCTCTTAGTGTCGTTCGTTTTACTTGAGGCGGGGTGACAGGAATACCTCCCCCTGCTCCTCCTGAACTAGAATCGTCAATTAATACTGAGTGTGCCGTTGCTGGTAAAGTGACTGGTAAAGTAGGCATACGTAATGTGGGTTGGTCCTGGGGTACTGGCGGATTCCCGGGACCAATAGCTGGAGGAACAGTAATTACGTTATTAACAGGGTGATGGCGTTGAACAGGCGGAGTAGGATTCGGATTTGCATATTCTGGGACAGTGTCGTCTAAATAGGAAGAAAGGAAAATTTCAGCTGCGGTCGGTTTATGACGTAGCTTAGTCGGGACCAATGGTGGCGGTAAATTACAGGGTGGTTCCGGGGTCGCCTTCGGCAAGCCCTCGGCGAGAAGGGGATACATACCTTTAATAAGGGCATTTCTTTGTCTGTCTGACTGTTCTGCTCTAACTCGTTCACCTTCTTCTAGTAGTTCCCTTTCTTGGGCTTTTTCTGATGATTCCCTACTTAGTTCTGCTTTTCTGAATTCTTTTTCTGTTCTTTTATGCGACTCTTTACGCCACAATTCTATGGCATCTTTCTGGGATTGTCTGGCTTTCTTTTTCCATAATGCTTCCTCTACTCTCATGATGCACTCGGCATCCCAGGTTCCTGAAACAGGCCATCTATATTTCTCTTCCAGATTCTTGGTATAATCTACCCATAAGTCTAAGTACAATATGGCATCTAAGCCATGTTTATGATACATGAAATGTCCGGGACTGTCCCTAGGAGGGACAGGAACTGATTCTTCGAGTAATGCTTTTCTGGTTCCTATCTGACGTAACTTTGAAAACAGAGGCATATTTGGACGTACTTGAACTTGAACACAATACACAATGAACACAGTAATGAATAGCAAAACAAATCACTCATACCACAACATCAAAAAACACATTTAAAACAGTTCGAACAGATACTACCTAGTACATTAAAAACATAACACATCGAAAACATAATACTGGAACTATCTCGAGAGATAAAACTATACTAGAGAACAGAATTACTGGAATTACTGGATGCACTGCTAAAACAGTACAGAACATACCGGTCTCAAAAAGAGACACGTCATACCGTATCCACCTAGGTGAACACGTCGGACCGGATCTGTGTACCCAAACCCGTCGGACCGGGCACAAATTAATGAACCCGTCTAGATGCGTGCCCAGCAATGGTACTCACCGGGAAGCAAAACTGAAGGCCTCGGACTGGACTGGACTGGACTGCTACGACGTCTGGTTACTGCTACGCACTACGCATGCGCTTCGGGCTTCGGAAACAGGTGGGCCTCCGGATACCTCGGACCTTGCTCTTTCGGCTTGGGCTCTGGTCGGGACGCTCCGCCTTCCTCACCGCCTCGTCTGGATGCTGGACCGCAGTCTCCGTCTCCTCCGTGGGCCTGAGGGAGATTAAGCAGGAAAACCTGCAGGTGCACAGTAGGGGTCCGTCACGGCTGTAGAAGGGTCAGGGGGCCTGCGTTACATCGCCGGCGCGTGGGGAAGGGGCTCGTCCCTATTCGGGCGCCATTATGTGGTAAATAAATAAATAATTACCGGTACTATTTTTCTATGCATTAACTGAAAAGGATAGCTCAATAAATAAGAGGCAAAATCCGTGGTATCTGAGTCATACGGGCTTTAATTAAGTGGCTCGAGCCAATGGACCATCGGGTTCCATCACCGGCTAAGGTTCAGGAAGGGACAATCTCAGGAAAAAAAGGGGACAGCTGCTATCTCATTAACATCATACAGTATATATAGTAAAACAGTATAGTTGCATTGAATACAGTAGGCGTAACAAGTGAAAAGAAGAAGATAAGAACATATGGGCGTGAAAAGAAGGCGTGCACAGGGCGTGCACAGAGGTGTGTGATGTAGACGTTACAGAGGTGTCATAGATGGGTGGACACATGGAGGGGGCTACATGGGCAGCTGGAACCTTTAACCTACTGGTGCGCGCAAAACGAGTCATGACGTGTAACTGGGGAGAGCTGGGGGCCGCTGACTCCTAGCACTAGAAGAGGAGACTGAAGTCTGGGATGTCAGAACGACCTGTACCTATAGCGTATCTGATATCTTGTGTTTAGAGTACATGTTGCTTTATTCTAAAAGTCATCAGGGCAAAGGATACTTGTCACTAAAGCTAGTGCATGCATATATTTCTTCATGTATTGCGTGTGCTATGGATCTTCTATGGATACTAATTCAGGAAATCGTTTGCATGGAGACAGGAAGACTAGACTATAGATGGATATGTTTATGCTGTTCGTTAGCTAGGAATGTGAAGCCGGGGAGCTGAACAGATAACTGTAGGCATAACATATTCTTGGCAGGCAGGCCAGGCCGAGCCGGGCACCGCGTTGCTTGGCAGGAAGTAAGTGAAGGGTCAGGGATGCGGGCGGGGCTGTATCTTTCGGAGTGGTTCAGGAGACTTGAGGCTTGGATCTCGTGTCCGGGCCCTGTGAGGCCTAGAAACGGGTGCATCTTAATGATTTAACGTGCACAATGTAAAGACGTTGGCAACATAGGCCTAAAAACCTAATTCACGTTGCTTTCAGGAGGACTGGATAACTGACATACTAACGTTGGACGCAACTGTACATGCGTCTTTATTCGGTCATGGAGGGAAAATGCATATTACTCATGCACATATATTACATGTGGGGGAGCACGTAGGGACACATAACGGGGCAAAATTCAATTTTCCTCATATGTGCGCCATATGCCCCCAAATGTCTTTTTCAGGGGTGCAGCAGGGTGTTCTTGAGACACCCCTGCACCCTTGGAATAATCCCGAATTTGCGATCAGCAAATTGCTAATTGCAAATTGCACTTTCATTCCTATGGGCCTCCTGGCCCATGGAAATGAAGGGGTAATTTGCGATTAACAATTTGCTAATCTCAAATTAGGAATGCTAAGGAATCACTATTGGAAAGCGATTTTGTACATACATACCGTTTTGCATTTCCTAAATAGCGATTCCTTAAAATTCGCTATTTAGGAAATGCAAAATGGTTTGTTGATACATATAGCGGCAAATCTCTTGCACATGCAGCAAGAAACAATACCTGGGACCTTATTATGCATTGGCATTGTTACTGCCTGACGCACCTTTCTAAAGGTGCGCCGGGTGCAAATAATACCAATGCGCCCTATTATCTATGCTTTTGTCCTCAGGGCAGCCGCAAATTCACCCTGCCCCTAGCGCAGTGCATTCATGTGAAAACACAGTGCAGGCGGCACCTGCTTGCACTTTCAAAGGGGATTAGAGATCCCCTTGCAGGCAGGTGCAGTCAGTGACTGCACCCGCCCTTGAGGGCTGCTGTCAGAAGGCTCACTGACAGTGCACCACCTTTTAAATGGCGCACTGTAGGTGCACCTCCAGAGGGCTTCTTTGACTCTGCATCTGCATCTGTAATATGGCGCGGGTGCAGAGTCAAAGGAATTCTCTCATTTGCATAGGGCACGCCCTTATGTAAATGAGGAAACATCCTATGAAGGTAGCCTTGGTGCTTTAAGTGCGCCAGTGCGATCCGTATTATAGAAGGGGATGCACAAGCGTCGGTGCCCCCTTCTATAAAACCAATGTGCCCCGGGGCATGCAAAGCAGGCGCAAAGACCCGTTGCGCCACCGGGGCAGCTTCTATAATACGGCCCTGGTGTCTTTGAGTCAAAATTATTGGTCTAGGATTAGTGTCATCACTGTGACCAATGACCTTCCAGTCTATAAAGTGTAGGTATAGGAGAGAGGTTGGCATGAGAGGGAATAAAAGAGGTGGTTCAGAGAGCTCGTTCTGTGGCTACATTTGCACCACGGATTTCGGAGTTGTTGCAACAGTTTTGCAGTGCAGAGAGATAGTTTAGAAAGTTGAAAGGAATTGTAATCCATTTTGTTTATAATTGTTAGTATAGTAGAGAGTCAAATTGCTCTTGGTGCCTGCTGTACTGGGGTGTCACAAACTTGTGCACGTCTCATCATGGAAACACAAAGACTCCTCTTAGAAGAGTCGCTTAATCTCATCCCCGAATCCTGACCATTTCATTGCTCCGGTGAGGTTCTGCCATGTCTCTCATTGATTTTGTTTCCTGTTCATATTTCACTTCCCCCATTACTTGGTAAGGAAAAAAAAAAAAAAAAATATGTATATATATATATATATTCAATACAAAAGCCCTTAAGCATTGAGAAAAGCAACACAACTTGTCTCTGCGCCCTCCGGCATCAATGATGACACATCCGATGGTTTCCTTTTATTTATTTCTTTTGCCTACGCGTTTCAGGGCAGTCACGCCCCTTCTTCCTGGGCAGCTTGGAACGTCACTGGTATTACCAACAGGTTTTTGCCGGTTTCAAACACCCACATGTCTCTGCTCCACCTCCTCCCGTCACGTGTGGCAGCAGTGTGTTTTGGGACATGTGGTTCCGATATTTTAGATTCCTTGCCTGATAGTGTTACATCAGTTCAGATGAAGTTCCATTCATTTCCAGCATTTGAATCCTGAGTGGATGTGGAAATTACAAACGTGCCATTTTCGTTTAACTGCAGAGCCAAGTTACCGATTAGGTGAAGATCAGTTCTTCCACTGGCCTCTCTTAGTTTTGCGAGATGGTGCGTCTTCTCCACGGCAAGGACCAGCCGTGTCAGTCTATTCAATACAAAAGCCCTTAAGCATTGAGAAAAGCAACACAACTTGTCTCTGCGCCCTCCGGCATCAATGATGACACATCCGATGGTTTCCTTTTATTTATTTCTTTTGCCTACGCGTTTCAGGGCAGTCACGCCCCTTCTTCCTGGGCAGCTTGGAACGTCACTGGTATTACCAACAGGTTTTTGCCGGTTTCAAACACCCACATATCTCTGCTCCACCTCCTCCCGTCACGTGTGGCAGCAGTGTGTTTTGGGACATGTGGTTCCGATATTTTAGATTCCTTGCCTGATAGTGTTACATCAGTTCAGATGAAGTTCCATTCATTTCCAGCATTTGAATCCTGAGTGGATGTGGAAATTACAAACGTGCCATTTTCGTTTAACTGCAGAGCCAAGTTACCGATTAGGTGAAGATCAGTTCTTCCACTGGCCTCTCTTAGTTTTGCGAGATGGTGCGTCTTCTCCACGGCAAGGACCAGCTGTGTCAGTCTATTCAATACAAAAGCCCTTAAGCATTGAGAAAAGCAACACAACTTGTCTCTGCGCCCTCCGGCATCAATGATGACACAGCCGATGGTTTCCTTTTATTTATTTCTTTTGCCTACGCGTTTCAGGGCAGTCACGCCCCTTCTTCCTGGGCAGCTTGGAACGTCACTGGTATTACCAACAGGTTTTTGCCGGTTTCAAACACCCACATGTCTCTGCTCCACCTCCTCCCGTCACGTGTGGCAGCAGTGTGTTTTGGGACATGTGGTTCCGATATTTTAGATTCCTTGCCTGATAGTGTTACATCAGTTCAGATGAAGTTCCATTCATTTCCAGCATTTGAATCCTGAGTGGATGTGGAAATTACAAACGTGCCATTTTCGTTTAACTGCAGAGCCAAGTTACCGATTAGGTGAAGATCAGTTCTTCCACTGGCCTCTCTTAGTTTTGCGAGATGGTGCGTCTTCTCCACGGCAAGGACCAGCCGTGTCAGTCTATTCAATACAAAAGCCCTTAAGCATTGAGAAAAGCAACACAACTTGTCTCTGCGCCCTCCGGCATCAATGATGACACATCCGATGGTTTCCTTTTATTTATTTCTTTTGCCTACGCGTTTCAGGGCAGTCACGCCCCTTCTTCCTGGGCAGCTTGGAACGTCACTGGTATTACCAACAGGTTTTTGCCGGTTTCAAACACCCACATGTCTCTGCTCCACCTCCTCCCGTCACGTGTGGCAGCAGTGTGTTTTGGGACATGTGGTTCCGATATTTTAGATTCCTTGCCTGATAGTGTTACATCAGTTCAGATGAAGTTCCATTCATTTCCAGCATTTGAATCCTGAGTGGATGTGGAAATTACAAACGTGCCATTTTCGTTTAACTGCAGAGCCAAGTTACCGATTAGGTGAAGATCAGTTCTTCCACTGGCCTCTCTTAGTTTTGCGAGATGGTGCGTCTTCTCCACGGCAAGGACCAGCCGTGTCAGTCTATTCAATACAAAAGCCCTTAAGCATTGAGAAAAGCAACACAATACCAGTGACGTTCCAAGCTGCCCAGGAAGAAGGGGCGTGACTGCCCTGAAACGCGTAGGCAAAAGAAATAAATAAAAGGAAACCATCGGATGTGTCATCATTGATGCCGGAGGGCGCAGAGACAAGTTGTGTTGCTTTTCTCAATGCTTAAGGGCTTTTGTATTGAGTAGACTGACACGGCTGGTCCTTGCCGTGGAGAAGACGCACCATCTCGCAAAACTAAGAGAGGCCAGTGGAAGAACTGATCTTCACCTAATCGGTAACTTGGCTCTGCAGTTAAACGAAAATGGCACGTTTGTAATTTCCACATCCACTCAGGATTCAAATGCTGGAAATGAATGGAACTTCATCTGAACTGATGTAACACTATCAGGCAAGGAATCTAAAATATCGGAACCACATGTCCCAAAACACACTGCTGCCACACGTGATGGGAGGAGGTGGAGCAGAGACATGTGGGTGTTTGAAAGCGGCAAAAACCTGTTGGTAATACCAGTGACGTTCCAAGCTGCCCAGGAAGAAGGGGCGTGACTGCCCTGAAACGCGTAGGCAAAAGAAATAAATAAAAGGAAACCATCGGATGTGTCATCATTGATGCCGGAGGGTGCAGAGACAAGTTGTGTTGCTTTTCTCAATGCTTAAGGGCTTTTGTATTGAATAGACTGACACGGCTGGTCCTTGCCGTGGAGAAGACGCACCATCTCGCAAAACTAAGAGAGGCCAGTGGAAGAACTGATCTTCACCTAATCGGTAACTTGGCTCTGCAGTTAAACGAAAATGGCACGTTTGTAATTTCCACATCCACTCAGGATTCAAATGCTGGAAATGAATGGAACTTCATCTGAACTGATGTAACACTATCAGGCAAGGAATCTAAAATATCGGAACCACATGTCCCAAAACACACTGCTGCCACACGTGATGGGAGGAGGTGGAGCAGAGACATGTGGGTGTTTGAAAGCGGCAAAAACCTGTTGGTAATACCAGTGACGTTCCAAGCTGCCCAGGAAGAAGGGGCGTGACTGCCCTGAAACGCGTAGGCAAAAGAAATAAATAAAAGGAAACCATCGGATGTGTCATCATTGATGCCGGAGGGCGCAGAGACAAGTTGTGTTGCTTTTCTCAATGCTTAAGGGCTTTTGTATTGAATAGACTGACACGGCTGGTCCTTGCCGTGGAGAAGACGCACCATCTCGCAAAACTAAGAGAGGCCAGTGGAAGAACTGATCTTCACCTAATCGGTAACTTGGCTCTGCAGTTAAACGAAAATGGCACGTTTGTAATTTCCACATCCACTCAGGATTCAAATGCTGGAAATGAATGGAACTTCATCTGAACTGATGTAACACTATCAGGCAAGGAATCTAAAATATCGGAACCACATGTCCCAAAACACACTGCTGCCACACGTGATGGGAGGAGGTGGAGCAGAGACATGTGGGTGTTTGAAAGCGGCAAAAACCTGTTGGTAATACCAGTGACGTTCCAAGCTGCCCAGGAAGAAGGGGCGTGACTGCCCTGAAACGCGTAGGCAAAAGAAATAAATAAAAGGAAACCATCGGATGTGTCATCATTGATGCCGGAGGGCGCAGAGACAAGTTGTGTTGCTTTTCTCAATGCTTAAGGGCTTTTGTATTGAATAGACTGACACGGCTGGTCCTTGCCGTGGAGAAGACGCACCATCTCGCAAAACTAAGAGAGGCCAGTGGAAGAACTGATCTTCACCTAATCGGTAACTTGGCTCTGCAGTTAAACGAAAATGGCACGTTTGTAATTTCCACATCCACTCAGGATTCAAATGCTGGAAATGAATGGAACTTCATCTGAACTGATGTAACACTATCAGGCAAGGAATCTAAAATATCGGAACCACATGTCCCAAAACACACTGCTGCCACACGTGATGGGAGGAGGTGGAGCAGAGACATGTGGGTGTTTGAAAGCGGCAAAAACCTGTTGGTAATACCAGTGACGTTCCAAGCTGCCCAGGAAGAAGGGGCGTGACTGCCCTGAAACGCGTAGGCAAAAGAAATAAATAAAAGGAAACCATCGGATGTGTCATCATTGATGCCGGAGGGCGCAGAGACAAGTTGTGTTGCTTTTCTCAATGCTTAAGGGCTTTTGTATTGAATAGACTGACACGGCTGGTCCTTGCCGTGGAGAAGACGCACCATCTCGCAAAACTAAGAGAGGCCAGTGGAAGAACTGATCTTCACCTAATCGGTAACTTGGCTCTGCAGTTAAACGAAAATGGCACGTTTGTAATTTCCACATCCACTCAGGATTCAAATGCTGGAAATGAATGGAACTTCATCTGAACTGATGTAACACTATCAGGCAAGGAATCTAAAATATCGGAACCACATGTCCCAAAACACACTGCTGCCACACGTGATGGGAGGAGGTGGAGCAGAGACATGTGGGTGTTTGAAAGCGGCAAAAACCTGTTGGTAATACCAGTGACGTTCCAAGCTGCCCAGGAAGAAGGGGCGTGACTGCCCTGAAACGCGTAGGCAAAAGAAATAAATAAAAGGAAACCATCGGATGTGTCATCATTGATGCCGGAGGGCGCAGAGACAAGTTGTGTTGCTTTTCTCAATGCTTAAGGGCTTTTGTATTGAATAGACTGACACGGCTGGTCCTTGCCGTGGAGAAGACGCACCATCTCGCAAAACTAAGAGAGGCCAGTGGAAGAACTGATCTTCACCTAATCGGTAACTTGGCTCTGCAGTTAAACGAAAATGGCACGTTTGTAATTTCCACATCCACTCAGGATTCAAATGCTGGAAATGAATGGAACTTCATCTGAACTGATGTAACACTATCAGGCAAGGAATCTAAAATATCGGAACCACATGTCCCAAAACACACTGCTGCCACACGTGATGGGAGGAGGTGGAGCAGAGACATGTGGGTGTTTGAAAGCGGCAAAAACCTGTTGGTAATACCAGTGACGTTCCAAGCTGCCCAGGAAGAAGGGGCGTGACTGCCCTGAAACGCGTAGGCAAAAGAAATAAATAAAAGGAAACCATCGGATGTGTCATCATTGATGCCGGAGGGCGCAGAGACAAGTTGTGTTGCTTTTCTCAATGCTTAAGGGCTTTTGTATTGAATAGACTGACACGGCTGGTCCTTGCCGTGGAGAAGACGCACCATCTCGCAAAACTAAGAGAGGCCAGTGGAAGAACTGATCTTCACCTAATCGGTAACTTGGCTCTGCAGTTAAACGAAAATGGCACGTTTGTAATTTCCACATCCACTCAGGATTCAAATGCTGGAAATGAATGGAACTTCATCTGAACTGATGTAACACTATCAGGCAAGGAATCTAAAATATCGGAACCACATGTCCCAAAACACACTGCTGCCACACGTGATGGGAGGAGGTGGAGCAGAGACATGTGGGTGTTTGAAAGCGGCAAAAACCTGTTGGTAATACCAGTGACGTTCCAAGCTGCCCAGGAAGAAGGGGCGTGACTGCCCTGAAACGCGTAGGCAAAAGAAATAAATAAAAGGAAACCATCGGATGTGTCATCATTGATGCCGGAGGGCGCAGAGACAAGTTGTGTTGCTTTTCTCAATGCTTAAGGGCTTTTGTATTGAATAGACTGACACGGCTGGTCCTTGCCGTGGAGAAGACGCACCATCTCGCAAAACTAAGAGAGGCCAGTGGAAGAACTGATCTTCACCTAATCGGTAACTTGGCTCTGCAGTTAAACGAAAATGGCACGTTTGTAATTTCCACATCCACTCAGGATTCAAATGCTGGAAATGAATGGAACTTCATCTGAACTGATGTAACACTATCAGGCAAGGAATCTAAAATATCGGAACCACATGTCCCAAAACACACTGCTGCCACACGTGATGGGAGGAGGTGGAGCAGAGACATGTGGGTGTTTGAAAGCGGCAAAAACCTGTTGGTAATACCAGTGACGTTCCAAGCTGCCCAGGAAGAAGGGGCGTGACTGCCCTGAAACGCTTAGGCAAAAGAAATAAATAAAAGGAAACCATCGGATGTGTCATCATTGATGCCGGAGGGCGCAGAGACAAGTTGTGTTGCTTTTCTCAATGCTTAAGGGCTTTTGTATTGAATAGACTGACACGGCTGGTCCTTGCCGTGGAGAAGACGCACCATCTCGCAAAACTAAGAGAGGCCAGTGGAAGAACTGATCTTCACCTAATCGGTAACTTGGCTCTGCAGTTAAACGAAAATGGCACGTTTGTAATTTCCACATCCACTCAGGATTCAAATGCTGGAAATGAATGGAACTTCATCTGAACTGATGTAACACTATCAGGCAAGGAATCTAAAATATCGGAACCACATGTCCCAAAACACACTGCTGCCACACGTGATGGGAGGAGGTGGAGCAGAGACATGTGGGTGTTTGAAAGCGGCAAAAACCTGTTGGTAATACCAGTGACGTTCCAAGCTGCCCAGGAAGAAGGGGCGTGACTGCCCTGAAACGCGTAGGCAAAAGAAATAAATAAAAGGAAACCATCGGATGTGTCATCATTGATGCCGGAGGGCGCAGAGACAAGTTGTGTTGCTTTTCTCAATGCTTAAGGGCTTTTGTATTGAATAGACTGACACGGCTGGTCCTTGCCGTGGAGAAGACGCACCATCTCGCAAAACTAAGAGAGGCCAGTGGAAGAACTGATCTTCACCTAATCGGTAACTTGGCTCTGCAGTTAAACGAAAATGGCACGTTTGTAATTTCCACATCCACTCAGGATTCAAATGCTGGAAATGAATGTAACTTCATCTGAACTGATGTAACACTATCAGGCAAGGAATCTAAAATATCGGAACCACATGTCCCAAAACACACTGCTGCCACACGTGATGGGAGGAGGTGGAGCAGAGACATGTGGGTGTTTGAAAGCGGCAAAAACCTGTTGGTAATACCAGTGACGTTCCAAGCTGCCCAGGAAGAAGGGGCGTGACTGCCCTGAAACGCGTAGGCAAAAGAAATAAATAAAAGGAAACCATCGGATGTGTCATCATTGATGCCGGAGGGCGCAGAGACAAGTTGTGTTGCTTTTCTCAATGCTTAAGGGCTTTTGTATTGAATAGACTGACACGGCTGGTCCTTGCCGTGGAGAAGACGCACCATCTCGCAAAACTAAGAGAGGCCAGTGGAAGAACTGATCTTCACCTAATCGGTAACTTGGCTCTGCAGTTAAACGAAAATGGCACGTTTGTAATTTCCACATCCACTCAGGATTCAAATGCTGGAAATGAATGGAACTTCATCTGAACTGATGTAACACTATCAGGCAAGGAATCTAAAATATCGGAACCACATGTCCCAAAACACACTGCTGCCACACGTGATGGGAGGAGGTGGAGCAGAGACATGTGGGTGTTTGAAAGCGGCAAAAACCTGTTGGTAATACCAGTGACGTTCCAAGCTGCCCAGGAAGAAGGGGCGTGACTGCCCTGAAACGCGTAGGCAAAAGAAATAAATAAAAGGAAACCATCGGATGTGTCATCATTGATGCCGGAGGGCGCAGAGACAAGTTGTGTTGCTTTTCTCAATGCTTAAGGGCTTTTGTATTGAATAGACTGACACGGCTGGTCCTTGCCGTGGAGAAGACGCACCATCTCGCAAAACTAAGAGAGGCCAGTGGAAGAACTGATCTTCACCTAATCGGTAACTTGGCTCTGCAGTTAAACGAAAATGGCACGTTTGTAATTTCCACATCCACTCAGGATTCAAATGCTGGAAATGAATGGAACTTCATCTGAACTGATGTAACACTATCAGGCAAGGAATCTAAAATATCGGAACCACATGTCCCAAAACACACTGCTGCCACACGTGATGGGAGGAGGTGGAGCAGAGACATGTGGGTGTTTGAAAGCGGCAAAAACCTGTTGGTAATACCAGTGACGTTCCAAGCTGCCCAGGAAGAAGGGGCGTGACTGCCCTGAAACGCGTAGGCAAAAGAAATAAATAAAAGGAAACCATCGGATGTGTCATCATTGATGCCGGAGGGCGCAGAGACAAGTTGTGTTGCTTTTCTCAATGCTTAAGGGCTTTTGTATTGAATAGACAGACACGGCTGGTCCTTGCCGTGGAGAAGACGCACCATCTCGCAAAACTAAGAGAGGCCAGTGGAAGAACTGATCTTCACCTAATCGGTAACTTGGCTCTGCAGTTAAACGAAAATGGCACGTTTGTAATTTCCACATCCACTCAGGATTCAAATGCTGGAAATGAATGGAACTTCATCTGAACTGATGTAACACTATCAGGCAAGGAATCTAAAATATCGGAACCACATGTCCCAAAACACACTGCTGCCACACGTGATGGGAGGAGGTGGAGCAGAGACATGTGGGTGTTTGAAAGCGGCAAAAACCTGTTGGTAATACCAGTGACGTTCCAAGCTGCCCAGGAAGAAGGGGCGTGACTGCCCTGAAACGCGTAGGCAAAAGAAATAAATAAAAGGAAACCATCGGATGTGTCATCATTGATGCCGGAGGGCGCAGAGACAAGTTGTGTTGCTTTTCTCAATGCTTAAGGGCTTTTGTATTGAATATATATATATATATATATATATATATATATATATTTAAAATGGCGTCTACAGCGAATGCAAATGTGAACAGCTGTTCTTTTACAGAGGCAGCACTTGCACAGTCTTACTGGGATTTGGATACCGTTACAGAGCTGATAAATGCTTAGCTGAATCCTGTGCAGAAAAATTCCAACTGAGGTTAAATATATTCATAGCAAATGGTTAAAAGAGATGATAGCTCATCTCTGAGAAAGCCATGGTGTTCATGAAATAAGCCTTTGCTAGACCTCTTTCGCTAGTGATCCACAGAAAGACCAAGACGAAATTACAAATTTGAATAGAAGAGAAACACAAGAATACTCTAAATAGACACACACTACCAGTGACTGACGAAGCCAATCTTCCAAACATGAATATCAGATGGAAAATTCACTGACCCATCAACAATAAACACATATATAACACCCTCATTCCAACTCCATAGAAGACCTAATCTGTGAGTACATGGATATTGGCTTGTAAAGTAAATAATAGCAAAAAAAAAACCCTGTGCCCTGGTCCTTCTGGACCTTTCCGCGGCGTTTGATACTGTGAACCACCACCGGCTTTTATCGCGGATCAGGGACCAAGGGATACAGGGCACGGTTCTGGACTGGCTGACTTCCTTTCTTAAAAATCGCTCGCAACGAGTTCAACTAGCAGACCTAGTGTCAAATCCAGCCAAGTTGACTTGTGGGGTGCCCCAGGGGTCAGCCCTTTCTCCCCTGCTTTTTAATTTATACCTGCAGCCATTGATTGCAGCTCTGAATAGGTTGGACTGCAGGGTTTATAACTATGCAGACGACACTCAAATCCTGATCCAGATTGACCATTCTCCTACAGCTCACTTGAGAATGCAAGACATTCTCAAGTTCACAATCAACTGGATGTCGGACAATTCGTTAAAAATAAACCCTGATAAAACGGAAGTCCTGGCAGTCTCTACAGCTGCCAACCCATGGAGCGACCTTTTCTGGCCGGCCGTACTGGGGCCTTTTCCAGAACCAGCAGTAGCAGTAAAAAGCCTAGGGATCAGAATTGATGCCCGACTATCCATGACACAGCAGGTATCGGCGGTGGTGGGCACCTGTGTTAATCTGTTGCGTCAGCTGCGAAAACTATCTCCATTATTGTCCTTCTCCACTCTTAGGCTGGCGGTCTCTGCTCTGATCTTGGCACGGCTGGATTACGGCAATTCCTTATACTATGGTCTCCCCAAAAACCTCCTGGCTAGACTCCAGGTGGTGATGAATGACGCGGCCAGGCTCATTTTTAATAAACCTAGGCAAACCCGGGCCTCGCCTTTATTAAAGGACCTTCACTGGCTGCCAATCGCTCAAAGAGCTCAATTCAAGAGCATGTGTATAGCACACAAGGCCGTTTATGGCTCAGCCCCCAGATATATCAAGGACCGGCTCAGAAACTACACACCAAGCAGGACCCTCCGGTCTGCTGAGGCGTGTAATCTGATGTGTCCTCGGTTCAACCTTGCTTCTAAGGGTGGCAGAGCCTTTTCTAGCACTGTCCCCCTGGCTTGGAACCTTCTCCCAGCTGAATTTAAGAAAGAAGCCAATCTCCTACTTTTTAGAAAGAACTTGAACACTGTGATTTTCTTGGAGGCTTGGGGGCCTATGTGATTGGGTGGTCCGGTGCCTCACTGTTGTTGTGTGTCCGCTGATAGCGCTTAGATACCTCGGGGTGATATACAAGCTTATTTTAACATAACATAACATTATGCCACGTATAGCCTATTGTGCCAACACACATTGACATCTTTGAAATCCTGTAGCATTGACCTGTCAAAAATGCATTTATCAGGACGTTCTCAAGCGTAAATAAATTAAAATAAATTAAAATTATGAATCTCAAGGACAAATACATGTCAGCCCTTGATTACATCAAAACGTCTTTACTCATTGCAGCTGGACTGATTTACACCTAAACATGTCTTTGACACCCAAAGTCTAAACCGGACAAGCAAGTCCCACATTCTTGACTGTACAAAAGCCTGATTTGGAAATTGGTTACTACAATTGATAAGATGCTCAAACAACCTTTACAATGTTGTACCAGAGCAGAATGAGCTGCAAGTTAATGGTTCATTCGGCAACTTTTGTCTTTTTTAATGTAGTCTTAAAGTTTGGGTTGTTGACCATCTGCTGTTTTTTTAGCGTCGAAAATGTTTCCGTGTTTAAACGGCTATTCGCTGATGTCATGTTTCGGGCGCAACAGTCCAAATGAGTACTGTACACTATACATTTTATGACATTCGGAATTGTTTATTTATGAACTTTGTTACGTGCAATATTTCTGTAAGAATGTATTTCTTGGAAATTAAGCATTTTTTTATTTTTTTTTAACCTGCACAATTCATTTTTCATAAATTGGGGCATCCAAAAGAGGTGGTGTTATGTATACACTATTGGTTATTCTGTTACTCCTACAAAACATCTCCCCTATGACCCTATTACAGAACATAGTTCTATTTAGAAAAGTCCCCAGTTTTTTTTCACTTTTAGAGCCCTTTACAGCTACCTTGTAGTATAAGGCCAGTTGCCCATAGATTGCTTGTGGAAGGGGCTTTGGTTAGACTGCATTTGACATGTGAAACACAAGTGGATATCTGCATGCTGAGTGAGGAAGTCCTTTGTTCCACTGAACTGGTCATCTGGAATCAGGTATCCCTGTTTTCAGATGGGACATACTCCAAATTTAAGGTTGACTGACTGATAGTGGGACTTGTTGTGATGCTGTTCTAGAAGTGCTACTTACTATTATTTTGGGTTCATGTGCAAGGAAGCAGTAACTTTTGAGATCATCAATGCTGAAGGCTTTCCAGCAAAGCAAAGGTTGGCAGTCAATATGCGGTGTGGGTATGGATAGGCGCCTAAATGGATAAATGCTTTTTCACCCTCTACTGTGTTTTTTGGGGGGTACAGCTTCACACCAAAGGGTATCAAGATTTATAAAAAAGAAAATAGCTGCCATATTGCAAGGGCTTTTAAAGCACTTCACAAAGATGATTCCAATTTTTGGGGCTTTGCAGAAGTTCATCTATCCCCCATCTATCCTCCTCAGACTTATGAACAGACTGAAAGATTGAATCAGTGCGTTGAACAGTACCTAAAGTATCAAGCCATAAAGTAAGATGATGATTGGAGCAGGACGTTGTAACAAGACAGAGTATTCTTCTACTGGGTTGTCAATCTTTATTTGCATGCATGTCCATCATCTTCGTATAATTCCTCTGGATCACTGTATCAACCTCTGTTCCCTCTGTGCAAGAACATTTAACCAAGTTAATTGAGATCCAAAACTATAGACACGATATTTTGAAATAGAGACCTATAGGGTTTTTGCTGATCAGAAGAGAAGTCCTGCTCTTCAGTATCTTTAGGGGAAAATGTGTGATTGCTTACAAAGAATTTTCATTGAAAAAATTCTCTAAATTATAGCCTGAGTTTGTGGCGCCATTTTATTAGAGCAAATTATGAATATAGGTAATGTAAGATTGAAACTGCCCCAGTCAATAAAGATCCATCCAGTTGTTTATATATCTTCAGTAGAAACTTGCCCTGTAAAAACATGTCCCGCCTCACGTCCTATGCTAGTTGAGTTCAAGTCAAGCTAATGTGTATGAGGTACATACGATTTTGAACTCAAAAAATGTATGAGGGAAATTGCCATACTTGATGGAATCAAAGAGTTTGGTTGGTCCTGAAGAGAAATTATGGGAACTAGCTTTCAATCTTCATGCTCCTCGACTGTTGCATGACCTCTATATAAGATATTCTGGTATATCAGAAGCCCCACAGCTGAGATGACTGTCTTTTTGCATTGGTATTGGTGGGAGTAAGAGTGACTATCAGTATGCAAGGCTGAAAATGCAGCTTACTGTCATGTTGAGTTTGTGTGTGAGGAATCATTAATTTAAGGCTGAAGACCTTCCTGATGAAGAAATGTTTTCGGTCAGAACAGAGCGTGGATGCAGTGCATATTTGATTCAGGCTGAAGGCACATTAGGAACATATAGGGTCATATGTATCATCAAACTATTTTGCATTTCCTAAATAGCGAATTTTAAGGAATCGCTATTTAGGAAATGCAAAACGGTATGTATGTACAAAATCGCTTTTCAATAGCGATTCCTTAGCATTCCTAATTTGCGATTAGCAAATTGCTAATTGCAAATTACCCATACATTTCCATGGGCCACGAGGCCCATAGGAATGAAAGTGCAATTTGCGATTAGCAATTTGCTAATCGCACATTAGGAATTTCTTCAAGGGTGCAGGGGTGTCCCAAGAACACCCTGCTGCACCCCTGAAAAAGACATTTGGGGGCATATGGCGCACATACATGCCCTAAGGGCATGTACGGGCATCATATGGCACCTTTTGTTTTTTGGAAAAAAGCTTTTTTAAAAGAATTCGTAAATTACCACCAACTAGAAGTTGGTGGTAATTTGCGAATCCTTAATGGCATTTTTTGAATATTTTTTGTTTGATACATTGCATTTAAGGAATCGCAAAATTTGCGATTCCTTAAGTGCAATCGCAAAATAAGGAATTGCAAATTTTGCAATTCCTTATTTTGCATCAAACATGTTTGATACATACCATTTGTCAAATTAGCATTTGCAAAGGCCGAAATTCGCAGAATTTCGGCCTTTGCGAATGCTAATTAGCTTGATACATATGGCCCATAGTGTGATAGAGCTTCCTCAGTGAACTACATTTTCCAGTGGTGTGAGAGGCTGGTTTAGTATAGGGTGCTACGTAAGTGTAGAACCCTGCACTACCCCAGACAACCCTTATGGGGATTTTCGTGGTCTTGAACAGCCTTAGAAAGCTCTCTAAGTGGTAGCTGTGGAGAGCAGCCATCAGGCTTAGTCCAGAAGTAGTGTAAAGAAGCCTTTTTTTTACCAGTACTTAATCTTATGCAATAGGCAAAGTGAAAAAGAACCACATAGGATAGGTAAAAAAAAATAGGTATTTATTATTCACACTCACTAATACAATGCATTATCTCCTACCGGGAGATACAAAACAATACACATAATAATTTGTCCATAGAATACGTAAATAGCACAGGATACACGGTGGTCCCCAGGGGGAGACCAAACCATATACTAAAATGGTGGAAGGTAAACCACGACCTAAGTCGAGAATAGACCCAGAAGATGTAAAAGAGCCAGGGACCCAAGGAACCACCAAGGTGAGTATCTAGGAACCCCACGGAGGTTGTGTGCAGAGTGGAACACAAATGTGTGCTCAATGTTAGTCAACAGGTAAGTCATGTTTGCAATTTTAAAGAAGAAGGACCCTTCACAGTGGACCCTGAAGAAACCCCGTGGAACATGGAAGGTTGGAGAGTCAGCCCACCCGTGGGTACCCCAGGAACCAGGATACCTACACCAGGGAAGCTGGGTGCATAGGTTCAAAGTGACATCGGGAACCGCCATAGACCACAATGGAGGTTTTCTGAAAAGATGGCACTGGCAAAGAAGGTGAAAGTGTCTCGTGGAACCCAAAGGTGGATTCAAGATGACAGGTACTATAAGCAACGGGGACAGTGTCTATGCCACTCAGGAGTGACCAGGAAGCACGGAAGACAAATGTCCACTGATATCGGAGATGCTGAAGAGATGTCGGTGCCCTTCAAGTTGCATCTGTACGGACCAGGTGATGCAGAGGAGGACCAGGGGCTGTGCACAAGCTGTCCCACGCCAGATGTCAAGAGCCAAGGGGTCAGTGTATGGCAGGGGCACCAAGAAGCCTTGGCAATGGCAAACAATGTAGTTGAAGAAAAAGTTGGTGTGTCAGGACCAGCAAGGACCAAGTGACTCACAATGAGCAGGTACGTCAGAGCAGGTCCCAAGCATGCAGGGGAGCCAACTGGAGCCAAAGAAGGCAATTGAGAGGACTCATGGGCCAAAGGCACATGAGTTGCAAGAGGACCTTGAGCAACTCACCAAGGATGAAGGCCCACGGTGCAAAGGATGCAATGTAGATGAAGATCTTGGCTGCAGAAGATGCTTGAGGTTGAAGCTTCTTGGAGCTCGAAGCTCTCTAAATGGAGAGTCAACAAGCCTTGGCAACACAAGTCAAAGTGTTGCACATGGGTGCTGCTCCTGCGCTTCCAATGAGGGATACTGGCCTCAAACTCAATGAGAAGACAGTGCAGGCCTCAACTGAGTTGCAGAACCACAACCTGTGTTGCTGAGCCTTTCCGAGTAAATGGGAGCCCAGGATCAGCAGACCGTTCAGCTGTGTAGAGGTGCCTGCAGATGTAAGTGAGTGACTCTTTTACTCCAAAGCCATTTCCATCGGGTGTCTTGGATGTCCACAGGCCTGGTGAAGAACCTGTAAGGAGCACAGGGGGAGAGAACAAGGGAACCCTACTCACTTGGAGCCGGGGTATAAAGTTTAAAGAAAAGAACAATGGCTCCTGTGGATAAATAGTTATCTCTTTTCTGATAAGTATAAGGCACAATGGTAATATGGGTGGTAAAAGGAATGTCAAACAAAGAAGCAGCGCATACACATGCTTAGTAAGAGCATCTATTTGTACAGTTTATTTAAATACACATAAACAGTTTTATGCAAATAGTCTTTGAGAAATACGTACATACAAATAATCACAACGTGAAGGTGTGTCTCAAGTGAAAATATATGTAACGAACCTAAACTATTGGAGTGAAAAGGTAGACAAACAAGGTTTCTACTTCATATTAAATTTCTTTGGAAAGAGACGACCAAGTAACGTATACATGAAATAATTTACAATAGTTGGGACAATAAAGGCAACTATTGTGTGAGGTCTGCCTCTTTTTGGTTGTTGACGACGTTTCGACCCAAGTAGGGTATTGGGTCTCTTCAGGACTGGACAATGATGGGACACCTGTAGGGGGCTTGCACTGCGCAGCTATAGTTAAAAGAGTGGCACCGTGAAGTAAAAGTGAAGTCCAGAAAAAGGTACAGAGATCCCAGCCGGGACCCCTGATTAGGGTGAGGGAGGCAGGCAAGCGGAATGGGTGGAATAATCTCAAGGATCCGTAGTATATTGGTGTTGGTATCTTGCAGGAGAGGCACGAGACTAAATACGCATGAGGGCGCTCTATAAATAGAAACGCAGGGTGCGGCGGGATCGGAGGTAGTGTCCCGGTCGTAGCAAAATACTCTTTGGCAGGCTCTGTAATAAGGCCGATTAATTTGTGGGCAGTCTCCATGTGTCTTCTTCTGCTGGTACGATGACCTACTGTATAGAGCACAGGCACAGATGTTGCAGCAGACTTGCAGGACGACGAGACCAGGAGCAGCAGGTGTCTTCCCAGTTGCAGTCTCGGTTCCCAACCCGAAGTAAAGCGAGGTACAGAGTGCCCAGAAGGTTGAAATTGAAGTGGTATGTGATCTGAATCTTGTCCAACGAAGAATCTAGGGACCCACCCCCAGGTAAGCCCTTAAGTACCTAAGGAAAGTGTTGGAATGATTCAGGGGTCCCTCCCAGAGGAGGGGCTGGACAGTAGGGAGGATACTGTGTCCAGTTTCGTGCAAGAGCGTGAGTCAATGGCTCCTTGAACTGGTTTGTACTGGAGTATGCAAGGAGGGCACCAAATGTGCCCTTCAAGCAGTCTGAGTGGTGCTGGCAAGCGCCCCCACCCTGTCCCAATACACTAACTCCTGTGTCGGAGGTGGTCATACCTCCCTGTGACAGGATACCTATTGCCCTGCTTTTCTCTGCCCAAGCTTGGCTCAGCAGCAGAAGGGAAGAATAGTGTCTCTGGTCGGTAGAGACATAGGGGCTCATTAGGATGGCGGACGGAGGAGCTACCGCGGCCCTGGAGTACGCGGAAAATGCCTTTTCCGTGTCCGCCTGCCGCGGACACTCCGTCCGCCATATCAGGATAGGAAACAGTGTCAAATTTCCATCCACAACGGAAAAGCACGCACCGCCGCCCAACTACACCCGACCACGCGGCGGACGGAACACATCCTTAGACTCCGCCGTACGTACTGACGTCTAAGACCGTCCCCCAAATCAAGATGGCGGAAATTACACGTAAAACCGCAGCGGAAAAACAACCTGTCTGAACACGGCGGATTCCCCACAGCGAAGAAAAGATACATAGCAGAGATACCCACCACAAGCTGCTCGCCACCATGGACCCAGCGCTACACGCTTTCCCGATGCTCTTCGCGATCCACCACGTCCTAGTCTTGGCCCACCATGGACGCCGACGCAGGTAAGGCACAAACCATTGGCTGCATGGAGGGGAATACCTGCAAGGGTCGTGACGTAGGGAGGGGGAGTGTCATGTTACCGAAACCACTGATGAGAAGCAAATAGAAATACACATTTGTAGTACGCAAGCATGAATGACAACGACAAACCACGAGACATGATTGACTACCTTTATTGCACATAATAGGGGTATAATCACAGTGTATGCGTGAGCATGGGCAAAGTGGGCACCAGAGCATGAACATCAGAGGCAGCACATGAGAGGGAGGAATGCAGTATCACAGCATCAACAGGGCATTGTGCCCAACAGAGCAGGTACATCATTGGCAGCACATCAGAGGGCAGAATGCAGTATCAGAACAGCAACAGGGCATTGTGCTTAACAGAGCAGGTACATCATTGGCAGCACATCAGAGGGCAGAATGCAGTATCAGAACAGCAACAGGGCATTGTGCTTAACAGAGCAGGTACATCATTGGCAGTAAACGAGAGGGCAGAATGCAGTATCAGAACAGCAACAGGGCATTGTGCTTAACAGAGCAGGTACATCATTGGCAGTAAACGAGAGGGCAGAATGCAGTATCAGAACAGCAACAGGGCATTGTGGACAACAGAGCAGGTACATCAGAGGCAGCACATCAGAGGGGCTAAGTGCATCAACAGTCCATAGCACTGAACATGTCCATCAGAGGCAGCATGTGAGAGGGGCTAAGTGCATCAACAGTCCATAGCACTGAACATGTCCATCAGAGGCAGCACGTGAGAGGGGCTAAGTGCATCAACAGTCCATAGCACTGAACATGTCCATCAGAGGCAGCACGTGAGAGGGGCTAAGTGCATCAACAGTCCATAGCACTGAACATGTCCATCAGAGGCAGCACGTGAGAGGGGCTAAGTGCATCAACAGTCCATAGCACTGAACATGTCCATCAGAGGCAGCACGTGAGAGGGGCTAAGTGCATCAACAGTCCATAGCACTGAACATGTCCATCAGAGGCAGCACGTGAGAGGGGCTAAGTGCATCAACAGTCCATAGCACTGAACATGTCCATCAGAGGCAGCACGTGAGAGGGGCTAAGTGCATCAACAGTCCATAGCACTGAACATGTCCATCAGAGGCAGCACATCAGAGGGCAGAATGCAGTATCAGAACAGCAACAGGGCATTGTGCTTAACAGACCAGGTACATCATTGGCAGTAAACGAGAGGGCAGAATGCAGTATTAGAACAGCAACAGGGCATTATGGACAACAGAGCAGGTACATCATTGGCAGTAAACGAGGGGGCAGAATGCAGTATCAGAACAGCAACAGGGCATTGTGGACAACAGAGCAGGTACATCATTGGCAGCACGTGAGAGGGCAGAATGCAGTATCTGAACAGCAACAGGGCATTGTGCTTAACAGAGCAGGTACATCATTGGCAGTAAACGAGAGGGCAGAATGCAGTATCAGAACAGCAACAGGGCATTGTGGACAACAGAGCAGGTACATCATTGGCAGTAAACGAGAGGGCAGAATGCAGTATCAGAACAGCAACAGGGCATTGTGAACTACATAGCAGGTACATCATTGGCAGCACGTGAGAGGGCAGAATGCAGTATCAGAACAGCAACAGGGCATTGTGAACTACATAGCAGGTACATCAGAGGCAGCACAAGTACGTGTCCCAACCAACCCGTCCCAGGGACCACCACAGTGCAAGGCTGTTCTCAATGGACAATGGACACACCATGTGAAATAACATGTGAGTGAAGTGATCAGCACCTCACATCACAGAATCAGGTGGACTGCGTGAACTACCTGCCTCGGACACACTGCCAGCACCAGAAACAGGAGTGTGAGACACAGCCACAGCCCGAGTGACAGACACATGGGCCACAGACCCAGACACACTGCCAGCACCAGAAACAGGAATGTGAGACACAGCCACAGCCCGAGTGACAGACACATGGGCCACAGACCCAGACACACTGCCAGCACCAGAAACAGGAATGCGAGACACAGCCACAGCCCGAGTGACAGACACATGGGCCACAGACCCAGACACACTGCCAGCACCAGAAACAGGAGTGTGCGACACAGCCAGACATCTACTCACTGACACATGAGCCATAGACCCAGATACACTGCCAGGACCTGCAACAGGAGAGGGCAGAACTGAGACGGTGCTACTACATGATGCATGACAGCAAACAACAGACACAGTGGCACTATCTGATACATGAGAGTCAACTGCACCTGCGGCACTGGGACCACTGAAATGATGAGCCACAGGGCTGTATGGGCCAGGAGGCAGGGTGGCCCTGGGAGCTGGGGATAGCTAACCTTGAGCGACATCGGGATGGGCAGGTGTCAATGGTGTGTGTCTGCGTTTCTTAGGGATATGTGAGTGCACCTCTGCCCCCTTCTCTGTCACTAAGGCGGTAAGATGTGCTACTCTAAAACTGAGCTGTTGAGCCTACAGTATTCATCATGCTCTTGCGCCAGACGCAACCCTGCGCATATACGCCACCCCCTCGCAAACCCTTCCCAACTGTGCTCTACTTTTAAATGCAAATCCAAAGCCCCCCTAGCCCATACCTTCAGGTTAGGTCACCTTAATGTTAGATCCATGTCTAAACATCACTCTGAAATCCATGATCTTCTAACTGACCACTCTCTGGATGCCCTGTTCATGACCGAAACGTGGCTCCTTGACGAGATGGACTGGGTCTGTAACCTGGTAACCCCCACAGGTTATTCTATCTACACCATGAATAGGGGCACGAGAGGGGGGGGTTAGCGCTCATAATTAAATCTCACTTTGATTGTAAATTCAGTAAAGTAGACATTAGAGGCAGCGAAAGCGCTCGCTTTTCGATTACAGTCAATCCACAGTTCTGCGCAACGGGCCTTCTGGTTTATAGACCACCGGGTGCAGACGTCCCCTTCACTAACTCTCTTTTACAATACCTGGACACCAATGTTATCAAATCAGCCAACTTCACGATCATAGGCGATCTTAATTTACATCTCGATAGGGACACTGAGTCTAAAGTGGCAACTTTTTTAGCGGATCTTGCGGCTTTTGAACTCAATCAACTTGTTAGTGGCCCTACCCATAGAGCAGGTCACCTTCTTGATCCCATTTTCTCCAACATCGCCAGTGGCTCCTCAGACCTACCTATCCCCATGACCTGGACAGATCACCATTTAGTGATTCTATCTATCCCCTGTAACCTGAGCCCTGCAGCAGTGACTACTCCCCTTGTGCAGAAACGGCCATGGAGAAAACTTCGCCTTGAAGACCTACATGATCTCCTGGCACTAAATCCCCTACTCCCGAGTGAGGACCTAGATGTAGGATATGATCAGTTCTGCCTCTGGATCACCCAGGCACTCGACATTCTAATTCCTGCCAGATGGACCAAGGCCCGCACACACACTGCTAGTCCTTGGTATAACTCGGAACTAGCTACCTTGAAAAAGGAATGTAAAAAGGCGGAGAGGTGCTGGAGGAAAAACTATGATGCCACCCTTAAACAAGATTATATCCTGCGCCAAAAAATCTATCATCGTAAGGTCTGCAGAACAAGAGCGGCATATTATGCCAGCGAAATAAGCAATAGCTCCAATACTTCAAAATCTGTATTTAAAATTCTGAAAGACCTTACTACAAAAAAATCCGTTAACACTTCTACCTTATCGCTCGACCTCTGTAATAACATGGCCAATTTCTTCACAGATAAAATCAAGAAGATATATGACACCTTCCCCAAATGCCCACAGTCACCGGTTACCATTCATCCTAACGGGCCTTCTCTCACCTCCTTGCCTACACTTGACCGAGAGAGTTTCTTAAAAATCTGCAGAAAGATTAAATCCGGATCTCCGGCAGACCCCTTAAAACCGGACACTTTCTGTGAAGCCCACGAACTCGTCACAGAACACATCCGTGACATCATCAATCGATCACTCTCCACCGCCAGTGTTCCTTCCAAATGGAAGCAGGCCTGGGTTTCCACCATTTTAAAAAAACCCACCCTAGACCCCTCACTCCCGGAGAACTTCAGGCCTATCTCCTTGCTCCCCTGGCCTGCCAAAGTCGTCGAGGCACACGTCAACAATATTCTGTCCAATTTCCTCCTTACCAATAATATTCTGGATGACTCACAACACGGGTTTAGAGCTGGTCACAGCACCGAGACAGCCTTGCTCAGTGTCTCTGAGGACCTCCGTTCCATTCTTGACACCGGCGGTACGGCAGCACTGGTCCTGCTGGACCTCAGTGCTGCCTTCGATACGGTGTCACACGAGGTCCTCTTGACGAGACTGGAGGAAATTGGAGTTACAGAGGTAGCCTTGGGATGGTTCAGAGACTTCCTGTCTAACAGGTCCTTCAGAGTCTCTACCCCTCCTTACATCTCGAAGGAACATAGCATTGGACAGGGAGTGCCGCAGGGCTCGTCCCTTAGCCCTACCCTGTTCAATGTCTATGTTCGCCCTTTAGCGGAGGTGGCTAGAAGGAATGGAATGGCACTGGTATCCTATGCAGACGATACCCAGTTGGTGGTGGCTCTGAATAACAACAGTGGTCTGGAAGCCCATCATTTTAAACAGACACTCACTGACATCACCAACTGGATGACGGCGAATTTTCTCCAACTAAACGCCGGAAAAACTGAGATTCTGCTACTGGGGAAAAACACCGCATCCTGGGGAGACAACTGGTGGCCTGACATCTTAGGCCCACCCCCTAAGCCAAAAGATTGTGTTAAAAATCTGGGAGTCTGGGTCGACTCGGCATTAAAGTTTACCATCCATACTAAGAAAGTGGCTGCCACGTGCTTTGGCATTCTACGCAACCTCAGGCCCATTCTGAAGTTCTTTGACTGTCGCACCCGCCAGCTCATTGTTCAGGCGACGATCCTTTCTAGACTGGACTATGCCAGCTCTCTCCTATTGGGAGCGAACCTGGCCGAAACCACCAGATTACAGAGAGTCCAGAATGCGGCAGCCAGGGCTCTGGTTGGCCTACCTCGCCATTCTTCCGTCTCTGGAGCCTTAAAAAAATTGCATTGGCTCCCGGTGGGCAAAAGGATCCAGTTCAAGGCTCTATGCTTAGCCTTTAAAATTCTTAAAACCGCCTTCCCCCCCTTGCTGAGTCCCCTCCTGTCTGAGTACACCCCTAGAAGATCGCTCCGCTCAGAGGGACATTATCTTGCGACCATTCCCCGCATTAGACTGGCCAGAGTCGCTGGCCGATCCTTTAGTTTCCTGGCTGCCAAGCTATGGAACAGTCTGCCCGAAGTCATACGGGGGACTCAAGACCTCTTAGCCTTCAGAAAGGCCGTCAAAACTCATCTCTTTCAATAATCTGTCATCTATCTGTGCTATTTGTTCTCTGCATTTGTCTGTTCGCAGCGCCGGGACGCCCCTTGGCTGGGGCAGCCGTGCGCTATACAAATTCCCATAACATTAACATTAACATTAACCCTGGACAGGACAGGACTGGCAAGTGGTGGTGACTCTAAACAAATATCACCCACCATAGGTGGAGCATCTGCAGCCGGGGATCGGGTTTCTGGGGACGTGCTGGAGCCTGCTTGTCGTTTGCTGTGTGCCTGCCACCTGGACTCAGATTCATGTGTAATGGGGGATGCAACAACAGGGGACTCCCTCCTCTGCTTCTGACTGGCCTGGATGGGAGTGGAGGTATGGGGGGACTCCGCCGCGGAGACATCTGTTTGGCGTACATTCGAAAACATAAGCCGCAGTGCAGCCAGGGGTGATGTATGCCTGTCCTTGACTGCGCCATTGTCCATGGTAGAAGCCTTGTTCATAGGAAGTGCCTTATCCGTAGGTGGAGGGTTGTCTCTGGATTTTGCCTGTGCCTTGGTCGGTGCCCTGTTCCTGCCAGCAGACTTGTCGTCTGTGGTGTACCTGTCTCCAGTAGACACCTGCTCTCTGTGTGTGTCCCTGCCCTTAGGAGATGGACCTTGCTCTGTTGTGTGTCTGTCCTTGGGACTCTCCCTGCTCTTAGGATGTGCCTTTGTCTTTTGACTGTCCCTGTCCTGTCCTTGGGATTGGCCCTTTCCTCTGTTGTGGGCCTGCCCTTGGGACTCTCCCTGCTCTTAGGAGGTGCCTTTGTCTTTTGACTGTCCCTGTCCCTGTCCTTGGGAGTGGCCCTTTCCTCTGTTGTGGGCCTGCCCTTGGGACTCTCCCTGCTCTTAGGAGGTGCCTTTGTCTTTTGACTGTCCTTGTCCCTGTCCTTGGGAGTGGCACTTTCCTCTGTTGTGGGCCTGCCCTTGGGACTCTCCCTGCTCTTAGGAGGTGCCTTTGTCTTTTGACTGTCCCTGTCCCTGTCCTTGGGAGTGGCACTTTCCTCTGTTGTGGGCCTGCCCTTGGGACTCTCCCTGCTCTTAGGAGGTGCCTTTGTCTTTTGACTGTCCTTGTCCCTGTCCTTGGGAGTGGCCCTTTCCTCTGTTGTGGGCCTGCCCTTGGGACTTTCCCTGCTCTTTTGAGGTGCCTTTGTCTTTTGAGTGGCCTTGTCCAAGGGACTGTCCATGGACTTGTGAGTATCCCTTGCCTTGGGAGTACCTTTTGTGTTGAATGCCTGTGTAGCATGTGAAGGCATGTCCCCCAACAACACGTGTGGATCATGTGTGTGTACTCCAGTGTATCTGACCTTGTCTTCATGAACAGATTTAGCTGATCTAGGGGATGGGGTCTGCGCCCTGCGTGCCCTGACGTGCTGTCTGACGCTGCTTCTAGTGAAATAACCTGTATTAGAGTCCTGCTCAGAATAATCACTACCCCCTGAGACATCCAGTGGTGTAGATGGGGAAACAGAAGTAGCACACTGTCCATGCGACTGTACTATTGCAGATGACACACTGCTTGCCAATGACTGCACTGTCCTGTGTAGACCAGCAAGATCGCCATGCATCCCTTCCATGAATGCCACCACCTGCCCCAACTTCCTATCATGGTCTTGGAAAGCAATTGTCATATTGGTCTGCCCCACACACAGCTGTCGCAGCAGATCAACGGCCTCAGCACACAGTGCATTTTGGCTCACCGTGGCAGGGGCAGCGGTGCCTGCACCGAACGCCACTCTGCTCCCCCTACTCCTGCGTGCACGAACAGTACATGGTGCAGTTGGCGGAAGTGTGGGCCCTGTGTGCTGTGTTCCGACAGAAGGTGTTGATTGCCCACTCCCTGTCTGTGACAACAGTGCTGGCTCACCAAGATTTTCCGAAGATGAGGACGATGGTGTCTCCACATGCGAGTCCTCAGGGACGGTCCTGTCCCCCTCTCCGGCGCTGCCCTCCTCTGTGTCAGTCTGCGTGTGTGCGAAGTCTGACCCGGACTCATTGCCTCGACTAATCTCCTCCGTCTGTGGCTGAGTGTCCTCTGTCATAGCTGAAATGCACATAAAAGAGGTGTAAGTCATGGGCACACTCACGTACAGAAGGACAAGGATTCCCTAATTCCATAGCTGACAAAGTTCTTGTAGCCCCCATCCTGCACACGGCCCACCTCTACCAGTCATCCTCACATTACATAAGCGTTGGTGGCCGTGACACATGTACAGCATGCGGACAATGCAGGAGCACGTACATCTGCACACATGTCTTGCCATGGGGCCACGGACCACTACGGCATGTGCTTCAACACTCAACTACTAAGCAAGTGGCGTGTCAACATGCCGGACCTGGATGTCAAATTACACCCACCAAATGGGACCAACATGGCATCGCAGAGATACATACGCACCACAGATTTCAATACTGTGTCTGTGCACCAATACATGCATTGCACTCACAAGTTTCCTACACAGACAGTATGCTCACCGCTAGTTTGCTGTTGATCGACACTCAGCCATTCGGACAGGTCAGGATGCGTCACAGCAATGATACGGTGCATGAGAGGGGTCATGGAGCGTCGGGCCAGACGTGGCGTCCTTGGAATCATCCCCAGTGTCACTTCCGCTACATTCTTGCTCAGCCTGGAAATGTCGTCCCAGCGTTTGTGGCAGTGTGTATGTCGTCTGTTGCACACCCCCAATGCCCGTACTTCACGTGGAATGCTCCTCCACACGTCCTTGCGAAGGTGCAGCTTGACCTACCATGATGGGAGACAAAAGGGTGTAAGTCAGTGGACAGTTGGCCTGTCACACAGATAGGGACAACACGTATCTGTCATCCGCCATGCACAATTCTGAAAATATGTCGAGCCCACACTACACAGCTAAGATTGCAGTAGCCAGGAGTCATTGGCCCCCTCATGCACACCAACATGTCCCACACTGCACTTACCACCTGTCCGGGTGCGCCGTAGAGCCGTCCATAGTTGCGGAGCACACCGTCCACGAGGACATCAAGCTCCGCGGCGGTGAAGGGACGAGACCGGATCTCTTTGGCTCTCAACATGGCAAGATCACGGAGTATGGCACTAGAGCAGCAGTCGGTGGTCATCTCAGCAGCAGCAGCAGGTCGAGGTGATGGTCACAGGCAGCAGTCGGTGGTCAGCTCAGCAGCAGGTCGAGGTGATGGTCACAGGCAGCAGTCGGTGGTCAGCTCAGCAGCAGCAGCAGGTCGAGGTGATGGTCACAGGCAGCAGTCGGTGGTCAGCTCAGCAGCAGGTCGAGGTGATGGTCACAGGCAGCAGTCGGTGGTCAGCTCAGCAGCAGCAGCAGGTCGAGGTGAACAGGCAGCACTGGTTCCCAGGGTAGGATGTGTGCTTTTGGACAACACACATATATAGGGCCCTCAGCACGTGTCAGTGGCATACGTCGCCAGCAATTGGTCAGCCCTGGATGCGTGTTCGTAAAAGGGCCAATGACTGGCCCTGGTGTTGCGGTGCACTGCTTCTGCTACTTTCGATTGGGCATACGCGGCCAGCGTCCATCTTCCCATTGGCTGCATGTGCACGGACCGTCACGGTCACACATCGCCAACCGCACACGCAAGCTTCAGGCACAGATGCTTCAGTTGCAACAATGTTCTATCACTGGCGCCACCATGGCGGTGCACGTACTCAGCGGGGGAGGTGCAGGCCTATACACCCTTTAGATGTACTCAATGAACATGGCAGTTCATGTCCCCTCTTACAGTCACATTGCATCATCCACCGTACACCGGCCGGAGCGGCCGGGCCTAGGACGGCCGTGCCGGCCATGTCCACAACCGCCGTGCCAGACATATCCACAACCGCCGTGCCAGGCCAGGCCGGGCCTAGGACGGCGGTGCCGGCCATGTCCACAACCGCCGTGCCAGCCATGTCCACAACCGCCGTGCCAGCCATGTCCACAACCACCGTCCTAGGCCCGGACTGGCACGGCGGTTGTGGACATGGCTGGCACGGCGGTTGTGGACATGGCCGGCACAGCCGTCCTAGGCCCGGCCTGGCACGGCGGTTGTGGACATGGCTGGCACGGCGGTTGTGGACATGGCCGGCACGGCCGTCCTAGGCCCGGCCGCTCCGGCCGGTGTACGGTAGATGATGCAATGTGACTGTAAGAGGGGACATGAACTGCCATGTCCATTGAGTACATCTAAAGGGTGTATAGGCCTGCACCTCCCCCGCTGAGTACGTGCACCGCCATGGTGGCGCCAGTGATATTATATTGTTGCAACTGAAGCTTCCGTGCAGGAAGCTTGCACGTGCGGTTGCCGATGTGTGCCCGTGACGGTCCTGCACATGCAGCCAATGGGAAGAGGGCCGCTGGCCGCGTATGGCCATTGGAAAGTAGCGGAAGCTGTGCACCGCCATGGCGGCGCCAATGATTTTATCTTGTCAGACGCTGCGCCGTGATGTGTTGTCTGCAGTTGCGTCATGAGGGTTGTGAGCGTGATAGGGAAACTTCATATGTCATTCACTATTCCATGTGTGTCCATTCTATGCCCATCGGTGGGCACACAATGTGCAACAGATGTGCATTTTGACGTGTTGACGTCGGGTGTGACCCTACAGACGTTATTACATCTTCACAACTACACAGTACATCACGGCTGTATGGCCAAATTATGAATCTGTTGTCAGTGTGTGGTTCTGGCGAGGTGACTACAATGGTGGTGGTACACATGCATTCAGTGTATGTGTCTTGGATGATGTTGTGTCACCATGCATGTAATTATCGTATGCTCAACATTATTGGTGTTGGCATTGGTGCATGATGACATGGTGTGTGTGTATCATTATCGTTTGTGTGCATGCACTTGCATGTGTGTCTGTGATGTGGCTTCTAAACATTAGGGTCAAGACACACGTATTGTCAGTAATGTTCACATGTGACTAAGTTGCGTTGTACGTGTTGACACACTTCCTGTTGCAAGTGGCTGCACATTGTTAAAGGGCCACTCCGTATTGTATTAACTATCAGAGATGTCACACATATGACCATTCTCCAAAACATTTTTGTTCTTGCTAATGTTGGCTTACATGTGATGGAGTTGCACACGTATGCAATGTTTGTAAGTTGACTCAAGTTACATCTCTCTCCCACACAGGAGGGCTCCAAATGTGCATCGGCCATACACTGTGCTGGAGGATATGGTTGACGAGGAGGTGATTAGGAAATTCCGGCTGGATCGACGTCCGTTGATGGAGCTTGTTGCCCAATTGTCTCCTCATCTGCAGCCACGAAGGACGTATCCTGGTTCTATTACACCCACAGCAAACGTTATGGCGGCACTACATTTCTTTGCTACTGGCACCTTTCAGTACACAGTTGGATATGCCGGGGGGATGTCACAGTCCATGTTCAGCACGGTACTTCGGGATGTTTTAAGAGCTATGATGATGTACAAGAATGACTACATCCATTTCCCACGGCCGGAAGAGTTGCCAGCAGTCAAAGCAGACTTCTATGCACTGGGCCAGATACCACACGTAGTGGGTTCAAATGATGGCACACATATCGCTATCATTCCACCACGGGCACGTGAGCAGGTTTTTAGGAATCGCAAGGTCTTCCATTCGCTGAACGTGCAGGTGGTGTGCCTTGCAAACAACATCATCTCCCATGTGTGTGCAAGATTTCCAGGCTCCGCACATGACGCCCACATCATGCGGAGCAGCATTGTCCCCCAACTGATGGCAAATCTGCGACCCGGTCAAGCGTGGCTTGTTGGTGAGTGTGCAGTGGGGACTTTTGTGATCTCTGTGTGGCATGGGGTACCCACCATATCTTGTTGTGATATTTGTGTCTGTCATCCCCCTACCTAGGCGACTCGGCGTACCCAAACCGGCCCTGGCTCCTGAGTCCCATACGTAATCCTACAACAGCGGGTGAAATGCGCTACAATGATGCACATGGAAGGACACGGAGAGTGATTGAACGTACCTTTGGACTGCTAAAGTCTAGGTTTCGGTGCCTGGATAAGACCGGAGGGGCCCTGCCTTACTCACCAGGCAAAGTATGCAGGATCGTGATTGCCTGCTGCATGCTCCACAACCTGGCCGTGCGCAATGACATTGAACTGCTCTTGGACCCTGAAGACCAACAAGTTCCTCGGCCTCACATCCCACCCATGTCGACTGATGAGGATAGTGGTGAGGAGGAAGGTGTGGACCAGAGGCGCCAGCTCATTGATCGCTACTTCCCTTGAATGTGAGTAACTACCTCTTGTGCCGGTTGACAATGCCTTATGCATGTTTGCTGGTGTTGTGTGGATGTGGGGTGCATCAGCTGTGTGTTCTGGTTTGTGATGGTTGCATATGTGTGTCTTCATTTCTTTGGACATACAAGTCTCCATGATGTGTGTCCTCTCATCCCATGCTTTTGTGATGAGTGTAGTTTGTGGAATGTTGCTGTGCAGTGTGTTGTGATGTGTGTGAATCTGTTTCCTGACGTGTGTTTGCTGTCTCTGATTTTTCCTAGGTCACTCCCGCAGCGCCATGATTATGTACGACTAGGATCCCTGCACCTGTTTACGTCTGTTTCTGAAGGCAATCTTGTGAATAAACATGGAGGCAAAACATCATTGAGTGTGTAAGTGACATTTCTTTACAGTTTGTGCATTTGTGCTGGTGAATATTTACAAGTAAGTGGGGGGGGGAGTTGGAGATGAAGGTAATGGCAGATGAAATGTCCGTGCTGACATCACATTGGGGGGTGTCAGGCTAGTCCAGCAGACCAGTGCCAATGATTGTCTATGTGGGACAGGATACTTTGCAGGGTGAATGTCTGGCTCAGGCAGTGACAAAGTCATTGGCGGCCCCTCTTGGAGCGTGTGGATGGCGCTCCAACACTGCTCTCACCCACTTCCAGCCTCGGGCGCCCCCTCCGTCTTTGAGGTGGAACTGAGTCAGCTGGGGGTGCAGGTTGTTGATATGGGCCACTTCCGTCGCCAGGGGCACAGGTGGTGGTGGTGGTGGTGGTGGCGGTGGCGGTGGAGGTGGAGGTGACGGTGGCGGTGGCGCAACGACAATTGGTGGAGGGGGGTGGGGTTGTTCCGGGCAATCCATTCCCTCCACATTGTTGTCTGCTGGCCCATGATGTGCACTATCTGGCCAAGGTACCCCGAAATTTCACGCAACATGTTCGTGTTGTCCACCGAGTCCTGGTGTGCACGATCTGCATGTTCCTGGGAATGGTCGTATGAAGCCTGGCACCTGGCTAGGGCTTCAAGGGACTCTGCCACAGGATGGGGTAGGTGTCCTTCCTCAGTGCGGCGGAGTGTGGGTCGCCTGATTGCCTGATGTGCCGTCGCCTCTCTCCTTTGTGGCCCACTCACCCTGCTTGGGTGTGAGGCCGATGGACCTGCGTCGTGCGCTGGGTTAGGCAGGGTGGCACAGGCAGGAGTGGTGGTACTGGTGGTACTGGTGGTACTGGTGGTGGTGGTGGTGGTGGTGGTGGTGGGGACTCTGTAGATCACTGAGGCAGGTGTCGCTGGAGTCACACATGCGACGGTTGTCGGGCCCGGGAGTCCCTGTGAGCCAGATGGCCCTGGCTGTCTGCTTGGGCCCGCACCATCCTCCGCACCTGAGCTGCCTGTGTCATCGTCCCCAGAGAGTCCGGTATGTGTGGGAGGCGAGTCTTGCGGCCGGGTGCTGGTTTCCCCAGTCAGTTCACGATCACCTGAGGGACAAGATTGAGCTGGTCAGTAATGTGGACATTACATGTTCCTATCGATTAGTACACATTTCTGTGTCCTGTCGCACACACCCCACACACCCTACCCTCCACCACCCACCACCACCCTCCCCGTGAACATGGGGGCCTGTTGGGAGTTGTAGTTGTGAGCTCTCACACACCCCACCCACCACCACCACCACCCTCCCCGTGAACATGGGGGCCTGTTGGGAGTTGTAGTTGTGAGCTCTCACACACCCCACCCACCACCACCACCCTCCCCGTGAACATGGGGGCCTGTTGGGAGTTGTAGTTGTGAGCTCTCACACACCCCACCCACCACCACCACCCTCCCCGTGAACATGGGGGCCTGTTGGGAGTTGTAGTTGTGAGCTCTCACACACCCCACCCACCACCACCACCACCCTCCCCGTGAACATGGGGGCCTGTTGGGAGTTGTAGTTGTGAGCTCTCACACACCCCACCCACCACCACCACCACCCTCCCCGTGAACATGGGGGCCTGTTGGGAGTTGTAGTTGTGAGCTCTCACACACCCCACCCACCACCACCACCACCCTCCCCGTGAACATGGGGGCCTGTTGGGAGTTGTAGTTGTGAGCTCTCACACACCCCACCCACCACCACCACCCTCCCTGTGAACATGGGGGCCTGTTGGTAGCCATGTACATATTGGTGAGTATGTGTCCGACGTGCATGGGTTGGGGCGTAGGAGATGTGTCTTCTCAGTTGTGTGAGCCTGACCATGTCGTACTGATCGTGGTGCTTGGTTTGTACTTACCAGCCTCTTCTCCTTCCTCAAGTCCGTCTAGGCTCTCTCGGTGAAGTATAACCAGCACCTTCTCCTCCCAATCGGTGTAGGGTATGGGCTCCGGGGGTGTTCCGCCGCCAGTATGATTGTCTCTTGCATAGTTTTTGGCGCGGATGCCTTTGACCCTGGTCTTCAGGTCATGCCACCGCCTCTGAATTTCGTGCTTCGTCCTTGGCACGGTCCCTGACGCATTCACCCGACTGACGATTCTGTCCCACATGTGATTCTTTTGCGCCACGGAGGTCTGCTGGACTTGGGCCCCGAAGATGTGGGGCTCAACACGGATGATTTCATCTACCATTACCTTCAACTCCGTCTCCGTGAATTTAGTTTTTTTTTTGGGTGCCATGGTGTGTGGTGCTCAGTGTGTGGGTTGAGTGAGTTGGGGGGTGCAGGTGTGTGGTGTGTGATGTGTAGGAATGGTGTGGTGGGTGTTTGTGTGGTGGGTGTGGTAGGGTGGTGGTTGTGTGTCTTCTATTTGAGTAAGCTGTATATCGATTAGGGCCTCTTGCTAGCAGCAATGCTGTGATGCAAAGGATTGTGGTAGTGGGTGGGTGTCATTTTATAGTCGTGTCTCAATGGTTGTTGGCAGTCAGGTGGTAGGTGGGCGTGTTGACTAGTGTGCATTATTGGGTACTTGGGGGGTGTCATGGTGGCTTGTGCTTGGTGTTGGTGTATCAGGTGGGGGGGGGTTGTAAATTTTCGTGTGTTTGCTAATTACTTGCGGTACACTTTCTGACATTTGTTTGACGTTAGGGATGTTGTGCGTGTTGGCCTTCCGCAGTGATGCACTGTTTATCGTTACATTCTTTCCGCCGCGGACGTGGATGGCTGTGCGTACCGTGGTACAGGCGGATTTATCCTAATTGTGGACACGGAGTTTTCACAGGTATGGCGGTATATGTGTCTTTTTCCGCGGTCATTGCCGTCCGCGGCGGTGGCTGTTCATTAGGCTCCGTCCGCCGCGGACGGAGTTAGATGTGTTCCGTCCACCGCGGACGGTGTTTGTTATGATCCGTCCGCCGCGGTCGGAGTTTCGTGACATGAATATCCTAATCGCAACCGCGAATTCTCCGCGGCGCGGCCGGAAGTAAAATTTCCCCGAACATGGCGGACAGTACCCGTTTCCGTCCGCCATCCTAATCGACCCCATAGTTTGCTGTCTGGGTCTAGAAGACTGGTACCGGGAGCACTGAGGGCCTTCCAGAGGAGCTTTACAGTGCACAGAATCATACCTCCCACACTGTGTACAGTGTGGGGGTATGATTTCAACATGTTTGAAACCAAACACAACAGGATTAGTTGCAGCCAGTTTGGAGATGGTCATCGCATAATGACACCTGGCCCCTCTATGTATCTTAATGGCTGAAGCACTTACAACCTGGGAGAATGGACTCCAAAGGTTGTAGGGGTGACCAGATCATGTAGGGCCACCCTCACACTTAGATCCGAGCCCCCTGCCTTCAGGATTGAAAGGCCTGCCTTGGGGGTGACTTATAGGTTTTATGTGCAGTTACCTCAGATATAAGGAATCTTATATCTGTCATAAGTGGTGCTAGCACCAGCTTACACAGGCTGCAATGGCAGGCCTATAGTCACAATTTGAGTGGTCTCACATGGTGGCATAATACATGTTTCAGCCCATGGGAGACCCCTGGTGTACCTATGCCCTGGGTACCTTAGTACCATATACTAGGGACACCAGGGCACACCAGTAGCCAATCTGGCGCGTACTTAAGTACTCACCAGGTCCAATTCAGGGAAGAAGCATAGAGACTGAGGTCCTGATTAGCAGGTTCCCAGTCAGACTAGTCAGAAAAACATAAAGACAACAGCAAATAGTGAGGGTGACCATGAAAGCAGATCCTACTTTCCTACAGATGGGCCACAGACTTTCATGCTTCTAAAGAGACCCTGTCCTCTTTTGATCTACAGGTACAACTTCCCTTGTGGTCCTTCGTATCCTTGATAGGCAATTTATGCTTCATGGATAATGTGTCTTTTGAAAATGAACTTCCAACTATTTGCACAATTGTTTAAACTGTAAAAAGTTATATGTTCTGCTAAAGTTCCTATTAAAGAACAGGCCTGAATCTGAAAGGGCATTTCGTACATTTACAAACGTCAATTAAAATTACAGTATGCCTATGTATTGCTAGGTGTAGAGATTCACAGGATGGTAGTGATCTTCATATATTTTCAGTTTACAGCAGTGAATTAGAACCTATATTGTCTTTCGCAAAAGTAGTTATAGTGATTCAGGTTGAGGTATTTATTACTCCATAGGAATATGTGTGCACATATCCTCATCATCATCAAAGCTTTATTTCGATATAGAAAAATATCTGAAAAGCATTTTACAAATTATATAAAAACACATTTTAAGAAGGACACACATGAAAGGTTATATTAAAAAAAAAGCTTTAAAAAACAAGTCTTGAAGGGTGGGGTTTGATATGCAGGGAAATATAATGGCTATTCAATATTCTAAACAATTAGTCAACTGCATACCACAACCTAGGGGATTCTTTATCATAAACATTTGATTAATAAATAACATTTTAGTACAAAATACAAAGCTAAAAAACCCTGAAGGGGGTGTTAAAAAATGAATTAAACTATCTCAGCTATGATGCAAATCAGGTTTAAAAAAATAAAATCTTCAATCAGAGCCTAACGCTTTTGATCTTAACGCCCAAGCCCAGCTTAAAAATTTGGCCATGCCACAAGCGAAAGTTGCATTAGCGTCCGCTTGCAAAATTCTAAGCGCTTCACGGTGGTTCCTAGTTCCGAGTTGACAACAAATAGGTTTCAACCACTTGGTTCCAGGGTTAGTGTAAGCTGGGCATACAAACAAAAGATGGTGGGATACTTTCAACTGCCCCTTCACAATGTGGGCAGTTTGGAAGAGTTTGGTAGGGGGGCTTCCATTTGTTTGTGTATTCTCCAACTGAGAGCATTCCTAGTCTAAATTGAATAAAAAGGGCCCTACCCCTAGGTTTCAGAATAAAATCTAGATAGGGTTCCAAGCGGGGCACCTGCTGATAGAACTCATCGACCAGTCTGCCTAATCTCGGGTTTCGGGTTTCCTGACTCTCGACCCATGCCCAGTATGCTCCCTTAATATCAGTTTTAGTCAACGGGGTCCCTGACTCCCACGCCCCCTTAAGTCCCAATGCTAAAAGAGACTTTTTTGTGTTTGTTAGCCAACTAATCTTGTTTGATTCCGCCAAATTCATCACCTCTATAAGGCCGTCTGCGTATTTGGATAGCTCAGGTGTTCGCCAAAGACGTGCCCAATAGAGAAGGGGGCGTAGAGTGGCGAGATCCTTGATAGAGCGGCGTCCCAAATCGCTTAGCAGTGGTTTGATGGGGGTTCCCTGCGGCAATGAGGTTAATTCTCTAAAAAACGTATTCTCCGCTTTTGTGATGGTGTCAACACAGCCAAAGCCCCAAAGCTCTGCACCATATAGAGCCGAGCCTACGGCCCTGGCGGCATAGATTTCAAGAGCGGGGGCAATTGGCCTAGATTTTGAAGCACGATGTTCCCTTCCTATCACGCCCACAACACGCTTGTGATTCAAAGCCATTTTGTCAATGTGTGGGCGCCAAGTTAGGTTGTCAGAAACTCTGATTCCTAGGTAATCAAATGTGTTGACACGCTCTAATGGTGTCCCGTCAAGTGTGGGGGTGGACGTGGCTGACCTGCTAGGGTTGAAGTAGAGAAGCTTTGTTTTAGAGGTGTTAATTACTAGGCCCCTCAACTGGCAAAAAAGATGGAACCTATTTAACAGTTTCTGCAGTCTGACAGGAGTTTTAGATATTAGTAGAGTGTCGTCCGCAAAGAGTAGAGCAGGCACTTTATCCCCAACTAGAACAGGGGCATCGGCATTTATTTCCAATAAGAAAGAGACCACCCCGTTCGCAAACAGTGAAAAGAGGGTGTGTTTAGCTTACTGGAATTCCCAGTAACCTGTCAAAGTACGGAGATTCAGTTATGCAGAAATATAACTAAAGTATATCATTTCACCATTACAGCTATGTTCAGGGCTCCAGTGACAGGTTACTTAAGCTATCTCTTTGTACTTTAGAAGCCCACTTCAACCTGCAGCCTACCTTTCTACCAGAATGGATGAGGCAGAGTCCAATGTCTCTGTTTTCTCTCTCATCCATTCCACGTTCCCCACTTCTACCAGATCTCCTGACATATATGGTAATTGTTGGGGTTGGTGAGAGACAGTAAAGATCACTTGTGTTGGATATTGTACATAAGGTTACCGTAAACCCTAGCAGGGTGAAGGCTTGTACTTCATTTGCTTTCCAAAGCAATACATTTTGAGTAAAGTGCATAATCTCTATTAGAACATTGGAATGTTGGGAGCTCCATTGAAAACAATGGAGTGCTCTGGGCTTATAATGGCTGGTATAAGCCTGGAGCACCAACATTCCAATGTTTCTTTGTTCACAGCTCTGGCTGTGAACAAAGGCTTCAGGGAACCTGAGGGGATTCCAATCCCCTCACGCTCCCAAAAGGCTTTGTTTTTTTTGTTAGAACATTCTGCCCTCTAGTGACAGACTGTTCTAATAGCCTTATAGCCCTTCGTAGGCTCGGGGCCTTTAACGCTGGAGAGGGCCTTTAATAGCCGGTATAGCCCTCTACGGCGGGCTATAAGGCTATAGTACATTCAGTATTTTGTGTCTAAAAACTCTTTATATTGTGCACTTCGTGTCTAAAAAATGTTAAATTATAAGATGTGATTGCTTCATTTTACAACGACCTGAGTTGTTTCATTTTGTATCTTTGCCTGGGTCTACAGTTCAGGCCTGAGACTAATATCACCTGAGCGGCCTTCTTTTATGTATTTATTCATGTATAATGTTTTGCTGAGTCTCCAAGTCTGGAGGAAAGGGTGGTGCTGAGATTTTCAGAGGCTGGTAGTGGCATCCCCATGTTAATTAGATAAGGATATTTTTCCGGGCTGGAACATGCTGACAGGGCAAACTTATTTCTCCATTTTATCTCATGGAGACTGACATTTGATTCGTCCCCTTGAAGTCTAATAGAGAAGTGAATGACCTGAGGGGATAGTAAAAAATACTGTAAAGCTGTTGATACTACATACAGATTGTGGGTCATATCTTTGAAAAGCTAACAAGATTACACCAATTGTCTACTGGTCAGCAAAGCTAGTCTGGGGCATTGTGTTCAGCCTTAATGTGGGATCAGGTAGTTTTATTTTGATTGGCTGACAGGTCTTAGCATACTTTCATCTCCTAATGTGGAGATAGGAAGATTGTGGGTTATAGTATCACAGTTGGGAAAGGTCAGATGGACAGGACCAATTCCCTAAGATACAGCAGAGCTAGACAGTGACAGTGTGACCTGCCTCAATGCAGTAGGGGTATTCCCAGGGTTCAGCGTACTAGCATCTTCTAAAGCTGACAAAAAGAAAGCAGATTGCGGGTCACATCTCCACAGTGTCAGCAGGATGGGACCAAGCAACCAGGAATCAGCAAGCCTAGAGAGTGTCATTGCCAACCAACTCTACTACAACAGGAGATAGCTAGATGTTTCTTGGCTGGCAAGGTTCAGTATACTTTCATCTTCTAATGTCAATAAAAGCAGATTGAGAGTCGTATCTTTACAATGGGAAAGGTCAGCAGGACAGGAGCAATTCCCTAGGATTTAGCAAAGCTAGCTTGAGAGACTGCAAACAGCCTCAATGTGGTCAGGGTAGTTGATCTTTCTAGGCTGGCATGGCTCAGCGTACTTGCATCTTCTAATGCTAAGGCAGATTGCGGGTCTTATCTATGCAGTGTGAAGGATCAGAAGGATGTTGCCAAGCGCCCAGGAGTGGACCCGGGTAGTCTGAGATATAGCAACCAGACTACAAGTAGTAAAAGGTTGACTCATTTTCCAAGCAAACTGTCTGTGTGGCCCAAGACCAGAGTTCTTGAATGAACAACGCAGACAAAGGCTCTGCTCTCCCAGAGTAGACATAAGCTTCAGTATTCAGTAGACTCTATCACCATACTCAGCTGGGGGTAGCCTTTCTTGAGTAACTCATAAAAGAGGGCACATTGTGGACTCTTGCTCTTGCTTTCCAAGAAGGGCCTTGGTGCCCAAGTGTCTGGAGAGTGCAGACACTGAAGGTATATTTACTAAAATATTGCACAGTGCAGTGCAGAACTCCAAAATGCTGGGTTTCTTAAGCAGGAGAGAGCAGTGCAGACCCATATCTACGGAGATGTAACACTATCTCCCATGTGCTGGCGCACAATTATGCTGCATAGCTCCACACACATCCGTTTGCACGAAAGTACAACAGTGTTTGCCTGAGTTTAGTATAGGTTTTGTATTGGAAGGGTACCATTCCAATACATAAATACTATGCCTAGACTAACTATTAAACTTTTACTACTTTGAATGTGTGTTGTACAGTGCTGCACACATGCAAAGTTAGAAAAGAAAGGAGAAATAAACACAGTTTTTCTCAATAGTTTCTGTATCAAGAGTGCATTATGTTTTGGTGAAAAACCCTGCCTACTTGTTTTAGTAGATAAGGTTTTGTATAAAAAACCACAGGTGGTTGCATTGGGACACCCTTACCACTCATAGAATGCTCCCTTGATGCTAAGGGGGGTAATCAGACATAATATCGAATTTTTAATATCGACATGCCATAATATCGAAAATGTAATATTGTAGGTAAAATATATCGCAAAATAAAATATTGTATA